>NC_090443.1:399550257-400800257 GCF_031143425.1 Pleurodeles waltl | reverse complement strand
GTGTGTGGGTGTGGTATGTGTGTGTGTATGTGTATCAGGTGTGTGTATTTTGAATTGTCCAATGTGGTTGTGTTTTGTAAATTTGTGTGTATTTTGAGCGCGGCGGTGTGTACAGCCAATATTTTACCGCAGTTGAAAGACCGCCGCGTTGATTCGTGGATCGTGATAGTGTGGGCGTATTCTTGTTGGCGTGGCGGTGTTGGTTTTGTTATCGCCAGTTTATCACTGACCTTTGGTGTGGCGGACTTGTGTGGGTGTCTGTATTGTGGCGGATTCCGAGCTGTGGGTCGTAATGCCTGTAGCGGAATTCAGCAGCCGCAGTGGTATGTTGGCGGTCTTCTGCACGGCGGTAAGCAGGATGTATCGCCAGGGTTGTAATGAGGGCCTATGTCACTCATTTATTTTTGTGCCACATGGCGCCTGGCCTTGCAGAACAAGAAATGGTAATGGATCACATACATAGAGAAGATCGAGCAGCCGAATCCCCCAGTATGGTATAGGACATACTCATCTGCCTTCACTCATATCGCCAGAAAGAAGCCATCAAGGCAGCAGTGCGAGACAGAAATGCTATTGAGTTTGAGGGTGCAATAATATGGTTGTATCAAGATCTCTCCCCTATAACACTGCAGCACCGCAGAACACTCTGGCCCATAACTGACTTCCTGCGGGGACAAGAAATGCGATGCACGCCATCCATTCAGACTTTTCTACTTTGGAGAGGCCCACTCATTACTGGAAATGGACAAACTTCAGGAGGAGGAAGTCACGCATCCTCTACAGAAGCACGATGCAAAAACCCCTGTGGGGACCCATTGTTCCTCTCGACCTAGGAAGAAGAATCTTAGCAAACCTACAGACACAAAAAGCCATAAGGAGAGAGCCCTATAACTGCATCAACTGTATCAACAGGACAATATATTGGAACTGGAAAATGACTAAAGTGGAATTGGACCCTCAATCATCAAGGTCTAACAGTGGGCTCTACCTCATGGGATAGGAAACAGGTCAATCTTGGAACTTGGGGGCACTGGGGCGCTGCCTCGCCCCCATTAACAGTCATTTCAAATAACAGTGGAGCTCCCCCTCTTTCGCCCCAGCTGTTGATGGATACGAATAGTTGTCAGCGACACAAACCCTTTGTGTTTGGATTGTTATGATCCCAGGAGGGGAACTCTACAGTTCTATTGTTATGTTCTTTCCCTTTTTCCATTGCTCAACAGCGCCCACCTTGATATACACTCTCCAGACACTGCAGCTTAGGCAGACATACAGAGGAGCCCATTGTACTAACCCCAGTCCAGTTTAGACCAACACGGTGAAATAACACATGGTTAACATACCAAGTTTTAATGTCCGGGCCTTAACACACTTGTAAAGCTGGTAGCACGTTGTTCCTTCCTAAAAGACTCTAAATGCAACATTTGCTTCCTTTAGGAAACACATTTCCTCCGTTCTGATTGGAAACGCTTAGGGTCACATGGGTTTAACCGTTAATACTTCTCTTCTGGACATGGGAAGAGGGCTGGAGTGGCAACACTAATAGCTTCACACTTCCCATGGAAGGTATTGCAGACGCAAGCAGAACTGCCTGGCAGACTCTTATCCTTATGCCTGGAAATAAAAGGTTATACCTTTATGCTTTCCAATATATACTCCCCAAAGGAACACCAAGAGGCCTTCCTTAAAGATGCTATGGGGGGGGGGGGAGGGGGGGGGTGGGTGGCCACTACTAACGCAGACATATTCCTGGGAGGCAATTTTAATATAGTTACAGATGCTCTACTGAATAAGTTAGCTCAAAGGATGGGACAAGCAGGGGGTCTTCTGTTAATGAGCCAGAAGTTACTTTCAGACATGAGGTTGGTAGATGTGTAGAGACAGTCAACAAAAGCCTAGACATTCTGTTTGACTGCCAAACAGACATACATATTGATAGACCCTTTCCTGACATTACCGTGCCTCACTACGGCCACAACAGCAGTAGACATTGGAGTAGCAGCCCTCTCTGATCATTCTCCCATTATCATCACACTACACTTACCCGGTTTGACACCTCACCATCGCACCTGGCTCCTAAACCATAGGATACTCACACATGACTCCAATATCTCTAAAATAACTGATGCCATATGCACCTTCCTGGATACTAATGACATACAGGAGACTCCCATAGCCTTATTTTGGGACTCCCTGAAAGTAGTCATTCAAGGTCCTTTCATAGCTATCACCTTAACAGGGATAGGACGGACAAATGCTCTCATTTAGAAGATGGAATAAGGGAAGAAGAGGAGACACATAAATGCACTGGATCCCCTAAAACGTGGCGCCAACATAAGCCCTGGATATGGACAAGGTTGAGTATGCACTTTTGCATACGAAACAGAAATATTACACAGGGGACAACAAGGTGGGGGTCTACTGGCTCAACGGTTCTGAGCTCAAACTATACAGCAATGGGTAGCGGAAATGAAGGGACCACAGGGCAATCTAGTATATTAGGATGAACAAATCGCACAGGAGTTCAAACACTTCGACTCCACCTTATACACATCGAGAGAGCTCCATATGGGCGACGCTGAAGCCTACTTGGCCCAAGCATCCTTAATCCAACTCCTGAAGGATAGGGATTCTAAACTTGATATCCACCCTGACGAAGTGCTCATTGCCATACAATGCCTGCCACCGGGCACAGTGCCTTGTCATGATGGCTACACCTCTCTCTTGGCCTGTTTGTATAACTCTTTCAGTGTCACTGGTACTCTCACAGACACCATGAGAATGCCAACCATTGCAGTCCTTCCTAAGCCTGGTAAAGTCCCAGCATTCTGTACCTCCTACTGACCCATATCACTATTAAATGTTGACGCCAAGATTTTTACCAGAATCCTAGCGTCTAGTCTAGTGAATACATGCAAGGCCTCACCAACCCTGACCAAGCCGGTTCCATACTCAAGAGAGGCTGCACGACAACACCAAACGCCTATGCCATTTCCTTGACAAGCACAATGCCCCATTTGCCAGAACTTCTCTTGTCTGTCAATGCCAATAGGGCCTTTGATCACATTTATTGGCCTTACCTTCATTTGGCGATGGGCAAGTTTGGGCTAGGTGCACGGTTTCAATGCTGGATTGGGTGTAGCTACGTGGATCCTAGGGAAATGGCCAGGATTAATTGGCTGATGTGGCAACCATTTGGCACAGCAAGAGGCACCTGTCAGGGTTGCCCATTGTCCCCATTATTATTTGTCTTCTATATGGAGCCATTTGCTAAACAGGTGCGAAGGCACCCACATGTAACAGGCATTCCATCTGTGGGGCAGAGAACACAAGTTGGCACTATATGCTGATGTCATGATTGCGGTGACACAGCCCTTGGCTTCCCTACCACAGCTAATGTGTGAAATGGAGGAATTCGGCAGGCATCCAGATTCAAAATTAACTTTCAGAAAACCCAGGTCCTTAACCTCACCATTTCCAAAGATGATCAAGCCAAATTTTAGCATCTATTCCCCTCTACGTGGGCCACTCATGGACTTAGGTAGCTAGGTTTACAGATCTACTCCACACCAGGATGCACTGCAGATAGTAACTAGGCTACACTTCTTTCCAATACCAGATGTGTGCCTTCCTCCTGGAAGAAATACACACTGTCATGGCTTGTGCGACTTGCAGCGGTCAAGATGACTTTCCTCCATAGGATCCTTTATATTATGCAGACGCTATCCTTGCAACCTCCTGCACACACGCTGGACAAATTGCAGCATCTCATAGACAAATTTATCTGGGCAAGGAAGAAAGCCTGTATGATATAACAGGCTTACCCAGATCAGGAAGAAGAGAGAACTAGACACACTTCACCAAGAGCGATACTATCAGGGGGCTCAGCTTAAATACCTAGTGGAATGGGTTAGACCTAGTACTGAGAAGCCTGGTTCTTCCTAGACCACGGTTCAACTGAAATCCACATATGGAAGGTGCCATGACTCCCTAAACCCTATTGCCCACCAGGAGTTTTATCACCTGCCAATCGGGCAACTATGGGGGTATGGGCCAGAGTACAGGAAACACAATGTCTTTCCTCCTGTATTTCACCCCAGACCCTACTGATAGGTAGCCCAAACTCCCCCACCCCCTTCACTACAGGTGTCCACCTTTCTCTGCTGGCAAGAGGCTAGCTGCAAGAGGGTGGGGGACTTCTTTTAATTGGGTGACATCATGGACTTTACACAACTTCAGTCTAACTATGGCCTTCGTTCCCTCCACTGTATACTGGCAATACATTGCCATTCGCCACTGGGTTACGCAGCTGCAGATTCAGCCCCATGCCAGTCAATTCCTCACACCATTTGTAAAATACCTTTTCACACATCTCACTGACAAATGTATTCTTTCGGACATCTATGCATTCCTCCTCACACCACTAACTCACCCCAAATCATTGGCACAGTGGCGATGGGAGCTGGAATGTGAGTGCACATTTACGACCAGGAAGTACTATGACATCATTCACAGAGCTTTGGCTTGGCTTGTAGCACCTCTGGCAAAGAAATGTTGCTCAAAATAGCACATTACTGGTATTGCACGCCAGTTAGGGTAGCCAAATGAAGACCGGGTTGGGATGCCAATTTCTGAACGCAGTGGGGTCCTCCTTGCACGTTGACTCCTCTGCTCTGGCACTGTCTTAAGATACAACAGTTTAGGACAGACATTTTGGCAGACATTGATTAGATATATGACATTGAGCTGCCCAGGTTCCCTAGTTATATTCTACTACTTCTCCGGAATGCAGTAACTTTCCCTCTGAAATCAGCACAGGGCGGGCCATAACCCTAATCCTTGGTGTAGCTAAACAGGTCCCTTCTATCCTGTTGGGTCACTGACACAGTTCTGATACGATCATGGGAACTCCTGGAAATTGAGAAACTGAGGGACATATTTAAGAGCACCTATTGCCACCTGAGCATCAATTTTAGTGACACTCGGGTGGCGCTATGCACTGCACAGTATTTACAAGGTGGCATTAAGTCCCTTTTTGTGGCTTAACGTCACCTTGTAAATACGGCCCCTTCACACGCAGCACTTTGCACGTAAGGGTGGGCAATGGGTGTTACTATGGGCGTGCCACAGCAACACCCATTGTATTTTGATGCTGCTCCAGATTTACGAGTTTTCATAAACCTGAGGCAGCGCCAAAATCTTATGGCACCCCAGGGGTGGTGTAAGAGTGGCACGACAAGGAGAAATGCTTTAATTTCTCCTCGTTTTTTGCTCTTTCTATGTGTGCTGTGTTTTGCAGCACACAAAGAAGGAGAAAATCGCCATTGAAGGTTGTTTTGTGGAGGAAGGTGTCCCTTCCTGCACAAAAACAATCGCCCCCTCAATGCAGCCATCCTTGCACTATGGTGCAAGGGTGGTTGCGTTGGCACGCAGTAGCAAATTTTGCACCGACGCAGGGGGAAACACAGGGGTGTGCTGTATTATTGTAAATACGGGTAATCCCTGCATTTTGTAAATGATGGTGCGCAAAGCTGTCAGTTCTGGCACAGCGACATGCATCGTCATTTTCACTTAAATCTGGCCCTGACAGTGGTAGTGGATAGCACATTGACACAATTTGACAAAATCTCAGGCCCTGTGAAAGGTTCCTATCTAGCGAGTTCAACAAACTGACCTGCCCAGCTTATCTCTGCATACTCCACCTCATGAAGACAAATCATACTACTGATGGAAAAAACAATGGTGAACCTCACTAATAACCCCCTCTTGCATGTGATCTAGGTGCCCTAAACCTAAACATCAAATTTCAGGACCTGTCGAGCACCCATTCTCCCTTCCTTGACCACAGCCCGATTCCCCCCTCAATTCTTTACCTTCCTGACCCCCACTTGCCATCTGCTGTTGTCATCTATTTGCTATTGTACCCAACCAGCCAATGGATGTAGGTGGGATGTTGTTGTATTTAGGCCTGGGCAGAGCTCGTGGAGTTCTGCTACGGGAATTTTGACAGAGCAGGCCAAAAACTCTGTAGGCTTCAACATAATTCCACAAGCTGGCCCGTTCGCCCTATGTTTTTGATGTTTAAGACTGCGGTGCGAGTTCTCACGCTGAAAACAGCATGCGAACTATACCATGCAGTTTGTATGTGCGCAGCCAATTTGTTTTCTTCTGTTTCTGTGCATGGTGTTGGGCCTAACTTTAATCCACTCTTAATCTTTTCAATCTCAGCCCTATCTAATTTATCCACCCCCCCACATTTTTCATTATAATATTAGTGTCTTTGTGTTTGTGTACTTTACGTTTTTGTAATTTTTTGTGTTTTTTGTGACTTTTGATACTTTTTTGCTTTTCAATTTGATCCTTTTTCCTTCCTTCCTTCCTTCCTTCCTTCCTTCCTTCCTTCCTTCCTTCCTTCCTTCCTTCCTTCCTTCCTTCCTTCCTTCCTTCCTTCCTTCCTTCTCCTGTGTCGTCTCCATTGTTTCCACCCAGCGCCATGGCAGAGCAGGGTAGCAGAGGAAGAGGTGGCACCAGTGCGGCTGCTAGCCGCACACCTTGCGTGGTGAGCTCCGCCAAGGGGGTGCAGCCCAGCCCCATTTTTTGTGAGGTGGAGGTGGCAGGACTTGTGCAGCACCACGTCCCCTTCATGCTGGCAGGGGGCCTGGGAACGGTTACGCCCTGCAGGAGCGGGGACTGCTGTGAGGGAGGGTGTGCTGGTGTATGCATCAGCAGACTGGGGTCCAGCGCACCCAGCAGCAGTTGACTCACAGTTGGGCAAACATACTGGACTGCAAGCAGGACCTGCTTGACCTGCTGGACGTTGAGGTGTTGGGGCTACTTGAGTAATTAATTATTTATTTGTTGTGCGTGTTCCACAATGCCAATTGTTTTTTCATATAGCAGTGCTGTCTCTCAGAGGTAAGTTAATGTTAATGTTAATGCTATGATGAATATAGTTTGAGTTAGCCAGGTGCTCAGCGCTACCTAATTGAAGTTGTCTGCGCTCATTTGGGCTGAATACTTAACAAGCCATGAAGACTGAGATTCCTCTGTTCTATCACTAAGATAATGGTAGTAGTAGTAAGTAATATCAGCGAGTTAGCATTCTCTTCTCTGTGCCTTTCTTTATGTAGCTTATGCCATCCCAACCACAATCTCCCAGTGATGTGTAGTATGCATCTATGCATTGAAAAGGGAAATTGAGTTGGCCCATAAGAGGTGGTTGAGAAGCAAAGATCATTTGTTGCAATGCATTAGTAGTTCCAAATGTAGTTTAGATTTAGAAAATTTGTAATAGGGCTTAGGTTTTGGATATTAATAGGTCAACGTGATACTAGGACAATAGGCAATCTGACTTAGAAAAGTACAATGTTACTGTGTTTGCATTTGCCTGTCAAAACAGTACAACGAGAGAGTGGCCATGATCAAGGTGACCCCCCCCAATGTTGAGCTGTAGGTATTATTCCTTTATACAGTAGTATACCATACTGGAAGTTTTAATGACAGTGCAGCATGGCTGGAAAGTAGTATGAGGATGATCCCATTGCATTTGCCAACCAAGACCTCACCAAAAGTCCTTGATTTACCAATTATTCTACACCTTCATTGCACTTCAGTGACTTATCTCTGCCCCTATCTTTACCCCTCCGTTATTAAACATTTGCGGTTGACTTCAATCACTACCTGTCTTTTGTAACATTGTTAACCAACAACATTTCTAAAGTGTATGATAGAAGAAGATAGAACTGTAGTGATCTATTGCAGTTGTATTTTGTTAAATTGGTTCTTAAAAAGTAATAAAGGGAGGTGTATTTGGCATCTAAGATGTTAATGTTTATCCAGGCGTGCCAACCACAAGTGCCTCGGCCAGCTGCAGCATCAGTGCACTGGACGCAGCAGCGGTGGCGGGGGAGAACTGGCGGCATCAGGGATGGGCACTGATAAGTCATATTGCTTGCTTATTGACAATTACTAGTATACTCATTGAATGGGTGTTGATTGTGAACCACCTGCTTTAGCAGCTACAGTGGGGGTTGAGTTCTTAATGACCTTTCTATCTGCAACTCAGCGGACAAAAGCTCAAAATGGATGCTACAAATGATGGGTTGATGGAAAAGAGAAAGAAGGATGGAGTATTAGAAAGAATGGGTGAAATGGCATATGAGGGAAAGGATGTGTGGATGGGTGAAATGATGCATATGTGGGTGGTAGGAGATGTATGGGTAGGTGAAAAGATGGATGAAAGGGAATATGGGTGAAAAGATGCCTGAGGTAAAGGGTGGATGGGTAAAAGGATGCTTGTTGGTTAAGGGATGAGTGGATGGTAATGGTGTGTGGGTAAATGGTTGGATGGATGAAAGGATGGTTGAAAATGTTCTGCCTACTCTCTTAACTCACTGTATTTGGTAAGCAAGGCACATATGTATCCTCTGACCCATCATTCGTATCCTCCCTGACCATGGCAATTAGTCACCCATGCTATGACAAAACTGCAGCATGGTTCAATTCTGAAGTGCAATAGAATTGTCTGTGCATTGTGCATTTGCTTCAGTTAATGCAGCATTTACATAGTTGTCAATGCATTGCATTCTGAAAGGGAGGTGTATTTCCCTTCCCTCCCAGGGCCTAGTCAGTCACCTCCTAGTACTTCAGTCCTTTATTCTCTTCTAAGTTCTGTCCCAGCCACCCCAAAAAGTTGAAAAATCCTTTTCTTGCATGCTGCACATTTTTCTGAACAAGTGGTTTATATTTCATGGCTTCCATAATGGATTCATGCCAGTTCACATTTTACCAATTCGACATTCCTCAATTACAGTGAGGCATGTGTGGGTAAATAAATGGCCTTGTGACTCTTAATCAGCCACACCAAATTCCAATTGCCCTAAGAGACCAGCAATGTACTGATACTGTGCCACTCTATTTTTAAATATTTGTTTGCACAGAGCACTGTTTACAATTCTGTTTTTCTTTTTTTTATCTACTCCTGGTGGACATCCTAAATGCCAGGAAATGGCAACTCAGCGGCAGAGGCTGGAGGTCCTCCTTATTGAGTACCAGCAGCTGGTGGTTCTGGAGGAGGGCGAGGCAGCTGACATGACCTCAGTTCCCAGCTCCTCCTGAGCCACCAACGCATCCAGCCTCCCAGTGGCAATAACATTGTTGTCAGCGCAGTCGCCAGCTGGCATCAGCCCATCAATGTCAGGCCACTGCTGCCCCCCTCAGGCTCAGACCATATATTCCAGCGCTACGTCTTACAACACCTCAATCACTTGGACCACAGTGTGGCACAGATTGAGGCAATCCTCAACGATCTCTGGACCCGCATGGAGAACGCCCTCTTTTAGCCCTTTTCACAATTTCTGTGCAGGTGGGAGGGACATATGTGGGTGGAGAGGGTGGCATAGGGATTCGGGACCAGGTTTTTTTTACTTTGCACTTTGGTTGGTTGGGTCTAGGGTGATTTGTTTGGGGAGAGGAGTGGGGCTGTTGTAGGTGAAAAGGATGTTTTTTTTAGAACTGTAAAAAATAAAAGAGAAATCATTTATTTTACTTTATTTATGCTTCAAGTCTTTATATTGGTGTTTTAGTTTGCACTGCTATATTGTAGAGGAGCCGGCTTTTTAAATCTGCTTAAAAAAGTGTATGTCAGTTAGTCATACCCTTGTTGAACTACCCGCTGTAATTATTTTGACTATTATGGGGTGGTTACCATGCCTATGTTGCCTACAAAAAGCTAGATACACACAAACAACATCTTTAGTAGGTGTTAATTACTAACTAAACAATTTTATTTCACTCTTTAGTTCCCTTATCTGAATAGATGAAGTGAGGGCTGCTACCTCTCAGTCATCTTACTGAAGGGTTTCCCAAGGTACCATCTTATGGAGGATGGTAGAAGTAGCAGGCTATCGCAATAAAATGGAAGACATCACAAGTGAGGTTCCACCTCCATCTAGGTGAACTCCAACTTTAGGATTATTCAAACCATTATCCATCACAAGACAATTAGATTGAAAGACAACACAGAATAAGTGTGTTATATTATTTATATCATAACTTTAGAATGACTGAGACCAGACTACCACAATGACAAACAACAAAGAAGACCTGATATGATAACAAAAACCAGCAATAGCAACTTCTTCTGAGCAGTGGAGAACTAATATTTAATGAAAACTAAACTTATGAAATCCTCAAGTCAGGAGAAGTGGGTTTAGACTGAGGAGTGGCGTGGACAAGGTTAAGCGTTTACACAACAAAACACAAAGCCTGAATGATAATGTTGGCGAATGATGCGACGGTGAGTAAATCGGGCAAATGTGGGCTATTCTGCAGGTAATATAAGATCCTGCAGTGAGTTGGGGTCACTTTCACCAAATCTACCACATCAAATTTGTGATCCATTTATGCTGTAAATTTAAGTCACACCTCCATAAATCACACAGCCCGTGGGAGGAGGGTTAGGGTTTTGATGAATGGGTGGGAAAGGGGATTTGGGGAAAGGTGTGGCAAAGACAAAGACTACGCAAAACAATGACAACTTCAAGAAACTCTATACCACTCCGAACCTGAGCGAGATAGACCTGTAGTGCACTGCTGTTCAAGAACAAATAGTGAAAAAAAATTGGAGTATTTTGTGTAGAATTGTGTTTAACTAAAGTGACTGATCTGGTCTATGAAGAATCAAATACAGCGAGTGGACCCTACAGGTAAGTGTTGATAAGTTTGAAAGGTCAATCACCTTCAGGAAAAATGATCACTCACCAGGCCCCAAACATTACAAATCATTGAAATCAAGTTTACAAATTAATTGGTCACCTCCCCTCACTGTCTGCCACCTCATACATCATCAGTCATCACTCACATCACTCAATAATATATATCATCACTCATTGGTGCAATAGTTAGTAGTTACTACTTCCACTCCAAAAATGGTGGTAGGTGCAAGATTGTATCTCCTCTTTGATGCGAGCAACACATTGGAATTTGCAATTGGCACTAGCAGTCTTGTAAAGCAATGATCTTCTGGGGCAGCCCTGTTAGGTGATACAAAAAAATTATAGACAATGACATGCGAGGGAGGCAGGCACTGTCTCCAGTGTCCTGAAGGGAGTGTAGAGGCTTCTTCACTGCACCCTGGTCAAACTCCAATGTGGCTGTACATGTGACTAACAAATAGTGGGGCGGAGTAAATTAGACACAAACATAATGTTTCACTAGCTATATCTTCTTTTGTGGGGGCAAAGAAAGAAGTTCAACAATAAATAATTAAAAAGTATTATGGTGGCATACTCAGTCAGGGAAGCAGAGTTTGTCCTCAGGTGGTTCACCCAGACGTTGGTCTGCTAACACACTTGATTCTGATCAATCACCCTCCTCCTGTGCTGTTGCACTAATGGTGTAATTGTGTGGTGTGAAATGTTGGTTCATTTTAATCATGGTCAATGTCTTCATGTTTTGAGGTGAGGAACTGGTCCTTCTCATTGTGTTAACATTCCAGCTGCATGATTACATGCTCAACGGACACACTGGCTACACAAAAACCAAGATATTTTATTGCCAGCCAGCTGAGCACTGGCCATTGGTGCATCTTCGGATACCAATACACCAATGGATTTTGATCCACATAGACTTATTTTGGGTCATCCAAATACTTCTGGAACATTCTCTCGTTAGTCATTGGTGCTGACACTTGCTCGACTTCTTTTGCCTTTGCCTCTGCACTAGACTTAAGGCCTGGCACTTAAAACCAAGCCATTGCAGAGGTTGAGGCCAATTCTCACGTTCCTTTAGTTGTGTTTTTTACCGGTGTTCTTGTTGCTGGTTGTCACTGCTGTGAGATAAGACTGGCATCTCTGAAAGTTGAAGGTGGCACCCCAGAACATCTGCCCAGGAGTGGGACTCTAGTAATTTCCAGCCACTCTACTTCCAGGTCTTCGACTTGCTCAACAATCCACCTCTTGTATTTTGAAACATCTACTTCAGAAAAAGGAATTACATTGGGCAGAAATTTGTTGTACTATGGATCAAGTAGTATGGCACAGATGTACTCTTTGGACAATATGATGTCATTTTGCAGCCTTGCATTACAAGCCAAGTGAAGGATTAAGCTCTAAAGCAAGGCATGTGCTTCTGGATTTTCATTCAAACCTGGGACTCTTTTCAGACACCTTCTTTAGCTGGTCCTGCAGCAGATGCAACAATGGGATAACTTGGCCCTTCATATGGTCTGCTTTTCTAACTCCCCGTGTGAAAACCTCAAAAGGGAGTAGCATCTGTGTCATGCATTTGACTAGGCCACATTTGTCCATATCCATAGCTTTCCCAATTGCATCCCCTTCTCTTTGAACAACATAGTCATTGATCAGTCTGTACTACTCAAACAGACATTGTAACAGGTAATAGATCTAGTTCCAACGTGTTGGCACCTCCTGTTTGAGGGCTTTAACTGGTACTCTATTAGCATTCTGAATAATCTGAAGCTTCTTTGGGCTTTAAAAGAATTATTGAAATGAGTTCAGATTCTTCTGCAGCTTGTCAGTTAGTTGCTGACTGTCTTCTTTTTTATGAAACTCTTGCACAACCAGGTTGATGCAATGCGCCAAACAGAGGAGCCTGAAATAGCAACCGTCTTCCATGGCCTTGACAATATTACTTCTATTGTCCGTGGCAACAAATCCAATTCTGAGACCTCTGGGTCGCAGCCATTCAAACACCTTGCTGTTAAATTGGTCCAAGATGTTTGCAGCTGTGTGTGATTTCTCCATGGTGAACGTAGCTACTATTGCATGCCGCCAGATGCTCTTAATTCTTTCTTCAGGGCTAATACATGTAGATAGCTGTTGCCTTAGTTCCACAAAAGAGATCCAGTGTGCAGTGATGCACATGTAATCAGTCGCCTGACAACCGGTCCACATGCCTACCGTAGGGTGGATAGTGTCAACTGCACTTTGCTGCAAAGCTTGTCCAATCAATTACAGCACACAGTGCTGGAGTGCTGATACAGCAACTGTGGCAAATTAGGTCTGACTTATAAACTTCCATTTCAGGCAGATGGCTTCCACAAATTCTAAAAAAAAACACACCTTCCACCAAAGAAAAAGGGAGGAGGTCCGGCGCTAACATTTTAGCCAGTTTACCACTGTACAAACTTGCCGTTGGGTTGTTGCAGTTGTTGGCCCCCCGCCTAAACATGCCCATATTAGTAACCTGGATCTTCTTCTTTTCTGGGGCCACAGACACAGGTGAAATAGGAGGTGGTAGACTCAATGTGAGTCTTGGGACAATCACTATATGTGTCTCCATCAAACTCTGAGTCTTGTGCTATTTTGAGGTCACTGAGGAGGGTGATGCTGGTGCACTGCGGTGGACAGGGCTGCTTTGTGTAAAGATGATACCCTCTTTTTCCTTATGACTGTCAGTTGGCAGTGGCACTAAGTTTCACAAGCAGAGGAGATTAGAGGACCGACATCACATGTTTTTTGTACAGTCCTTCTGTTTGGCAGTACTGTGGGTGATGTCTCTTATTCTCTTGTGCACCAAAAAGCAAACAAGCAAAAGAAACATTTAGTAACACATTGCATTGTTGAGGTTGAATTAATACAGACAAAGGCAATATAATTTAGTGTGGTTGGTTACTTAGGTAATAATTAAAAATAATGTATCCAGCCATTTTAGAGTCAAACTACACCGCCATACCATATAATTTAATTTCCATTCAGGAACATAACACAGCATACAGATATAGCACTTTCCTTTATGTGCATCTATTCTAAAGGAGACACCTGCGGCAGTCAGGGAGGTGCATGGGTGAATGGAGTAAGCCCCCAAAAATTAAGGTTAGTGTGCAACTATGGCAGTCAAGGTGGTCCACAGGAAACGGTATAATCATTAAAAAAATGAACAATATTGATATGCCTGCAATTTACCTACTCTATAGCAGGCAGAGTCTCCAGGAGGTAATAGAATTATACCTAAAAAATGAATGCTGCTGTATGGATGTGCACTTACGGTGGATAGATTGAAGCAAAATGCAAAAAAAGAATACAACAAATAATAATTAAAATAAAATACAACATAAAATAAAATAAAATATATAAACTAAAAAAAATCTAACAAAATAAAAAATAAAAGAAATTAAATTAAAAAAACAATAATGAATTGCTGATGTTTGTATGGGAGCTTGAGAAACCTATTGTGAGGCAGGGAGGTGCAGATGAAAAATGCAAAAAAATGCATGTAATATGAAACACTGTTCATCATAATCATATTCATAATATACATGCACTACAATGATCCTCAAGCATATTATTAAACTGAAATCACATCATTGCAAGCCTATGGCAAAAGCATACTTGCAGGCTATACAAAATGGCTGCCAGCCAGATGGTCAAACTACAACAGTGATCAAGGATGCATGGGGAACAAAGAACACATGCAAGCCTTTGGCAAAAGCACACTGGCTGGAAGCAAAAAATAGCCACTAGCCACATGGCCAAACAACAACAGTGAGCATGGACGCATGGGGAACAAAGAACACATGCAAGCCTATGGTGAAAGCACACTGGCTGGATGCACAAAATGGCCACTAGCCACATGACCTAACAACAACAGTGAGCAAGGAGGAATGGAGAACAAGGAACACAAGCAAACTTATTTCAAAAGCACACTGGCTGGATGAAAAAATGTCCGCCAGCCACATGACCAAACAACAAGACCAAATAACACTGAGCAAAGAGGCATGGGGAACGAAGAACACATGCAAGCCTATAGCAAAAGCACACTGGCTTGATGCACAAAATGGTTGCCAGCCACATGTTCAAACAACAATAGTAAGCAAGGAGGCATGGGGAACAAAGAACACATGTTAGCCTATTGCAGAAGCACACTGGCTGGGTGGCCACCAGCCACATGCAAGCCTATGGCAAAAGCACACTGGCTTGATGCACAAAATGGTTGCCTGCCACATGGCCAAACAAAACATGAAAGCCTTTTGCAAAAGCACACTGGCTGGATGGCCACCAGCCACATGCAATCCTATGGCAAAAGCACACTGGCTTGATGCACAAAATGGTCGCCAGCCGCATAGCTAAACAACAGCAAGTAGACATGGGGAATGAAGAACATATGCAAGCCTATGGCAAAAGCACACTGGCTGTATGCTCAAAATGGCTGCAGGTACATGGCCAAACCACAATAGCGAGCAAGAAGGCATGGGGAACAAAGGACCCATGCAAAAAAGCACACTGGCTGGATGTACAAACTGGCCGCCAGCCACATGGTCAAACAACAACAGTGAGCAAGGAGACATGTTGAACAAAGAACACATTCATGCCTATGGACACGGACTACACATCACTGCCCCTAGGTACATGGCCAGGACAGCGAAGACAAATGGTGCCTGATGGCAAACGCACTCAAACACACAATGGCCAAAGGAGGCATGGTAACACTGAAGAAAACACTATAATTAATTCAGCAATGACAAACATGAAAATAAACTGAGCTATAAACTTTTTTCAACAACACACATCCTCCTATGGCATCAAATATTATCCCACAAATACACTTTTTGCTGAAAAAAAGCATGAAATACAAACAATAACCAACATTTTAAATTTAATCCAATGCCATCCCTGCCCTAAATGATGTTTTAATTAACACAACATATACCACAGAAACAGTTCTTTCATGCACTGATGACAAGTACTGGGCCTACTGACTAGATGGCCCATTGACAGACAAGGCCACATAATAAAATAAATGGATATTGCAAATGTAACAAACATGGAGAAAAGGTACTAAACAGTGCAACATTTTTCCTTTAAAAAAGATGCAAAATGAAATGCAAAAATATAACTAGGCCCTACTTAAACTCTAGGCCACCCACCACAAAAAAAATTAAAACAAAAGGAAAGTACACAGAAATCTGGTGCATGCCCTATCAAACAAATGGCACCCTTATGCAATAGTTGTTGAAATCACTTGTATGATATCACAAAAACAAAGTACTTACATCGAAAGGTATGCATCCAGCAGACAAAGAGAGTGATCCTTCCACCTTGAAATCCAAGTGAAAAGTGACCAGGGTATGAACAAATCACTGCCTGCTGGACGGGAACAGGAAGGTTGAGTCTCTGGAGCACCTCCTTCTTGTTGGAAAAAAAGTTTTTAAAAAATGTTTCTCGCACTAAAAAACCCAACATGATGTGTAGAAAATCTACTCAAAAACATCTTTTTGAGTAAATTGAGTAGAGAACCTGCTTGAGGTGCATCTGCAGTTGCTTGCACTCATGAGCAGCACTATAAAGGTGACATCATGGCCGGAGGCTGTATGAGCAGGGGTAAAATCTCACACGCACTTGCTAGCAGCCTGAGAATATTGTGGCGTTCACGAGCGAGCACCAAAACAATTCTGACATGTGCTAATGGTGAAATATATTCTGCCATGCGCCAGATTGTGGAATTTCTGGAATTCTGCATTACTCCAAGTAGCACTGAGTACCCAAATTCCACAAACTCTGCGAGCAGAGCGGATTTTACCACCCAGACCTAGTCTGATTTAAAACAATGGAACAGATTTGAGCCTACAAATGCTGCTGATCCTCCACGCCAATGGCACACCAAACCCCAGCCCACCTGTGCGCATCGTTCATGTCCAAGCCTCTCCCTGATTAATTGCACCTTGATCGCAGCCAGCACTGGCACCCGTGATCAGCTAGCTGCTGGCCATCTGGCTAGGACTATCTATTTAGCCCAAGAGGATGCATGCCTTATGTGCACCTGGTAACTGCTCTTTTAGTCCTCATAATTTACTGCTCCTAGGACCAGTCTCAGGCCTCATCAGCAAACATGCCTTTGGTTCCATATCCAAACATACATGGGTAGAAACTAACAATGGACCTTATAACCACTCTCCTTACTGTTACCTAATTAATGTGCGCTTGTCAGCAAAGCATAATTCTGAATTTTTCAATTCTCTTCCGACTTAAAATTCTGAAGTTCTTATTCTTACCAAACTATGGCTTTCAGAGGCTCTCCACATATTACAGGGGATGGACTAGTTATTATTCATCATTTGCAGTTTACGTTCTCCATTTTGAACAAATTCAAATTGCCCCATGCAAAAGAATTGATTTTCTCACTAAACATTATACCCTCATGCTCACTCTCAGGTGCCCTTGTTAATCACCCTCAGGGGAACCTTTGGCAATTTATTAACTCCATAGCCGACACCTTCTCCCCTTACATTATGAAATCTTCTAAATTAGCCATATTTGGTGCCTTTTAACATTCCCATAGACAAGCCTCAAAGGCAGCAGCTTTCATTGAAGGCTTACAAACCATGAATCTGAAGAACTTGGTTTCTGCCCCCATTCACAAAGCGGAACATAAGTTATCTCCTAATTTTTCCAATCTCCCCAATATGTCCACGAGTTACCCATTGTCCCTTGTTTGGACTGACTATTCGAATTTCCCTTTCAGTTGTGGTTGCAATATATATGCTCCCATCAAAGACAGCCAATCCACCCAGTCCAGGTCTTGGTCTAAAGCCAACCAAGAGAATTTGGATACCACACTGGCCAAGGATCCCCTGATATTTTCAGGAGTTCTGAAATATGGGTTGTCTTTTAATAACTGGAGATCTTCGGCCATAGACTACAAAGTCCCTCAAAAAGACTGTATTGCACTTCCCCCCTCGGCCTCTGGTACTCAGATACAGTAAGGGAAACTAAAAGGCATTGTAGAGCACTGCAATGTAAACGGTGAATCAGCTATGATCGCCATTCCAAGCAAATGTAAAAAACTGCAATTACAAGTTACCATATTTCTTGTCAAAACAGCCTGCTCTGCTTAATGTGCTGACAAACTATCTGCACTCAACTCTTCCATAGATTTTTTTTCCATTATTAAGTCTTCCTTATTTCAGCAGATCATTCCTCCCTCTAAGTGGTTGTGCGATATCTTGGCAAAGTGTTTTCAGGCTAAAATCACCAATATTTACAACTTTGCCAAGTTGATTTGAAGTGAGATGTGAGGACTAGAATGAATGTATTTAAAATTGACTATAGGTGCTGGATTGATAAATGTCATTGTAAACAAAATTAATTGGGACCTATGTCGAAGTTAAAAACAGAAAGAGAACATACTGTGCATAATAACCTATTTTCCTGAAAAAGATGTGAAAGGAAAGGGGGGGAGTCCCTCAACTCAAAATATGAAAGAGGAGGAAAACCAAATTCTGTGTGAGACCAACTATCTACACTACAGGAATTGCAGTTGACATGTTTCTCACCTTATTAGTCCCTACAGATCTGGTGACGATTCATCAGGACCTAAAGAGTGCCTAGTCCTCTCTAAGAAGGTATGAGTGCTCCTGTTAGACCTGGCACCCTTGGTGTGGTGTCCCCTGTATGTTTTTCCTCTGCTTCCCATGTTTTGACTGTGTGCTGGACTCTGTTTTTGTTGGTTTTGTTACTCTGGGCACTTTACCACTGCTGACCAGTGCTAAAGTGCAAGTGCTTCCTGTGTAAAATGTATGTGTAATTGGCTTTTCCATGAGTGGCACATTTGATTTACTAGCAAGTCCCTAGTAAAGTGCACTAGAGGTGCCCAGTGCCTGTAAATCAAATGCAACTAATGGGCCTGCAGCACTGGTTGTGCCGCCCACATAAGTAGCCCTATAAACATGGCTCAGACCTGCCACTGACGTGCCTGTGTGTGCAGTTTTAAACTGCCAATTCGACCTGGCAAGTGTACCCACTTCTATATAATCATAAGAGGTACAGGGAGATTATATGGTCCTATCCACAGCCTCCCTGCTAGTAATACAAATCAAAAAGATACACTATTCCACAAGAGAAGACAGAAGTCCACAGCACACTTCTAAAAATAGAAGCAAGAGCCCTCACACATCCATTGGATGTCATGCTTCCTCATAGGGCTCCCTCCTCGTCAAACTAGCGCTGCAATGTCTGACGAGTCACGCAAGGAGGCTCTTTGCCAGAGATCTTAATTGGTAGTGCGTGCCGTGGTTAGAGCAAGTAGGGATAAATTTAAACCTACAGGCAAAAGGAGCAGGAGAGAAAAAAGTTAGAATTGGCTTGAGAACCTCAAAAACCTATATTTTATTGATCATGAAGGGTCTCGGTCAAGGTTAAAAACACTAGGGAGTGGACTGGAGATAATGTTTCACCACTCAACCAAAACACAGGGGGGTGAAGGAAAATTCTTCCTTCAGCCACTGCAAAAGGTCAACGTGTTTTGCGCCTAAAAAGTCCCTACGGATTAAATGGCACTTCATCAGGACCAAATTAAACAACCTCTCCTAAGCTACACTACATACCATATTGTGTCATGGGATGTGTGAAAGGAATTCTGAATTGACTTACTCAAAAAGCTACGCATCTAACAGTCTAGATAGATGAGGATCCTCCTCCATTAGGGATAGGCTCCATAGGAACATGCGTACCAAAGGACTATTGTTGCTTTATTAATCATGAAGGTTCGGGCACGTGCACTCAAAACGTTACGCATCTAGCAGTCTAGATAGATGAGGACCCTCCTAAATTAGGGATGGGGCTCCAGGGGAACATGCGTACCAAAGGACTATCGTTGCTTTATTAATCGCGAAGGTCCATGCAGGGGTGCAGTGAGGCGTCGGGTGCCCAATGGTTTTCAATAGAGAAGGGTCACTGTGCAAACAGGCTGCAGGCTGCAGGCTCTGGCTAGGCAGCCAGTTGGGAACAACAAACAGATAGGTCACAAACGTGGGAGGCTCGGGATGTGGGTGCACCTTTGGACCTCTTCTCCATGGCCCTGTGGCAACGAATGCAGGGGTGTCCTTTGGTGACAGGTTTCTGTGTCCAGGAGCACTCACAGCTAGGGGGGTCCTGTGTGTTGAGGCTGCAGGTGTCATTGTGGAGCTGAGGAGGGGTGAAACCACAGTGAACTCAAGCTCAGGGGTACTGGGGGATTTCATTGGCACCAGTGACCCATTTCAAATCAGGTTGTAGGTGACAGGTGTAGGGGTTGCTGGAGGTGTCAGGTTTCTCTCACCACAAGGCTGCAGGAGAGGGGAGCTGCGTGTAGAGGCTGCAGAAAATGTAAGGGAGCCCAGGAGGTTTAAACCATGATGGATGCAGATTCTCAGGAGTTGGGCACTTCTCACAGAAGTCTTGAGTCTTTACTGAAGGCAGGAAGTCCTCCTAGGTTTCTGGAGGCACAGCTGCAGGACAAATCAACTTTTTGGGCAGAGTCCATCAAGGGTAGCAGACAGGTCGTTGGGGTTGGTACCAGGTCACCTACTTCTTCTTTTCCTCTTCTGCAGGTGAGGCTCCTCTGCGTCCTTTTCTTCTTTGGTCATCAGAGTTCTAGGGTTCAGGGGTGCCATCTAAGTTCTCAATTTAGGAGTGTTATAGGGTGTGCCAGGTGGTGGCCAATGGGCTGACCACCTTTAGGGTGACTACATACTTTCTATGACCACTTCTGTTGGGAACTGGGCATAACCCTTACCCTAGTGGCCTAATTCCTTCCACACCAAGCTGGAGGAATTTAAAAAGTGGTGTCCACTTCAGCTCGCCACCTTAGGAGTGGGACTGGCATAAAGTGGGAACACCTCCTAATCTGCCTAATTGTCCTGCCTGTCCTGCTGCCAAAAGTGGGGTCAGGTCAGGGGGGTCAGTCATCTCCGCCATTTGGAGAGACCTGGGTAGCATTACAAAGGTGGATAGGCCTTTGAGGCTTCCCACCCTGGAATGCCCATCCTGCCTGAAGGAGGTGTCAACACCCCCGCCCAGTGCAGGATTTTGTCTCTGGACCCTGAAAGTGCTGGCTCTCACCGAGGGGGGTCGGAAACGTGGCTAAGGTGGCTGAACTGGTCAGGGCCAGTAGGTAAACACATTAGCAGGCTAGTAGATTTCTCAGGGGGCACCTCTAAGGTGCCCTCTGGGTGCATTTATAAATAAATCCCTCACTGGAATCAGTGAGGGTTTATTAATCTGAGATGTTTGATACCAAATATCCCTGTGCTCAGAGAAGCCATTGTGTAGCTGGGAAACTCGTAGTGACCAGTGCCCAGCACATGCATTTAAAATGGCTTCCCTGTGCACTTCCTATGTCTGAAAATCGACAAAGACATAGCAGGAACATATCTGCTTGTGCAGATGTGTCCTCACATGTGATATAATTCACCCTGCATTAGGGCTGTAAGACCTGCTAAGTGGTGACTTACATATTTTATATGCAGTGTTAAGGGACATGGCACACAGGCTGTGTCATGTCGTGTTTTTACTTTTATCTGCAAAGTTGATTTGAAGTGTCTGCCATTGCAGGCACGCCACCTGCAATGGCAGACTATCCTGTGCTTGGTGAGGGGTCCCTTAGGGTGGCACAATATGTGTTGCAGCCCCCTGGAGACCCTCCTTGGTACCCCAGGCCCAGGTGTATCAGGGATACCATTAACTAGGGACTTACATAGGGTGCTAAAGGTTTTGTCAATTGAGGAAATGGGTGCAGTTTTAGGGAAAAGGGATCTGGCACTGGGGACCTGGTTAGCGGGAACCCAGTGCACTTTCAGTCAAAATCACATCGGATACCAGGCAAAAAGTGGGGGCTAACTAGGCCAAAAAGGGTGCCTTCCTACATAGGGCAATTGTAAATCATCCTCAATTATTTGCCCTATTTGGGAAAAATATGCCCATCAGTCCAGGGGGCCACTTTGAAGAGTATGGAGTGCCCAGCAGTCTTGGTGAGTGGCACAGTATGTGGTATGGGGTGCCTATTAGCCTCCGCGAGTGGCCCGAAGTGGAATTGGTATGCCCAGATCTGGGTCCTCTAGCTCAGTCATGTCACTTGTGTTCTCATTTTGAGAGGCCACAGCCTCACAGTTCAGGCTAATCCCCCCATTAATCAGTGTGGCCAAGACTTGTGTATAATGGGGTCCCTCCTGTAATGAACAAAGAACAAAAATAGATGGATGATAATGTGGGAATGCTTATACATGCATTTCCATTCATTGCTTTTTAGCTTTCATTTACGAAACCAGTGCATTGTTGGGTTTGTAAGCCTTTAATAATAATGGCATCGACTGGAACTAAATTACAAAGGTTGATAAAAGCAAAGCTCAGATCTGGATGTACTGTTTCGCAGTGCACTTGGAGCTGCATGACAACTCTAAATAGAGGGGCAAAGCTGGAGACATTGTAGATCTTATACATCAAGCGTGGGCAGAGAACTTGGTAGAATGGGTAAACAGGGCAGTCTTTGAATAACTTTGTTTCAATGTTACAGCCCCTAGATTTTGAGCTCAACTTACAATGCGTGCTATTAAGAGCAACCCTCTTAAGTTTACAAGGTCCGTGTGTGACTAGTTGCTCCAGTCCAGGGTTTTCCTTTGATTTCTGGGACTTTTGTCTTGCTTATTCCATTATAAAACTGGTATTCCAAGTCCCAGAACTCAAAGGAAAAAACCTGGACTAGGGTAGCTCATCACACATGACCTAGGTAACATTTCAACTATGGAGGAAAGAAACATTATTTTTTTAATGTCGGCGGACATACATGCAAACAGCATGCAAAATTTTATTTTTTGGCTGTATAATCCATTTACATCGATACAATGCTACTAGCAGATCTCAAAGTTTTCAAAAATAATTTTATAAACAGCAAATCCTGGCAAAGTTTTACATTTGCTTTCTTGTAGCTCTTTTATTTTAATGGGCTTACCGGCCAACAAATCCCAGATTGCAAAAAGTAAACCTGGAGTGGAGGAGCTAATCATTCTTGAAACTGGGAGACTTAAGACCCTTCTTCCACTGGTTATTTTCCTGTCTTATCAAAACAAGGTTTGGATAAAGGTAATAGCAGAAAAGCTGTGGAAGTGTAAGCAGAGTTGTGAGCCCTTCTCATTAGTCGGAGTTGCACTTCTACTACATTTATATTATTTCAACAAGGCCCTTGAAGATTTGTGCCAGTTTGGGGCTGCTGGTGTTGCCATTTAGAGTGGACCCAGCTTGATGGTTCAGCTAGACTGTCCCTATTGAGCAGGACCAAGGTTGATTTGCACATGATTGGTCAATGCCTGAGGTAGCATGGTGGACACAAAAACCTATGAACTGGATTTATCAGTTTCCGAGATTAATCAAAGCACTCAACGTATCCCTTTTTTAGTCAAGCGCAAGCGCTATAACCTGTTGTGAGTATTGTGGGATTTTAACCACGCCCACCTCATGCCCATCACTTTCATTCATTTGTGGGCTTCCCTTTCAAAAATCACTTGATATCATTGGTAAATGCTTTACGTTTGGCCTGCCTTGGGGCAGCTTGGTTACCGCCTTAGGCACCAACCCTGTAACAGGGATAATTGCACGGTTGATGATATACTTGAGCATGGGCAAACTACTTGTTTTTTTTGCCTGCGCTTCGTGGCCACCATGGTGCTCACAGCGTTCAGAGCGTGAATTTGTTTACACTGTTACCTAATAAGAGTAATTTCACTTTTGCTTTTGGCTTTTATTTGCGTGATCTGTAGGTTACCAGATTACCTTCTCGGCTAATGCAGGGTAAATATTTATGTATTTGTTTTTTATTAGCGCTAGCACTGACCAGGTACATCGGAAATAATTTTCTTTCCATGTCCTGAGGTGTGTAGAAAGCACCGTCATCCGTCATGCCCGGGCAAGCTGTAGGCGGGTGTCGCTGTGTCGAGTGTGGGAAATGAGGTAACTGTGGAGTCAGAAGCAAGGGGTAGGCTGCGTGGACAAAACAAAGGGTCACCAGGACACATAGCAGAGACCTCAAGTGACTTTACAGTCGAGATTTGACCTTGAGGCAGAAATGCAAAGCACTTTCTCTCACCAGAAAGAACATTAATCGCAAGAGTTATTTTAACATTTTTACATTATATACACTCTGGTCTGCTTAGTACATGTTCTTTGGAGGAGGCACATTAACCCTCTATGCTGCCTTATCATGACTACAAGCTTCCACTAGACAAAAGTACGTTCTCTCTCCAGAAAGAACATTGATCGCCGGAGTTATTTTGACATTTTAACATTACATTCACTTTGTGATTTGCCTAGTACACGTACTTTGCAGCAGGCACATGTAGGAGGCTGGCCTGGTTTGTAGTGGGTACCTAAGGTACTGACACCTTATACCAGGTCCAGTTATCCCTTGTTATTGAAATGTAGGCAGAGTTCTAGCAGCTTAGGCTGCCTAGGGGTAGCTGTAGCAGAGCAGCCAAGGATGAACTAGGAGACATGCAAAGCTCCTACAATACACTATAGTTACACAGTACGTATGCACAATAAAAGACAATACTCAGTGTTACCAAAAATAAAGGTACTTTATTTTATTGACACAAGGCCAAAAATATCTTAGAGGCAATAATCCTTCTGGAGGTAAGTATTATACACAATATATACACAAGTAACCACTATCAGGTAAGTAAAGAGTCATAGAATAGTGCAAACAGTAGAAAATACAATGGATTGCAATGGGCCTAGGGGCAACACAAACCATATACTAAAATAGTGGAATGCGAATGTTGAATTCCCCCCTAGACAAGTGTAGTGTGTACAGGGGTGCTGGGAGTGTGAGAAAACACCAAAGGTAAGTAAAGTACCCCACCCCAGAGCCCAGGAAAGCCGGAGTAAAGTACAGCAAGGTTCCTCAGAACACACTACAAGTCATGATGAAGAATTATGCAAGAACCAAGCAAGACTGCAAGCAACAAACAATGGATTCCTGGACCTGAAGACCTGTGCAGAGAAGAGACCAAGTCCAGAAGTCGAAGAAGAGTCCAGGAAGAAGAGGGGCCCCTGCCAACCTGGAAGAAGGTGCAAAAGTGGATTCTCCGGTTGGAAGAAAAGTACAGAAATGCACCAAAGAAGATAGCTTTGGTTTCCTGCTTCATGCAAGAGATGTCCCACGTCAAGTTGTTGGGAGTAGGTTGTTTGCGTCACTGGATTCCGCCAACAAGCTTTGGTTCAAGCAAGTGCGTGGTTTGTGTCAAAGAGAAGCTGCCTGGACCCAGGAGGGACCTGGGGGTCTCCACTCAGACTGGGGAGACAGAGGGGGTTCTCAACACTTCAGAGAGTCCAGAAGACCAGGCAGCACCCACGGGAGTTCCAGAACACAGGGACAAAGAAGATGTAAAGTGCGGGCGTTGTAGCACTACACTGGAGGATCCCACACCGCTGGAGAACAAATCAGGGAGCTGTGCATCACAGGGTGGTGTGCTGGGGACCTGGGCTATGCTGTGCATAAAGAACTTTTGGAAGAAGTGCACAGAAGCCCAAGGAGCTGCAGAAGACTCCTTGCACAGGGGTACTGTCGCAGCATGAGGAGGCAAGCTCTTACCTCCACCAAATTTGGACAGCTGGACCCTTGGACAGTCTGGGTCACTTTGGTCCACCACCTGTGTTCCAGGGATCACCCTCGTTGACAGGAGAGGAGTCCCAGAGTACCGGTTGTCGTCGCAGAGAGGTGTCTGCTTCTTGATCAGGGAAGTGGGTCCGTCACTCCACTAGAGATTCCTTCGGTTCTTCTGGTGCAGGGTGAAGACAGGCAGTCCTCCGATCATGCACATCTTGGAAACTGTTGCAATTGCTGACTGGAGCTGGAGCTGAAGTTGCAGGTCACAGGAGTCATCCTGGATACTTTGTTGCAGTTACAGCAGTTCCTGAAGCAGTCTGCAGTTGATCCGATGGTCAGAAGCTGAAGCAGAGGATGCAGAGGAGTCCTGTAGGAATCTTGCAACCCGAATCTGAGGAAACACCCAGAGGAGAGACCCTAAATAGCCCTGAGAAGGGGATTGGCTACCTACCCAGGTATGCACCTATCAGGAGGGGTCTCTGATGTCACCTGCTGACACTAGCCACTCAGAGGGCTCCAGATGGTCCCCACACCTTGGAATCCAAGATGGCTAATGCCAGGGACACTCTGGATTAGCTCTTGGCACCACCCCTGGGTTGGTGATGGACAGGGGAGTGGCCACTCCCCTTTCCTTTGTCCAGTTTTGCTTCAGAGCAGGGACTGGGGGTCCCTGAATCGGTGTAGACTGGATTAGGCAAGAAGGGCACAGTTTGTGCCCTTCAAAGCATTTCCAGAGGCTCTGGGAGGATACCCTTCTGATGCCTGTAACACCTATTTCCAATGGGAGAGGGTGTAACACCCCTCTCCTAAAGGAAGTGCTTTGTTCTGCCTTCCTGGGATTGAGCCTCTCAATCCCCAGGAGAGCAGAAACCTGTCTGTGAGGTGGCAGCAGCTGGGGCTGCAGTGGAAGCCTCAGAGAGCTGGTTTGGTAGTACTGGGGGTCCATGGTGGAGGCCGCAGGGTGCATGGGATTGCCCCCCAATACCAGATTTGAACTGGGGGGTCAATTCCATGATCTTAGAAACCTCACATGGCCATATTCCGAGTTATCATTGCAAAGCTACATATATGTATTGACATATATGTAGTGCACGCTTATAGTGGTGTCACTGCACTCACGAAGCACGGGGAATTGGCCCTGGACAACGTGGGTGCACATTTGCTAGTGCAAGGGTGCCCACACACACAGTAACTTTGCACCTAGCCTTCAGTAAATGAAGGTTAGACATATAGGTGATTTATAAGGTACCTGGTGCAGTGAAAAATGGCTGTGAAATAGTGTGTGCAGTATTTCAGTCAGGCTGCAGTGGCAGTCCTGAAAAAAGGTCTGTATGAGCTCCTTATGGGTGGAAAAAGAAATGCTGCAGCCCATAAGGATCTCCTGGACTTATGGGGGGGTCCAGTGTGACAATCAGAATTGGAATATGGAGTCACTAAAGTATAGTGGCAAATTTGGTACACAGAGAGAGCATAAGCACTGGAGTTCTGGTTAGCAGACCTCCAGTGACACAGTCAAGCATACTGACAACACACATAGGCCACAAACTATGAGCACCAAGGTCCTGGCTAGCAGGATCCCAGTGAGACAGTAAAAACACACTGACAAATAGGTTTCAAACTATGAGCACTGGGTTCCTGGCTAGCAGGATCCCAGTGAGACAGTAAAAACACACTGACAAACAGGCCAAAATGGGGGTAACCATGCTAGAAAGAGGCTACTTTCTCACAGCACATTAACCCTCTGTGGTACCTTATGATGGCTACACACTTCCACTAGACAAAAGAATGTTCTCCCTCCAGAAAGAACATAAATCGCCAGAGATATTTTGACATTTTTACATTACATGCACTTTGTGATTTGTCTAGTACACATTCTTTGCAGCAGGCACACTAACCCTCTGCGCCACATTAGGATGACTCCAAGCTTCCACTAGACAAAAGTAAGTTCTTTCTCCAGAAAGAAGATAAATCGCCATAGTTATTTTGACATTTTTACAATATATGCACTTTGTGATTTGCCTAGCACATGTTCTTTGCAGCAGGCACATTAACCCTCTGAGCTACCTTATGATGACTCCAAGCTTCCATTAGACAACAGTATGTTCTCTGTCAAGAAAGAACATTAATGACTAGAGTTATTTTTAAATTTTTAAATTATATGTACTATGATGTACTTAGTACACGTTCTTTGCAGCAGGCATTTTAACCCTGTGCGCTATCTTATGATGACTCCAAGCTTCCACTAGACAAAAGGATGTTCTCTCCAAAAAGAACATGAATTACCGGAGTTATTTTGATATCTTTACATTACATGCACTTTGTAATTTGCGTAGGACACGTTCTTTGCAGCAGAAACGTTTACTCTCTGCGCCACCTTATGATGACTCCAAGATTTCACTTGTCAAAAGGACTGATTCTCTCTAGAAAAAAACATACATCACCAGAGTTATTTTTACAATTTTACATTATATGCACTTTGTGATTTGCCTAGTACACGTTCCTTGCAGCAGACATATTAACCCTCTGAGCTAATGTATAATGACTACAAGCTTCCACTACACAAAATTACATTCTCCCTCCAGAAAGAACATGTAAATCGCCGCAGTTACTTTGACATGTTTACATTATATGCACTTTATGATTTGCCCAGTACACTAGACAAAAGTACGTGCTCTCTTCAGAAAGAACATTGATCACCAGAGTTATTTTGACATTTTTCATTATATACACTATGATCTGCTTAGTACACATTCTTTTGCAACAGGGAGGGTTGGCTTTAGGGTAGTGCGAATGGTGCAGCTGCACCGGGTGCTGACTTGAATTAGGGGGCGCTGACCTCGGGGGGCTCTGTGAATAGCAATAACTCAGAAACCTGCGATTTAAAAGCACCTGCTGAAAACTTCCTTTTCCATCCAGCCTTCAGGAAGCAATTAAAATGTCAAGATACCTCTTGTGATTAATGTTCCTAATAGGGAGAGAGATGGAAATTTTGTCTAGCGGCACCTTTGACTCGCCATAAAGTAACGTAGAGGGTTATTATGCCTGCTGCAAAGAACAGGACTATATTTTATGTGGATAGCTGAGTGGATTAGTAAAGCCTGCAGTCCATGATGAAAACAGTGAGGTAAGGTGCTGAAATCCTGGCTTTGCCATGTTTTCACTATGATACACTAATATTCAAGTGGGCATTCCAACTGTAATATCGTAAAGTTGGAAGCCAGCCCTTGGAGTAGTATTCGTAGTGGTGTTCACCTCCCTGGTTTGATGCGTGATTTGCTCATTTAGTTTATGTTTCTGCTTTACATTCAGGGACTGTCATCACTGTTGTCACCTGCAGGTGGAATGCGAAGCCGCAGCAGTGTGGGGTATGTCGCTGCCTCCATGGCGTATCATGCTACCTGTTCCTCGGCAATCTCCTGGCACACACACCCAGGTGAGGGAATTGTACTGGCCACACTGCACATGGAGCACTCTGGGCACCAGGCCCCCTCCATAACCAGTAGAGATTGACATCCACTACCTCAGACCTTGGCAGGATGAAGCACTCTGGGCACCATGCCCCCTCCAGAACCAGTGGACATTGACATCCACTACCTCAGTCCTTGGCAGGATGAAGCACTCTGGGCACCAGGCCCCCTCCAGAACCAGTGGAGATTGACATCCACTACCTCAGTCCTTGGCAGGATGAAGCACTCTGGGCACCAGGCCCCCTCCAGAACCAGTGGAGTATCACATCCACTACCTCAGTCCTTGGCAGGATGAAGCACCAGGTCCCCTCCAGAACCAGTGGAGTATCACATCCACTACCTCAGTCCTTGGCAGGATGAAGCACTCTGGGCACCAGGCCCCCTCCAGAACCAGTGGAGTATCACATCCACTACCTCAGTCCATGGCAGGATGAAGCACACTGGGCACAAGGCCCCCTCCAGAACCAGTGGAGAGATACATCCACTTGAGAGACTGTGGCTTTGCACTCCCCGGGATAAAGCAGTGGGCAAACCACCCACTGGAGAGACTTGAGAGACTGTGGCTTTGCACTCCCCAGGATAAAGCAGTGGGCAAACCACCCACTGGAATGACTTCAGAGACTGTGGCTTTGCACTCCCCAGGATACATCAATGGGCATGGAGCCCCCTCGTGCAGCAGTGGCGTTGTGCGTTCATCTGGCTGAGGTGCCCCCCTCCCCCTGAGGTGCCTGTTTCATTTCGATCTGATGCCCCTCCAGTGTTCTCTCCGTTTCCAGTCAGGTATCATGTGTGGGCTTCGCCCATGCATTTTGGGCCCAGTGGTCCACGGACAATGATTGTTGGACTATCCAGTCTTGTGTAGTTGGTGTACATAATTGTGTTTACTGGATTTTGAACTTTGATAATGAGATTTCACATGACTACATTCGTTCAAATCAATTCCTTTTGTCCTTGCGTTCTTCCAGAGGGTTGGGGGGTGTATGTGTACTATTGCTGCATGTATTTGTGTATATGGTGTTGTGGGTATGGGTGGGGGTGTTGCGTGTTGCGTGTGTGTGTCACTCTCTTTTCCCCCCCTCCTCCCCTGTGTTGTAGGTGCAGTACTCACTGTGGTCGTCGCCGCCATCGTTGGTGCTCCTGATAGAAGAGAAGGAAGACCAGCATCCGCAGTATCTGCAATTCGGGCTCCATGGCGTCCTGGTTCCCCGTGGGGTGTGGAGAGGTGGGTGTTTTCCCTTCTGTGTACTGTTTCCTCTGTGTTTTTGTTAGCGTTGGTTCCACCCCGGAAAAAGTGGCGGATAGGCATCTTGTGATAGGGTGGGCGGTACATTGTCTTCCGCCTCTCTGTTGGTGGTTACAGCCGCGCTGTTTGTTTGTACCGCCGTGGCGGTCGGAGTGTTAAAGTGGCTGTCTATGTTGGCGGTTTCCGCCATGGTCATGATTCCATTTTTTTTTCCCGCCAGCCTGTTTGCGGTATTACCGCCGCTTTAACACCGACCGCCAGGGTTGTAATGAGGGCCTAAGTGAGTAATGAAAATCACACTGCTCCTAACCCTATTATCTAAAGTCAGAGCTTCCATGTTTCCTAGTTCAAAGTGCAAGTAACTCAAGTTCAGGTGCATCTAGGTCTGTTCATTCCATTAAAAATTCAAGATGACAGTTCTCTGGATTGGTTGAGCTATTTATTCATGGATCTTGAAGTCTTAAGATATGTGCGAAGCAACTTCATATGACCCACTTTGCAGGGGGTGTGGGGGTATCCAACATAGACCCAGGATAATAAATTCCATATTTTCAGAATAACCAGTGAATATGTAAATTAATTGTATGTTGATTTATTGTACGTAAACACATGCTATGTGGATAACCTAAACTGTAGCCTGGGTATCTTTTAATTATATGTGTACTATAAACATGCTGAATACACACATAACAGTTCACCTTCTCTCTCAGAATGAAGCATTACCTCCAATCACTCATTGACTCTGTCTTTATTCTTTGACTGTTGTCTGTTAGCTAGGTTTGTGCTAAATACCACAAACATAGATGGATCATTATCTTTATTACCTACTTTGGAGAATCCCAGTCCACAGCATCTTCTTTAGTCCCATGGTTACTCCCACTAGATATGTCCCTGTGATGGGTTCACCTGCGCACGTAGTTTCTATGCTTCCCCTATCCTATTACCTGTAGAGTGCCTCTAGGCTACATACTAGCCCTGAAAGACAATTCCACCATGAACATCTCTCCTTGAGGTCACTACCATGCCTTATTCATCTCTTCCACTAGCTGCTATCAGAGTAAGCATTTACTAACACGTGGATAAAACAGCATCTTACCAATTGGGTGCTTCCCTCACTACTAGCAGCTATTTATTTTAAAGACATTTTATTGCTATGTGGAGCTTTGTACGGAAACTGCTTGTAGTGGCCTTAAAGCAGTACTTGTCCTGCATAGAAGCGTCAGCTTGCAAGATCTACTCTTGGATTTCAACACACCAGTGCAGTCTGCTGTATCTCCCATTGGATTCTCAGGATTCTCTCTTAGTTTTGATTATTTCACCTCTGCTTACCTCTCATGATGGATTTGAGTTGCTTCTAGATCTCATAGGTATCAGGGATGCAAGTGCAATGCATATTTGTAAGGCTTTTCTTAACTAGTGGTAGTTTCGACCATGCTTTTATGTAGAGCACTTTAATGCGCAGTTAGAGCTTTCAAGATTCCTCTGGCAATGAATTACATGCTCATCCATTCCATGATTTGTCTTGGCTTTTTGGGACTCAGTTTCTAAAAGAACAAACAGCACTACGAATCCCAGAATGCAAAGAAAAACAAAGCTTGGACTGGTTGAGTTACTCTAGCTTGAAAATGGGAACGTGAGGGTTCTGATTTAAGGGTTTGCAAAACTCTTAAAATAAATACGGAGCAAAGGTTTTGCAAAATCATTTTACATTTCTGTTATTGAACGATATGAAAAAAGGCAAATTGTTTTGAAGTTTACAAGATACATATTAAGAAAAAGAGCCTGCCGATTTGCACAATTTTTTATAGGTACATGTTAGAAATAGAGCAAACGTATTTTTCTATATCTTTGTAGTGTGACGAATAGGCCAAAATACTGAGTTAAAGAAATCAGAGTTGTCCAACATAATTCCTGCAGTGTCAGATTAATGCCGCATTTTTAGGATATCGTATAAACATTGCATACAATGACTATGAATGGAGATCATGTAAATAGTCCTTTGTGACTATCTGCACTGGAGGATGCTCCTTCTCCGACCCGTCGCCAAAGCCTGGAATGCCCTCCACCTCGCTGACCAACGTCAGAAAGGGACTGAAAACCTGGCTTTTCGAATAAATACCAGCAGCAAGCGCCTGGATACCCACTCCAGTGACAACCCGAGCTATATAAATAACACCTGATTGATTAATTGATTGATTGATATCCTGGAAATGTGACATGGTTCAGGTGCTCCTTGGTCTTTTTTGGTCATCCTCCGGTTTATGTTAAAGCCTGTTGATCACATCCAGCTTTAACTATTCCATGTAAAGCAAAAGCATGAAAAAAAGATTTCATGATTTCCTTCATTTTGTTCCTATGTAGAGTTGACTCTGATCCCTATAAGCTCTCGTGGGATCTCATTTTTTTTTTTACTTAAGTGCTATTGGTACGAACTTGGTGGCCCAGTGGTAAGGGGCTCCACTCTTGGGAACTGATTTCCTTTTGAAGTACATTTTAGGTAAAGTTTACAGTGGACTACAATTGGGAGCAGTGGAGTATATAAATGCAACATCACCTGATATCACAAATAATTTTCAGCAGCAATAAAAGACCAAAAAGGAGTGTAAAACATTTGCAAAAAAATATGACACGTATTACTTAAGTATTTAACAGGGATTTTAACAAAAAAACAGAGGCCGTGCTTTTGGTAGAAAAAGAACAATATTGATTTGCAATTGTGGCTAGTCCAAAAATGCGGTGGCAAAAAACAGATTTTTCACTTTTTTGCTCAGGTAACCGGAATCAAAGACATGTAAACAAAAATAAGCAAAATTAATTGATTAATTTTAAAACGTGTGTTTGCGCGTGCCTGGTGGTTAGTTTAGACCAAAAATTTATGTCGCATTTGTGCTAACAATTTTACGAAGTGGTAAGAGATATTGCACCTCTAGTCTAAATATTTACCTACACCTTTAATCACAGTTAGAAAGTGACGGTTATAAATTGTGCCTGCTATACCCAGTTATAGGGTATGAACTTTTAGATGTAGTGCTACAGATACATTAGAGATTAAATCAAGGGAAATCCAATGGACTAAATAAAAAAACGCAAACAGACAACACTTAAGTGCAGTTATGACTTCTAAGATACCAACAGAAGAAACCCTGGTGCAAGGCCTCGCTAGAGGTAACACCACTTCTCTTTGGAGAGCACTGAGGAAAAAGTGAAACAAAAAGGAGCGGGAGCCGGAATTCTCCCGTGGGGTGGAGAAACGCGCGGCTTTGTTTGGAATGTGATTGGACTATTGATATTCCTGAGTCACTAAAAGAAAAACAGCAGGAGGGAGTGACAAAGGAAACTCGGGGCTTTCATTCTCCTCATATTTTGTTGTTTTGAAGGGACGACCCGTTATTATGTTGACACCCAAAACGTTTGTGGCTCTCCCTTTCTCTTCCAATGAGTTGTTTTGAAGGGATGACCTGGCGCTGTGCTGCCACCCAGGCTGTTTGTGGCTGCTCTCTTTGTCGTCCATTTTGTTGTTTGCAAGGGATGGCCTGTCCCTGGCAGGGCTCCTTGGCTGTTTGTTGCTGCCTTTTAAATACCACTGCGACCATTTGGTCAATGAAGTCCTGCAGTGAAGATGCTTAGCCCTTGACAATCTGCACAACCCTAACAGTAACTGCAATTGTCTATATGCAAAAAGTTTATATCGAATCCAGTGTCTGCACTTCTTTTTTGAACATCGTATGAACTGCTGTGGAATACATTTCAATTGCAACTTTGAACTGTTGTTTCGATGTCTGTTATTCTCAAATTGTTGTAATTAATACTAAGTAGAATTTCCCTCATTAATCCCACCTTAGCCGAACATCCAATCCAGTATCTATCGCTAGATTTGGTAGAAGCCAGTTGTAGTTGGTCATTTGTATTGACCATGTTGAGCCCCAAGGGGGTTTGCTTTCTCGCAACTGTTTATCGAGGAATTTCACCCCAAACCTTTCTGATATAATAGTACATACACACTAAAGGTGTACACTGAAGGTTAAACCATGGAAAATTCTATTGGCTAAACATAACAATAGATGCTTCTGATCTGAATCTTCTCTATCACAGGCTGCAACATTTGAGCAGCCACGATTTAAGCAAAAGCTCTGCGTATGATAGCAATTTTAAGACTCTTTACTGCATGTCCACTTGACTGATGTGTCTCATAAAGTCAGATGTACGTCAAAAGAACTCAATTAACACAGACCCGTTTCGCCCTGCGTGTGCTTCCTCAGTGCTGCCTGGCTGATATGCTTCAAGAGCGTATTACTCTGTAGAGAGGGAAAACTAAAGGAAAAAGCGACTGTGTGGCAGGTGAAAACGACGGAAAATATCTGCTCCAGTGCTTAATAGAACAGAGGCATTCCCTGCCAAGGGGACGATTGGTGGTTAGTGTATGAAATTGTATTTGTATTATTAATTAGTTCATCAACTGAATATTGGTTGGTTTCGAGGCCGAGGTGTAGCATGCAGAGAACTTAGAAAGAGCTTTGTCTTGTCAGCCCCAGTCCACCCAAATAATCATAGATAGATAGTAGACAGACAGACAGATAGACAATGTCTGTATTTATACATAAGTAAAGGTATTTATAAAGTGTATATGAAAAGTGTAATATGCTATTTATTACCTTTGTTGAGGTTGAGTCGCACCCATAACTCACAAACCTCTGCTTGTGAGTCATGGCCCCTCTCCACCCTTAATGCTTGAGTGAGCCATGACACCCCTCCCCACCTCAACAATAGTAATTAATGACATTTAATGTGCTCTGAATCTGCACACATGGTCTGTGCCATGGCATGCTTGATACATATTTGCTTCTAAAAATATATTTAAGGAAAACCAGAATGTGAGGTGTTACAATTGTTTAGTGAGGTAATATCCCATTTGATATACTGTGATATATAATATACACAAAGGTAATTTCAGTAAGCTCTCTTCACCACTTCTTTGATTTGTCTAATCAAAGTGCCATTCACATTTTGCTCCCACCCACAACACTCTACAGCATTCAGTGATGGTCCAGCCCAATTCAGCCCTTTGCTTACTATTGTCCTTTTGACCTGCTCAGAAGTCTAACAGTTCTACTGCTACTTTCGCTGTGTTTGAACAAATCTTGCATCATGGCTCAAGGAGGAAAATCTAGTGCTGTTGCTTGTGCTGCAATGGAGGAGGAAGCGGAGACTATTGCTTTTGATGAGCAAGAACTGGACTGGCGTAAACAACTCAAAGAGTCGGTGGTGTGGACGTTTTTCACTATTCCTGCGGGGAAGAAAAAAGTTAATACCCGGCATGTGACATGCTCGTTATGCAACAAAGTCATATATCAAGGAAAAGGACAGCAGTACCCCTTGGGAACCACAGGAATGTGAAAATACCTTTGTGCCATGCATTCCACATGTTTGGCTCAGGCAAAAAGGAGAGGAGAGCTGGATTTGGCCCAACTCAAGGAGGGAACATCTGTAGAAGCTGGGGATATTCCAACTGCTGGACCGTCCACTTCGGCTGTGGCCATGCAATTACTGCCACCATCTAATACCTCTGCACCAGCTATTCCACCGCCTGGTTTGGGAGTTGCTGTGAACCTTCTTAGACAACAGTGCAACACTGTTGAGCCTTATGCAGGGACAGAGACTTTATATTATATTCTTTATATTGTCAGACAATCATACTTGCAGGGGAAGTTGACCTGAATATTCAACAGAAGCTTGTGATAGCTCACCCCTGCCCTCTCCAAAACCCTTAGGGTTCTTTTTTTGCAGCAGGTTTTCTTCAGCTCTGTTGGGAGCATGTTTTTTTCTTTCATATTTGATCTGGTTGACCTATAGTTTGAAAAAAAATTGCAAAAAAAACAAATTATTTTGAGAACTATTTTCAATTTTGTTATAATAAAGAGCTGGTTATTATCTCAACGTGTTCATTTACAGGAGCAGGCAGTACTATATACAAAAGAAGAATAAACAAGAAGGTAAGTAAAGGGTAAGGTTTGTTATGTAACTACATATAGTAAAGGAATAGTATTTTAACTTTCTAACTTTGAAATGTCAATTTTTTGCTTGATCTAAAACACTAAATTATAACATATTTCATGTACATTTGTACACGTACAAATATAACAAATGCTAATGTTTTTATATAGTGTTACTTAGATAGTAGTAACAATTAGGTTACTAATGTATGCTGTCATTTATCACCCAGAAGGATGCAGGTAAGCATTATATTTTGTTATTCATCAAACACTGGGGAAAACACAAATCAAAATGATTGTGAAAAAAACATGTTTTAAATCTGTGCTTGTTCAACTCTGAATTATAGTAAAGCCAGTTCATAGTAAGTAACTCCATTTCTTAACCAAAAATACTAGGGGGCATATTTATACTCCGTTTGCGCCAAATTTGCGTTGTTTTTTTCGACGCAAATTCGGCGCAAAACTAACGCCATATTTATACTTTGGCGTTAGACGCGTCTAGCGCCAAAGTATGAGGAAAGAGCGTCATTTTTTTGCGTGAACGCCTTCCTTGCGTTAATGAGATGCAAGGTAGGCGTTCCCGTCTAAAAAAATGACTGCGACGCAAATGCGTCGTAATTATACTCCCGGGCAAAAATCACGCACAGGAGTGGGCGGGGCAAAAAACCCCGCATTTGCGCCTCTTTTTAACGCCTGGGTCAGGGCAGGCGTTAAGGGACCTGTGGGCTCAAAATGAGCCCACAGCTGCCCTCCCATGCCCCCAGGGACCCCCCCCTGCCACCCTTGCCCACCCCAGGAGGACACCCAAGGATGGAGGGACCCATCCCAGGGACATTCAGGTAAGTTCAGGTAAGTATAAAATATATATATATATTTTTTTTTTGTTGACATAGGGGGGCCTGATATGTGCCCCCCTACATGCCACAATGCCCAATGACCATGCCCAGGGGACAGAAGTCCCCTGGGCATGGCCATTGGGCAAGGGGGCATGACTCCTGTCTTTACTAAGACAGGAGTCATGTAAATGGCGTCTGGGCGTCGTTAAAAATGGCGCAAATCGGGTGGAGGCGATTTTTTTGCCTCAACCTGACTTGCCCCATTTTTAAGACGCCCTAACGCCATTTTTCCCTACGCCGGCGCTGCCTGGTGTACGTGTTTTTTTTCCACGCACACCAGGCAGCGCCGGTCTGCTAGCGCCGGCTAACGCCATTCAATAAATACGGCGCCCGCATGGCGCTTCAGAATGGCGTTAGCCGGCGCAAAACTTTTTGACGCTAAACTGCGTTAGCGCAGTTTAGCGTCAAAAAGTATAAATACGGGCCTAGATTTCTTCCAAAGTCATCAAACATGGTAGGCCACATAATGACATAACTACTGTTGGTACTATGTAGTATCTTTAGTCTATATTGTACATATGTAGACATTTGGGCCCAAAATTAAACTTTTGGAGTTAGAATCAGAAGATAAGAGTTGGTTCAATTTGTAGGCAATCTTGGTTTAAATGTTAGCTTACTGTTATCCCATTCAGTCCATCCTTTACTGTTACTTAAATATTATAATGTGTAATGTCCTATGGAAAATATTTGCAGGACATGTGAAAGTGCATCCCACATTGGATATTTGTGTAGCAGTAAATTCAGTAACTAGGGTATTCATTTTCCTATTATCTGGAGAACCTCTTAGTATCATAAGACATAAATGCTTGTTCACCCTGGTAAAACAAAGAGTCAAGACAATCTTTGATCCACAGTTTTGGACACAAGTTAGAGTGTAAAGCTTGATACATTAATTTTTTAAGTGATATTCATTTATATTCTGGAATAGGAAGGTGTACACATCTTACAAATTCTGTAAGTGTTTTGAAAACATTCAGGCATTGGAAACAGTCATTGTCCCAGTAGAAGCTTAGAGCAAAAAGATCTGTATGTGTGAATGACTCAGCTACAAATTCCAAAGTAGCCATTCAAAGTTCCTAGCCGTACTGTTGCTCATTTATAGAGAAGCACACAGTTCCTGAAGAAAAATCTACAATATCTCTCATGCTACTTGTAGATTGGGACAATAGTTTCTCTGATTGAAGAAGTAAATACAAATCAGTTACATTCTTACAAAAAGACTTATCTCTATTTTACTAAAAGTAAATTTGCAATAAGATAAACAATCACAATTATATAGCAGTTAATACCATTTGTATCACTAAACTGAAAGCCTTGAATTTCAGGGTTGTGTTCTTTTTTCTTTATTTCTACACAGTTCTTCTTTTTCTCATTAGTGGTGACATTTTCTTTCCTTTTCATATATATTTCAGGTTTACACACCACTAGATATTCACCAAGAGAAGAAGTATATATTTGTCTTCAACAATTTTATTTGCATACAAAAAAAGTGTCTGTATTAATTTTGCTGTCATCTATTTCTATAAAAAATATATATTTGTTGCAATGTTTTGACATGTGATAAAGCTACATATGCCATACCCTCTTTAAATACAGTTGAGCCAATGTCAGTTAGTGCATAATCCAAGGTTAAACCTTGATATTTATGTATTGCTACAGCTTAAGCTAAATATAAAGGAAATTGTTCTATGTCAATATATGTTTTATATTAGTGAAAATCCTTCAGTTGTTCTTGTAATTTGTTTTGGTTCCTTAATATTGCCAAATTTGACAATAACAAATTCTGTGCCATCATTACTTGTGTATTGTACAAACTGTAGTATATGTCCCATAGTACATTTACAAGTTCATGTTGTAAATCCAAATAACATTTAAAATAATACAGCATTTTTTCAAAATGAATATATCTTTCTCTACTCCAGAAGTTCGTGACATTAATTTTTCCATGTTTAATAATTTTGTTGATAAGGACGTAGTTATAGCAATACTTGCTCCATGAGTTTCAAAACAATTTTTAGAAGGTAAATGTGTATTTGTTTCATTTTCCATTGACAACATTTCCATATTTAAATGAGAGAATTCTTCTAGGTTTGGCTTCAAACAATCAACAGATAGGCCCTCATTCGGACTTTGGCGGGCGGCGGAGGCCGCCCGCCAAAGTCCTGCCGTCAGGTTACCGTTCCGCGGTCGAAAGACCGCGGCGGTAATTCTGACTTTCCCGCTGGGCTGGCGGGCGGCCGCCTTCAGGCTGCCCGCCAGCCCAGCGGGAAAGAGGCTTCCACGATGAAGCCGGCTCGGAATCGAGCCGGCGGAGTGGAAGCTGTGCGACGGGTGCAGTTGCACCCGTCGCGTATTTCACTGTCTGCGCATCAGACAGTGAAATACATTTAGGGGCCCTCTTACGGGGGCCCCTGAAGTGCCCATGCCAGTGGCATGGGCACTGCAGGGGCCCCCAGGGGCCCCGCGACCCCCCCTACCGCCATCCGGTTCCCGGCGGGAGAACCGCCGGGAACTGGATGGCGGTAGGGGGGGTCGGAATCCCCTCGGCGGCGCAGCTAGCTGCGCCGCCTTGGAGGATTCCAATGGGCGGCGGTACACTGGCGGGAGACCGCCAGTGTTGCCGGTCCGACCGCAGCTTTACCGCCGCGGTCGGAATGCCCATTGGAGCACCGCCGGCCTGTCGGCGGTGCTCCCGCGGTCCTCCAACCCGGCGGTCATGGACCGCCAGGGTTGGAATGACCACCATAGTGTTTTCAAAAGAAGATAATGCATAACACCTGCTGAACTTTTCAAATGTGGAAATAAAGCAGATATACTTCTTGTTGCAAGCTTTTTTTGCATTTTCTTGTACAATTCTAATAATGATTACGTTTCCTACTAAATAGGATATCGTGATGTCTTCAGTATTTCTGTCATATGTAAGTAAACAACAGCCATCATTAAATAGGAAACCATACTAACCTTGTCTATAATCAAAACCTGTAATTATTTTTGAAGGTAAGCAGTTATCACTTTTATAAGGAAACCTTTCCCAGTACCAGCCTGCCCTGATATATTTTTTAGTACAGGCTGAAAATCTGAACATAAACATAAACCATGCTCATGACGAAGTCCATGATCAACAGGTGGTTAATTATTTCAAATATTGTAACCTGTTCTGTATTTAATTGTGAGAAAAGATAGGCAAAGATTTCACCTTCCTTATGCATTTCACCCAAAGCAAAATCTCACCCAGAGCAACAGCCACTTCTTTACCAATATTTAGTTGTCCAAGTGGGTCTGCAGGTGTAATATTAGAAAGGTTATTTGTGCTTCCAGTATTGCATAATATTTCCGTTTGGATTTGTTTTTCCTAGCTTTTACAGCAGAAGTATCATATATCAGTTTGCGTGATTAATTTAGTGTAGGTTTGGAATGATGTATTAAGCACCCGTGTGTTCGTTTCACATCAAATGTTCTACTATTAACATCCTCAACAACAATTTTTCTATAAGTATAGAACTGAGCTAATTCATATAAGGAAACCTGTTCCAATAAAGGGCTTTTGTTAAGGTAGTATGTATCTAACAAATTAATTTTTGCTATATTTTTGTTTTCAGGTTCAAAGTGTGCAAGATATTACATTTCTGGTAATTTGTTTTAAAAAACTCTTCTTCTAGAGGATGCTAATCATGAACTAAGCCATTAATTGGCCTAATATTTTGCATATAAATCTGAAGAACCTAAATGGTCATAGGCCTCATAACTGCTAACCTCTCTGTGAGTTAGCATTTGAAGGTTAAATCAATACAACATTTAGTTAAAGATTGGACTGCAGATATTTCCTTCCATACTTCCTTCATATCAGTTTTTCACAGCTTTGGTAACACATGAAGTCACATACCGGGCAAAAGCTGCTGAATTATCAGCAACAAATTGCATATCGATATTACTATTCCACATATGCAGTATTAAAAGGTTGTAGTCAATCTTTGTAAATTGTATGTGTTTTTAGGGGACTTCACTTTAACAACAAAGCTAACAGATGTCATAGGATTATTGACTCTTCCTTTTTAAAAATGGTCTTGGGAAGCCAAAACGACATTTAGTTTACTGTTTTGATTTGTTTGTAAATTTTCGTAAGCAGTATTTTCTGCATTTGTGACTTTGAAATTTAGTTACTTGCTCATACAGTTTTTTTCTTTGTTTCTTTATTTGGGATGTCACAAGAAACATATTGCTAAAAAAATAAAGGACAGACTCATCTGAGAGATACCCAATCTGGGGGCCTTTTTTTTTATCCATAACAGCATATGAATATGAGGATCACCTCTTCTTTGGTACTTTTTTCTCCCGAAGAAATCAACAATCTCTCCTAAGGGATTATTCTTTTTATTTGTTATACACTTAAGCATAGTCTGGAGTTTGTGATTTAAAAAATCTGCAAACATTTGTTGAAGCTAAAGAACATAATTCTTGTGGTTTTTTCAATGCAACATCTGTCAAAATACTGTTAGCTTCAAGTAGGAAACTGTGTAAATCACCCCATAGGTATTCTGCATACGTATATATATATATATATATATATATATATATACATATACATACATATATATATATATATACATATATATATATATATATACATATACATATACAGTATATATATATATATATACATATATAGATATGTGTATATATACATATATATATATATACATATATATGCATATATATATAATATATATATATATATAAATATATATATGTGTATATATATATATATATTCTGCTTACATATATTTATATATATATATATATATATATATTTATATATATATATATATATATATACATATATTATTTCTTCAACAGATGGACTGATAGCCATCTGACGGCTGCACCGATCCCATCACGTATATCCCAAGTATCGAAGTCAATTGAGTCCAAAGCACTCGTATTTAGTTCATGAGTTTATTTAGCTTATACAGGTAATTCAGAGTCCCGAATGAGATGTCTGTCAACGCGTTTCGGCAAAACGCCTTCTACTGGACAGTTTGGCTAATCAGCCGACATCATTTTCATATAGCTAATAAGTCCTACATTTATTTCTATAACACTGTGATGTACTACAAACGCGGCGGCCATTTTGAAGTGTGTAATCATAATTATTTTAAATACAACAATTAATAGAGGAATAAACCTACATTGATGCCAATATTTACAGATAAGATCAAAGTTGAAATTAGACAGTCCTAAGGAATAAATATTGGATAATAAATATAATAGGAAAAAGGACAATTGCTTCCAATAATTCATAATATTAGATCATATAAAAACATTAATTAAATAACAAGAACAGTAATAGTATAAATATGAACGAAGAAACGATAATATACATTTTTCAATTTTTCAATGTTTAAATTATCATTCGTTATATATACATATAATTATTAATGATTAATCAGTATCTTGTATTAGAATCATGTTTTGGCAATGACAATAGTTATGTTTTAATGCTATAGTTTATATTAGATGCCCGTATAATCAAATCTAGTTCCTCACTGTCCTTGTCTGTATGCTAGATAATTCCATAAACATACATATAAATATGTTGTATTAAAATGAGGCCTTAGCATAAAGTGCAATGTGCTGAAAAACTAATAATAAGTGCAAAAAAGCCTATAAAGTGCATAGAAGTGTTACAAAAACTCCAATTAGAACAATCAGATCTATTGATCTTTTGGTCCATGTTAAAATCTAGATGTGCATGTATACCCCTATATATAATATTTGGTATTCTGCAGTCGCCAAGTTATAGAAGAATAAAAAGAAATCAAACAGTCATCATCAATAGTACAGTACAAATCTATATAGGAACTTACTCCATCTATATTTCATCAGATTGTGATATGAATTCAAACTAGGGAAAGTTATTAAGTCATGTCCATTTTACAGATTACATCATGGCACGATCATTTAAGTTAATTGTGATCTTATCACCCATCTTCCTAAAAAGGAAATGTAAATAACATACTGCCAAATTAGCACTACTATTTTTGAGAATTGAAACACATGGGGAGTCTCTATCTAAAAAGCAATAAACAGTGTATTTTCATCTAAGATGGACATAGAGCTCAGCATCAAGATTGTGCTCCAATGGGGACTCAGCCCCCAATAATAAAATCATCTTGGATTCCATTTGTCTGAGCTCAAGTGTTCTATTGCCACCTCTGGAGTTGTTTTTAATGTGTTTGATGCCATAGAAAGCTAAAGTGCCACATTCTCCTTTGTGTACTTCCCAAAAATGTTTAGCCAGAGGGTAGGTTTTATCCTGATTTTTTATGGCTCTAAAATGCTGTAAGAACCTAACTTTTAACTTATGAATGGTACTTCCAATATATTTTTTCTGACATCCACATTCGATGATATAAATCACAAATTCAGTGTCACAGGTGATCCGGTCTTTGATCTCACACTGTCGACCATCAAAAGTTTGGTATTTATATGTATTTTGAGCATACTTGCAGGCCTTGCAATGGCCACATTTCCAAAATCCCAAACTTTTTTGGCTCAACCAAGATGTATTGGTTTTTACTGAAAAATAACTTCTGGTTAGATAGTCTCCCAAAGAACGTGCTTTACGAAATGTTATGGACGGATGGGTTTCTATGTGATCATTAATAATGGGATCGTTCTGTAAAAAATGCCAATTTTTTTGGAGTATAGTTCTGAGTGACTCATGTTGTTGATTGTACTGGAGAAATATTCTAGGTGCTGAAGGTTGGAAATCATTACTAGTTATTGTGTTATTAAAAAGTAACTCTTCTCTGCTTTTATTCCGTACTCTGTGTGATGCATCATTTAAGATTTTTGGAGGATAACCTCTACTTAGAAACCTGTTCATCATAGCCTTAGATTCCAACTCATATTGGTTTTCATCAGAGCATATTCTGCGGGCCCGCAGTAGCTGGTTATATGGTATGCTCCATTTCAGTGAGTGGGGATGTCCACTATTGGCATGTAATATACTGTAGAATTACAAGCCGTGGGCTTTCGATATATGGATGTCTTTAAATGATTGTTTTCTACTTGTAGTAGGACATCCAAAAAAGAGATGGTATCTCTATTGTAGATGGCATCTAGATAAATGTTGAATTGATTATTATTCAATACATTTATGTATTCCAACAGCAGTTGTTCTGTGCCATCCCAGATAATGAACAAATCGTCGATATATCGCACCCACAGTATTACTCTATCCATATAGATGTTATTGCTTTCTGACCATGCCACCTCCTTCTCCCACCAGCCCATATATAGATTGGCATAGGTGGGAGCAAAGGATGCTCCCATAGCTGTCCCTTGTTTTTGTAAAAAACTTTCATTATCAAAGAGGAACAGGTTATGTGTCAGGCAGAATTGTAGCATCGATAGGAGCATGTTAGTATGTTCCAAAAATTCAATGGATCGTGTTTGTAAAAAGTACCTACAGGCCTGTAATCCATATTGATGTTTGATGGATGTGTATAGTGATGCTACATCCATAGTGACCAATAAATAGTCTTTATGCCATGGGATGTCATGTATCTTGGCGAGAAAATCATTGGTGTCACGTAAATATGAAGGTAATTCTGTGACAAAGGTGCATAAAAACAGGTCCAAATATCGTGAGGTATTCTCAAGTAGTGATTGATTCATACTAACTATTGGTCTACCTGGAGGATGGGTTTTGTTCTTATGAATTTTAGGTAGGAAGTAAATACAAGGAATTTTAGGATGGTCAATTTTCAAATACATAAACTCATCATAATCCATCAATTGCTTTGTATACCATTCATTTAGCATATCATGATATGTCCCTTGGTATTGAGATAAGGGGCTGATCTTCAATTTCTCATAATGCTCTCTATTCATCAATTGCCGATATGCTTCCTTAGTGTAATCAGTTGTGTCCATGACAACAATGTTGCCACCCTTATCTGAGGGCTTGATGATGATAGATGAGTTCGACCTCAGTGTATTTAGATCATGCCAATCTTGTTGCGTAAAATTAGGTCTCATCTTTCTCGATATATATATATGTATATATATATTATTATATATATATATTATTATATATATATGTGTATATATATATATATATATATATATACATATATATGTATATATATATTATTATATATATATTATTATATATATATATGTGTATATATATATATATATATACATATACAAACCAGGTAGCTATAGTTAGGACCTAGTTTCCATAAAAAGAGTGTTTTTGTTTTGCTGATTACTTTGGGGCCGTTTGATGAATCTTCACAGAATTTTCCAAGAAAACACAATACTCACTTCAGCTGCTGTCTGGAAAGTTTCAGGGTTATCTGTAAAGCGCAGACTGAGAAAAAGGGAGGGTCCCAAAATGCATATTACCCGTTCAGCTTTCCATAGGGACTTTGAACAGCGATAGCACACAAACCACTGGGCAGAATTACACCAAGTTTGCATGAAAGGTAGTTCTTGGTCCAGTAAGAACCCTTTTTGTTATTTGGTGTAAATCCATTCAGTAGTTTTTGAGAAATCAAAGGAAATCCAAATTTGTATATGTAGGGAAGCAAAGGATTTGTGACCCCCTCATGATCTCCTGCAGCGATCTGCTTGGTTGCCAATACTTCAGCAAGGAAGTGTTGACAGCCAAACCGAGTCCCCCAAAAAAAGAATACAAAAATACAAAAGGGGCCAGATACGGACACTCTGACCCCTTAGCTCTGGTGCTGGAGCCCCAAAGGGACCCTCTCAGGGCTAAAAAGTGTTTTTTGAACCATTTCACTGCGATTCACGGTGGATATGGCAAAAATGAAAAAATAAAATAAAACGTGGGCTCCTGAGCTTCGTAATTCTGAAGCCCCCGAGTGCACTAAGTCACAGGGGGCATTCTTATTATTATGCAGGAGGCCACCTGGAGCACCGGGGACCACTACCTCCCTGGGGCTTTCATGAATTGTAAGGGGGGGCTGCCCTGGCCCCCCGCAGCCCCAGGGACTGCAACCTCCCTGGGGCTAAAAACAAAAGTAATGCTGGGGGCGCCTGCCCTTCCCTGCAGCCCCATGGACTGCCACCTCCCTGGAGCTTGAATCTAATTCTATGCAGGGGGTGCATGGTCCCCCACAGCTCCTGGGAACACCACCTCGCCGGGGTTTGAACCTAATTCTATGCAGGGGGGGCGCACCCTCCACAGCTCCGGGGACCACCACCTCCCCGGGGCTTTTAACAAATTGTGTGCACAAGGGCTGTGCGGCCCACAGGCAGCCCTGTGGACTACTACATCCCCAGGGCAAACTCTAAAAAATAGAAAGGGGGCTGTTTTGGACCCCTGCAGACCCCAGGGAGCACCACCTACCCGAAGCTATATTCATGAAAGAGGGGCTGAGCAGCACCTCTTGAGGAGCCACTGATGGCCCTGGGGACTGCCACCCCACAAGGCTGGCTCCTGCTATGTTCCGGGGTGCCCACCAATGGGACATACCTGTTTGCTGTGGCTTGTCATCAGCTTTGACAGCTGCCACAAAGTCGCAGCAAACACTCTGCACTGATGAAGGGAGAGCTGTCAAACAGCTCTACCTTCATCGGAGTGGAAGTTTCCTCTGTCTGCCTGCTCGCAGAGAGGCAGGCAGGCACACAAAGTTAACTGCTCTCTGTGACAATAATGCTGGCTCCCACAGGAGATGGGGAGCCAGCTAAGACTGTTGGGGCCTTCAGACTCCCCTACAGATCCCAAAATTGTGACTGGGTGACCTGGGGGCACCCAGATCACATGGCAGGGCCTGGGGGATGGGATCCATGGGGCCAAGATTAGCCCTGGTAAGAAGGGCCACACTGCCCCCTCCCAAAAACAAAACAAAGTTAAAGATAAATAATTAGGCTGGGAGATGGGGTCCCTGGGGCTGAGATCGTCCTTGGGGTGGTGGCCACGTGGCCCCCACCGTTAAAAAAAATATATATATTTAGGCCAGGGGATGGGGTCCCCGGGACCGACATCGGCCTGGGGAGGGGTGCCGTGTGACCCCCCCGCCCCCTCAAAAAAAAAATTTAAGAAGTCCTGGCCCTGGGGGATGGGGTCCCCAGGGCTGAGATTGGCCTTTGGGAGGAAGGCCGCGCAGCTCCCGTCCAAAAAAAAAAAAGAAGAATCTTTAGGCCTGGCACTGTGGCATGTGGTCCCCAGGGCCGAGATTAGCCTTGGGCTATCCTCCAAAAAAGTAATAATTAGGCCAGGCCCTCAGGGATGAAGTACCCAGGGCCGAGATCGGCCTGGGGAGGGGGAGCACAGGCCCCCTCCTCAAAATAAAAATTAATGTTTATGCCGAGCCCTGGGGAATGGGGTCCCCAGGGCCAAGATCGGCCCTGCAGAGGAGAGCCATATGGCCCACCTCCTCAAAAATAAATTAATAATTAGTCTGGGGCTCGGGGATGGGGTCCCCAGGGCAGAGATCGGCCAGAACAGGGGGGCTGCGCAGCCACCCACCCTCCAAAAAATAAATGTTTGGCCTAGGCTCTGGGGAATAGGGTCCCTGGGGCCGAGATCAGCCTGAGGAGGGGGTCCTTGCAGGGTTTGGTTGGTATAGGGTGTGGCCAAAGGGCCTGGCTGCTGGCCAGGTCCTGCAGCCAACGTCCATTACAGGAGATTATAGTTGGGTTCAGAATTTACATGCAACAAACCATAGAAATTCAACTACACTTGTTAGAGTTATTTCAAGTGACAATAACTTGTGCCTTAAGGTAGCTACCAGCTAGCACTTGTGCCCTCGCCATGCACAGTTTTCTCATCAATAATTTTATTGCAACTGTTGCAGTGATAATATTAATGATGCCTTAGAGGATATCATCAGTGATGTAATATTTGGGGTAATTAGCTGTGTATAACGAGGCACGAGTTATATTGCTACCCTAGGGTACAAGTTATAGTTACTTGAAATAACTCTGACAGCTGAATTTCTATGGTTTTGTGCATGTAAATTCAGAACCTTACTATAACGTCCATGTAACCTTTGTTTTCTAAGGTTTTTTAAATGTCAATTCCTAACTAACATCCCTGTAACCTTTGCTTTTTCAGTGAATTTCTATTTTTTAAAGCATTTTGGGACTGGCTGCAGGTCCTTGCATGTGGTGAGGCCCTGTGGACAGCCTCCCGCATGCACCCAGCCCCATGCCTCCCATGGCCTTCGGCCCTGCACTGCAGAGGCTTGGCTGCAGAGCCTGGCCTACAGCCTATGCCTGTGGCCATTCCCCATAGGCATCTAAACTCGGCCATGCATGGGCTTTGACCGGGCATGGTAGGAATTGGTCACAGGACATGGGCTGTGGTCAGGCCCTGTGGCCAACCTATCATAGTCCTCCTACTGCGTGCAACACACAGCCTTCAGTTGAGTGCAGTTGGGCTTGGTGGCAGGGGTGGCCAGCGGCCAGTCCCTTCAGTCAGCCCCCGGAGGTATCCAACCCCACACCACACATGGCCTTTGGCCGTGTATGGCAGGGGTTGGCCAGTAGGACCTGGTCTGCGCCCAAGCCCTATGACCAACCCACCCCAGGCACCATGGGGGGGGCGTTGAGTTTTAATTTCTGTGAAGTGAGCATCAGTGCCTGAATGCATCCTAACCTGCTTATTTATCTAAGAGAGGCCACAGTTTTTCACAAAATGTCTACCCAAATGGAGTACTTTATACTGGTTAATTAGTAAATGACACCTCATTTGGTAAATGTGTTGTGCATATTTAACAATACAGCTGCGTAGATGACCCAGAGGTAATGTCTCAGGTGACCTTGTATGTCTGTCATTTTGACAAAGTGATTGTTCCTCAAGAGTCTACAGACAGAAATTTGGAATAACATGAATCCTCATGCAGTAAGAAGCGAGTACAAATCAAGCCACCAAACAAGGGCACTTACTCTTTATTATATGTAGTAAGTGCTTCTTTGTTTGGTGGAGATGTGATCCTATTCCTCTGCGTTAAGAACACATATTCAAAATCTGCAGAAAAGGTGCTGAGTGGGCCTTTAGGTAAGCTGTCCATCATCCTGGAAAAAGGTGGGAAGAAGTTGCATACCTCTAACGTATATGTGGCGGGCCAAACAGTGGGGTGCTTCTTAGAAATTTTGCAAACTCGTAGTGGTTAAAATGGAGAAAAACAAGCTCTGATCTAAACTGAAAAAGACTAGAAAGAACCCACTTGTCACAGTCAGTATATAATGTATTCCCTCTTAGAGACTGCTGGGGGAGACTTGAGGCCCTTGCAGACCTTGCTGGCTCCCCAACTCTAACTGGAGCCGGCACTGCTCCTGCAAGCAGGGAGCAGCTAAAAATGCTGCCTTGTGCGTGTGGGAGCAATCCTTTCAATCCTCTCATCTGTTTTCTTGCCTGCTTGACAGCAGCCAGGAAAAAAGTTGAAAAATCTACTCCCAGCGAGTGGGAGCAGTTTTCCTGCTCCTGCCCACTGGGAGTGGGACTTCAGTTGGCACCTGCTTGGCAGCAGCTGTCAAAGGGTTCAGGGTGGGTATGTGTTTTTGGGTAGCAAGGGTATTTATAGGGTTTAGGGTGTGTATGGACTTTTGGGTGGCAAGGGTACTTTTAGGGTTTAGGATGAGTAATGGTTTTAGGGTGGCAAGGGTATTTTTAGGGTTTAGGGTGGCATGCGTTTTTGCTTGACATGGGTATTTTTGTGGTTTAGGGTGGGTATGGATTTTTTGGATGCCAAGGATATTTGTAGGTATTAAAGTGGGTATGGGTTTTTGGTTGGCACATGTGTTTTAGGGTTAAAGAGTGGGTATGGCTTTTTAGGTGGCAAGAGTATTTTTAGGGTTTAGGGTGGGCATGGGTTTTTGGTTGGCAAGGGTATTTTTAGGGTTTAGGGTGGGTATGGGTTTTTGGTTGGCAAGGGTATTTTAGGGTTAAGGGTGGGCATGGTATTTTGGCTGGCAATGGTATTTTTAGGGCTTAGGGTGGGTATGGGATTTTGGATGGCAAGGGTATTTTTAGGGCTTGGGGTGGGTATGGGTTTTACGGTTGCAAGTCCATTTTTATGGTTTTAGCTTGGGTTTGAGTTTTGGGTGGTAAGTGTATTTTTAGCATTTATGGTGGGTATGGGTTTTTTGGGTGGCGGGGTATTTTTAGGGTTTAGGGTGGGAATGGGTTTTTGTGAGGGTTTAGGATCAGTATGGGTTTGGGAACTGTGGGTAATAAAGTAAGATATACACATGTGTGTGTGTGTGTGTGTGTGTGTGTGTATATATATAGTCACCACTAGGTAGTTAAAATTAGGAACATGTTACCATAGAAAACCGTTTTTTGACTTGCCTATATCTTTGGCACTGTTTGATGAATCTTCATGAAATTTCCCCCAAATATTGTCGAAGTGATTTTTGTTGCACACGGAAAGTTTCGGGGTGATCCGTCAAGCGCGGGCCGAGAAAAGGCGGGGATCAAAAAGTTGCATTTCGCATGTTAATTCCTGAAGACACAACTACAGTCCAAACCGCTGGATGGAAGTACACCAAATTTGGCAGAAAGCTAGCTTTCGGTACGCATATTACTCTTTCGCTTATTTGGTGTAAATCCGTTCAGTAGTTTTTGAGATATTAAAGGAAATCCAAATTTGTATACCTCTGGCTGCATTGACTTCGTGAATAAATGATGAGTTCATATAGGGAAATGCACAGCTCTGATGGGCTGCCAACATTTCAAACCAAGAGGTGTTGGCTGCCATTTGGGATGCTGAGTCCCATTAAAAAACGTTAAAAGAAAAGAAAAGGGGCCGGTGTACACTCACCCTGACCACTTAGCTGTGGTGGTGGGGTCCTAGAGTTGTCCCCCAGGGCTAAAAAGCATTTTTTTAAAAATGTTCACCATGATTTGTAGTAGATCAGCAGTTCTGGCAAACTTTTTATAAAAAACGAAGCAAGGAGTCCCGCGCTTTGTTATTTGAAGCCCCCGGGTGAGCCAAGTCCTGGGGGCATTATCTATTCCACCCATTCCCCACTGCAGCCCGAGGGACCACCACCTCCCTGGGGCTTTGATTATTTGTTACGGCGGTGGGACGCCAGCCTCACCCCCATGGCCCTGGGAACCACCTCCTTCATTGGGGCTTAAACTTATTATGATGTGGGTGCTGCAAGGCACTCTGCAGCCCAGGGAACCACCACCTCCCTGGGGCTTTAATTTATTATCATGCGGCGGCCACATGGCCAGCCCACAGTCCTGGGGACCACCACCTCCCCAGGGCAATCAGTAAATTTGATGCAGGGGCCATGCTCCCCACCCCGCAGAGCCCTAGGTACCACCACCTCCCCGGGGCAATTTGTAAATTTGGTGTGGGGGCTGCGTGGCCCCCCACAGCCCTGGAGACAACCACCTCCCTCAGCCATTTTGTAAATTTGGTGAAGGTGGACCATGCGGCTCCCCATTGCCTCGGGGACCAACAAACGACACTGTAAAAAATAGAAAGGAGGTCCGCTTTCCCTCCCCCTCAGCCCTAGGAACAACAACCTCGTCGGGGCTATTCTATGTTGGAGGGGGCCCCTCTTGGAGCCACTGTTGGCCCTGAGGGCCACCACGCTCCAGGGCCGGCTCCTGCTATGTCCTGGGTTGCCCACCCCTGGGACATAGCTCTTTGCTGTGGCTTAGTGGCAGCTTTGAAGCTGTTGCCAAGTCACAGCAAACACTGTGCTAGAATGAAGGGAGAGCTATCAAACAGCTCTCCCTTAATTGGAACATAGGTTTCCTCTGTCTGCCTGCCCACAGAGATACGTGCAGGCAGACAAAAGAAAATGCTGGCTCATGCAGGAGGGGTGAGCCAGCTGGGACCACGTGGGGGGGTTATTGAGGCTCCCCCTGTGGTTCCAGACAGCCCGAAAGGGCATTTAACCCAGTACTCGAAGGGCATTAAAGAAAGGTATGGGAACTGTAATGCTACATGTAGAGGGGTCAAAGGCAATGAGCTTGGGGGCAAAGTCAAAAGAGTGGCCAAAAATGATGAAATATTCCTTAAGGTGTTTTGGTCTTTCAACGTTAGGTTGCTACATATAACATAACATGCAGGTTAAATGAAAAATAAGTTAAGGTACGTGTTACTGAATGAGAAATAAACTATAGTAAATTATAAAATCTCTGTCAGTTCATTCACTGCAGAGGTCTGTGTGTAAGTAGAGAGCCACAGAATTAAGGGCCAGATGTAGAAAGCATTTTTCAAGTTGCAAAGAGGCCGATTTGCAGAATTGGCACGTTTGTGACTTGAAAAATGCTTTTTGGGCTTTGCGATTTCGTATTAGGAAGGTGCGTGTCAAGGACGTCCCTTCCTAATACCAAATCCAAATGGTATGTATGATTGTTTTGTGACCGCGAACCGCAGCTAGCACCAGTTTCAAACTGGTGCTAACCCATTCGCAAATGGGAAGGGGTCCCTACGGGACCCCTTCCCCTTTGTGAATGGCAGCGAAAATATTTTTTCAGAGCAGAAAATATTTTTTCAGAGCGGGCAGTGGTCTCACAGACCACTGCCTGCTCTGAAAAAATGAAAAGAAAACTTTTCATTTTTTGTTTTTGAAATGCATCTCGTTTTCCTTTAAGGACAACGGGCTGCATTTATAAAAAAATGCTTTATTTAAAAGCAGTCACTGACATGGTGGTCTGCTGTCACCAGCAGGCCACCATATCTGTGAGGGCGGCCATTCACGATGGGGTCGCAAATTGTGACCTACCTCATGAATATTTGCGAGTCGCAAAACCGGATCTTTGTACATGTGGGCCTATGTCTTGGTTGGTGCAGTGGAGAAATGAGACATGTGTATTGTTAGTGCTATGATGTCACAGCCTGTGGCAGAAAGCACTGTGAATATGTAATTCCTTATTTTAAACTTGAATTACACACAGTAAAAGATAAACTACTACAAAGTGTTCAAAATGTTGAAGATAAAATGGTACTTCCAAAATATAGATTTTACATTAGTTTACATTACTGTCCTTTAACACTTCCAGGTGTAGTAAGTCGTATAAAAATACAATTACAATTAAAAGAGCGCACCTAACAGTCCAGAGGTAGGAGTGCATTGATCACACATAACTGATAAAGCCCAGACTACCTCACAGCAATAGATAATGTCGAGATTTAATGGCCATATTAATGATAAAGCCACTCTTCAACTGACATAATACTCAGGTCCTCTCTATTCTTGGTCATGATCAGTCCCCCTCCCACCTTTATTTAACACTGTGACATAATGCGATGCTGATAATGACATTATTTTGTGGCAAATCGTTTTAGGGTGCACATAATCCCCCCACAAGGTCAAAGCTCTTTCAAAGTCACCAAGTTAGCACTTCACAGCCCAATTGTTAACTCATTGCTCTACCGTTCCAAAAGAATAAGGGTCAGATTTACTAAAAAGTGTTGCAGCGCAGTGCTGCATAAAAATTAGCAGTGCTGAGTCACTTTAAAAAAGCAGGGATATGCTGTATTTACTAAAATACGGTGCACCTCTGTGTTTCACCCTGCACTGGCACTAAATGTAGCTGCCAACGCAGGCATCCTTGCACCATAGCGCAAGGGTATCTGCGTTTCAGGGGCAGGAAAGTGTCCCTTCCTGCACATAAACAATCTACAATAGCGATTTGGCACTTTTATGTGTGCTGCATAATGCAGCACACATAGAAATACTAAATCGTCATTTTTAAATGATTGTTTCCTGAACATAAACAATCATTCATGGCATTTTGCTCTTTCTGTGTGTGTTGCAGAATGCAGAACACATGGAAAAAGCAAAAACGAGGAGGAATAAGAGCATTCCTCCTTATTGCGCTCTGCTAACACCACCCCTGGGGTGGCATTAGTTTTTGGCGCTGCCACATAATTATGCCTTCTTGTAAAACTGGAGCAGAATCAAAAGCAATGGGTGTTGTGGTGGAATGCCCACAACATCCATTGCACGCCCCTCTGATTCAGAAAACTACCTCAGAGGGACCCATATTTACAAGGTGGCATTAAGCCACAAAAAGTGGCTTAGAGCGGCCTTGTAAATGTGGTACACAGCACCACCGGAACGTCACAAAAAGAGACACTCTTTTGTTTGTTTGTTTAACTGTCTGCCCGGCTCTAGTTTCACCGCAAAGGAGACTCACTAAATGACACTTAAACTGTTGGAGCTAACCGCCCCAGGATGGTTGTGAAGGTGCCCGAAGGCACTAAAGGAGCAGGCGGTCACTCGAGGCATTCACTCAAATGTAACCAGTGTGTACGTGCTGCTTATATATGGTCTGAGGTAGGAGGGCTCACCAAGGCCGAGTCAGAGGCCTAACCCAGCCAGGAGAGTCCCCTCGCTACATTGGCAATGAGGATGGAGCACGCTGCGGAACCACTCCTACACCTTCCGCCTGTCGGCTTCAAAACCAGGGCCCACTGCTGTTCACCGGTACCCTGAGCAGCATTGGTGGGGCAGCTTATCGTTAAGTGATCAAGGCGCCTCCTTGTGCATCTGCTCAGTGAGCTCTGAAGCCTGTGGCAAAGATGTCTGCTGCCGCTCTCCCAACTGCCAGGTCCCGAGAGGCACCGCACATTGATGGAGATCTAGCCAGTGGGGCGTTGGCTGCAACTTGCCTCCTCAGCACGTTACTCTGCGTGGCATGTAACAGCACCACATGCAGCCGTGCAGAGATCTGGCTGCCATTAGCCCATGTGCCTCCCAGCACAGCCAGGTGAGGCCCTGCCCACCGCCACTGCTTTCTGTGCTTTTGCTACACATGGGCTTGCACATCAAGAAAGGAGCTGGAGAGGCATTCATGCATCAGGAGAGACTGGTAAAGTGGGCCAAACGGGTGCAGATCACATGGACATTCAGTTGGGGAGCAATGTGAATGTGTGCAACGCTACAAAGAAGGAAGGTTTCCCTGACACTGGTGCATACACCCTCAGCAGCCCCATTCAGCGGCGCATTCCACACCAGAAACAACCACAGCAGCATTGCACCTCAAACCTGGTCAGGATACTGCAGCATACATCACGTCAATGAGGCGTGTGTCGCACAGGGAGCTTAAATAATCAAGGTAGTCTCAACGATTGCAGCACAAGAAAATGAGCTCATCACTGCAGGGCACCCAGGCGCACCTGGCACACACCCAAGGTTTCCATGACTCAGCAACGCCGCTACCACCTTTCAGCTAGTTGTTGGGCCCCGCCACAGTGGCACTGTGTTGGCATCACTGGCTGTGAAGACTGCGCCACGAAAGGGGCAGATGGAACAGTCAGGAGGTCACTAATGATGCATTTTGGGGGCAATGAGCTGTATGAACTGTTTGAAATGCTAATATAGAAAGCGTTTGACTTTCACGCATCAGTGACGGCACTTAATAGATACTTTGACCCACAAGTTAACTCAGATTCTGAAAGTTTTAAATTGTGCCAAGTCAAACAGACTGACACTAAATCCATGGATATGTTCTAGGCAAGGCTGAGGAAGCTTGCAAGCACCTGTGTAGGTCTCAACCAACACAAGGAGATGTTGACCTAAATCATTCAAGGCTGTCGCTCGAACCGGCTGCGCAAATTGATCCTATGACAGCCAGGTATTTTCCTGGATGAGATTCTAATCCTGGCCAGGTCACATGAATTGTCCAACAGCAGCGCAGAAGACATGGCAGTGGCTCTGGGCCGACCCACGGCTACACTTCAAAGACAGTGACGGTGAAAGAAGAGCACGTGTATGACATCCAAGAATGCTGGGCTACTCCATGCTGACCAACACCCAAAACCTTGACGACTAGAGCTGCGGAAACTCTGGGCTCAAACATAAGATGCAAGGCGTCTGCCCGGCCAAGGAGAAGACCTGATCAAGATGAAGGAAGGTCAACTGTTTTGCCAAGGTCTGCAGAGGTGAGAGACTCTGACCCAATGCCAGACAACCAAAGAAGGCTGCAGCGATGCTACCTCAACTATCTCTAGACAATGACCCTACAGCTGAAGGACCAGAGGCTTAACCAGGAGGAGCCCAGTACAAAGATGAGGAGGAGAAAGATATCTTCATCATATCATTCGGAGGGAGGCCCGGACAGAAGAAAAGACCATTTCTGATGTGCACAATAGACATCAACGGCATTCAGGTAAAGGCGCTCATAGACACCGGCGGCTCTGTGAATGTCATGGAAATGGAGCAATACGATCAACTGACACTCCATCCCTCCTGCTGAACAAAACAACGATCTACACGTATGGTGGAACAGAACCACTGCCTCTCTGAGGCACGATCGAAGTAACAGTGGGGTGTAACAACCACTCAAGAAAAGCAAAATTTTATGTCACTCACGTAGGCAAGGGAACCCTTCTCGGGTGCCACACCCCTGAAGATCTGGAACTGGTGCTCTTTGCATGATAGGCCCAAAATGTGCACGCCGATGTCATGCTAAAAGAGTTCCTGCAACTGTTCACAATACTGGACAAGTTAAAAGGGAAGCAGCTCCAACTCCATGTTGACCCCTAAGTCAAACTGACTGCTTTCTGGCAATGGCGGGTGCCCTTCCATTTGAGACCCCTGGTAGAAAGTGAGATTCAGGTGCTGGAGGAATTAGGGGTGATTGAAAAAGCCACAGGTCCTACCCCATGGATGTTACCCATAGTCATCACCCCAAAACCAAAGCAGCCGGGCACAGTCTGTCTGTGTGTGGATATGAGGCTTTCGAACTGAGCCATAAAGCTTGAGCGACACATCATTCCCACTATGGATGACATAGTCACCAACCAAGAATGGGGTCAAGTGATTTTCCAAACTAGACCTAAACTCTGGATACCACCAACTGGAGATGATGCCGGACAGCCGCAACATCACCACGTTCTCCACCCACATGGGCCTCAGGCACTACAACAGATTAAGCTTCGGTGTCTCCTTGGTCGCTGAAGTCTTCCAAAATGCCATCCGTTAACCACTTTCTGGACTCATCGGCATCATCAACCTAAGCAATGACCTTCACATATTCTCCAACAATCTAGAAGAGTGCCATGGGAGACTATGGGTGAGGCTTCAATAACTCTAAAGAGCCAGTTTGATACTACATAAGTGAAAGTGCTTGTTCTATCAAAATTCAGTTGATTTCTTCGGGTACATCTTTTACCATGATGGGCTGCAAGTGGACTAGGGATGGGTGGTGAACTGTGCTCCGCTTGCAAAAAACTCTGCGTAGTGGAGCAGAGCGGAATTTTTTCCACACTTGCACTCGTCAACGGTGAACTGGCGAGCGTGAGCAAGGAAAATCTTACTCAAGACCACATACTGGCGAGATTTCTCAAAGCGAGCGGTCGCAGTATGGTTGCGACAGCTCTTGTTGAGAAACCTTCTGTTCGCGTTCAGGTAGCTGTCACTCAAGTAGAAAATCAACATGAGCAGCATAAAAGAAGCAGTGCCATCTTGTGCTGCTCATGGAGCCATTTGCGCTGATTTTTCAACGCAGGACAAAAACCTGGGGCCAAAAATCAGTGCAAATGGCGCAACCTAACGCATTCCGCCGTTTGTGGAACGCTGCATAGTGACGCAGAGTTTTTTTGGCACTTTGCAGAGCTCCGCGTAGCACATTTCCGTGAACTCCGCCCAGGCCTAAAGGCTACCCTAAGAAGGGGGAAGCAATCCAGAATGCTCTGGTTCCTCAAAATCCCACCATGGTGAGAAGTTTCCTTGGTATAACAACATACTGCTGGAGATTCATTCCTAACTTGGCCACCATGGCAGAGCCTCTCAGACATCTCACCTTTGTGGAGCTTGATGAGAATGGAGCCCAGAGGCAGCAAGGGCTTTCCAGTCCATCAAGGAGGCTCTACTGTACAAAGCCACAATGGCTTACTTCCACCTGCAAAGGAGAGCAAAGATGGTGTTAGACGCCAGCCTAGTCGGACCAGGGGCAGTCCTAATTCAAGAATGACGAATCCAAGAGTGGATACTAGTGGCGTATGCAACCTGGGCCCTTTCAGCAACTGAAACATAATACGCTCAGATCAAGAGGGAAGGCATAGCAATCTGGTGGGCCTTCCAACATTTCCACCTGCACTTCTGTGGGCATGAATTTTGAGTGTTCACCGACCATAAGTCGCTGGTCTCCCTTATCATGGGCATGGCTCCACTCATACCCCCAAGAATTGAGAGGTGGGCAGTGCTGCTGCAGCTGTACCGGTTTCAAGACATATATCTCCCAGGAGTCAGCAATCCAGCTGACTGTCTCTCAAGACACCCGCAGCAGTAAGTGTTGATGGAGGCAGGTGATGAGGAAGAGTGAACAGAATGCTTTGTCCAGATGGTCGTACAGCTGGTGTGTCCCACAGAGCTGACAGTGGCAGAAATCATGGAAGCCACCCATAGAGATGCCAACATCCAAAAGGTAAAGGAGGCACTGGCAAGAAGGCAATGGCAACGGTTCCAGGAAGGATCCATAACACTCACTCATGAAGGAGGCACGATGAGACAACTGCTATGCAGGGTGCAGAGTCAGCCTTCAGAAAGCAGGGACGACCTCCTGCTCAGAGGACAGAAAATAGTGATGCCACTCTGTTGCTGGAAGAAGTGGTTGATTTAGCCCATCAAGGGCATCAAGGGGCCACTGAGACTTAAGCTTGCCTACACAGCAAAGTGTGGTTCCCCGGAATGGACGCTTTGGTGGGCTAACAGGTGAGGAGGGGTCACCCATGTGTGATAACTGCTGGAGACCAACATCCTGCTCCTGTACTGATGGAGGAACCTAGCAGCCAGCTGTGGTCAAAGCTGAGATGGACTTCGGGAGCTTCCCAGATGGCCGTCTGACCATGGTACTAATCGATTCCTGCTCTCAATTCCCAGTGGTCAAGCTTGTGATGTCGACGGCATTCAAACATGTCGAACCTGTGTTGGAAAAGACCTTTGCCCTGCTGGGTCTGCCGGAGAAAGCCCAAACTGACAACGAGCTTCCTTTTCATGGTCAGGAGTTCCAAGACTACTTTGCTTCCCTTGCGATTCAACCTCAAAGGATCACCCGGCACTGGCCCCAAGCTAACAGGGGTGTTGAACGGCTTATGAGGACCTTAAAGTGATCGCTGAGAATAGGAATAGACCAAGGAGAAGACTTGGAATGGCACCTGCATAAATTCCTGAGGGCATATCGACAGACACCCCATAGCACCACTGGATGCGCTCCTGCGGCCTTGATGCTCAAGCAACCACAGAGAGACTGCATTCCAACCAATGTCAGCTGGCAACCTGCAACATGGAATGTTGCAAAAACCCAACAGTGGAAATGGATCACCAACACAAAGGCAAGTGAGAAGCGGCGAGCCAAGATCTTTGATTTCCAAGTAGGAGACCTGGTCGTAGTGAAGGATTGACACCCCGGGTGGAAATTCCGAACCCCCTATGAACCGAAGGTGTGGAAAGTTGAGAAAGTGGATAGAACTGTGGTGACCATTCAAAGGAGTGGAAAGACTGTGATGTGGAATATATCATGGTTCAAACAAGTGATCCTTGCCGAAGATGGCGAGATGGAGGGTATGCCAGGTAAGTGGGAAGAAGAAGAAGTGGCCACAAGTCCCCGAGTCAGGCCAGCTGGGGCAGAGCCATCCTGTGAGTCTAGGACCCAAGTATCGCAACTGCCACATTGGAGAAACCTCCTTGATTAAGAGAGCAATGAGCCAGTCAGCAGAAGCAAGAAATCTGGTCTTTACCCCAACCCGGCTCCCAGACAGTGGCTAAGAGACTTTGTTTGCCACATGTGAATTGTGTTTTCTGTTGTTATTTCTTCTCTCTCTCTCCTTCTTTTCTTTTTCTTGCTTTAATACAAGGGAGAGATGTAGAAAGTCACCTTGGTTCTCCTACACGTAACCAGCTTTTCCCCTGAGGGCTGGGCTCCGCCTGAAGGCAATAATACAGGTCTTTGTTCAAATGTAGCCAGTGTGTATGTGCGGTTTATATGCGGTCCGAGGTAGGAGGGCACACCAAGGCTGAGTCGGAGGCCTACCTCAGAGATCCCTCGCTACAGATGCCATGTCCATATAACTAGTTTATTCACCGGGCGTGGTTTTCTACATTCCAGGGCCCTCCGATGCCTCTCAGTGTTTATTTTTTTGAAGCGCAGCTCCTCCTCCAGGCTCTGTAGAGGCAGCCAGAATCAGCTTGAGGCCAGATATGTTACTCCAAAAGCGGTTCCTCTACTGTGCTTAACTCTGTATTCTCCAACTCCCATGCACATGAGCTTTGAATACTCTGTTAAGCTGTCCAGAATGTGGCCCTCCTTCCACACTGTGCTCGGACGGTATGCAGTAAGGTCCTTCCTCCACCACACTAGTGGTTCAGAGCTGCTTCTATTTAATAAGGGCAGGAAGAGGAATTCTGTTGTGTTGTCTATCTGTGTTCAGGCAGGTAAATCAGATTTCTTTTTCCTCTTTGTTTTGGTCCATGTATCATTAGGTGTGGCGTCCTGTGTTCAGGTCATGCCTGTTACTCAGTGTCTGTTGCAGTTTTTTCATTCGTTGTGGTGGCCTGTCACCACGTAAAATGGGCAAAGAGGTTCTTTCACTTGAACTCCATTCAGGTGGGCCATTGGAACCTCTCAGACATATATTTTCACACAATGCTTGTTCCTTAGTTCCCCTACCCCACAAAGGTGGAATATTTAGTTTGTGGAGCTGCCGAATATATCAAATAGCCTTATCCAACAGTTGAGAAAGCGTGCACTCAGATGTGCAGTGTCAAGACGTTTTATTGCCCCAAACTCTTGACGCGTTTTGACCATGCAGGGTCTTGCTCACGGCAATTGCAACATATTCCCAGTGCTCATAATATACAGTGCTTTAGGGAAAACAAACATAAAGAAAGGACCAGCCTCCCTATGTTCATATGGGCACCATTTTGTTGTGTATTAAAGTTCATTTCACTCTTTTCCAATAGGAACACCTCCACCAAAAGGAAGGGAATGTGGAAGCAGAGGGGACAGAAACAGAGGAAGAACAAGAGGAAACAAAGGAGGAAGAGGGTAAGCAACTCCAGAGTTAAAGAAGAGGGTCACAACACATTAACAATGATGTAGATGGTAAATAAAAGTGTGATTAATCTATCCAATAGGACACTGACACCTGAAGAGGAGAAAGTGTTAAGGTTGGGCCGGATCTTCTATCCCACTATGTGATTTGACTATGTACAGACAAGATTAGACTTATTTAAACTGGTATGAAAACTGAAATTAAGGCAATAGAAGGACCTGACCTCCTTTTAAAAGATGAAGCTAAGACCTCATTTTGATTACTCATAATGGTCTCATATATAATGGATTTTGTCTTGATGATTACTGAGGAAATATTTCACGGGAAGCTGCTTCTCATTACCCACTGTGGGTACAATAGTTGTTTTTGTGTTTTTTTATTTAGTTAGATTAGATAACTATACATGTATATGTGAGGAAACTTGGTAACCTTTTACAATGTATTAACATGGGCTGAAGCAATGATTGAGTATGATTGCCAAAACACATAGGGGGTCATTAAGACCCTGGTGGAAGGCGGAGAAGCGGCGGTAAGACCGCCAACAGGCTGGCGGTCTTTTTTGGGAATTATGACCATGGCGGTTCCCGCCATGGTCATCCGCCGGTTCTCCGTTCCGCCCGCCAGGGCGGAGACGACTGCCGGGCTGGAGACCTGAGTCTCCAGCCCGGCGGCCGTCACTATACCACCGGCGGTATTTGGACCCTGCTGACCGCCATGGATCTCATGCGGTTTGAAACCGCCATGAAATCCATGGCGGTAAGCACTATCAGTGCCAGGGAATTCCTCCCCTGGCACTGATAGGGGTCTCACCCACCCCCCACCCCGACTCCCTCCCCTACCGACCCACCACCCCTGCCACCCCCCAAAGGTGGCAGGGCCCCCCTCCCCACCCCGACCCCCAACATCACATCACTCACTCACACACGACACGCACGCAGGCACCACCAACACACATACACGCACACACACCGACATACATGCCAACATCCACACACACAGTCAGACACGCACACCCACATTCAAACATACACGCACACATCCATACAGACATACCCACAGACATACATGCACTCATTCCCAAACATGCAACACCCCAGCAAGCATACACGCACTCACACACCCCCTCTACATACACACACGCACACCCCCATGCACGCACACAACACACAACACCCCCCCACCCCCCTCCCCTAATGGACGATCGACTTATCTGGTTCGTCGATTCTTCGGGAGGGGACGGGAGCCATGGGGGCTGCTCCGCCGACACCACACCGCCAACAGAACACCGCCACGCCAAATCACAGGACGTGATTGGGTGGGCGGTGTTCTGTTGGCGTGGCGGTGGAGCAACCTCCACTTCCCCGCCGCCCGCCAGTATGGCTGTTGGCAGCTCTCCGTCCGAAAAAGGACAGAGAGCTGCCAACAGTCATAATACCCCAAGCGGAAAACCGCCACCACTGGCGGTCTTCAGCACGGCGGTCCCTCGGCGGTCTTTTCAAAAGACCGCTGAGGTCATAATGACCCCCATAGTATAGTTGTGCTGACTTCTGTTACCCAAAAATTTGAACAGGGGCTAACGAGTATTTTATTTATTGTTTATTATTATTTGTTTGTAACTTGTGTAGTTTTTCATTTTCATGGCATTCCTTTAAAACTTAGAAATATTACTACAGGGTAATAGGAAGGAGTGAAATGAGTTTTAAGACATTACAAGATGGTGAAGGCACAAGTTATAGTTACCTTAGGGCACAAGTTATAGTTACTTGAAATAACTCTAACAATAACAGCTGAATTTCTATGATTTTGGGCAAGTAAAATCTGAGCAACACCACAAAATAAAATGATGGATGGAGTGTTGAAACTTTTCAAACACTCACCCCAGTCAGAGATCTGGGTTTAATCTATCGTTATTTTGCTTGCCAGGTCACCCCAGTTTGGAATCAGCGATATATAAATTAGTCTTGACCCTGCTCCCCATGGGAACTGTCCAGCCCAAACAGCCAGGTCCTCACTGGACCAAAAAAAGCATCCTGGGACTGTTTTGGGGGTATCACCCCTCGTCAGCCAGGCTAGCTTGATTGGAATGGCGCAGCGAGCAAGGGACCAACGTCTGGGCATACCTCAGCCACTTAGGACACACATCGCAACACCACAAAAGAAAATGATGGACAGAGTGTTGAAACTTTTCAAACACTCACCACCAGTCTGAGATCTGTGTTCAATACATTGTTATTTTGCTTGCATGTAACCCTAGTTTGCACCCAGCCATATGCAAATCACTCTTGACCCTGCTCCCCATGGTAACAGTCAAGCCCAAACTGCCAAGCTAGTTCCACCCTGGACCGAAAACAAGCATCCTTGGACCATTTTCGTGTTATCATCCCCTATCAGCCAGGATAGCTTGAATCTAGTGCCGCAGAAAGCAAGAGACCCACGTCTTGGCATACCCAAACCACTTAGAGCACGTATAGAAACACCACTAAATAAAATTATTAATCTACATATGACAGCACTGATGAGATCTTTGATAAAATCATTAATCATATCAATGTAATATTCGTAGTAAATTATTTATAAAAAAACTGTGCATGGCAGGGGCGCAAGTTAGATTTACCTTAGGGCACAAGTTATATTTACTTTAGATAACTATAACTATAACAGGTGAATTTCTATGGTTTTATACGAGTAAATTCAGAACCTAACTATAATATGTGAATTTCTTTGGTTTTGTATGGGTAAATTCAGAACCTAACTAAAACGTTTATAGTTGGTTCTGAATTTACTCGTACAAAACCATTGAAATTCATGTGTTATAGCTAGAGTTATATATATATATATATATATATATATATATATATATATATATATATATATATATATATATATATATATATATATGGATACATATATATATATATATATATATATATATATATATATATATATATATATATGAATATATATATATGTATATACATATATCTATATATATATGTATCCATATATATATATATATATAAAATCACTGAAAAAAACAAAGGTTACAGGGATGTTATGGTTAGGAAATAGAGTTAAAAAACATAGAAATTCACTTAAAAAGAGAAGGCTAAAGGAACATTAAAGTTAGGCTCTCATTTTAAATGTACCAAACCATAGAAATTCACAAGTTATAGTTATTTCAAGTAACTATATCTTGTGCCCTGCCATGCACAGTTTCCTCATCAATAACTTTCTTGCAAATGTTGCAGGGATAATTTCAATGATGCTATAGAAGATGTCATGACTGATGTAATTTATAGGTCAGTTGGCAGTGCGTGTCAAGGGCACAAGTTATAGTTACCTTAGGGCACGAGTTATAGTTACTTAAAATAACTCTAACTATAAGTGGTGAATTTCTATGGTCTGGTATATTTAAAATGTGAGCCTAACTATAACGTCCCTGTAGCCTTTGTTTTTTTTAAGTGAAGTGCTATGTTTTTTAATTCTGTTTCCGAACTATAACGTCCCTGTATCTTTTGTTTTTTCAGTGAATTTCTGTGGTTATTTTATGATAAAGTAATTTTCATCTGTGCGCGGTGGTGGTTGGCTACAGGGCATGAATTGTGGCCAGACCCTGTGACCAACTCCCCTAACCACCCAACTCCACGCTGTGCACGGCCCTTTGGATGTGCGCAGCAGGAGTTGCCTGAGGCCTGTCTGTCTGGGTGTGAGAATAGATGTGACAGGGTGTATCTTGGTGTGAGAGTGTCTGTCTGGGTGTGAGAGTCGGTGCGTCAGTGTCTTAGTCGATCTGTGAGTGGGTGCATCACTGTCTTTGTAGGTCTGTGAGTAGGTGCATTAAGGTTTAAGTGGTTCTGTGAGTGGGTGTGTGAGAGTCTGAGTGGGCCTGTGAGTGGGTGCTATGTTGGTCTGTGAGTGGGTGCGTGGGTGTCTAAGTGGGTCTGTGAGTGGGTGCGTGAGGGTCTGAGTGGGTGTGTGAGTGGGAGAAAGAGATTGGAAGAGAAGCACAGAGAGAGAAAGAGGGTTAAAGGGAAATAGTTTTTTTAGGCTTTAATGGATGATATACTTAGAATGGGATATTTCTAGACAAATTGAAAAGAAAAATGTATTTGTCAATTAAGAACAGTGAGATCACCTTTCAGTATGAACCTTAAACTTTTGAAGTTTAAAAGAAATGAAAGGAGGGTAATGTTCATTGACACACCTTGAGCAGAACCCTCAACTGTCAGTGTGAGGGTCTGTGACCTTCTCCATTAAGCCACAGGTGACTGTTTTGCATTAAAATCTAACTTTAATATTTGAACCACACATGTTGCTAGTCTAACTGTTTGAAGTCATTGTACGGAGACACCATTCAATGACAATCGCTCTCTCTCTCTCTTCCATCCCATTATCGGATGGAAGAGAGAGAGAGTGACAGGAGGGGGAGCCTCAAGGCCCCTGCGGTTCTAGCCGGCTCCCCACATCTTGTGGGAGCCCACATTACTCCCCCAAGCAGGGAGATGCTTTTAATAGCAGCTCCTTGCCTGTGGGAGCAATGTTTTCATCTGTCTTCCCTGCATGCATATTTGTGTGCAGGGAAGACAGATGATACTCCGCTTTCGGACAGCGGGAGCTGTTTGACAGCTCCTGCTATCAGAAAGTCGACTTTGTTTGCTTTAGCTTGCTCCCACCAGGCAAACTGCTATGTCCCTGAGGTGAGCCGGATGTAGTAGGAGCCAGCCCCATGGGGGGGCCATCTGCACCACTGCTTTAAATTACTCTTGAGCCCCGGGGAGGTGGTGGTCCCAGGGGTTGCAGGGGCTGGGTGACCCTCCTGTGTTCAATCACTCTTGTGCCCCTGGGATGTAGTGGTCACAGGAGCTGCAGGGGGCCACACGTCCCCACACACAATGCACTAAATGCCCTGGGGAGGTGGTGGCCCCCAGGGGAGCAGGGGGCCACCCGGCCCCCATAGGATATTAGCTTCAAGCCCTGGGGAGGTGGCAGTCCCCAGGGCTGTGGGGGCTGGGCACCCCCCAACCTTTCACATTACAAATATCAATGCCCCAGGGACTTGGCCCACCCGGAGACTTAGGTATTAAGAAGCGCGGGAGCCTGTGCTTCATTTAATAAAAAAATGCCATGGATTTGCGACTCAATCATGATTCCGCAGCATAAATTAAATAAAAAAGTTATTTTTAGCCTTGGGACAGTCCCTCTGGAACCCCAGCACCAGAGCTAAGGGGTCAGGGTGTCCGTACCCAGGCCCCTTTAGATTTTTTTAATGTTGTTTTTTTTGGACTTGGGTGAAGCCGAGTCCCAACATGGCTGCCAACACTTCCTTGTTGAAGTGTTAGCAGCACGAGATCCGGAGGGGTGCAAATCCTTTGTGTCCCTATAAATACAAATTTGGATTTCTCTAATATCTCAGAAACTAGTGAATGGATTTACACCAAATAACAAAAAGGGCTCTTTCTGGACCAAGAGCTACCTTTCTGCCAAATTTGGTGTAATTCCATCCAGTGATTCGGGCACTATCACTGTTCCAAATCCTATAGGAATTAACATTGGAAACACTCCTTTTTTTACCCCGACTTTTTCTTGGCCCCCCCACTTGACGGATCCCCCTGAAACTTTCCAGACAGCAGCTGACCTGACTGTCGATTTTTTTAGAAACAATTTGTGAAGATTCTTAAGGTTTCCCAAATACATAGGCACGGAAAAAACTGCAATTTCTATAGAAACTAGGTCCTAACTATAACTACCTGGTAGTGACCGCCACTAGGTAATATATGTATATATATATATATATATATATATATATATATATATATATATATATATATATATATATATATAAATATATATATATATATATATATATATATATATATATATATATATATATATATATATATAACAGGGATATTATGATTAGGTTGACGTTTTAGGTTTACCCATACAAAACTATAGAAATTCAGAAGTTATAGTTATTCTTATAACTCGTTGCCCAAAGTTACTTTCTGGCACAAATTATAGGTTCTACAGATAAGTATAACTATAAGTATAACTATAAATACTGAATTTCTATGTTTTTGTATGGGTAAAACATCAACCTAACTATAATGTCCCTGTAACCTTTGTTTCTTTCAGTGAATTTATATGTTTTTTTTTAAGCACATGTTAATATTTGTGTTATGTTGTGGCAAGCCATTCAGGGCCTTGCTTTTCCCCAGGATCCAATGAGAAACCGAGGAGGATCCTCGAATCCGCAGATTGGCTGAAAAAAACCACTTTTTATTTTTCATGAGAGGTGTCCAAGGGACCTATCCATGTGTTCTTTGTGGTCAGGATACCTGTATCCTGACCCTTTATATGTTTTTACATTGTTGTTTCCTACCCCAGGCAATGCGAGAAACAAAATGGCAGCCGCAACTTTTCTGTCAGGTTTCGCCAGCCAATCAGGTCCTTGCTTTTCCTTTAAAACTGCTGAGGATCCAAGGAGAATCTGATGAGGATCCAAGGAGGATCTGCTTCTCTATATATACAAATTTGGTTTTCATTTAATAACTAGAAAACCGCTGAGCAAATTTATGCCAAATAACAAGAAGCCTATTTCTGGACCAAGAGCTAACTTTCTGCCAAATTTGGTGTAAATCCGTCCATTGGTTTTGATGGTATTGCTGTTCAAAAACGCTATAAAAAATGAATGGGGACAATACGTTTTGCAACCCCCATGTATATATATATATATATATATATATATATACATATATGTATCACTGAAAAGAAGTCCTGCTGTTCTTCCTGCGCTCGCCTAGCGAGACTGGTGCTCACAAATGGGCGCAGGACCCACTTAAACTATTATGCCACATTAAATTCAAATGTAGGCACTCCTTGCAAGTAATATTCTTTAATCAAATACAAAAATCCATTTCAGTTCAAAAATTCATCAAGGCACAACAACAAAAAATAGGGCTACGCGTTTCAACCATCTCGGTCTTCTTCGTTGGCCCACTACTGACAAAATGCACAAACCATGTGGCCCCTCCTGTTTCCAATATAACAGCTCTTACAAACCATAGACATAGAAGAAAGCCTTTTTTTTTTTATTCTTTCTCTCCTCCTTCTTTCCTTTTCTCTCTCTTGCTCTCCCTTTTACCACTCTTATTCCCTCTCCTTCATTTTTCTACCTTTCTTCCTTTTTCACTTTACATCCTCCCAATTACTCCTGTCTCCCTTCCTTTCTGCCATTCTTTCTGTCTGCTGTCCCTCCTTATTTCTCATCATTTCCGCTAACAATTTAATACCAGCCTACCCTCAACGTTGCTAATTTAGCTAATTGGATGACCACTTGGAGAATATTGTCAAATTAAACTTGAAGATAACCTTAAAAAGGGCCCTGAACAACTGAACTCTGCCATATATCTTCTACCTACCCAACCAATGTGAACAAAAAGTTCCTCATCCTTCTTCAGTCCCCAAGGATGTCGACTGTTCAGTAGTATGATGTATTCAGATTCCAACTTTCTAAATTGCCTTTCTCTATCGCCCCCCCCTCGGAGTGCCCAACACTCTATCAATTCCAAAAAATTTCATTTTTTCTACCATCCCTCCATATGCCATATTACAATGTCGAGCTACAGGGTATGGAGGAGCTCAGGGTCATGGTGGAGGAAATCGTCTGGGTAGAGCCACAGCTATTTGAATCACAGGTGCAGCACACCTCCATTGCTAGGAAGATGGAGCTATGGCGCAGAATCGTCGACAGGGTCAACGCAGTGGGACAGCACCTCAGAACACGGGATGACATCAGGAAGAGATGGAACGACCTGCGGGGGAAGGTGCGTTCCGTGGTCTCCAGACACCAGATTGCAGTACAGAGGACTGGCGGTGGACCCCCACCTCCTCCCCCACAACTAACAACATGGGAGGAGCAAGTCTTGGCAATACTGCATCCTGAGGGCCTCGCAGGAGTAGCAGGAGGAATGGACTCTGGTAAGGCAACTCTTAACTATTATATCCCCCACCCTACCTGCATGCCATCACATACCCCCACCCTCACTCTCACCCCCATCCCTCCAACACTTCACATATGTCCCCCTATCACAACCCTCACATCCCAACACCAAGCCCTGCATGCAACACCAAAGCATGGACACTCATCAAGAAAACATGTCCACTACAGATACCAACACAGACCCCAAACCAAATATCACACAAGGACCTAGACAAGAATGCAAGCACTGGAGTACAGGGTCATTCACTCATTGCACATGATGGCACACACAGATGCAATAATCATGCCTTTAAACCCCTACAAGACCCCTAGCCAACGTCACCGGGCAGGAGGTTCCAGACATGTCCAGTCCCCCCACAGAAGAGGCCCACTGTGATGACAGCATCTCTGCACAACTGGATCAAGATGACCAGCCCGGCCCATCTGGGACCTCGGGACAGTCGGTTCCCCTGACACTGTCACAAACCACCACAGAGCCTCCCCCCTCAGGAAACACCAGCACAGCACCCACCCAGCGGGCCCATCCCTCTGTCCCCAGGACACGTCAAGCAGCAGTGTGTCCACCACTACAGAGAACCCAGGCAAACCCGCCACCCCAAGAAAATCAGGGACCTGGGGGCAGTGGCAGTGGGCACACGGTTCAGGGGACAGAGGAACAGGAAAACAGGGGAACTGGGAGGACTGCTGTGCGACAGGGGGAGGACAGACCCAGGGAACCCATTCTCCACGAGGCCCTCTCCAACATCATGGGAGCGTACCATCATTCCCAGGAGACGATGGCAACAGGACTGGCCAACTTTCAGGAGACCCAGTGGCTGCAGGAGGAACACTATCTGGGGATCAGGGAGGAACTCAACTCCATCAACACCACCCTGGTCACCATTGTAGGGGTGCTGCAGGACCTTGTCAACACCACGAGGGACACTGCAGCACAACAAGGGGCCCCTGACACTAGCCTGGATGATGACAGCCCACCACCTCCACCGGCGCTAGTGGACAGAAGGCACCACCACAGGACCCCAACACCAGCACACCACCCCCTGCAGATGGAGATCCACGCTGCAAACGGTCCCTGAGATCCAGGAACAAGACAGAATACATTGCCAAGACCCCTGCCAGGAAATGAGACCCCCCTGAATGTCATCCTTCTGTCCCACTTTGTCACCCTGTCCATCCTTCAACTGCCCTTGCTCCACTTTCTATGCCCCTTTGGACAATGCACATGTGAAACAAATAGACTGGACTCTGCCATGGACATTCCTCCAACATCACCCCTGCCCATTTTACAACCCCCTCCACTTATTTGCACAAAAAATAAACACACATCAATCACAAAACAATCTGGAGTCAGTCTATGCTTTCACAAATGTGTAATTGCAATAACTGTGGAATATAGCAATGTCAATTTAAATGTCAACATACCGATGTAACACAGCTCTAGTCCATGAGGAAATATAGCAGAGGTCACAAAGTGGGACCCACATCTGTTAAATGGAAAGGCAAAGTGACAAGTCAGGGTCCATACACTGGGTGAAAATGACAGACTTATGATAGGTCAAACACTAGTATGAAATGTGGGAGGCAGTGATTGCCTGTGTCTCACTGGAAGTATTGCTGGATAACGTTGTTTCTGTTGTCGATATCCTCTTCTTCTGCCTCCTCTTCTTCACTGTCCACAGGCTCCACAGCTGCCACAGACCTACAGCTGGCCTATTCTCCTGCAGAAAAGGCACTTGTCATCGCAAAGTCAGGTTGTGCAGCATACAGCAGGCCACGATGATCTGGCACACCGTCTTTGGTGAGTAGTAGAGAGAACCACCTATCATATGGAGGCACCGGAACCTGGCCTTCAGGAGGCCGAAGTTTCTTTCTATAATCCTCCTAGTTCGTCCATGTGCCTCATTGTAGCGTTCCTCTGCCCTTGTCCTGGGATTTCTCACTGGGGTCAGTAGCCATGACAGGTTGGGGTAACGAGAGTCACCTGAAAATATTGAGGGACAACTGTTAGACACACACTAACCCGTAGGGACAACCCCAGACCCAGACAACTATTCACAGGGTATAGGTCCTTGTCCTCACCTATTAGCCACACACGGTGCCTCTGAAGTTGCCCCATCACATAAGGAATGCTGCTATTCCTCAGAATGTAAGCGTCATGCACTGAGCCAGGAAACTTGGCATTCACATGGGAGATGTACTGGTCGGCCAAACACACCATCTGCACATTCATCGAATGGTAGCTCTTCCGGTTTCTGTACACCTGTTCACTCCTGCGGGGGGTACCAAGGCCACATGTGTCCCATCAATGGCACCTATGATGTTGGGGATATGTCCCAGGGCATAGAAGTCACCTTTCACTGTAGGCAAATCCTCCACCTGAGGGAAAACGATGTAGCTGTGCATGTGTTTCAGCAGGGCAGACAACACTCTGGACAACATGTTAGAGAACATTGGCTGGGACATCCCTGATGCAATGGCCACTGTTGTTTGAAAAGACCCACTTGCCAGGAAATGGAGTACTGACAGGACCTGCACTAGAGGGGGGATCCCTGTGGGATGGCGGATAGCTGACATCAGGTCTGGCTCCAACTGGGCACACAGTTCATGGATTGTTGCACGATCAAGTCTGTAGCTGACTATTACATGTCTCTCTTCCATTGTCGACAAGTCCACCACTGGTCTGTACACCAGAGGATGCCGCCATCTCCTCACCTGCCCCAGCGGACGTGCCCTATGGACGAGAACAGCGAGCAGAGAGTCAGCCAACACCGAGGTATTACAAAATGTCATTACCACACATTTATTAATCCGCAATGTGCCTGTTACTATCTGTATGCAAGCCTAGATAGGTGTGATGCAGTTATTACTAGTGCCATGTGGCACCCTGAAATGGCGGCTGCCTGACCTGTAAGGTTGGACAAGGGGATATGAGGTAACTGCACTGGCGTTCAACACCGTCACGGTAGGCGGTCGAAGACCACGGCGCAATTCTGCATTGGTTATCATTGGACCCTATGGGTCCCAGGAGCCAATGACGATGCACGCCGGCGTTGACGGTACACACCGCCGCAGACGTGACCGTCATTTTCTGTCTGTTCACTCACTTGATACCTGACCTTCGACATGAGAGGACCTACACTGCAAGTGCTGCTGTGACCTGGGTCTGGAAGCGACGATGGCTCATGTGTCTGGGAAAAGGGCCCCTGCCTTCACTTCGGAGGAGTTGGAGAAGTTAGTGGATGGGGTCCTCCCCCAGTACACGCTACTCTACGGTCCTCCAGTCAAACAGGTGAGTACACTGTGAGCATGCCGCATGGGCAATGCCTGTTTGGAGTGGTGTGGCTGAAAGATACATGGGGGGGTACTGAGGCCTGCATGAGCGGACGGTGAGTGTATGTGCGTCAGGGCAAGGGTGGGAACGTGGGCCAATGAGTATGACGGTCCGGACGGGTAAAGATTATCCTTTTCTCCTGTACTATTCCTCTAGGTCAGCACCCACCAGATGAAGGATATTTGGCATGCCATCGCCAAGGACGTCCGGACCCTGGGTGTCCACCACAGACGGAGCACCCATTGCCAGAAAAGATGGGAGGACATTCGCCGCTGGAGCAAGAAGACTGCGGAGGCTCAGCTGGGAATGGCCTCCCAACGTGGGAGGGGTGCCCGTCGAACCATGACCCCCCTGATGTTCCAGATCCTGGCGGTGGCCTACCCTGAGTTGGATGGGCACTTGAGGGCATCACAGCAGACACAAGGGGGTGAGTACAACATCATTCAGCGGACTTTGCGTGCAGTGAAGGTGTCTGGGTGGGGGAGGAGGTCTGTGGGTTTCCCTAGGCCAGGGCGAGTTCCGTAGGCTAGGCCCCTCCGTAATGCAGGCCATGTGGCACCCCACCCCACCTCTGTAGAGTGCCAAGTAAAGGTATACATGCCCCTGTGTCATCTATGTGCAGATGTCGACCATAGCCATGTAGGACATAGCCCAGGAATTGCATCTGTAGAGCCCAACAGCGCGACGTAGTGCAGGGGGCTGCTGTGTCCGTATTGTCCGCCAACTGTAGCGGTAAGCCATGCACTCAACCTGTCTTTCTTCTGTCGTCCCCCCCCCCCCTTTTTGTGGTCTCCCTGTTCTTGTGTGCATCAGCATCATCAGGCGGAGGTACAGTGGCACCGGAGCACGAGGGAGCTGCATCCCACATGGCCATGGAGGGCCACACCATGGACTCGGAATACACCAGTGGGACGGAGGGCGAGGGGAGCTTCACAGCGGGGACAGGATCAGCAACCGACGACACGGACTCGTCCTCCGATGGGAGCTCCCTTGTGGTGGTGACAAAATCTGTTCCCCCCACTTCTACAGGTACAGCCGCCACCCCCCCTACCAGCACTGCCCTCCCAGCAGCCCCTCAGCCTTCGCCCCATGCCCGCTCACCCAGGAGGGTGGGCATCACCTTCGCCCCAGGCACCTCAGCCCCTGCCCCTGTCACCTCTGCTGCCCTCAGTGAGGAGGCCATTGACCTCCTCAGGTCCCTCACTGTTGGGCAGTCTACCATTTTGAATGCCATCCAGGGTGTAGAAAGGGAATTGCAACACACAAATGCATTCCTGGAGGGCATTCATTCTGGTCAGGCTGCCCTTCATCAAACCCTGCAAACTCTGGCCTCAGCACTGATGGCAGCCATTGTCCCTGTCTCTAGCCTCCCTCCTCCAACTTCCTCCACCCAGACCCAATCCCCTGTACCCCAGCCTATCCCAAGCACACCATCAGACCAGCCTGCACACACCTCACCACACAAGGGAAGCTCAGGCAAACATAAGCACCACACATCCCACAGGCACTCACGCAAGCATCACACACATACAGACACACCAACATCCACTGCCTCCACTGTGTCCCCCTCCTCGTCGTCTCCCTCCTCCCTCCCAGTCTCGTCTACACTCTCACCTGCATGCACTACCACTACAGCCACTACGTCCCGCACCAGCACACCCACCACCACACCCCGCTCACGTGCAGTCACCACCCCCACTCCCATTTACACGTCCCCTGTGTCCTCTCCAAGTGTGTCTGTGACACCCCCTCCGAAGATACACAAACGCAGGCACACACCCACCCAACAGCCATCCACCTCACGACAGCCTCCAGCCCATGCACCTTCACCCAAAGTCACCAAACGTACACCTCCTACAACCACTACCTCTTCCTCCACTCCCAAACCCCCTCCAGCTACCCGTCCCAGTGTTCCTAAGAAACTTTTCCTGGCCAACCTTGACCTCTTTCCCACCCCCCCCTCCAACTCATAGGTCCCGTACTAGCACCTCAGCCAAAAAATCGCCGGGACCAGTGGTGCCTGTTACAGGTATGTGGAGTGCACCGGCCACCAGGCCAGCCAGTGTGGCACGGAGCCACAGCACAGCCAGTCCCCCCACCTGTGAAGCACCAGAAGTTGGACAGTGCCCGGCGGGAGAGGGGGAAGACTCCAGCCAGCAAAGCCGCTCACAAGGGTCCTGGGGTAGTGTCGACTCAGCTGTGACTCCTCCCAAGGTGGGGAAGGGGCAGAAGAAATCTCCAAAGTCTGGGAGGAGCAGCACGGCGGAGAAGACTGCCATCATTCCCGCTGCCCAGGAGGCCACTGCCAGCCCAATCGTCACTGGCCAGGAGGCCACTGCCAGAGTCACTGCCCAGGAGGCCAGCCCAATCGTCACTGGCCAGGAGGCCACCGCCAGAGTCACTGCCCAGGAGGCCAGCCCAATCGTCACTGGCCAGCAGGCCACCATTAGAGTCACTGCCCAGGAGGCCAGCCCAATCGTCACTGGCCAGGAGGCCACTGCCAGAGTCACTGCCCAGGAGGCCAGCCCAATCGTCACTGGCCAGAAGGGCCCCACAAGCCACAGCCCAGCTGACCCATGAAGGACCGCCAGCCACAGGCCTGCTGGGCAATGAAGGACTGCCTTGGCAAGCACCGCTGAACAGGCCAGGGACCGCTGAACAAGGCAAAGACTGCCATGGCAAGCACCGCTGAACAGGGCAAGCACCGCTGAACAAGGCAAAGACCACCATGGCAAGCACCGCTGAACAGGGGAAGCACCGCTGAACAGGTCAGAAACTGCCAACTCAAGCAACGCTGAACAGGGCAAAGACCGCCATGGAATGCACCGCTGAACAGGGCAAGCACAGCTGAACAGGTCAGAAACTGCCAACTCAAGCACCGCTGAACAGGACAAAGACCGCCATGGAATGCACCGCTGAACAGGGCAAGCACCGCTGAACAGGTCAGAAACTGCCAACTCAAGCACCGCTGAACAAGGCAAAGACCGCCATGGCAAGCACCGCTGAACAGGGCAAGCACCGCTGAACAGGTCAGAAACTGCCAACTCAAGCACCGCCGAACAGGGCAAAGACCGCCAAGGCGAGCACCGCTAGCCCATTAGCGGCAGGGGCAGTGACGCAACTGGGACTGTCACGGGGTGGGTGCTACACTCTGGGCACCAGTCCCCCTCCAGAACCAGTGGAGACATGCATCCACTCCATCTGTCCTGCACAGGATGAAGCACTCTGGGCACCAGTACCCCTCCAGAACCAGTGGAGACATGCATCCATCTCCGTCTGTCCTCCACAGGATGAAGCACTCTGGGCACCAGTCCCCCTCCAGAACCAGTGGAGACATGCATCCACTCCGTCTGTCCTGCACAGGATAAAGCACTCTGGGCACCAGTCCCCCTCCAGAACCAGTGGAGACATGCATCCACCTGAGAGACTGTGGCTTTGCACTCCCCAGGATGGTACAGTGGGCAAACCACCCACTGTAGAGACTTGAGAGACTGTGGCTTTGCACTCCCCAGGATATGGCAGTGGGCAAACCACCCACTGTAGAGACTTGAGAGACTGTGGCTTTGCACTCCCCAGGATGGTACAGTGGGCAACCCACCCACTGTAGAGACTTGAGAGACTGTGGCTTTGCACTCCCCAGGATGGTACAGTGGGCAACCCACCCACTGTAGAGACTTGAGAGACTGTGGCTTTGCACTCCCCAGGATGGTACAGTGGGCAAACCACCCACTGTAGAGACTTGAGAGACTGTGGCTTTGCACTCCCCAGGATGTAACAGTGGGCAAACCACCCACTGTAGAGACTTGAGAGACTGTGGCTTTGCACTCCCCAGGATGGTACAGTGGGCAACCCACCCACTGTAGAGACTTGAGAGACTGTGGCTTTGCACTCCCCAGGATGGTACAGTGGGCAAACCACCCACTGTAGAGACTTGAGAAACTGTGGCTTTGCACTCCCCAGGATACATCAATGGGCATGGAGCCCCCTCGTGGATCTGGCGTGGTGCACTCATCTGGCTGAGGTGCCCCCCTTCCCTTCCCCCTGAGGTGCCTGTTGTATTTCTATCTGATGCCCCTGCAGTGTTCTCTCAGTTTTGATCAGGTATCTAGTGTGGGCCTCGCCCATGCATTTTGGGCCCAGTGGTCCACGGACAATGAATGATGCATTACCTGCACTACTAATTGTGGTGTACATTTTGTTTAATGTGTATATATATATGTATATATTTGGTTACTGTATTTTGATATATTACAATGGTTCAACTCATTTCCTTTTGTCTTTGCATTCTTCCGGGGGGGTTGGAGGTTGTTACTGTAATGTTTGGATATGCATTGGTGTGTGTGTTGTAGTGGGTGAGGGTCTGGGTGGGGGTTGTGATGTTGGTTGTGTGTGTCCCTGTGTTTTTCCCTCCCCCTCCTCTATGTCGTAGGTGCAGTACTCACCGTGGTCTTCGCCGTCGGCGTTGTTGATCCTCGTATAGGAGCAGGAAGACTATCGCAGGGAGAATATGGAGTTCCGGCTCCATGGTGTCGTCGTTCCTCGTGGAGTGTGTAGAGGTGAGCATTTTGCCTTTGAAATGGCTGTTTCCGCTATGTTTTTATCCGCGGTGAATCCGCCCCGGAAAAGGTGGCGGATTGGCCTGTTGTGATACTGTGGGCGGTACATTGTCCTCCGCCTGTCTGTTGGCGGTGACCGCCGCGCTGTTTGTCTGTACCACCGTGGCGGTCGGAGTGTTAAAGTGGCTGTCTTTGTTGGCGGTTTCCGCCACGGTCATAATTCAAAATTTTTTACCGCCGGCCTGTTGGCGGTTTTACCGCCGCTTTAACACCGACCGCCAGGGTTGTATTGACCACCTAAGTGTTTTGCACACTTCTCTACATTTGGGCTCTTTTTCTCTGCTGGTGCTCTTGGGAGACTTATTTGTTATGAATCTCCCTAATCTCCTTATTTGCTGCTGTATTCTCAGTAAAAAGAAATGCTTTCAGTTTTCCACTTTGGTGCCTTCAAGATGGCGGCTAGGTGTGCCACACTTTTGGCATAAATTTAGAATGTTAGCACTCTAGTTGCTCATCAGAGCACTGTAGTAAACTGCTGATCACCAGGGAGTTTACGGGCAGTCTGCTGCTGCTGTTGAAAGTTCATGTTTTAGTCTACTTGTCAGAATGTTTTGATGAAATAGAAGAGGAAGATATTTGAGAACTCATTTACAACATTTTTCTTTCTACAGCACTAACCATAATTTCTATGACAAAATGAAACCCCTCATTTCGCTCTAAATTAAATGTTTTAATTTTTGCCAGTTTGACTCAATCAAGATGGCTTCAGGTGTACCACCAGTCTCCTTTTAGAGCCAAGTAGGGAATGTATGAACACCAGGTGTCCACATATCTGTATTTCTTTTTTCCTTAATACCTCAAAGACTACTGAACTAATTTACAACAAATAACAAAAAGCACAATCTGTGCACAAAGATCTAGCTTTCTAGCAAATTTGGTGTAACTTGGTTCAGTGGTTCGAGCTGCAGTTGTGTCTACAGCCCCTTTGTGAAAATACGTTTGGGCCCCCCTTTTCTCAGCCCCCGCTTGAGAGATCACCCCAAAACTTGCCTTGGACAAGAACCAAAATGACACTTTTTTGGAAAATTTTGTGAAACTTCGTCAAATAGAGCCTCAGGTATTAGCAAAGCAAAATATGCTTTTTCTATGGAAAGTAGGTCATAACTATAATTAACTACTGGCAGTTATAGCTAGAACCCTGTTTCATAGGAAAAGCGTTTTTTGGACTTGCCTATATGTTTTTGGCACCGTTTGACCAACCTTCACGAAATTCCCCCCAAAAAGTGTGCCAGTAATTCTTGTTGCGCATGAAAGGTTTTGGGGTGATCTGTCAAGCAGGGGCAGAGAAAAAGGGTGACCAAAAAAGTGTGTTTCTCATGTTAATTCCTCTAAGAGTTTTGTTTCCAGGAAGACTCAGACACCTTTAAAAAGCTAAACATACAGTTGTTTGTTAGGTAAAATAGGACTACACATACAATGTGTTTCGGCTGGAGCCTTGGTCAAGAAACATTTCCTAATAAACAACTGTATGTTCAGCATTTCAAAGATGTCTAAGTCTTCCTGTAACAAGAAGAAATCAAGAGTATATATATCGCTACTAGGTAGTTTGTTTCCATAGAAAAAGCGTATTTTGACTTGCCTTAATCTTTGTCACTGTTTGACGAACCTTCACAAAAGTTTCCAAAAAAGAGCGTGCCGATGATTCTTGTTGCACATGGAAAGTTTGGGGGTGATCTGTCAAGTGGGGGCCAAAAAAATGGGGGGGTTAAAAAAAGTTGTGTTTCCCATGTTAATTCCCATAGGACCTTTAAACACAACTACAGCCTGAGCCGTTGGATGGAATTACACCAAATTTGGCAGAAAGGTAGCTTTTGGTACGTAGATTACACTTTCACTTATTTGGTGTAAATCTATTCAGTAGTTTTTGAGAAATTTGAGGAAATTCAAATTTGTATATCTCTGACAGTGATGACTTAGCAAATAATGACAAGCTCGTGCAGGGAAATGCACAGCTGTGATTGGCTGCCAACACTTCAACCTGGAAGTGTTTCAGCAGCCATCTTGGGACTTGGCTTTTAAAAAAATGTTTTACATTTTTGCAGCAAAATAGCAAATTGACCAATTTGCAGCAATTATTTTTTTTAAAGCACGGGCTCCACGCTTGTTTTCTTTAAGCTGCTGGGTGGGCCAGATCCCTGGGGGAAGTAGAAAATAAGGATGGGGTGCACGCCCCCCCGCTCCTAGGCTTTTTGGTGTTTCAGGGACACCCAAGCTTATTTTTCATTTAATGTGGGGGGCTGTGCAGCACCCCCCCCAGTCTTCGGGGACCACCACCTCCACGGGAATTCCTTCTATTTCAATGCAGGGGGACCCTACAGCCCCCATGCAGTCCTTGGGACCACCACCTCCCCAGGTCAAACATGAAAAACAAAAAAGGGGGTCAGTTTCAGACCACAACAGCCCGGGGACCACCACCTTCCCGGGGCTATATTCATAATTGGAGGGGGCTCTTGATATGTCCTGGGGTGCCCACCCCCGGGACATAGCTTTTTACTTTTACTTGGTGGGAGTGAATATTTTTTTTTTAAAGTGGCACAACATAAATGATGCAACACTTTTCTTGCGCACTCCCACCAGCACCTAACGACACCATGATTGCACTATAGCTACAATATGGCACACCATGGCGGTCGTAGCACAAAAGCTTAGACATTTTTTGGGTGCTTTGCTACTCTAACGTCAACAATTTTGAAGCTAGTGCAGTAAAGCACAGGGAGGCCCACTGAATATAATGGGTGCCTCTTTTTAATGTCTGCTCTAAGCAGGCATTAAAAATGACAGAAAAAAATGGAGCAGTTAAAGATTGTAAATTTCACTGAGACATTTTTTCAGGCTTCCCTGCGCCGAAAAGTCCCTCTTGCATACATTATGCACAACGGGTTACCAAGTGGCACAATGCTTACTTTGTAAAAATGGTGCAACAAAAATGCCTTTTTAATGCCACAACGCTAATGTGGCGTAAGGGGCTTGTAAATATGACCCAAAATTTGCTTTCTGCAAGTGAGAGCTGTCAAACAGCTCTCACTGATAATACATTTTTGTATATATATATATATACATATATATATATATATATATATATATATATATATATATATATTTGTTTTTTATATATATATTTATATATATATATACATATATATATTTATATTTATATATATATATATATATATATATATATATATATATATATATACAACAAGTAATCACTGAGATCTAAGAGTCAATGCTTAACCAAGATATAAGTACATAGTCTGTTTTTAAGCACAGGATTATAAAGCTTGCCAGAAGTCACTGTATGATATTCACTCCTAACAGTCACATAGAATCAAGTTTATAGTTCATAATATTGCCAATTTACAGGTGCATATGTAGTACTTCATCGTTGTTGAGTCCATGTGGATTTTTGGTCCGTAACTTAATAATGAAGCGTGATTCCAGTACCTTAGCTTCAATTCTCTGTCACCCTCCTTTTCATCCTTAGGCTAATTGGCAATTCCAAAGTGCCTCATAGATTTCCAATCACTCATAGGGTGTTGAAGGTAATGTGTTGCTATGTCGTAGCTCAAGTTCTTGTTTTGAACAGCTCGGATATGTTTCAATATCCTTTTCTTTAGTGGACAAATGGTGCTGCCAACATATTTGAGGCTACACTGACACTCGATAATGTACAGTATAACACATCATTCATGTCAAATGTTATTCTTTGATTAATGACAATTTTTCAGCCTTTGCAATATATTGCTATTTTCATATTCTTTCCTATTTGGAAGGTCTTACAGATATTGCACTTTCCAAAGCAGAGGTTTTCCTTATCCAGCTAGGATCGTTGTTTAGAAAGACTGAAGTGGTTCCTAACCAATTTATCTTTCAATGAAGGAACTTTCTGATATGTTATCTTAGAATTGGGGCCCACTTTGTCACCAATGTCAGGATCTTTGCTGATTAGGTTTCAATATTTTCTAAAGATGTTATAAATCTGTTGGTTTTTCTTGCTGTACATCAAAATGATTCTGATAGCTTCTTCTTAGTCTTTACTTTCCATCCTTCCTTTGCTTTAGGTTAAGATCTGATTGCGATTTGCTTCTGTCGCTAGTTTCATTCCTTGGTTAATATCACTTCTGGGGTACCCCTTGTATGAAATCTCTGCTCCCTTATCTTAAATTGGTTTAATATATCTTCTTTGGTAGAGCATGTTAGAAATGGGGCTTCTGGTTGGCTAGGGTATACATCTAAGCCAGGCAGAATCCATCGCTCTAGTCAGGATAAGTCAGATACACACCCTAAATCAACTTGTGCTCACCCTCTGGTAGCTTGGCGCAGAGCAGTCAGGCTTGCCTTAGGAGGCAATATGTAAAGAACTTGAGCAACCCCACCCAATAGCACAGTCAAAGCACCACAAAAGAGTCTTCACACCGATTTGTCAACCAACAAAAGACCAATATGACATAAACCAAATAAACCAAATTAATAGCGTTACTAATGTTCAATTTAGGAAAAGCACAGTCAAATAACAAATGATTCTGCTTTATACGTGGATTGCCACTTCTGTGTTAATGTCACGATGGTATTGTTTCAAGTCAGTTTTCAGTTTAGAAAGGTTAACGGAGATTCTCCCCTATGCAAGTTTGGTTGTGAGATTGAGCTGTGGAGGCAATACAGCTGCTAGTTGAAAGGCAGGTGGACCGGCAGGTACTACCTCATATACCCCCTAGCCCTTAGTACCTGATTTAAGTCAGCGCAGGAGTCATTGGGCGCTGTACCTTACAGGATGGCATCAGTGCTGGGTCTTGGGTAGTTGCGAGGTAGGATCTGCTGCTGGAGTCTGGGGACCACGCTGAGATTCTCAGTGGGAGCAACGTCGGGTTTTTTTTCCTCGCACTTCAGATCACGTTGCACTCTTTGTTAAAAACAGAGAGGGGGCACACTGAGGTTCTTCCTATGGGTGGCTCCTCCCGCTCCTGACCGAAATACACACTGGGATTGATGAACAGCTGTGCAAGGGCCGTCCATGGGCACAGTGATGGCCTCCGCTTGGGTTCAGTAGTGCCTCCGATCAGCACACAGCCAGAAATTTCTGCAGGCGGTGTCTCGGTCAAGCTCGGGCAGTGCACAGCAAGGACCACTAATAAAGGCAAGTGGAGGAATTATGGCTGCAGGTCGCAGAGCGCAGGCTTCACAAGCCCTCAAAATGTCTTAGCAGGAAGGGCATGTGAGCAAGCTATTGTGGGCACTCTGGGTTCTAGGGGGATGGTCTTTGAATTCTTGGGGTGCACAGCAGAGATCAGCAGGCAGCACAACAGGGCAGAGCAGCAGTTCCTAGGAACAGTCAAATCTGGAAAAGTGGTGATCCAGGCACACAGCAGTCCTTACCCCAGCGGAGTCCCCTTGAGTCCAGAAATGTGCTACTGAGTGGGTCAAGAGGCCCAGTACTTATAATGACAAGTGCCTTTGATGTGGGGGTGACTACAAATGAGTTCTTGTGAAGTGCACAGGTCCCCCTTTCAGGTCAGCCTCGGCTCCAGACTACCAGTGGGAGGTGATCAGCCCACTTGTGTGGACTCTAGCCACTACCTTTTGAAGTGCAAGTGTGAGCTCTTCCCAATCTCCTCCCCAGGAAGACCCATCAGTATGCAGATGAACGCAGATGTAGCTGAGTATCCTGAGTTGTGGGTGTCTGAAAGGAATGCACAAGTGTAGCTGTTACCTTGCCCAAGCCAGACCTCTATTAAAGATAGGCTGTAGGCATACAAGGCAGAGAGTTCAGAGAAATGCCCACTTTCTAAAAATGGCATTTCTAAATTAGTAATAAGAAATCCAACTTTACCAGTAAAGAGGATTTAATATTACCATTAGTTTAGTGGTACTAAACATGATGCAGCTACTCCTCACAGATCAGGAATTACAGCTTAAAGATTTTATAAGGAATTCCCAATGCTGGCCTATGAGAGGGGCAGGCCTCACAGAAATGAAAAATGACTTTACGATTTTTTCATTAATAGGACATGAAAAACTTAAAGGTACCTGTCCTGCCTTTTGCTTACATGGCACCCTGCCCTATGGACTACATAGGACCTAACTTAGGGGTGACTTATATGTAAGAAAAGAGGCGTTCTGGGCGTGGCAAGAGGTTTTAGATGCCAAGTCGTGGTGTCAGTGAGAATGCACACACAGGCTCTGCAGTGGCAGGCCTGAGACATGTTTACTGAGTTACTTAATTGGGTGGCACAATCAGTGCTGCAGGCCCATTAGTAGCATTTCATTTACAGGCCCTGGGGATATGGTATACCTCTCAATAAGGGACTTATAGGTAAATGGAATATGCCAATTTTGGATACATCAAAGTTGCTATGTTTTAGAGGAGAAGCACATGCACTTTTGCACTGATTAGCATTGGTAAAGTGCTCAGAGACCTAAGGCCAACAAAAGATACAGCAACAAAACAGGAGGTAAAGGCAAAATATCTGAGGTAACACCACCCTATGGATGCCAGGTCTAACAGAGCAAATACGTCTGAGCCTGAGGAATTCCGCAAAGAGAATGCTCCTCTTCAATGGTTGTCGGTGGAAGCTTGTTCCATGGAGATTGCTGTTGGTCACTGTGGGCTTCCTGTAAAGAACTGTCTCTAGTGTATTGTTATTGACATATACCTTTACATCCATGAAACCTATTTGCGAGTTGCTAGTGTTGCAGGTAAACTTAAATCTATATTCATTGTTGTTTGAAATATCAAAATATTCCAAAAATTGTTATTCTGTCCCTAACCAAAAGATGAAATAAGCATCTAGAAATCTTAACCACAATGCTATTTTTCCACATAGATTTCATTTGTCTCTCTCCAAGCTACCTCTCTTTCCCACCAACCATGATGAGGTTGGCATAGCCTGGAAAGAAGGAAACTCCCATAGCTTTTCTGCATTTTTGGGCATATAGATGGTGGTTAAATAGGAACACATTTTTCTTTAGACACATGGCAATCATTTCTAATATCATGTGTGAGTGTTGTAATTCCTTAATATTTCTCTGGTAGAGAAAGTACTCTATTGCTTGTAGTCCAATCGTGTGTTTAGTAGCGGTATAGAAGAACACTACATCAATTGTGGCCAACATATAGCCACCCTGCCAAATGGTTTCATTTAGGACTCTCAAGAAGTCTCCTGTATCCTTGATGTAGGAGCTTAGTGATGTCACAAGCAGAGCCAGTTAATAGTCAACATAAGTTGAGATCAATTCATAAAGTGACCCACATCTTGAGATGATAAGTCTTCCTTGAGGTCCGTCCAATGTCTTGTGGATCTTAGGTAGTAAGTATATAGTTGGGATGGCTAGAGCCTCATTAGTGAGGAACTGAATCTCTTCATCATTGAGAAGGGAGTCCTTGTGCCATTTCTACAGGTTATTATTCAATGCAATGGTCAGGTCATTGATAGGATTCCTGTTCAATTTTGTATAGTTTGTGTTGTTTAGTTGAAAATATGCCTCCTCCATGTTATGACTTATTTTGAATAACTATGGTGACCCCCTTATCAGCGGGTTTGATTTTTATTATGTTGTTTTGCATTAGGATTTCAAGTGCATCATATTCTTTTTTGTTTTGATTTTCTATTTTGGTTAGGTGTGGACTCCAATTTTTCCAAATGAGCAATGACTAAGTCAAAGAAAGTGTCAATTTTATTGCCAAGGTTAAGCATAGGACAGAACTTAGATTTTGGTTTTAGATTACTGTGTTTACTGTATGATCATCTGTGCATATATCTAGATTCTTAAGTATTTGTGTCTCTGTGAGTTCCTCATTCGCAATATTGTGCATTAAATTATACATTGCTTTCATATTGGTTTTCTGTTCAATTGATAGCTCCATGTCCCAAGTCTGTTCACTGCTTGGTCCTTTATGCTTGGAAGTCTATTTGGAGAAGTGCTTGCCAGTTTCACTTTATGTACAAATTTGTAGACATAAATCTTAGTTTCTCCATAATCGAAATGTCTCTCTGGACACAATGTAAGTCCTTTATTTAAAAGCTTCATCTCCTCATTGCTCAGTTGGCTGTTGAAAAGATTCACTACTAGGCTCTCTTCTTGGTTCTTCTTTGTAAGGTTCATTATTTCTTCTGTTGGCTGTGCAGATGATATTTACTTTTTGCTCCCTCTCCTTGGTTTCTGCAGTTTTTATCTGTTTAATGACTATATGGCACAAAGAAATTGACCCCTTTTGTTCAGCAGCATTAAGGCAAATGAAGAACCTTGGGGTGACTATGGACTCAGACCTATCTCTGATCCTACATTTTAATGAAGTCACAAGGAACAACTTCCATACAATGTAAACATTGAGACACATATCCCACTACTTTGAATACTAAAAAACACTTCAAGCTTTCTTCATTTTTGTGATCTCTAAGACTATGTCAACAGCCTATATTTTGTCACACCATGATTCCTTAATAGCAAATTACAACGGATCTAGAATGCCTTTGTAAGATTTCTTCTTCATCTATGCCTGAGGAACACATCATGCCAGTATTACAAGCACAGTCCTGGCTGGCTATAACTAAAAGTTCAACATCAAAGGCACCTTACATAATCCAAGGAGCAACTCAAGGGAAAAGACAGCTATACTTACGACTGAGATCTAGACAACACTTACAAAACAGGACACTGTGCTCCAGACTATCGCCTTGCATCATTGTACCCCCTTACAAAAAGAAATCCATTGGATGATCCACCTTTAGAGTCCAAACAGCAAAACTCTGGAACTCCTTGACAGTCAAAATTCAAAGATCTTAGTAACATTTGAAATTCAGAAAAGGAATCCAAATATGTCTCTTTCTTAAGAAATAATTTACTGACACCTTATATTTGGTATGCAGCATTTGGACATCGCCAAGATTATCTGCGTAGGTCATTAAGACAGATGCAATCAATGCTATCTAGTATGGTGTCATAATGAGCTTCACCTAACACTGGAAGAACAAAGCAACCAATCAATCTCCACCATATAAGGCATCCTTCATCCATCCTAACCCTCATTTGTCTACTTACTTAAACTCTCAATGCTCATAGTCTTTAAGATCCTCCTCTGAAGGCCAGAAAATTAAATACCTGGGGATCTCGATCCATAGTGAACACTCTTAGTCTCTGCCACGAATCATATGTAGGATGTCAGCAATAGCAGAAGATCTACCGCTATCTGCTCATAACATGGATTACTCGAACATAGTCCTTCCCTACAGTTCTTGACCTATACTAAATAACTTCCTGTCTTTACTATTATTCATACATATGGTAACTGTAAAAAATGTCAGCCAGGCCTTCCGACATCTTAATTGGCATACCCACCCAAGTGAACACACCTCAAATGGACACCCTTCTGCTGCAGCCAGCATTGTAAGGGACTGATGAAGAACTGGCAACTCTGAAGGTTCAGTGAAGCTAACAAGGGCCACAAGAAAATCCACCTTAAACCAGTGCATCTATCTCTCACACCCTTCACCTACTACACCAATAAGTACCATGTCCCAAGACAAGATAAAGGCTCTTCTCTGGTCACTTATGTATGACATGCAAATGGTTTCAACATCAGCTCACAACAAAGACAAGATTCGACCAACCACACTTTCCAACAAAAGTGTCTTATTGCTAGTCCAGGAAGGTGCTTTGAGGTGTCACAAATTGATCAATCAATTAATCCAACCAACTTGTAATGCATTGCAATAGGAAATGCACATTAGATGGTTGATTAGGCTTAAAAACCAGAATGGAGGCAATTAGTGCATTTAAACTATATAACATTCACTCACATGTTTACAATACAAAACACATTATTTAAAGTAACTAACAACATCCAAAAAACATGCTAATGCTAATGTCACATCTAAGAAATGTATATTAGATAAAAGGTAAATAGCTGACTTCTGTGATAAAGTGCTGTACTGGCTTAAGAACATTTTTACAATTATCTATCAATAGATAACAATGTTTTACATAGTGCATTTCCCACGCGTATTTCCCATAATTCATATTTATCCTTTGGTAAAATGTTAGAATCGAAGTAACGGGATTACACCCTGATCTGGATTTTAAGACTCTTGAATGTAATTTGGGATCAGAAAGACTACATATACTGAAACATTTCCTCAATCCCCAGGATTCTTAAAGTTAATCCTACTAGGGTTTGTTTGCTAAATAATAAGTGTTGCATTTTACGGATATAATAAAAGCTGAGTTCTTTAAAACTATTTTATTGGGAAAGTGTTCATATGAATTGATATTACTAAATGCACCATGCTTATTTTTACACAAAATAATCTGTTTCGTTAGAGTTAGCGCCCTTTAGTTGTTTTTAGATTACAATTTATTAAACAAGGGAAGCATTTGTATACTAGCAAGCTTGGCCCAAGAGATGAAAGAAAAGTCAAGTAGAATTGCTTGGACAGCATTCCTTTCAGTAGATTGAATACACTTTTTAACATGCAGCTCTGAAATTGATCCCAAGGAGTTTTCAAATCCAAATATATTAGTTCTGATCGATACTGCACAACTGACAAAATTTCATGCAGATAAGCTGTTAAATGTGTTGACAGGGATTACCCTCACATGTCCACTGGTAAAAATGTAAGTGGATGTTATATAGTTTATATGCACTAATTGCCTCCATTCTGGATTTATGAGCCTAAACAACCATCTAATGTGCATTGTATAACTCCTGCCAACACAGAGGTTTTCACTTTTTGTTCTCAAATGTAGGTTACTGGAAAAGAACAGGCCAGTGTATTTATCAGATTTACCTTTATCAGATCTTTCATTGGGCACATATAATTTATTAGTCTGGCTTTTCACCAAATATCATTCTCTTTGCCTCTTCCATATTTATATTTAAAAGGTTCATTTTACAATAGTGAGGGGGGCATCAAGATTTATTCATAAACCCACCTGAAGTAATCAAATAGTAAATCAGCAGGGAATATAAACCCACCCATTTTTGGGGAGAAAGAATTAACCTCTTTAAGAGCAGAAAGAAGATCTACTATAAAAAGGCTAAATAGAGACAGTGCTCGGACAGAATCCTGATGCAGACCATTTAATATCTCAGTTCTTTTAGAAAGATGTCCAGATAAATCGCACCCTGCTTGTGGCTGGCTAAAAGTATAAAACAGTTGTATTAAATAGAACAGGCCAAAAGGTACACAGATCCAACTTCCTCCAAAGGAAGCTTTGGTCCATTATATTGAAGGGTTTAAAAATAAACAAAAAATCTATAGCCCTTAATTTGCTTTTATTAACTTTCAAACTAAATACTACAAAGCAAAACAGTGATCTAATGTGAAATGTCTTTTCCAAAAGCCACCTTGTTCCAGGTGAATAAGGTTATCATTATTAATCCACTGCTCCACATGTGATCTAATATTGCTTCAAAGATTTTTGAAATAACATCTGTCAGATTTATTATTCTATAGTTAGTAGGAGAATCTAATCCCCCGTTTCATATATCATTTTACCATGCACCCCTCCACAATCACGGAATTTCACCTGTCTCTGCTATCCATTGGACAAAAAGGAGTTAAGGTTTTGGACCCACTCTTCAATGCTGTTTTAACTTCCACTGCAGATGTTTCTATCTTTAGTCACAGAGAAAGTTTCAATATAGCTTTATAGTCTGCCGTAGTGGGCTATATGAGCCTTTAAAGGCCTGCTCCAGTGTTAAAGGCCCAATCCAAAGGTGAGAGCCTTTAACAAGGAAGCAAGACTTTAATGCTGGTATTTGCCCAGCTACTAAGGGATATAAGGCTATTAGGACATTCTGCCACTAGAGGGCAGAATGTTCTAATAAATAAAACAAAGGCCCCACGGAGCCCAAGGAGACTGAAATATAAAAAAATGACAGCACACAATACCCATGATTACAGAGACCGACAAATCCTAAAAGTCCAAGCAACAGTTGTCAATCAGCATTAAGGTGGCCTTATAAACCAGCGTGTCCAATAATTATCTTCCTCCTTTTTGCTTCTCGGCAACCATGATAAGCAGTATTATTGTGTTTTATAAAAAGTTTCATTTGTTTAAATGAATGGTTCTTTCTACATTGTTTGTTGTTCTACCCATAAGGGATCGAATGGACTCCTATTGGCAATCACCGTATTTTACATGATGCTCCCCTATCGTCTCACATAGTCTAGATGTCTGCTATAATGGCCATTCGCACCTGCACTATTTTATGCTCATTTAATTCCTTAGTCAACCATATGTGACTTTCATCATTATAGTTTTTAAAATATTAACTTACTCACCTCCGAGTATACAGCCAAATCTTTGTTTTTCACATTTTCATCAGAACCCCGCGTCTCCCCCACCACACGTCTGCCGTCAGTCGCTGCAGCTTAACTTCAGGCCTTCCTCTGCTCTTACTAGGCTCACCTCTACCTTTCCCTAATCTCCCCCTGGGCACCATTCTAAGCTACGTCAGTTCCACCATTGAAAATGAACTCAGAAGTGACTATTTTAAATTTCACATGAAACTGGCTTTGTTTTCATGAAAAACCAAGGTTGTAAAAATAATTAAATTTATCCTACTTATATATTTTTAGATTCTGGGACAAAGAACAAACTTCTAAATTTAACTGGCTCGCTTTCCCAAAAATTTGACTTAGCTTGAAGTGCACAGGTAAGGATCAAAATACAACTATTGATCCCAGTGTTTTAGCTGGATGAGGACCATTTACTCATTGGGCTGTGCCAATTGTGCATTATCTGCTGAATGCTATCACTCTACACTTCTAGGTATTGACCCTAAACTCTGCGACCTTGCAATCACGGGAGTTGTGTGGAAACTCAAAACAATCTACTTTTTAAGCTGAGTCATCAATTTTCTTTCCTACTAAGTCTAGGGGGAAGAAGTCATCATTTAATTTACAATAGGGAAATGTTAATGAAAGATGCATGGGTGCCTCAGACTGTTTTTTAGTTTCCGTTGGGAATTGTATTCTACTGCCATCAAAATGAAACTTCACAAATAGATTTCCTTCATGTACTAAAAAGTAAAATGCATAGATTAGGAGATCTAGTTTCTTACATTAAAGCAAACTGTCACCAAATCCTCTTTTCATCCCGAGCATTTCCTCAGCAATGTTTTTCTAGTAGTGAAGATAGGAGGTTTCCGTTTGGTGATATATCTCAGGGAATTAAACTCTTAGATTCCTTTCAGACATTTTAAGATGGAATTTATCCAGCTTCTAAGAGATCTTTGAGGAGAGGGAGACTTTCTAGTTCATTTAGAAGTGAAAGATGCCCATCCTGCAGTACCAAAATAACCCCCTTTTGGTTGATTTGTTCAATTTCTCTGGAAGGATCAAGTTTAAGAATGTTTAGCTCTTCCTTTTAGTCTTTCCTCATTCCCTTGTTGTTTCACCAAGCTTCTGAAACCAGTCGCAGAATTCTCAAGAGCCCTAAGTCTTCGTCTAAACTGTTATATAGGCGGTATCCTTATAATGTTTCAAGATCCTAATGTCCTTCAATACTATTAGCTATTAATGAAAGGGCTTTCTTCCTCAGATCAAATCCAACTCCCCATGGAAGTATGTCAGGTGTTACAATGGTGGCTGGATCACATGGAAGCTTGGAAAGATATAGCCATTTTTAATCTCATTCCAGATGTTATGATCGAATCAGATGCAGTTTGTCTTGGCTGGGGTACAAGGTGTGAAGATCTAACAACAAGAGGCAGGTGGTCTCTAGAAGAATCCACTCTTCATATAAATTGCTTAAAACTTTAAGGTGGGTCTTTGTGATTTGTTTTTTTTCCCTCAAAAATCCAATTTTTGTATCCTTTTGAATAAGGACGTCTCCGCAATTCAATATGTCAGTCACCTTTGGGGATCAAGATCTTGTCTCCTAACAAAGATAGCCAAAGGCTTGTGGACCTACTGCCTCAATCACAATATTTTTGTCTTAGCAATGCATCTTCATGTGGGAATTGAACAAAATTGCAGGTTGGAACTTGAGGGGTCTCAACAAATCCAGTGAGTGGAAACTGAACTGATCTTTATTTTCCAGAATAAAACAGAAAGGGGGTCCTCATTAAATAGGCTTCTTAATCTTTTGTCTTTTATTCCAACTCCCTCAATTCTTCACCTGGAGACCAGATCTGTTTGCTTTTGCGATGGATGTCTTTCTTCAGAAATGGAAGGGACTGAACTATGTCTTCCCTCCATTTGTAATGATGTTGAGAGTATGTTTCAAATCAGAAGATAGAGATCAGAAATAATTCTCCTCACTCCTGTTTGGAGTATTCAGAGTTGGTTCTAGTTCCTCTAGAATTGTCTTGTCAACCTCCTTGTCTTCTTCTTACTTTACCCACTCTCCTTCTAGACCCTTTAGGTCAAACTCATCCCTTAGCATCCAGCAACTATTAGAACACAATAGCCTGGAGCCTCTCTGGAGATGCTGGCTTTTACAACAAGCTTCAAAGCTTATTGAGAAAGCATGATCTCAACTCACAAAATATATCATTCAGCTTCAATAAATGTTCTATTTGGTGTTTGGAGAGGATTTGGAATGGGTTCCTGGGCAGCAGATATATTTTGTAATTAATTAATTATCTAGTCTCTTTTTCTTCTGAGGGCCTTTCATACAGGACAATATATTATTATCATTCCGCAATTTCAGCAGGCCACTTGCCTTTGGCAAATCATCCTGTTGGTGAAAATCTTTAGTTTGCAAACTGTTAAGAGGCATTAGATTTTCAACTCCACCTTGTCCTAATTATTAGACTTTATGTGATGTTTCTACTGCATTGATATTTCTTCAAAATTGGCCAGGCAATAAGTACTTTTCTGGAAAGAAGGTGCCTGCTAAACTTTCTATTTTACTTTGCCGAGACTCTTTTAAAAGGGTTTGCGATATCTGAGCTATGGATCTTGCAGGTAGGTACTTTACTCCGGAAGGAGTTATAATTCAATTATGTAGATTAACAAAAGATGTCTCTAAACAAATATCTCTATTTTTGAAACTCACTCAGAAGAGCAATGGCTTTGAAGTGATATTTGTATGGCTGATTAGCCCTCAGATTCCATGTTGAAGAGTTCTACTATAAATCAGTAAGTAATCATTTTTCATTGATTGTTGAAAAGCTTTAAACCTGCATAACCTGAAGCCTTTAGAACAAAAAATGGTATAACACATGTGAACAAGAATTTTGCAATTCTATAAATGACTCGGATGCAAAGATTACTCTACCATTGTCTGATAGCATGTTAAATTGTAAGAGTTGTGAATTTTGTCTGTTGTGAATTATTCACCCTCCCTGAGATGTACATTTTGCTTAAAATGTTTAAGTTTTCTCTTAGCTTTATGTTTTGATTCAGTTTCAGAACAAAAGCAGTAATAATTTTCGAGGACAAATTTTCTGGGTGTCTTTGGGTCCTCGAAACAAGAAGAGGGAGATACCTATTAAACACTATGATTTGTATGGTCATCTTCAACCAGGAGTGTTGGCAGCCATTTTAAGACTCGGACGCAGCCAAGTCCCATAAACAAAGTAAAGAAAAAGAGAAGGGGGCAGGGTAGGTATACCCTGACCCCCCTTAGGTCTGGTGGTGAGGAAACCCAGGGACCCTCTCGGGCCAAAAAGCATTTATTTTTATTTTTGCCACACAATTGTGGAGGATCTGCAAATATAGGCAAATGTGTTTTTTTCAAAAAGCAAAAGTGGTCTTCAGTGCTTGTTTAAACCTCAGCCCATGGGTAGGCCAGGTCCTGGGGGAAAATTCAAATAATTATGTTGGGGAGGGGGTTGCACACAGCGCCCCCTCCATAGCCGATTTGAGCCCCAAGGACCACCACCTCCCTAGGGCAGACCAATGTGTATTGAGGGGGAGGGTGGTCCAGCAGTCTCCTGCCCAAAGCTGTTTACGGGCCCAGGGACCACCACCTCCCTGGGGCAGGCAAATCTTTAGGAAGGAAGGGGGCCACATGGCCCCTCTCCTGGGCCAGTGTAAGCCCCTGGAACTCCCACATCCCCGGGTCAGGCCCTGTAAATACAAAAGAGCGGGGGTCATGCAGCCCCCATCCTGGAGCCATTAATGGCTCTGGTGATCACCACCACCCAGTGCTGGCTGCCTATGTCCAGAGGTACCCACCCTTGGGACACAGATGTTTGCTTTTGCTTGGAGGGAGCTTTAACAGCTCCCACCTAGGGAGAGCAAACAGTAAGTACGCTTCTAGCAGGTGGGAGCAGGAAAACTGCAGCCACCCACTGGCAGTGAATTTTTCATCTGATTTTCTGCATGCTGTCAAGATAAAAAAAATTGCTCCTGCATACAGGGACCACAGGGGCTTTGAGGCTCCCCCTGTAGTCCCCAACAGTGCACACTGGGTGCCCTGGGTGGGCCTTTGGGGATGGGGTCCATGGGTCCAAAATTGACCCGGGGAGGGGGACAGCATGCCCCCCCTTCACACGTCAACAAATTGTCCGGTCCCAGTCCATGAAGCCAAAATTAGCTCGGGGACGGGGGCCATATGGCCCCCTACACTAATTGGCTGGGCCCAGGGGATGAGTTCCCCGGTGCCAAAATAGACCAAGGGTTGGTGGGCTGCATGGCCCCTCTCCCATTTAACTAATAGGCTGGGCCCCGGGGGATAGGGTCCTTGAGGCCAAAATCGGCATGGGGAGGGGGGCATGCTGAACCCTTCCCCTTTCACTAATAAGATGGGCCCCGGACAATGGGGTCCCCAGGAACTAATCAGCCCGGGAAGGGGAGTCTTGTGGGCCCATACTGTTTCAGTAAATGGCCTGCACTGGGGGATGGGGTCCCTGGCACCAACTTCAGCTCGGCTTTGAGAGGGCCACGCAGCCCCGCTCTTTTTAGTGATTGGGTGCTGCCAGGGGGTGGGATCCCCAGGGCCGTAATTCGCACACAGAGAGGTACTGGATGCCCCCCTCCATGTTGACTACATATGGGGGTGGGCCACAGGGCCTGGTCTGCAGCGAGGCCCTGCAGAGGGCCCTCTGCTGTGCGAGGCATGGGGGTGGGTGCCTGCTGGAATTAGCTTTAGGGCCTGGATGTTAGTCAGGGTTCTATGACAGAACCACGCATGGCTGAACCATGCATGGCTTATCAACACGGTCGGAACCACAACCGTATATTAACCATGCATGCCTTTACAATTAATTTCATTGTAAAAGCATGCTTAGTAAAGGTATATTTGGTAACGCCATGTGTGATTGTGTGATACAACTCCCCCTCACCTCTTTGCCCTAAAAACTACCCCTGCCCTAAAAACTACCCCGACCCCCACCCTAAACCTATCCTGTTCTAAAAATTATCCCACTCTTTCCCAAAAACTACCCCTACCCCCCTGCCACTTCCCTGAACCCTAAAACCTACCCCGCCATGTCCTAAAAACTACCATGACCCACCCTGCCCTAAACCCTAAAAGCTACCCTGCCCTGCTCTAAAACCTACCCACCTTGTCATACTACCCTAAACCCCATCCCCACCCTAAGCCATAAAACCTACCCTGCCCTAAAAACTACCCCACCATTGTCCTAAAAAGTACCTCACCCCACCCTAAACCCCACGCTGCCCTGTGCCTTAAACCCTAAAAGCTACCCTTCCCCATCCTAAAACATACCTGACCCCGCCCTAAACCCTAAAACCTACCCTGTCCTAAAATCTACCCCACCATGTCCTAAAAACTACCCGTCCCCCAACCCCCACCCCAACCCTAAAACCTACCCTGTCCTGTGCCCTAAACCCTAAAAGCTACCCTGCCCTGTCCTAAAACCTACCCGTCCTCTCCTTAAAACTACCCGATCCCTGCCCTAAAACCTACCCTGTCTGAAAAAATACCCCACCTTTTCCTAAAAATTACCCTGACCCCGAACCCTAAAACCTACCACGCCCTGTCCTAAAAACTACTCCGCCCCGTCCTAAACCCTAAAAGCTACCCTGCCCTGTCCTAAAACCTACCTGCCCTGTCTTAAAAACTACTCTGACCCAACCACCCTGCTCTAAATCCTAAAAGCTACCCTCCCCTGCCTTAAAACCTACACTCCTGTCCTAAAAATTACCCCAATCCTCCGCCCCCACCTTAAACCATAAAAGCTACCCTGCCCTAAAAAATACAACACCCTGTCTTAAAAACTACCTCACCCCACACCCCACCCTAAACCCTAACACCTACCCTACCCTGCCCTGTGCCCTAAACCCTAAAAGCTACCCTTCCCTATCCTAAAACCTACCCGACCCCCACCCGAAACCGTAAAACCTACCCTGTCCTAAAAAGCTACCCCACCTTGTCCTAAAAACTACGGGTCCTCCCACCCCCACCTTAACCTGCCCTGTGCCCTAAACCCTAAAAGCTACCCTGCCCTGTCCTAAAACCTATCCCGTCCTGTCCTAAAAACTACCCCGACCTAAACCCTAAAACCTACCGTCCTAAAAAATACCCCACCTTGTCCTAAAAATGACCCTGACCCCCCAACCCTAAAAGCTACCAAGCCCTGTCCTAAAATCTACCCCGACCCCTGCCCAAAAAAGCTACCCTGCCCTGTCCAAAAAACGACCTCGACCCCTGCCCTAAACCCTACCATGTCCTAGAAACTACCCCAGCCTGTCCTAAAAAGTACCTGACTCCCCCTCCCCGCCATAAACCCTAAAACCTACCCTGCCCTGTGCCCCTAACCCTAACAGCTACCCTGCCCTGTCCTAAAACCTACCCCGAACTGCCCTGCCATTAAAACCTACCCTGTCCTAAAAACTACCCATCCTGTCCTAAAAACTACCCAACCCCCCACCACCCTAAACCCTAAAAGCTACCCTGCCCTGTCCTAAAATCTACCCCAGCCTGCCCTAAAAACGCTACCCTGCCCCAACCCTAAAACCTACCATGTCCTATAAGCTAACCCACTCTGTCCTAAAAACAATCTGCCTCCACCCTGAACCCTGAAACCTACCCCGCCCGCATACCTACCCTGACCCTCACCCCGCCCTAAAACCTACCCTGTCCCAAAAACTCCCCCACCCTGTTCTAAAAACTACCCTGCGTCCACCCTAAACCCTAAAATATACCCGCCCTGTCCTTAAAACTACCCAACCTCGCCCTAAACCCTACCCTGCCCTATCCCAAAAACTACCCTGACCCCCACCCCTCCATAAATCCTAGAACCTACCCCACCCTGTCATAAAAACTATCCCGCCCTGTCCTAAACTTTACCCCAACCCCGCCCCTGCCCTAAACCCTAAAACCTACCTGACCCTGTCTAAAAAACTACCCCACCTCCTGCCCCGGCCCTGAACTCTAAAAGCTACCCCACCCTGTCCTAAAAACTACCCGACCCTCCATCCCGTCCTGAGCTCTAAAACCTACCCTATCTTGTCTTTAAAATACCCTCACCCACCCCAGCCTGACCCCCGCCGTGAACCCTAAAACCTACCCCACCCTGTCCTATAAACTACTCCGATCTCCGCCCTGAACTCTAAGACCTACCCCACCCTGTCCTAAAAACTACCCTGACCCCCCAACCCTACCCTGACCTCTCAAACCGAACACACAATGGGGGTCATTCTGACCCTGGCGGTAAAAGGCTCTTACCGCCGGTCAGAAGACTGCCATCATACCGCCGCGGCCGCGGTAAACCGCCACGGTCATTCTGACCCACAACTGCCAAACCGCCAAAAACCCGACATCCACTGAAGCCCGCCTCATCAGCGGTCAGCGATAAACTGGAGATGACCAAACCTCCACCGTCACGCCAACACAAACACGCCCATGCCATTACGACCCACGATTCCACGTGGCGGTCTTTCAACCGCGGTATTCCATTGGCGGTACACACCGCCGCGCTCAAAATACACACACCTTTACAAAACACAGCCACATTGGACAATTCGAAATACACACACCTGATACACATACAAACAACACATCCACACACCCATCACCATATAAAACACACACCCACATCACCCACAAACCCCCACAAATCGAAATTCAGAGACAAGGCGCAATACACAGAGAGAGAGCACAGGGAACGCAAAGCACAACACACAGGAACCCAACATCATCACCCACACCACATCTACGCACAAAACACCACACACCACCACACTCATCACCACAAACACCACCCCACACCTCATTCACACCACCCCATGGCACCCCAAAGACACCCCAGGTTCTCGGACCAAGAACTCAGGGTCATGGTGGAGGAAATAATGAGGGTAGAGCCCCAGCTCTTCGGCACACAGGTGCAGCACACCACAATAGCCAGGAAGGCGGAGCTATGGCAAAGGATCGTCGACAGGGTCAACGCTGTGGGACAGCATCCCAGAAATCGGGAAGACATCCGAAAGCGCTGGAACGACCTACGGGGGAAGGTGCGGTCGATGGTGTCAAGACACAACATCGCTGTGCAGAAGACTGGCGGCGGACCCCCACCCACTCCACCCAAATTCACAGCATGGGAGCAAGAAGTCTTGAACATCCTGCATCCTGAGGGCCTCGCTGGAGTAGGCGGAGGAATGGACTCTGGTAAGTCTAATCTCAACTACTTCACCCCCCCCAACCACCAGCATGCCAACCCACACCCCCACCCTCACCCCTAACCCCCCAGCACACATACTCCCTGTTAATGTCTCACCAGCACAACCCACCCAACCCAACCCCAACCCCTGAATGCCAACACAAACCATGGACACCCATCACCTAAGCATGACCACTGCACATACCCATCCCCCCCCCCACAAACCACCCTCACAACTCCTCCCACATGGGACTGCCAGCACTGGGGGACAAGGGCACCCACAAATCGCACGCCATGGCACACACAAAATCAATAACCATACTATTTACCCCTGCAGGGCCCGAACGCCAACACACCGGCCAGGAGGGTCCAGATTTGTCCATCCCACCCCCAGAACAGGCCCCCAGTGATGACAGCAGCTCTGTCGACCTAGAACCTGATGACCAGCCCGGACCAACGGGGACCTCTGGACAGTCGGTTACCCTCAGTCAGCCACAGGCCACAGCAGACCTACCCCCCTCAGGAAACACCAGCACAGCACCCACCCAGCGGGCCCATGCTTCTGTCTCCAGGACAGGTCAAGCAGCGGTGTGTCTACCAGTACAGGGCACCCAGGGTAACCCACAACCCCAACAACAACAGGGACCTGGGGGCACTGGTAGTGGGCACACCGTCCAGGGGACAGAGGCCCAGGAACAAAGAGGAACTGGGAGGGCTGCTGTGCGACAGAGGGAGGACAGGCCTAGGGAACCCACTGTCCAAGAGGCCCTCACCACCATCATGGGAGCGTGCCACCACTCCCAAGAGACGATGGCGACGGTCCTGGCCAGGTTCCAGGAGATCCAGGCCATGCAGGAGGGCCAGTACATGGGGTTCCGGGAAGAACTGCGCAGCATCAGTTCCGCAATGGGTACAATCGTGGTGGCACTCAACCAGATTGTCACCACATTGCGGGACCATGTGGCCCCCCAAAGGGCCCCTGCCACTAGCATGGAGGAAGAACAGCCCACCACCTCCGCTGGCGCTAGTGGTCAGGAGGCCCCGACACAACAGCAACGGCCCTCCCGGACCCCACCCCCTGCAGAACAAGAACCACCCCGCAAGAAAGGCCTGAGATCTAGGAAGAAGACAGAGTAGGATGTCAAGACCCCCGCCATGCACGGAAACCCCCGGATGTCATCCCACTGTCCCACTTGTTCACCCTGTCCAACCTTGAACTGCCCCTGCTCCACCTTCCACAGGCATATGGACAATGGACCTGTAGGAACGACAGTCTGGACACTGCCATGGACATGCCTCCACCATCACCCATCACCCTTTTTGAACTATACACCTATTTGAAAACTTCAATAAACACAATTATTGCACAAAAACCAACTGGATTCTGCTATCTATTTATTTAAACCAAATGTATTCGATGTAACCAACAAAACATTTCTATTTACATTGTGATGACAACATACCAGTGTCACACAGCGGTAGTCCATGGGGAAAAAAACCAGAGGGCACTCCGTGGGGATCAGATCACTGAAATAGGAAGTGATATACACAACTAAGTTACCATACATTGGGGTGAAAGGTCAGACAGTAGAGAGCCACTACAGTTACAGATATAATACAATGCAGGAGTAGATTATGACCTGTGTGTCACTGGAAATACTGCAGTATCACTCTGTCCCTGTTGTCTGTGTCGTCCTCTTCGTCTTCCTCCTCTTCACTCTCCGCAGGCTCCACAGCGGCCACAACACCACCATCTGGACCATCCTCCTGCAGGAAAGGCACCTGGCGTCGCAAAGCCAGGTTGTGAAGCATGCAGCAGGCCACGATGATATGACACACCTTCCTTGGTGAGTACATTAGGGATCCACCAGTCATATGCAGGCACCTAAACCTGGCCTTCAGGAGGCCGAAGGTCCGCTCAATCACCCTCCTGGTACGCCCATGGGCCTCATTGTACCGTTCCTCTGCCCTGGTCCTGGGATTCCTCACTGGGGTCAATAGCCAAGGCAGGTTTGGGTAACCAGAGTCACCAATTAGCCACACACGGTGTCTCTGTAGCAGTTCCATCACATAAGGGATGCTGCTATTTCGCATGATGTACGCGTCATGCACTGACCCTGGGAACTTGGCATTTAAATGGGAGATGTACTGGTCAGCCACCTGGACATTCATCGAATGATAACTTTTTCGGTTCCTGTACACCTGCTCATCGTCTTTTGGGGGAACCAAAGCCACATGGGTACCATCAATGGCACCAATGATATTGGGAATGTGTCCAAGGGCATAGAAATCGCCCTTCACTGTAGGCAAGTCACCCACCTCAGGGAAAAAGATGTAGCTCCGCATGTATTTCATCAGGGCAGACAACACTCTGGACAACACCTTTGAAAACATAGGCTGAGACATCCCAGATGAAATGGCCACGGTAGTTTGAAATGATCCACTGGCAAAAAAATGCAGTACTGACAGCCCCTGCACTAGAGGCGGAATCCCTGTGGGTTGGCGGATGGGTGACATCAGGTCTGGCTCCAGCTGGGCACACAGTTCATGTATAGTGGCACGGTTGAGTCTGTAGGTGAGTATGACGTGTCTTTCTTCCATTGTCGACAGGTCCACCAGCGATCTGTACACGGGAAGATTCCTCCGTCTCCTCGCAAGTCCCAGCGGACGATGCCTAGGAAGGACAACATTTAGCACAGAGTCAAGCAACCCACAGGTAAGTGCCCACAGCATGCACAGTACACGAATCTCTCGGGATTGAATGGCTAGTATGATTGTCGGTGCAAGGCCTAGCCATGTGTGACGCAGTAGGAATTGAGCCATGTGGGCCCTTGAAATGGCGGCTGCCTGACCTGTGAAGTGTGACAATGTGAAGTGAGGTCATTGCGCAAGCGTGGCACACCGTGGCGTTAGGCGGTCGCAGTCCGCGGCGCAAAGTCGCATTGGACAACATTGAACCCTATGGGTTTCATGAGCCAAAGGCGGTGAGCGCCGGCGGTCGCGGTACGCACCGCCGCGGCTGTAACCGCCATTTCCTCTCTGCTTGATCACACGAGACCTGAGCATCCACAGGAGAGGACCTATACTGCAAGTGCTGCTGTGACCTCGGTCTGGAAGTGACAATGGCTGCTGCGACTGGGGAAAGGGCCCCCGCCTTCAGTTCCGAGGAGTTGGAGAAGCTCGTGGACGGGGTCCTCCCCCAGTATGCGCTACTCTACGGGCCTCCAGACCAACAGGTGAGTACACGGGGGGCAATGCATAGTGCCCAATGCCTGGGCTGTGTGGGGAGGATGTACGATGGAGGGGAGGGCAGCGAATGACGAATGCATGGCACGACAGATGAGAGCATGTGCCACATGGCAAGGTTGGGGAGGGGGGGCCACTCACATCGAGCATGCAGAAAAGTGATGATGTTTCTCCTTCCCCCCTGTACATGTCACATAGGTCAGCGCCCATCAGAAGATTGACATTTGGCGTGCCATCGCCAAGGACGTCCGGGCCCTGGGGGTCCACAACAGAAGGGGCACCCACTGCCGCAAGAGGTGGGAGGACATCTGCCGCGGGAGCAGGAAGACCGCGGAGGCTCTGCTGGGGACGGCCTCCCAACCTAGGAGGGGTGCCAGTCGTACCTTGACCCCCCTGATGTCCCGGATCCTGGCGGTGGCCTACCCCGATTTAGATGGGCGCTTGAGGACATCACTTCAGACACAAGGGGGTGAGTACCAGCACATTCAGCTATTTTGCGCGCAGTGGAGGTGCCTGGGTGGGGGAGGAGGGCTGTGGGTATCCCTAGGCCAAGGCGATTTCTGTAGGATAGGCCCGTCCGTGAGGTATGGTCCTGTGCCCCCGCCCCCCACCTCTGTAGGGTGCCTAGTAACGCGATTCATGGACCAGTGTATACTGTGTGGGCAGTTGTCGCCCATAGGCTTGTAGGGCATGTCCCAGTGAATGAGTAGTGTACCCCAAGTGCGCAGCGTAGTGCAGGGGGCTTCTGTGTCAGTCCTCTCCGCCAACGGTGTCCCCAATGCATGCACTCAACTTGTCTTTATGTTTTCCACCCCCCCCATTTTCTTTGTTTTTCTGTGAATGTGTGCATTAGCATCATCAGGCGGAGGAGAAGTGGCATCGGCGCAAGAGGGAGCTGCATCTCACATGGCCCCGGAGGGCCATGCAACGGACTCCGACATGACCAGTGAGACAGAGGGCGAGGGGGGCTCCACCACGGGGACCCGTGGAGACGTCAGCGACACCGACACGTCCTCGGAAGGGAGCTCCCTTGCGGTGGCGGCAACATCCGTGCCCACCGATCCTACAAGTACAGCCGCCACCCAGCGCACCAGCTCTGCCCTCCCAGCAGCCCCTCGGCCTTCGGCCCGTGCCCGCAAGGCCAGGAAGCCGGCCATCTCCTTCGCCCCAGGCACCTCAGGCCCTGCCCCAGTCACCCCTGCTGCCCTCAGTGAGGAGGTCATTGACCTCCTGAGGACCATCATTGTTGGGCAGTCTACCCTTTTGAATGCCATCCAGGGTGTGGAGAGGGAGGTGCATCAAAGCAATGCATACCTGGAGGGCCTTCATTCTGGCCAGGCTGCCCATCAACGATCGTTCAACGCTCTGGCCTCAGCACTGACGGCAGCGATTGTCCCTGTCTCCAGCCTCCCTCTTCTGACTCCCTCCACCCAGTCCCACTCCCCTGTTCCTCTGCCTATCCCATCCACACCTACAGACCAGCCTGCACACACCTCAACACCCAAGGGCAGCTCATCCAGACATAAGCACCACAGGACACACAAGCATTCACCCAAGCAACATCCAGATGCAGTCATGCCAACAGTCACTACCTCCTCTGTGTCCCCCACCTCCTCGTCTCCCTCCTCCCTCCCTGTGACGTCTCCACACACACCTGCAAGCACACCACCATCAGCCATTGCACCCATCACCAGCACATCCTCCAGACCAGTCCGCACACGTGCAGTCACCACCCCCACTGCCATGTACACGTCCCCTGTGTCTTCTCCCAGTGTGTCTGTCACCCCCGCTTCCCAACCACACAAACGCAGGCAGGCACCCAAACAACAGCCATCCACCTCACGTCAGCCTCCTGCCCAAGCACCTGCACCCAAAGACAGCACACTTGACTCTCCTACAACCACATCCTCTTCCTCCACTCCCATACCCACTCCAGCTACCCTTCCCATGGCTCCAAAGAAAATTTTCCTCTCTAAAGTGGACCTCTTTTCCTCACCTGACCCACCCCCTCCATCCCGTAAGAGTTCCACAAACACCTCAGCCACCACCAGCCCAGCAACTCCCAAGAACGTCGTGCCTGGTTTTTGGAGTCCGCCCTTTCCTTGGGCTGGGACATCGTCCAGCAGCAAAGGCACAGCCAGCCCCCCCCCTGGGAAGAGGAGCAAAAAACTGAAGGGCAGGCGCGACAGGCCTGATACGCCTGCCCCCAAGGAGGGTAGCCTTGCACCGTCACCTGCCACATCGGGTAAGGGAGCCAAGGGCCACGGACAGTCTGCCAAGGAGGGCAAGGGCAGCAAGGAGCAAAAGGCAGGGAGCAGCCGACCTGGCCATGAGGGCCCCACCAGCCCCATTCCGGGGGTATCGGAGGAGACCCAGGGCCCCAGGACTCCATCACAGGAGGGCCCCGCAACGGAAAGGTACGATGCAGACTGAGCGGCAAGTATTGGCCAGGTGTGGTTCACTGGAAACACAAGACAGGCACCGCTGAACAGGGCCCCGCCGTATCAAGCACCGCTGAACAGGGCCCCGCCGTGAGAAGCACCGCTGAACAGGGCCCTTCCTGTCAAGCACCGCTCCGCTGGGCACCGCCGTCTCAAGCACCGCTCCGCTGGGCCCTTCCTGTCAAGCACCGCTCCGCTGGGCCCTTCCTGTCAAGCACCGCTCCGCTGGGCCCTTCCTGTCAAGCACCGCTCCGCTGGGCCCTTCATCTCAAGCACCGCTCCGCTGGGCACCGCCGTCTCAAGCACCGCTCCGCTGGGCACCGCCGTCTCAAGCACCGCTCCGCTGGGTCCTTCCTTTCAAGCACCGCTCCGCTGGGCCCTTCCTGTCAAGCACCGCTCCGCTGGGCCCTTCATCTCAAGCACCGCTCCGCTGGACAGTCTGCCAAGGAGGGCAAGGGCAGCAAGGAGCAAAAGGCAGGGAGCAGCCGACCTGGCCATGAGGGCCCCACCAGCCCCATTCCGGGGGTATCGGAGGAGACCCAGGGCCCCAGGACTCCATCACAGGAGGGCCCCGCAACGGAAAGGTACGATGCAGACTGAGCGGCAAGTATTGGCCAGGTGTGGTTCACTGGAAACACAAGACAGGCACCGCTGAACAGGGCCCCGCCGTCTCAAGCACCGCTGAACAGGGCCCCGCCGTGAGAAGCACCGCTGAACAGGGCCCTTCCTGTCAAGCACCGCTCCGCTGGGCACCGCCGTCTCAAGCACCGCTCCGCTGGGCCCTTCCTGTCAAGCACCGCTCCGCTGGGCCCTTCCTGTCAAGCACCGCTCCGCTGGGCCCTTCCTGTCAAGCACCGCTCTGCTGGGCCCTTCATCTCAAGCACCGCTCCTCTGGGCACCGCCGTCTCAAGCACCACTCCGCTGGGCACCGCCGTCTCAAGCACCGCTCCGCTGGGCCCTTCCTGTCAAGCACCGCTGAACAGGGCCCTTCCTGTCAAGCACCGCTCCGCTGGGCCCTTCCTGTCAAGCACCGCTCCGCTGGGCCCTTCATCTCAAGCACCGCTCCGCTGGGCACCGCCGTCTCAAGCACCGCTCCGCTGGGCCCTTCCTGTCAAGCACAGCTGAACAGGGCCCTTCCTGTCAAGCACCGCTCCGCTGGGCCCTTCCTGTCAAGCACCGCTCCGCTGGGCCCTTCCTGTCAAGCTCCGCTCCGCTGGGCCCTTCATCTCAAGCACCGCTCCGCTGGGCACCGCCGTCTCAAGCACCGCTCCGCTGGGCCCTTCCTGTCAAGCACCGCTCCGCTGGGCCCTTCCTGTCAAGCACCGCTCCGCTGGGCCCTTCATCTCAAGCACCGCTCCGCTGGGCACCGCCGTCTCAAGCACCGCTCCGCTGGGCCCTTCCTGTCAAGCACCGCTCCGCTGGGCCCTTCCTGTCAAGCACCGCTCCGCTGGGCCCTTCCTGTCAAGCACCGCTGGCCCATTGGCAGTCCCGGTTCTGTGTCGGGCAGGCCTTCACGACGCACTCTGCCCACCATGCCTCCTCCATGACCAGTGGTCTCTGTAATCCACCTGATGGACTGTGGCTTTGCACTCCCCAGGATGTAACAGTGGGCAATCCACCCACTGTAGAGACTTGTGAGACTGTGGCTTTGCACTCCCCAGGATGGCACAGTGGGCAATCCACCCACTGTAGAGACTTGTGAGACTGTGGCTTTGCACTCCCCAGGATGGCACAGTGGGCATGGAGGGCCTTCGTGGATCTGGCGTCGTGGACTCATGTGGCTGAGGTGCCCCCCCTTTCCTTCCCCCTGAGGTGCCTGTTTTTTATTTTAGTGATGCCCCAGCAGTGTTCTCTTCAATGGACTCGATCTCGTGTGTGGGCTTTGCCCATGTGTTGCTGCACATTGGCCCACGGACATTTGGACTTTGAAAGACTGGGCCGGACTTTTGCTACTTGTATGGATATAGTTCTAGATGTGTATTAATTCTTCATATATTGCTACGGTCGCTATACTTTATTGTTGCAATAATATAGTTCTACTTTTACATTCATTGCCTTTTGTCTTTGTTTTTTTGGGGGGGGGGGGGTTGGGGGTGTCACTCTGACTTTTTTATCTGCATAGGTGTGTAGGTATTTCGGTGGGGGTGGGGGTGGGTGTGTGGCGTATGTGTGTGCCCGTAACCTTTCCTCCTCCCCCCTCCCCGTGTTGTAGGTGCAGTACTCACCGTTGTCGTCTGCGGCGAGGTTCGTGATCCTGGAAGAAGAGCAGGAAGGCAATGGCTGGGAGGATGTGGAGTTCGGGTTCCATGCTGTTCCGATTCCGCGTGGAGTGTGTCGAGGTAAGCGTTTTCCATTGGAGATGTCTGTTTCCGCCGTGTTTTTATCGACGGGGCTCCCGCCCCGGAAAAGGTGGCGGATTGGTGAGTCGTGATAGGGTGGGCGGTACATTGTCTGCCGCCTGCCTGTTGGCGGTGACCGCCGCGCTGTTTGTTTGTACCGCCGTGGCGGTCGGAGTGTTAATGCGGCGGCCTGTGTTGGCGGTTCCCACCAGGGTCAGAATTCAATTTTTTTGGCCGCCAGCCTGTTAGCGGGTTGGCCGCCGCTTTAACACTGACCGCCAGGGTCAGAATGACCCCCAATGTCCTTAAAAATATCCCCATCCACCCCAGCCACACTTACCCGGCCGCCCTATTCCTCTTACACTTGTTCCTCCTGAGTGCCGGAAACATGTGAATGCATGGTGCCTTAACCACGCATTTGCGAGGTTCAAACAGGTGTGATTCAGGCAAGCATGGTAACACTTTCCTGCTTACGGCCTGCGTGGCTCCGGCTGCGTAGTAAAGGCTGTTTCCTGCAGATCAGGCCCCACAGCTGACCCACCTCCAAGCATAGCCAAAGGCTGTGGGTGGAGTGGGGTTGGGTGCCTGCGGGGTTGGCTGCAGGCCCTACAGCTAACCCATGCCATGCGGCTAAACCCTGTGATGCGGGGTTGGCTGCCTATGGGGAGTTGGCCACATTGTCTGGCCGCGACAGACCCCTTGGTGACATGATAGTTAGCCCACATATTACATCAGTTATCACATCTTCTATCACATCTAAGATAACTGCAACATTTGCAATTACATTATTGATGAGAAAACAGTGCATGGCGGGGATGTGAGTTATAGTTACCTTAGGACACGAGTTATAGTGTCTTAACCCCTTCGCAGTCAAGGACGTAACAGTTATGTCCTTGGCTGCGGCGCTGAGGCGCCACGGACATAACCGTTATGTCCTGGTACCAGCTCATGAGCCTCGCCTCAGCGCCCCCAATGCAGGGATGGAAGGGGAACCGCTTCCCCTTCCACCCCTGCCCTCCTGTGGCATCTGACGAAATCAGCGCTTCCAGCACGGATCGGAACAGAAATGCTTTTGCATTTCTCTTCCGATCACTGGAGGGGCCAAGAAAGGGCTTTCCTCTCCTTTTATGTCTCCCTCAGCATTTCTGGTGCGATGTAATCGGGCAGCAGAAATGCCCATTAGACACCAGAGATTTTTTTTTTCTAATTGTCATGAGGGGAGCGGCCACTTGGGCAAGGGCCGCTCCCCAGGGGGCCAAATTATTTTTAGGCCATTTCTGCCCCACCCTGGAGGCAGATCGGGCTAATATAATTAGACCGATCTGCTCCCGGGGGGCAGAAACCACTAGACACCAGGGATACATTTTTTTTCTTTCTTTTTTTTTTATATGTGGGGGGCGATCCCTCAGGCAAGGGTCGCTCCCTGGGGGGCCAAATTATTTTTAGCCCATTTCTACCCCCCCCCGGAGCAGATCTGCCTAATATAATTAGGACAATCTGCCCCGGGAGAGGGCAGAAACCACTAGACACCAGGGATTTTTTTTTTTTAACTTACGCATAAGGGAAGGGCCGCTCTCCGGGGGGGGGGATGGGAAATATTTTTAGGTCATTTCTGCCCCACCCCAGGGGCAGATCAGCGTCATATAATTAGGCCGATCTGCCCCCGGGGAGGGGCAGAAACCCCCTAGACAATAGGGATTATTATTTTTTTGTTTATTTTATTTTTTTATATGTGGGGAGTGACCCCTTAGGCAAGGGTCGCTCCCCAGGGGGCCAAATTACTTTTAGGCCATTTCTGCACCCCCTGGAGGCAGATTGGCCTAATATATTTAGGCCGATCTGCCCCCGGGGGGGGGGGGCAGAAACCACTAGACACCAGGGAATTTATTTTTCTTTTTTTTACTTTGTGTTTTTTATGTATGGAGAGTGACGGCTTAGGCAAGGGTCGCTCCCCTGGGAGGCAAATTGTATTTAGGACATTTCTGCCCCCCTTGGGGGCAGATCGGCCTATTTTTGTTAGGCCAATATGCCCCCAAGGGGGGCAGAAACCACTAGACACCAGGGATTAGTGTGTTTGTATGTGTGTGTTTTGTTTGGGGGGGCAGCCCCTTGGGCAAGGGTCGCTCCCCATGGGGGCACATTACTGTTGGCCATATCTGCCCGCCTTGGGGGCAGATCAGCCTATTTTTGGAAGGCCCATCTGCCCCAAAGGGAAGCAGGAAGCCCACCAGAGACCAGGGAAGATTTAGTTTTTCAAAATAAGAGGTTGGGGGTATGGCCATACCCCCACCCCAAATATATGGGACCAAAGTTGTTCTGCCCACCAGTGGGCAGATGGAGCAATTACTCCCGATCAATAGGCTGGGGGGGGAAGAAAGTCTACTAGATGCCAGGGAATTAAAAAATATATATAATGGGGTGGTGGCTACCAACCAGTATGGGCCTTGTTATGCCCCCAACCCAAATGAAGGGGGTAACAGTCTTTCAGCTCTGCCCCGCACACTAAAACATCCTATCCCACAGCAAGCAAGAGGATATTTGATTATTTTGGGTTTTGGTTTTACATTTGGACCATGAGAGCTTGGCTAACTCTCAAAATCGTCCAACTTGTAACGGTGAGGGCTGCACTTTTTGGACTTTGGGACGCTGCCATGTAGACAAAATCCACAAGACCTAGACACATCTGAAAACGAAATATCTGGGTGATTCCAGGGTGGTGCGCTTCACATGCACCCTGCACCATTTTCTTACCCACAATGCCCTGCAACCCTCCAACTTTGCTGGAAATCACACATTTTTCCACATTTTTGTGATGGAACCTTCCGGAATCCACAAAATTCCTACCACCCAGCATTGTCTCATCTATACCGATAAAAATTCTGCTGCACTTGTCAGCCTAAAAATGTTTTTTTTCAAACTGCCCTTTTGGACCCGCTTTAGTTCCCCCTCAATTTCGACATGTTTTTGGCTCTTCCCTGTCACAGGCACTTGGCCCTACACAAGTGAGGTATAATTTTTACCGGGAGACTCGGGGGAATGTTGGGTGGTAGGAAATTTGTCCCAGTGCAGTGATCCCACACAGAAATGTGGGGAAAATTTGATTTTTTTGCTAAATTTGAGGTTTGCTGAGGATTCTGGATAAGACAAAATTGGGGGATCCACGCAAGTCACCCCTCCCTGGACTCCCTCTGATGTCTAGTTTTCAGAAATGTCTGGGTTTGGTAGGTTTCCCTAAATGGCTGCTGAGCCCAGGACCAAAAATGCAGATACCCCCCACAAAAACAGGTTGTTTTGTATTTGATAATTTTGATGTGTCCAGGTAGTGTTTTGGGGCATTTCCTTTCATGGGCACTAGGCCTACCCACACAAGTGAGGTACCATTTTTATCTGGAACCTTGGGGGAGCGCTGGATGGAAATACATTTGTGGGTCCTCTCAGATTCCAGAACTTTCTGTCACCGAAATGAGAGGAAAAAGTGTTTTTTTGGCCAAATTGTGAGGTTTGCATAGGATTCTGGGTAACAGAACCTGGTGAGAGCCCCACAAGTCACCCCATCTTGGATTCCCCTAGGTGTCTAGTTTTTAAAAATGCGCAGGTTTGGCAGGTTTACCTAGGTGCCCGCTGAGCTAGAGGCCAAAATCCACAGCTAGGCCCTTTGCAAAAAACACGTCAGGTTTCAATGTTAAAATGTGATGTGTCCATGTTGTGTTTCCTGTCGCTAGCATTAGGCCTACTCGCGCAAGTGAGGTACCATTGTTATACGGAGACTTGGGGAACACAGAATAGCACAATAAGTGTTATTGCCCCTTGTCTTTCTCTACATTTTTTTCTTCCAAATGTAAGACAGTGTATAAAAAAAGACATCTATTTGAGAAATACCCTGTAATTCACATGCTAGTATGGGCACCCTGGAATTCAGAGATGTGCAAATGACCACTGCTTCTCAACACCTTATCTTGTGCCCATTTTGGAAATACAAAGGTGGTCTTGATACCTATTTTTCACTCTTCCTATTTCAGCAATGAATTTCTGTATACCCGGTATAGAATGAAAACCCATTGCAAGGTGCAGCTCATTGATTGGCCCTGGGTACCTAGGGTTCTTGATGAACCTACAAGCCCTATATATCCCCGCAACCAGGTCCAGTAGAAGTAACAGTATATTGCTTTCAAAAATCTGACATCGCAGGAAAAAGTTACAGAGTAAAACGTGGAGAAAAATTGCTTTTTTTCACCTCAATTTCAATATTGTTTTATTTCAGCTGTTTTTTTCTGTAGGAAACCCTTGTAGGATCTACACAAATTACCCCTTTGCTGAATTCAGAAATGTGTCTACCTTTCAGAAATGGTTAGCTTTCTGGGATCCAGCATGGGTTTCACACCCATTTCTGTCACTAACTGGAAGGAGGCTGAAAGCACAAAAAATAGTAAAAATGGGGTGTGTCCCAGTAAAATGCCCAAATTGTGTTGAGAAAATGTGGTTTTCTGATTCAAGTCTGTCTGTTCCTGAAAGCTGGGAAGGTGGTGATTTTAGCACTGCAAACCCTTTGTTGATGCCATTTTCATGGAAAAAACACAAGCCTTCTTCTGCAGCCCTTTTATTTCCATTGTTTGTTTTAAAAACGAAATGTTCGCTGTGTTTTGGCTAATTTCTTGGTCTCCTTCACGGGAACCCACAAAGTCCGGGTACCTCTAGAATCCCTAGGATGTTTGAAAAAAAGGACGCAAATTTGGCATGGGTAGCTTATGTGGACAAAATGTTATGAGGGCCTAAGCTTGAACTGCCCCAAACAGCCAAAAAAAAGGCTTGGCACCTGAGGGGAAAAGGCCTGGCAGCGAAGTGGTTAAGATAAGTATAACTATAACTGGTTAATTAATTTCTACGGTTTTATGTGGGTAAATCTGAACCCAACTATAATGTCCCTCTAACCTTTAGTTTTGCTGGGAAGTTAGATAGATAGATAGATAGATAGATAGATAGATAGATAGATAGATAGATAGATAGATAGATAGATAGATAGATAGATAGATAGATAGATAGATAGATAGATAGATAGATAGATAGATTTGCTGACTGCTGTTTAAATGGCAAAACAGTCAGAGTTTAAAAAATGAAATTAAAATGTTTATCTTTTTCCTAAAATTATAAAAACAATTAAAATTCACTTTTTATCAAATTTACTACAAATTAAATGTTGGTGAAGGTGAGTAATTTTAATTGTTTTACTATTGAAAAGGTACTATGTATAAATTACATTAATTTCTTTAAAATAGTTTATAATGTACTACAAATTTATTTTGAGGAAGAAATATGTTGTAAATTATCTTATAATTCCAGCTTAATAATACTTATGTATAATTATTGTAATTATATATTTTGCATTAAAATATTTAAATTATTTTTTTAAACGTCATTAAATTTCCCTATACTTTACTATAGAGAGTTCTGTGCCCTGTCAGAGGAGATCTCCTTCAAAAGGTGGAAAGTTACTAATAGTAACTTTACACTCACAGCTTCTTCCTGGGTAGGCTCCACACCATTACTTGAGGAGATGGAGACATGTAAGGCTCCATCTACGTGTATCTCTCTACTCGGAAATAGTGAATAGTACAAATTGAATACAGGTCTACATTTGAATTCATCTACTCATGTAAATTTACCTTTGTGAATTCTGCATGATATCTTAGATGTACCTACACCTGGTGGTGCCAGAATATTGACAGGTGCTGTCAGGTTTTCTGTGCAGCTATGTTTAGGTGAGGGCACCCACTTTGTCAGGATTAGGTTTCATGCCTTTTTTTGAAAATATGCAACAATAAAACAACAAGGATGCCTGTGTGTAATCACATTTGTCTTTGTTGAGTATCGGATCTGAGTTTGCCAGTGCTTGACTTTCATATATCTTTCACTGAGTGCTTGTTGCAGCTTGCCAAGGCTACATAGAATATTGTCACTGTAAATCATTCAATTGGGAACACAATTAATCACTGTCCCTTATTATTCCTGCAAAACATCAATTGCTGAGAACAGCCTAAGTGAGGGGCAATCATGTTAATGTATCCATGCAACTTTTGATCACATCTAACTTAGAAAATGTTTGAGCCCTATTCAAATGGAGTATCCTGCCTTCATTTCTAGGTGTCAGGAGCCTTTGGATGACAAGGGTTGGCTTATTTTAACATAAATATATGTTGTCATCAGATTGTCTCTAGAGCACAGGCACAATTGGGTAGACCCAAGGCATAACCTAATGAGGTCATGGAGCAGAAGCTTGTTAATATTGTCTTTAACTTCCTTCTGTATGTTGGAGTACCTCTGGAATACTGCTTTACATTTTTCTTTGTCCATGCACAATTTGACAGTTATCAACTTGTTCCAGTCACTGAAACAACTAGGGGGACAGGCTCGCCACATTAGCACTTTCGGATGTATAATCTAGCGTTGAGACCACAGATTACCATAACAGTTCAGTTTGAATGCAATTTGAAATCATAACAAATACCAAGGGGCATATTTATACTCCGTTTGCACCAAATTTGCGTCGTTTTTTTTTACGCAAATTCGGCGCAAAATTAACGCCATATTTATACTTTGGCGTTAGACGCGTCTAGCGCCAAAGTAGGAGTAAAGAGCGTCATTTTTTTGCGTGAACGCCTTCCTTGCGTTAATGAGATGCAAGGTAGGCGTTCCCGTCCAAAAAAATGACTGCGACGCAAATGCGTTGTATTTATACTCCCGGGCAAAAATCACGCCCGGGAGTGGGCGGGTCAAAAAAACCCGCATTTGCGCAGCTTTTTAACGCCTGGGTCAGGGCAGGCGTTAAGGGACCTGTGGGCTCAAAATGAGCCCACAGCTGCCCTCCCATGCCCCCAGGGACCCCCCTTGCCCACCCCAGGAGGACACCCAAGGATGGAGGGACCCACCCCAGGGACATTCATGTAAGTTCAGGTAAGTATAAATATTTGTATTTTTATATTTTTTTTGTGGCATAGGGGGGCCTGATTTGTGCCCCCCTACATGCCACAATGCCCAATGACCATGCCCAGGGGACATAAGTCCCCTGGGCATGGCCATTGGGCAAGGGGGCATGACTCCTGTCTTTACTAAGACAGGAGTCATGTAAATGGCGTCTGGGCGTCGTTAACAATGGCGCAAATCGGGTGGAGGCGATTTTTTAGCGTCAACCTGACTTGCACCATTTTTAAGACGCCCTAACGCCATTTTTCCCTACGCCGGCGCTGCCTGGTGTACGTGGTTTTTTTCCACGCACACCAGGCAGCGCCGGTCTGCTAGCGCCGGCTAACGCCATTCAATAAATACGGCGCCCGCATGGTGCTTCAGAATGGCGTTAGCCGGCGCAAAACTTTTTGACGCTAAACTGCGTTAGCGCAGTTTAGTGTCAAAAAGTATAAATACGGGCCCAAGTGTCTTCTGAGGTTTAGACTGCATGGACATCAAAGACAACTTAATGCCCACTGTGCAGGATTGAAGTGCAGAAGTAGCCTTTGCAGGGAGGTAATCTGTGCAAGCTCTATGCATTGATTGTGAAGTATGTTGGTATGAGCAACATTCTGTTCAGTTATTTGGCAATGTTAGCTTCAGTCATTATCTGTCGTCACACTTCTGTGATTGGAGGTCACCTTCCTCAGGGCTGTACATATAGGAGACACTGAAGATTCACTTGTAGACTTTTCTTCAACTGTACCTTTTGTCATGGCGTGTGAATGTGGCAGTGCTTAATTTGAAAATAAAAAGGTGCCGGTGGTCAAAGCCCTCCTCTTAAACACGCGGCTGCGCAATTAAATGTGTGAACATGGAATACTGAGGTGGCGTAATCCTGAAGCCACCTCGGCCTCTTCAACCGATATAAAGCAACTCCCTACCCCTTCAGCTCACTCTTGCAGCTTTCTACTTTCTCCCTTTGTGACGCTTTTTCGTTTTTCCCTTCATCCATCTTTCCCATATGTGTCTTTTGCTCGCAGAAAATGCTTGAGGCAGAAGAATAAGCCCCGGCCCTCAAAAATAAGTGCTGGTGCTCAGCACCGGACACAACAAGCACAAATTAAGCACTGGAATGTGGACTTTGGATATGCCGTTGAGCACTTTGGCGATGTCATTGGTAATGCTCAAGCCCCCTTTGAGTCCACATCGATAACACTCTCTCCTCATGGACTTTAGTGAGAAGTGTGGCCCTTTATCGCACACATTTCAAGAACAGATGAATCAGAGCCCTTGTGTCAATGTATTACCTGTTCCTGAATGTTGTTAGTGGTGTGCGTGGCTTCAGTCATTTGAGGAATATCCGAAAATTCTGCGGGTATCTACAACAGATTCTTCCATAACATAGGAGACTCTCATCCTGCCCAAGTTGTTAAAAACAGTCACTATCATGGGCCTTCAACCGTGTGACAAATGCAACAATGGTCGCCCTGGAGTGGTGCTTTGTCAAGTGAAGCGGAGTTCTTTAATAGCCTTCCTTTTTCTGTGTTAAAAGAACTTCGGGAGACACACTCTGACTTTCTTATATGGGTTATCGTCGAGTGTGGGAAGTTCAAATATGATATCTTGCAGGTCAAGACCAACAAAGTGTAACAGGAGACCCTTTTTCCACTCATTGTCTTTGATCTCCATAGCAGCAATGCATACATTAAACATTTGGATCCTTGCCAACCTCTTTGGTGTGCTTATGTCAGAGAGTGATGATACACCCAATAACACTGCGTCTGTTGATGTGCAAAGGCTGATATTGTTGCATCTATGATTTAATAAGATCCATGTTGCTGCTAAGCGATGCAAAGCTAAACGTGATTTTAGCTCCTGACACTGGTTCATCTGATGTCAACATCACACCTGGGTTGTCGAGAAGACTTTGCAGAACAGGTCAATTCCAGCCAGCCAGTAGGTGGGTGTATGCATGATCAAAACACAGCCTTGTCGCCAATATTTTGACTGAGCCAAAATAATACTCAAACCAAACCGCGTGTGAGCATATGCTATGCACAAAGATTGGTGCAGTCTGTCTCTTCCCCAACCCTCTCTATCCTCCTCTCAGACTTCCTACCTGAGCTCTAAGGAGCAGCACCAGATGTCCAGTGTCAGTCGTGCTACTGATGTGTTTTCCATGCACCTCTATGTCGACACTACTGTTGTGATGTGGGGACATTAGAACCCTGCAGTCAATCGGGACATGACAACTACACGTGTTTGATTGTTTCTGAGATTGAGTCGGAGGTCATGGAGACGCATGGGATGGACATGGCACAGTTATTTTCCGTGGACGTTGGGTGGTCTTAGTGTGCAGAAGTTCAACGAAACTGATCTGGGTGAAGTGAATATTGGGGGTGGGGGGTGCTGGTGATGTGGTAGGCTAGGATTTGTAGACAGGGGCAAATCATGGCCTGCCTGCTGGTTAGATTTTTTAGAAGGGCTCCACAGTGCCACAGGTTTAGCTGTACATCGGGAGTAGCAGCAACGTATGACTCAGTCACAAACGAGAGACAGCTGTCAGGCCTCAGTGGCACCTTTGCTCAGACAGTGATTTAGTTGCCTGACGAAACAATGGTTTTATGTTGAAGAAAGGGTTATCAACCTCTGGGACGTGAAACAGTTGTAGTTCATCGTGTAAGTTCTAACGAAGGCAGTGGCGCCTCTACCTGTCTGCCCTTGCAGGGTCAGCATGGCGACAAAGCATGTGCTGTTAGGCACCCAGTCTCTGGTCCTGTAAGGCCGGTGGATGTAGAATTTCGACCCTAAACATTGAACACTTCCGGGCAGACAAGCGCTGCTGGGCATGCTTTGTAGTGAGCTGCATTGTCCCTATAAGCTCAGGCTGGTGTTAACAGGTGTGGGAACACAGAGACAAGGGACAAAACGCTACCCATTCTGTCCTGAATAACTCTATCTATCTATCTAGTGGCAGCAGATACAAAGTATGTGTGTGGGGGGAAGGGGGGCGCTTAATGTTGGACAGAACACACAGGAGACCGGAGATGTGTGTGCTGGGGGAGGAGAGTGCCAGACAGGCAGGGGGTGTTAATTAAGTCCCTAGTGAGAAAGAGCCTGTTGAGGTCACTCTGCGGGGCGTCCCATGGGGAGCTAGGAACACAGGAACATTATTGATTGCAATTAACCCTTGCACCATCCTGCTTGTCCCCTCCCCAATCTCCCCCTGCCCCCTGTGCCTTCTGCTTCACAGAGGAAGAAAGACAAAAGCAAGAATATGGGAGGAGGCAAGGGGGGCGCTTTATAGATGGGTGCGGTAAAGGGTTAGCGCTAGGAATGAGTGAACGAAGAAAGAAGGGAAGGAGTTGAGAAAGGGGGCAGGAGGGGCACAAGAAACAGAACTAGAAAAGGGGATTTAAAGTATAAAAATGTATAAAGAAAGAAAGGGCAAGATAAATACAGGAATAAGCGAACAGAGATAAACAGGTTTAAAATTAAATAGGGTGAGAGAATGGCTGAGGAAACAGAAGTCGGGTGACTAGAAATATAAAGAGGCAGAGAGAAACGGAGGGGAGGGAAATGTCCAGGGAAGTACGTGGGGAATAGATAGATAGATAGATAGATAGATAGATAGATAGATAGATAGATAGATAGATAGATAGATAGATAGATAGATAGATAGATAGATAGATAGATAGATAGATGAGAGGGAAGAATACAACAGAAAGAAGGCGAGAACACGAGGGGGAGAATATAAGAAAAGGTGGAAGCAGAGAAACAGATAAAGAAAGAGGGAATGGCGAGCGGGAGAAAAAGAGGAGGAGGAGGAAGGAAAGAGAGTGGTGATGGGTGAAAGTGGCAAAGGGGGGATATAGCAAGAAAAAAGAAAGAAAGGTTGAAAGAGATGAGGAATGGTAGGTAAAACACCAGGTATTATAGAGAAATTATAATTTCTAAAGAGATTAGAAAAGCGCTAGAGAACAGGAATCAGGTGAACATAAAAGTAAAAACAGAGGAGAATGGTAGGAGAAAGAGCTAGCGACAAAGAGAGGTATAGACAGTAGGAGAGTGATGAGACATTTATTTCACTCTAGGCTTCCAGAAGCTCAACCTGTCTCTAGAGTGCTGAGGGAAAAGGGAGGGGGAGCAAAGTCAGAGGGAGGGGACGAAGAGGAGAAGGTGGGGAGGGCTGGGGGCCCGCGCTCCCTCCATCCTCTGAAGATCGAGGCACCGGCACTGAGCACTAGCGGCCAGAGGAGGGGTAGGCTGGGACAGCGGCTGCACCTCGTCCCCAACTCTCCCCTGTTCCTTCCCTCTACACTCTCGGACAGCCAGGCCAGCACGCGGCGTCCCTCAAATCCCACCACCTGTCGCGGGAGTCTCTCCGAGGTGCACCAGGTGAGTCTCGGAGTGGGCAGAAGACAACAGCTGGACAGCAACGCTCGGTTTCACCCTTCCTTCCTTTCTCCCCTCTTTTTTTGGACTTTGTCCTTGCTGGGCATCCCTCCTGCCTGTGCCCGAGGGTGACAACCCACTACAGCAAAAAAAAAAAAAAACAACGCCTACAAGGAAGTCCTCTTGACACTCACGGATGATGAGAGCGCAGTCTAGGGTTCGTGTTACGCGCACTTTTGGAAAGTTTTTCACTTCCGATAGAATTTCCGGGGTGAAGGGTGCCCTGATAGGAGAATAGAGACCTTCTGCGCCCCCTTTGCTAGGGAACGGGCGTGTGCCCCACCTGGCCAGCACGCACCCACTGAGCGTCACAGGTAGCAAGTTGAGCGTGTCTGCAGCCCTTTCACCAACTTTGACCTGTTGAGAGTTACATAAGACTAGCCGAGCACAACTGGGGCCAGTTGGGCGTCGCTGAGGAGCGGCAAGAGCCACTGTGTACCCTCCACCTGCTCCGATCCGTGGACTTCACGAAAGGACAAAACCCTCCTTATCAGAAAGTGGCTACTGAGAGCACCTGCTCCGTCGAAGCCAGCTTGGGCACTTGGGGCATCAGAAAGTGGTTATTACTAACACCCTCTACACCGTCACCAGCTAAAGGCCGGTCGCCGAGGGCTGCCTATGTGAACTTGTGCCTTCTTCGGCAGCTTGGACAGTTGGGAATCACGAAGGGAAGGCCAAGAGCTCCTGCCTGTCCCTCACACACCTAATCCACCGGACATTACAGAAGGAACGTGGAATGAAGGATTGGCTATTGGGAGAAATATCAAGGTCGCTTTCTCCCTTTTCACCAGCCAGGGCCTGCTGGGCATCGGAGACGTCCAGCTGAGTGCAGATTTGTCTTCTTCACCAGTGTGAACCAGTTGTTGCACCTTTGCCAGCTGGTTTGCATAACCGGGATAAAGCAAAATTGTAACTGCGGAGTCAGGCGCTACGACGACTATAGCGCACAAGTGGGAGACAACGAAAAAAGGGTCTACAAGAAAGAAAAGACTATGCGTGACGCAAAGTGAGGAAGCGAGGGATCTCAAAGAAAGTATAAACTAGCAGAAGTGGCGTGGCCACTAAACACTGGATATATGCCACTGAAGTGATTGGGAAAGCCGTTCCAAGTCTTTGTAGTGGTTGGCATCACACTCGTCCACAAGAATCAACCACACAGCTCATGCCATGCCGCACACACGCCTCTTGTTATTGGTGACGGCAATCCTCGCGTTGTGGGCAACCAGAGCTGCCAAGCTCAGCTCAATGGTGGAACACAAGCGGGCACTGGTGATGCGGGCAGACCGAAACTTGCTGCCAAAGGTGGGGGAACGCTGCCGGCTGGGGGGCGGAAACCGGCGACCTCCCCAGGCACCCCAGCACCAGCCTTTCGGTGTTTACCCTAGAAGCCCACCGTCGAACCTTGGGGGTATTATGAATGGAGATGCAAAAGGGCTACAGAGAAGTCAATCTACCGATGAGTCTTCAGTGGGAAATGCTCCCAGTCAGAGTCAGAGGAGATTAACGAGAAATGTTCCGTCCGTGTGGGCCCTCGGTGGCGGAGACGGTGCATCTGCAACACGTTGGCATGGCCACGGGAGACGTGGAAGCAAGAACAGTCCTCTGAAGGGTCTCGCGCACAGCAGAGAGGGCAAGGGCCATGTCAGCCTAGGGAACGGTGGAAATGGCGGACGCCGGCCAAGGCATGCCGAAGCACGTGCCAACGAGCACGTTGAGGTATTCCACCCCTGGCACGAGGGCCGCGTCAGGCACACATGGAACGGGCCTAAAGAGTGGGACGAGCCACAGCCTGGCTATCCACGCGCAGCCCGCGAGGGGATGGCAGCCCTCTACTTCTCCAGGATCCGGGAGGAAGTGCTCGTGGCGAGACCGGAAGTGCTGGACAAAAAGCTGCCCAGGCGGGAGTTCACAGTGGAAATCTGGGTAAAGCCGGAAGGAGGGCAGGGAAACCCTGCCATCATTGCAGGTAAGGCTTCTGTCAACACGTCAGACTCAGGCTATTTCCCTCCTCAGAACAATATTCAATTTTTCATGTCCCCTTTAACCCTGCCTAGTCACAAACACCCATCTATTGCTAACACCGCTAGCACAACGCACTCTGGGGTTAAAACACTTTGGGGGTCATTCCGACCCTGGCGGCCGGCGGTATGTTGGCGGCAGGCTGGCGGTGTTCCGCCAGAAATTCTGACCATGGTGGAAAAGCCACGGTCATACCGACGGCCCCTCCATTTTCCCGCCAGGCTTCCGCCTGCCCTGGGGATTATGACTCCCCAACCGCCAGCCTGTCCGTGGCGGTAAACACCGTAATTGAAAGGCTGGCGGTAAGGGGACTGGGGGTGCAGTGAAATGTGCGACGGGTGCTACTGCACCCGCTGCACATCAACATTGCTGCCGGCTCTATTACGAGCCATCGGCAATGTTGATGTGCCATTTCCGCTGCCCCAGCGGAAATGCCGGAATAGGGAGGCATGAATACCGCCGGCAATGGCGGTATTCTGTCTCCCCCGGCCTCGGCGGTCTGGAGAAAAGACTGTCGAGGTCGGAATGACCACCTTTATGTCTTCAGGAAAGCACGTTCCAATCCTGACCTTTCCTTTCAAAACCTACTGTAATCCGGTACTTTAATCTGATTGGTTTATTGACAGACATTGACACTTCCCTTAGAACGAGCTGTTGGGGCGTTAGCGGTTCGGGTTCTTACAGATCGTCGCCAAATGTGATAGTTAAAGCTCAAGAATCCGACTCACAAATCCAACAGACTATTTCCCCTCCCCATTCTATAACCTTTCGACATAACAATAAGCGCCCATGACGTGTCACGCTTGTTCACGAGGACACAACAGCTAAATTATCTTGGAGCAAGAAAATCGATTGTTTTAGTGCACCTGCTCTCACAATGCACGTGCAGGGGTGTCATTTACTATTCAACAATCCTGTTTTTTTCCCGCAGCAGTCCTAAACATGTTGGGACTTTCTGTGTCACTTGTCACATAGGTGCATACATTCTGTTGACTGACAAACTAAGTCCGGCTTCAAGACACCCTAGAGACATGAAATCAGTTGACAGCCATGTATGAGCTACCTGAAGGCGGCCTGTGGGAATGAAGCGATTTGCCCAAGGTGACTCAGCGCGGTAAAGTGATGAAAGCAAGATTAGAACAACTCGAGACTCATGATTCCATTAAAGTCTGCAGCTTAACCAATAACGCACCTCGGCTGGCAGGACGCATGTACACTACACTTAACAGAGTAATAATAATAACAGGACATTATTTTTACAGATAATTTCATATCACAGTTGTTGCGTTTCTAAGCGATATTAAAGGTATTGCTAGCACTCACATTAATTGTACTCACATTTTCAAATTTATAGGGTATCTTAATAGAGACTGGATTTGCACTCGTGATCCCCTAGTGACACCTGCTGGTCGTGACTCTGTGTTATCAGGGGTACCCTGCCCCAGTCCTGGGCTTTCATTTAAACGCTTCTAGAATTCTGAATTCTAGAAGATTCAGTCCTAGGTAACCACATTTAAGCAAACATATAAAGTACTGTTCCATAAAGGGATGTATGAGGAAATGTTGCATTGGAAAGGAGTGTCACCGACGACGTAGTCGGGGTTTGTCCACAATAGGCCCAGAAGGCTGGATCCACGACTGTTGTTAACTATATGTGTATAAGACACATTTACGTGGTCAGTCTCACATAAAGGCCCATATTTATACTTTATTAGCGTCGCATTTGCTTTGTTTTTTGACGCAAAATCGGCGCAAACTTACAAAATACAATTGTATTTTATGTTTGAGCTGCTTTGCGTCAAAAAATGACGCAAATGCGATGCAAAAAAAGTATAAATATGGGCCAAAGTGCTTTACATGACCGATGGTTATTTTGGAAATCTAGATGCTATCCATCACGCCACTATTTACACTGGTTACCCCTCCACACAGTGCGCTGATAAGTTTAACCAAAAGACACCAGTGATAAATTAGCTCATTTGGCCATCTTGTCCGTAGAGCAAGTGCAAATGTCTGTGCCCAACGAGAACCTGCAACTGAGGTAAAATGTACGAGCTGTCCACTGGCAGTATCTCACCCGTAAATTATGCACAGGTCTAGCTTTTATGCAGGACTGAAAGTAAGTGCGTGGGTCAAATAGAATCTCACTCCTAGAAATGACCTTTCACCTACCAGAGCCGTTGCATAAGCAACGTCAGCAGGTGAGAGTCAACATCACATAGACTTCCACAGTTTGAGCCATACAACATCGAAATTAATCATTCAGTTTAAAATGCTGTGTTGTTTAAGCAAGACGCTCTAGGCGTCCTGTGGTATATGGTCCTTTGTTTGTAATGGTAAATGCAACTGTAACCCCATCATTTATTCTCAATTCATTAATCTCAAAAGGGTGACATGGCAAGCCTGCCCGAGCAAGGATTCGAATAGAGAAATTCTTATTGCACAGAAATCTGCTGCAGGTGCATTAACCACGATAGCTTTCTTGGACACAAGAAAATGCAGACTCTCCTCTTTTCTTCCTTTCTCGATCCAAAACATAACTTGAATCGTTGTCCTCTGGAATACTTTCAAGTTATTTGCATCTCTTATGAATTGTTCCTGCTGGCAGCTGCTTGGCTCACAACCCGCCTACTAGTTGTGATAGTAGCCGCAAAGAATGGTCATAAAACATTGGCTATTGGTCAGCCAAGTGGCCCATTGAGTTAAATGCTTCCTTCTGATATGTGTCAGTGACCTTGAGGTTACAAGTTCAAATGCGGGCTGTGTTGGCAACCCTTTCAGACTTCTTATGTTGATGAAGAAACCACTGTAACACATTGTAATTTTATTAAATCCTGTTATGAGACACGCCACAATTGCCACTTTCCTAATAGACGTCACAAGTACTCACTGTATTTTCTGAAGGATGAAAGTCTGAGTCAGTCCTGCCAAGATTGTAATTTAAGACCTGCAGGTTACTCGCCGACTCTACCGGAGGTGTTCATCCCACTGAGCTATATTTCTACATGCAACTTTGACGCCCAAGAGCACCATAATCATGTGGTGAAATGGCATGCCAGGTTGTGTTTTATATAGCACTTAAACTACCCTTGTGCAGCTTATTTTATTTATTTAGACATTTTCTAAAGCGCACTCTCATCCCCAAAGGGATATCCGAGCGCTAGCAGAATGAAGACCAAGAAAGCACCAGAGTAAACAAAAGTAGGAAACGGGGGCAGAACATATAAAGAAGAGACTCAGCTAGCCAGAGAGCAGCCATGTTTTCAGTACATTCTGAAATAGGGCATTTTTAGGCGTCAAACGCAGTTTTAATGAAAGGGTGTTTCAGTGATAGCTGCCATGTAGGTAAAGGATTGGCCGCCAGTTATTGCCTTCGAAATAGGTAATGAGACAATGATGGCGTGACTGGCCAACCTGAGTACTCTAGAGGGTCATTATAAACAGACTTTATCCCTGAGGATATGGACACCTGCATAATAAACCGCCTGGTGCACATGGCAGAGCAATTTAAGAACAGCTCTCTGGCGCACAAGGAGCCAGTGAAGAAAGTTTATGCTTGAGGGTTCCTATAAGGGCTTTGTTGGATAAATTACAAATCATTCAAGCAGCCGCATTCTGAATACTTAGACGTAGTGTGAGGAGATAATCAGCCTTTTCAATATGTAAGGTATCCCTTGGTCAAGGCAGCTGGTAATAAGTGCCTGGAAGATGGTCTTACTGTGATGGATAGGAATCCAGTTGAAAATCTTGTAAACTAGCTACATAATTCCAAAACAGCTCTCACACAATGCATGTACTTGAACATTTATAGAAAGGGACTCATCAATGAAAAAGCTTCAGGGCCTGATTCACAAAGGTAAACTTATACTTTTGTCCATGTTTGCGATTTTTTGCAATTCACAAAGTAACTTTACAAGTAGGATTTCTACGAGCATCATGTCTGAGACTCCACACATAAAAAGATGGGCAAAGATTGCTTACTGAATTGCAAAATTTTTTTTTTTTTTACTCAAACGTGTAAGTTTCCTTTTGTGAATCAGGCTATAAATTCGTATTGCTTTCTTGGTGCTCGGAACCAAATCCAAAGTGTTCGGCCACCAGATGTTGTTTCAAATAGAGTCAGCCTTCCTAAACAGGAGTATCTCTGTTGTCTCCATTAAGTTTCAAGCCTCAAAGCACGAAAAGGGAATATGAGGGAATGGGCAGGCGGAATGTAATCAGCATAGAACTTTGATTTTTGCCAGGTACATTTGTGAGTAGCCCACCCAGACGAAGTTTTTTGCTTTGCATTCTGGGACTTGTAATCCTCCTTGCCTGTTTTAAAATGAGGGCTGTAAATCGGAGAAAGCAAAGCTAAACCTGGACTGGATGAGTTAATCAAGTACAAACTTTGGAACCTTGAGAGCTCTGCAAGCCTGAGGGAAAGAAAAAGTACGGGCAAGGTGGACCTTAATTCTTTATCTTGTTGGTTGCTTGTGCAGCACCTACACCACCTTAGGGCATTTTCAAAGCTCTACAGGGTGAACAGAAGAGGGCATTGTAGAAAAAAGACAAGTCTTACGGTGAGAGTGGTAAACAGGCTAGGGATGTAAAGAAATAGAGTAGGTGAGTGCATAGGAAGGAGCTCTACAGGAAAGAGAGTGAAAAGAACATGCAGAGCACATGGGCTTAGAGGTCGACAGGGGTCACAGCTGCAACCCCTGATTTGCCCCTTGCGATCCTTGGCACAGCCTTTGCGACCCCTGGCCTCAGAGCTGGCAAATCAGTGTCAGGAACGGAAGGACAGCTCCACTTTCCTTGTTTTCTGTCAATTTTCCATTACACTTATAGTGAATAATGTGGTATTATTCACAATTAGTGCAATAAATAATTAATTACAATTTGCTGGAATATGACCTTACGTGGCAGCTGAGGTATGTACAAATTATTTTAAATGTATGTTGTGGGTTACAGTGTATTTATGCGAATTTGTGTATGTGTAAATGTGGGTGTAAGTGTAAGCATGCATGTATAAGTGAAAGTAAAGGTTAAACTGCATGTGATGTCACCTTCGCAACCCCTGGCATTTTGGTGAATTGACGTTCATGGCAGATCAGCAAACATTTTAGGTTAGAAATTAGGGAGTCTTCCTGCAAAATATGGAGAGTAGGCAGGTATGCCAAGGACACAGTGGTGGTCATTCTGACCCTGGCGGTCTTTGACCGCCAGGGCGGAGGACCGCGGGAGCACCGCCGACAGGCCGGCGGTGCTCCAATGGGGATTCCGACCGCGGCGGTAAAGCCGCGGTCGGACCGGCACCACTGGCGGGGTCCCGCCAGTGTACCGCGGCCCCATTGAATCCTCCGCGGCGGCGCAGCTTGCTGCACCGCCGCGGGGATTCCGACCCCCCCTACCGCCATCCAGATCCCGGCGGTCGGACCGCCGAGATCCGGATGGCGGTAGGGGGGGTCGCGGGGCCCCTGGGGGCCCCTGCAGTGCCCATGCCACTGGCATGGGCATTGCAGGGGCCCCCGTAAGAGGGCCCCTACATGTATTTCACTGTCTGCTGCGCAGACAGTGAAATACGCGACGGGTGCAACTGCACCCGTCGCACAGCTTCCACTCCGCCGGCTCGATTCCGAGCCGGCTTCATCGTGGAAGCCTCTTTCCCGCTGGGCTGGCTGGCGGTCTGAAGGCGACCGCCCGCCAGCCCAGCGGGAAAGTCAGAATTACCGCCGCGGTCTTTCGACCGCGGAACGGTAACCTGACGGCGGGACTTTGGCGGGCGGCCTCCGCCGCCCGCCAAGGTCAGAATGAGGGCCAGTGTGTCTATGTAGTACCTGCTTTTCCTTCCCCTCCCTCTTCCCCTTTCTCTTTCTCTCTCCCCATCTCTCTATGCGAGTGGTCGTGTTAAAGTGCTGGATTAGTGCCCTCTTCTGATCCGGCTGCCAGCATTATGCAGATGGGATCGCCATCCCAAGACATAATCTTTCCAGACCTGGGCTTATTTGACAACTTAGGCCCTCATTACGACCTCGCCGGTCTTTTTCAAAGACTGCCGAGGAACCGCCGTGCTGAAGACCGCCAGTGCAGGCGGTTTTCCACGTGGCGTATTATGACTGCTGGCAGCCCTCTGTCCTTTTTTGGACGGAGAGCCGCCAGCAGCCATACTGGCGGTCGGCGGGGAAGTGGAGGTTGCTTCACCTCCACCACCCCGTCATCAGAACACCGCCCACCGAATCACGTCCCATGATTCGGTGTGGCGGTGTTCTGGTGACGGGGTGCTGGCGGTGGAGCAGCCCCCATGGATCCCGTCCCCTCCCGGAGGATCAACAGACAAGGTAAGTTGATCGTCTGTTAGGGGAGGGGGGTGGAGGGGTGTTGTGTGTTGTGTGCATGCATAGGGGTGTGAGTATGTAGAGGGGGTGTGTAAGTGCGTGTATGCATGCGGGGGGTGTTGTGTGTATGGGAAATGTGTGCAGGTCAGTCTGTGTGCATGTCTGTTTGTATGTGTGCGGGTATGTGTTGTTGCAGTGTATGTGTGCGTGTAGGGGTGTGTGTCTGTGCATGTTGGGGGAAGGAGGGGGTGTGTGTCTGTGCATGTTGGGGGTAGGGGTGGGGAAGGGGGTCCTGCCACCTTTGGGGGGTGGCAGGGGATGGAGGGTGTGGGGGGAGGACTCAGGGGTGGTGGGGGTGTGGGGGAGACCCCTATCAGTGCCTACCGCCATGGATTTCATGGCGGTTCCAAACCACCCGAAATCCATGGCGGTATGCAGGGTCATGATACCGCCGGGGGTCTGGTGACGGCCGCCCAGCGGTCATCACCGCGCTGGCGGTCAGAGTGGAGAAGTGGCGGATGACCATGGCGGTAACTGCCATGGTCATAATTCCATTTTTCTTTCTGACGGCCTGTTGGCGGTATTACCGCCACTTCTCCCCCGTCCGCCAGGGTTGTAATGAGGGCCTTAGTGTGTTCTGAGAGTTGTATTCTTGATTTGTTGCCATTAAACCACTTAGACAACACACCTGATGACAGGAAAGTCCAGAACTTAAAAGACATTGCTCTGACAACATGCAACAAGGTGTCAACTTCTGTGCTGAGGTTTCTGTACCCAAAGCATAATGTTTTAGAACCACATGCTAATCAAGCCAGACCAGAATGCCTAGCAAAGAAAAGGGTGAAACATGGAGTTTCTGAGGCCCATAAATGAGTAGCATTGTCCAGATTTGTCCTTTGTATTCTGTGATTTGCAATTATGTTGATCCCATTAGACTGCAAGTTCCATAATGTAAAAATAAACAACTGAATGGATGAGCTACTCATGCATGCACCTGAAAAATCTGAGAACCCCGTGAGACAGCCTTTAAATGCAGGTAGGAGAGTTTTCTCCTGCACTTTTTTCATTTGGTCTTGTAGGGAATTGATTTTTAAAGGAGCGAACGTCCGTCGTTAAAGTTTATTTTTTTAACCAGTATTTTTGAAAGATTTGACTGAGAATCTACATTGAAGACGCAGGATAGAAAAAAATGAAGTGTAGAAAGATGCCCTATGCATACTGAAAAAGGATGAGACGTGACATTGCAGAACCAACTTTTTTTTAAACTTCCTGCTATACATACAGCCCCATAGCCATTTGTAGCGACATTGGCATTTAAAAAGTACTATTTTGTCATAACTCCTTTTAATATTGTTTTCGAAGGCTAAGCCACAACACACCAGGGTGAAACCAAGGCTAACATGGCATCCCAAAAAAGTACTGGAATAGATCATTCAGAACCTCTGGAATTTACACTAATTTGTAAGAAACGTGTGCTGTGAGATTCATTATTTGGCTAAAATGTTCCCAGATGGAGGAACTACTCCCTCTAATTCCTCTAGAGTGTTTCAGGCTTGCTCACTTTATCCTATTCATGGTTGGTATTTATGTGTGCCATTTTAAAAGTTCACTAGCTCTTGACAGTCCTTCTTCTCTCCTTCTCTCTCTGGAGTTAGACCTTTGCATCAAATTGTTCGTGTATAGGGTGTCTTTCCATAGATATGGGTATGCGCGGGCTATAAAGTGTCTTTCTCTGACTACAAGTAGTTATTGGAGGCATAGAACATGCCACCAAGGCTAACTTTATCTGCTCAACCTCTCAGCCGGGTCTCTTAAGTTTTCTAATTCCATGTGTGAGTAGCTCTTCCATGCCAGATTGTCTCTTTGTACTCTGTGACCTGCAGTCTTTAGTCCCATGATGAGCAGATGACCCCCAGAACACATGCACAATTTGGACTACTCACAAATGATAAGTCTTTGCCACTGATGATTTTGGACACAGTTTTGACTTGCTGTTCTCACAGGTCCAACATTTTTGCATAACCAGGTAAGCGTCCCTCTCCTGGTTTGAGCATGCTCTGACACATTTCTCTGTACTGCCTGATTTCATAATGAGGAAGGTTAACAAGCCCCCTTCCATTCAATAAGCAAGGGTTGGAAATCCTAACAATCAGGATGCCGGCATCCTCCATGCCTTCTTTGATGATTAGTCAGGCAACCTATATCATCTCAAATCACTACGACTTACTTTGATGAGGTAGTCCCACTCAAGAAAATTGAATCTCCCAAAGCAATGCCGTGAGACACAATTCTCGAAAACCTTCCATAAAATGTGAAGGATCCCTGCTCATATCCATGACCCCAGCTACAAATCAGCTATACACAGGGCAAAGAAGACCTTAATTAATGTTGATTATTGGTACTGACAACTCTCCCAGGGAACTCTTACGCAATGCTTTAAGTGGGCTGGGCAAAGTGGGGTTTCTCTAAAATGGGCGTGGCCTAAGAAGCATAAATAGGGATCATTTCCAAGAGGCATGGTGTAAAAGTTAAGGGCATGGCTTGAAATGTGTGAATAAAAATCCTGTGCTTCCTATAGCATGCCAATGGATCAGTATTTTGGTGATTGTAAGTGAAGCGTCTATTATTTGATCCAGACATATAATAATGGACATATGCTTAGAACAAGCCAGAACTGTTGGATTTGCCAAAGCTTTTTAGCTGTTTCGAAGGTAAAAGAGTAACAATAATTTTGTTGTGAATATATTAAAATTGAAATTTTCTCAGTTCTGAAAATATGAGACAAATTTCACGCCTTCACGCCACTTTCCTCTGTAGTTTCTCTGTTCGATACTTACACTCTATTTCTACCAACACCTTTTGAAAATCCACCATCAGCACATCTAACATCGCATCTCTTTCCTGTTCAGCAACTTCTTCATACTCTGTCTTGCATGTACCTCTTTGACTCTCCTTCACGATCCTCATGCACGCACCCACTCACCTGTAAGCAGTGCCTTTTCTTTTCGCCCTGTCAGTACTTTGACAGCCGTGTACCTTCTTCACACACTATCACATAGAATCACAGGTACAGCTGGCACTAGTGACGATTGCTCTCTGTGCTCTTTAGAGAGGACAAGGACTGGATGAGGATACATTCTGAATACTTTTATGGCCGACTGAAATCACAGTGAGAAACCCGCATTGTTTTCAGGCTGCACTCCAGAGCTCTCAATCATGCCTCATCATAAACACCCACCCACTACCTAAGCTCACACAGACACCTAGAGGCGACTCAGCGCACAGTACTACTATACAAACTCAATATTCTGCACAAAAAATAACCTTCTGGAAAAAGCAAACACTGCTAGGGAATACAAGATCAAAAAAAGCATGTGAAATGTGAAGGGACTGAATCACTGGTATGAATTACCTTATTTTTTTTACATTTGTGCAGAAATTAATCAGTGTTTTTGCTTGTAAAGTTTAGAACCTGAACATAGGGCCAGATAGATACCGGCATCAATGTTAGTTTTTATTTTCTGTCGGGTCTGAGACCCAAAGGAACATGTGCAACCTAAAGCCCTGCTCTTCAGGCTCTAGAAAAGCTATATGACAATCTGATGATGCAGCAGTACTTCAGACCATTAGTATTCTGGTGCTTGAGCGACCCACTTTGAGCACGTTTTTACTAGTCTCAGTGGCCGCTAACACAAAGACAATCAGAGTTTGAGACTAGCATATGTGCTGTGGACTGACTGTGCCTTTTCCCCTCTCTTTTTTGTTGGACATACTAATGAAATGGGGTTGCTACTGTGCTCAGATCACTCAAGGTTCCCAAGTTCTTGGTTTGCATGCTGGGACTTGTATAGTGCGTTTTATCCCATTATAAAAATCAAAATTACAGGTTCCAGTATGAATAGCAAAACACATGGAGTGGATGTTCCACTCTGGAATGGACCTTGGAAACTTGAGATCTCTCTGTTTGAGGCATGATTGTCAGTTTCAGGTGTAGAAGCAGCAGTATTGGTTTGGCATTTAATCAGCAGAGTTCCTAGTTATGCAGTTTTTCCTATTGTTGGGAAAATTGCCCCTTCTGCAGGGTCATCCCCAAACGTTTTGCCTTCCTTCTGCTATTTTCACTGGATTTGTATGTGTTGGCCCTAGGGCTCTGTGCACTTTACCAGAGCTAACCTGTGCTAAAGTGCACGTGCTCTCTCTCCTCTGAACATGGAACTATTGGCTTTTTCACAACTAGCATATTTAATTTACTTACACAGCCCTAGTAAAGTGGTACTATGTGTACCCAGGGCCTGGAAATTAAATACTACTAGTGGGCCTGCAGAACTGATTGTGCCACCCACTTAAGTAGCCTTTTAACCAAGTCTCAGGCCTACCATTTTAGAGCCTGTGTGTGGAATTTTAAACTGCCATTCCGTCCTGGCAAAATACCCCTTTTGTCAGGCCCAAACCCTTATATATATATATATATATAAATATATATATATATATATATATAAATATATATATATATATATATATATATATATATATATATATATATATATATATATATATATATAAGCCCCCCGCCCTCCTGCAGGGTATGGCCATGGACAGCGAGGAGGGCATATACATTGACGTTTTACATGTCCTGATAGTGAAAAACTCTTAAAATAGTTTTTCATTACTACGAGGCCCACCTTTTCATAGGATAACACTGGAGTTGCCTTGTTACAATTTTAAGTGTAACTCCCAATTGTGAAGAGATAGACTTTTCAAGTTTGATGTCTCCTTTTAAAAATCCAAACGTATGGCGAAGTTGGATTTTAAATTGCAATTCTGAAAATGGCAATTTTAGAAAGTTGGCATTTTCTTACATTAGCCATTTGGTGCCTGCTGCCAATCCCTGATCACATGTCTGAGGTGGGTGTCTGCTGGGCTTTGTGTATTCCTTCTAGACAGCTACAATGGGAGCTTAGGTGCGACTTAATGGGCCATCCTGGCAGGATGGGAGGAAGGAGATGGCCACCACCTCCTTCACACCTGAATGGGCTGTGTTCTGTCCACACACGAAGGGCTGCATACCCCCCTGTAGTGATACTGGAGCCAGGGCAGCAAGGACAGTACCTCTGTGAACTTCAGAGACATGTCTTTGAAGTCTCCTCCACGTCAAAGGCACCACTGGGTATACGTACTGGACCTCAGACACCACCAAATCAGTACATTTCTGGACCTGTGGATACTCTGCCAGGAAGAAGGACTGCTGTGCTGCTGAAGGACTGCCACTCTGCTGGATTGCACTCTGTTGGACTCCTTCTTTGCTGTGCTGACCTGCTGCCCTCTGCCTGGGTGAGAAGGACTAGATCTGTATCACTTGAATCCAGAACCCAAAGAGACTCCAAGGGCTAGTTGGCTCGCCTACTGATCTGCAGTCTCAGGGACATAAAATATTTCCAACCACCCTTATTCTGCACCTGGACTCTGCCATCTGTGAGTTTACCCTGCCAAGTAGTGCCACCCCAGTCCTGGACCTTTGGAAATGGGCCTAAGTTGTTTATCAGCAGAACCAACACATTCTCCCAGCTGAGGGACGCATTCCAGAGCAGAACCAATGCATCTCCTTGGCTGAACAGTGCATAGTCAGGCAGGACCAATGCATCACTGCAGCAGTATGGATAGGATCAGTCGTAAAAAGCGTACATCACCTCCACATCTTGAATTTAACGCATTGCCTTTGGAACCACCACTGAGTGGCGCTTTCATCGGCACAACCACCTTGCATCTCCCATCAACAGCATCCTCGATGATGAAGCCGAAGTCCACATCCCTGCTTCACTGCTCATCGGACCAACGCATTGCCTCAACTGTGCAACACATCTTCGACACTGGTCTTCCCATCGCAAGCCCTGCTAACAGAATCCTTGATGTCAATGCAACTGGACCTCTCACCGCATCCACCTGATGGGTAACTGGTCAAAAGTGGTTAAAAAGTGGCAAGCAGTGTTCCCAACACACCTACACAAGTGAGCAAAGAAGACTGAGGGGACCTGTGGCATTACCATTAAGCCCTAATTTTAAACATCATGATTACCTCTACGCTGGATCTGTTATGGTCTGGTTGTGATATGAATATTTGTTAATGTGCAAGCTTCGCCAGTACTACATTTTTGGTAGTATGGGCTTATTGTTGACATCAGTGGACATTTTGCTTCATTTAGTAGATCATCAGGACCCTTTGGGGCTATGATGTCAAATGGATTTATGGGTATAAATTGGGTTTCAGTCCCAGAGCTGCCTATGGACAAGGTGGTTTCTCCTTTACTGAGGAGGCTGTGCAGGTCTTTGAGTACCGGTTTTTCTCACCCTCTTTTTTAACATCATTATTAACCCATACGTCTTCAGCAAGATCCAGAAACTCTGATTCAGGCATGATGGAGAAGTCAAGACATTTATTACTATTCTTCTCTGCTAAATAGTTCATTATAGCGTAAAATCGGTCCCATAGGCATCGGAGGGCTGCACATAGGTTGGATAAAGTTTTACCTTCAAGAATAGAACTAAAATGAAAAAGACTTGATGGTGATGGAACAATTAAAACATGAGAAGCAATGGCGAAGACATCATGAATCCTGAATCAGCAACCTCACTATCTCGGATGTTGGGAAATATTTTATCAATGTATTGAAGAGAATTTTGGACTTTCGAGTGATCCAGGCGCTTCATTCGGGGAATCCCCAAATTGAAGCTTAGCCGTGCTTGTAAAGACAGTGGTCTTCAAACTTTTTAATGCCCCGCCCCCAGTAGAAAAATAAAAATCATTGCCCCCCCAACAATTATTTTAGAAAGATGGCAATGTTTAAATATGTCTAAACTTATTTAAACATTGCAGTTAAGTACTGTTACCTTTTTAAAACTGCAATAACATGCTTCTGCTTAAAATAAAGGCATGTTATCTGTATAATATTTCTTTTGGCCAGAGTTTGGCGCTCCCCCGGGATCACTTGAGGCCCCCCAAGAGGGGGCCGCCCCCCAGTTTGAAGACCTCTGCCTTAGTAGAATCCATCTTGACAAACATCAGCCTTATATCATACCCTTTAAATTCAGATTAGTTAGGAGGTTCAAAAATAGCATTTCCAGCCGCCCCCCAGTTTGAAGACCTCTGCCTTAGTAGAATCCATCTTGACAAACATCAGCCTTACATCATACCCTTTAAATTCAGATTAGGTAGGAGGTTCAAAAATAGCATTTCCAGCCAGTAAAGCAGAAACTAAAGCGCATCAGTGAAGTAGGTCCCCTTAGTTGAAATAACTGCCTTCACATCAAGTAAGCAAAAAACGTATAAGTCCTCCGAAAAGAATAAAGGGGCTGCTCAACAAAATCGTAGGCAACACCTGTGGGGCTCCTACATCCAGGATATGCAGGCCTGTGAAACGGCAACTCATTGAAGTAATTATCCCGTTATATTGCCTGCCAAAATCAGGAGTTCATATTGTTCCTGTGCAACCACAAAAATAAATACATTTCTCCACTTGACGACAACAACTACAGGCCAAATACCCGCTGCTCTAAGCTACTAGATTAAAGCCAACAAGTCTGGTCTTAGCAAACTTGCTATTTTTAAGTAAACATTTTTTGCAAATATACACAGTAGTCAGTAGAAAGTTAAAAGTAATAAAAAGTAAAATGCTGCTACCTAAAGGTGGCAAGTATATGTATTAAAATAAGCTAAAAATGTCATGTTGCAAAAAACATGAAATTAATGTCGAAATGAAAGCAAACATTAGCCCACCAGCCCTGCCACCGAATTCAGGTGGACTGTTTTTTTAGGTGAATGTGCACATGCGCACAAGGAAAGTGCTGCCACTTATAGTATAAAAGAGAAAATGGATAAAGTGGACTGACCCATTACCCCATACTGAATGCTGTGGTGAGCTGAGGCAAATTGTGAATTACGTTTGAACAGACAAAATGGACGAAGAGGGCTGACCATAAGCTTGAGCATGTATGCATATGTATGCATTTTTATTATGATTTTTAATCAGACTAGCGAACCAGCTAAAGTAGTCCCAAGGCCAGACCCACAACTCGAGTTAATATTTAGTCTACATACTCTGTGGTACCATCTCAGCTGAAGGGAGCCATATTGAGTGACATTTTAAAAACATCCATGATAAGTTTGGCTATTGTGCACATCTTTCTTAGTTTCACCATCAATCAACCACACGAAGTCTACAGCAAGAAGGGCAATGATCGCACGCGAGGCCCTTATAATGTTACTCACAACTCTTAAAGGGACCTTTACTAACCTTTTGCTTAATCGATATACTGCAGTTTGGACAACGGTCTGTTTTTTCTATTAAATACTTTCGATTTCAAGAATGTCTCTGTACAAAAGGTAATTCGGGCAGATGGGGACACAAAACAATCAAATAGCCTTAACAATTTGTCAAGAGATGAACTAGAAGAATTTATGGACAGGCAGCACATGGCAATAGATTACTGCATGGCTGTGGCAGCCCAGTGCAAACCAGTTAGTCGAAAATGTTTATTTTCGATCATATAGCTAGTATAAAATACTACTTATATATTTAAAAAATGTCATAGCTAGACAAACTATATATAAGGAGATGGAAGTTACATTATCTTGCTGAATTTGACTTCCCCTGAATAATGAGTCTGAGACACATGCAAGGGTTCGTACATTGTTGAAAGTTCAAAAATACACAATAGTGCCTGCGCCTGGATGATAATAAAGCTCTTAACATGAAACTTTTTCTTAGCTCTCTTTCTCTCTCTATCGAGCCTCTTTTTGCTCACTTTGCTGGCTCTTCTCTGGTTTATGTTCCTACCGCGGCCTGTCCCATCGTCAGTTGTGTCTCCATGGTCTGTGGTGGATGCCAAGACTTCACAGGCCAAGGAGGTGGAGGAGACAAGGCTTTTCTCCCATGATCCCTTTCTCTCACTGGCCCACTTACTCCACAGGTCCCTTTTATCTGCCCATCTCAATCGTTCTACGTGTTCTGGACTTACTGTTCCTACTCTGTATCACCTTCTGCTCACCGTCCCCTTTACCTTGGCTCTCATTTCCACTTACCATAGTCTTCTCATTACTGTCTACCAGGCCCTGTTCTTTCTTCTCTGCCTTGGTAGCGCTACTTGTGTTTCACACGCAGATACCGCTCTTGTATCTCAATGCAGGCCAATAATGGTACTTATTGTGCACGTTATCATTGTGATTGACTGAACCAATATGAGCAAAATATTTCATCTACTAATAAGAAAAACAAAACGTGAGCTGATTAGATCCTCCTGTATGTTACAGTATGAACAGACTTTAAATATAAAACCCACTGTTGATCCTCATTGGAACCAAAGCAATAAAAGTTAAGACACTACATTTGCGTGCATCTGTACTGTAATGTTTCATCAACACCGTTGCAGCTGGGAGGTGTCCCACTCAAAAATCACAAATACTTTTAAAGCTGTCTGTTTCTTTTTGAGTCATTTATCCAACTGGGACGAGGTCATGATTTTCTAGAACGGCCATTTGAAGGTGTCTCTTAGCTGCCTTCTGTCAAAGACCTATTGTTGACAATATCGATACTTAAGTGGGATTTCGGACATTCCATTGCTTTCGGTTGATTGGCTCTCTTGTCAATATCATTTGGTTGCTCCTAATTTGATTAATTTCCTTTCACTTCTCATATTTCCCCCTCTCCTGGAGCATAGCCTCTTCACTACCCTTTTGATTGGATGAGTTATATTCTACCACTGCCTGCACTAAGGGAACTACATTTTTTCCTTTTATTACAGCACTCGATGGGAGTGCATATGTTTTATTGCTCGTTTTTTATATGCTGCTTCCGCACTCAAACCCACATGCTTTGTGTGTTGCTACCACCATCCTCCCTCACTCGCCCTGCTTTCTCCACCCCTTCTACTGCTTCCCCATCCATCCCATTTCAGTGTTGACTGCTCTTGCCCATCTGGACTCTGTTGCTTCCCTACCCATCTCAGTTGCATTTGTTTGAAAAAAAAATTCTCCTGAAACACTCCTTGCTAAAAAAAAAAAAAAAATAACTAAAACACTTTGATGCACTTGCTTTTTTTCATTATTGTTCCAAGATGAGCTTCCATCATCTCAGAACAGTTAATTAAAACAAAAAACAAAATGGCCACTATATCATTATGAATGCACATGCATATGTTATGTCACATCTACACATGTGCATCATCATGTTTTTTCCCTGTCTCTGCTGTTGCTGTGCTGTTCATTATCAGTACTACAGCAATAACAATTTTTTTGTTTACGATGATGCTGAACAACATTAGCAAAAAGTACTGCCAAAGGTCTGCATTTACAAACAAGCATTTCCAATGTAATAGGTCTCACATTTGCTTGAGTTAGAGCTATTGACATTGTAAATGCATAACTGGACTTCTTTTGTCACATAAATTGGTCAACCCTGCCCCATAATTTGGTCGTCTCTGCCACATAATTCCAGTGGCCCTGCATATCACTAAAGCACTTCCATTTACCTTCTTCCTCTTTCTGCAGCAAAAATTGAAAATGTTGCCAGTATTTATTATATTTTTTATTTTATTATTTTAGGCCCCCCCAACCTAGTGTGGGGACCCAGAGATGACCTAGACTGAAAGAGCACATTGTGCGGTGAGTTATGGGCAAAATTGTTTTGTAAAAGGAATGCCCTGCAAAGCATTATGGGGCGAGTTTCTGAGTGCAGCAAATATTGTAGTTTATCAACTGTAGTGCTCAGAACAGCCACTAGAGAACACCACTTTAAAAATAACATTTGTAAGAAACATGGTCATGTAACCAGAAAACATAACCACATGAAAACAGAACGGCAGAAAGTAATGCAGTGTAACCATATATTTAGCCCCTAGAAGGCATAGTGCATTATACATTTTCAGGCCTAGCAGGCCGACTAAAATAATATTACAAACAAGGCCCTTAAAACACAAAATACTCCTAGTTGTAAAACAAAACTTCCAGCCATGAGAGAACTTAAGAAGACACTGACTGATGGGAGGGGTTATTATTTTGTTCTCCCCACCATCCTAGTGTGGGGACCCGGAGATGCCGTAGACAGAAAGTGCGTGTCGTGCTTAGCATTTTGATGATGGTCCCATTGTCCTAGGGCCACCACACGGTGAGTTACTGGCAAAAATGTTTTGTAAAAGGAATGCCCTGCAACGCATTATGGGGCGAATTTTCGAGTGCAGCAAATATTGTAGTATCTTTACTGTAATGCTTTGAATAGCTCTTAGAGAACACCTTAATAAAAGTAGCATTTGTAAGAGACATGGTCATATAACCATACAGTCAGCCCCTAGAGGGCATAACAACATGATAACAGAATGGAAGAAAGTAATGCAGTGTAACCATATATGTAGCCCCAGAGAGTGTCGTGCCTTACACATTTTCCTGAGTGCAGTGAATATTGTAGTATCGACTCTCCTGCTGTGTTGGGAGAGACGCTTTGAGGATTTCCATGTTTTTTTCTGTTGTAAATGCTCTAGTTTATATATTTTTCAACTGCTAAAAATGTACATAAGTGGTAGTCATGTAAAGCGCTCCTCAGATCGAGGTCACGTTAAATGGAACTTCACATAGTCATGTAAAGCGCTCCCCTGATCGAGTTCACTCTATAGGAAACTTCACGTACTCATGCAAAGCGCTCCTCTAATGAAGCCTGCGCTATACAAACCTTTAAAAAAAAATTAAATAAATAAAAAAGAACCCCTCTCCAGCTTTCAGCCTTTGTGTGCAGACACCACAAAGAAACAGCAGCATCTCCAAACAAGGAAGAGGAAGAAACAACATACGGTCACGTAGTGTGAAGTGGCGAGGCAAAAGAAAAAAGTTATGAGCCACACTAAGGTATATGGCTGATCATGCAAATATCCATGTAACAGGTTGGGTTTCCAATGCGGCAACAAAGCAATCTCAAGGGGGGACAAACGTAAAATATTTACACACGAAATCAAGGGAATTTTGAAAGGTAGGCCAAAGAACGAATGAAAGTGATGGGCATGAGATGGGCGCGTTGAAAGCCCACAGATGAAGATTACAACATGTTGAAAGACAGCGCTTGCACGCTGCCTACACTCAACCTAAGAAGGCAAAATGTTTAGCTTTGCCAATGCTTTCTCTGTATTTGCAGTGGAAAGATTTGCCTTCATGTCTGTAATATTGGTACCCACCACGTTCCACATTGATTTTTTTTATGTCAACTGTCTGGAGGACAAATAAAGGACACAGCACCTAAAGAGGAATCAGGTTGACATGCACCATTTTACTTTCCCAGTTTTCCCCATATTATGTGAAACAGATTTCACAATCAAATGTTAAGTTCTGGCCCATTTTCATCTAATATAGTAATGTTCATGATAGGTAAATATTATTTTAACTATTTAATTACAAGCATACCAGTATTGAAATATTGAGGAAAGATACAATAATGTTATAAAAGCACACAAACAAATTAACTTCAAATACTGCAACCCTTGAAAGTCTGTGTTTATACAATACAACTGTTAATCTCAATATATTATATCTCTCACACGTATATTCCTTTACTATGTAATCATGAATCTATATTTTTATTAATTTAGTTCTATTGTACATGAGAAAAAAAAGCATTACTCTCTTGAAAGCTTTACACTAGCTCACCATCACCCTATACCTCTATCAATCTATCCTCTAGCTCCACTCTCTTACTCATCCCAAACCCACTCTGCTACTATGATCTCCAAAATAACCCTTCCTAGATTCTTCCATCCTCTACCCCTCCTGGCTCACCCCAAACCTCAGTTTACTACTATGATCTCCCAAACAACCCTATTAAATTCTCCCTTATTTATCTCTCCTTTGACTCATTCCAAACCCCATTTTACTACTGTATCCTCCATAACACCTTTCTACAGACTCTTCCCTCCTCCACCTCTCCTTCACTCATCCCAAACCTCATCTTACTACTATGATCTCCAAATTAACACTTCTGGATTCTTCCCTCCTCTATCCCTCCATTCTATTCAATCCAACTAACAGACTTAAATGTCCTCCATTAAAATTAACTCATACCTCGCTATACTAAAACTAATACTGTACTCATGTTTCCCTATACTAATCCACCACTAATCCTTTTGGGTTCCGTAGTAGTGTGCTACGCGCCAAAAAGTGCTATGACGCCTCGTGAGGAGTAGTAGGCGCTATATAAATACAATTACAATTATAATTACGACATTCATTTGGTAATCAATATCCATACAGTAAAGCCCTCAGTGAACCTGCACTGTTACTTCCCTTACCACTAACACCAGTGATTGTTCATGTTTCTAGCTCAGCCTGAAAGCAGAGGATACTTCTCACATGCTCTTTTGTCCTTTTCTTTGCTAGAAATTTCCCAGCTGGATTATCTGGTGCTTGCGTGTACCTGTTGAGATTGTCCTCCATCTTTGTTTTTTCCATGACTAGAGATAGATGAAGTTGCAAGATCTTTAACCTCACAACCTTTCTAAAGCTACATCTGCCTACCAGAAGGAAGTGAAGTTTAAAATGGAACCCAAATGTAAAGCAGGAAAGGGAACCTGCGCCATAATGTTTAAGGTCTCTAGGTGCATTGGAAGTGCATTTCTGGTTCATACTGCACCAGTTTGCCTCCTTTCCCTGCTACCAGAAGTACCAGGGCAGGACTTCCAACAGCGTATAAAGACTGGATTATGCTGCCCAGTGGCAGCTGAGAAGCACAACTCAGTGATGCCCCCACCATGGTTGGCTGGAAATATGAATGCATCAAGTTGTATGGGCTAAATAAAACTACATCAATCTCAGTCAAATTTGGAAAATGTTGGCCTTCACTGCAAAGTGTACAGTTAACCATGATCATCAGACTTCATGTACATATAGCAAATCACTTTCACTACCTTAATCACCAAATTCATTTACCATACATGCAAACGTTTTAGAAGAGAAAATTAGATGATTAGAAAAAAATAATCGGGTGAATGTATTTCCCCCATTGAATTCTATTGAGAGAGAAGTGATTTCAAGCGGAAGATAGATGAAATACAGCCATTTTTGCCTTCAAAAATCCGGCGTCTCCTGTCTGAATCGGGTCTATTGGCATGTATGATTTACCCACCTTTACATTAAAGGAATCCCAGCACAAACTTGCCATTAGCACTTATAGAGTCTGGGTAAGCATCTATCTGAAAGTTCACTAAGTCAAGGCAATCGCCACTTTCAAGTTTGTTCAGAGGATCTTGCCTTTCCTTCTATAAGCACCTCTGACTACCTAATCATCACGGACACCCATGTCTGATAACAAAACCAGCTGATCCCCGTCCCACTTCCTCTGTGGGTGTTTATGGCGAGGCTGGGGGCAAGCTAGAGCTTTACAAACATATGAATGAAAACAATATTCTCACATGGCCAACTTCACAAAACTTAAGGGAAAAAGTCAAAACTTTAGTCTCCTATAGACACACTTAAGTTTGGATTAGTCTTGGACATTTCTGAAACGCAAACAATTTATGAGCGCTCATGGATATTTTTACAAGTCATAAGTATCCATAGAAAACTTAAACGCACAAGTATTCACATAAGGAAAGGTAATAGGTGAACTTTCGACAAGTGTAAAATAAATGCAAAAGTAAATTTGCACGTTAATATATTTTAGGTCTGGCGTTATCCAACAGATTTTGTTTTTGGTAAAATTATATAGGTAATATTCTTAACCACAGAAGTTTTTAGACAGCTCTCTTTATCCATTGGTCTGTCGTTTTTCCATTCACACATTTCTTCCACCTTCTGCTGGATGCATCATGGGGCTGTAGGTCAGTCACTTCATCCATTAGCTAACCTCACTGTGACTGACATCATTCTACTCTTTCAAAAGGAGTACATCTACACATACAATAGTTCCCCTCATGTCCAGGACCTTCTATGGCAATGCATGGTTTTTTAAATCAAATACATTTATTTTGCTTTTAGTCAATATTTCTTTTTTATGTTGGTGGGTGTCCTCAAACAAAAACTTTGTACAGAAATCATAGCAAAACAAAACAAGCTTCAACAAAGCAGCAAAGTCTACATTTAATGCCAGACCTACTTTCTTTGCAAATGCTTTCTTTTACTAAGGGGGGTAAATATATTTCTCTGCAAGAAACGCATCCCCCTACAAACCTATACATATTGTGGTCTTCTCTCACCCTTCCTTCCCTGGAGGCATACTTTTGCCTCCTCTTGACAACACTAAATTTCATAGTTTTTTTTTCCTGGTCAGAAGCTACTTAAAATAATTGCATACCAAAATCTATTAGTTTGTGTGTGTTTAACAGCTTTTACTGCCAGGCTTACCCAGGAGTGCCCCAAACCCACCAGTGCTCCTAGATTTGGGGATGCATAAACTTCTCCATTCTGGAGGATTTTATGTATTGGCAAATCAAATGTATTGGGATAAAAATGTATCCATTCCAACAAGCCTATAGCTAAAATCACACCACCCTTTATGGTATTCTCCCTAAACTACAAGGGGCTGATTAGAAATGCTCCAGATTGGGGCTGAATATTTTCTGTGCACTGTAAAATCTGATGCCCTGGAGTTCGGTAGTTACCAGGGGTCAGATATATGACGCAGTTTTGCGGTTGCAAAAGTTGAAAATCGCAAAATGGCCTTGTACAATATACCATCCCTATTTTGTGAGTCGGTATCCAGTTATTTACTAGCAAAATACGGATTGGGACTCATAATTAGGAAGGGGCATCCCGAGGGCATCCCTTCCTAATTGCGTCTCGCAGGGGGATATATGACTGTTGTTGGACCTGGCTTTTTGACGGGGTCATCCCCAAACTTTTTGCCTCCCTCCTCCTATTTTTTCTGACCTGTTGTTGTTGGCTTTTGACCTCTGGGCACTTTACCACTGCTAACCAGTGCTAAAGTGCATATGCTCTCTGTGTAAATTGTACTATTGATTGGTTTATCCATGATTGGCTATTTAATTTACTTATAAGTCCCTAGTAGAGTGCACTGTATGTGCCTAGGGCCTGTAGATTAAATGCTACTAGTGGGCCTGCAGCACTGGTTGTGCCACCCACTTCAGTAGCCCCTTAACCTTGTCTCAGGCCTGCCATTGCAAGGCCTGTGTGTGCAGTTTCACTGCCACTTCGACTTTGGCATTTAAAAGTACTTGCCAAGCTTAGAACTCCCCTTTTTCTACATATAAGTCACCCCTAATGTGCGCCCTAGGTAACCCCTAGAGCAGGGTGCTGTGTGGGTAAAAGGCAGGACATGTACCTGTGTAGTTATATGTTCTGGTAGTGTAAAACTCCTAAATTCGTTTTTACACTACTGTGACGCCTGCTCCCTTCATAGGCTAACATTGGGGCTGCCCTCATACACTGTTGAAGTGGCAGCTGCTGATCTGAAAGGAGCAGAAAGGTCATATTTAGTATGGCCAGAATGGTAATATAAAATCCTGCTGACTGGTGAAGTCGGATTTAATATTACTATTCTAGAAATGCCACTTTTAGAAAGTGAGCATTTCTTTGCACTAAAATCTTGTTGTGCCCTTCAATCCACGTCTCGCTAGGTTTAGTTGACAGCTCCTTGTGCATTCACTCAGACACACCCCAAACACAGGGTACTCAGCCTCACTTGCATACATCTGCATTTTGAATGGGTCTTCCTGGGCTGGGAGGGTGGAGGGCCTGCCCTCACACAAAGGACTGCCACACCCCCTACTGGGACTCTGGCAGACAGGATTGAACTGAAAGGGGGCTTGGTGCATTTCTTAGACACTATTTGAAGTCACCCCCACTTCAAAGGCACAACTTAGTATAAAACAGGGCCTCTGCCCTACCTCATCAGACACTTGCTGGAGAAGAAACCTGAACCAGAAACTACATCCTGCCAAGAAGAACTGCCTGGCTGCTCAAAGGACTCACCTGTCTGCTTTTCTACAAAGGACTGCTGCCTTTCTGTTGGCCTGCTGCCTTGCTGAACTCTTGTCTGGCTGTAAAAGTGCTCTCCAAGGGCTTGGATAGAGCTTGCCTCCTGTTCCCTGAAGTCTCAGGACCAAAAAGACTTCTCTCTTTCACTTGGATGCGTCGTGCGCCGAAATTTTCGACGCACAGCTTGTTCCGCAGCGAGAAAAACGCCGCACACCGACGCTGATCGACGCAACGCCTTCGGGACGACCGGAACTTCGACGCACGGCCTCGTAAGGACAACGCCGCCCGACTTCCAAGGAGAAATCGACGTGACGCCTGCCGTGAGAGCAAAATTTCGACGCACAGCCCCACGGAACGACGCGCAGCCGTAAAACAAGCAGGAGAATCCCCGCACAGACTCGGGACATCTGGTAATCCCAGCAAACCATAGAAGGAGACGGTCCGCGTGCCGGAAAACGACGCACGTCATCCCCCGAGTGAAAAATAACAACGCAAGTCCGTGTGTGAAGGGGAGCAACCGACGCACACACCATTTTTCCTTCCGTAGAACGACGCACGTCTCCCCTTGTGAAAAATAACGACACAAGTCCGTGTGTGAAGGGGCGTAACCGACGCACACACCATTTTTCCACGCATCTCCTCTTCTGCGGCCCTCTGCGGAGATTTTCCACCAGAAACCAGGTACTTTGTGCTTGAAAGAGACTTTGTTTGCTTTTTAAAGACTTAAGACACTTTATATCACTTCTTAGTGATATCTTTACAAATTCATATTGCAACTTTGATCGTTTTGACCTGCAAATACCCAGATAAATATTATATAGTTTTCTAAACACTGTGTGGTGTATTTTTGTGATGTTATATTATGGTATTGTATGATTTATTGCACAAATGCTTTACACATTGCCTTCTAAGTTAAGCCTGACTGCTCGTGCCAAGCTACCAGAGGGTGGGCACAGGATAATCTTGGATTGTGTGTGACTTACCCTGACTAGAGTGAGGGCTTTTGCTTGGTCAGAGGGTAACCTGACTGCCAACCAAAAACCCCATTACTAACAACTGTTTTGTGACCGTGAATGCGATGGCAAAACAATCACAGTTAACACTAATTTCAAATTGGTGTTAACCCATTTGCAAACGGGAAAGGGTCCCCACAGGACTCCTTCCTCTTTGGGAATGGTAGCAAAAATGTTTTTTCAGAGCAGGCAGTGGTCTCACCGAAAAAAATTCATAGAAAACTTTTCATTTTCATTTTTGAAATACATCCCGTTTTTCTTTAAGGAAAACAGGCTGCATTGCAAAAAAAAAAAAAAACTGCTTCATTTAAAAGCAGTCACAGACATGGTGGTCTGCTGACCCGAGAAGGCCACACCACCCCATTGACTGTGGCTATTCCCAAATGGGTCGCAAATTGCGACCTGCCTCATGAATATTCATGAGGGAGGTCCCTTGTGACCCATTTGGGAATCGCAAAGAGTGTGGTTGACGTTGTACATTTGGTTTTGTGACTCCCAATTTGGGATTCGCAAACGGATCGCAAAGTGCGAGTTGCTAAACAAAAGTTTGTGCATCTGGCCCCAGGTGCGGAAATATTACCTATTGCAAGTTTTCCCTGTTAGACCAATTACCGTAGGGGCTCTGTGCATGCCAGTGCCTTGTACTGGAAACAGGGAGAAATGACCAAAACCACCTCAATGATTTGGCGGGGGCAACGTATGCGGCATGGTTTACCAAATTATGTGACAGGAAAAGGCAAATAATGCGGCACATTTCGTGACGGTATTATTTCATTAGTTTGCCATTTTTACACTTTAGATTGTCTCGCATTGGTTTCACTTCATTAGTACCAGCTGAACACCCAAATATAGCAATTAGCAAAAGGAAGGTGACCAGCCAACCTTTGCAGAAGGCATTCAACTGCTCTGCAACACGTATTTCTGCGTTTCGAACTTGAAACTGTTTTTTTGCTATAAATGTGTACCACGTTTGGGAAATCTTTAATTATGGGGTAAATGCCGTGGCTGCACAACCGCATTATTCCAGTGGCCCTGGATATGACAGACATTATGATCCAGGAGTTTCCCAGGTGCTCAGCTGATGGTTTCCCGGCATCTTCTTTGGCTTGTTCCTGTTGGTCCTGTGCCTGTTTCTGAGAGCAGCAGGTTTTGGTTGTCAGTAACGCAGAAGAGGGAGTTATGAGTGGTTAACTTTTGAACCGAATGGTGATTTTTGTTAGTATGAAATGTTCTTTTGCTTGAACGAGAACAATCCAGTGGGAAGGAGGCAGAAAAATAGCTGCACATGAAGCAACAAATGGATAAGAGAGTCAAGCAGCTCCAGACAGACACGTCTCATCACGACGAGGCCCCGGGAATGTCTGAGAGTATTACGTTGCTCCAGAAGTGTCTTATACTCAGTGTATGAAATGGAAAAATAGGAGCGCAGGTACTCTGTAACAGAGTACCTGCTTGTTTCTGAGAAGTGACAGTACTCTCCAATTAAAAGTATTACGTTTTTCCTGAGAAGTGCAGGTACTCTCCCTCTCAAAATAAAAAAATTGCCGGAACTCAGTACCTGACAGTACCGGCCCGTTTAAAGCACTGCTTATACTGGTACTGCTTGAGAAATGTGTGTGGCCATAAACCCAGCTCCAGAGATGAGTAATATACGTGCACCTCAGAGAGGTTACACGGCTTCAGAGATGTCTGACAGTTGTTACACAGCTTCAGAGATGATTGACCGCGTTACACGACTTCAGAGATGTATGACAGTATTACACGCCTCAGAGATGTCTGACAGCGTTACACGGCTTTAGCAAAGTCTGGCTGCATTACACGGCTTCAGATATATTTGACAGCGTTACTTGTCTTCAGAGATGTCTGACAGCGTTACACGGCTTCAGAGACGTCTGACAGTATTTAACGGCTTCAGAGTTGTCTGACAGAATTGTCTGACATCGTTACACGGATTCAGAGATGTCTGACGACGTAACGTGGATTCAGAGATGTATGAACGTCAATTCACCGAAATGCCACGGGTAACGGAAGTAACATCACACGCACTTTGATCTCCACATTCACTCACACACACATACACGCACATCCGCACTTACGCACACTCTCTCACATAAACACACGCATTTGTTTACTTGCCTCAGCTTCCGTGGAAGGGCATATTCCAGTTAACTGTACTCCATTTTTAGTACACTGATAGTGAATAATAGTATTTATTATTATTATTCACTATTAGTGTGATAAAACATTGAAAGCAAACAAAGACAGTGGAGCCCCAACTGAAGGACGACCTGTCAATGTGTTTCTGGCACTGAATTTGCCAGGTCTGAGGCCAGGGTTCACAAAAACAGTGCCATGGGTAGCAAAAGGTAAGCAGCTGCGACCCCTAACTGACGTCCATGCAGAGATGCCTGAGAGCTTTTATCATCCCAAGACACTTGAAAGGTTTACACAGCCTCGGATAAGTCTGAAAGCTCCAAACAGCCCCAAAGATGTCTGAATTCTTCGCAGTGTGCCAGAGCTGTCCGAGAGCTTTGTGCAGCTAGCTCGAAAGATGTCTGAAGGCTTTGGGATAGCCCTATAGATGTCTAAAAGATTTGCATAGCCCGAGAGACGCTGATACTTGTTTTTTACAACACTAGAGATGCACAAGAGAGGGTCACCGCTAAGGACATGTCTCACCATGGCAAAGCTCCAGAAATGTCTAACATCTTTTAGCTGTAGAAATGTCTGTACACATTACCCAGCTGAGTGTCATGCACCTCAACAATGGGCATGTAGCTCCAGAGAGATCGGAAAGATTTACACAGTTTAATAGATGTCTGAGAGCTTCCTACAGCGGCAAGGATTCCTGAAAACTTCACACATCCCCTGAGATGCCCGATCGTCTTGTATAGTTCCAGAGATGTCTGTGAGTTTTGCACAGCCACAGTAATGTCCGAGACCTTCGAGCAGCTACTTCCAGAAGTCGTGTCTAAAAGCTTTGAAGGGCTCTAAAGATGTCTGAGAGATTTGTACAGCTCCAGAGATGCCCCAAATCTTCGCACAGCCCCACCAATGCCTGAAAGCCTGAACATCTCCAGAGATGCCCGAAAACTCTGCACAGTTCCAGAGATGTCTGAAAGCTTCGTACAGTGCCAGACATGTCTGAAAGTTCCACATAGCCTTATAGATGTCCGAGAGCTTCGTACAACTCTGAGGATTCTGTAGTGTCGGCGACGGCCGGCACTATGGTAGAAATAAACACAGCGGACACGCGGTTACTTTTGAAAATGCCGGGCAAGGCCCGTAGCGTGTGCACAGCATCCGCGTGTAGACACAGCTCACTCTCGTGTCTACTGCGGCTCACTCTGTCCATGCCCCCGAACCTCCAACCTTTTATTACCCGAGTCACATCACCTCAGGTTAACTCATTAGCAGCCCATTAGGAGGGGGAAACACCACGAGGTGCTGAGGAGTGAGCGCACCCCTTCAGCACCATACAACAAAGGTAGTGCCCAGCGCCCAGTTTCGTCACTGTCGCGACACTACAGATTCTTGAACGCTTCACACAACACCAGAGATGTCTGAAAATTCTCTATTGTTCTAGAGATGTCTGAAAGCCTTATATAGTTCCAGAGATGTCTGAAAGCCTTGTATAGTTCCAGAGATGTCTGCAAGTTTTGCACAGCCTCAGTTATGTCCGAGCCCTTCACGCAGCTACATTTTGGAGGAAATGCCCTTAAACCACAGTGCAATGTTTAGCTTTTTGTCATTATTCAATAATTTACATAATAATTGTGTAAAAATGTGTTTTATTTGGGGGGGCTATCTAAATATTTAACTCTTAGGAATGAGGGGTATATCATCGCCAGAATATAATGTGTAAGAACATGCCTTAACTATCATTACAAAAATATCGCTCCACTCGAGTAAGCAGAACATTTACGCACAATGGGACAATATATTTTTAAACAATAGTCAGTAAATTATAGTTATGTCAGACGAAATTTCTGAATATGATATTCTGGCATACAAAAGTGTAGCTTGCCACTGGCAGCTAATCAATTGCAAGCAACAGTGTTCTCTGTTCTCTTCTATTTAAATAAATTATTGCTTGAAAGATTCCAGTGACCCAGTGTCAAAAATGTTTGTATTATTTTATGTGCTTAAGAAAATTAAATTGTTTAAATCAATTATGACTGTTCTTAGTTCCCATTTCCAAGTCCAAAATTCAAATTTTTACATCTAGCTTTGCAGTACAACTGTCACGAGGCCTTGTGTGATCAATAGAAAAGGAGCTCTAAGAAGCATCACTGAGAGAGGCGCTTTGGCCTTGGTTCTTTCTCCAGTCTGGATTTTATTGCTCAGATCGTGTGTGCTTCTGCTGAAAAAGAGTGGTTGTACTGCTCATAGGAATCTCCACACAGTAGGCCTGAGATGTTTAAGGTAACAAGACACTGATCATGGCTGTAGACCTGATGGGCTTGTCAGATGCCATTGGTTTGATCTGTTTAACATGAAAAGTTATGGCAAAGGCGGTAGGCCTTGATTATTTATTGTACAAAGCTCAGTTTAAAGCCAATAGGCCCTTATGGGTGGATTGGTATTATACTGTAATAAGGCCTGAGGTCAAATATTTTCTAATACAAACCTCAGGTCAAATGCAGCAGAAAGGCACTTTGCGTGGTGTTGTCACAAGACTAACACAGCAGTAAGGGATTTCACATTGTGAACTCTCTGACAAATACCATAGGAAGAGATGTTGCAGCTTGGAAAAACCTGACAAAGTGGCTTTACATTGTAAACCCTCTGATAAATGTATAATAAAGAGGTTTTTCATTGTGCATTCTGACAATAGTAAGGGGTTTTACATTGTGAACTCTCTGATAAATGCAACAGGAAATACCTTTACGGTGTGAACTCTGTAACAAACACCAGAGGAATGGACTTTACATTTGGACTATGTGAGTAATATACATACAGTTAGAAGTATTTTTACAATGTAAACTTTCTGACAAATGCAATGTGAAGGGATTTGGTACAGAGGAAATTTTGTCTGGCCACAGTAGATGCTTTGTTTAGCACAGAGACTTTAAGTCGGTATTTTCTTTAGGTATGCCTACAATGTTTGAAGTGTCTTTTTAGACAGTGTCCAAGTGTTCATGTTCAAGTTAAAGTCAAAAGCCCTACTTTATTAATTTTCAAATTTGGTGATAAAGGCAGTGTGCCTCTCATATTATACTGTAAATGAATTGACAAAGCCTGTCTAAACTTGCTGATTGCCAACATCTTTAAGTGCTACAATCAGCCTGTTAGAAATGGGGTCTCTGGTTGACAGTCAGGTTACCCCCTGTTCAAGCAAGGACCCTCACTCTAGTTAGGATAAAAGAGAATCACCCTCAGCTAACCCCTGCTTACCCCCTTGGTAGCTTGGCAGAGCAGTAGGCTTAACCTCAGAGTGCTGGGCGTAAAGTATTTGTACCAACACACACAGTAACTTAATGAAAACACTACAAAATGACACAACACCAGTTTAGAAAAATAGGAAATATTTATCTAGACAAAACAAGACCAAAACGACAAAAATCCAACATACACAAGTCAAGTTATGATTTTTTAAAGGTTTAAAATAAAAAGAGTCTTTAGGTAGTTGTAACAACACACTAGCGCTGCTAGCGTGTAAATGTACCTGGTTTGCGTCAAAAATAACCCCGCACGGGCGGTGTGCGTCGAAAATAACCCTGCACGGTTATATGCGTCGAAAACAACTCGGCACGGCGATGCGCGTCGAAAAAGCCAGCCACGCGACGGTCCGAAAGTCCCGCGGCGCAGGTTGCGATCTCTCAGCCTTCGTCAGCGATGCGGCGCGTCGTTTCTCCTGCTCCGGGCGTCGATTCTCCGGTCGCGTTTCCTGCGGCGTCGTTTCTCAGCTGCGGAGCCGGCGTCGCGTCGTTTTCTCAGCCGCGATCGGATTCGCGTCGATCTTTTCTCCGCACGGCGCTCGGTGCGTGTATTTTTGTCCTTAGGCTGCCAGCCTCTCCTTTCAGGGTCCCAGGATCTGGAAGGGCACCACAGAGCAGAGTAGGGGTCTCTCCAGAGACTCCAGGTGCTGGCAGGAAGAAGTCTTTGCTATCCCTGAGACTTCAACAACAGGAGGCAAGCTCTACATCAAGCCCTTGGAGATTTCTTCTTCAAGATGGAAGGCACACAAAGTCCAGTCTTTGCCCTCTTACTCTGGCAGAAGCAGCACTGCAGGAAAGCTCCACAAAGCACAGTCACAGGCAGGGCAGCACGTTTTCCTCAGCTATCAGCTCTTCTCCAGGCAGAGGTTCCTCTTGGTTCCAGAAGTGTTTCTAAAGTTTGTAAGTTTGGGTGCCCTTCTTATACCCATTTTAGTCTTTGAAGTCACCTTCCTTCAAAGGGGACTCACACCTTCTTGTGAAATCCTGCCTTGCCCAGGCAAGGCCTCAGACACACACCAGGGGGTTGGAGACAGCATTGTCAGAGGCAGGCACAGTCCTTTCAGATGAGAGTGACCACTCCACCCCTCCCTCCTAGCAGAGATGGCTAATCAGGAAATGCAGATTACACCCCAGCTCCCTTTGTGTCACTGTCTGGTGTGAGGTGAAAAACAACCCAACTGTCAAACTGACCCAGACAGGGAATCCACAAACAAGGCAGAGTCACAGAATGGTTTAAGCAAGAAAATGCTCACTTTCTAAAAGTGGCATTTCCAAACTCACAATCTTAAAATCAACTTTACTACAAGATGTATTTTTAAATTGTGAGTTCAGGGATCCCAAACTCCACATGTCCATCTACTCTCTAGGGGAATCTACACTTTAATCATATTTAAAGGTAGCCCCCATATTATCCTATGAGAGAGACAGACCTTGCAACAGTGAAAACGAAATTGGCAGTATTTCACTGTTAGGACATATAAACCACATTACTATATGTCCTACCTTATCCATACACAGAGCTACTTATGTGGGTGGCACAACCAGTGCTGCAGGCCCACTAGTAGCATTTGATTTACAGGCCCTGGCACCTCTAGTGCACCTTACTAGGGACTTACTAGTAATTCAAATATGCCAATCATGGATAAACCACTTACATACAATTTAAACAGGAGCACTTGCACTTTAGCACTGGTTAGCAGTGGTAAAGTGCCCAGAGTAACAAAAACAGTAAAATCAGAGTCCAGCACACATCAACAACCTGGGGAACAGAGGCAAAAAGTTAAGGGAGACCATGCCAAGGATGAAAAGTCTAACACGTGTCCCCCCCAGCTAAAAGTGGGGAGCAACTACCCAACCTCATGGGAGTTCTCATCACTAAGGCGGAAGAACCTGGACAGACCATCAGCATTGGCGTGCTCTGTACCGGGTCGATGTTCCACCGTAAAGTCCATCCCCTGTAGGGAAATGGACCACCTCAACAGTTTTGGATTCTCACCCCTCATCTGCATTAACCATCTGAGGGGTCTGTGGTCGGTCTGAACTCGGAAGTGAGTCCCAAACAAGTAGGGTCTTAGCTTCTTCAGTGCCCAGACCACAGCAAACGCTTCACGTTCTATGGCACTCCACCTACGTTCCCTGGGTAGTAACCTCCTGCTAATGAAGGCTACGGGTTGATCTAGGCCCTCTTCATTCAGCTGTGAGAGTACTGCTCCAATACCATGCTCTGAGGCGTCTGTTTGCACAACAAACTCCGTGGAGTAGTCAGGTGCCTTCAGCACAGGTGCTGTGCACATGGCAGCCTTCAGGGCATCAAAAGCGTTCTGGCAAGCCTCTGTCCAGATCACTTTCTTGGGTTGCTTCTTAGAAGTCAACTCAGTTAAGGGGGTAACAATGGTACCATATCCCTTAACAAACCTCCGGTAGTATCCTGTGAGACCTAAAAAGGCTCTCACTTCAGTCTGGGTCTTGGGAGGCTCCCAAGCCAGAATCGTGTCAATCTTAGGCTGTAGGGGTGCCACCTGGCCACTCCCCACCTGGTGTCCTAAGTACACAACAGAACCCTGCCCTATTTGGCACTTGCTCGCCTTAATAGTGAGGCCTGCCTTCTGCAGGGCCTCTAACACTCTCCAGAGGTGTTGCAGGTGTTCCTCCCATGTGGAACTAAACACAGCAATGTCATCCAGGTAGGCGGCACTGAACTCATCCAGTCCTGCCAACACCTGGTTGACCAACCTCTGAAAGGTGGCAGGGGCATTCTTCATCCCAAAGGGCATCACATTGAAGTGGAAGTGCCCATCTGGGGTAGAGAATGCTGACCTCTCCTTTGCCCCTTCAGTTAAGGCAATCTGCCAGTACCCAGATGTTAAATCAAACGTACTGAGGTACTTGGCAGCTCCTAACCGATCAATGAGCTCATCAGCTCGGGGGATGGGGTGTGCGTCAGTCTTGCTGACCGCATTGAGACCCCGGTAGTCCACACAGAACCTAAGTTCTGGAGTGGCACCAGGAGCAGTAGCCTTTGGGACCAAGACCACTGGGCTGGCCCAAGGACTGCTGGAGTGCTCAATAACCCTTAGGTTTAACATTTTGGAGACTTCCTCCTTAATGCAAGCCCTCACCCTGTCAGTCACCCTGTAAACCTTATGTTTAACAGGTGTACTGTCCCCAGTGTCCACATCATGTGTGCACAGGTGTGTGACTCCTGGGATCAGGGAAAACAGCGAGGCGAACTGTCCCAGCACGTGGCGACAGTCCCTCTGCTGTTCCTCAGTCAGGGAGGGGGAGAGGATCACTCCCTCCACAGACCCATCTTTCTCTCCTGCAGACAGGAGGTCAGGAAGAGGCTCACTCTCTTCCTCCACCCCGTCATCTGTCGCTAGGAGCATGGATAGCTCAGTTCGCTCAAAGTGTGGTTTGAGGCGGTTGACATGTAGGACCCTTAAGGGGTTCCTGGGGGATTGCAAGTCTACCAGATAGGTGACTTCACTCTTTCTTTCCACCACCTCAAAAGGCCCAGTCCACTTATCTTGGAGAGCCCTAGGCTCCACTGGTGCCATGACCCACACTTTTTGCCCAGGCTGAAACTCAACCAGAGTGGCATTCTGGTCGTACCACCGTTTCATATCCTCCTGGCTTGCTTCCAGGTTCTCCTGAGCGAGACTCCTGAAGCGGGCAGTCTGGTTTCTTAGTGCCAGCATGTAGCTAAATACATCCTGGGGTGGTTTACTAGGAGCTTCCTCCAAAGCCTCCTTCACCAGACTGAGCGGTCCCCTCACAGGGTGGCCATAGATGAGCTCAAAGGGGCTAAAGCCAAGTCCCTTTTGAGGCACCTCCCTGTAAGCGAACAGAAGGCATGGCAAGAGGACGTCCCACTTACGCCTCAAGGGCTCTGACAGGCCCTGAATCATGCCTTTCAAGGTGCGGTTGAATCTCTCAACCAGACCATTACTTTGGGGGTGGTAAGGGGTGGTGAACTTGTAGGTTACCCCACACACCTTCCACAGAGACTTCATATAAGTGGATATGAAGTTTGTACCTCTATCAGATACGACCTCCTTGGGGAACCCCATGCGGGTAAAAACCCCCATCAAGGCACGTCCCACCACGGGGGCAGTGACCGTCCTTAGAGGAATAGCTTCTGGGTACCGTGTGGCGTGGTCCACCAAGACCAGGATGAACCTGTTGCCCATGGCTGTCTTGGGATCCAGAGGCCCCACAATGTCAATTCCTACCCTTTCAAAGGGAGTACTGACTACCGGTAAAGGTTGGAGGGGAGCTTTGCATTTCCCCCCACTCTTGCCACTTGCCTGACAAGTCTGACAAGATCTACAATAAGCAGCCGACTGCTTGTTCATCAAGGGCCAGTAAAAGTGGGAGACAAGCCTCTTATAGGTCTTGTCCTGCCCTGGATGTCCTGCCAAAGGCACATCATGAGCCAAACCCAGTAGGAAGGTCCTGAAGTCCTGGGGTACCACCAGCATACGAGCTGACCCCGGCTCAGGAACCTTAGGCTCACTATACAGGAGGCCATCCTCCCAATAAATCAGGTGAGTACCTGGCGCCTTGCCAGCCGCCTGGGCTGCAGCCTGCTGCCGCAGTCCCTCAAGAGTAGGGCACTCCTTCTGCGCTGTGCAGAATACTTCCCTGGTGGGTCCCCCTTCCTGCTGCCACTGCGACAGCTCAGGGACCTCCCCCAGTTCAGCCACCTGTTCCCCTGTAGGTTCCGGGGCATCACCCTCAGGCTCTGCCTCCTCCCGGACCGTGGGAACTTCTGGGGCGGGTTTCCCGCGCCTCCTGCCTTTCCTCTTCTTGGCGGTCCCCTGGGCCACTGTTTCAGGCTCCAGGGGCTCTTGACTACCCTGATTGGCTGCCATAGACCGGGTGGATACGCATACCCACCCAGGCAGACCCAACATCTCCAAGTGAGACCTGTGTTCCACCTCCTTCCAAGGGGAATCTTCCAGGTCGTTGCCTAGCAAACAATCAACAGGCATGGTTGGACTCACAGCTACTTTCCAGGAACCTGAGACCCCCCCCCATTCAAAGGGAACCTGCGCCACTCTGCAGAGGCGCTCAGAATTGTCTACTGCAACTACTTGGTGAAGTACCCGGGGATCAATCTGCTCTTCAGACACCAGGTGACTCCTCACTGTAGTCACACTGGCTCCTGTGTCTCTTAGAGCCTCCACCCTCTGTCCATTGATGGTCACCCATTGCCTGTACTTCTTAGTGTTATCAGGCACTAGGTTTCTCTGGACCATCTCACTGTCCCCTAGTGAGACAAGGGTCATTTCTGCTGGTTCCCACCCACCTGAAACCAACTCCTCCCCAAGCGCTACACTGGCCAAACCCTGGGACGGTGCACCAGTGGGTGCCGGTGTACTTTTGGGGCATTTGGGGTCCCCCCTCACATGACCCACCTGGTCACATGAATAGCACTTACGTAGGGGACCACCTGTCACTGGCTTCCCTTTGGAAAACCATGACTTCTTTTCACTGGGGGGTTGGGAATCCTTACCCTGGGAATCAGTTTGGGGCCCTTTAGAGAACTCATCCTGTTTGCCCTTACCCCCCCCTTTCTTCTGAGAGGGACCCTGCCCACCCTTGGCGTGGTCTCCCCCATACCTCTTCTGGACCCTGGTGCTCTCCCAGCGGTCCGCTTCCTGTGCAAGCTTCCTGGGGTCAGTCAGCTTGCTGTCAATGAGGTGCTGGCGCAGCTCTGGAAAACATAAACTGTACAAGTGCTCCCAAGCAATTAAATTGTAAAGCCCTTCATATGTGTTTACCTTACTGCCCTTCACCCAACCATCCAGTGACCTGCAACAAGAATCAACACATTCCAACCATGTTTGGGATTCCTTTCTCTTGTAGGACCTAAACTTCTCCTTGTACTGCTCAGGGGTGAGACCATACCTGGTAAGTAAGGCCTCCTTCATGGCAGGGTAGGTGAGACTCTGAGCATCCCCTAAGGCCGTCAGTGTGTCCCTCCCCTCTGCCTCAAAATGCTTCCACAGGGCTGCCCCCCAATGAGCTTCAGGGACCAGGTTCATGTGGAGAGCTGACTCATAACCCTTGAACCACAAGTAGATATCATCCTCCCTCTTATAATCCCTTACAAGGTCTTTTGGGATGTGTACCCTTCTCTCAGGCTGCACTGTAGAATTGCTGCCACCATCCTTACTGGACTGACTCCTCTGATCAATCTCTTTTAAACTGAGCTCATGAGCCATGTTTATCTTCCTTTCCTCAAGGGCCAGCTTCCTCTGTTCCACCTCTAGACTGAGCTTTCTCAGCTCCAATTGGTACTCCCTCTCTGCCTGTCTGTCCTGTAACTCTCCAGGTGTCAGACTCTTGGAGGACACACTGCTACCTGCCCTGGAGATTCTCCCCTGAGACATAGCAGGCCCACCCACTACATCAGTGTGAGTGACTTGCAACTCCTCTTCCCCCTCTGGCTCCTCATCCGTGTGCCCCTCAGCTGCTTTGGCTGTCACCCAGGCCCTCAGCGCCTTTTGCAGCTCATCCTTCTTGGATGAGCTCTTAATGGGACAGCCAACATTACTACAAAACTGCTTCAACTGAGCCACTTTGTAGCTCTCCAATTTCTCCAAGTCAAAAGCAGCTTCAGCTAGGGCATCTCCAGACTGAGACATGATGAGAGGTTAAAAAAATATGCACAGTTCCAAAAACAGAAAAGCAAGTTCTCAAATGAAGTTCCAGAAAAGTCAATCACGGGATCAGCGAAAAAAAAAAAGAAACTGAATGCAGAGAAAAAACAGTCCAAGTAAAAAACAAAAAAAAATCACAAAACTAGTAGTATGTGGTCACGTAGTGGTCTGAGATCAAAACAGTAGTGTACACTTAATTACTGTATGTCAAGTACAAATACAAGTCCAATCCCGACCGCTGGTCACCAATGTTAGAAATGGGGTCTCTGGTTGACAGTCAGGTTACCCCCTGTTCAAGCAAGGACCCTCACTCTAGTTAGGATAAAAGAGAATCACCCTCAGCTAACCCCTGCTTACCCCCTTGGTAGCTTGGCAGAGCAGTAGGCTTAACCTCAGAGTGCTGGGCGTAAAGTATTTGTACCAACACACACAGTAACGTAATGAAAACACTACAAAATGACACAACACCAGTTTAGAAAAATAGGAAATATTTATCTAGACAAAACAAGACCAAAACGACAAAAATCCAACATACACAAGTCAAGTTATGATTTTTTAAAGGTTTAAAATAAAAAGAGTCTTTAGGTAGTTGTAACAACACACTAGCGCTGCTAGCGTGTAAATGTACCTGGTTTGCGTCAAAAATAACCCCGCACGGGCGGTGTGCGTCGAAAATAACCCTGCACGGTTATATGCGTCGAAAACAACTCGGCACGGCGATGCGCGTCGAAAAAGCCAGCCACGCGACGGTCCGAAAGTCCCGCGGCGCAGGTTGCGATCTCTCAGCCTTCGTCAGCGATGCGGCGCGTCGTTTCTCCTGCTCCGGGCGTCGATTCTCCGGTCGCGTTTCCTGCGGCGTCGTTTCTCAGCTGCGGAGCCGGCGTCGCGTCGTTTTCTCAGCCGCGATCGGATTCGCGTCGATCTTTTCTCCGCACGGCGCTCGGTGCGTGTATTTTTGTCCTTAGGCTGCCAGCCTCTCCTTTCAGGGTCCCAGGAACTGGAAGGGCACCACAGAGCAGAGTAGGGGTCTCTCCAGAGACTCCAGGTGCTGGCAGGAAGAAGTCTTTGCTATCCCTGAGACTTCAACAACAGGAGGCAAGCTCTACATCAAGCCCTTGGAGATTTCTTCTTCAAGATGGAAGGCACACAAAGTCCAGTCTTTGCCCTCTTACTCTGGCAGAAGCAGCACTGCAGGAAAGATCCACAAAGCACAGTCACAGGCAGGGCAGCACGTTTTCCTCAGCTATCAGCTCTTCTCCAGGCAGAGGTTCCTCTTGGTTCCAGAAGTGTTTCTAAAGTTTGTAAGTTTGGGTGCCCTTCTTATACCCATTTTAGTCTTTGAAGTCACCTTCCTTCAAAGGGGACTCACACCTTCTTGTGAAATCCTGCCTTGCCCAGGCAAGGCCTCAGACACACACCAGGGGGTTGGAGACAGCATTGTCAGAGGCAGGCACAGTCCTTTCAGATGAGAGTGACCACTCCACCCCTCCCTCCTAGCAGAGATGGCTAATCAGGAAATGCAGATTACACCCCAGCTCCCTTTGTGTCACTGTCTGGTGTGAGGTGAAAAACAACCCAACTGTCAAACTGACCCAGACAGGGAATCCACAAACAAGGCAGAGTCACAGAATGGTTTAAGCAAGAAAATGCTCACTTTCTAAAAGTGGCATTTCCAAACTCACAATCTTAAAATCAACTTTACTACAAGATGTATTTTTAAATTGTGAGTTCAGGGATCCCAAACTCCACATGTCCATCTACTCTCTAGGGGAATCTACACTTTAATCATATTTAAAGGTAGCCCCCATATTATCCTATGAGAGAGACAGACCTTGCAACAGTGAAAACGAAATTGGCAGTATTTCACTGTTAGGACATATAAACCACATTACTATATGTCCTACCTTATCCATACACAGAGCTACTTATGTGGGTGGCACAACCAGTGCTGCAGGCCCACTAGTAGCATTTGATTTACAGGCCCTGGCACCTCTAGTGCACCTTACTAGGGACTTACTAGTAATTCAAATATGCCAATCATGGATAAACCACTTACATACAATTTAAACAGGAGCACTTGCACTTTAGCACTGGTTAGCAGTGGTAAAGTGCCCAGAGTAACAAAAACAGTAAAATCAGAGTCCAGCACACATCAACAACCTGGGGAACAGAGGCAAAAAGTTAAGGGAGACCATGCCAAGGATGAAAAGTCTAACACAGCCCAAATAGGGGTATTGCTGATATTTAGGACTAAAGTGTGTTGGTGAGCAAAATATCATCAGGTACCAAACAGGTAATGGGAACAGGCTAGGTGTATTGCTCAGGTTCCCCCTTACAATTACAATTGTGATATTTCTTTGCAGTGCTTGATTTGCACCAGTCAGTTGCACGAGGAGGGTTTTCAGTATGCAATTTCACTTAAAATCTTGTAAATATTTGTGTGCAGTATTTTTCAATGTGAAAAGCCAGGATTCCTATTTTTTAAGGATCAAAGCCTGATAGTGTGCAAATTATCATACAGCATTCACAGGAGCAGACTACCTTCATAGGGTTACTTGCCCCTTGCAATATTTCTTTAGAGTACACGATTTGAACCCCGTTCATTCCGCAAGCCCCATAAAGGAGGGGTTCGAATTTGTAATTCCACCTGAAGTCTTGTATCTAATTTCATTTTGAGCATAGTATTTAGCCATATGTGCATTAAGACACTTTTCCGTTTTAATGAAAAAACATTGGTTTGACATTGATATACTGTATTTTATTTTTGTGTGGTATTCGGTTATGAGTTTCTAGCCCACAAAACCCCTAAAGTCATCCTTGGACTGCTATACTTCAGTACCATAAGAGACAATTATGAACAAAGTTCACCTTGTAAACTGTGAACTTTGTGACAAATGCACTTCTAAAGGGGGGTTACATTGTGAACTTTCTGAGAAATGTAAGAGGAAAGTGTTTTACACTGAGAACTCTTTCACAGCTACATCAGGAAGAATGTACTTTGAAAAACACACCAGGGAGGACCTGTACATTGGTTAACACTAGGAGACCTTCAGACACAGATCTTTAGCTCAGATGTTGCCAGTGAGGTTTCAACTTTACTGTGTACAGTTGTAATGTTATGTTGAGTATTTAGTTCTGTGTGATTTAAGCACCCATTCTTTTTAAAAGTAAAAGTAGTGGATTGATTAAGAATTATTGTGCACATTATACAATACTTTTTTTCTTTAACCCCCTTAGGTTATGTTAATTAGTTATTTTGTTTTTTTTTAAGTACACTATTGATATTCAATTAATTATACAACAAAGTAGTAGTTACTTTGACATTCCCCTTAACCTTTGGGGATGTTTTGCTTCAAACACATGTTGGATAACCAATATCCTTTAGAATTTGAGTGCTGATTAAATGAGAGCATTAGTTGTAAGAAATCATCCTTAGACCTGGACTTCCATTCTTTGTTATTGGTCTTGGCTTTCTCCCAGCCCCTTGCTACGAGGACCAAATATATTGGTGTTACTATTGTAAGGAGATGCCTCTTTGAGCATGTTCACCCCCACAGATTTATACTGCTGCTGCTGGTTTTTCAACTTTGAGAGTGCACTGAGGCCTGCTAACCAGACCAAGATACCAGTGTCCTAACCCCTTACAAAATATATGTTGAATTGGTTATACACAATTGTCAAGTGCTGACTTACTTATAGGTGCCTCGTATGTGGTACCCAGGGCTTGCAAGACAGTGTGTCAGTCGAGATTTGCAACACTGTGCCACCCTGAGTGTGACAAATGACAACATGACTCCCAGCCTTCCACTGCAGACTGGAAGGGCAATGTTTTGTTGGGGAAACGTTAGTAGTGCCAGTGGCTAACACAAGGGTACCGGCTGCCACCCCAGCCTGATTAACTGTTGAATCGGACTACCTAACTGGGTACTGTAAGGTATCAAATTAATCGTGGTATGAAACCTGATCTGATGCTGAGGTTGAATTTAATGTCACTATTAAAGTTCTGCAACTTTTAGAAAGTTGCCACTCTGTGCCCCAGCTAGTCTAGTGGTCCCAAAAAGGCCCTGGCCCACAGACAGCTTTCTGCCCACCTATGGAGACATACAAATGATTCCCAGCCTTAGGAAGAAAGGCAGTTGCCACAGAGTGAGGTGTGACCTCCCATTTCAGTGTTAGCCCAAAAGGTGAACTTCAAAGAAGAAGCCACCTTTGAAGGGCAAATGGTGATAACACTACCAAGCAGGCTGCCTTTGGTTCATGTAAGCAAGTTGAAGACACGGACAGAGAGTGAAATCCAGTACCCAAACTAGTTTTCCTGTGGGGGTATTACCCCAGGTAGCCACACCTATAAGGTGGGCTATCAAGCTCATGACAACTGATGAGGGGTCCAACATCTTGAGAGTGGCTAGAATAGTGCACTCTGGGATAGCCAGATGCCACACATTGTAGGAAACATGTCACTAGAAAGGAGGGGGCCGAGTAGCCCATTGGCTAGTGACTGCATCATCAAATCAGGGCACTTTCATGGGATAAAAGTGGCATCCCTGATACCCTGCCCCTCAGATCACATTAGATTTGGAAAAGGGACCAATGACAGACTGCCCAGCTGCCCTTGAAACCGCACAAAGAGAGGCTGCATCTTCGGAAGGATTGCACCTGCTGCACTGTGGGCTAGTGAAGTTTGGACTGTGCCTGTGGCTCCTGGCTCGGAGAAAAGTTGATTTATGACCCAATATCAAAGTAGTGACTCCAAGGATCAGTTGGCTCACCCCCGGGACCTGCTCCAAGGACAACAGAGCTGAAGAAGCCCACACCTTCAAGTTGGTAGCTACCGCAGACGTTTTGCTACTACCAGCCGCCAGGCATACCAGGAGACAAATCTGAGTAGCCAAAAGTTACACCAAGTCTTCTGGATTCGAGAGTGCTATCAGAGTCTGGATTCCATGCCCACAAGGGACAGTAGCCCCAACCTAAGGATTTTGCCCCAACCACTGTGCAAGGAGACCAGTAGCCCCCCATCATCTGGCCAGCTACTGCAACATAGAGGACTTCGAGGGACATAGAACTCTGTGGCCAAAGTTGTCCCACATTACCTGTGGACCAAGAAATAACCACAAAGGCATCTCTGTCAAACTCACCTCAACCAGAGCATCCTTGAGCATCTTTTCACCTGTATCCTCAGCATCAGGACAACTCTGTTGAAGTCAATGGTGGTTGTACTGTAAAGTTTGGAACTTGCCTTATAAATGCTCTGGTGGCCAGGTAACTGTTCAGAGTATCCTTTCTGGCCCCCTGGACCTCTATCCTGTCGGATTTAGCTGCCCAAGCCAGGCCGGTGTAGCCAAACTAACTCTTTCAAACTTTTCAAAAGTTTACAAACTTTTTGTTGACCAATGCTTGTTTGTGGTTACATTTAAAAGTATTGATATCTACTAAAATCTGTATCTCTGGAACTTGTCGATGGATGTTGTCATTAAGATCTCTAAAAGTTCATTAAAATATACTCAATTTTTACAAATTGGTGTCTTGGTTCTTTTGTGCTGTGTGACTTTTCTATTACGTTACTTGGTGCTGTTAAATGCTGTACACTGAGGGCCACGTTTACAAAGATCCGGTTCTGTGACTCGCAAACTGCGAGTCGCAAAACCAGATGTACAACAGTGTACTTTACACTGTTTGCGATTCCCAATGGGGTCGCAAATTACCTACCTCATAAATATTCATGAAGTAGGTCACAGTTTGTGACCCCATTGGGAATGGCTGCCCTCACAGGGATGGCAGCCTGCTGGAGACAGCAGACCAACATGTCTGTGACTGCTTTTAAATAAAGCAGTTTATTTTATTTGTTTAAATGCAGCCCGTTTTCCTTAAAGGAAAACGAGATGCATTTCAAAAACAAAAATGAGAAGTTTTCTTTTCATTTTTTCAGAGCAGGCAGTGGTCTGGGGGACCTCTGCCTGCTATGAAAAACTATTTTCGCTGCCATTCACGACGGGGAAGCGGTCCCATGTGGACCCCTTCTCATTTGCTAATGGGTTAGCACCAGTTTGAAACTGATGCTAACTGCAATTGTTTTGTGACCGCGTTCACGGTCACAAAACAATGCTACATCGCGCTGTGACTTGCAATTAGGAAGGGAATGCCCCTTCCTAATTGTGACTCACAAACCTATTTTGCGATTCGGCAAATAGATTACCGAATCGCAAAATAGGCTCTGTACATACCAAAATGTTTTTTTCCTGTCGCAAACGGTCCGATTCTGCAAATTGGGCTGTTTGCGACAGGAAAAATGGTACGTACATGTGCCCCTAAGTTCCTTTGTTAAGCCTTGCTGCTCAAAGCTATAGCTACCCAGTGTTGAGCTAAAGGTGATATAAATGAGCCTTACTTGACAAAAGACAGTTTTTGCAAATGTGTTCCACAACAGAGCTCCACAGCCATATCATATAACACACCCAAATCCTCATAACTATCAACGCTGATCTTACTTTCTGCCCACATGTCAACAAGGCTGATGGTACATGTGACTCCTTTATGAAGGACTTAAAGAAAACTGTTCCTTTTTTCTGAGTTGAAATGGGAAGATTGGTGATCCAAGCAGCTATCTTTTCCTGGTTGTGTTGTATGAAAGCAGTGTTGCTTTGCTTACCAATGCTTTAAAACATTGGTTCTAAACGTTTTGACCTCTGAGGACTTCCACTGAATCACTACTGCATGCAGGGACCCCCTAGAAAGCATTACAGCAGTAGTATGCAAGAATAAACAAACAGGTATACACCAAACAATACTCAAATTGCAAAATATTTAATTATTTCACAACTGAAAAAAATATGAAAATCCTAATTTTAATTGGAATTGAAAGTTTGATGGTCGAAGTCCATAGACCACAGGGGAAGAACAAATGCTCTTGTGTGCTTGTTTTCCCCCCGCTGCACTCTGTGGTGCACTTTCTTTCCTTTTTGCTTCTCACCAGCCCGCTCTCATTGCTCTCATTCCATTTACTTTTCCTCCCCTCTCCCCATTGCTTTACCTCCCTATTTGCTTCCCTCCCAGCATCGTAGGTGTTGCTTCCCTCACCCACTCTGTGTATGTTGCTTCACTTTGCCCTCTTGTTGCTTTCTCCTACTGTTAGAAACTGGGTCTCTAGTTGGCAGAGGTAGATACCCTGTCCAAGTAGTGACCACAATTCTAGTCAGGGCAAGTCAATAACACGTTATAAATTAGACTGTGCTCACCCTCTGGTAGCTTGGCGCAGAGCAAGCAGGCCTAACTTAGTAGGCAATGCATAAAGTACTAGTGCAACACACACAGAATAATCATACAATGCACACAACAGAAAAAGACTTCACATGGGTATATAGAAAAATAAAGCTTGTTTATATGGTTGCTTTTATGTTCAGTAGGATACAGATTCAATTGTATAAATACCAAAGTATTCAGCTTTGTAGACCTAAAGATAGTAAGATTAAATGCGCAAAAAGTAATATGTCAAATTGGTGGTGCCGGGGACTCCTCAGCACGAATGTCCAATGTCCTGGGTCATACTCCTACCAGGAGCAGGGTGTGGCTATGCAGGGCAAGAGCTGCTCGGGTTCAAGTTGATGAGGTGCAAGCGGCAAAGCTATGTAGAAGCTGCTCGGGTGGAGTGGAAGAGAAGCGAGCGGCAAAGTGGGGTTAAGGCCGCGCCGATGAAGGTGAAGTGATGCAAGCGGCAAAGCAGGGGAGGAGACACTCAGGAGTTGATGCAATGTGAGCGGCAAAGCGGGGCAGAAGCCGCTCAAGTGAAAGTTAGAGAGTTGTGAGCAGCGAAGCTTGGCAGAGGCTGCTCAGGTGAAGTTGAAGAGTTTGCGATGAGAGCAGCAAAGCAGGGCAGAGGCTGCTCTTGTGAAGTTGAAGAGTTGAAAGGAGCAAAGCTTTGCAGATGCTGCTCAGGTGAAGATGAAGAGTTTGCGATGAAAGCGGCAAAGCAGGGCAGAGGCTGCTCAGGTAAAAGTTGAAGAGATGTGAGCAGTGACACTTTGCAGAAGCTGCTTGGGTTAAAGTTGAAATGATGCAAGCAGTAAAGCTTTGCAGAAGCTCCTTGCGTGAATGTTGAAGCGATTTGAGCAGCGAAGCTTTGCAGAAGTTGCTCAGATGAAAGTTGCAGCAATGCTAGCAGTGAAGCTTTGCAGAAGCCTCTCCGGTGAAGGTTGAAGTGATGCAAGTGGTGAGGGAAAGCAGGACCACTATGAGTCACTCTGTGCTGGGAGGACAAGTCTTGAGAATTACCACGCAGAGATCAGCAGGCAGCAGGGCAGCACACCAAGCAGGGCAGCAGTTTATGAGAGGAGTCAATCTCTGCAGAGTGTCAATCCTGGCAGTGTCAATCCTGAACACTGCAGTCTTTACTCCAGCAGCATTTCCTGAGTCCGGAGGTGTACTGATTTGAGTGGGTAGGGGGCCCAGTATTTATATCAAAAAGTGCCTTTGATGTGGGGGGGGGAATATAAAGAGATCTTGTGAAGTGCACAGGTCCACCTTTCAGGTTAGCCTCGGCTCCAGACTATCAATGGGAGGTAATCATCTCCTTTGTGTGAACTCTAGACACTACCCTTCTGAGGTGTAAGTGTTAGCCCTTTTGATCCTCCTTCTCAAAAAGACCCATCAGTATGCAGATGCATAACCCAAGCCAGACGTGTATTGGAGAGAGGCTCTGATCACACAAGGCAGTGAGTGCAGAAAAGTACCTACTTTCTAAAAGTGGCTTTCTATAATAGTAATGATAAATCCAACCTTACCAGGAAGGAGGATTTATTATTCCCATTCCAATTGTACTAAACATGATGCAGCTACTCCTCTCAGATCAGGAATTTCAGCTTAAAGATAATATAAGGAATTCCTAGTCCCTATGAGAGGGCATGCCTCACAGTAATAGAAAACAACTTTGGGGAGTTTTCCATTACCAGGACATAAGAACATAAAAGTATATGTTCTGCCTTTTGCTTACAGGGCACCCTGCCCTATGGGCTACCTAGGGCCTACCTCACTGGTGACTTATATGTAAGAAAAGGGGACCTTAAGGCTCAGCAGGGTTTTTAGATGCCAAGTCAGGGTGGTAGTTAGACTGCACACACAGGCCCTGTAGTGACTGGCCTGAGACATGTTTACAGGGTTACTTAAGTGGGTGGCACAATCAGTGTTGCAGGGCCACGAGTAGCATTTAATTTACAGGCCCTTGGTATGTGGTATACCACTCTACAAGGGACTTACAGGTAAATTAAACAAGGCAATTGTGGATACACCAGTGTTACCATGTTTTAGGGGAAACACATATGCACGTTAATGCTGATCAGCAATGGCAAAGTGCTCAAAGTCCTAAGGCCAACATAAAGATAGAGCAACAAAACAGGAGGCAAGGGCAACAAATCTGGGGTGAGACCACCCTAAGGATGCCAGGTCTAACACCCATCCTCCATGATTCTGCCACCATATTACTTCTGCTCTACCACATCCCTGTGCTCCACAATGGTCTCTCTTGCCATTAGTTATCCAATCCGCATCTTGTGTGGCTTCCTTGCCCTCCTGTTTCATCCACCAGTGAATGAATAGCAACATTTCTAGAGCGTGTGGCTACTCCAAGGAGTGTCCCGGTGGTAAGCAGAATGTAGGAGAGCAGCAATGTGTCAGAATTAGAGTGTGAAAAGCCAGATCTTGAGTTGTCTTCTGAAAAGCCTCTTGCCATTAATCTGGTGCAGTTTGTCAGGAAGCCTGTTTCTCACTTGAGGGCCCAGGAAGCAAAGGACCTGCCTCCTGTTTTCCATTATCCTAACCCTAGGACCTTTAGCCAGACAGCTGTAGTATGAGCACAGTTCTAGGAGGAGTGTAGTAGAGTATCCTGAAAGATAGGTACACCAGTACATCGTGGTTCAAAGCTGTGTGCATAAGGGCAAGAGTCTTGAACAAGATCCTCTTATCAACAGGGAGCCAATGTAGACTCCTCAGGTGTGCTGAGATAGAAGCTTGTCAAGGTAAATTAAGAACCAGACGGGCTGCCACATTCTATACTTTTAGAAGTTTCTTCACCAGAAGCTGAGGTAGGCCCGCATAAAGGGCACTGGTGCAATCCAGCCTGGACATAATCAAGGCCAGGATCACAGTTATCCTCGCGGGTTAGGAGACCCCTCCACTATTATTATTGATTCTGTGCACGCCCTGTGCTCCATGTTGATGTCTGTCGCCGTTAGTTTGCCTCCTCCCACCTGTGCCCATGTATGCTTCCTCCCACCCTCCTAGTTCTTCCACCCAGTCCCTTCCTTCATGATTCCTTTCAATCTGCACTCCACTCTGCTCGCTCGCGTTTCTCCCTTTTCATTTGACTCCCGGAAATGCTGAGGATACTTAGTTTAGCTTCACCAGGGAGCAAATGGCCTGCATCACATTTAGATCAACTTTGCTGGGGAACAATTACAGTAGCTCCACATCTAAAGGCAGAAGACCTATAGACATGGCCTGGGGTGTCACAGTGGGGGGGCAGGGAGTCAGGCCCTTAGCTTTCTTTCACTGAAGTGCATGAATTAAAACAGCTAATTTCAAATGGTGCATACGTAAACATTACTATGTTTACACTGGAGAGGAACCAAGGATAGCATGAGCATGTAATCTGGATCTAGTTATGGCCCACTGACTCGCTACCTTTTACTTACATAGACTATGCAATGTATATACAATAAGATATTGCTAAAGCCATTGGCAAAGCCAATAGGTCCCAAAGGCAAGACATATTGACTTCGCTGTTATTTGTTAGATTTTACTGAAGAACTTTGCCTAGTCACAGTTTGAACAGATATCACAAACACTTACTTGTTCAGGAGGAGAGGCCGTCTGGGGAGGATGAGTGTTGGTGCAGCACACCACGTGAATTAGCAAAGCTTTTTCCTGGAAGCCCAGGCCCTAAACTGCCTGTGTGCACGCTGTTCAGATTAACAAGAGGCACCGCTCTTCTGCATGTGAGTGAGACGAAATGGAAAGAAGTGGGAGAGGAAACAGATTTACTCCTTTCTTCAAGAGCTCGGTGTGAATGACAGCAATGCAGTGCGAGCCATGGCAGGATATTAATACAAGGCCGATCACCCTGTAGCCTTGCGCATAACGATAAATGGTGATTGGCCTGATTATTTTTTAGTCTTGCTGCCCATAGCTGTTATTTATAGTTCTTATGTGACGTGAATGCGCAGGTAACCTTCTGTATCCAGCCAATCCCATTGCCTTCAGTGCTGGGAAATGGCTTGGACTAGGCACTTTAGACCATTGGGCCCTAGGAGAATGCGCCAAGTACATCCAGGTGACTGCAGACCACAAGTTGAGAACCACTGCATTAAAATATATAGAACCAATGTTGGCTCCACGTGCAGGAGGATTTTTCTCTTCCCTCACTGAATTAGCTGTTTGGGAGAGGATTCGGACTTCTAGTAAATGATTCCATTGGCTTGTAAGAAGGACTCCTTTACATATTAAAAGTACACTCAATCATCACACTGTCGATCTTATTCAATTATATCCTGCATGTGTTCTAAATGGAAAGCAATATTTTGTGCTACGTTTTTCAAGCAATTAGATCTGGCTTTAATTAGTTTGTGTACATAAAATATACACAGACAGCATTTGTGAATACATCTTTTTATATACATTGATAAATTATTGCCAGACCTATTGACTTTCACCATACTTGCTTACAAGATGGTATCATAGTATGGAATATGCTTGCTTTTTCTTAGCTGTTTCCAGGGTAGAGTGCAATATCTAGGGAACTTCTGAGCTCTGTGAGATTTATGGGTGGCGATTATTGGAGTAATCGCCTGCTTTTTTGGGGGAGGATTGTTAGAAATGGGGGCTTCTGGTTGGATAGGGTATGCACATAAGCCAGGCAGAACCCACTACTCTAGTCAGGGTAAGCTAGTTAAATACCTAAGATAACCTGTGCTCACCCTCTGGTAGCTTGGTGCAGAGCAGACAGGCTTATCCTAAGATGCAACAATGAAGACACCAGAAAAAAAACTCCACACAGAATTTAGAAAAATAGAGATTATTTATGTGAATAGAATAAGACCAAAACGACAAATATGCAATCATTAATCACAAGTTATGCTTCTTTAAAGGTAAAGATCAAAACAGTGCTTGATTTCAACAGGCTCTTCTTAGAACCTTTTCAGTAATTTGTTACATGTGATGAAATATATCAAGTTTGCTTCAGGACTCGGCCCATCCCTTTGTTTCACTACCTTTGATGAGAAATGCAGCTGCTAGGGCAGTCGGTGACCGGCCCACATCGGGCCTGTTTTGCTCCAGGTGAGTGCATGGTTGTCTTGGTGTCGGGCGGTCAGAAATGCGTGGCTGGGGCACACACGGCGATCAAGGGCTCATTGTGTGCTGCTCCTGCAGCACTCGCAGTGCAGAGGTGCTGCTCCTCCAATGATCAGGCGAATGGTGCGGGGGGCTGAGATGAAGCACCTCACTCATGTCCCTGGGGTGCCAGCAGCAACAGACACACTTTGGATGGTGTGGGGCTGAGATGAAGCACTACGGCCACCTCTCTGATATACCAGTGGCAACAGGCATGCTCAGGATGGTGCAGGCTGAGATGAAGCATTGCGTTCACTTCTCAGGGTGCCAGCTGCAACAGGTACACTCAGGATGGTGCTGGGCTGAGATGAAGCACCACACTCATTTCACTGATATGCCAGCAGCATTAGGCACGCCCGGGATGGTGTGGGGCTTGGATGAAGTACTGCACTCACTTCTCTGCTATGCCAGTGGCAACGGGCACGCACTGAACGGTTCAGGGGGCTGAGATGAAGAACAAGGTCTTTAATGTCCCTGAGACCTCTAGGAGAACAGGGGGCAAGCCAGTAAGCCATTTGTGTCACTCTGGCTTTAGTCCTTGACAGGGCAGAGATCATCAGGCAGCAGGGCAGTACAACAAGGCAGAGCAGGAGTTACTGGGAACAGTCAATCCTTGCAAAATGGCAATCCTTACAGCACAACAGTCATTACTCCAGCAGAGTTCCTTTCAGCTCCAGTGGGGTGCCGATTTCAGGAGGTCAGAGATCCATTACTTATACCAAAAAGTGGCTTTGATGTAGGGGATGACTTCAAAGGATCTCTCTGAAGTTTACAGGTCCCTCTTTCAGTCCAGCCCTTGCTCCATACTCTCAGTTGGGGGTAATCAGCCCATTGTGTGGGGCTCAGGCCACTACCCTTTGAAGTGTAAGTGTGAGCCCTTCTCACCATCTCTTCCCAGGAAGACCCATCAGTATACAGGTGAATGCAGAAGCAGTTGAGTGTCCTGTGTTGTGGGTTTCAGGAGGGAATGGACAAATGTAGCTGTCACCCAGTCCAGACCAGACATTTATTAGAGACAGGCTGCCAGGCACACAGAGTAGAGAAAGCAGAGAAATGCACACTTTCTAAAAGTGTCATTTCTACAATAGTAATAATAAATCCAACTTTATCAGTCAAGAGGGTTCATCATTATCATTCCATTAATATGAACTTGAGGCAGCTACTCCTTTCTGGTCATGAATTACAGCCTAAAAGTGCAATGAGGAATTCCCAATGCTGGCCAATGAGAGGAGAAGGCCTCACAGTAATGAAAAACGACTTTGGGAGTTTTTCATTACCAGGACAAGTAAAACTTAAAAGTGCATGTCCTGCCTTTTACTTACATGGCATCCTCCCCTGCAGGCTACCTAGGGTCTACCTTAGGGGTAACATATACAGGAAGAGGGGAGTTTAAGACATGGCAAGAGGTTTTAATTGCCAAGTCGAAGTGGCAGTGAAACTGCACACACAGACTCTGCAATGGCAGGCCTGGGACAAGTTTACAGGGCTACTTAAATGGTGGCACAATCAGTGCCCCAGGTCCACTAGTAGCATTCAATTTTCCGTCCTTCGGCAAATGGTATACCACTTACAAGAAAATTAAATGTGGGCAATTGTGGAAACACCAATGTTACCATGTTTAGGGGAGAAGCACATGAACTTTAGCACGGGTTAGCAGCGGTATAGTGCCCAGAGTCCTAAGGCCAACAAAAAGATAAAGCGAAAAAAAGGAGGTGAGAGGCAAAAAGTCTGGCGTAAGACCACCCTAAGGATGCCAGGTCTAACAAGTATCAATCCTTTTTCATGTACTATGTGATCAAGATAATTTTGTTTGATTTTGTTAAAGTATACATGAGTCTAAAAAAGGAAAAAATGCAATAGCATTACAATATGTGCACACCCTAAAAAATGGTTAGCAATCTCACGGTCCTCGTTTCAGCCTGCCACTCCTTCATAAGGACTTACTATACCCAGACAATAATTCAAACAGCAGATATGAGAGAAAGAGGGAACATCACCAGTAGGATACTTGCAGACAAATAGTCACTTGGTTATAATTGAAGTTAGATCATGAACATTTGCGGGTCTCCAAAACAGATAATGGAGCGGTAATGAATTCTAACTGATGGTAAAGACCCGCTGCCAGAATATTTGCAAATACGCTGTCTATGATTGACAGCAGGGGCTGGAGCCAGGCGCCCACTTCTCCTTTTATTCAGCTCCTGAAGCAGGGGCAGCAGCTGGCTGGGTGCCCCATGCTGTGTTTTCCCTCCCTTTGGGTCTCTGCGATTGTGGGACCACATTCACCCTAGCTTTTGTGGCTCTCCGTGTGATACACTGATGGCTCCTGCTTAAAATGTCAATTTTCTACTGTGGGAGCCAAAGGAACGGGAGTGGGAAATCAGCACATTTGTGAGGGTCCGCGGATAACTTTGTGACCCTGGGGCTTCTAGCAATGGGAGGGGTTTCTGCCTGCAGCTCCATGTGGCACAATGGCATGTGTGTTTCGTACTCAAACTGTTTGTCTCTGGCAGAAGGATTTGCGGAAACACAGAACATGCTTGTGGTGGCCCACTGAAAAACCCACAATCCTGTTCTAATACCAATAGTGAATGGCGCCTTGGGGACTGTCATACACCCTCATACTTGAACCTAACGTGCAGACTTAGAGTCCAATTTACGATCTGCAGTTATCTCAGTGTAGTGTTTGGTACCCAAGGCGCTAATATTCTAGAATGATGAAACATTGAGTTACAATAATCAAATGAAGTGATTTATTGTTTATTGTTTGGACACACTGGATACATTTAAACAATGTTTTGCCCATCATGTAGTGCTTCACCAAGACTACAGAATAAAACATGAATATAATCAGGACATTTTTAAAAAAAAAAAATCTAAAAATAATTCATAGATTCCATTCAGTTTTTCATTGCTGTACAAGCATTTTTAGCGTTGATTACACACATTGCTTTTTGGGCTTACATCATTTACTTCAATGAGTGACGATTAACATGACATAAATGTAGGAGGCTGGACTGGCTTGTAGTGAGTACCAAGGGGTACTTGCACCTTGCACCAGGCCCAGTTATCCCTTATTAGTGTATAGGGTGTCTAGCAGCTTAGGCTGATAGATAATGGTAGCTTAGCAGAGCAGCTTAGGCTGAACTAGGAGACGTGTGAAGCTACTACAGTACCACTTAGTGTCATATGCACAATATCATAAGAAAACACAATACACAGTTATACTAAAAATAAAGGTACTTTATTTTTATGACAATATGCCAAAGTATCTCAGAGTGTACCCTCAGTGAGAGGATAGGAAATATACACAAGATATATATACACAATACCAGAAATATGCAGTATAGTCTTAGAAAACAGTGCAAACAATGTATAGTTACAATAGGATGCAATGGAGACACATAGGGATAGGGGCAACACAAACCATATACTCCAGAAGTGGAATGTGAACCACGAATGGACCCCAAACCTATGTGACCTTGTAGAGGGTCGCTGGGACTATTAGAAAATAGTGAGAGTTAGAAAAATAACCCTCCCCAAGACCCTGAAAAGTGAGTGCAAAGTGCACTAAAGTTCCCCTAAGGACAAAGAAGTCGTGTTAGAGGAATAATGCAGGAAAGACACAAACCAACAATGCAACAACTGTGGATTTCCAATCTAGGGTACCTGTGGAACAAGGGGACCAAGTCCAAAAGTCACAAGCAAGTCGGAGATGGGCAGATGCCCAGGAAATGCCAGCTGCGGGTGTAAAGAAGCTTCTACTGGACAGAAGAAGCTGCGGTTTCTGCAGGAACGAAAAGGGCTAGAGACTTCCCCTTTGGTGGACGGATATCGCTCGCCGTGGAGAGTCGTGCAGAAGTGTTTTCCCGCCGAAAGAACGCCAACAAGCCTTGCTAGCTGCAAATCGTGCGGTTACCGTTTTTGGATGCTGCTGTAGCCCTGGAGGGACCAGAAGGCCGCAAATTGGACCAGGAGAGAGAGGGGACGTCGAGCAAGACAAGGAGCCCTCTCAGCAGCAGGTAGCACCCGGAGAAGTGCCAGAAACAGGCACTACGAGGATGCGGGAAACGGTGCTCACCCGAAGTCGCACAAAGGAGTCCCACGTCGCCGGAGACCAACTTAGAACGTCGTGCAATGCAGGTTAGAGTGCCGTGGACCCAGGCTTGGCTGTGCACAAAGGATTTCCGCCGGAAGTGCACAGGGGCCGGAGTAGCTGCAAAAGTCGCGGTTCCCAGCAATGCAGCCCAGCGAGGTGAGGCAAGGACTTACCTCCACCAAACTTGGACTGAAGAGTCACTGGACTGTGGGGGTCACTTGGACAGAGTCGCTGGATTCGAGGGACCTCGCTCGTCGTGCTGAGAGGAGACCCAAGGGACCGGTAATGCAGCTTTTTGGTGCCTGCGGTTGCAGGGGGAAGATTCCGTCGACCCACGGGAGATTTCTTCGGAGCTTCTGGTGCAGAGAGGAGGCAGACTACCCCCACAGCATGCACAAACAGGAAAACAGTCGAGAAGGCGGCAGGATCAGCGTTACAGAGTTGCAGTAGTCGTCTTTGCTACTTTGTTGCAGTGTTGCAGGCTTCCAGCGCGGTCAGCAGTCGATTCCTTGGCAGAAGGCGAAGAGAGAGATGCAGAGGAACTCGGCTGAGCTCTTGCATTCGTTATCTAAAGTTTCCCCAGAGACAGAGACCCTAAATAGCCAGAAAAGAGGGTTTGGCTACTTAGGAGAGAGGATAGGCTAGCAACACCTGAAGGAGCCTATCACAAGGAGTCTCTGACGTCACCTGGTGGCACTGGCCACTCAGAGCAGTCCAGTGTGCCAGCAGCACCTCTGTTTCCAAGATGGCAGAGGTCTGGAGCACACTGGAGGAGCTCTGGACACCTCCCAGGGGAGGTGCAGGTCAGGGGAGTGGTCACTCCCCTTTCCTTTGTCCAGTTTCGTGCCAGAGCAGGGCTAAGGGGTCCCCTGAACCGGTGTAGACTGGCTTATGCAGAATTGGGCACATCTGTGCCGAACAAAGCATTTCCAGAGGCTGGGGGAGGCTACTCCTCCCCTGCCTTCACACCATTTTCCAAAGGGAGAGGGTGTCACACCCTCTCTCAGAGGAAGTTCTTTGTTCTGCCATCCTGGGCCAGGCCTGGCTGGACCCCAGGAGGGCAGATGCCTGTCTGAGGGGTTGGCAGCAGCAGCAGCTGCAGTGAAACCCCAGGAAGGGCAGTTTGGCAGTACCAGGGTCTGTGCTACAGACCACTGGGATCATGGGATTGTGCCAACTATGCCAGGATGGCATAGAGGGGGCAATTCCATGATCCTAGACATGTTACATGGCCATATTCGGAGTTACCATTGTGAAGCTACATATAGGTAGTGACCTATATGTAGTGCACGCGTGTAATGGTGTCCCCGCACTCACAAAGTTCAGGGAATTGGCTCTGAACAATGTGGGGGCACCTTGGCTAGTGCCAGGGTGCCCTCACACTAAGTAACTTAGCACCCAACCTTTACCAGGTAAAGGTTAGACATATAGGTGACTTATAAGTTACTTAAGTGCAGTGTAAAATGGCTGTGAAATAACGTGGATGTTATTTCACTCAGGCTGCAGTGGCAGGCCTGTGTAAGATTTGTCAGAGCTCCCTATGGGTGGCAAAAGAAATGCTGCAGCCCATAGGGATCTCCTGGAACCCCAATACCCTGGGTACCTCAGTACCATATACTAGGGAATTATAAGGGTGTTCCAGTAAGCCAATGTAAATTGGTAAAATTGGTCACTAGCCTGTTAGTGACAATTTGAAAGTAATGAGAGAGCATAACCACTGAGGTTCTGGTTAGCAGAGCCTCAGTGAGACAGTTAGGCATCACACAGGGAACACATACCTATAGGTCACAAACTTATGAGCACTGGGGTCCTGGCTAGCAGGGTCCCAGTGACACATAACAAACATACTGAAAACATAGGGTTTTCACTATGAGCACTGGGCCCTGGCAAGCAGGATACCAGTGAGACAGTGAAAACACCCTGACATACACTCACAAACAGGCCCAAAGTGGGGGTAACAAGGCTAGAAAGAGGCTACTTTCTCACACAACCCCCCCCAAACGAAGGACAATAAGGCTAACCTTGGCCAGTTGAGACTTTATTGTCTAAGTGGTGATAAGTAGAGAGTAGCTCTGCAATAGACTGGTTACTCCCTTTATCATCCACTATATGGTTACTTCCCTGTGGGGATGTAAACCACCCTGTTTGAAGTTTTTTAGCTAAGCAACAATGTGAAGATGTATTTTCAGAGTTTCTATCAGTAAGTTTTAGTTTAGAGCAGTGGGAATTGTCCACTGAACCTATTTGTAGTGATGGAAATGCCAGACAGGGATGCTGTCTCAGAAAAGCCATAGCTGGGCAAAAACTTTGTCCATATGGCTGGAAGAGAGAACAGGGATGCTGTTTCTCTTGAGTTGGAGCAGGGCAGGGATGCTGTCCTATGAGCTCCACACTAGGGCAGGGATGCTGTCCTAAGTGTTGTGAGGCAGTGCAGGGTTTCTGCACTAAAGTTTCTCTGGGAGGGTTGGAGGGATGCTCCATGTTAACTAAAATGGTGCTCTTTTTCTCACCAATGTTAGTTATCCCACAGAGAGGTACTTCTACCTCAGGGAGTACAGTTTTGCCAACTGATGATTCCCTTGGAACAGGTGGCACCCCAGGAGAGGTTTCTTCCACCACAGGAATGGTATCCTGAATGGTAGGGTGGTTAGGGGATACTGTGATACCCTTTTTACCTGTTGATGGAGAGGGATCCTGAGTTTTCAGGCCTTCTCTCCTTTGCTTTTTCATTTCAGTAGAAATGAGAGGGAACAATTCCTCAGGGATGCCCAGCATGGCTGCATGGGCATAGAACTCTACATCAGCCCAACCTGAGGCCTCTAGGTCATTACCTAAGAGACAGTCTACAGGTAAGCTAGATGATACCACCACCTGCTTAGGGCCAGTAACTCCACCCCAACTAAACTGAATTATAGCTAAGGGAAGAAACTTAGTGGAGTTATGGACATCAATAATCTTATACTGTTGTCCAATGATGTGTTGATCAGGGTGCACTAGGTTTTCAGTCACCAAAGTGATACTGGCACCTGTGTCCCTGTAGGCCAAGGCCTCAACACCATTTATTGAAACTGTCTGCCTGTACTTATCCATTGTAAGGGGACAAGCAGCCAGTGTGGCAAGGCCAATGCCACTAGGTGTGACAGAAACTGTCTTGGGACTGACTACCCCAGTTTCTATGATGGACCCATAAGTGAACCCAACTACACCCTTTGCTTGACTGTTGCCAGCAGTCCCACCACTAGTACCACTACTGCTAGGGGCACTAGAGCTTGATGTATTAGTGGTGGTAGGCTCAGGGGGTTTACCTGGACAGGACTTATCCCCTGGCCTATGGCCTCTGTTTTTACACACAAAGCACCAAGGCTTTTTAATGTATGCAGGTTGGGAAGAAGAGGAAGAATTTGTTTTATCCCCACCCTCTGAAGAGTGTTTAAGATTTGAAGTGGGATCTTTGGTTTTACCCTTATCCCCATGCTTATCTTGAGATTTTTCACCATCTTTCTTCTTATTGCCATCTTTGTCACCCCCTGTATGAACTTTTCTGTTCACCCTTGTTCTGACCCATTTGTCTGCCTTCTTTCCCAATTCTTGGGGAGAGGTCAGATCAGAGTCTACCAGGTACTGGTGCAACAAATCAGACACACAATTATTAAGAATATGCTCTCTCAGGATCAAGTTATACAGGCTGTCATAATCAGTAACTTTACTGCCATGTAACCACCCCTCCAAGGCCTTCACTGAATGGTCAATGAAATCAACCCAGTCTTGTGAAGACTCCTTTTTGGTCTCTCTGAACTTTATCCTGTATTGTTCAGTGGTTAAGCCATAACCATCCAGGAGTGCATTCTTAAGAACTGTAAAATTATTGGCATCACTTTCTTTCACAGTAAGGAGTCTATCCCTACCTTTTCCACTAAATGATAGCCATAGGATAGCAGCCCACTGCCTTTGAGGGACATCCTGTACAACACAGGCCCTCTCAAGTGCAGCAAACCACTTGTTAATGTCATCCCCCTCCTTATAAGGGGGAACTATCTTGTGCAGATTCCTGGAATCATGCTCTTTTGCAGGATGACTATGGGGAATACTGCTGCTGCCACCATGGGTTTCTAAACCCAACTTCTGTCTTTCCTTCTCTAGTTCAAAAGACTGTCTATCCAAATCCAGCTGTTGCTTTTTAAGCTTCAGTCTGGTTTGTTCCACCCTCAACTTATTGAGTTCCCTCTCTAACATTCTGTCATCAGGGTTGGTGGGAGGGACATTCCTAGATACAGAGGTATGATGGGAATGAACAGAAGGAGACCTGTCCCTTACAGAAGCCACCCTAACAGCTTGGCTAACAGAAACATTACTACCAGTATGGTGAGAATAAATGCTTTTGCTATGATGTGAGACAACACTATTTGTATGGTGTGGCTCATCATCATTACCAACTATGCTAGACTGTCTAGTAATGGGCAGGCTAGGAAGTTTCTTTCCTGAATCTTTTCCTGGGGGAGTCCCTGAATCAGATTGGGAACTATTAGGTACTTTTTCAACAGATGGGGCACCTATAGCCTTATCTTGTTCTCTAAGCATGTTAAGTAACAGTTCCAAGGAAGGATTCTTCCCTACACTCAAACCTCTCTCTATGCAGAGACTCCTTGCTCCTTTCCAGCTAAGGTGATCATATGCAAGTTTGGACAGATCAACATTTTGGCCTGTGCCAGACATTTTTAGAGAGAGTTAAAGTGATAGAAAAAGAGAAAAAAGTTTGTCAGAGCTTTTAGAAAGACAGAGAAAAAAACTTTTTAAACTTTTTAGAACTTTTTAGAAAGTTAGAAGTACTTTTCAGCACTTAGAAAAGAGTGAAAAGAGGAAATGCAAAACTTTTTGGCTATGTGTATATACACTGACCTTGTTTTGTATATTTTTCTCTTATGAAAAGTACAATGACAAGAGTGGTAAGTAGTCTCAAAGCACTTATCCCACCGCTGCACAACCAATGTAGGAGGCTGGACTGGCTTGTAGTGAGTACCAAGGGGTACTTGCACCTTGCACCAGGCCCAGTTATCCCTTATTAGTGTATAGGGTGTCTAGCAGCTTAGGCTGATAGATAATGGTAGCTTAGCAGAGCAGCTTAGGCTGAACTAGGAGACGTGTGAAGCTACTACAGTACCACTTAGTGTCATATGCACAATATCATAAGAAAACACAATACACAGTTATACTAAAAATAAAGGTACTTTATTTTTATGACAATATGCCAAAGTATCTCAGAGTGTACCCTCAGTGAGAGGATAGGAAATATACACAAGATATATATACACAATACCAGAAATATGCAGTATAGTCTTAGAAAACAGTGCAAACAATGTATAGTTACAATAGGATGCAATGGAGACACATAGGGATAGGGGCAACACAAACCATATACTCCAGAAGTGGAATGTGAACCACGAATGGACCCCAAACCTATGTGACCTTGTAGAGGGTCGCTGGGACTATTAGAAAATAGTGAGAGTTAGAAAAATAACCCTCCCCAAGACCCTGAAAAGTGAGTGCAAAGTGCACTAAAGTTCCCCTAAGGACAAAGAAGTCGTGTTAGAGGAATAATGCAGGAAAGACACAAACCAACAATGCAACAACTGTGGATTTCCAATCTAGGGTATCTGTGGAACAAGGGGACCAAGTCCAAAAGTCACAAGCAAGTCGGAGATGGGCAGATGCCCAGGAAATGCCAGCTGCGGGTGCAAAGAAGCTTCTACTGGACAGAAGAAGCTGCGGTTTCTGCAGGAACGAAAAGGGCTAGAGACTTCCCCTTTGGTGGACTGATCCCTCTCGCCGTAGAGAGTCGTGCAGAAGTGTTTTCCCGCCGAAAGAACGCCAACAAGCCTTGCTAGCTGCAAATCGTGCGGTTAGCGTTTTGGGACGCTGCTGTGGCCCTGGAGGGACCAGGAGGCCGCAAATTGGACCAGGAGAGAGAGGGGACGTCGAGCAAGACAAGGAGCCCTCTCAGCAGCAGGTAGCACCCGGAGAAGTGCCAGAAACAGGCACTACGAGGATGCGTGAAATGGTGCTCACCCAAAGTCGCACAAAGGAGTCCCACGTCGCCGGAGACCAACTTAGAACGTCGTGCAATGCAGGTTAGAGTGCCGTGGACCCAGGCTTGGCTGTGCACAAAGGATTTCCACCGGAAGTGCACAGGGGCCGGAGTAGCTGCAAAAGTCGCGGTTCCCAGCAATGCAGCCCAGCGAGGTGAGGCAAGGACTTACCTCCACCAAACTTGGACTGAAGAGTCACTGGACTGTGGGGGTCACTTGGACAGAGTCGCTGGATTCGAGGGACCTCGCTCGTCGTGCTGAGAGGAGACCCAAGGGACCGGTAATGCAGCTTTTTGGTGCCTGCGGTTGCAGGGGGAAGATTCCGTCGACCCACGGGAGATTTCTTCGGAGCTTCTGGTGCAGAGAGGAGGCAGACTACCCCCACAGCATGCACAAACAGGAAAACAGTCGAGAAGGCGGCAGGATCAGCGTTACAGAGTTGCAGTAGTCATCTTTGCTACTTTGTTGCAGTGTTGCAGGCTTCCAGCGCGGTCAGCAGTCGATTCCTTGGCAGAAGGCGAAGAGCGAGATGCAGAGGAACTCGGCTGAGCTCTTGCATTCGTTATCTAAAGTTTCCCCAGAGACAGAGACCCTAAATAGCCAGAAAAGAGGGTTTGGCTACTTAGGAGACAGGATAGGCTAGCAACACCTGAAGGAGCCTATCACAAGGAGTCTCTGACGTCACCTGGTGGCACTGGCCACTCAGAGCAGTTCAGTGTGCCAGCAGCACCTCTGTTTCCAAGATGGCAGAGGTCTGGAGCACACTGGAGGAGCTCTGGACACCTCCCAGGGGAGGTGCAGGTCAGGGGAGTGGTCACTCCCCTTTCCTTTGTCCAGTTTCGCGCCAGAGCAGGGCTAAGGGGTCCCCTGAACCGGTGTAGACTGGCTTATGCAGAATTGGGCACATCTGTGCCCAACAAAGCATTTCCAGAGGCTGGGGGAGGCTACTCCTCCCCTGCCTTCACACCATTTTCCAAAGGGAGAGGGTGTCACACCCTCTCTCAGAGGAAGTTCTTTGTTCTGCCATCCTGGGCCAGGCCTGGCTGGACCCCAGGAGGGCAGATGCCTGTCTGAGGGGTTGGCAGCAGCTGCAGTGAAACCCCAGGAAGGGCAGTTTGGCAGTACCAGGGTCTGTGCTACAGACCACTGGGATCATGGGATTGTGCCAACTATGCCAGGATGGCATAGAGGGGGCAATTCCATGATCCTAGACATGTTACATGGCCATATTCGGAGTTACCATTGTGAAGCTACATATAGGTAGTGACCTATATGTAGTGCACGCGTGTAATGGTGTCCCCGCACTCACAAAGTTCAGGGAATTGGCTCTGAACAATGTGGGGGCACCTTGGCTAGTGCCAGGGTGCCCTCACACTAAGTAACTTAGCACCCAACCTTTACCAGGTAAAGGTTAGACATATAGGTGACTTATAAGTTACTTAAGAGCAGTGTAAAATGGCTGTGAAATAACGTGGATGTTATTTCACTCAGGCTGCAGTGGCAGGCCTGTGTAAGATTTGTCAGAGCTCCCTATGGGTGGCAAAAGAAATGCTGCAGCCCATAGGGATCTCCTGGAACCCCAATACCTTGGGTACCTCAGTACCATATACTAGGGAATTATAAGGGTGTTCCAGTAAGCCAATGTAAATTGGTAAAATTGGTCACTAGCCTGTTAGTGACAATTTGAAAGTAATGAGAGAGCATAACCACTGAGGTTCTGGTTAGCAGAGCCTCAGTGAGACAGTTAGGCATCACACAGGGAACACATACCTATAGGTCACAAACTTATGAGCACTGGGGTCCTGGCTAGCAGGGTCCCAGTGACACATAACAAACATACTGAAAACATAGGGTTTTCACTATGAGCACTGGGCCCTGGCAAGCAGGATACCAGTGAGACAGTGAAAACACCCTGACATACACTCACAAACAGGCCCAAAGTGGGGGTAACAAGGCAAGAAAGAGGCTACTTTCTCACAATAAATGGAAAACATGGCTTTCTTTGCTCAAAAGAGATACCTTGCGTTTCCCCTGTCCTTACTAACACAGCAGTGTCTTTGATGTTGCCATCTCGAATGTTGAATAGGGATGGGTGAAATTGCAAATTATTTTACATGCAAAATTCACATAATTTTCGTGAAAAATACTTAAATTATGTGAAATAAATTTGGGCAGTAATCTGCATGAAAGTTGTACCTGTGGTATGGCCTCCATTACAAAAGCCACACAAGATACTTGAAGTATTTTCCTTAAATTTTCTTAAGTAACCCCGGCTACGTTACTTATGCATCATATAGTGCAGCAGCACATGTCCAGGTTCACAGTGGTCAGCAATTTGGAACCTACGTTGAAAATCAGACCAAAACTATTAGCGGGAAAAAGCAAATCATATTTAAAATCCATGAAGCCCATTATTGACGCCTACGCTAGATTGCTCCTTTGTAATAAACATTTAACCAGGGCCTCACTAAAGGTGAGCTCCTGGTTTTACAGTGGCCAAGCCACTTCATCTTAAAATGGGACCTTCAAAGTCACTTAGAAACATGTAGAGAAATGCGTGTTCTATGTAGCCCTCCAAGACTCAAGATTGGGAAGAGCCACATATTGACGAAATACCCTTCAATATCCCAAATTACTACCCCTTGTCAATACCACTCCTCTGGCCAGAAGATATACTGGGAGAGACTACCTCAAACGAGGTGTACTACAGGATGGACAGCTAAACAAGCCTTAAGTTGTTTTGTTGAAGCTGACTGCAAATTATATAGAAAACTTTCAAACGAGGGCTAGGTTGTGTGCTGCAAATTATATAAACAAAGAATGGCGATGAAATGCATTAGAGGAATAGGAGTACTTAGCTTTTAAAAGGCACTTAGCTCACATGTATGCTTGGCAGATTCATTTGTTAGGGATATTTCAGCTGACAATACAACTTGAGGGACATCCTATGGCTCATTCAACGAACGTTTTACAGATGGATTGGAGAAAGCAAACTTCCACTGCCAAATGTCTACCTACAATTTATCAGACCCTATACTATGTACAATGCTTACACGTAATTTCTTTATTTAAAAATTTGATGCTGCGAATAAACACATTTTGTCAGGATCCCTCATGGTTGTTGTCCACAGGTTTCTTGTAGCAAAGTTATTTTTCTCTTCAATTGTCGGATATGTAAGCTGGCTATTTTATGTTTCATGTTCTTATTGCTTCACCCCTCCATTACAGTGGAGGTTACCCTGGATATCTAAATACATACTCCACAGACTGATGGGAAAAAAACTCATGCGTCAGGTGCAACAAACAAAAAAGGTTTCTATTTTTCAAGCATGTAGACATCTTTCCTCAAAAGAATCTTGATTCCCTGAGTAACTAAAATGCAAGGAATCAAACTTCCTTTTTAGGTCGAGCTCACTGGCTGCAAAAGACTTTTGGCCAGATTTACAAGGCCCTAGCGCAGTGATACTCAAAGTACGGCCCAGGAGCAGCATGCGGCCCTCCTGACATTTACATGCGGCCCCCAGGTCAACAGCAGCACTGTGCTGCTTTTTATTCGACGTGGCACCAGCACTAAACACTGTTAACTAAACGGGCAAGTATTTAGTTGGAGGCTAATTGAAAAGGGAGTAACTAGGGTGTCCTGAAACTCAACTTTAGATACACCTTCATTATTAGAGACATCGTGCAGCAGAAATATAAAAGTATGATCTGTTTGAAATTCAAAAGGTGCATTCATTATCCTGCAGAACCGTTTCACCTTAGTACACACAATTATATCACTGCACTGAGAAGTATTTTTAGAGTGATAATTTTCAAACATAAATTAAAAAACTTTCATCCCGCTTTCCCCCACACCCTGACAATAATGTGAACTGTGAACTAAGAGGCAAGTCAGCTGTTATGTGAACTCTTTGGGAGGGCTGGGTTTCTATTGTACACGAACAACATTATATTTGATTAAATCAGACACAGAAGGTATTATGCAGCATACATCCTGAAGACGTATTTCAAGGTTCTTATATGTGATGATGAAGAAAAGGGACGACAAGTGAAGTCAAACATTTGCCTAGGATCACACAATTTGGTTAAGTGGAGAAGCCGGGATTTATACCCAAGTTTCTAGTTTCACATTGTGCAATTCAGACACTAGATATATACACTTTACTTACCCTAGCACCACTTTACCATTACCCCTCCCCATCACCAGCCCTCCGACTGCCGCCCTGCGAGCATCAATGCGGCCCTCAGTCACAACATAGACCAAAGAGTGTGGCCCCTGGGAAAATGTTTGTGAGTACCCATGCCCTAGCACCACCGGAGCGTCAGTTTCAGTGACGTTCTTCACTGCACCACATTTACAAGGAGGCGTTAAGCCACTTTTTGTGACTATTCCTGTAAATACGGCGCAATCCAGTGCTTCAAAAGTGGTACAGAGCTGCTATTTTTGGAACAGAACTGCACTGCTCCACTTTGTCGTAAATCTGGGCCTTAAAGTGGGCTAACCCAGAATTTACAGAGCCCGCCTATCGCTTATCTTGAATGGCTTCATTGTCACTCTCATTTCCTTGGGTATAATTCAATTGCTTTGCATGTGCCAGCTTGAATATTTTGTGTTTTATCCTCCCTGTTTACCATCTCTCTGATTGTCTGCCTTCTATCTTTACACTGCTTACTTTTAAAGAACAACTTGTTTTCTCTTTTTTGTTAAGCACTCCATCAGAGTGCATGTTTTTCCAGCTCTCACCTACTTTCACCTGTGCACTTCATCCAAATGCCTACTCCTGTGCACTGTGTTGTTCTCGCCTTCGTGTGCCTCTCCCCCACTCCTTGTGCTGCTGTTAACTTTGTGTGCTTTTCGCTCTCTTGTGTGCTTCTCCCCTCAGACCATGTTCTCTATTCTTCCCTCCACTACACCAGGCTCTGTGCTCCTCTCTCCATATGTGCTTCATCTCTGCCCTGTGCTACTCTGTCTTTAGTGCCACACTTTTACCCTCGCCATCCACTAACCCCAGTCACCTTTCTGTTATCCTTTTCCACCTTTCCAGTCCTTTACTTTTTTCAAAAATTGCGCTTTTGTACTAAAAAATCTTTATGCTATGTTTATCAAGCTAAGTGGCGTCCTTGTCATTCCACTGGCCTCCGCATGAATCATCACACATGTGTGCACCATTGGAAGAAAGGAACCACCAGCATTAGTTTCGTCGTAGTGACTCTTTTTTTATTCATAGTCATTGTTTTTTTAAGATGCTACAGTGCTTTGGGAAAACAGCAGACACTGTAGAGCAGTGGTTCCCAACCTTTTGACTTCTGTGTACCCCCACTTTATCATTATGGAATACGGGGGACCCCCCACTGAATCATTATTGAAATCTGGGGACCCCTTACTAAGGCATTACTGGAAGCAAGGGACCCGGGCCTATACATCGTTGATGATTTGAACTGTAAAACAATACACAAAAATACAGAAACAAGCATTCCATCAAACACACACACAAATGAAAACACATTTTGGTTAATTTGCACACAAATTAAATAAAAAAAATAAACATTTTAAAATCAATAGGAAAGTTGGAGCTTCAGTTGAGGCCACACATTGTCCATACTATATTCTGTTTAATGCACCTGCACTGCTCCTATGAATCAATCTGAGGATACTAATTAAATATTTTGCCTCTAATTTCACATTCCTCAACATTTACAGTACGTTTTATAATGTTCAGTTGTACATTGTCACTTTATTCATCTGTTAATATTACTTAATTTTCTAATCTCTCACGGACCCACTAAGGAGGCTTTGCGGACCCTCATGCGTCCCCAGACCACAGGTTGGGAACCACTACTGTAGAGCATCGTCAAAAAACATTGGGAAAGTCATTATGTCCCGAAGCCAAGATTTATTGGTTTTGCCAATGTATGCTTAAAGTTACAAGAATAAATAACAAACACTGTGAGAAAAACACACCTCTGTGTTACAGGACTTGGGTAGCAGGAGCAAAAAAGGTGTTAGTGGCCCTGTACCCTGTCCCAGTGGCCAAAGTGCTTTGGGGCATAATTGCAAGAAAGTTGTGCATCGGTCCCGATGCACCACTTTTCTTGTGTGCCCCTACCACCACCTAGCGACAACATGGTTGCACCGTATTTACAATACACTGCACTATGGCAGTCATTAGGACAATAGCGTAAAAAAATGTTGATGCTATTGTGGCGCTTTGCAGGATTAGTGCCAAAAATGATGGCGCTAATCCTGCAAAGTAAAGGGAGGCCCATTGAAAAAAGTGGGAGCATCATTTTAATGCCTGCCTTAGGCAGCCTTAAAAATTACGCTAAAAATGGTGCAGTGAAAGCTTGTGAATTTCACTGTGCCATTTTTATGGGCCTCCTAATGGGGGAAAGCCCCCCCTGCATACATTATGCCTGGAGTAGGTATAATGTGTCTCAGGGTGTTACAAAGTGGTGCAATGCATGCATTGTGCCACTTTGTAAATATGGCGCAACGAAAAGACCACCTTGACACCCCATTAGCGTAAAACAAAATGACGCTAATGTGACACAAGGTGGCGCAAGGGGCTTGTAAATATGCCCCTTAATCTTTGGTTTCATTTGAACTCCATCCTTTGCTTAAATAGCCAGGTCAACTATCTTTCATCTACTTGCTTCCTGTTAATGAGCGGGCTACATAAAATGCTTCCAGTGCTTCCCCCTTAAACTAGTCTTCTGGTGGTGAGGCCACACAATTCTTAATCATCTTAGGGTTCCTCCTCTGATTTGTTGAACGGTTTGCAGTGTATTCAAAATGTAGCAACATGCTTGCACTTGAGCTGTTCACAAAAAGGAGAGACACCCTTTTCTGCCAAAAAGGACAGGGTAGTTTACAAATAAACAACAACATATATCTCCCTTTTGTGAATGATATCCTTTGAGAATCCACAATAATGTTACCCAAACATCTGTATTTGGTACACATTCGGGCAATCATCAGCAGTGTATAACAAAATATAAAATTGAACAATATATTCATAAATGGTCTCAGTCTCACTATATGTACTCAAAATAACAAGAACATACGGAATAAACACATTAAAATCATATGCATACGTTTTAAAAACGTTTTAAATAAACATGCATACGTTTTTTTACAAAGGATTTGATTCAGACCTATAATCCTCAAATCCATGAATCAGTTTACAAAATAAATGACATTCATATAAAATAAATAATCTGTTGATGATGTGTTTCAGTGGAAACGCAATGGTTCACAACACCTTCATCGGAACATACAATATAAAAAATAACTTTTTTTCTTATGGCTGTTTTCTTTTGTGTAGAAACGTGATATTTCTAAGGGTCATAACTAATGACTAGTCTCTTCGGCTCATATTTATACTTTTTGACGCAAAACTGCGCCAACGCAGTTTTGCGCCAAAAAAATTAGCGCCGGCTAACGCCATTCTGAAGCGCCATGCGGGCGCCGTATTTATTGAATGACGTTAGCCGGTGTTAGCCGCCGGCGCCGTCTGGTGTGCGTTAAAAAAAACGACGTACACCAGGCAGCGCCGGCGTAGGGGGATATGGGGCTTGGGCGTCAAGAAATGGGGCAAGTCAGGTTGAGGCAATTTTTTCGCCTCAACCCGATTTGGCCATTTTTTTTCACTCCCAACCCCCATAGAAATGACTCCTGTCTTAGCAAAGACAGGAGTCATGCCCCCTTGCCCAATGGCCATGCCCAGGGGACTTCTGTCCCCTGGGCATGGTCATTGGGCATAGTGGCATGTAGGGGGGCACAAATCAGGCCCCCCTCTGCCACAATTTTTTTTAAAAAAAAACACTTACCTGAACTTACCTAAATGTCCCTTAGATGGGTCCCTCCAGCCTTGGGTGTCCTCCTGGGGTGGTCAAGGGTGACAGGGGGTGTCCCTGGGGGCATGGGAGGGCACCTCTGGGCTCCTTCAGAGCCCACAGGTCCCTTAACGCCTGCCTTGTGCAGGCGCTAAAAAACGGCGCAAAAGCGGCCATACGTCATTTTTTTTGACCCGCCCACTCCCGGGCGTGATTTTTGCCCGGGAGTATAAATCCGACGCACATGCCTCGGAGTCGATTTTTTAGACAGGAACACCTACCTTGCATATAATTAACGCAAAGTAGGTGTCCACGCTAAAAAATGACGCTAACTCCATGGACTTTGGCGCTAGACGCGTCTAACGCCAAAGTATAAATATGGAGTTAGTTTTGCGTCGAAATTGCGTAAAAAAAAACGATGCAATTCCGGCGCAAACGGAGTATAAATATGCCCCTTCATATTTTCGCCTTGGCTTGGTGGAAGCGTACTGTCTTTCTGTGGGTAAAGACTTCATACTTTAGATGTATTATTCTTTTTTTCTCTCTCATTTGCTCCTTAGGGACTAATTGTCTGTTGGCCACTTTGATCCAAAATTAAAACCTAGTTTGGTTTTCACCCTTCCTGCAAGAATAATAATACCTCTAATGCACAAATAGTGCTCCAACTGTGACTAAACTAGCCAGCATCCCTCAGTCAAGGGAAACGATGCATTAGAGCACTTAAAGGAAACACTCTGCACTGACTACCAGCCTCCAAATGAATCACCCTCAAGTCACTTTTCCTGAAGTTGCACACTTTTAACAAGTTTGGTCTGCCTCACCTTCAACAGAAGTATTTTAAACACCTTCCCTCTAACCAGTTGTGATCTTTCACCACCAACCTTCTGGCAGTGCCGAGGTCTGGCTTTGCCAGTCTGGGCGAGCTTTCTCAGAGGTGGCAGCCGAACATTGGAATTCTTTAGTTGCATCTGCAATTCTGCAATCAATTATTGCCCTTTAGGAACCCTAAAAACCTGACACTAGGCACAATACCCCTTTGACTAGAAGCATTTGGGCCTCATTTACTAAGTTTTGGGGCAGGGCAGCGCCGCAAGCCTTTTTGCTGTGTCGCCCTGAGTCTAAAGAAAACGGCAAGAATGCACCGTATCTATTAGATATGGTGCATTCCTGTGCTTGTCCCCTGCGCTAGTGCACAAATTGCTGCCTACTGCTAACCCAGGCACCCTTGCACCATGGTGCAAGTGTGACTGCATTGCAGGGATGATTGTTTATACGCCTTCCTGTACATAAACAATCATTAATGGTGTTTCCTCCTTCTCTATGGGCTGCAGAACTCAGCACACATAGAAAAAGGAAAAAAACGGGTGAAATAATGTTATTTCTCTCTGTTGCACCACTTTAACGTCACCCCTGAGGTGGTGTAGAAATCTGACGCATTCCCAGATTTGTTAATTTGGGAATGCGTCAGATTCCGTCAGATTCCATGGGTGTTGCTGTGGGAACACCCACAGCAACACCCATGGAACGACCCTTTCATGCAGTGTTATCTGTGAAAAGGGTCCATATTTACAAGGCCATGAAAAGCCACGCAAGGTGGCTTTGTGTGGCCTTGTAAATATGGGCCAGCACACTCCACCGCGATGCTCTGGTGGCTCAGTGTGTGCCGCTAGGGCCTCGTAAATGAGGCCCTTTGTATATTCTTAGTGTTGGGGCTGAGCAAATGGCCATTATGCCAGCGTAATTCACATAATTTCAGAAATTTTGATTTTTTTATGCGAAATTCTCAAAATTACACCATTATGCCACTTTGAGTAATTTTATGCCATTTGTGATAAAAACTTACCGGAATGCTCAAATCGTGATTAAAATTTACTGCGAATGTGCTGGTACAACAAAACATGAGCGGCTATTGTTAGTGGTGTTTTTGCTTTTTTGCACTTTCCTTTAGCACAAAATGCTTCCTTGCATCAATAATTGACGTGGGGGGCGCATTTCGCTTTAAAATATATCGCGAAAGGAAAGATTTGTATTTTGCATAATTACGTGAAATTACAATTTTGCACACTTATACCTAACGCCAGGATGCCTTCCAGGTAACAGTGCACTTATACGTTTATTTTACATTGTATTACATTACATTTCAAGGCATTAAAAGATGTAACTATCCGAGTTTGAAATCTCCAGATGATTAACATTTGAGGATAGAAGGTGTGCAAAGGGCGCGAGAGTTGGAATCCTAGGATTTTACTGTTGTGTGAATGGAAACTTTTGGCTGTGTTGTGTGAGATAAGGGAGCAGGATTTACTCCAAAATACCTTTGTTAAGAAAACCTCTGAAAAATGTTACCATCGACGTATACAGGGCTGTGAGTTTCGAGGAAGGTGTGCTTAAGAATGTTATGTGACGTAAGGAACCCCAAGTCGTGACGTGAGCGCGTACTGTTTACGTGGCACATTCCTTTACGCTTTACTGCGTTTAAATAAGTCTTGTGCTCTGATGAGTAAATAAGTTGATTGATGAAACATTCCCTTTGGGAGAAAGACACAACATTCTGTTTGACTACATTGTGAATCTTTCTCTCTGAAGATAAAGGGCATCGGAAAAAGTCTGACAATGCACCAGAGACAAAAAACACGGCACCTGAACAGTCCATCAAAAGAACCCTCAACGTGGTTAGAGAATATTTACCAAATAAACCAATTTCACATAATAGGCTTAGGGAACACCTTTGGAAAAGCAGAGACGGCCAAGGCACCATGCAGGATGCAACCTTATGAAAAGTATATTAGCCTCAACAAGTTGCCTGTAAAAGTAGTTGTATAAACAAGAATTGACAAAACCAGCAGGTCTGTTCTTTGCAAACCTGGGATTTTTAAATTAACTTATTTTTATTTTAAACATGTGTACTATAAGTTAAGTGTGTTAAAGTAATATAGAGTAGAAAATGCTGCTGTCTAAATGTGCATGGTTGTAAAAAAAGTATATTAAAAATGAACCAGGCATAAACCAAGAAATGAAATGAAAGCAGAACGTTGCGAACCAACACTGGCAGTGAAGTGGACTGAGTGGAAGTGTGCATGTGCAAAAGCGAAATACTGTCACTCACAGACAAAAGAGTCAATAGCTCAAGTAGGGTCACCTATTGTCTCATGCAGTAGGCTGTGGTGGACAAAAGCAAAATGTTAATGGAACTTCAGCAGACCAAGAGCTGAAGAGGCTTGACCAAAACCCACCTCTCTCTTACCTCTTTCCCCCCCTCTCTCTCTCTGTACCTATGCAGTGTGAATCAAAATGGACAGTTACAATGACTACATTTCTTTGCTCTATCAGTATCTCTTGCTATGCATGTACAGGATAGTGTTGGGCTTGTTGACCCGCCAATTAAAGAAATCCAGTTGGATTGCAAACTGACCAACACACAGGTAAAAAATTCCCCATTTAAATTAGCCATAGGAAGATTTTTTTCATACATTCTTTATGGATATCCTGAAAACCTGACTGGATTGTACTGTTTAACGTGTCACTAAATTTAGCATTGTTCTTAGTAAAACAATAATTAATTTATTATGGTACTTTAATCGCTTACCCTTTTGCACAAGAGCGCTTTTCTTTATTGGATGTTAAACCCCTCTGTTTCCCACCGTGAAGTCCGCTTGGTGCTTCAAATGCACACTTATGGGGCGGAGAAAATGAGTATGGGGAGAGTTGCCTGCCCACAGGGTTCATTGTCCAGAAGCAGTGATACAACAAACGGAAGATGCGGGAGATGTGTGTTACTAGGTTGCCTGCCAGTTTGCACAAGAACACTTCTTTTTGTTGCACTTTGAGCTCCTTTGTTTTCTTCTGTGAGGTGGGTGCCACACTTGAAATCTGCACTAGCTGGGCAGTGAAGAAGCAGAAGGGCTGAGCCATCAGTCCACAAGGATCATTTGCCAGAAGGAGATATAAAACAAATAAGAGATTCTCCTCCTAGTCCATTCTCATAGGGGACATCAAAGCCAGGATATTAGTGGTGTGTCCGCCACATACAACAGGTGACCGGGAAGGATCTTCACTGTGAAAAAGTGGTGCTCTGCTGGTGTGCCTGTGGTGTGCGAAGTGTATAGAGTCCATCGCTGCTCTGGTGGTGTGTCCATGGTGTGCGAAGTGTACAGAATCCATCGCCGCCATTACGTCTCGTTGGAACATTAGGGGCCAGGAGTACTACCCAACTGGAGACAATCTTGCGCAAAATGACTTTTTAATAATAAGTTAACACAAAACAAATTCATAATGCAGTCAGTTAGTATTGCGCTGCACTGCCACTATACAAAAAACTCAACTCTCCTTGTAAATTGCAAAAGGTACAAATGCAATCAACAATTTTTTTTAAACTACCCTGTCTAGCTTTTGATCGGCTCTTATTTTAATATGAAAGCCTAAAAAGTAATAACAATACAGTGGTAAGATTAAAAGTGTAACTGTATCTTCGTTAGCTGTGAGGAGCTAAGTATCAATCTGGGCTTGCTCACAATGTAGAAGTTAACATGGTGTTTTATAGAATACAATATATATTGCAAAATATTACACACTCAATGAGAGTCCAGAGAAACAATAGGGCTGTGCACGATATGCAGGCTCCCTTATTAAGTGTGACAAAATGATACCTGAATAAAAATGGATTCTGCATTAACAAGCTGAATACATATCCACACTCAAAGCCGTCTGGTAAACCTACACCATTACATTTGCACTCCTTGGCAACCATGAGCACACCGTGCTAAAATAAGGTACTTTACAACATTTCTCCTGGCAACGTAGGACTTACTTAGAGTTTGGTGGATGGGTTATTCTGTCACAAAAGTGATGCATATTTTGTCTGCCTTATTATAAGTACCATAGCATAAAATCACTTGTGATAGGGAGGACAGGATATCTGCCATTTTTGCAAAGGGGCACTCATCTGCCAAACTCTAAATCAGGCCTTTAATGTCCTCAGAGGTGTGCCTGGATACCACGTGTGATCTGGAAAAGGAAACTCCTGATGACAAACCCTTTAAGGGTGATAGTTTCCTTGCCAAAGTGGGAGAGGTGCCTTATTAAGGGCCTTAGATGCCATTATCAATGTACTGAACTATTAATCAAGTATTTCTGAACTTCAAGTTGAGGTATTACAAACATTATCTAAATATGTGTGAGAAATTGGCTTGCTGGTTGACTGAGGTGTGTGACCCGGTCAAGCAGCAATCACAGTTCCAGTCAGGTTGAGGCACAAGCAAACCCCAAATGAACCTGCACTCACGCACTGGTAGCTTGGCACAGAGCAGTCAGGCTTAACTTAGATGCAATGTTTAAAGTATGTGTGCAACATTTCTGCTAGAAATTGGGTCTCTAGTTGGCAGAGGTTTGGACTCTGTCCAAATAGGGACCACAATCCTAATCAGAGCAAGTAAGATACACACTAAAAGTTTACCTGTGCTTACCCTCTGGTAACTTGGCACAGAGCAGTTAGGCTAAACTAAAGAGGCAACTTGTAAAGTATTTGTGCACACACATAGTAACACAGTGAAAATGCCACAAAAGGACTCCACACCAGTTTAGAAAAATAGCCAATATTTATCTGAGTCAAACAAGACCAAAACAAAAATCCAACATACAGAAATCAAGTCATTAATTTTTTAAGGCTAGATCAAAATGCAGTGCTTAGAAGACAATAGTTCCAACCAGAACTATCTGGTCACACTGGAGTGGGGCAGATCCAAAAGTGAAGTCTGACTGCGAAGGAGCGCGGGCCGGGCACATGAGTCACGCAGACCCGCTGACAGTACCTTTGATGCGTCTATGCTCTGTGACGATCTGTTGATCAAAAGGAGGGAATGCATCGCGCTAGGAGGGGATGTGCCATTTCCTGCTTAGGCAAGCCGATAATGCGTCGATGTCCAGAAGCAATGAGTACTGGTTCCCATGCATCAGTGCTACATCGGGCAAGCCAGGGCTGCATTGTAAGTCTTGGTCACTGCATCGTGCAGTCGGTGAGCTGTGTCCGCGGCTTCAGTGCAGGCAGTGGCAAAGCGGCATTTTTGCAGCAGGTTGTGTCTGTTCCAAATGACGCACCAGTGTTGTTGCATTACTTCTTGTGTTGCAGCACCACACTCACCTCCAAGGGCCTAGGACTGGATTTGGCACCACTTGGTAGAGCAGGACTCACAGCAGAGGAACCCAGGTGCTGGTAGCAAGATGCAGGTGAAGTCTTTGATATCTCCGAAACTTCAGAAACAGGAGGCAAGCTCAGTCAAGCCCTTGGAGAAACTTTAGGTTGCAGGATGTAGAGAGTTAGATTCAGACCTCTCACTCCCAGGCAAGAAGTAGCAGGCAGCAGGCCAACACGACAAAGCAAACAGCAAAGTGGCAGTCTTTCCTGACAGCCCAGAGGTCCTTCTTCCTGGTAGAATGTTGTCAGTCCAGAAGCGATCTGAGTATATGGTGTCCGAGGCTCAGTACTTATACCCAAATGTGCCTTTGAAGTTGGGGAGACTTCAAAGAGTGGTTTTGAAGTGCCCCATTTACCTTCCAGCCCAGTCATGTCTGGCAGGAGGTGTGTGGAGAATTATCAGTCCCTTGTGTGGGGTTAGGCCACTACCCTTTGAAGTGTTAGTGAGAGCCCCTCCACCATTCCCTCCCAGGAAGATCAATCAGTATGCAAATGGACTGCAGGGGCAGTCGAGTGTCCTGTATTTATGGCTGTCTTGATGGAATGCACAAAGGTAGCTGTCAGCTAACCTTACACAGCTCAGGCAAGGATTGGAGGCAGACTAAGGCACAGGATGGTTAAACAAAGAAAATGCCAACATTCTAGAAGTGGAATTTTAAGACCTGAACCTTTACCTAAAGATGTGTTTTTAAATTGTGTGTCCAGAGACACCAAACTCCATTTTCTATCTTTTCCCAGTTGGAAATCATACGTAAAAGATGTTTTAGGGCGGTCCCTATACTAGCCTACAGAAGAGATAGTCCTTGCAATAGTGAAAAACACATTTAAGAGTTTTTCACTACCTGGACATGTCGAACTTAAAAGTACATGTCCAAATTTTTTAATATACTGTACCCTGGCCTTGGGGCTAGCCCGGGCCTACCTTTGGGGTGTCTTATATATAATAAAAAGGAAGGTTTGGCTGGCTGGTCAACATTGCAGTTTCAACTGCACGCACAGGCTCTGCAACAGCAGGCTTGAGGCATATTTGAAAGGCTGCAGGCCCACTAGTAGCATTTAACTTACAGACCCTGGTCACACATAGTGCACCCTACACAGGACTAACCAGTAAATCAAATATGCTAGTCATGGAGAAGCCAATGCTGCCATGTTTTAGACAAAGGGCACATTCACTTTATCACTGGATAGCAGTGGTAAATTGTGCAGAGTCATAAAGCCAGCAAAAATGAAGCTCAGCACACAGCCAAAACAGGAGGTTAGAAAGCGAAACCACTCCAAAAGATGCCAGGTCTAACACCTTCAAACAGTAAATCCATGAAAACACCACACAAAAAGTATCCCACACCATGTTAGAAAACTATAACAAAATTTAATAAATACAATAAGACCAAAATGACAAGAATTCAGTTAGTAGGACCGGAGTTATGAATTTTTAAAGAGTAAACTACAATATAGCACCTAAAAGCATAAAGTGACAACCACAACTATCTGGTCGCTCTGGACCAGGTCAAAGTAAAAAATTCAGGCAGATGGTGACAGAGCACGGGTTGGGCACAGTCCCAGATTAGTCCAGCTGAAGGTTTACCTTCTAAAGTTTTGTGCCAAGAGTCCCATTCACATTGGAGAGGATCACAAGTAGAAAGGAAAGAGCCGGGGGCTGCAGTCGGCATGATACAAAAAGCAGGTCAGGCTTCACAGATGGTTTCTTCACACTGGTGGTTCCTCACAGGCTATCAATGCTGCTGTGTGATGAGCCAGGATAGTGGCAGCTTGTGCTGGTTTTCGATGTGAGCGTGGTCTTAGTGCAAACTGGTCTGTTTGCGGTCAAGAAGAACCCAAAAGCTTGATTTCAAGAACTTGAGACCCCCACCAAGGGTCTAGCATCTGAAAGGCACCACTTAGGGGTCAGGCACTCATTGAAGACGGGCCCAAGAGCTGCTAGGGAGCCTTTTTATGTCCTTGATGCTCAGATCAAGAGGCCAGCAGACTAGTCCTTGAGTCAGTCTGGGTCTTGGGTCAAGATGAATTTGGAAGTCCAGTACTTCTCCTCCAGGCAAGAGGGCAGCCGGGAAGCACAGCAGGGCAGAAGTTCTTTCAGATCAGCAGTCCAGCAGAGTGGCAGCCCTTGTAGCAGCACAGCAGTCCTTCTTCCTGGCATAGTATCCACAGGTCCAGAAGTGTATTGAATAGTTAGTGTCTGTAATCCTTTGTTTATAACCTGGTCCCCTGGTTCTGGAAGGTGGGTGAAGTGTTTAGATAGTGGATATGAAGTGCATGACATCTATTACCTCCCCTTACCTGGCTCTAAGTTGGGTTGGCTGAAGTAACTGAAGTGACAATGCAGGTTCATTAAGCCCTTTGTTTAAAGGCAGAGTACAGGCCACTTAGTTGTAAGTGGGGCTGTGTTCAGCTCTGGTCCCCATCCCGCCTGCAGATGGCCCATTCAGACACACCTAACCCTCCTTTGTGTGACTGTCTGGGAGAAATTCACAAAGTTTAACTGTCAGTTACACCCAGTCATGTGACTCAGACCAGGCTATATACACGAAAGAGCTAAGGGCAGAAAAATGGCAACATTTTAAAAGGGGCACTTTTATAGTTGTGATGAAAAACTAGATTTTACCATAAAATAGGGCTCTTCACCACAATTCCAAAGACACCAAACATGAAACAGTTATCTCTTCCCATTTGGAAATTACACCTTTAAGATCTAATAAGGTAACTCCAATGCTATCCTATGGCAGACATAGGCCTTGCAATAGTGAAACGTGAATTTAAGAGACTACCAAGACCTGTAAAGCTTAAATGTACATGCTTCTCTCTTTAAAAACATTGCACCCTGCCCTTTAGGCCATCCAGGTCCTACCCTTGGCGTGGCATATATATTAAAAAGGAAGGTTTGGGCCTGTCAATTCGACATGGAAGTTTAAAATTGCACATACAGGCTCTACAATGGCAGGCCTGAGATGTTAAAGGGCTACTTAAGTGGGTGGCACAAGCAGTGCTGGGGGTCCACTAATAGCATTTTATTTACATGCCCTGGGTACATGTGCACTTTAGTAGGGACTATATGCCTATTGGGTATAGGCCAATGTTACCATGTTTTAAGCAGAGAGCACACGCACTTTAGCACTAGTTAGCAGTAGTAAAGTATAGAGAGTTCAAAGACCAATAAAAACAATTTCAGCAAAACAGGCGGGTGAAGGCAAAAGGCTTGGGGATGACCCTGCAGAAATGGCCTGCTCCAACATTATGTAATGGCAATTAATGATCAATTAGATACATTAAATGATTTGCAAAAGAAGTAGCTGGAATTAAGTATTTAATTTGTAATAGTGCCTCAATTGTGGATGAACTAAACCCTCTGCCAAATGTCCTTACATCAGTAGTAAATACATTTAAAAAGAGTATCTCTTACATCCCCTAATTTACTTCGTCTGAATCAATTCAGCAATAGGTATCAAGTCAAATAATCTACATTGCTCAAATACAGAGCAACTACAGACCCCAAGTGGTAAAACTCTGTGGCTGCAACCTGCTTTGAGGTCCAGAAAATAAAGATTCTAAATAGTGGTTTTAAATTCAGATGAATCCGCAATGTGAAAAAAAAGTCAGATCCTGAAGTAGCTACTTTGAACATAGACCCAGTCGAAATGAGAAACAAATTACTTCAGATATATAATGACTGGCTAATTTATCCTGGTCGTTAGGGAGTATTGTACAAAAAGGCAATTAAAGAACAAGCATTGGCAAAGCAAGCGCCTGGCTACCGACCTTTGACTTTGTCCATCTTTGTCAATGGTTTATGTAAAACTGTGCAAGAGGGCTACTTTTCTATGTACGTGCATATTGTGCAAACGCAGAATTGCCAATGTGTGGAGTGGCCCTATGTAGTATGATATAGGGGATTAAAAAACACGTAAATGACACCCTGACAGACTAATGGATGATAAGAGAGGTCCTGCATAACACCTGAATTAAAAATGATCCAAATAGCACATCATTCCTATGCTTTTCGAAACAGAGCTATAACAATTTCACAAACTAAAGAAGAAAAGAATGCATGACTCAGCGTTACCCACTACAGTAAATGAGCAAATAGATAGGGAAAAACATGTATCCTGTGTTTACCAAAAAGACTTACATTCCATCAAAAAATAGCCCAATAGCGCAGGATGATAAAAACATAAAACAAAATAATAGTTTTTTTAGTTATTAAATCAGATATGAGCACTCAAACCTGACTTCACAAAAACAGACTTCTAGAGAGATTTCAGCATGCTCTCATAAACACAAATCTGCCTCAGGGCAAGTGTATTCCCTAGACAAATAATCCTGCTGGATTTTCAAATGAACTCATTCAGCAATGGAATACAACGTCAGGTATTGGTTGGTTGCATGCGAATTTGTAATTTGCCAGATAGTGTTTTTTCTCATGTAAACCTATATGCAGCCCCTTTCTTCTCTGCCCAGAATAAGGTAACCTATAAGCCGTAGAAAAGTGCAACACGACTTCACAGCCTAACATTCAGGGCACTAACTTCTGTTCCCAACTAGCGAAGTTATGCGTCAAAACATTTAAAGCGAGCTAACACCATTCCTTAGCGACATCTGTGCGCCATACTTAAATAAAGACGCACAATGACGCTAAGGAATGGTTAGCGTCATAGAAAATGATGCTAGCCGAGGCTGGAAGGCATTATCAAAAATGGCACTGGGGGGCCAAAAATTACGCTAGACTGATAAGCGGCAATAATTCTGCCGCTAGTCAGCCTAGTGTCATTTTTGGACACACAAGCAGCCAAAAAATGGCTCCTGTATAGACAGGAGTCATTACCACAACCCCAATGCCCACCACAAGGGGCAAATGTTCCCAGGACAACCCCAAAAGACTCAGAGCCAGCCAGGGGGCCCCATGTAAGGGACCCCCAGTAACAGCCCACAGTTACGCACGTCAGCTTATATGGGATGGGCTCCCTCCACCTGTAGTGTCCCTGTGGTGTGGGTGGTGGTAATGCTGGGGGTTGGGGTGGGCATCTATGTGCCCAAAATAGTGACACCCTGGTGGAGTACATGGTGTTTCCAGTGGAAAATGTGCCTAACCTCACTTTAGTGCCTGGTCTGATCAGGCGTTAATATTTTACGCTAATCTGCCTTAGCGTCATTATTTGGGTCCGCCTCCTAAGTGTGTGTCGTTTTAGCATCAGGAGGTAAATATGCTGCTGGAGGGCTAGCATCATTTTTTGGAAGAAACGGCCACCTTGCATATCATTGTCACAATTCGACGCAAGGTGGGTTGGCGCGTCCTAAAAATGATGCTAACTCTAATATTGTGACGCTAGACACGTCTAGTGTCATAATATAAATACCGACTTATATTAGCGCCGCTTTAGCAAGAAAAAAAAGGACGTTAAGGCAACACTGTTTCCATAAATATGGGCCACAGCACCATAATTTCACGGCTCCATCTCTGGTCCCAGCACTAAAAAATCCATGGAAGCTTCTTCATCCCACAGAGCATAATTATACCTATGCACGAATGACACAGAATCCAGAATACACTATTTCCTCACATAAACTGGTGTTCTACCTAGAATTTCCAAGTGCACTATTGGAATTAGCTGTGTATCTAATCACAACCCGATCAAATTAGTGCTAGACTTAGGCCTCTCGATCTCACCAGACAGAACTTGAAGGATGGATGCTATTAAGCAAACAGCCAGAAAGAAAGAAGAACCTCATAAAATACTTTAAGAATGATCTATATCAGTGCTTCTCATGACCCAATTTTTAGGACAACAAACGCTGACGACCCACCTAGCTTTAATGGAAATGAGGCAAAGGTGTTTTTTAAATATACCAGTAGACATTCTTTCAAAACGTTGTGAATCACCAAAGTATTCAACTATTTACAGTTTTTCTACTGTTCTGTTGTTGCATTCTAACCGATATCCTTAGTAAAAAACACTGTCTAAAGTGTTGGTCAAAGATTGAAAATGCTAAATCCTATTAGCACACAAATCACAAGTGAGAATCGTCCCTGGATGTTTATACCACAATCATCTGTGGATTCTACCATATTTCTTATGGAACACCTGTCAGGTGGTTGATGAAAGAGTAGCCCTTTCTCTTGATGCCGAAAAGGCTTTTGATCTGGTGCAATGAAGTTATCTTTTTTGAATGATGATTTGAATGGGCATTGGTCCCAACTTCATTAATATGAAAATGTGGGTACATGACTCACCTACAGCTGTCGACAACTGTAATAGCTTCCTCTCAGATGCCATATCCGTGGGACGATTCACCAGGGTTTCACCAGGGATGCCCTCTGTCACCTTACTTTCCTTAATGGTATTATAATCTCTGGCTATTGCCATACACTGCTCCAATGACATTATGGGCATCAACATGCCCGCTGGATATCTCAAAATCATGCTATCTGCAGATGACATTCTTTTCACTTTGGCCTCTCTAGAACATTCAGTACCAGCACTAATGTCTCTCATATCAGCCAAATCTTTTACGGACTGGTGTGAGGAACTCCATCTGGACTTCAATTAATTTCTACACTTCCTTCAATTAAAACATTGCCATAACAAACCATCAGGTAATCAGATGTTTATTCTATATGTGCTTTTGACATCTCGTATGTAGTGTTGGCCCGTGTTTGGGCCAGCCCACCCTGCGATGTTCCGTCGGTGTTTATTGAGGCTCACCGCTCCCTAGATTGTCATTGTGGCCGCGTCCTGACATAATGTGGCCAAGTGCATATATATATACACATATATACATATATATATATATATTAGGAGCCAGGGTGGGAAAAGGAATTCACGCCCATACAGTTACAGCAATAAACATACTGTTAAAACGTCGTCCGACTCACGTGTGGTTTATGCAGCCTTCAACCTCACATTTGGCAACGAGGGGGCCCATCCTCTTGCCGCACAATCGCCGTGCCGAAAACCATGCAGGAAGCAATGCAGTGATATCCTGGCGGTGACAGCCCCGCTGGTGGGTGGACGGAGCCTTTTCTACCAGCAGTGGTGTGTCTGCCCGCGCACACCGTCCAGGCGCTCCTGTGCCTGTTTGCACTTCGGAACGCTTCCTGGTTGCCGGCTGCCCCACCCGAGCGCCTCCACCCAACGTGACACACCCTCCCTATGCCCCTTGGCCATGCTCAGTGCAGGGGCACATACTGAAGCTGCCTGCGGCCCCACCCGAGAGTCCCCACTTTCCTTGCACCTCCTGCAGCTCTCCAACACACCGCCTTTCATTGCGACCTCAACACCTGCCGCTGTGGTCTGCCCTGTGGAGCTGAGCACCTGCCACCTGTGCTCTAGCCGGCAAGCATCTGCTCCTTGGTGGCTCCTGCTGCCGTCAAGGTTACAAGCAGGGAGGATGATAGGACCTCTTTTACTCAATATTTATGTGAGCAAGATTGCGGTTCCCTGAGTAAAGCAAGAGAATTGGCAGTCAGGTTAGACAGGTAGTTCTTTCACTGTCTCCAAAACACAGACTACACAGTCCTACTGCATAAACCAGGTTCTGGCCTCCAAAAATAACTTGACTATATGAGCTCATATTAAAGAAGAACCAAATTGCACTTAATGCTGCCACAATTTAAATTAAGGTCTCTGGCCGTAAGTTTAAAAGGCATGCAGCCTGACTTTTTGAAGAATGACCAAGGGATAGGACACAGCATTTTGAATACCTTTGTGTAGGGTTCAAAGCAAAGGGGAGCCATTCCACACCCTTGCCACCCCAAACAACGAGATTGAACTCTGTGATTTTGCTCTGTACCTTTTAGCTGTGAGCTATAAAGGCCTTTTTTTGCTCCCAGTTTTAAGGGTGGTCAAGTTGAAGCTTTGTCCAGCAGTTGGCCATGAAGGAAAAGGTTTTCTATTTATTTATTTGTTATGGCTTGATATAAAACAGTTCAGGACTTACCATATAATATTAAATCTGCCACAGATTACTTCCCAGACTCAGATAAGACTTGGGTTTTGTCTAAAGTAGGAGGCCGTTGATGGCTGAAGTTGCATGTATAGGCACTTTGGAATTTCTTGACATGGGCAGAGCCTGGGGAAGCAATGCTGTAACAAACATTGAGGAGGCTCCCCTGCAAAGAACATTAAGGCCCCCATGACCCACTCAGGAGCTCTCAGGCCAGAGACCTGCTTGCTTTGCACATTTTACTGTGCTGAGGGGGCCTCCTGGAGCTTGGGGCCCCCTGCCCCATGGGGGCTGCAGAGGCTATTAATAGGCCAGTGTGGGGAAGTTTGACCCTTGGGCAAAGATACCTGAAAATTGTTTTAATTCGCTAGAGGTCAGAGAGAACTGGACCTCAATGGCTTCTATTAATCAATTTAAGTATGCAGGCGAAAGATCTGACCTTTCAACCGGATGAGGCAAAATTGTCCCTTCCTGCACATAAACAATCTTCGCCATGCGGGCGGAGCTTGCCTGGTTCCAAAAAGTTAAACCTGATCCGTCGGCCACACAGCGATCCATCAGAATCTTGAAGCCTGATTTTGTATTAGTATCTCTGTCCTGCAGAGCTAGGAAAACTTAGTTGGGCCTGTTGGCTGTGTTTCAACACCCTGCGGCCTACCTCGTATCTTGCAAGGCCTATCCCTCGGGACCAGTGCCGTGAGATGTGGAAGCCCTGTAGGCGATCTCCCCAGCCCTGCAGTTACGGAGGTGGCTGGACCACATATTGATGACAAGTGGAGGCTGGGGGATCCGTGGGGGCAAATTGTAAAGCTGTTGTGGTGGTGAGGACCCGGCGGCGCGGCCTGAGTAAACAGTGCCTGGGGTGAGAGGTGATGGTCCTTAGCAGAGTTGCTGTCACGCTCCTGCTATCGCTGCAGCATGGCGTATGATCCTGCAGCAGAAGTCCCCCCCAGTGCCTGCAAATCCACGCGACACCCTGGCCCCATGGATAACAGCACTAAAATCCATGGACTAGTTATGAAGGGTCACCAGCTGTGCTGGCCCTTGCCAGGCCCAATATATAGTTCAGGGGACCACTCTTGCAAACAGTGTGCCCCGTCACCGAGAGTGTTGCGTGCCTGCAAGGAGAGACCAGTTTCCTGCTTCACACTACTAGACGGGGAGGTGGCAGGAGTTATATACCCCGCGTGAATTGCTGCAGTATTGTGGCACCAGAGATAGGGGGCCCAAAGATACTCCCATGGTACATGACATATACTGCAACCATAAGCAAATTGCTGAGCTAAGACATCCCCCGGCTCTGCCACTCCTACACTGTCACATGTACAGGCACACAAATTGTGCACTACTGCTGATCTCAGAAGAGACTGTAATATTCATTTAGTGCACCAGTGCATTTACTGTACCTTGTATGGGGCATCAGAGAGGCTCTTGATGGTTAACTGTAGGGTGCTGACCTAAATATTCCACTGCATGTCACTGGAAACGATTTGCCCTCACTGTACTATCTCTCTCCTGAGGTCAAGATGGGCGAAAACAGACAAGACTCAATCAAAATTGCAATTTGATCCCCTCAAAGCCTTGAAAATCTACAATATTGGTTCAGGCAGCTTGGGACAAACACAGGAGAAATCAGAACTAGTGGGTGAGGTAGACCTGAAGCAAATTCTCACTGCCATGCAGCAAAGCCTCACTAACATAGACGACAAAATAGATGCCCTCTCATTTAGAATGGTCAGGATGTCTGAACGGCTTGACAGGCATGCGGGGCGCCTCGTTTCTGTGTGGGACGAGTGTCGGCGACAGAAGATGAACAGGCTGCAATCGGATTGATGCAGAAAAAGATGGATAAACTCACCCAAGCCCTGCAGACCTAAACAGAGGACTTGGAGGCCCGTTCACGCAAGAATAATCTGTGCATAGTAGGACTAGCTGCATCCACGAATATTGACAAAATGGAATGATATATTGAAAGGCTCCTCGTCGACCTACTGGAACACAACACATTTTCAGAGATGTTTGTAGTGGAATGCACCCATCGGTCACTGGCCTTCCGCCTGTTGCCAGTAATAGTTAGACTACTGAACTATACGGACTAAGATGACGCCTTACCAAAAGCACGGGAACTGAAAAATTTGCACCACGAAGGTTCTGAGATCTTATTGTTTCCAGATTTTACTCAACAAGTCCAAGAGGCCTGAAGACTCGTCATACCGACTAAAAGACAGCTCCTGGAGCTCCAGCTAAAGTACAGAATGTTGTACCCAGCAAGATTAGGGGTCATGGCAGATGGTAAAATGCTGCTCTTCAGTGATACAAAAAAGCTACAGCAGTTCCTTTTAACACAGAGTGACCACTTGAAGCAGAAGAGGTTCACCCAGTACCTCACCAGATTAGGAAAAGGACTCCTAAACTTCCCCAATTGTTGATCGTCTTTCTCCCTAATGACAGCCTAGGCAATGTGGTCTACCGTGAAGACAGGTGTATCGCTGTTAACCAAGCTTGAAGCCTTGAGTACGATTATATTCACGTAGGTCTTGTAATTCTGTTATTTTTCAGCCTTGTGTCAAGATGTAGTTGGCATAAGCACTAAGGCCAAATGATACCCACTTAGCCACGATATCAGCTCCAAAAGTAGTTAACCGCTCCCTTATATAGGATCACTTTCTTCAATCTCTTATAAATTGTTGCACTATGTGACTCTCATACCATTGTTTAATCAGTTACAGGCATGTGAGATGCTAACTAGGTGTCCATCTTATTGCATGTTGTGGCAAGGGCAGAGAAGTCAGGCAACATCTGCTTCCATGTGTGTACCACCATTACATGCTTTGCTTTTTTGGTTGGGGGCACTGGGTGGGACCGGGTGGGTGATTGAACGGCTGTGTGTTTTGGGGCAAAACACAGTGTGGGTGGTTGGTGGTTTGTTTACACTGTCATTATTTACCATTTATGCATTGCACAAGACTGTTTTACGTGTGGTTAGACCGGACATAGCAGAATGCAAGGAATGGATCAGTGTCAATGACTGACTTAGCACAAGGGATAACAGATACTACTGTTAGCACATCAATACAATTCCTTTCATGGAATGTTAAAGGCCTCAATGACACAAGGAAAATTCGAAAAGTGACTGCGTATTTTAAAAGACACCACATAGAAGTGGTGATACTGCAGCACACCCACTTGGCACTGGGAAACAGGGTATTGACGCAGCATAGAATGCAGGGCAGTTGTTATGCAGTGGACTTTACCTCACATGCGAGAGCGGTACTGGTAGGGGTCAGATGAGATGCTGGGGTTTGTCTACAAGAAGTTTACATAGACCCGGGGGAAGATATGTAGTAGCTTGCTGCTATAAGGGAGACCTGGCAGTACTACTTATTGGAGTGTACAGCCTGGATTATGATGACCCACATTTCTACCATTCCTTAAGTGCCCACCTATTACAGTGGAGTGATCTGCCACAGATTTTGGGGAAGACTTTAATTGTGTCCTGGATCCTAGGATTGACCATTCAAATGGTCTCTCTGTCCCCTCTCGGCTGCTGCATGTGCGCTGACAGAGATAGCAGCCAGGGAGGGCTTCATTGATATTTGGAGACATAGGTCCCCCACTGAGATGGGCATCACTCACTATTCTACAGTGCATGATATCCACCCACGCATTGATTTCTGGTTGATATCTAAGGGACTGATCTCTCGAGTTAGACGATGTGAATCGTTGCCTCAAACTTATTCTGATCACTCCTCAGTGATATGGGACCTGAGACTTAAAGACTGCAGGTTCACCCCATTTGCATGAGCTTTCCCCCTTACTCCCTGCTAGATTCTGCGTGCAAGGATGAATTAGCACAGGACATAGAGGAACTTTTCCAGATCAATGTTGGCACCGTTGACAAATTTGCCACAGTATGGGGGCATTTAAAGTTTATATCAGGGATGTCACAGTCTCTAAGCATGCCGGGGCCCTTAGGTCAATATGAAATCGTTTGAATCGGCTCAAGGGGTAGATAGCGGACCTGGAACGTAGACACCAAACTACCTCTGATGGTAACCTCCTAGGCCATATTAGGGCAAAAGTGGATGAATTTCATGAAACAGCTCAAAGTGAAAAACACAACTTAGGGAAACACGCAATCGCATACACGTATGGAGAGGAAGATTGACCTAGCGCTACACTGGTGGCCCTGCTCCATCCAAACAGGGAGTCTGGGGTACTACTAGAAAATCAAGGTGAAAAGGAATTGCCCTTATGTAACCCAGATCAGATAGCTGACATTTTTGCCGCTATGCAGAGTTATACCAGTGTGCATTTCACCCTGATGGCGCTGCTATCAAGGACTATCTGATGCACATTGCAATGACCTGGCTCACCAATGAGCACAGAGAACATCTTATGGCACCGTTGCAGCAGTCGGATGTGCAAGCAGCCCTCAGGTGCATGCAGCCTGGGAAGGCCCAAGCAACAGACAGACTCACTGTAGTTTTTTATAAGGCATACCAGGATCTACTAGTGCCACACTTAGTCACATTGTACGAAGACATGGTGGAAACAGGTGTCATGCCTGCTTCTCTGCGAGAGGCTTTAATTGTGACATTATGGAAGCCAGGTAAAGCCCCAAATCAGTGTTCTTCTTACAGACCGCTGTCACTACTAAACTTAGACACTAACATTTATGCCAAGGTCTTAGCCAACAGATTGGCACCACTGTTGCCCAGAGTGGTACGCCCCAAACAGGCCAGCTTTGTCCCAGACTGTAGTCTAGCATTTAACCTCTTCGGTACCATCCAACATCTTGACCTAGAGGTGAAGGCAACCGATGTATTCTTGGATGCGGAAAAATCCTTCAATTCTGTAGAATGGGGCTTTGTGCTTGCCGTGCTGTGCTGGATTTGAGTGGGCGAGGTCTTTCTGCGCTTGGTACATGTAGTTTGCACTGAGCCAATGGCCCATGTTTGTATCAGTGGCATTGTCTCAGATTCTATAGCGATCACTATGGGCACCCGGGAGGGCTGCCCCTTATCTCCATTGGTCTATACACTGGTGGCGGAACCTCTAGCTTGTGCACTTCATGAGTACCATGGAGATAAGGGCCTACGCTTCCCAGGTTACAAATTAATCATCTCGGCCAATGCAGATGATACGCTGCTATATATCTGCAACCCAGAAACAAACAACTTTCTGCAGTGCTGAGAGAGGTAGTGCAGTTTGGGGGACTCTCTGGCCTTCAGGTGAACTGTGGTAAATCCATTCTATTCCCACTTACTCCAGCGATCAGGCCCATAACAGTGGAATATCCTCTACAATGGACGACAGACCCAGTACGCTACCTGTGGATTCAGGTGCATATGGCCGCAATGGTGGCTATTCTTGAGAACTGTGGCAGGGCGACCCATAAGCTATCTGAAGCAGTTGACCATTGGATCCCCCCTATAGCTAATTGGCAGAATTGCACTTATGAAGATGCTCGTTTTGCCAAGATTCTTATTTTTATTTCAGAATATCCTAATACTACTTCACCGAACCGTATTTGCCAACCTAAGGTCACATGATAAAATTGGCCTAGGCAGGAAAGCAGCCGAGGTTGCGATGGGAGACACTTACTCTACCGTACGACATGGCTGGCCTGAATGCTCCTGAACTGGAAGCATTTTACATTGCAGCACAGGGCATGTTTGCCCATTTTTGGCTACACTGTCCGTGCGATTTATCTCGCTTATATTAAGAGAGGGATGCTGCGCGCCCCTTCACGCTACCTCAAATACTATTCAGTAACCCGAAGCGGACATATAACATCCTTGACTCCTTAAATGTCACAGTATTCGCCTGGCACAACCTCCTTTACCGGCGGGCAGGCTCACTAGTGTATTCTCCCACATTCCCGTGGCCTGGTGCTCCTGGCTCCCCAGGGGTCGAGAAGGGGTGGCAGTTCGAGTCCTGCGTGCATTAGGGATTGAACATATGGGAGACTTCTTTCAAGAAGGCACAGTGGACACATGGGAAAAGGTGCAGGGAGGAATTGTGACACTCACCACCCTAGTGAGATACCACTACTACAGAGCCAGACATGCCTTGCGGGACTTGCTGGGTGCTGATCTACTCGAGCCCCCGACATTACTGTGTTGTCTTTTCTGATACAGCTAAGCACTCCTAGCAGAGTAGTTGCGAGAATTTACACATACCCAAGAGGCGCATAAGCCATTTCTGACCAAACTTCGACTTGAATGGGCAAGGAAGCTGGGTATCGTCAGCTTGGATAAACAATGGCAATACTGTTGTTCTTTCGTCAGGTCCATTTCATTATATGGCAGACATAGGTTGCCACATTTTAAATATATTAACCGAGTAGACCATATCACAGAAAGACTATACCAATACGGTCTAAGAGACAATTCTGACTGCCAGAGATGCGGAGAGGGTAAGGCAGGATTCCTGCTTACTGCACAGCTTTGCCCAGCTGTGCACGAGCTCTGGCAGGCAATCTTCGATGAGATGGGGGCAATCAAGGGGCAATAGATTGCACTCCAATGCTTGCACTGCTGGGTTATGAAAGAGACGTAGCCGGAGGTTCGGAGTCTGATAGCTATAGGACTGCTGCTGGCCAGGCGCCGGGTCGCAATGAGATAGGCCCGTGGTCCTCTGCCAACTCTTTAGGAATAGCGTGCGGATATGATCTACTGCAACACGCAAACAGATACATATGATGAGCTATTAACCCCCAGAGACCCTTGGGGACCATATCAAATCTACCTACGTGGCAGAGAGAGAGAGAGGAAACACTGAGCATGGGTACACCCAATAGGGCAGATGAGTGATGATGATGCTGTGAATTCTTCTATGAATCCCATGTGCGTCAGGTCACCGGCAGGGAGGCACACACTCCTTCCCCACCCTCTTGATGGTGTACCTTAGGCTGACACCCCTTTTTATGTGCCCTTGGGCAACAATGGAAATTAGCTTCTATTTCTTCTCTGATATATGATGCCTTTAAGAAGTAATTACGAAGACTAGCTATTTGTCCATCTGTTACCCAAATGTATATTCTTATGCATATATACTTTCTTCATTGTAGCAAGTGTCTGTAGCTGGAATGTATTGCTTTCTGTTATGCCTGACGCAACTTTATACATTTCAAAATGTTTAATAAATAGAATAAAAAAAATAAAAAAAAGATCATCCCTGCAATGCAGTCACCCTTGCACCATGGTGCAAGTGTGCCTATGTTGGCGCTAGGCAGCAATTTGTGCGCAAGCGCAGGGGGCAAGCAGAGGAATGTGCTGTATCTTATAGATATAACACATTCCTGCCCTTTTCTTATGACGCAGATCGGCGCAGCAAAAAGGCTTGTGGCGCTGCCCTGCGCAAAAATTTAGCAAATGAGGCCCTCAGAGTTACTAGCTGTAGACATGCACCTGAATACGTTTCAAATGGGAAATTCCTGTGTCGGACACCAACTGGAAACAAACGCTTGCTTTCGGTGTCGAGCACAATCCCTAAAATCTGAGTCTGTGTTATATGTCGTTAGGGGCATTGCCATTTTAACGCGGTGTTATTGTCAAGAAATATTTTGACTTAGTTCTTAGGTGACAGATATGTCTCACCACATTGACTAAAGAGTTTGACTGTTTATTAGGGCCAGTGGAGAGCAGCCTTTTATTTGGTGCATTGATTATTTTAGCTTCCTCAATATGACTAACAAGCTTTATTTGTGATTGTGTAGAGGGAAATAATTCGTCTTTGGTATGCTGGTTGTGCTTTACATTTAATCTGACATTGTGCTGGTTTTAATTAAGCTACTAAAATTAATGATGCAACGTAGCACAGTCAAAATCACTATCTGGCGACCATAAAGGATTAACACAACTTGATTTAAACAAATCTGATCTGGACAAATCAATTACAACATTGAAACAGAATTAAAGATTTGATGCACAGAATAAAAAGTAAGGCTAGCGATAACAAATATATGTAATCCAATGACAATTCTTGTTGCCTCAGCTTAATATTGAGTCACGGCTCAGAAGATTGGACAAACAATAAGATGCGGTCAATGGTGATAGGGCAAAGAGATACCAAGCAGCAAGTACTACTGACAGACATAACTTTACAATGCTTCTAATGGTTCTTCTTGCCAACTGCTAATGTGTTGTTCCCTTCTAGCAGAGTGAAGGTAATAATAGTCTAAGGAATATTAGCGGCTACACTGTTGCTTGTTTTTAGGTCTCGCCTACTAGACAGCTTATGCACTATCCATTGAGAGGCATATTCTTAAATTACACTAAGCTTAGAGTTGGTCCATTTGTTATGATCAGTGGGATTCATTGTCACTCTCAGATGTTTTATGTTAGTTTGTGTGGGGATTCCATCCTCTTCTAGTTTTTGTCCCTCCCTGGGAGTAGAGACACATTACGTCTGTCCTTCCACTGCTCATGTTTCAGGCACTACTTTTTTCTTTTTTAAGCACTCCACAAGAGTGCAAGTGTTTTCCAATGGTCTCCCTAGTGTGCTTCTCTTCCCCTTCTGCGCTTTGTGTTAGCTCTCTCTTTTTCCTGCCTGCTTCTCCCTTGTCAGATCCCATTTCTCTCCCTCTATTTACAATTCCTACACCCTTCCCCCCGATGCTCCATGTTGCCCTCTTTTCCTGTTAGTCTGCTTTGCTTCCTGTGTTTCCTGTGTTGCTATGCCCTACCTGTCCCCATTGTTGCTTCTGCTCTACCCGCTGTGTTGCTTCTCATGGCTCCCAGGGAATCTGACATATTTGCGTCGGCTTTGCCAAAGAGCAAATGGCCTGCACAACGTTTGGATCAACTTTGCAGGAGAACAAATACTGAAGCTTTACTTCTAAGGGGTGCAGTGGTGCCCAGAGCCCTGGGACATACAATCAAAGCCTGAGTTGTCATAGTGGATAAGGTCAGGCCCTCAGCTTTCTTTCACTGAAGTGCACGACTCCCCTTTCTGATGTGTAACACCAGCTGTGGTCTTTCCCTCTCAGAGACCCCTCAGAGTGAGTAGCATAGAGGTGCAAAGCAGTTGCTACTGCTTTCTGCTTCACACATTTTATATTTAACTCCAAGGACTACAGAGTTTTACAACATCACAATTTTAGACAGCTTTTAGCTGTCTGTAGGCCCTCTGGTGCTTTAATTGAGATTTAAAAAATGGGGAGGTCTCTAAAAGAGCATAGCCTAAGTAATTAAGGGTGTGGCTTAAAACATGTGAACCTCAATCCTGTGCTTTATGCAGCCTGGTGCCTGACCAGCATTTAGGTGCTTCTTTGTGATTTTTCAGCTAACAAACCCAGACGTATCAAAAAGCAACATACATGTGCCTAAAACAAGCCCACTGACTTTGTTGTAAGTGCTTGTTAGCAGTTTTATATGAATAACAACAGTGAATTTGTTTTAAACAATTAGAATTAATAATTACAAATGGTACATAAGCGGCTTTCACCATGTATGCACTAGAGAGAAGCAAAGGATTGGATGAGCATGTAATATAGATATTGTTATGACACACTGATGCACACTGCCTTCATCCTCCGCTCCAGAGCTCTTTTTTGTGAAACACAATGTATTTTAGGATGTGAAACATCACAATGGTAGACATGGTAAGTACGCCTTTCAATACCTCAGTGCATCAACATGTATCGTCCCATCCCCCAATCCTACAATCCCATTCCCATTAAGACTTCACCCCAATTAACAGGGGAGCCATGAAACATTTAAAGAGTGAGGAAATTAAGAAATATGCTTACCCGAACAGAAATATGAGGTGTCTCATGCATCCCTGAACTCTGGAAGACCTTGTAACACCCCCTGTAGCGGGTGATTGCATGAAACCTCAGGAAGGGACCTTAGAACAGCAGGACAAAAACTTCCAAGAAAAACAAGCTCCAGAGCTCTTAAACATGCCCCATAAGGAACATCCTTCCACAATCAGAACGCACACAGACACATAAATGTAACAGCTCACATGCACAATACAAGCCTTGAAAAACCCAATAACTCCGTTTTTTAGAACCAAGACCTTTTGGTTTGCCAACGCTTAGTAAAGTAAGTTACAATTGCAGTATGAAATTGCACTAAAGCAAAAGAGAGTTTACAAATGTTATCAAATTTGATGTCTTTTGCTTACGTGTAATATGCAATGTATCATACAGTACATATTGCTAAAACATCAACAAAGCCAATAGGAACCAAAGAGTAGACCTATTGGTGTTGACAACACTTATTTTCATTCTGCCATTGTCTTCCACTCCTCCTCCTCATAGCCCGAGGAGCTTTTACCATCAGAGGAAAGAAATTTGGGCCAGATGTAGGTAGGTTTCATTTTGCCAGTTGCAAATTGCGAGTACTAGCGACTCGCAATTTGCAACTCGCAAAATGAAATGCAGAAAGGTGTCTCAGACACCTTCTGCGACTCGCTATGGGGTCGCAAAGACCCACTTCATGAATATTAATGAGGTGGGTCGCAGTTTGCGACCCCATAGCGAGTCCAGGCACTCACAGGGATGGTGGTCTGCTGGAGACAGCAGACCACCATGTCTGTGACTGCTTTTAAATAAAGCAGTTTTTTTTTCTTTTTGCATCCCATTTTCCTTAAAGGAAAACGACCTGCAAAAAGAAAAAATACCGAAACCATTTAGTTTCGGTTTTTTCAGAGTAGGCAGTGGTCCATAGGACCACTGCCTGCTCTGAAAACTACTTTTTTGTGGCATTCACAAAGGGGAAGGGGTCCCATGGAGACCCCTTCTCTTTTGCAAATGAGTTACCATCCACTTCAAGTGGATGGTAACTGCGAGTTGGTTTGCGACCGCTTTCGCGGTCACAAAGCAACTCAACATCGCGATGCGGTCGCAAATAGGAAGGGAACACCCCTTCCTATTTGCGAGTCGGAATCACATTTTGCGAGTCGGTACCGACTCGCAAAATGTGACTCTGCATCGCGTAAGGCCTTTTGCGCCTCGCAAACTGCGTTTTTCGACATTTGCGAGGCGCAAAAGGCTTCCTACATCTTGCCCTTAGTTTTTAAACCAAAGCAGAAGAATTCCACTCCATTTGTAATTACTCAGTGGGATTTAAATTTAGTTGTGACTTTTTTGATGGGTTCACCATTTGAGCATATGCATACTTGCATGTTGAGGCTTTTAGTTTCTAAGACAGTTTTTCTAACAGCCATTGAGTCACCTAGACGTGTGAGTGAGCTTCAGGCTCTTAGTGTGAAACCACCTTTCACTACCTTTCATGCTGTCAAGGTGGTGCTGAGAACCAGGGTGGCTTTCCTTCCTAAGGTAGTTACTCCCTTCCATCTGGGACAATCTAAAACTCTACCTTTCTTTTACCCTCCTCCCCAACCATCAAAGGAGGAGGAAAGGCTCCATCGCTTGGATCTGAGAAGGGCCCTGAGCTTTTACACAGAAAGGACGAGAGACTTCAGAATTGATGATTAGCTCTTCATTGGATATGTGGGCAAAATGAAGGGCAAAGCTGTCCACAAGAGGACTCTTTCAAAGTGGGTCATTCTTTGCATAAAGATTTGTTATCCACTAGCAAAGAAGGTTCCCCTTGAGGGCATTAGGGCCCTTTCCACCAGGGCTAAGTCTGCCACTTCGGCTTTAGCTGGAGGTGTGCCTGCTGCTGATATTTGTAAGGCAGCAACTTGGGCTTCCCTCCACATTTTTGCAAAGCATTATTGTTTAGACTCGAAGTTAGGAGGGATGGTCATTTTGCCCTTTCTGTTTTGCGCACTTCTTGGTTTGACCAGTCAGGCACCCACCTCCGAGTGCAGGACTGCTTTGGGATTCTATTCATAAGGTGAGATAGTTGTATCCATCAGAAGAACAAGTGACTTACCTTCTGTAACGCTTTTTCTGCTGGATACAGTAGCTACCTGTGGTTTCCTCACAGTAGGACCTGCCTGTCTAGTCATACCAAGAGTACTGCTGTTAGTGTTATAGATACTATGTATATCTTTATATATATTTTATATATATATATATATATATATATATATATATATATATATATATATATATATATATATATATTTGTATAAAGAATTATTTATATAAATACATTGAGTTGGCACATGTTGTGATTGTGATGTCTGTATTCACCTGTTCGCCTCAAAGGCACAGTAAAAAATGGTGAAACTGACATCAGCACACCAGTGAGGACTTCTTATGGCTCCAATGACATCAGACGGAATTGCATGCGGAGCCAAGCAATTCTGAGTTCCTCGTCGATGTGGCGAGCTAGGAAAAAGTTTCAGTTGAATGCTGGTAGATTGGAAGAATTAATAAGGTGAGGAATCCACAGGTAGCTACTGTATCCACCAGAAAAAGCATTACCGAAGGTAGGTAACTTGTTTGTGTGGCCAATTAGATCACCTGGCTGAAGATGCTGAGTGAGATGCTACCTGGTCACTGTGGGGCATCCCTACATACCATCTTCTGAATCAGAGGAGGAGATACAGAATACAGAGCAGGAAAAATCGTCCTACCACATATCTATCTACATCCTGTTACCTCCTTGATATTTTTGTCCTCAGTGTTGCGGAGGTAAGTGCATATAGCTAGTTAAAGAACCTATGCCCACATGCATGTACTTACCTCCTCAAAATTTTGATCCTTGAAATTTGCCTACAATTTTATGGTTAAACGATATTTCCTACTCGGAATAAAACCTGAATGATAATACTCAATAAAGCAGCTATCTACAATGCTTCACATACTCCACGCTTCATAATTTTTAGGACCTTACACTCGCTTTATGAACCCTCAGGCTTGCAAGCCACTGTATATTTGATGTAATTTTTCCTTTTGTGAAATGTTTGATTTACGTTTTTCTTTTTAAAATCATTACCACCCATTTCATTTTTTTCCCCTAAATGTTACAGGTTTGAAAATGGAGGTCACTTAGGGGTGACCACTGGCTTGCCCTTTGAGAGCCCTAGCACTGTATTTGCAACCCCAGGCCTCAAAGGTGGCAAAATCAGTGCCAGAAACAGTGGGGCAGCTTATCCTTATGGACATTGATTTCCTTCTTTCTTTTTCCAATGTTTTTATGACATTCCCAGTGAATAATAATATTTACTATTATTGTAATAAAAATGGAGTCGAACTAGCTGAAATGTAACCTTCCCTGACAGCTGATGTAAGTAATGAATGCTTTTAAATGTATGTTGTGCGCAGGTGAGAGACCTTTTATGAGAGTGTGTGTACGTGCGATCGTGAATGTATGTGTACGCATGTGTGTGTATCATTGAACATAAAGATCAAATGGCGTGTGATGTCACTTCCACTACCCCTAGCCTTTTGGTAACTTTCCGTTCACGGGTTTGAAGTCTGATTTTCTTTCTAACATATGGGCAAATGCTATTAGTGCATTGATGTTGAGCTGTTTTATGGGTACTATTTTCTTTGCTTTGTTATTCTTGTTGTCCAATTAATTAAAATGAATCGCACTTTGAAGCACACTGGCAGGTAGTCCACTCATTAAAACAAATAGTAAAGAGCGTTAAACAAAGTATACCAATGCAACTAAAAAAATCCAAAGATTTTAATATGTGAAGTCAGTGGGAGTGGCTGCAACCTGGTAACTGCTTTGGCTTGGCTCAGCATCCTTCACTATATTCATTAGTCCTGGGAAAAATTGTAATTATGCCGGCATTATCTTGCATATTTTCCAGCATTTTGCATAATGCGTGTTATGTGAAATTCCCAAAAGTGCACCAATACGCATGTTGCATAATTTCAAGTCCATTTGTATAAAAAACCTATGTTTGGATCACAAGAATTACCTGATCAAACAGAATGGGAGCCGCTTTTTTCCTCAATACTATTTTTTAGCACAAAATGAGTCCTCGTGTCCAGTATGGATGTGAAGATGTGTCTTGCAGTAAAATATAGTACTAAATAACTTATTTGCATTTTGCATAATTGCACTTTGAGTCGAACAATTTGTCCAACATTTGTGCATAGTTATGCAGAAGGAAATTACTTTGACAGTAGCATGTGTCATTCAGATAAAATATAACACTCATGGGTGTTTTCGGCAATTGACAATTGTGATACATGTACAACAGGAAGAGATTTGTGCACAACAAAGTAAAAGAATGAAGTAGGAGATAAAATTGCAGTTGTGAAAAATCCAATATAATGCACATAAATGACCATAGAGAGAAAGGGAATGCGAGACAGATGTTTGATGACCAATAGGCCTAAATGATAACATTAGGAATAAAAATAAATCCATGAAATACTATCCTCTGGGCAGCTAAATTAATGACTTAAGTGTAGCAATTAAACCTGGTAGCAAGACAATTTCTTTATAATGTAGTTAACTCACAGCAAATCATATAAAACAAATTAGGTTAATCTCTGTAATATCGTTTTCAGACAATCAAAGTCACTGCATTCATATGTGCGTGGAGCGTCACTCCCAGTAATTGGAAGAACAAAATGTATCTTAAATGCTGGTTTACTAATGCCAAATGTCCACCCCTCAATACATATTTCTTTGTTTTTTTATTGTAAAGAATACATTAATCCAACCACCGCCTGCAGCCAGGCCCTACAGCCAACCTCCCATAACTGCCCAACGCTGCGCCGTGTACGGCCAAAGGCCATGCGCGGCAGGGGTTGGCCACAGGGCCTTGCCTGCGGGCTGGCCCTTTGGCCAAACCCCTATAACCATCCAACCCTGTGTCAACCCCAGGTTGCTCCTTGCTATCCAGTTTCCAGACATACATATGACATTCAACCCAAAGATTTTGATGGCAAAAACACTTAAATGTTTCATCACTAGGAATGTTTAACATTCAAAGCGCTAGTAAATAAACAGACAAACTACCAGGATTTGAACTTTCAACCTACTGAGTGACAGTCCAAGAGCTTTACCAGTGGGGAACAAGAGACCCTCTTCTACTGTGCCTCAAAACATAATTATAACATTTGCAACTAAACATCCTGCCAGTGTGACACTTTGAAGTTATTGCATGGACAGACCATTGCAATAACAATCTCTCTCTCTCTCTTCCATTTCTTTATGGGATGGAAGAGAGAGAGAGAGAGAGTGACGGGACTGTGGGGGAGCCTGAAGGCCTCCGCAGTCCTAGACGGCTCCCCATGTCCAGGGGGAGGCGGCATTGCTCGCACAAGCAGGGAACTGCTTGAAATAGTAGTTCCCTGCTTGCAGGAGCAATGTTTGGCAGCTCCCGTTTGCAGAAAGTGGAGTCATGTTTGCTTTTGTTTGGTGGGAGCTGTCAGCTCCCACTGAGCAAGATCAAACAGCTACCTCCCAAGGGTGGGCACCTTGGGAGGTAGCAGGAGCAGGCCTTGAGGGGTGGTGGTCCCCAGGGCCATTCATGGCTCCATGAGGGGGGCCGCATGGTCCTCCTCCATTGTTGCACTTAACTCGGGTAGGTGGTGGTCCTCGGGGCTGAGGGTCTACAACAGACCACCTTCATTAGTTTATTTCAGCCTCAGAAAGGTGGCGGTCCCCGGGGCTGTGAAAGTGGGGCCAAGTTTCCCCCATTCATTTAAATCAATTGCCCTGGGAAGGTGGCAGTCCCCGAGGCTGCGGGGGTTCCGCACGGGCCCCCCTGCATTAATTTCATATTTAGCCCCGGGGACGTGCCAGTCTCTGGGGTTACGGGGAGGCCGTATTGGCCCACCCATTAATAATAAATGTTTCACCCTGGGGAGGTGTCAGAGTCCCTTGGTCTGCTGAGGGGAAGGACCTGTGCCCCCCAGCATTATTTTACTGCGATTTGCCCCAGGGTGATGGCGGTCCCTAGGGTCCACCCACATAACTATATTGAAGTGCCCTGGGGAGGTGGTAGTCCTCGGGGCTGTGGGCCCCCAACATTATTTTACTGTGATTTGCTGAAGGGTGCAACTGGCCCCCTGGACGTGCGGGGTGCCGTGCTGGCCCCCATGCATAATTAATAACTAGCACCCCAGGGAAGTTGCGGCCCCCCCGGGCTGTGGTGGGGAGGGGGCGTGCGGGCCCCCACATTATTTTAACATTTTGCCCTGGGGTAATGGTGGTCGGGGAGGCAGGTGTGCCCCGCCTTTATTTTAGCCTCCAATGCCCCAGGGAACTGGCCCTCCCGGGGGCAACTGAAAGGAAGAGCATTGGAGACTGCACTTTTTTACTTTTTTTAAAATCTAAGAACAATCAACTGATTCAGGCACAGATTCTTCAGAGATTTAGAAAATATGCTTTTTAGCCCTGGTGGGGTCACTTGGGGACCCCTGTATCAAGGCTAGGGGCCCAGGGCGACCGTACCCTGGTCCCTTTAATTTTTTTGAATCTTTTTTAGTGGGACTCGGCTGAAGCTGAGTCCCAAAATGACTGCCAATACTTCCTTGTTGAAGTGTTGGCAGCTAATCGGATATCAGCCTGGGGACAGTTAGATCCGCAATCATCCTCGTTCCTAAATATCTATATTTTTGAACCTTTACTATCTCCAAAACTACTAAACAGATTTACACGGGCGTGGCCTGAGGCCGATGGAGAGCACGCTTAAAGCGGAGCTCCCGGCGGCCTCTGTTTATCCAGCATTATCCTGTACTCCCGGCCTCCTGAAAACCAGCACCAGCCGCCCGAAATATGAGAAGTGCCGAATGTGCACCATAATACAGTGTTTTAGGGACTTGTAGAGCCCCGGTGAGCCACGGGGTGTGAGCTGCGACGAACTCCTGCGACGCAAGATGGAGGCCTTGCACTAGAGTGGAGCGGGCCTTCAGAGATGGAGCCGAGACCCAGGGGCGACAAGCACGGCACCTGCTAAGATACGAGGGACCGAAGGTGAGGAGACCCCAAATGCCTGTGGGGACTGACCGCGGAGTTGAGATTACCCTCCGGCCAGTGAGCCTGGCGAAACCAGCGATTGGGGTAAGTGACTGCCGGCGGAGGCACAGAGGCAGTGAGCGACTGGATGCGACCGGCACAGGCACGGCTCAATAAAGACCGCGCTGGGGATCTGCGTGTGCTGCTGGACCCCCCCTTCCTCTTCCCCCCCCGTTCCGAATCGAAGGGGGAGTGGGAGTTTGCCCTCCACTGTGGGGGCCTTTTGCCGATGCTGTCAACTCAGACTGAGGGGCTGCTCCGATTGCCTCTGGAGACCCGCATAGTCCATAAGGACGAACTTCAGGTTTGGGCAGGAGCGACGGACTCCTGAAGTGGGTGCTGCCGCGGGGAGAGCATTTGAGACGCATAGCTTGCGCCTGCGAGGATCGCCTGCTCGCCTCCCCATGGATTTGTGAGGCCCAGGCTGGGATTCGCTGGGGACCCCGGTGGTCCCCGGGAGCGGACACATAGCTGGAAGGATGGAAAGTATCCCTGGGGGCCACAGGCCTGCAGGACAGAGCCCTGGGGAGGGCGCACACACACGGCACATAATTAGAACGCGTGGCTTGTATCTGAAGGGATCCCCGGGCCGGTCTTCTCTCCGCTCATCGACCCAGGTGTGGGACTGGCCCCTGAACAACACGATCTATCCCCGAGAGCTGTGCCTGCAGCAGGAGTGGAGGACAATGAGCACACAATGGGCAAAATGAAAAAAACAAGATGGCCCAGAAAGAGGAGCGCAGATGGAGACCAAATTGGAGGGGTGTGACACCGGAGGAGTCGAGCTACATCGAGATCTGCCCAAGGAGACCACTAACCGTGGACCTGAGACTTCTCAGAGATGATCCTCACCGCCTAACAGACAGAGTTGTTACGAATGAAAAATCTCTTGAACAACTCACACTGAACTGTCAAAGAATGTATCCGAACTAACATAACGCATTCAAACACTAGAGGCTCGGGCAGAAGATGCAGAAAATAGAGCCCGCAGAAGTAATCTGCAACTAGTGGGACTCCCAGAAAAGGCAGAACAGGGAGCGACATGCGTGGAAACATTCTTAGAACACTGGATATGCAGGGAAGTGGCTCCCAAGGGCCTGTCACCATATTTTGCAATTGAACATGCCCACAGGGTGCCGGCAAGGCCTCCGCCTCCGGGGCCAACCAATAATTGCCAAACTGCTCCACTTCCAAGGACAGAGACCACATCCTTACCCAGGCGAGGTTGAAAGGGGAGCTTAAAATGGGGGGCCAAAATACAATGATCTTTCCGGACTTTACCAGAGACACCCAGAAGCAAAGGGCATCTTTTGCTGAGACAAAGAAAAAATGCCGGGAACGAGGAATCCAATATGCCATGCTGTTCCCAGCTAAGCCAAGAATAGTCACTAACAATGAAGTTCTTTTCTTCACTGCGCCGCAACAGGTGTGGGAATGGCTAGAATCGATTGACAATGCCTCAGCAAAGGCCACAGTAAACCCAAATAGATTGCGCACCGGAGCACGCCGAAGAACTGGTAAACTGCAGCACCGCCACATAAACAAGCACTACAGGAAATGCGGGCAGCAGTAGATGTCACAGCATCTTTAAATGGACAGGGCCTGGGATCATCACACCCCTCCGAGGTTCTTTCTGACCACGAATCCACGTTTGGTAGCGCATCCTTCTCGTCACATGACATCTCAGGTACCATGCCGAAAGTGACACCGGGGACCTCAGACGAAATAATATAAAGGGCGCCAGCCCATTAGCACACATACTGACTCTTCCTATATGAGGAGAATGAGTAAGTTTGCCCAGACGCAATGGATGACACGGAGTAAGCCTTGCTCTTTCACCACTGAAGAGATGAAAACTTTACAGACCCTGCAAAAACTAACAAGAAAGCACTACAAACACTACCACATCATAACACGTTCTATAACGGATTTGCACTTGAACTACCTGCATCAAGGCTGAGAATTTGAGGAGTAATCTGCAACACTGGATGGCGGAGAGCACGCCGGGAGAAGCCTGCTCTTGGTCTTTTGCACTTCACCCCCCACGTACAATGTTAACAAAGTTATTGAAAGTTTGGACGGGGATAGTTTTAATACCGATCCTGGGGAGAGGGAGTTGGAATATTGGGAAAACTGTTTTGTTAATGATCGTTTTGACATCAATAAGAGTATCTGCTCCACTACATCCACTGACACATAAGGGCATGTCCTCACTGGTTCGAAAACACTGGGTACGGGGGGAGACAAGAAAGATATACCTTGCCTAAAAAGAAAGTATGAAATGCCCCCTAACCTATAAGTGCTTGACTTGGAATGTCAGGGGATTGAACAGCATGAACAAAAGATATAAGGTCTACTCTCAACTTAAATGAGAGGGGTACATATAGCTGCCATCCAGGAAACACACCTAACAGGGCAGGAGATTAAGGCTGTAACCAGGATATGGCGTGGCCAGATCTACGCTACAACCTATTCGGCATATGCCAGGGGGTCCTCGTGTGGATTCGACCGGTAGTCCCGTTCCAAAAAACAAACTCAATTATAGATAAGGAGGGCCGCTATGTCCTGGTGTCTGGGAGATTGGAGGGTAGAGATATTACACTGGGGGGATTTACACACCAAACCAAGAAAAGGGCACCTTCCTGACTTCACTGTCACGTACCCTGGGGCCGCACCTCACTTAGGCAACCATCATAGGCGGTGACTTTAATTGTATACGGCGCCTATGACCTATATCAGTTATTGATACGGCGCTTGATAGATGCCTCCCACTACAACGATCCCCCTCACACAGGCTAGCCAAGGTATTCACAAACTGGCAACAGCACTGGGGCTTCACAGACTGTTGGAAACACCTCCATCCTGCAAAGCGAGACTACTCCTTTTTTCCCATTTACATGACCTACATGTTCGACTAGACGCCTTTTTAGCGTCTCCTGAAGTCAACAGCACAGCATTAGCAGCTGAGTACCTATGTTGCACGGTCTCGGATCATAATCCTCTATTACTCATGCTGGCCTGGAGAAAGGAACGCCCTTGCATACCGGATTGGCGACTCAAAGTGGAATCACTTGAAGATAGCGCTTACCGGTAATCCATTAATGACACAATCCGAAATTACTTTGAACATAACCAAGGAACTGCGTCTTCCCGCGCAATAGAATGGGAGGCCTTTAAAATGGTTATTAGGGGCCAGTGCATGGCAGAGGTAGTGGGGGTCAAGAAATCACTGGAGAAAGACATTGAAAAGAATGAGGGAGAACTTAGAGATCTGGAACGAAGGAGGCCTGGTGGTCCGGAGTTATCCCCACTAATCACTGAGACCAGGGAAAAAGTTGCAATAGCAACTGAAAAGTTATGATGCTTTGACTATAAAAAGTATATGACCAGGCAGCATGCAGAAGGGGATAAAGCTGAGGCCCTAGTGGCCTGTCTTTCGGCGCCGCCATGGCAGAACTCTTTGGTGATGGAAATTGAGGATAATGATGGGAAGCAGTTTTTCAGACAGGGGGAAATTAATGATAGATTTACTTTTTGGAAAACTCTTCCATTGTCGGTGGCAGGGAAAATAGCGCTTATATAGATGGTTGCCCTGCCTAGATTAATGTACTACATCTCTACCTGACATTGCTTATTCCTCGTTCATTATTCCGGGATATCAACTCCATTCTGACCAGTCTCGTCTGGGGGGTGGGTAGACGTAGGTTAGCACTGAATAAGCTTCAAAGACCCACAGCAGTATGGGGAATGGCAGCACCAGATGTAGAAATCTACTATATGGCATGCCAGCTACAGTGGTTAGCAAAGGCAATACACACCGCACAATCGGAATCAACCATGGGCCACCAAGCAGAGCATTCATTTAAAGACCTATTATGGGTCCTAATGAACCCCAGAGGGCAACACACATTGCATCTGCCAGATTTACACATACTGCGCAGCTGCTGGCTGTGCAGCTTACAGCGCACGAGAACCACCTCGCCATATGCACCGGACATGCCACTGAGCGGACTGACTACACTCCCGGGTGGTCGGTCCTTGATGGGCATATCAAGACTAGCTGCATACAACATTACTAAACTAGGGGATCTGTTTAGTAACAGAGAATTACTGACCTTTAACGCTCTAATGGACCAATTTGTCGTCCTCCCAGGGTTGTTTCTTATACACAGATCACAAAAAGCACTCATACAACGGCAATGGAAACGAGGTCTCTGCGAACCACCCACGCACACAGGATGTCAGGCCCTCTGCACAATAGGCAGGGAGGGGAAAGTTGTATCTACCCTTTACAAAGCATTGCAGAAAGACACTCTTCTCCGTTTAGAAAAACTACGAATGGTATGGCAAGAGGACACAGGGGCATCCATAGATGAACAACTATGGGCAAGAATCACAGCACATATATACACGGTATCTAGAAATTCCCGGTTCAAATTGATCAATCTCTACGTATTCCACAGAGCATACCTCACCCCCAACAAGTTAGCAAAGATAATTCAAACTAGGGATGGTGGATGCCCCTGATGCTCAGTGTCGGATGCAGACCTCGTCCATATGTTATGAAGCTGAGCAGGGGTTGGACTGTACTGGGAGGGGGTGTTCCAGAACATAACTGCAGTAACAGGAAGGAGACTTCAGACCACACCAATGATGGCCCTACTTGGGGAGTTTCCCCGCCCCAACACCAAAAAAATCACGAATAAATACATTGACCTAGCATTGCTACTGGCTAAAAGAGAAATTACACTACACTGGAATGACCCAGGTGGACCACACTTACAAAGATGGAAGGACACATTAATTAAATGGGCCGAGGCAGAGGGAGGGTATTACACCAAGAAGCAGCGAGAGGTTGCGGCCCTGTAGCATCGGCATGGTCATGAGAGTCTATATTATATTGCCTTAAGGAACCAACTGCAGAAGAGGGGAACCAGCCCTCATCACCCGAGAAACCAGAAAGTGCTGAAGAATGTAACCAGTAAAATGTTACTAGGCCTTGACTTTAAACAAAATCAGTCAATAAGGGAAATACTGATAGAACCAGTATTTATGCCACAAGAAGAGGAATCGATATGAGGGGATGGGAATAAAAGGGGTAATAGTTTAATCAGGATGTTGTTTATGCCTGTACTTGTTATCAGCTAAAAATCAATAAAAAATATTTTTAAAAAAGATTTACACCAATGCACGAAAAACACAATCTGCTCAACAGGATCTACCTTCCTGCCAAATTCAGTATAATTCTGTTCAGCGGTTTGGGCTGTAGGCATGTCTAAAGACCCCATGGAAAAATGAATGCAGAAAACGAGTTTTTGGACCCCCCTTTTTCTCAGCCCTTGCTTGACAAACACCCAAAAACTTTCAAGACAGCAGCTGAACCAACTAAAGTATACATTTTGAAAATTTCGTTAAGATTTGTCAAGCAGCGCCAAAGTTATTGGCAAAACAAAAAATGCTCTTCCTATGGAAACTAAGGGGGTCATTACGACCCTGGCGGCCGGCGGTAAGGTGGCGGTAACACCGCCAACAGGCTGGCGGTGTTCCGCCAGCAATTATGACCGTGGCGGAATTGCCACGGCCATACCGCCGGCCCCTCCAATATCCCGCGAGGATTCCGCCTGGCGGTCATAATCCCCAGGGCAGCAGTGCAAGCACCGCTGCCCTGGGGATTATGAGTCCCCGACCGCCAGCCTGTCCGTGGCGGTAAACACCGCCATTGAAAGGCTGGCGGTAAGGGGACATGGGGTGCCCCTGGGGGGCCCTGCACTGCCCATGCACTTGGCATGGGCAGTGCAGGGGCCCCCAGACATAGCCCCGTCGCGCATTTCACTGCCCGAATTTTGAGCAGTGAAATGCGCGACGGGTGCTACTGCACCCGCTGCACATCAGCATTGCCGCTGGCTCTATTACGAGCCGACAGCAATGTTGATGTGACATTTCCGCTGGCCCAGCAAAAATGTCATAATAGGGAGCCATGAATACCGCCGGCAATGGAGGTATTCTGTCTCCCGGGGCCTCGGCGGTCCGCCGAGGTCGTAATGACCCCCTAAGTGCTAACTGTAACTACCTTCTGGTGTCCGCCAGTAGGTAATAAAAAAAAAAAAAAATATATATATATATATATATATATATATATATATAAGCTCATAGTCACCATCCGCCTAGTCTGAAATGGAGTATCCCCTATGGGGAACTACTTAGAGCGAAAAGGAACTGCAGCACACCTCAGAGTTTTGAAAGGGAACAAGAAACAATGATACAAAGGTTTAGATCTAGGGGATATTCAAACAAAGTTATCAAGGTTGCATGTCGTAAGGTAGAGGAAGTTCAGAGAGCCAATTTACTGGTTCCAAAAAATGAGGTGACTGATACAAACACCCTGAGATGTGTAACTACTTTCAATGCGTATTCGTCACAAGTGAAAAAGATCTTGATCAAATATTGGCATCTGATCAAGACAGATAAGGTGATTGGTTAGTTAGTTAGTTCTTATCCCAGGATAACTTACAGGAAAAGCAGCTCCCTGCGGGACATACTGGTAAATAGCTATTCACTCAAAAGGAGGGAGACCTTCTTAGACAAACAACAAGGTTTCTGCAAATGTGCGAAGTGTAAAGCATGCAGATATAGTATGAACCGTAAAGACTATGGCCCTCATTCTGACCTTGGCGGTCGGCGGAGAGGCGGCGGTCGGACCGCGAACAGACCGGCGGTATTAAAAATGGCATTCTGACCGCGGCGGTCACCGCCGCGACCGACCGCCACTTCCCCACTCCGACAGCCACGGCGGTCATGACCGACGGGCTGGAGTCTGCGCACTCCAGTCCGGCGGTCGACCCAAGACCGCCAACGGTATCATGACCCTGCTTACCGCCGCGGTTTCTGGCGTTCGGGAACCGCCATGCGAACCATGGCGGTAGGCACTATCGGGGTCAGGGAATTCCTTCCCTGGCACTGATAGGGGTCTCCCCCACCCCCCACTGCCCCCCGAGTCCTCCCCCCACACCCTCCACCCCCCTGCCACCCCCCAGAGGTGGTACAAACCCCCTCCCCACCCCCACCCCGACATGCACATACACGCACCCCGACATGCACACACCCCCAACATGCACATATACACACCCCCTACACACACACATACACAACGGGGACACATACATGCCGACATGCGCACCCGCCGAACTACACACATTGCCCATAGGCACAGCAGCACTCCCCGCCCGCATGCACGCACTCACACACCCCCTCTACACACTCACACGCACACCCCCATGCACGCACACATCACACAACACCCCCCTACCCCCTCCCCTCACGGACGATCAACTTACCTTGTGCGTTGGTCCTCCGGGAGGTGACAGGAGCCATGGGGAGGTGACCGCCAACAGAAGACCGCCAACAGAAGACCGCCACACAGAAATGTGGGTCGTAATTCTGTGGGCGGTGTTCTGCTGGCGTGGCGGTGGAGGTTGACCAGTCTCCACTTTCCCGCCGACCGCCAGTGTGGCTGCTGGCGGTTTTCCGGCAGAACGCTCCCAGCGGTCAGAATGCGCACAGCGGCATACCGCCGCGGTCGGCGGTCTTCACCGCGGCGGTAACTCGGCGGTCTTGCGAAAAGACCGCCAAGGTCAGAATGAGGGCCTATGTGCTACCAACGGGGAAAAAAGAGAGAATTAAAAAAAATTTGAGTTGCAATTCAGATTTTGCAATTTATGTGATAGTGTGCCCATGTGGGCTGCAATATGTGGGCAGCACGATTTTCCCCTAAAAAAACGGATTCTTGAACATTGGAGAGCAATTACAAACAAAGATGTAACTTACCCAGTAGCTCGCCACTGCAACTTGGTACATGCGGGAATGGTAAACAAAATGACATTTTTTGGAATAGACAGAGTGTTGGGCACCCCTAGGGGGGGCAACAGAGAGAGGCAATTAAGAAAGCTGGAATCCGAGTATATTAAGAGCCAACATCCTTGGGGTTTGAACAAGGATGAGGAACTTTATGTACATATTGGTTAGTCAAGGATGTAGGAACATGGTTGTGAACAGTTGTTCAGGGCTTTATCTAATTTGGTTTTATTGTTAATATGGCCATCCTACGAGCAATAGCAGAATTGTTATGAAGATGCTTTCAGTTTGATTATTTGGATGGAAAAGATGTTAAGGTGGAACATAGATTATCAGATTATTATATTTTAGGGGTAAATATATACTTTCTGTTTGTATTGTATTATATGATTGAGCAAAGTAAGAGTAAAATATAACAACAAATTACGATATTAAAAAAAAAAAACTCTTCTATGTCTATGATTTGTTACAGATTATATACTGGAGGTAGGAGGGGCCATATTGTAATTTTTCTTTACGGGCCAATGAAGAAGCCCGTGATGGTTGAAACGCGTTGCCCTAATTTTGTATTTGGAAAATGGAAAATTTGAAAAATTTAAAATCTAAAATATGACAAGGATGTACTGGTCTGAATAAACATTTCAGTTGCATGGAGTGCCAGCTTTTAAATTTTGTTTGGCGAAAGATATATATATATATATATATATATATATATATATATATGAAAGAAAAGATGTCCTGATCTGCGTGTTACGGCGCACTTAATTCTCCAGTGGTGCTGGTTTGAGGCAGGACAACCATATTTTCAAAAAACAAGATTCTCTTTCTGTTTTAGCAAGAGAAAACCGCACTCTGTCGTTGTGCCAAAAATACCTTAACTTTTAATACATTAGTGAGATCATAAACAAACAAACAGGAATCCCCTGACGCGTTTCGGTCTCACCAGACCTTGTTCACAGGTATATATAAAAGAGGGGTCAAAAAAGTTGCATTTTCCATGGTAGTTCCCATTGGACCCTTAGACACGCCTACAACTTGAACCATTGGACAGAATAACACCACATTTGGCACTTTCGCTTTTTTGGTGCAAAACCGTCTATTAGTTTTTGAGACATTAAAGGGAAAATAAATGTGGATGTCTAGGGACGCGTATCCTTCGTGGTGTATTCACAAATAATGACAAGCTTGTGCAAGGAAATGCTCAGCTCCGATTGGCTGTCAACGCTTTAAACCAGGAGGTGTTGACAGCCATCTTGGGACTCGGCTTCAACTGAGTCTCACTAAAAAGGTTTAAAAAAATAAGGGGCCAGGGTAAAGTCACCCTGACCCCTTAGCTCTGGTGCTGGAGTCCCATAGAGACCGCCCACCCCCCAGAGCTAAAAAAACATTTCTTTTAATTTTTGCTGCAATTCGCGGTGGATCCGGCAAAGATTTTTAAAAAACCAAAGCGCAGGCTCCTGCATTTCTGTAATTTGAGGTCCCTGAGTGGGCCAAGTGCTGGGGGCATTGTTAATTTAATGATGGTGTCAGTGGGTCTGTGAATGGGTGCGTGAGTCTCTGAGTGGATCTGTAAGTGGGTGCATGAGTGTCTAAGTTGGTTTGTGAGTGGATGCATGAGTGCCTAAGTGGGTCTGTGAATGAGTACATGAGTCAGTGAGTGAGTCGGTGAGTGGGTGCATGAGTGTCTGAGTGAGTGTGTGAGTATGTCTGTGAGTGGGTGTGTGAATGTCTGTGTGGGTGTGTCAGTAGCTGTGTGAGTGACTCAGTTACAAAGGGATCTCACCTGCCCTTTTATCCAACAACCTTGCACAAAATATCTACCCAAGTGCAGTTCTTTCTGCCTCCTTGGGTAAATGTCCAGTATGTATTCTACACTACAGCTGTGTAATGGACCACGAGGAAATGTCACCAGTGAGTAAGTGATTCTTTGTTTTTGTGGAGATGGCCTCATAATCCTCGGCATCAGAACGCACCACCAAAATCGGTGGAAAACACACTGGGGGACCCTTTGGTAAGCTGTCCACCATCCTGGCAAAACTGTTGAAGACCTTTACATACTACTAAGGTGGACAGTGCAGGGCCAAGCAGGTGGAATTTCCAGGTGATTTGCACATTTATATACTCAAAACATTTTAAAGGGATAACTATGGACTCTGCTCTCAACAGAAGAGAACACGAAAGAACCCACTCATTAAGTCACATATAGATTGCGCACCAAAAGATCAGTGATGCATTCACCTTCACAAAGGGATTTCACATTTCTTGGCATCATCCCCGGTGGCCCAGCCTTCATTCAATAGGGGAGGGGGGCTACGCGGCCCCCTTCCCTGGGCCGATTTCAGCCCCAGGGACCCCAACACTCTGGGCCCATTCTTAACATATATTTTTTTTGGAGAGGGGGCCTGCATGGCCCCCGGGCCGATCTCAGCCATTGGAATGCCATCCCCTGGGGCCTGGCCATGTGACCTGGGGGCAATCAGTCATCACCGTTGGGGACTGCAGGGGGATCCTGAGTGCCCCCTTGGTCCCAGCTGGCTCTGTGCCTCCTGCGGGAGCCAGCATTCCTGTCACAAATAGGGAGCTGCTAAAAATGCATCTCCCTGTCTGTGAGAGCAATCATTTCCCCTGTTTCCCTGCCCACATGTCTGCGAGCAGGGAAACAGAGGAAACCTCTCGTCCAAGCAAGCAAGAGCTGTTTTACAGCTCTTGCTTCCTGGGTTCAGAGTTGGCTTTGCTCTAACTTGGCAGGAGCTGTCAATGCCCCCGCCAAATCAAAGCAAACAGTTATGTCCTGGGGTGGCCAACTGTGCGGCCCTCCCTCCAGCCTTTAAACAGTCCCAGGGAGGTGGTACCCAGGGCCGGGGGTCCACAACAGAACTCCTTCATTCTTTCAATTCAGCTCCAGGGAGGTGGCAGCCTCCAGGGCTGTGGGCAGGAGTTCCCAGGCTCCCGCATATAATTGAAACAGCCCCAGGGAAGTGGCAGCCCCCGGGGTTGCTGGGGGGCGCATGTCCCCCCTTATTTTGAAACAATTGCCCTGGGGAGGTCGGGTCGCTGGAGCTGCGTGTCCCCTGCATATAATAGATTGTTAGCCTTGGGGAGATGGCGGTCCCTGGGGCTGGAGGGGGTCCGCAGGACCTCTCCTACTATAATTAAAAGATTTTGCCCAGGGAAGCTGATGGTCCCCAGGGCATAAATAAGCACATGAGGGGGGACCCGTGCCCCCATCCTTTATTTTTTATATGCCCCCAGGACCAAAGCACCTGTGGGCTTTACTAAACTAAGCAGGGAGACTGTGCTTGTTTTTTCTTTAATTCTTGACACAAATTTGAGAGGCTATCACAAATTCACTACAATATTTTTAAAGTGCTTTTTAGCCCTGATGGGGGGTCGCCTTGGGCCCCCAGCACCAGAGTTAATAGTCAGGGTGTCCCTACCCTGCCTCCGTTTCTTACTTTTTGTCTTTTTTTCAGGGACTTGGCTGAAGGCGAGTCCTTGTTGAAGCGTTGGCAGCCAGTCAGATCTCAGCATGAGATTGGGAGGATTCACAGAGCCTTTGCGTCCCTATCTATTCAAATTTGAATTTTTCTTTAATGTCTCAAAAAATACAAAATGGATTTACACCAAATAGCAAAAAGGGTGCTTTCTGGACAAAGATCTACCTTTCTGCCAAATTTAGTGTAATTCCATCCAGCGGTTCAGGCTGTAGACCTGTTCAAAATCCCAGTGGGAATTAGCATGGCAAAAACACGTTTCAAGAACACCCCCCCCACTTTTCTCAGCCCCCATGTGACGGATTCCTGACTGCAGCTGACATGAGCATAAAATCTTTTGGGGAAATTTCGTGAGGATTCATCAACCGGTGCCAAAGAGACAGGCAAGTAAAAACATGTTTTTTTTATAGAAACTATGTCATAACTGCCACTAGGTTTTATATGTATATCAATGTATCTATCTATCTATCTATCTATCTATAGATAGATAGATATCTAAATGTATATACATATACATAACTGCCACTAGGTTTTATGTATATATATATATATTTGTATATATCTATATCTATTTATATCTATCTATCTATAGATAGATAGATAGATAGATAGATAGATAGATAGATAGATAGATAGATAGATAGATAGATAGATAGATATAGATATATACATAGATATACATATAAAACCTAGTGGCGGTTATGACATAGTGTGTGTATATATATATATATATATATATATATTTTAAACAAAAGCGTCCTCTCTGTGAAAGCGCACTCCCACCAGGTTAATTTAGGAAAATCGAAATTCAGCAACTCACAGCGAATTCCTTTCAGTCTTTTCAAAATTCAGGCCTATATCGAAAAAACATCTCTGGACACGTGTTTCGGGGTTGATCCCCTCATCAGCAGAGAAACTAAAAAATATATCACCCTCGTAGGTGCAGCCATTGCTGGATGTGTTCCAGACTCTCATTCCTTTTAAAGACCACATACCTGGCTCGTTCAGCAAATTCAATTGCAAGCACCTGATTAATATATTCAAGTACCAGCCCAAGTGCATGCTGGTTACGGTAGTCCTGCGCATTTGTAGTTGCACCCAAAGTGGGTTGCTGGAGCCAGACAAAATCATGAAAAGAATACAATTCCTTAGTAGGCGAATTCGACGTGAATTTTCAAATTAGCTGCATATATTCCAACCTGCTGCTCGAAGTGTGACAATCCATTTTAGTCACACCGACCTGCTCAGAACACAGTGGTGCTGCTTTCCCGGCTGGACCAGCCGGTGATTTATTTTAAACAAAAGCGTCCTCTCTGTGAAAGCGCACTCCCACCAGGTTAATTTAGGAAAATCGAAATTCAGCAACTCACAGCGAATTCCTTTCAGTCTTTTAAAAATTCAGGCCTATATCGAAAAAACATCTCTGGACACGTGTTTCGGGGTTGATCCCCTCATCAGCAGAGAAACTAAAAAATATATCACCCTCGTAGGTGCAGCCATTGCTGGATGTGTTCCAGACTCTCATTCCTTTTAAAGACCACATACCTGGCTCGTTCAGCAAATTCAATTGCAAGCACCTGGTTAATATATTCAAGTACCAGCCCAAGTGCATGCTGGTTACGGTAGTCCTGCGCATTTGTAGTTGCACCCAAAGTGGGTTGCTGGAGCCAGACAAAATCATGAAAAGAATACAATTCCTTAGTAGGCGAATTCGACGTGAATTTTCAAATTAGCTGCATATATTCCAACCTGCTGCTCGAAGTGTGACAATCCATTTTAGTCACACCGACCTGCTCAGAACACAGTGGTGCTGCTTTCCCGGCTGGACCAGCCGGTGATTTATTTTAAACAAAAGCATCCTCTCTGTGAAAGCGCACTCCCACCAGGTTAATTTAGGAAAATCGAAATTCAGCAACTCACAGCGAATTCCTTTCAGTCTTTTAAAAATTCAGGCCTATATCGAAAAAACATCTCTGGACACGTGTTTCGGGGTTGATCCCCTCATCAGCAGAGAAACTAAAAAATATATCACCCTCGTAGGTGCAGCCATTGCTGGATGTGTTCCAGACTCTCATTCCTTTTAAAGACCACATACCTGGCTCGTTCAGCAAATTCAATTGCAAGCACCTGATTAATATATTCAAGTACCAGCCCAAGTGCATGCTGGTTACGGTAGTCCTGCGCATTTGTAGTTGCACCCAAAGTGGGTTGCTGGAGCCAGACAAAATCATGAAAAGAATACAATTCCTTAGTAGGCAAATTCGACGTGAATTTTCAAATTAGCTGCATATATTCCAACCTGCTGCTCGAAGTGTGACAATCCATTTTAGTCACACCGACCTGCTCAGAACACAGTGGTGCTGCTTTCCCGGCTGGACCAGCCGGTGATTTATTTTAAACAAAAGCGTCCTCTCTGTGAAAGCGCACTCCCACCAGGTTAATTTAGGAAAATCGAAATTCAGCAACTCACAGCGAATTCCTTTCAGTCTTTTCAAAATTCAGGCCTATATCGAAAAAACATCTCTGGACACGTGTTTCGGGGTTGATCCCCTCATCAGCAGAGAAACTAAAAAATATATCACCCTCGTAGGTGCAGCCATTGCTGGATGTGTTCCAGACTCTCATTCCTTTTAAAGACCACATACCTGGCTCGTTCAGCAAATTCAATTGCAAGCACCTGATTAATATATTCAAGTACCAGCCCAAGTGCATGCTGGTTACGGTAGTCCTGTGCATTTGTAGTTGCACCCAAAGTGGGTTGCTGGAGCCAGACAAAATCATGAAAAGAATACAATTCCTTAGTAGGCGAATTCGACGTGAATTTTCAAATTAGCTGCATATATTCCAACCTGCTGCTCGAAGTGTGACAATCCATTTTAGTCACACCGACCTGCTCAGAACACAGTGGTGCTGCTTTCCCGGCTGGACCAGCCGGTGATTTATTTTAAACAAAAGCGTCCTCTCTGTGAAAGCGCACTCCCACCAGGTTAATTTAGGAAAATCGAAATTCAGCAACTCACAGCGAATTCCTTTCAGTCTTTTCAAAATTCAGGCCTATATCGAAAAAACATCTCTGGACACGTGTTTCGGGGTTGATCCCCCCGAGCAGCAGGTTGGAATATATGCAGCTAATTTGAAAATTCACGTCGAATTCGCCTACTAAGGAATTGTATTCTTTTCATGATTTTGTCTGGCTCCAGCAACCCACCTTGGGTGCAATTACAAATGTGCAGGACTACCGTAACCAGCATGCACTTGGGCTGGTACTTGAATATATTAATCAGGTGCTTGCAATTGAATTTGCTGAACGAGCCAGGTATGTGGTCTTTAAAAGGAATGAGAGTCTGGAACACATCCAGCAATGGCTGCACCTACGAGGGTGATATATTTTTTAGTTTCTCTGCTGATGAGGGGATCAACCCCGAAACACGTGTCCAGAGATGTTTTTTCGATATAGGCCTGAATTTTGAAAAGACTGAAAGGAATTCGCTGTGAGTTGCTGAATTTCGATTTTCCTAAATTAACCTGGTGGGAGTGCGCTTTCGCTGAGAGGACGCTTTTGTTTAAAATATATATATATATATATATATATATGTATATTACTTACTTGCAGTCGCCAGCAAGCAGTTATAGTTAGGGCCATGTTTCCAGAGAATTCTATATCTTTTGTGCCATTTGACAAATATTCAGGAAATTTTCCAAAAGAAGTGTTCAAGAGAATCTTGTTATGCATGGGGATGAGCCATCAAGCGGGGGCCAAGAAATAGGGGAGGGGGGTCAAAAGATGAGTTTCCTATGTTAATTCCCATAGGGACTTTGAAACCTGACTGCTGAACAAAATATACCAAATTTGGCAGAAAAGTCGCTTTCGGTCCCGAAAGAAGCCTGTCTTTTGTTTGGTGTAAATCCGTTCAGTAGTTTTTGAGACAGTAAAAGGAATAGAAATATAGATATCTAGAGGTGCAAAAGATTGGCAAATACCTTGTGAATATTCTGCGAATGCACGCACGAATAGAAGCACTGCAATGGGCTAGCCACAACCTAAACAGAAAGTTGTGGCCACTATTTTAATGTCGCAGGACACAGTCCCCTAGGCTGGAAACAAAATGAAAAGTAGCATAATGAGTCAGGTTGGAGGTACCCTGACATCAGTGTGATATAGGGGGGTTTGAGGGTCAAATTGTGGGCTTAAAATGTAATTTTTTTCACCATGCGCAATATTCGGGAATTACTCTAGAACATTACAGAATATTTGGGAATTATTCACTGATATCATGCATAGTGAAAAAAATGTTTAAAAAACATTCACAGACTCATTCATACATTAATTCATTAATTCATTCACTCATACATTCACCCAGAGACATATGCGCCCACTCACCCGAAACATCCATGCACCCACTCAAACCCACTAATAGACTCACACACCCACTTTCAGACCCACTCAGACACTCACAGACCTACTGATGGAGACAGGCCATGTGGCCAACCCCCGCTGTGCTCAGCAAAAGGCTGTGCGCAGCACGTGGTTATAAGGGCCCTGCGGCCAACCCTGCCGCACATGGCTGAATGCCATGGCTGTCGTTGCTTCTTGTAATTGAAATTACTTTACGTTAAAAAACCATAGAAGTTCACTGAAAAAAACAAAGGTTACAGGGATGTTATAGATAGGTTCTGAATTTACTTGTACAAAACCATAGAAATTCAGCAGTTATAGTTAGAGTTCTTTCAAGTAACTCTAACTTGCGCACTAAGGTAACTAAGACAACACCAGCAATCTGAAGTGCTGGCAGTTAGTACATAGGAAAACACTTTAGGCCTTTGAAATTGTGTTTTTTTAAATATAAATTAAGTTCTTCTTGGTAGGCCTCTGTGCTCCGGTCGATCAGAGAAGGGGGCTGCCTATTGAACCAATGCTGGAAAAACAAATCACATGCATATTTGGTAGTTATTGCTGACTACTGCTGACGTCAGATCTAGCCTGATATGCATTAAGTGCTAAGAGGCGATTCAGACTGCATGTTCAAGGTATAAACGTTCAATATATTACTCTGCCTACGTGAACCTCAAAAAAGGAGGACTCGAGCTCCAATTGTGGCCTCTACCCAATCAGACCTCTTCTCACAGTGCTTGTGATGAATACTCATGACATCCACTTCTTGATCTTATTGGCTATCACAGCTCTTGCTAAGGAAACTCCATTCACACTGGTGGCTTGCCTGCCCAAATCCTGCTGCCTGTGTTTATGCCTGTGCTCAAAATATCAATAGTCTACTGTCAAACTACCTTAAAAAGAGTTAAACCAAATTACTTATATCTTCTTCTTTAAAATGTTGGCATCATTCTAAACACTTAAATCTAATCTTTCTTTGAGAGCTATTGATTCTTCCTTCAGCGTCAGAAGAGGCAAGACTATCTTCCTGCTCGTGGCATCATTTGAAAAGGGCACCAGAATGGTAAAGAACAGCTGCAAGTCTGGCCACCTTGGTGTGGATGCCTGGTTTGAGGAGGGCATGGTAGCTCTATGTGATTGGCACAGCAGAGTCTTGAAGTGCAGCCATCAGCAGGGCTCATAAGAGGGTATATGAGCTCATGGCTGAAGGTATAGTGATTCACTGTCTTTGTCTGGGACACTTCCCTGAAACTTTATAATGGCATGAAGGTGTTTGTCTCTGCTGCCATGCTGTGATCTTTGATAGGAAGAAGGCTACGTCATAATCTTCAAATCACAACACCTCCATACATTAATTTCTACACATAAATCTGCCCAGTGCTGGCCCTAGAGTTTTGCTACTCAAGGAAAAAATATCCTGTCAATCAAATGTCATATTCACTTATTGTAAATCAAATGTGTTTCTCTCACATTTCAAACAATAATCAAAACTGTTTAAAAAATGTCATATAGAAAATACTCAAAGTTAAAACATTTAAACACAAATGTCATGTTATCTAGGCTAACACATTGAAAAGATGTACTTTTCACTAAAATGGACTACTTAAAATCTGCTCATTGTCTTTTTAGGGTAATGTTTTTGTGTGTTAAAAGTGGGTGGGTGGCACACATAACCATTACCTTTTTAGGTCGAGCATAGCAGCTTTAACCACGCCCAACTCTTTCATTCGTTCCTGGGCCTGCCTTTCAAAAATCCCTTGATGTTGTTGGTAAATGCTTTACGTTTGTCACACCTTGAAGCTGTTTTGTTACTGCTTTGGAGACTGACCCTGTTACTTGGATTATTGGACAATCGGGCATGTACCTTAGTGTGGCGCACTATTTTTGCTTTTGCCTCGCTGCTTCATGCTCATGGTGGTATGTTGTTTCTTCCACTTCCTTGTTTTTGGGCGTCTTGCTGTTTCTTTTCAATGTCTGCGGGGTCTTTTTTAGTTATATTTTTGCAGTATTATATAGCACAAACTCAAAAGAAAAGGTATTACTCTGCTTTACATGAGCATTGGTTACATTACACAAGAACATATTCATTTCTGGTAGCAAGGGGAAAGGGGAGGTTAATTGATTTGCCCAGAATCATATGATGTTGAGCCAACACTGAGATATGATCCGTGTTCACCAGCTCCAAAGTCAGCAGCTCTGGCCCTTACTCCACATCCTTTTCCCTAGGATTCTTTATCTGGGCTGCGTTGGGGCAGTCCGGGAATAACTTATTTTTTTATATAGTGCTTCGTTATACATGTTCTGCCATTTCATAGCACTGCAAAGCAGGTGCCATTCTTAACAAAATCGGTATAAATCATTTGCATCAACCTTGTAGAGATGAAGAGGTGATAAAGCTAGGCCAGGATTGTAATCTGTGATGTTCTTGTTCTGTCAAGACTTCTGCAGTGGGTGCATTAACCAAGTGACTTGAGTAGAGCTTAACATTAGGCGATAGCGTGGGCTTTTGATAACCTCCAAAGGGTTACCAACCAACACATAAGTAAGTTGTAGGCAAAAAGATGGTGAAAGGTCTTGTCCTCAAAATGGTGGAAAAGGAGTTGTGACTCTAGACCCAAGCATTTCACGGCTTCAAGCATGATAGCAAAAAACATCTAGCCTTTGGATATAAATTGGGTCTCTTCAAATAGATCGAAGTTAGAGCAAACTCGATACAAAAGTATTATAGCACTTTGTATGAGCACTGTTTACACATTCATTTTTGGTAGCAAGGGGAGATTAAGTGATTTGCCCAGAATCACAGGATGTTGAGCCAGTGACAAGAGTTGAGCTGCGTTTCCCAGCTCCAAAGTCGGAGGCTCGGCCCTTACACCACATCCTCTCCCCTAGGGGTTCTTTGTCTGGTGCATGCCTGGACAGTCTGGGAATAACTCATTTTTTATTTATAAAGCACTTGGTAATACAGGTTCTGCCATTTCATAGTGCTGCACAGCAGGTGTTATTCTTAACAAAATCACTATAATTCATTTGCATTGACCTTGCAGCGATGAAGAGGTGAAAAAGCTGTCAGCATTGTAATCTGTGACATTCTCTTTCTGTCAAGTGATTTGAGTAGAGCTTAACACTAGGCGATGGCACGTGAACTTGATAACCTCCGGGAGGGTCACCAACCAAGCACATAGGTTAGGTCTAAGCAAAAAGTTGGCGAAAGGTGTTGTCTCCAAAATGGTGGAAAAGGAGTTGTGACTTCAGACCCAAGTGCTTCACGACCTTAAGCTTGATAGCAAAAAGCATCCAGCCTTTGGATGTAAAGTAGGCCTCTTCAAATAGAGTTCAGTTAGTAGAGTCAGCCATTTTCCTAACCCTAAGGCACCGTCAAGGCCCAGGAGATTCAGGTACATGTATCTGTTCTACAGAGTCCAGTCCTGAGCTGAGGGCTGTCATGAGACTATTAAACCAAAGGCAGTGCTTTAAATGAATACAGAGTACCAGCCCTTCTGTACTTCCATTTAAAACACTGACCCAAGGTCACAGATATCACACCTTTAGAACTTATCCTGTCAGCCCATCTACCACTGAAGCTCTTTCACCAATTGCACACATTTGAAGCCTACTATTCAGTTAAGCTGGCTCTTCTGTTATTCCCTTTGTATACAGTGTTTTCAAAAGTTGTACTGGTACTTCCAATGTAGAGGAATAATTCCTTTAAAAGTTTAACACACATAAATATATGGCTGCCCCCTTTTCTTTGCTCCTAACTCTTTTGACCCCCCTCATTCTCCAGGTTAAATGCCACAAAGGTGCCTCTTAGTGTTTAATTAGTGCTATAAAAGTTTAGGTATACAGACTAGAAAGGGTTGCAGCTCTAGGGTATCACAGCCAGATAGTATGAATGGGGCAAAAACACTCCTAAGATGGCGACCTTGTTGTGTCCTCTCTCCTGCAGTGACAGGATATGAGGGTTGCTGTGGCACCTGGCATACATCCACTACACTCCAAACCAAAACACATTGGTAAAAGACATTGTCATTTACAATGCCAATATCTCTAACTCTCACAAATGCGAAACCTATTGCATTGCCAATGCTTGTTTATTTTACTTGGTGATAGCATGCTGAAAGATGTTATTGCGCATCTATGCACCTCAGCATTGGACATCAGCACACTACTCAAATTCCTGTTTCTTGATAGAGACATTTTGGCAATCAAGGTAGGATGAAATATTTTCCTTAGAACATCGGATGTTGATGTTCCTTATCTCCTATTACCCCATGCAAATGTCTAGGTGCTAACCAGCCATAAGGAACCTTCTCCCTCTACAGGGGACTGATGTGAATATGTCCCACCACCAAGGGCACCCTTGTAACTGAATGCAACCTTCAATGGACTCACCCTAGGTGGACTTTCTGTCTATATGGACGGACGCTGGCTTTCACACACCTTATATGGCATGCTTCAGCGTCGAGTCTGCTGCTCCCTGTGAATCGAGCTTGTGCCTAGCATTTCTTTTGTGTCAAGAACCCAGTCTGATTTTTTGGGGCACATGGTTTTACCAGCAGAGAAGTCAGAGAGATAAAATCGGTTAGCAATAGGTAACTTATTAATTGGTTTATTCTGATCACCGTAAGACAGGGTTAAAAACGTGAAAGATAGTGGAGCTAATAGGATCTGACTATGCCAGTTTATGTGGCCACCATGAATCTGCCCAAACTCGACATTAGACATATAAAAAACCTTCTAATTCAAAATTCCCACCCTTTTATTTTAGTTTTTATATTTATCTGCATATCTTTTTGAAATCACCAATATATGTAAATTATGTGTTTCATTAAAATATTTAAGTCTAAACGAATTTAAAACAAACATTGCAATTCAAAACGGTACTTGTATCAAAGTGGATACCAGTTTAACTTGCTATGTTTTCCCATGTTTATCATTTTTATACTTAAAATGAATGACCTCTGGATCAGGCTGTTCACAGGTCTATTAAAAATAAAACATACTTTTTAGCACTTTATTGTTTCTTTTGTGTTTTAAACATTTCTGTTTTAGCATACACGGGTGGTTGGAGAGTAAAATTCACACTTGCAATCTTCCCGCCCCACTCCCTAGATTGCGTTAAGGAAAACATCCATCTCAAAATTAACTTAAATCCTCAATGATATTTATATCTTTAAAGTTAACATGGCGTGCCCAAAATGCGGTAGACGTGACTGTCACTGTATCCCTGTTCCAATTTCCTGAGCCACACCAGTACGAGAGATGAAGAGCACGTCCATTTTTGAGGTACTTAACCTCAGAGGGTCCAGAATGAGTATCTGTGCCAATCACTGAGCCTACCCATCCTTGAAGGGAAAGATTTTTACAGGTATTCCTCAGAGTCTTCCAGGCGTACAGGTGAACTGTGCAGTCTTAGCGATGAAACGCACTGCCCAAACTAATTCAATATTCAAGGTGTGACACAGTATCGGACTATACCAGTCTCGTAACCTGTTCTTTACGCTCCTATAACATTCAAGTGCAACAGGTAACGGGATCGAGGTTCTGTGCCAATCGACTTTCAAGAACCATTACCCATTTACTGTTTTCTATTTCTTAATTGATCCCTCACTTCAGTGCTCACACCTGAGAGCATTGTGCAAAGTACAGCAGCAGGATACACTGGACGTAAGCTATATTTGCATACCAGGCAACTCCACTCTACTCCCCTCTACTCTAAGACACTCTATGACGCATCACGTCACACCACTGCACTCCATTCCAATGTACTCTATGCCCCTCCAAACCATTTACCCCACTCTACTCAAATCGACCCCACTCCACTCTAAACCATTTCAATTAATCTACTGCAACCCATTCTACTCCACTTCAGTCCAATCTACCCCAATTCACTCCACTGCAATCTACTCCAATTTACTCCACTACAATTTGCCACACTCCATTCCACCAAAACTACACCACTCCAGTCTACCTTAATCTACCCCACTCCACTCCAATATACCCCACTCCAAATTTCCACACTCCAATTTGTCCCACTCTAATCCACCCCAATCTACTCCATCCCAATACACTCCACTCCAATCAACCCCACTCCACTAAATCTACCCCAGTCTATTCCACTCCAGTCTATCCAACTCCTCTCCAATCTACCCCATTCCACTCTACCCCACTCCACTAGACCCCGATCTACCCCTTACCACTCCAATCTACACCAATCTACCACACTCCAGACTACCACACTCTGCTCAAATCTACCCTACTCCACTCAAATCTAACCCACTGTGCCCCAATCTACCCACCTCCACCTTACCCACTCAAATCTACCCCACCCACTCCATCTCAATCTACCTCACCCCAATCTACCCCATTCCACTCTACCCCACTCAACTAAACCCCGATCTACCCCACACCACTCCAGTCTACACCAATCTACCACACTCCAAACTACCCCACTCCAGTTTATCCCACAACAATTCACCCCACTCCACTTCAATTTATCCCATTCCACTCTAATCTACCTCACTCCATTCCAATCTACACTACTCTAATTCTCCAAATCTATCCCACTCCAATCTACCCCATTTGACTCCTTTCTACCCCACTTCACTCTACTACAATCTACCTCACTCCAATCTACCACAATCTACCCCATTCCCCTAGGCCCCTCTCTACACAGGCCCACCACCTCCACTCTACCCCACTCCAGTCCACCCAATTTACCCCTCTCTAATCTACCCCACTTCACTCTACCCCAATGTACCACACTCCACTCTACTCCAATCTACCCCACTTACCTTCACTCTAATCTACCCCACCCCAATCTATCCAACTCCATTCCAATCCAATCTACCCTGCTCCACTCCAACCTACCCACTTCCCTCTACCCTAATCTACGCCACTCCACCCCAATCTACCTCACTCCACTCCTAGAGACCCCGCTCATCCCAATTTACCCAACTCCAATCCGCCCAATCTACCCCACTCCAATCTTCCACACTCCACTCCACTCTACCCTAACCTACCACACTCCACTCTGCCCCATTGTATCCCACTCTACTTCACTCCATCCTACCCCACTCCAGACTACCACGATCTGCTCAAATCTACCCTACTCGACTTGAATCTAACCCACTGTGCTCCAATCTACCCCCCTCCACCTTACCCACTCAAATCTACCCCACCCACTCCATCTCAATCTACCTCACTCCAATCAACCCCACTCCAATCTACCTCACTCCAACCTTCTCCACTCTACTCCCAGACTACCTCAATCTACCTCACTCTTCCTCATGTCACCCCACTCCAATTTACCCTACTCCACCCCATTCCAATCCACCCTACCCACTCCACCCCGCTCCACTCCGTTCTACCCCCTCAACTCCAATCTACCCCAATCAACTCTAATCTACCTAACTTTAAACCATTCCAATCGACCCCATCTAGTCTACCCCACTCTACTCTACTCCACCCCAATCTTCCCCACTCCAATCTACCCCACTCTACCCAAATCTCCCGCTACAGTCTACTTCAATCTACCCCACTCCCCTCCAATCTATCCCACTCTACCCCAGTCTGCTTCTATCCACCCCAACCAACCCTACTCCAATCTACCCCACTCCAATCTACCCCACTCCAATAAACACCACCCCACCTTAGCCTACTCCACTTTACTCCACTCAACTCCAGTCTACCCTATTTAACTCAAGTGTACCCCACTCACCTCCACTCCAATCTACCTCTCTGCTCTGCTATGATCTACCCCGCTCCAGTCTACCTCGCTCTGCCCAATCTACCCCACTAAAATATACCCCATTTAACCCACTCTACCCCAATCTACTCCACTGTACCCCAGTCTACCCCACTCAACTCTATTGCAATCTTCCACATTCCACTCTACCCCTATCTGCCTGATTCCAACCCATTCTACCCCGCAACATGCTGCTAACTTTTAGCCATGCTGAATAGCAGCCACGCGGGTGTACAACATGGCTAAAACACTTTGCCAAAGCCAATAGCTCTCACATAGGCGAGTCCTATTGGCTTTGCCAATGCTTGTATTTTTACTATTTAATTTATGTTTTAACTGTTTCATTCAACATCAAAATGAATATTAATATATTTTACACATGTGAAAACGTGGCATAACATTTCAATTAACATCACTATTAATATACTCATCATTATATCAAATAATATTTTAATACGTAACAGAACCTGTTGTCAATCATGTTTATTGCTTTTTCAGCTTAATTCTTTAGTTACCACCGGGATCACTAATTTATTAATATCACAAATGTCTTGTTGGGATAGGCCAAAATCAGCCTTCTAGAGTATAATATGAATGAATTAGTTTCCCATTTTTTGCCCAATGAGAACCTACGCAATTGGGCTTTTTGCCGCAAAAACGATAAACTAATTTCAATTTTATTAAAGAAAAAAACGCCTTCAAACACACCATATCTCAATATAAAATAACTTTATTAAGGCTAAATACAAAGGCAGAAATAATCTTCAAAGCAAAGCAGTGAAGATTTCCACATGGACACAACAGTCAATTTTCCAGAAATTATGGTTAGTTTAGGTGAGGGTGGGATGTTTTTTTACGTACAACGCTAAGTTGTTATACTTTTTTATTTCTTTATCGCTGTGCTTGAAACCTACGGATTTTGTATTGCATCTAATCCAATACAACCGTAAAAATGCATTTTTATGCCCCATGACGCTTTTATTGTGCTCAAACGAGTTGTGTTTTTCAATGTGTATCTCTCACAAATTATTCTGCTTTTATAAAGACGAACCGTTGTTTTCTTAGTTAACTTCACACACCCATGTTCATCTTCAATCTTAAATTTTCTTTTTTTTATACAAAACACGATAATGTTATGTAGGTGGCGGTCGAGCGTTCTACAAAATCGGGGTTGTTCCCTTGTGTTCTCATCTTGGATGTGTTGTTGTCTTCTGAGTGCCTGCATTAACCTTTGTATGACTTGTCTTTGCCTCGTGGATGTGCCATTGTTTAGTTCCTTTTTCTGTAATTGTTGGATTTGGAGATTTATTGTATTGCTTCCAGTGTGCCTTTGTTGACCTTGTGGGTATGTCTTTGCGGGCCTTACAGATGCTCCTTTTGGCTTCCCTAGATGTACTCTCTTGCGTTCCTTGGTGTTTTTAGCCCTATATATGTCTTTGTAGGCTTTCTCGATGTACTTATGAGTTTTTTGGATATGCATTGTTGGCCTCTCTACTGTGTCTTTGATGGTCTTTTTAGCTTCCTTAATATGTTTTGTTGCCCTGAACGTGCCTTTGGTTTCCTTGTTTTGAATCTGGCAATGTTGTTGCTCCTTATAGCTTACTGTGGTGGTTATTTTTTAATTGGTTAGGGTGAGATCTTTATAGTTACTGTCTCGTATATGATGCAGCAGTCTTAAAATTGATAAGTTTATAATTTTTCAGACCTTTGATCAGCCTCAATTTTGTATGCATGATGGAGTTCAAGGGTCCAATATGGAGTCAGGTGTGTTTTCAATTTCCAGCTTTGCCAATGGCTCTGAAAACATCAGTAATTAGCAAGGTGAAATAACTTTATCCTGCCAAGGAGAGTGAGCTGGTACCAGGCAATCTTTTCTTGGCAGCATGAGACATGAAAGAGAGGTCGAGTCGATGATGCTAAAACTGACTGATTTGGCCATGGAGTAAAACCTAATTTGATACTCACAAGTGATTTGTAGGTAACGTAATTTTCTTACGTTTGATGGTAATGCATATAAATGTGTTTTTTAGTTCAGTTTATATTGAAGTAGGTGATTGATAACCGAGACAAAATAAGGAAGAGGCAGTTTCTAAGCCTTTAGAAGCATGGCAGTCACTTCTCAAACCTTCACTGAACCAAAGCTTAGCATACCCCCAGTGTTGTCTTGCCCCTGTAGTTACTTGTGCTTTATTGATTATTCTCCTAAGGAAGGATAGGTGTGTGATGGGATGGCAGTCGGAAAAGCCTTTGGGTCCAACATCCGCATTTTCCTGAAGTTGGAAGATTTGCCACCTATAGAGTGCTTTGGGGGAGGAGACTTGTGCCACTGAGGTGTTAATGATGATAAGGCTGGCCGTGAATGCTTCATATAAGGGCTACTTTATGATACTAGCAGGCACAATGATGCATTCAGATGAGTTGGTGTTAAAAACTGAAAAACTCTACAATATATTTGTGATATGGAGTGGCTTCAAGGTGCACCATTTGAGAATGTTGCTTGTTGGTATGGGAGTAGTGAATTTAGCGTTTTCTATCTGGTGTCTGATTCAGTTTACTTTCTCTGTGAAGGAATGGTTGATGTCAATGCACTTCTGTATTCTTCTACTTGCTATGCAACATATTCACTAGGCTGTTGTAGTGGATGCAATATTTTTTATGTGATGTATCACATGCAATATGCTCACCCTCTACTCTCAAGGCTACTCACAGACCTAAAAATACACTTTAAGTCATGATCAAAGTATTAGCAATAGCAAAAACCCAAAACTCGACATCAATCACCATAATTCTTTATCCAATAAGAATAATCCTAAACATACTTATTAAGACATTGAACATGTGCCTGATATGACAGGAAGGAATGAGCCACTGAGTATTTGTGAAAATAACTCAGTCAAATGCACAAGAAAGCACTCCTGGTATGTATGTAGACCCGAATTTAATAGTGTGGTGTTGATAGACACTGTCCAAGGGAGACCATTCTGTATTTTTACATCAGGTTTCCGTTCTCAAGTATTTTTATATTGTGCTTGGTGTTAAAAGTTTAGTTAACTTTCATTAAATTGGTGGGGTGTTGAACACTGGCTTATATCAAGAGAGGGTTCCATCCGTTCAGGATAGACTACTATTTAATGCATTAATTGGTTCATTTTGGAGACACAATTTTATGTACTGTTGAAGGAGATGTTTCCAAAATTATGCTTATGTCAAAGTAAGTTTATACGCATTTCATGGCATTATTGACTTAATGCTAAGTGTATGTATGTGTGACTGTGCTGTGATTTAATGTCCTTTTAATTTGTAGCCTACTAGACAGCCCAGCTGCCTGGTTTGTTAAAGGCATCTTGGGGACATTCAGAAATCTGACCTAGTAATGCATTCTGCCCATTGCTTACTATTGGCTTTGTTGTCTGCAAATCACATTTGGTGGCTTTCTATTTGTTGGCTTTATTTGCTTTAGGCTGTCCAGCTTCAGTTCATCCCTCCTGTTGCCCAAATCTTGTTTACTGTAGAAACTTGCTTTCTGTAAACAGGCCTTCAAATATTGTTCTTATCTTGTTACATTTGCTGCGCATTTGAAAATGGAAGTCGAATGGCAGGCTCTCATGTCCAGAGAGCTTGGTGTTTATTTTTCTTTCTCTGACTTCAAAGTGAGACCTTTTATGTGACAATTCTGAGTATGTATTTAAGACGAGAAAAAATGTTCTTTTTTTCTAGCACACAAGAAAATATGAACTGTTCTGGTGTTTCAGACTATATAAGTATTAATAAAAATGAAGCACAATATTTTGAGATTCAGAAGAGTGGTGTAAACAAATATTTGAAATTGAACAAAACACATCAATACACTAGGTGATGACATATGCACATACTATTGTTTGTGAGTAGTAAAACCGCATTTTGGTGCAAATTTAAAGGTAATTTCAATTTAAATGGATTTCTGTAATGGTAGTGCGCTACCACATTATGCATTCTCCACCCTACACCAGTCCACTCTGCTCTATTCTATACCACTCCATTTTATAACACTTCACTCCACTCTGCGACATGCCACTCCACTCTATGTCCCTCCACTCTAAGACACTCTGCGACGAGCCACACCACTCGACTTAATGCCACTTCAATCTATGCCACTCACTTCATGAGACATGCCACTCCACTTTGTGCCCCTCCACTCCACACCACTTACACCACTCCACTCTACCCCACTCCGGTCTATCCCACTCCAATCCCATGTACCCCAATCTACCCTTCCCCACTCCACTTTGCTACAATCTACCGCAATCTAATCCATTCCAAACTACCCCTCTCCACTCAATCTACCCCACTCCACTTCAGTCCACCCCACTCCACTTCAATCTACCCACCCTACCCCAATCTACCCCACACCACTCCAATCTATTGCGCTTTAATCCACCTCACATCAGTCTACCCCAGTCTAACCCAATCTACCCCACTCTAACTCAATCTACCCTACTCTAACCCAATCCATCCCACTCTAAACAATCTACCCCACTCCAACCCAGTCTACCCCAATTCACCCCACTAAAATCTAATCTACCCCACTCCTCTACAATCTACCTCACTCTAATCTACCCCAGCTCACTGTTCCCCTTTCTATACCACTCCACTCCACTCCAATCTACTCCACTCCATGCCAAACTACTGCACTCCAGTCAATTTACTCCTCTCCACTCAATCTAACCCAACCAACCCTACCCAACACCAGTCTACCCCACTCCATCCCAATCTACTACACTCCACTGAAATCTACCCCACTCTGCTCCTATCTACCCCTCTCTACCCCACTCCATTCCAATTCACTCTGATCTACTCCAATCCACTTCACTTCAATACACCTCAATCAATCCACTCCAAGCTACCCTACTCCAATCTACTCCACTCCAATCTACCCCATTCAAATCTATTGTACTCCACTCCAATCTACCCCACTCCTACCTACCATACCCCAGCCAAACCCACTCCATTCCAATCTAACCTGCCTCACCCCAATCCACCATACTCCAATCATCCCCACCCCCTCCACCACAATCTACCCCATCCCGTTCCAATTTACCCTATTATAATCTACCCAAACTACCCCTCTCGACCCATCCTAATCTACCCGACTCCACTCTACTCCAGTCTACCCCACTCCACTCTGCTTTTCCACAGTCTATCTCACTGCACTCCAGTAGTTCTAACTACACCCCACCCCACTCAGCCCCACTCCACTCTATCCTAATCTACCCCACTCCACTCAACCCAATCTACCCCATGCCACCGATCCCCAATCCATCACACTCCATTCCACTCTACCAAATCTACCCTACTCCAATCTACCCACTCCAATCCACCTAATCTATCCCACTCCACTCTACCCAAATCTACCACACTCTATTCAACTCAACTCAATATACCCTACTCCACACAACTCAAATCTACCCCACATCAGTTCAATCCAACCCACTCCACACCAACCCACCCCACTCCACTGTACCCTATCCCATTCCCCATACTACTCAACTCCAATCTACCCCATCCAATCACCCCACTCAAATCTAACCCATTCCAATCTACTCTGAATCTACTTCACTCCATTCTACCCCACTCCAATCTACCCCACCGTAATTCACCCATTCTACCCCACTCTACTCTAGCCTACTCAACTCTACCTGGTTTCACTCTTCCCCACTCCACCCCTATCTACCCTACTTCACTCCAGTCTACTCTTCTCCACGTTAGTATACTCCACTCCAGTCTTCCCCTCTTCAATCAATCTACCGCATCCAATCTACTCCACTCCAATCTACCCTACCCTAATCTGCCCCACTCCAATCTACCTCAACACATTGCACTCCACTCTTCCCCAGTCTACCCCATTCTGCTCCAATCAACCCAATAGATCTCACTCCACTCTACCCTGATCTACCCCACTCCAATCTCCCCCACTTTACTCTACCCCACTCCAATTTACCCCACTTCAATCTACCCCACTCCAAACTACCCCACTGCAATCATCCCTCTTCAATCTACCCCACTCCAATCCACCCCACTCCAATCTACTCCACTCCATTCCAATCTACCCTACTCTAATCCACTTAATATACCCACTCCACCCTAATCTACCCCAATAGACTCTACTCTTCCTGAATCTATGACTCTTAGCTCCAAACTACTGCACTCCACTCTACTCCAGTCCACTCCACTCCAATCCACCCAATCTACCCCACTCCACTCTACCCCAATCTACCCCATTCCAATCCACCCAATCTACCACACTCTACTCTACCCCAATCTACCACACTCCAATCCACCCAGTCTAACCCACTCCACTTCGCTCCATACTACCACATGCCATTCAAATCTAATCTACCTCACTCCAGCCAATCTATCCCGCTTCACCCTACCCCAGTCTACCCCACCCCACTCTACCCCAAACTTCCCCACTCAAATCTACTCCATTCAGTCCGCTCCACTCCAATTTACCTCAGTCTACTCCACTCCAGTCTACTTCACTGCACTCCAATCTATCCCACCCTAACCCTTCCCATCCCAATCTACCCCACCTTATCCCAGTTTACCCCACACCACTCTATCCAACTCCATACCAATCTACCTCACTCCACTCCAATCTATTGCAATCTACTCCACTCTTATCTTTCTGATGGATACAACTACCTGTGGATTCCTCACCTAATGACTACTCCCATTGCGCCAGCATTCGACGGAAATCTTCTTCCTAGCTTCTGCACGTCGACGAGGACGTCACAATTGCCCACGCGACGCCGTCTGACGTCATACAGGCAATAAGAGGTCCTCGCCGACGTGCCGACGTCAGTTCCCTTTTTTCCGTGCCATTTGAAACGGTTATCTTTGAGGAAGCTGCTGTTGCTGTTCGACAATTACAGTCTGTTTTTGGATATTTTTTCTTTGGGATATTACAATGTCGCAAAGAAAGTCAGGATTCAAGCCCTGCCGTGAGTGTGGGGGCAAAATGTTAGTAACGGACCCACATTCTGACTGCTTGTGGTGTCTTAGTTCCGACCATGATAAGTGTGATTCTTGTCAACATATGAATCCTAAGGCCCTGAAAGAGCGAGAGGCCAAGCTTTTTCTTGCGAAATCGAAAAAGATGGAGAAGAGACATCACCGAAAGTCGTCGTCACCGAAGTCTCATCGGCGTCATCGGGACTCCCGGTGTCGTCGAGAATCACGGCGCCGGTCGAGTAGGGAGAGGTCTCGGTCGAGATCTCCATCAGCTCGACGTCAGTCCCACTGTCACTCCCCAGCCGTCGACGCCGTTGCCTTCTCCAGCTTCACCGACTTCGCCCATGTCATCGGGCCATCCTCCTTCAGTGTTCGAGGTTCTGCAGCCTCAGATGTTTTCTCCGTCTTTGCAGACGTCAAGACCGGCATCAGTGTCGTCTTCAAACCAGGCACCCCAGTACCCGGCTTTCCCGGCCCCTGGAGCTGATAGTACCGCATTCTTAAATGCGATGTTCTCCATCTTCCAGCAGATGGCTCCAGGTGGTGGACCGGCTGGTCCGTCGGGCCCTTTGGCCTTCAACATGGGTGCTCCGCTCCACTTCGACCGGCACCTTTTATGCCCTTTCTCCCCCTGGGGAACGTGGACTCGGTGCCGGTATCGGCTCTGGTGGCTTCGGCTCCTGAGGCTTCGGCTCCTACAACTTCAGCTCCGGCATCTTCGATGTCTCAGCCAGTGACACCGTCTAGGCCTCCTACGACTCCGAGGCAGTCTTCACACCATCCGGTTCCTCGTTCGGCGCCGAAGAGAGCTATGGCGCCTGTAGACCCGGCGTCTGGCGGATCCGAGGATCAGCATCGTTCTTCGATGTCCGCTGACGCCATGTCGACGTCGAGGATAGAGGAGAGGCTGCACTCGAGGAGGCTTGCTCTCCGCCTCCTGGAAGAGCAGGAATACCAGAGACAAACCCTGGAGGAAAGGGAGATCGAGGACTCTCGTGAGGATCTCCATAGACTGGACACTGCTAGTGGTCTAGATACCTCCCCTGAATGGGACTTGTCATCACCTGGGGAGTATACAGAGGAGGCGGCTTCTTTTCATTCTGTCATCAGAAAGGCAGCTGACTTTCTGGACCTCCCTTTGCCGGTGACTGAGGCCAAGCAGAACATATTGACGGAAGTGTTGCATCCTGCCTCTACATCTGCGGAGCCACTTTTGCCTTTCAACGAAGCGCTGCTGGACCCCATTATGGAAGTCTGGAAGAAGCCACTGTCTTCTTCAGCCGTCAATAGATCTGTGGCTTGGAGGTATTGGGTTGCACCGGCTGACCCAGGTTTTCTTTCCAGGCATCCAACACCTGAAAGTCTGGTGGTCCAGGCTTCGTGCTCAGCAAGATCTGCTCCGGGGTCCTTTCCGGTTGTACCCTCGGATAGAGACTCCAAGAAGATGGACGTGTCATCCAAAAAGGTGTTCTCGTCATGTAGCATGGCGTTGAAGTCCACCAATGCCACATGCATTTTAGGAAGATACATTTATGCCCTGATGGACGAGATTAAATCTGCGCACACAGAGGTTCCTCAGGAATTGTTGAGCCTGGTCTCGGATGCTCAGGCAGCTGCAACCCAGGTTATTCAATCTGGGTTGGATACATCTGACTCGGTTGCTAGAGCAATGGGCACTGCTGTAGTTACGAGGAGACAGGCCTGGCTTCGTAACTCCGGATTTTCCTCTGATGTGCAGTCGACCCTATTGGACCTTCCTTTTGATGGTGACAAGCGGATTCGGCCTTAGAAAGGTTTAAAGAGAGTAGGGCCACGGCCAAGTCGCTGGGCTTGCAAGCCACTTCTTCTACTTCCTCTAGATTTTTTAGGAGGTTTCGAGGATTTGGTCGTGGTTCCTCCTCATCCTCCTTTCGAGGGAAATTCTAGCAACCCACCTCTGCTCTCTCCTATAGATCTTTCAGAGGGAGCGGTAGGGTTCGTACCAGGGGAGCCACTCAGCAGCATTCTGCCTCTTCCTCTTCCTCTGGAGGGGTGCAGCAGGGGAAGCAGCCTTAGGCTTCCACCAATTCCCACTCACTCCACTCCTGTAGGGGGGAGGTTACTGAATTTTCTCCACAAGTGGGAGGTCATAACATTAGACTCCTGGATTACCAGCATTGTGAGAAAAGGCTACACCCTACCCTTTCAGGAGTTTCCGCCCCCCATCCCGCCCCGCCCATCTTATTGTTCAGAAGAACACCTCCTGTTGTTAGAACAGGAGGTCCAAGTCCTCCTTTCAAAGGGCGCGGTGGAGTTGGTCCCAGAGCAGGAAAGGGGTAAGGATTGTTACTCGAGGTACTTCCTGATTCCCAAGAAGGATGGTCGGTTAAGACCAATCCTGGACCTAAGGATCTTGAATTGGTTCCTCAAACAGGAAAAGTTCAAGATGCTTTTGGCGCTGAACAATGGAGATTGGATGGTGTCTGTCGACTTGCAGGATGCTTACTTTCATATCCCGATACTCAAGTCGCACAGGAAGTATCTCCGGTTTGTGGTGGGATCGCAGCACTATCAGTTTGCGGTCCTCCCGTTTGGTCTTACTTCAGCACCTCGAGTCTTCACGAAGGTGATGTCGGTGGTTGCAGCGGAGCTCATGAGGAAGGGGATAGCAGTATTTCCTTATCTGGACGACTGGTTGATCAAAGCCAAGTCTCCGGAGCTCGTGTTGCATCACCTGCAGTCGACAACCCAATTGTTGTTCGACCTGGGTTTTTCGGTGAACGTACCCAAATCTCACCTAGAGCCCTCTCAGCGCCTCCTGTTCATAGGGGCAGTACTGGATACAACATTGAATCGAGCCTTCCCTCCGCCTCAGCGAATTTAGGACATTCAGGCATTGGTTCCAATGTTTCGAATTGGAGTGGTTATTCCGGTCCTCAAGGTCCTACGTCTGCTCGGTCTGTTTGCTTCTTGCATACTGTTGGTCACGCAGGCTCGCTGGCACATGAGGGCTCTTCAGTGGTGCCTCCGAAGGCAGTGGTCTCAACACAAAGGGGATCTCGAGGGCTCGGTGAGGATCTCCAGAGATGCTGCCACGGATCTGAAATGGTGGATTGCGGACGGTAATCTTTCCTGAGGAAGGCCGTTCTCGCAAGCTCCACCGGTGACCACAGTAATAACGGATGCTTCCACTCTAGGGTGGGGAGCTCATCTGGGGGACCTGGAAATCAAAGGTCTTTGGTCTCCAGTAGAACAGATGTTTCATATCAATCTGTTGGTGTTACGGGCTGTATGTCTGGCTCTCAAGGCCTTCCTCCCTTCCCTTCACGGTCAGTCGGTTCAGGTCCTGACGGACAATACTACCGCGATGTGGTATATAAACAAACAGGGAGGGGTAGGGTCCTACCTTCTCTGCAGAGAAGCTCTTCGGCTATGGTCCTGGTCAAAGGACCATCAGATTTGCTTGGTAGCAAATCATCTGGCCGGAGTCTTGAACGTGCGGACAGTCTCAGTCGCCATTTCTCTGCTGACCACGAGTGGCGTCTCCATCCAGATCAAGTCCGTCTAATCTTCCAGATGTGTGGGTTTCCTCGGATAGATCGGTTTGCCACCCGGGAGAACTCACACTGCCCGTTATTCTGCAGCCTCCAGTTTCCGGTAGAAGGAGCGTTGGGGGACGCGTTTCAGATGACCTGGTGCGACCAGTCGCTTTACGCGTTTCCCCCCATACCCTTGATTCCTCGAGTATTGAGGAAAATTCGCCAAGACCGGGCCCAAGTTATCTTAATAGCTCCGGATTGGCCAAGGAGGGTATGGTACACGGACCTTCTCCAACTCTCTCTGTGCCCTCTGCTCCGTCTCCCTCTCAGGGCAGACCTCATCTCGCAGTCGCGGGGGCAGGTTTTACACCCCACCTCCAGAGCCTGCACCTTCATGCCTGGAGATTGAACGGGGCAACCTGAGTTCTTTCTCTCTCCCGCCTGATGTAGTGGATGTTATCTTAGCGGCCAGGCGACACTCCACTAAATCTATCTATGCTAATAGGTGGTCTAAATTTGTGGTTTGGTGTGGAGAGAGGCAGATTGATCCCTTACGGGCTCACTTGTCAGATGTTTTATCTTTTGCTTTGTCTCTAGCACAGAGGGGTTGTGCAGTAGCTACGGTTAAGGGATACTTGTCTGCCCTGTCAGCCTTTCTTTGTCTTCCAGACCAGCCTTCTTTGTTTAAATCCCCAATAGTACTTAGATTCTTGAAGGGTCTTAGGAACAAATTCCCTCCAACTCCTTTCGTTACGGCTCAATGGGATTTAACCTTGGTTCTAACTTTCCTTATGGGGTCCTCTTTTGAGCCTATGCATTCTTGCCCCTTAAGGTTATTGGTCCTAAAGACGGTTTTCCTGGTTGCAATTACTTCTGCAAGGAGAGTGAGTGAGTTGCAAGCTCTATCTGTAAAACCCCCTTATACATCTTTTTATGGGGATAAGGTGGTGTTGAGGACCAAGGCTGCTTTCCTACCGAAGGTTGTTTCACCCTTTCATTTGGCTCAGACAATTACTCTATCCACGTTTTATCCTCCGCCTCATCCTTCAAAAGAAGAAGAGAGACTTCATCGCTTAGATCCAAGAAGAGCGCTAAGCTTTTATATAGACAGAACAAAGGATTTCAGGCTGGAGGATCAGCTCTTCATCGGATACGTGGGAAAGAGGAGAGGAAAGGCAGTCCACAAGAGAACACTCTCCAGGTGGGTTGTTCTTTGCATTAAAATGTGTTACTCTTTAGCAAAGAAAGAACCCCCTGATGGTATAAGAGCTCATTCCACCAGAGCTAAGTCGGCCTCTTCGGCCTTGGCTAGGAGTGTTCCTGTGGTTGACATCTGCAAGGCCGCAACTTGGTCATCCCTTCATACTTTTGCGAAGCATTACTGCTTGGACTCTGAGGTCAGAAGGGATGGCCATTTTGCTCGGTCGGTGCTGCAGGATTTCTTGGTTTGACCATTCAGGCACCCTCCACCGAGTGCGGTACTGCTTTGGGACTCTATTCATTAGGTGAGGAATCCACAGGTAGTTGTATCCATCAGAAGAACGAGTTACTTACCTTCGGTAACGACTTTTCTGGTGGATACATTAGCTACCTGTGAAAGATTTCCGTAGAATGCTGGCGCAATGGGAGTATTCATTAGGTGAGGAATCCACAGGTAGCTAATGTATCCACCAGAAAAGTTGTTACTGAAGGTAAGTAACTCGTTCATCTCACTCCATTCAACCCTACTCCACTCCAGTCGACCCCATTCCACTCCAGTCCACCCCACTCCACTTCACTTCAATCTATCCCACTCAACCCCAATCTACCCAACTCCAATTTACCCCATGCCAACCTACCCCAATCCACTGCACTCCACTCTCCCCCAATCTATCCCATTTCACTCCAATCTACCCCAATAAATCCTACTCCACTCCACTCTAATTTACCCCATTCCAATTTACCCCATCCCAATCTACCCTACGACACTCCAATCAACCCCACTCCACTCTAACCCACTTAACCTACCCACTATAATCTACCCAACTCCAATCTACCCTAATCCACTTCGTCCCACCCTTCTCAAATCCACCTCACTCTACTCTATTCTACCCCAATATACCCCACTCCTATCTATCCCATACCACTAAAATGTACCCCACTCCAATCTACTCCACTCTATCTACCCCAATCTACTCCACTCCAATCTACCCCACTGCACCCCAATGTACCCCACTCCACCACAATCTACCCCACTGCAATCTACTATGCTAATCTACCCAACTCCCCCACTCCAATCTAACCCAATCCACTCCATTCTACCCCACTCTATCCCCACTCCACTCTACGCCAACATACCCCACTCAACTCTATCACATTCTACCCACTCCAATCTACCCACACCACACCACGCCAAACTACTAACTTTTAGCCATGCTGAACAGCAGCCACACTGGTGTCCAACATGGCTAAAGCACAATTCCATAGGCAAGACCTATTGGCTTTGCCAATGATTGTTATTTTTTTACTGTTAGGTTCATTGAGTGCTCACTGTCCATTTTGTGTGTGTGGTTTACATCAGCTGCACATTAAAAATATTATTGATGTTGTGTTAGAGTCTTTATAGATGGTATTTTTGGAGTAGGCTCTTTGGCTGAGGTGCAGGGTCTCCCCCGTGGACTGATCTGTTCTAAGGGGTATATTTAAGGCTTCCCTTAGCGTCCCCCTACAGCCATCATATTTAAAATACGGCGCACCATGGCGCTGGGTAGGGGGCAGATGCGTCAAAATATTTGACGCTATTGACATACTGTTCAGGGTTAGTGCCAAAATTGTGGGGCTAACCCTGAACAGTATATGGGGCCCATTGAAATCAGTGGTGTCCCCCCTTTTAACGCCTGCTCTGAGCTGGTGTTAAAAATGCCAGAAAAAAATATGCAAAGAAATCTCTTAGATTTATTTGCGCCAGTCACCCCCCCACCCCCACCCCTCCAATGAGGGAATGTCCTCTTTACGTACAATATGCCTGGCACAGGCATAATGTGGCACAAGAGGTTGCAAAGTGGCGCAAGGCATGCATTGGCGCCACTTTGTAAATATAGTGTGGTGTTTTTGGCCATCTGATGCCACTTTAGTGTAAAAAAAATGACGCTAATGTGTTGTTGAATGGAACTAGGTCCTTTAAAATCTGGGCCTTAATGAAATCCTTTTAATTTGTCAATTTGTATTAGAATTATTGTTCACTTTTCATAGACTCCCCTCCTTGCCTTTTATTCAAGTTATCAGCCATACATAGGATGTTGAAAAACTAAGGATGGGAGATGGGATCCTCGAGTTCACTTCCACCACACCCACCATTTTCGTGAATCGAAGTCCGTAATCGACATTTCAAGGGAGCATGTGACTCACATTAGCTTTCAGTGTATTACGCTGAGTAGAGATCGAAATGTATCCCTGTTGAGGATTAGATGGAGGATATCCAGGAGATGAGATCTTGCTTAAGTGTTTTGAAACAATCCGAAAATATTGCCTTTTCAGTTTCGGTTGGCAAGATGAGCGAGTGGGGTGTGATGAAGGAAGATCGGAATGGCAAAATAATTTGTTTAGTTTAATGCCACTGGTGAAGAGCAGATGGGAGGAGCACATCTGACGACTGGGTCTAGGATGTTGCCTTTGGAATGAGTTGCTTCATAGTGTGTTTCATGCTATGTAAAGGGTGCATCCAGTGAAGAGAAAAACAACCATTATCTCTACTCGGTCCTACACCTCTTAAAAATCACCAAGCCATCCCGAACTTTGCCTTGCTTTGATGACATCTGCTGGGGTTTTGCAATCTCTTGTGACATCATTCATTGTGTGGCTCCTTTCTTGGATTGAGAGTGTAAAAAGGGGTTGTTTTGTAAATCTCTACTGCAGGGGTCTGCAAAATGGGAGGTGGGTCCCTGGGGGGGTTCCTCAGGTGATCACAGGGGGAGTGGCGACAGGTTCTGCCAAAAAAAGGCATTATACAGATTACAATGCTTTGTTTTAAGCAGAAACAAGTTATTGCATTTTTAAAAAGGTAACAGTACTTTACAGTACTTAACTGCAACGTTTAAATAAATCATGACATATTTAAAAACTGCCATTTTAATAAAATAATTGTGAAAACATTCTGAGGGGGGCCCATTGATTTTTATTTTTCAACTAGGGTGAAGTGGCATGTAACCGTTTAAAACTCACAGGTCTACAGTCTACAGTGAGGCTAAATTAACAGGATTGGTTGCTGATCTGAACTTGTGTGATGAGGTCAATTAACTCAGTAATAAAGGGCTTTTTAAGTCTTGGATGTCTGTTCACCAGGTTGAAAGTGACTGTCTGAGAGGTGGGTTTACTGGAAAGTAGCAAGTGTAGAGTTAAAAAATGACCAGAATTTGTTTCCTGAACAGTTGGTGGATGACAGCGAGGCCTCCTCTGTTCATCCTTGTGTAGTCTATTGTTGTGCGTCAGGACCAGATGCAGGAGCGGCTCGCGGGCTTTGTTGCAGCGGGGTAGTGTGAGGGGATGCGGTGGGCCCAGAAGGGGGCTGAATGAATAACATTTCTTTTTAAATCACTTCCTGTTTTGCTCCCCTGGGCTGCTCCTCTGCTACACCTCAGACACAGGCTTCCAGCCTGTCCTGCGGCCAATCCTGGCGCTGCTCAAAGCAGCGTTAGGATTGGCTGGGAGCGCCCAGCTAGGGTGCTCCCAGGCGGACTGGGAGCCTGTGCTTGCTCCTCCAGCTGCTGGGATGGACAGAGCCTACTGCGCATGTATGTTTGGCCGGCCTGAGACAGCCAGCCAAACATACATGCGCACTTAGAGGAGTGCACAATGCACTCCCCTCATCATCGTCATCCCCAATGCCCCGCCCCTTTTAAAACAAAATGATAATAAACATGGTTTATTATTGTTTCATTTGTTAAAGGTGATTTGCAGCAGCTGCTGCTGGCGGGGAGTGGGGGGGGGTGACGCTCCTCTGCCCTAAGGGAGGATTGGCACCTGACCAGACGTATTTTAAGGCATGAGTTTCACAAGAAAAGGCCAGTGCAAGTATTTGTGTTGCACCCTCCAAAGTAAGAGGGTGTATTTTAGAGCAAGAAAAACAAAGCGCATACTGCTTGGGTGTACTCCCCAATACAAAATTCCATTAAAGAGCCAAAGGGCCTGATTTAGAGTTTGGCTTAGGGGTTACTCATCACAAATGTGACAGATATTCCGTCCTCTGTTTTTCAAGTTCCATAGGCTATAATGGAATTTTAATACGGGGTATCTGTCACGTTTGTGATGGAGTAACCCCCTCCTAAACTCTAAATCAGGCCTAAAGAGTGCGTTCTTAATGTGTCTCTTATCCATTTTTAAATATGATGCATTTTATTTAAATTATTTATTAGGCAAAAAAGTCACTTCTCGGGCTGGCGTCCGCTGCTGACTGGCTCTTTCTGTGTTGCATTCCTAGTCAGTGGGGTGGGTCAGAACTGAGGAGCACTGGAGAGCTCTGTAAAGGTCGCAGCTTGCTATTAGCAGATCAAGTGTGAGATTGATTGGCCGGGCCAGGGGTGGATCTCTGCGCTGCAAAAGCAGTCAGTGCTCAGGGTAAGGAGCAAGGTGCATCTGTACGGATGTGCCTAATAGTGAATGCACAGTTGAGCCCTGGTGTGGGCAGGGAGTAGATTTGGCCTGACACGTCCCTCTACCTTCTCCAGGGACCGCCTGGAGCCGCAGTTTTGGCCCCAGTATTAGAAGGCGGCCTCTCTGCTGCAGACTTTGTCAAATCGCACCTGACGAGAATGCACTATGATGACTTCATGTCTGGTGCCTCTGATGCCTGCAGAGCGCCGCCATCCATCACTGACAATTAAAGAGAAGCGAGCCCCAGACCTCCTGGAGGAGGGGGCCCAGGAACGGGAACCTGTCCACAGCTCTCTCAATCTCCCTCCATCATCCTCCACGCTATCTTGCACTCCTCGGTCATTTCCATGATCACCACCTGTACCCTGTTTCTTATCACCTACCATATCTTTCTAATCTCCTTCCTTGATGTTTCCGTTGCTCCTTTATGCTTTTTTCTTTTCTGCATTTAATTCTTTGCACCTCCTTTCCTTCACACGCGTTCATTCTTTTTTGTTTGATCAAGTTTTGTTTCTGTTTTGTTTCCTTGTTTCCTTCTTCCTTTGTCCCACTAAATGATATGTCCTTTATTAATCCTCCACCCCTCCCTCACTTCCTTCTTTACCTTGTTTCATTCCTTCCCTTCCTTGCTATGCCCTCGTTTCTTCCTCTTTCTTTCCCGCTGGACGGATTGTTGAAACATTTGATGAAATCTTTAAGTCAAAAGTTCATATCTGCCAAGGTCAACTCCGTCTTTCATCTTTTGGAGGTGGTTATATACAGCACCATTACCCTGTCTTACGGTGTTGCACTTTGGTGGTGTCAAAAGCACTTCCTGCAAGAGACAAACACACAGTTGCTGTCTTGTATTCTAGTGCCTAATATACAGATCAAATACATGGTACAAATCATGCACTATTCCGAAAAACAAAACACCATGTGCAATCTTTGAGCAAAATGACAGCACCCCAGTATTGACATTATGTAACCACCTAGTTGGTGGGTAACTGTCAAACATTAGAGCCCGTTATCTGACCCTAACAATAAAATGAATCTTGAACCAATTGAAAATCAGTCCTTGAAATGAATTACAGCAAATTGAAGTCTGCCACATTGCTGTTCTGAGTGTCGAAATGAGGGAAGGTGAGATTCAGCATTGTATCTGGCGATTAAAGGCTATAACGGTTCTTAAATGCCCTCTCCCGAGTTATAGACCTGAGCCACAGGCTCCAGCCAGGGATGGGCTGGAGGAGGAGTGAAGTGCACCATAAGCGCGCATGACGCTTTGGCCGGCCGTCTTGGGCCAGCCAAACAGACATGCGCACTTAGCATTTCTCCACAGGGCTGTATTGCACAGCCGAGTGGAGAACATGCACAGGCTCCCACTCACTGTCTGAGCACCATAGCACCAATCACAAAACTGCTGTCATGCTAGTGACAGCAGTGTAGTGATGGCTTAGGGGAGTCTGGGAGCCTGTGTGCTTCCATTCTGCCAGAAATAGAAGAAGACGGAGGAGAGGTGGCAGCCGTTCACAGGTAAGTGAACTTTTTTTTTTTTTTTTTTTTTTTAATCGTGTCCCCCCTCCCTCCTCTGCCCTACCACTACTTTTACAAAGCATCCACCACTGCTAAGGGCCTGATTTAGATCTTGGCGGATGGAATTACTCTGTCACAAATTTGATGGATATCTCATCCGCCGTATTATGATTCCATTATATCCCATGGAAATTGTAATATGGCTGAGGGAATAACCGCCATGTTTGTGACAGAGTAACCCATCCGCGAAGATCTAAATCAGGCCCTAAATTTAGAATATTCTCAAATAAATAGGGAGAAACAGAAAACAAACACGGGAATGTTGGAGCAGAAGGTCTGTACTGGTTATTACTAGCCCTGAGCAAATTCATTGTCATCAACAGAGTTCTCAAAATTCAAGCAATATTACCCAAGAGAAAGGGACTTAACAGGTAATTGTTGTCCATGGTGGGCGGCAATGGCTCAACTCCTCCCTGGTCAATAACTAGCAGGAGTGTCCTCCCCTTTGGATAATATTGCTACAGTAAATCAGATCCTTGAAATTTTGGGTGGCATTCACAAAATTCTTTGCTAGATTTTGTTTTCTTTTTTGGCCCAATTTGGGTGAAAGGTCACATAGAGCAAACCTGTTCAAGTGTTTCTCACTGGTATGGTTCTGGCATTTCTTTCTTATTGAAATTAATTATAGTGAATGCCTGGTTTTGAGGAGGCACTAAAAAGAAGTCTATAGAAAGAAAGAGTATATGTTTCAGTCACAAAATACCTTTTTAATTGATGGTTCCATACACAGTTTAGGAAGTGTGGTGAGATGTGAGGTGAGTACCCCAGTGGGAAATACTGACCATTTGCTGTATTTGAAGGACCATCTTTGAAAGGAAACTGTTTTCTCTCATCATTAGTTAATGGTAATTATGGCTGTGCTTCAGAAGCTAGAATTAGGATACATTGTCTATAAATTCACAAATATCGTTATCATCTATGTGAGAAAAGAGCCAGCCATGTTGAGCAGAACCTACTTCCAATAGCAGTGGCAGCCTGTCAGTCGAATCCCCAGTGGTCCACTGCAGCTTCACCACCTGAGTTGTCAAATTTTCAAAAACCTTCTCAAATCCAAAGATGTTCCAATGTAAGCGCAAAGTAACCTAAAACAAAGGAATAATAGCTCAAAGGTGTAACTCTGAATTCAATCAGCGCATTCAGGAAACATTTTAAAGCATAAAGCTAAGTCCTACTCAACGGCAATGTGTGGAATTCACAGTGCTTGAATTATTAACTGTATTACACATATAAAATGGAAATGCAGAAATGGAATGGGGTAGGAGGTTATAGGAAGTTTGGCTAGGAGGGTTTGGCCACAGTGCAAGCCATGGGGCAGGAGGGTACAGGCCAGCGGAATAGGATGCTTTAAGTCATGGGTCAGGTTGGTGCAAAGCATAAGTCTGGAGGGTGTAAGCCTTGGGGCAGGAAGGAACAAGGGGACTTTGGCAGACTGCCATTGTCTCTCCCACCTCCTAGACCCTGGACAGCTTGGAGGGGTCCTGAGCAGGACTCTGACACAGTCCCTCCTACCCTGACATTTGGTAGAAGAGGAGGATGTTTTGGGCCACAGGTCTTGAAAGGGCAGTGTGTGAGTGGTACGCATTTGTGTTGAGTCCCCCCAGTTTTACAAGTGCTTCGAAGAAAGTATGATTTAAAGACAGGTTTTTTACTTTATTTAACCCTTGTGTGTAAGAGATATGTATGCACTGTAAAAATGTCTGCATAGATAATTACACGTATAACAATTTAAATAGTACTTACTAATCTGTTCTTAACTAATTTTCTTTAAAAGCACTGCTTATCCAAGTGTAATGGGTCGGAGCGCTTGCCATCATACACACATTATACATAGTCAATGAATCATACACGTTTGTGAATGTACAGGAAATGAAACATACCACAATGAAGTTTACAAGGTGTTGGAGTCACATCATTTATACTGGTAAAGCTTATATGTTAAGAGTGCTTGGTGAGGAGAAACACAAAGTGACTTGTGCCTGAATAACTAGGACCATGCCTGCCCAAAGTGCGTCCACATGACTTATGAGACCCCCTGCCAGCCCTTGCATCTCAGAACAGTACAGTGTGTTTTCTGGGACAATTAGTTTCATCTTTTACATTACAGTCGGGGCCTATAAGGTCCAACCTGCTCAGGACACAAAATGCAGTTTTAATGAAAAAGTTATGTGGCTGGCTGAATGGGTAATACATGATCTGGGGCCATCCTGCACCTATGAGAGAACGGACTGCAATTCTAAAACACCCTACAACATTCAATAGTAAGCAATACTAAGGTGATGTCAGCTTCATAACCAGTAAGTGAAGTTATGCCATGTGATTTGTCTTTTATTGTTATCTCTACTTAGTACCTGAAGCAACACAATGACATATTCACACTGGTTTGTATTTTGCACAACAGGAGTTTGCCTGCAGAACAGTGGCAGCTCCTTCACAATGGCGAAGGAGAGTTGCTCCCCTGGTTAAGGCAGAAGCTGAAAGATAACACGATATTTAATTATCATTTTATCTTTTAACTGCTGGCTCAGCCAGCAGCATGTGAAGGGAGGGATGGGGCTGTGCCATTTGGGGGGAGAGGAGAAAATGCACCTAAGTGTGCATGTGTGTTTCACCGGCCGTCTCAGGCTGGCCAAACACACATGCGCACTTAGGTTTCTCCAGCCTGGCTGGCAGCCCCAGGATTGCTGTGGAGCCTGTGCTGGTGTCCTACTGAATGCTGGGTCACCACATCAAGAGAAGGAAGAGGAGCAATGTGGCAGAAAGCAGCAGTGATGGCAAAAAGTATGTTTTTATTTATTTTTATTCCCCCGTCCCTCACCCACCCCTAACCTTGAGATTTGTGACTGCCGCTGCTGCATATTTCCTAATTTATATGTGCGCATTTAAAATTACAAATACTGTGCTGTAAAGTGCAAACAAAGTCAGGATTTACAATGTAACGCAGTGGTTGAGGATGTCTGATCTAATAGGACTTTATTACTCCCAAAGGAAACCTTTTTACCAATCTTAGAAGAAAGAAATATTCAGGAAAAAAAAAAACATAAGGTTCTAAACCTTTACAAACCTTGAGGTTTACATGCAATTCCTTGAAACCGAATCCTGGCACACAGTGCCATATTAGAAGGATTGTAACTTATAAACTGCAAGTAACAAAAAGATCTCTGTGGCAAAACCAGATGTTCACAAAGCTGTACACACAAAATGCAAATCTGTAATCTGCATGTTACACGGTGTACGTGTTGTGCTTTGCAGCAGGTTCACTAATTCTGCTTTACTCTTGATGAGTCAAAACTGTGACTAGACAAAACACAGCTCTCTCCAAGAAGTGCATTAACCACCACGGTTATCTTCCCATTATTACTATCCCGTGAAAATTGCTGGCCACACAACGATCTCTGCAGAAGGTGCCTTTAACCCTATAAGATATTTTAAAAATCAGCCTGCTTGTAAACAATTAAGTAAGCTGGTCCAGCAAAGACACTAAAGTGAAAAAGTATTTTGTGCCTGACTGACACTGACTCACCTCACCTCACAGGGAGGCTCACTCTGGACTGGGCGGCACTGCAGCACTTTAGTGCTGCTCACTGGTGGTGGGTCAGGTGATGGCTACTTAAGTCACTGGTGGAGGTTGGCTGCTGTACAGCCAAGGGGTAGGACAGAGCACAGTATTTCTCAACTAGTGGTGACCTCTTGTCCTGTGCATGGCACATACACAGAAGTAGTTTGGCAGAGGGAGAGGCAGGCCCAGGCCAAACCTAGGAGTTCTGCTTGAGACTACTTCTTGACCTGCCAAGTCCAGACTTCCACTGGCCTAATGCACCCAGGTACTGTCCAATCCTATTCTGATGAATACGTTCAGGCTACCTTGGCCATTGTTTTCAGATTGGGCTATTTCCCGCACAAATGGGCAACATTTTTCCCATTTGTGCGGGGAAAAAACGGAATTTGTGGGTGACTGATTTTTGGGCTGATATTGGCCCTTTAGTGCTTTTTTTAAGGCTGAGGCAGCACCCAAGTTAAGGCAATAAAAGTAAAATTGCCACTTGTGTGCAGTGCACTCACTTGTGCATTCATTTGGAGGGACTTGAGTCCAGTCCGACGCTGTCACTGAACAGAGCAGAGGAAGCAGGAAAGTCTCTGATTGTGTGCTACTCTACCGCTATCCTTAGACTTCCCAGGCAGCAGAACCCCCTCTCACTAACGCATACTGAATCGTAATTATGTGTAAATTGTTTCCTAATGCTATTTTTGCGATATTTGAGAGGGCTGATATCGGTATGTTTTCGCCTGAATGTGGGCTTATACTTAGAGAGGTTTGGGCTTGGGATGGGTATAAAAGTCTGACAACACTGACCTTGGCTAGCAGGCAACTCACTAGGATTCTCGCACTGCTGAGATAAACTGTGAGAATCAGTGTAGTACGGTAAAGTTGATCCAACAGACTGTTGATGAGCACAGTCCAGTACAATGAGAGAACATGTGTGAGGGAAGGACATTGGGTTTTTAAGCAGAGGGTTTGGGACCTGAAATGAAGTCTCAGTATGTTTAAACTAGGGTTAGTGGTAGCACTTTTGCACATCACTAAAGATTGGCGACCCTGCGACCAATAACACCACTAGGCTGGTGTGAACTTTAGAAATAAACTTGCAAGAAGCGCATGTGCCCATGAGCCTCACTTGTGACACCATGTGACATACATGACTACTCTCTTTGACTGCCTGGGAACTGGCTGGACCTAGCCTGTGGGTAGGGGAGCTGGCTGATTCAAGCACGCAGGTGCCATATTGCATTGTATCTCACATGTCAGCTTGGTTGGGACAGTGCACACAGCGTGAGTTTTATGAGTTCAGCAGCACTGTTAACATGAATGAAACAAGCGGGGGTTGCCTTATGATAAAAAAAAGTCTGCAAACAGTGCACAAATAAGACCCAGAAAAGATCCTGGCAGTTGAGATTTTTCCCATGCAAATCAGAAAAATGTCACTCTTTGAGTGGGAAATAGCTCAGTCTGATAGCACCGTTCACCATAGAGTTCTAATCAGCCACTAGAATGCTAACATTCTATGTTTATGACAAATATAGGCACGCTTAGATGCTGTTTCGTTGGAATTGGAGCTACAGAAATGAAAGCATTTTCTAAGGTGTATGCTGCACTAAATGAACAATTTTAACAGCCTAATTTAGATATTGGTGGACAAGTTACTCCGTCACAATGGTGATGAATATCCTGTCCTCCGAAATCAAAATCCTATGGGATTTAGATTTCGTGAGGCAGAATATCCATCATCCTTGTGACGATACAACTTGTCCATCAATATGTAAACTAGGCCCTAAGGGGCAGATGACCGTACCATATTTTCCTTCGCAGAATCGGACCGTTTGTGATAGGAAAAAAACATTTCAGTATGTACAGACCTTATTTTGCGATTCGGTAATCTATTTACCGAATCGCAAAATAGGTTTGAGAGTCGCAATTAGGAACGGGCGTTCCCTTCCTAATTGCAAGTTGCGGCGCGATGTAGCATTGTTTTGTGACCGTGAATGCGGTCACAAAACAATCACAGTTAGCCCCTGTTTCAAAGGGGGGCTAACCCATGTGAATGGCAGCAAAAATATTTTTTCAGGACCACTGCCTACTCCAAAAAATTGAAAAGAAAACGTTTTTTTTTTTTTTTTTTAAATGCATCTCGTTTTCCTTTAAGGAAAACAGGCTGCATTTAAAAAAAAAATGCTTTCTTTAAAAGCAGGCACAGACATGGTGGTCTGCTGTCTCCAGCAGGCCACCATCCCTGTGAGGGCGGCAATTCCCAATGGGGTCGCAAATTGCGACCTACCTCATAAATATTCATGATGTAGGTCATTTGCGACCCCATTGTGAATCGCAAACAGTGTGAAGTACACTGTTGTACATAAGGTTTTGCTGCTCGCAATTTGCGTTTCCTCGCTGTCAGGAACGTTGCATTACTTCTGGGATATTATATTATTTGCAAACATATGCCTTGAGAAAGTATTGATGACGAAACACATGTCGGCTGATGTTCATGGCTGATGTTCATCGAATTCATGGTGCCTTGGAACTTTGATTGATACATTTTACTAAGATATGGACTATATGGACTATTATGGTGTGGCTTGGTAAACCAGTATCAAACTTAACTCCATATATATATTTTGACGCTAGACCTGTCTTGGTCCTGAGGCAGTTATTAGAACCGTTGCTGTATAGTCACTCACTCTAGTTGCACATAGTCATCAGAAGGGTACAGCACCCATTATCTGAAAGAAGTCCATCAAAACTGAAATTGCATCAGGTAAATGATGGCTGATATGGGTTAGGCTTGGAGTCACAACACCTGCTCCCCTGATGTAAACAACACACAGAGAAAACCCAGTCTACATTCACTCATTGAACACTTTTGTGAAGATAACCCACAGCCTCCAGTCTAGAGTGCAGTTCAGAAAGTACATTTTTAAGTGGGCAACGTCCCTTGGATGAATCAGAGCTACAGACTAAAGTTTAGACAAAGTGGCAAGAGGCTGAGTAATAGGCAACTGCTGCACTATACAAATGCTGAGTAACATAATTGATTTCATTAAGCATTAAGGGACATATTTATATGCCCCTAGCGCCACAGGAGCGTCAGTTTTTGTGACGCTCCTGTGGTGCTAAGCACAGCGCCGTATTTACAAGGTGGCGTTAAGCCACTTTATGTGGCTTAACGCCACCTTGTAAGTACAGCGCCTTCCGACGCAGCACTGTGCGTGGAAGGGGTGTGCAATGGGTGTTGCTGTGGGCGTGCCACAGCAACACCCACTGCATTTTGACGCTGCCTCAGATTTATGAAATTTCGTAAACCTGACGCAGCGGCAAAATCTAACGCCACCCCCAGGGGTGGCGTTAGCAAGGTGCAATGAGGAAAAATACCTGTTTGTCCTTCTCGTTTTTTGCTTTTTCTATGCATGCTGCATTCTACTGCACGCATAGAAAAAGCAAAATGCCAGAAATGATTGTTTATGTGCGGGAAGGTGTCCCTTCCTGCACATAAGCAATCATTTGAAAATTATGCTTTGGCACTTCTGTGTGTGCTGCATTGTGCAGCACACACAGAAGTGCCAAATCGCCATTAGTGATTATTTATGTGCAGGAAGGGACACCTTCCCGCACATAAACAATCACACCCCTCAACACAGACATCCTTGCACGATGGTGTAAGGATGGCTGCATTGGCGCTGGCAGCAAAATTTAGCACCAGTGCCGGGGGAAACGCAGGGGTGAACCACATTCCCTTAAATATGGCGCATCCCTGCGTTTCTAAAGTGACGCAGCGCGGCACTGCCAATTTCTTTATATCTGGTCTTAAGTACATTCTGTACCATCACTCCTTTGTATTTCTCTCCTATTAGGATTTTAACCATTATCTTTCTAAACTGGCCTTGTGCCCAGGGGAGCATACTGCTCTCCTTGAACAGGGATGTTGGTGAAGGATGGATCTGATGTGATCTTGTTGTATGTGATGGCTTGCACAGCCCCTGCTAAAATGCCTGGAAATGTGCAGAGGGGCCAACGTTTTCCCCTTGTACATCAGACAAGAGGCAGGTTGGGCAGTGTTTTTTCATATATGTTTGAAAAATGTTTGTTGTTGCTGGTAGCAGATAGAGGGAGGGAGAGACTTCAGTATAAACCAATGGCTTAACAGATAAGGGTAAGAAAAGGAAATGATGTAGAAAGATGCAGGAAAGAGTAGAAGAAGATGCAAACTTGGACCTGTTGCAGGCAGGCTGTTAGGATTTGTGGGAGTGAAAAAATAATAGGAAAGAAGAAATAGCAAGGGGGTTAGTCCAGTAGGTTAAGTTTAAATATGCAGTAGAAATTTGTATTTTACACATGCAGTGGCTTTAAGTAACTATGCATGAAAGTAATACATTTAAAATTTGAAATATGTAGTAGAAGTCTGATTTTCAGGGGAAAGGAAAGACATTGACATTTAGTGAAATGGTTATGTCAGGGAATGGGATAGTGTTAAATGTTAGGACATTGTTTAGGGCAGTTTAAAATGTTATTTGGTATTTGTGAGTGTGAGGATTTGGGTGTATTATATAAAGTATTATATAATATGGCTGTGCAGCCTTACTGTGCAGTACACTCTCAAATACTGTCTTGGGTCCAGTCAGGTATGTCTACTTAACCTTGAACTCAACCATGGGTAGCTGTGGCTGTGAGCAGAAAGGTTTAGAAAAGGAACAATGTGTAAAGCATTTAACAGTACCAAACAATGAAATAAGAATGCAAAGACAAACAAAAGAAAGAAGACACCAATTTATAAAAATAGATTATATTGTATGAATTTTTAGAGACTTTGATGAACAAAATCTGCCAGAGGGTTCCGGAGATACAGATTTTTGAAGATATTATTACTTTTAAATGCAACCGCAAACTAGCATTGGTCAACAAAAACTTTGGAAACTTTGAAAAGTTTGATGAGTTACTTTGACTACACTGGCCCTGGTTGGATGACCAACTCTGGCAGGTAGAGGTCTAGAGGGACAGGGTGGCCACTTTTGCCAGTTACCTGGCTACCAGAGCATTTTTGAAGTAAAATCCAAAGTTTACAGGACAACCGCCGTAGATGACAATGGAGTGGTCCTGATGCTGAGGGATGCAGGCAAAAGATGCTCCAGTTGTGGCGCAGTCAATGGGGGTGTGTTTGTGGGTGCTTCTCATTCCAATAATGAGGTGAGGCAAACTTGACAAATGATCAAGGTCCCCTAAGTCCTCTACTTTGCAGTAGAAGGCCAGCCGATGCTGGGCTGCTGCCCAGTCTGCACTGCAGTTCGGGAGAAATCCTTAGGTAGAGGCTAGTGCCCCTTGGTTGTGATGAATCCAGACTTTGATAGCACTCCCAGGTCAGGCAGGCTCCAGTGGAACTTTTGGCTGTCTCATATCTGTCCTCTTGTGTGGCTGAAAACCAGTGACAGCAAAAATTATGCAGTGGCTACTAACTTGGCTCTTTGGACAACTTCAGCGCTTGTGTCCCCAGAGCTGTTTTTTATAAGATCAGCAAAATGATCCTTGGAGTCACTGCTGCTGTTGGATGTCAGGAATCAACTTTTTCCAGAACCAGGAGCTGTAGGCACAGTCCAAACAACACTAGCCCAAAGTATAGCAAATGCAGACTTTTGGAGAGTGCAGCCTTTGTGCGGGTCCAAGAGCAACTGGGCAGTCCTTCTTCAGTTCTCTCTCTGATTCCTGCACGCTCTAAGGGTCAGAGTGCCATATTTATCCCAGGAAAGTGCCCTGACAGACCTATTCAGTCACTAGCCAATGGGCTACTGGGTCCCCTTCTAGATAGTGACAAAGTTCCTGTGATGTGTGGCATCTTGCTATCCCAGAATACCACATTCTTGCCCTTTTCAAGATGGCATGACCCTTATTTGGTCATTAGGAGCTTGGTATCCCACTCAAGAGGTATGGCTGCCAAAGGGCTACACACCCTTGGAAGAACCAATTTGGGGCGAGTTTTCCCTCTTTGACCCTGTCTCCACCTTGTCTGTGGGAAAAAAAGGCATCCTGCTCAGGGGTGTTGGTGCTACTTCCCCCACAAAGGCAGCATCACTTTTGAAGCTTGCCTTTTGGGCTAACACCCTCAAGTGGCCATCCTGGGAAAGGAGGTGACATACTTCTCCATGACAACTGGCTTTGTTCCTGTGCTGGGGACTCGTTCACATGTCTCTCCAGGTGAACAGAAGCCAGTCTGTGTGACAAGAACTTTGTGAGGCCGCTGGACCAGCTGGAGCACAGAGTGGCAACTTTTTAAAAGTTGCTTACCTTTAATAGTGGCATTAAAGTCGACCTTGGCATCAGGTCGGGTTTAATACCAGAATTAATTTGATACCTTATATGTCCCAGTTTGGTAGTCCCATTCAAGAGTTAACCAGGTTGGAATTCCACTCGGGTACCTTGTGTTAGCCATAAGGGCTACTAACTTTACCCACAGCAAATAAACAATTTGGAAGTGTTGCTGCTAAGACATATCAAAAATATATGTAATACTTAACAAAATACAGCTCCCTACCATAGGGCTCGATAGGCCTTCCTTAGGGGAGACTTACATAAAGTGTTATGATATAGGGTGGCTTTGCCATTGGAGTCAATGGCAAAGTCGAAGTGACATTGAAAACACTGTACTTCCAGTCTGCAGTGGCAGGCTTGGGGCCATATGCACCTTGTCACACACAGGGTGGCACAGATAGTGCTGCAGCCCTGACTGGACACTCTGCCTTACACAAACTGGATACCCTGGGTACAATATACTAGGGACTTATAAGTATGTCAATCTTTGCCAAATGGGTATATCCAGTTCAACATGCAATTTGTATAGGGTCAAAACACTGGCACTGTGGTCTGGTTAGCGGGCTTCACTCAGTGCACTCTCAAAGCCATAAAACCCATCAACATCAGTCCAAAAATGTGGGAGGGAACATGAAAAAATAGGTTTTTCCTTAGAGTGAGCTCAATTTACATCCAATAAAGCAGCCTTTTCCATGGCAAAGAGAACATCTGTAGTTTGTCCTTCCACAATGTCTCTCTGCCAATAAAGCCTTTATAGACCTGTTCCTTGCATATGATGTGGGCCACTATGGTACATTGTAAAGTGAAGTGAGTGCCACAACACTGTGACCCATTTCAAAAACACAATGGACTTTGAAAGGAGTAATTACACACTAACATCAATAATATGCTGATTGGTGTCGAAAGAATCCAACTACTGGTTTCAATGAAAGAATGATGAAAAAGAACATTTTTACATTTAATATGTGATGAGATGAACTGTATTTGAGGTCACATTGAATGAGAAAGTGTTAATTTTGAACATTTTTTCCAATACTAGATCAGGCATGCCATTTCACAGTGTCATTGACCGTGAGTCACAGAAATGTTTGCAAAAGTTCATTTGGTCATGGCCTCTGTTAGTGGAAAATCCAACCAGCCTTAGATTATAGTCCATACAGTAATCCTTGTATTCTGTTTTATAAATGAGTTGTGGTATGATATAAAGTTTAATTCCCTTGAATCAAAAGGCATGTGAGACCATCTTCAGGACTGGGTGCCAAGAAACACAAATGACCAGCCCATTTTAAATCTACATACAACAAATGCATTTAATGTAATAAAACTACAGTGTGAAGTACCAATAAAACAGTGCATAGTTTGTAAATAAAAGTAAGTATCAGGGCCTTCTCAGTAGGCTAATGCAGCCTGCACCACCCATTCCTCCTGACAGTACACAACAGTACGGACAGCAACACATTGAAAACACAACACAATAAATCTCCCAAACCAATTTAGACAATTAGAGAACACTTGAATACATTTTTTGACACCAAATCCATCAAAATACAATTAGTAGAATCTGACTTTCTTTAAAAGTTTAAGATTCAAAATAGCAAGTCCTAAGTTTTAGAAAATGGTCACTGGGGCACCTAGAACCACAACAAAGGGTCCAGAAGTGAATGGGGACCTCTTTTTGGGTGCAAGACTGACTCAGGCTGGGTCTGGGTACAGGTTTAAGATGGTGGGAGTCGGTTATGTCCCTATGGCTCAGAACAGGAGACAAGCTAAACTAGCCCATGGAGTCACTTCTGAAGTCCTGGGTGCAGGTGGTGATGCAAGGCTCTACAGCAGGGCTGATCTCTGAAAGCTGCAGGCTCCAGGTAGCAAAGCAGTCCTTCTAGGTACAGCAGCAGTCTGGCAGAGTGCACAGAAGGTCACAACAGCAAGCAGTCATCTAATAGTCCTTCCACAGGTCCAGTAATGAACTGAAGAGTGGGCCTGAGAACCTTATTTTTATACCCCGGTGCCCTGCTCCCAGAAGTTAGGAGAAGTTTCCAGAAGGGTTCTCTGAAGTTCCAGGAATTTCCTGCCTCCACTGCCCTGGCTTTTAGCTGGCCGCACTGAAAATACAGGGTCGTTAACTCTATTGTGTGGTGGCAGAGTTCTGCCTATTCAGCTGCAAGTGGGCCTGTGATTATCTTCGGCCCCCATGAAGTCAGATAATGGCCCATTCAAGCTCTGATAATCCCGCAATTGTGTAACTATATGGTTGTGAATTCACAAAGTCCTAACTGTTACTTACACCTAGTCATGCCTAGTCATGTAACCTAAGGCAGTGCCATTTTCAAACTTGTAATAATAAATCAGACTTCACCATAAAGAGGGTTTATTATTAAAAGTTCACCAATATCGAACATGATATATCTATCATCTCTGGTTTGGGAGTTTCAAGTTATAACATTTAATAAGGAATCCCTAATGTTACCCTATGTGAGGGGTAGGCCTCCTAGCAGTGAGAAAAAAAATGGGAGTTTTTCACTAATTGGATATGTAAAACTGAAAAGTGCATGTTTTACCTTTTAATTACACAGCACTCTGCCCTATGGGCTACATAGGGCCTACCTCAGGGGTGACTTATGTTTAAAAAAAGGGGACTTTAAGGCTTGGCAAGATGTTTTAAATGCCATGTCGACATGGTAGTGGGACACTGCCTTCAAGCTGCAATGGCAGGCCTGGGACAAGTTTTAAGGTGCTACTTAAATGGGTGGCACAATGAGTGCTGCGGGCCCACTTGCAGTATTTAAATTACAGGCCCTAGGGATATTGCATACCGCTCTGCAAGGGACTTACATGTGAATTAAATATGCCAATCAGGTGTATGCCAATCTAACCATGTTTAGGGGAGTGAGTGCATGCACTTTAGCAGTGGTTAGCAGTGGTAAAGTGGACAGTGTTCTAAAGTCAAGAAGCAAAAATCTAGCAAAATGTAGGTGGTGGAATGCAAAACGTTTGGGGGTGACCATGTAGAGAGGGCTATTTCCAACACATATTGGCTTATTAAACACTGTTATTGTGTTCACTTAAAAAGTTGAAAGACAGTGCCACCATGTGGTGAACCATCACTAGAGCTGGTGCTGACAATTAAGTGCTGGTGCTGAGTAACGGAAACCACTGACTCAAATTAAGAAGTGTAATAAAATCGGCCGTTGAAAGATTAAAAACTGAGTGTAACACTGTAATGGAGAACAAAACTCCCAGCAGCCTACTTTACAATGAGGAAATCATTGATAATTGGTAGGTTATTGGGTTGCTCTATTAGGTATTGAAGCACCATTGAGAACTGCTGCATTTCTTGAGGCAGGAGAGAGTTAGATCTGGAACTGAAGGCCGTATTTATACTTTTTGGCGCACAACTGCGCCAACGCAGTTGTGCGTCAAAAAATTTAACGACGGCTAACGCCATTCCAAAGCGCCATGCGGGCGCCTTATTTATGGAATGACGTTAGCCGGCGGAGCTGTCTTGTGTGCGTAAAAAAAAATGACTTACACAAGGCAGCGCCGGCGTAGGGGAAAATGGAGCTTGGGCGTCAAAAAATGGGGCAAGTCAGGCTGAGGCAAAATTTTCGCCTCAACCCGATTTGCGCCATTTGTTTTTACTCCCAACCCCCATTTAAATGACTCCTGTCTTAGCAAAGACAGGAGTCATGCCCCCTTGCCCAATGGCCATGCCCAGGGGACTTATGTCTCCTGGGCATGGTCATTGGGCATAGTGGCATGTAGGGGGGCAGAAATCAGGCCCCCCTATGCCACCCAAAGAAAAAAAAAAAAATACTTACCTGAACTTACCTTAAGTTCCCTGGGATGGGTCCCTCCATCCTTGGGCGTCCTCCTGGGGTGGGCAAGGGTGGCAGGGGGTGTCCCTGGGGGCATGGGAGGGCACCTCTGGGCTCCTTCCGAGCCCTCAGGTCCCTTAACGCCTGCCCTGACCAGGCGTTAAAAAATTACGCTAAAGCGGCTGGACGCCATTTTTTTTTACCCGCCCGCTCCCGGGCGTCATTTTTGCCCGGGAGTGTAAATACGGCGCACATGCCTCGGAGTCATTTTTTAGAAGGGAACGCCTACCTTGCATATCATTAACGCAAGGAAGGTGTCCACGCTAAAAAATGACGCAAACTCCAAGATCTTTGGCGCTAGACGGGTCTAACGCCAAAGTATAAATATGGAGTTAGTTTTGCGTCGGATTTGCGTAAAAAAAAATGACGCAAATCCGGCGTAAACAGAGTATAAATATGGCCCTGATTGTCTTTAATCCAATGTTTTGGGTCACTGGCTCTGAAGCTTCCTCTCATTTAGTCCTTGTCTGCTTTCATGGCCTGACTGTCTTCTCCACTGACGGAATAAAAATATTTGGGAATCATATTGAACTCTGGTTTGTCCTTTGTTCCTCAGATGGACATACAAGTGAGATGATCTTTATTGCTATTTAACTTAGTCCCCAGAACTATGGGGCATACTTTTGAGCCCCTTGCGCCACATTTGCGGCATTTATTTAGACGCAAATGTGGCATTAAGGTGGCATTTCCCACGTGCCATATTTACAAAGTGGTACAATGCTTGCATTGCGCTACTTTGTAAACCCTTGCGTCACATTATGCCTGCGCCAGGCATAATGTATGCAAGAGGGGGGGGCGTTCCCCCATCAGGGGGGCTGAAAAAATGGTGCAAGGAAATCTATAAGATTTCCTTGCACCATTGTTTCGGAACTTTTAATGCCTGCTCAGAGCAGGCATTAAAAGGGGACTTCCCTTATATAGAATGAGCCTCTGTGTACTCAGTAAAAGTAGCGCCAACATTTTGGCACTACTTCTGCAGAGTACATCAATAGCGTCACATAGAATGACGCTATTGCCCCCTACCCTGCGCCATGGAGCGCTATATTTTAAATACGACGCACACATGGTGACGGTAGGGGAGCGCTAAGGGGTGCAGGGAAAGTGGGGCTGCACTTGTTGAGCGCCACTTTCCATAAATCTGTCCCTATGTTTTTTGTATCTGCTACAAGGGTCAGTCCATTTTGCCTACAATCATTTCATGGTAGCCGATTCCTCATAGGCCTAGTCTGTAAAAGCTTTAAGTGATTCACATAGATTTTGCATGGTGTGTAACTCTGATTTACTCGTGCCTTAGCTGTGCCTTTAACATTTGAATTCTGGGACTAAATCTGATTTATTGACGGTCTTCTTTGCCTTCTCTGCACCTGGCCCCTTTGCTCTTTCTCTGCTTTCTTTCCTTGCCTTTTTTATCTGTGGCATCTTGGCTGTCTCAGTGCCTGTACTTTTTTCCCTCTCGAAGCCTTTACTCTTTGTACTCTCTATACCTTTCGTCTTTGCTCGCTCAGGCACTGTCTGTGATCTTATTACAGCTGTCTTCTTTTCCCTCCATCTACCTTTCCTTTTTGCCCTCTCTGTGCCTGTCTGTCTCTTTTGGCCTCCTTGCATCGCCTTCTGTGTCCTCTCTACACCAGTTTTCCTTGCGCTCTCAGTTCCTGTCTTCTTTCCCATCTCTAGAGCTCTCCTCCTTGCCCTCACTGTACCTCCCCCACTTGCCCTTATTGTGTCTGCCTCATTTGCCCTCTCTGTACCCACCCTCTTAGACCTCTCCAACCCTGCCTTCTTTGCCCTCAATGTGCCTGTCCCTTTGCCCCTTCTGACATTTCTGTGCTTGCCCTCTTTGCCGTCACTTTGTCTGCCCTTTGGTACCTTCGCGCTTGCCATCGTTGCTACTGCCCGCTTTGCCCTGACCATGCCTGCCTTTTTTATTTTTCTGTGTTTGCCCTCTTTCCTTTTCTGTTACTGTCCTCTTTGTCCTCGCTGGGACTGCCCCTTTGCCCTCTCTGTTCTCGTCCTTCCCTTCGCCTGGCGTTTTTGCCACTTCAGTACCCACTTGCTTTACCTTTTTTCTGCCTCCATCTTCTGCCACGTCTCTTCTCCCATTCAGCTTTGAAAAGCGATCCCAGCTCTGCTCTAGGTGTTGGCAGGAGGGCCTCTTCCTCCCACAGAGTCTGCAGAGGTCATCTCTGCACTGAACTGCTCTTGATTTATGGGTGCCATTTTTATCATGCCAACATTTTAAGCAACCCACCTCCTAGGAACAAAATTCCTTCAAAATATGTTTTCACTTTTCCATTTAGCTTTTCCCAGCTGTGGATATGTGTATACATAAATGGTTTACACAGCTGTGCCTGTGCCCGCGCCCTCCCTCCTCTCTCAGAGAAGGCTATTCTTACACTCACCTAAACCCCAAATGTTGGACTCATGCTGTGGACAGACTTGACCAACATCTACGGTTCTCCATCAAGTTAGTGAAAATGGGCAGAGGATTTCTTCAATGTTTAATTAAGAAAAAGAAAGAAAGAAAGAAAGAAAGAAAGAAAGAAAGAAAGAAAGAAAGAAAGAAAGAAAGAAAGAAAGAAAGAAAGAAAGAAAGAGAGTGTGACGCACAAATATTTTCTAAGGAACACGAGGATGGCACTGCCAAATGCTTTCACCACAAGGGGAGCAAAGCAGGCCTCTACACACAGTGACTGGTTGGGGACACCCTTCAAGAGGCCCGCTTTCAGCCTATGAATATCTGTGCGAATTGGTGGTGTCTGAGGCCTCTCGCAAATTCTACAGGGAGGCCACATCATTTCTTTACGCCACTGTCCACCACCAACCTGCAATTACTGCCTCTTTATTCACTCTCTTTTTCAACCCCGCTTTTGCCATTTGTCAATATTTTCCTGTTTTTATATTTCTATTTTTTTTAATTTATCTGTCTTCTTCTGGGTCAAGGACTGGTGAAACGTAAGTCCTGGTTCCCAAAAATGAGTGCCTCTTCCGAACATCTTCGGCATTAACTAAATGCATTTCTTCAGAATGTATTCGGGCCCACAATCGTCATTTACTTTCTGCCCTAGAATTGGCTGGCACTATTAAAGTAGAAAAAGATGCATGTGCTGAAAGAGTACGTTGGGTGGGGTGTGGCAAGAGCTGAACAAAGAATGGAGGTTGATTGGAGTGTGTGCTGTTAGATATAGGACAGGGTAATTATGAAAAAGGCACAGGCATGTCAAATGGGGTGGAATAGTGCAGTATTGATGGTCGACTGGGGGACACTAGCAAACCTTGCTAAGGGAACTGTAGGTGAAGAAGGGATGTACCATTAGTAGTGGTCAGGGATGGACTGGCCTTAGCGGACACCAAGCTTTTTCCCAGTGAGCTAGAAGGGTGGAGGCCGGTTTTGGAGCTGTGGGGTCCAGTTTTGTGACTGGTGGCTAGTTTTGCAGCAGTATTGTGAACTCGGTCCCCAAAACAGCAGCAAGCTTGCGCTTGCACACCCCCTGCGAGATCTTAAAACTGTGTATGCTGCCTTTGCACACTCAGTTGTAAGACCGCACTGTGCGTGAAAAGGTAGCCCCCACATCCTCCCAGGGGCTGGTTAGAAAACGTTGCCCGAGCTGCTGTGGGTTCCCAGTCCGGCTGTGGTGGTGGTAGAGAGAGGGAAAGTGTAAAAGATTGAGAAGTGAGTGGTGAGAACGAGTAGTCTTGAAGCTAGTTGTAGGAAGATTAGTAATAGCGATTACCAAATAGTGATTTTTTGCAAATTGCTATTTGGTAATTGCTATTATCCATGTACAAAAGTAATATCTGGCCCATTGGCCATTCGTATTGGGTCACAAATAGACCTGCGTCATGAATATTAATGAGTAGGCACTGGTCCATGTGACTACTATCTGCTCTTAAAAAATATTGTTGTTTACATTTCAAAGGTGGAAGATCTTCTTTGGAGACCCCTTCCCCTTTGCAAATTGGTTACCTCCAGTTTTAAACTGGAAGTAAAGCATTACTGTTTTGAGAATGGAATTCAGACGCAAAACAGTAAAACATACCATACCAAATCAGTATTTGGAAGGGACACCCTAAACACACCCCTTCCAAATATTGAATCGTAAATTCAAAATGCAATTTGGTTACAAGTTACTGATTCACATTTTATACATTTGAAAAGGCATTTTTCAGGTAGCATGTTACCAAATCACAATTTGGGATTAATACATACCAAAATGCATTTTTGCAGTCAGAAACAGCCCGATTCTGCAAATCGGACCGTGCATCTAGCCCTTAGTGTGTTAGGGGGAGGTACAAGGTGAGTGCCATGTAAGTCAGAGGTTGTTCATAGTATTAAGTCATTTAAGGCAAAGATGGAAGTAGGTGGAGGGGAAGGCAAGGTCAGAGGAATCACAGTCTGGTGAAGTCGTAGGGCTGAGAGTGTGGAGTTTGGTGTAGGTGAGCGTAGTGTTAAAGCCACTGCTAAGTGGACAAGTAGAAGATAATGAGGATGAGATGAGGAAGCTTGGAGCAATACACTTTTTTTAGAGGTGATGGAGGTTGGAGAAGCCATGTAATCTAAGAAGATAGCAGTGGCAGGTGTGGGGGTTGGTGTCTGCAATAGTAGTGGTGAAGAAAGTGGAGGTGGGAGGAGTACATATTATTACAGTCAAGGCAGTGTACGAAGCAGGCAAGACTTAAAATAGGGCAGTAGGGACGCACTGCTTAAAAACTGAGCCTTTTGTGAAACATGTTTATGCAGAAATTATTAAATTGGAGCTAGTGAGTAGCTCGGCCATTGGTGATTGGTAGATGCTTTGCAGGGAGAAAGTTGAATGATGATTGGTTGGGAGGAGAATTAGTGACCAATGCAGACCCGAGGACCAGAGGCTAGCATTAGGGTTGAAGAGATAAGGGTGTCCGAAATCTACTAGTGGAGGAAAAATATGGCTAACAGCACCAATAAGATTTCAGCAGGCTTCGTAGTCAGGTAAGCTGGATCGATGAACAAAATGCTCTCATCTTCCATCTGCTGTCATCCGCAGATCACAAGTTAGAATCCTCGCGTGGCCAACTCAGCATGTCTGAGCTCGGTACATGAAATACCATAATGTTCTGAAATAGTAAAAGTTTGTTTTTACATTGCCTAGAAATGCAGATACTATATATAAAAGGTTAGTTGTTCTTTGGGAAATGACATGGCGGCCTTCTTCAACTTTGCCATTGGCGTGTGGATAGCAATAAAATGTATGTCTTCTTCGCAGTCTCGACGAAGTCTTCTGCAGCGCCCTCTCGGTTATTTTCAAGTGTTTGCAAAAAAATGACTGTTAGCCACTTGACTCGCAGTGCTTCCAGTCCCATTTCCAGTATTTGCAGTGTCGATTACAGTAACGTTTATTTTGTTTAGTGATAGCGTGTACGTTTCCCCAGTGGATATTACCAATTATGTGTCTGCAGTACGCGCGCGTGTGTCTGTCTGTGTGCTGTAGTATAGAATATTCCAGAGGCAGCGAGAGATGAAGCCTTCTGTGACGTAATCGTTAGAATGTTTGAGCCGACGCAGTGGTGACTGAGAATGTTTAGGAGTCTGAAGCTAGAAGTTGAAGAGAGATGGTATGGAGACCAGCAGCCTGAGCCATGTCGTCATTGATCCTGGTGATGCCTTTGTACAGGTAGCCAATAGGTAGCTCTTATATTTGGAACACGACTGGGTCCTATGTTAAGCTGATCGTGCCAGAGGTCACACTTTTCTGAAACCATAAACCGTATTTTGGTAAAACACCCTGACTTTCGGTAGTTGAGATGGTGAACCCGGGGGTAACTTGTTCTTAAATGGACAGCTAGGAGGTCATAATTTTGGCAGCTCTGACAAGATAGAAGACATTTCGTTTAGGACCGAGAGAACGTCTAGGAGTGATTGAAATTTGTGGGAATTTGAGTGTACTATGCCTGCTATAAAGTGAAGATAGGAAACGTATGGGCCATTCATAAGAAAATGTAGGTCTGCACAAGAAGGTGGTTCGGCTATATAAAACAACTTCAGTTTAAATGGGGTAGAAAAATCGTGAACATTTTCTTTATCATTAGCCATTAGAGCAATCACAAAATATGTTTGATTCTATGTGCCTTACAAAAGTGTTTTGCTTGCAAAGAGGAGTTATTGTTCCACAATCAACTCATGTCAGTTCCAATAGAAAACTATTATAGATTATAAATAATGTGATATAAATCTGCATTGACAAAAGGGATCAAGAAAAGATAATGTATGTCAGAATATCATATGTATGAATATTGTTTGACATACATATTTTGTCCTAAACAGTGTTCACTAAATATTGTCTCATTACGAGCAGATTTTTCATTATTAACTCCAGTGATGTGATTTTTTGTAAATAATATTTAGGCTAAAATATTTATGTCAGACGATATTCCGTCTTCCGCCATCCCATGTGCCACAAGAGTGCAACGTTGCTGTTGTACGCAACAGAAGCCTGGGCAGGCAGGAGCTGGCTGCATACACTGTGAACTGCCATATATTGAGCCTCTACATGTTTTACTGTAGTGACTTTGGCTAGTGCAGAATTTGGCAGCTTGAAAGCTGGAGCTGGTTTTGGGCTACACACAAAACCCCTTGCATTGGCTTCCTCTGCGGTTTGGCATCCTTTGTAAGGTACTGTGTCTATGTGCAGGACTGGTTAGATCGCTTAGCTAAAAAATTTGGTGCACCAAGCCCAACTCTTCAGATAATGTTTAGATTGGCTAGGCAGGACTAAAGAGGCTTCTCAAATGTTAATAAATCAACATGCCATCCTCAATAGCATAACAGACAGCATTTAATAGCACTAGGTGTTACAATTCCTATAGATTGTTATGCAATCCCTGTGAATTACCTAGCCCAGCACAGATTTTTAATTTGTAAGTAGCCCACATTTACTAAAGTTTTCAATAGGCAGTCATGTGGTGCAACAAGATGCAAAAGCCAGTTTTTTTCTTTTTTAAAGGCACATGTGAACATGGGCGTCATTTAGGGGTCTCCAGGGGTCACAGCTACAACCCCTGGCTTGCCCTTTGTGACCCCTGGCACTCCCTTTATGTCTGTGGTGCCAGAAGTGGCAAAATCAGTGTACGGAATAAGTCAGCTTGCCCTTTTGGACTTTGACTGGGGCTCCCGTTTCCTTGTTACCTGTCAATTTTTATGACACTAATAGGTAATATTATATTATTCACCATGAAGGTAAAAAAGAATGGAGTACAACTGATGTTCATGCAAGTATATAGCATTAAATTGCGTTGCATGAGCGCCTGCACAATGTGTAGTAGATGCATGCCAGCGCATGTATAACGTTTGTGTGGAAACAGAAATATCTATAGTAACTTGATCTTGCGAACAGACTCCATCTTGTACAAAAATTATATGTGAGACAGAAATAGACACCAAGTAAAATATGAGCTGAGACTGGAGTTTCAGTACATGTGCTAGTCACGGGGTGGGAGTGTGACCTTTGCTAAAAAGAACACAAACAAGTCCAAGAAATAACCTACTTACCTTCGTACTCAGTTGAGCATATATGGCGTTGAGGGAAGTTAGTGGTTAGCCCAGACATGAATAATAGGCACTCCCAGTATAAGCAGGATGGAGTGACTTTGATGATCGGCAGATGTGCTTGTGGTGAGCAACGGAATGTGGCCGGGAGCAAATCATGCAAACCATTGTATTTCAGATGCCAGCAGAAATGTATATAAGATATGCTTTGAGACTTGCAGAAGGTGTCTTTGCATGCAATACTTAAGAAGGCTTCCCGGACATGATAAAGGCTATCCTAAGAAACCAAGATGGAAGACTAGTGTGGTTTTTGATGGGCAGAGGGAAATAACAGTCCACACTTTGACATTGGCGACCCAGTAAGGAGAATTCTTGCGGGCCGCCTGCTGGACCTGGAGTGACAAGCCCACCACCTCCCCTTTGTTGATTAAAGAGTGCTCAAACAGGTGAGCAGATACCAGTTTTTGTACAAAATCTGCTTTCGAGAGGGGGGAGTTGGTCATCGCGGTTTGGTAAGATCTGTGAGACCAAGACCTTCTCAGAATAAATTTATGTCCCTGAAAGTCTTTCCCCCTTGAGCTTCTTACAAGATGCATAAGGCACAATATGGATATTGTTGGAGGGTGGACTACTAATTAGTCATGTGACTAAGTATGTCAAAGTTTCTGTATTAAGTAAATGGTATAGTAGTGGTGGATCCGTCCTAAGTCCTGGAGCCCAAATAGGAATGAAGTGTCACTAAATAAAAGGAAAGTGACAATAGTGTAATAGTTTACCATACTGTTTTGTCAGATTATGATATGATGAGTTGACAATATTATATGTACATTGCTTGTGTTCTGCTATACATTGAAAAGTTGTTATTGTAAATTATCCACATCGTGTGAACATTTGATCAAAGTAAAATGTCTGCTACTCTTTTGCAACATATTATCAAAGTATTTCAGGGTGATCAAAATAGGACACAGAAACATTATAAGTAATGGTATAGGAAAACAAAACATAGTCTCTGGGATACGCGAAACGCTGAACTCACGCAGGTGCCGCAGGTGCCGGGTGGCTCACGTCGGAGTGCAGCGCGGCGCGGCGCAGAGCACGGACGCTGCCGCTGCCGCCGCCTCCACCACCACTACTGCTGCATTTGGGGGGGGGCGTGAGGGCCTGTGGGGGGAAAAACTTGGAGCCGGCGCGCGCCCCCCAGCGCGAGATCCCCCTGGCTCACGTCGGAGTGCAGCTGCCTCCACCACCGCTACTGCTGCATTTGGGGGGGGGCGCGAGGGCCCGTGGGAAAGGCGAGGAGCTTGGAGGAGCTTGGAGCTGGATCGAGCGGCTCCTCACCGGTACGCGCCCCCCTGCGAGATCCCCCTGCATTGCACCCGAGAGCACCGAGGGACGACCCTGGGGCCCGGTGACTGAGAGCGGCCGAGGGGCAAGACCGAGGGGCAAACCCAGGGAGAGTCAGAGGCCCCTCAGGACCCAGTGTCAGAGACAGAGACAGGCTGAGGACGACGGGGGACCCTCGTTAGGCCCTCTGACGCCCCGTCGACTCCCGGGCGGGGAGGGGCAGGGCTGAGACCCTTGGAGGTGATTGACTGCGCCCCCGGAGAGGCCGCTGACCCGCTGACCCGCAGTCCCGTTGCAGTCCCGTTGTGTGCAGGGGTAGCCGGTGACCTGCGCCCTCCACAGAGATTTCCAAGGGTGTCATAGTAGACCTCATTACACACTCCTTCACCTAAAGGGACCCGAGGAGGGGCCTGAGGAGCCTGAGGAGCCAGCGATCCGAGCACCGGAAACTGACTGTGGCATCAGAGAGAGGTCCCGGTGTCTGATCCCTTACCACAGACTGGCCTTGGGTGCTAGAGCCTGATCCTGGCCACAGGCACCACAAGTGACTGACCTCCAGGCATCACAACTTGGGTACTAGTGACTGACCCCGAGCACCGTGACAGGACCCGCATCAGAGACTGACCCCGGGCACAAGAGGCAGACCCCGGCACTGGAGACAACCAGCAGCACACTCTTGCAGGACACTGGGTTGCCGGTTCGGATCGCCGCCGCCGTAGTAGGCTGCCTGCTAAAACACGCAGGGAGATCTACAATACTCAGAATTCTCTGGGTTTCCTGTGCGCTAAGTGGCGCGAAAGTGCTGCCACGCCCCCCGGGCCCTTAAACTGCAACAAGGTACACTGCACCGGGCAGGGGCAAGAGACGGGACTGGGCCTAAACTGCCTAAACTGTAAATTATTTGTAGTACATCTTGACTACGCGGTTTTGTGTTTTGTATTGCTGAATTATAGCTGGTGGTACCTACTGCAGCCAACCAACCTATGATGGCTAACTGTAATAACTCAGCCAAAAAACTAGGGGCTACTATGCTTGATAACTACCTGGTTAAAGTGGTTAAAAAGATTAATAGTGATCGTAGAGTCTCCCTAGGGAAAGGAGGTTCCCCTGTTCAGACACACCCTAGTTCCTCCCCACATACGGGGGGTGATTCTGATTCTGGCGGGCGGCGGAGGCCGCCCGCCAGAATTCCGCCCCCATTATACCGCTCCGCGGTCAGAAGACCGCGGAGGGTATTATGAGTTTTTCCCTGGGCTGGCGGGCGGTCTCCAAAAGACCGCCCGCCAGCCCAGGGAAAAACTCCCTTCCCACGAGGATGCCGGACTTGTAATCGAGCCGGCGGAGTGGGAAGGTGCGACGGGTGCAGTGGCACCCGTCGCGTATTTCAGTGTCTGCAAGGCAGACACTGAAATACTTTGCGGGGCCCTCTTACGGGGGCCCGTGCCCATGCCATTGGCATGGGCACGGCAGGGGCCCCCAGGGGCCCCGCGACCCCCCCTACCGCCATCCTGTTCATGGCGGCTTTCCCGCCATGAACAGGATGGCGGTAGGGGGGGTCAGAATCCTCATGGCGGCGGAGCACGCTCCGCCGCCATGAAGGATTCCCCCGAGCAGCGGTAAGTCGGCGGGAGCCCGCCGACTTGCCGCTTCTGACCGCGGCTGAACCGCCGCGGTCAGAATGCTCGTGGGAGCACCGCCAGCCTGTTGGCGGTGCTCCCGTGGTCGGTGGCCCTGGCGGCCACCGGCCGCCAGGGTCAGAATGACCCCCACAGTGTCTACCTTTGAGGATCTGGGCGCCATCACTGATCAGGATATGATACTAACTGAGACACAGATATATTCTAATCCCTTAGACTCAATGGGTACAACCGGCGAGAGCCCATTTAGCCCCGTGGTTATGGCAGATACTCCCCCCCAACCAGCAAGAGCAGTTTGGGCTTGTAGAAAGTCGTTGGGCAAAAGAGGAGCGGGGAAGGTCAGCAATTCTCGAAAGTCCCTTGAAGCAAAAACCCATACTATTAAACCAAAGGGGTTAGACGGGGGATCTGATAAGCCAGCGGGTTGCTGTCACAACAGGCAGTATATAGAAAATATACTGGCAACAGTAGAGGATAAGTTAGCGGCAAAAATGGCTGAAATTTTTAGCACACTATTGTTGAAAATTGAAGTACTTACCCAAGAGGTCCACAGTTTGAGGGTACAAGCCACATCGACACCAGCAGCTGTACTAACGGTACCTCTTGGTTTACCATCTGGAAATTGTGTTGAGCAGGCAATACTCACGGGCAGCAGTTTAAGACATAAAGCCCCATGTAACGAAACAAGTTTGGAGGCGGAGCCCACTATACCTAGGGTACCCGAAGTGATTCGAGGGTCCCTAGAGGGTAGGCCACAACCAACTCGAGTCCACAAGGAAGTAAGAGAGCACATCAATAATTATAATGTTAGGATTGATCTCCCACCTGAGGCCGCTCCATTTGTATGTATATTGTCAGGAGTGCCAGAACTTTGTTCAGGTAAAAAAGAAGGTTACAATGACTTAAAAAATAAAGTAGCCTTCTGGCTTACTAAGAATAGACCCCTCCCCCCTACCATTGATGGTAAAATTTTAAATGTGAGAAGAGTGGGTTGGCTTGGCCACATGATTAAAGATATTCCAGGTGATCTGGTAATAGTTAATTTCAGGAGTACAAATGTGGTCCCATTTTTGCGAGGCTGGTGCCCGCAACTTGCAGATGGACCAATAGTCACTTGGGAACTCCCAGATTTTTATCCTACGGTGTATCCCGAGGTGAAGGTGCCTTCCCAGATTAATAAAAATGTCATTAACCCTCCCAGGGGCTGGTTCGCACCAGAAAGCATTGAACCCTTGATTACTGCCGGGAGATATGGGCCGTTATCCTGTCTAGATGAGAATGATTGACTGATTGGTAGAGAAGAAATAGTTAATTTAACTTTATTGAAATCCCCCCACATAGAAGATATAAGCTGGAAGGCTATTGCCACAGATCCAAGTAATAATCCTGACATTTCCCCTGTTGGTACATTGTCTGCATTACCCAATTTTAGTATGGACTCACCCACTGCTTTAGCTGAGCCTGTTGACATGTTATCAAGGTATATATCCTGGAACATAGCCGGTCTGGAGTCCAGCCAGTGTATTCCTGATTGGAGGGACTTCATTGATCAGGGCGATATAATTGCATTCCAGGAAACATGGGCTATCACACCGATATTTTGGGTGGGGTATCTGAACTTTAGCAAGCCAGCAATTAGAGGCCAGAAAGGGCGTCCTGTTGGAGGTCTTACAATTTGGGTCCGCCAAAGTGCGGGTGTTAGAGTTGAAGAAGTGTCAATTGATAGTCCAGACATAATTGCCTTAAAGATAAAGTCCAACCAAGGTACAAACATCCTGTTGGTTAATATTTATGTCAGGGGCCTCCAGGGAGGAAGAGTTTCTCCGACCCTCCTCCTGTTGGATGACATTTTATCAGGATCAACGACCGATGGCCACAAGATTGTGATGGGGGATTTTAATACTTGTTTTGAGCCCTTGGGTATTGAGGACGGCCCGCTCACCGAGGAGGAGGATCTATCCTGGGGTATTCCCCAACTTGAGATACCCTCGATTGCTAAGTGGTCGAGCTCAGCCACCTATATCAAGGGGCTATGCCTGGATATGGATCTAAGAGCTGTTAATGGAAGGGTCAAGTTAGATAGGAAGGGCAGGCATACGTTCAACAACGGCAGACACAGTAGTCGTATCGACTATATTTTGGTCGATGTGAGGCAGTGGTTTGCAGTTGTTGATATGCTAGTTACGGAACACCCAGAGAGTGATCATGACCCGCTGGTTTTGACCTTAAGGGATTCCAGCTTTCAGAGGTCAGAGGGTAGTGGTCCTAATATAACAGCACGAGAGGTCATTGTGAGCAATGACATGCGCAGGGTACGTTGGCCCAAAATAGCCGTTGACGCTGGGGCCCGTAGGGCGATAAGAACCTTAGTGTCTAGCTCTGTGGAGCTTTTAAACAATTGTGGCTCACAGGACGAGATTAACAGCGAACTTATACGTACCCACTCTGACTTGTTTCAGGAACTTAAAAAGTTGTTCATCAAACATATCCCTAAACAACCTAGACCCAAGAAATACTCATCCCCTACTTAGTTTGATAAAGAGTGTAGTTTGACAAAAAGAGTTCTCTTTGAGGCTATTAAAAACAAAAATCATAGCCAGATTAGATCTTGTAGAAAACTCTATAATGAGGCAAAACGCAAAGCAAAACAAAAATGGGACGAGGAACGCTGGCTTATGCTGTCAGAAGCCTGTGGTAAACGCAACATGCAACAGTTTTGGTATCTCATGAGATGGGGTATCTCGCAGGACGCCCACTATAGCCCAGCATCTGTCTCTAATCATCAGTGGGTAAAAAATTTTGAGGATCAGTTTAAGTGTTATACAGTAGAAGTGACTATACCCTACCGTCTTGAGCCCGCCGAGCTGTTAATATTCTCAGCTACTGAAGTTATCAATTGCCTGCAAAATATTCCCAAAGGGAGGGCCCCTGGCCCAGATGGTATTCCAGCGGACATTTTTTTGGAAGACCAGGACCTATGGGTACCTTATATACTCCACCTGGCGAATGCAGTTGCTGCAGGCGCTAAAATTCCTGATTCATGGTATGGGGCAGAAATCCTTCCTATATACAAGAAAGGCGATCGCTCAGTACCCTCAAACTACCGGCCTATCAGCCTTATTGATGCGATCCAAAAAATTATAGCGCGCCTCGTCTTAGGGAGGATACAGGAATGGATAACAGACTCAGATATTTTGACTCCGTTGCAGGCGGGCTTTAGACCTCATGTAAGCACCCTTGATCAAGCCTTTCGTTTTGCCCTCTTATATTGGAAAACAGTTTTTTTGGGTAAGGGCAAGTTATATGCAGCTTTTGTGGATCTAAGATCTGCATTCGACTTGGTTCCTAGGCCTAAATTATGGGATTGCATACTGGAACAGGGAATGCCCAGGGCTCTAGTGCGACTCCTAGTGAATCTTCATGCACACACCTATGCCCAAGTCCGCTGGGGTAAGCCTGGCGAGGTTACGGACAGGTTCCATGTTTTGAAAGGTGTTAGACAAGGATGTGTCCTGGCTCCCACTTTGTTTTCCCTGTTTATTAACGGGGTTACCAAATATTTTGCAACACATCCCACGGATGCTCCCCAGATAGCGGGAATGAAAGTACCATTGCTCATGTTCGCGGATGATACCTTGTTATTATCAAAGACTAGGCAAGGGCTCCAACAGGCCCTACTCAGATTTGAGCTATTTTGTGACGAGCATGAGCTAGAAGTAAATGTTTCTAAAACAAAATTTATGGTACTAAGAGGTCGAACACAAACTGTGGCAAGGGTCAAAATGTGTGGTGCTATTCTTGAGCAAACTAATGAATTTACATATCTGGGTGTGCATTTTAGTGACAATTTTAGTTGGAAACCCCAGATTGATATCCAAGCACTTAAACATGCTCAACTAGGCGGAGCCCTTCTTAAGGAATATAAAAGATCATTTACCCGCCCGATGTCCCCACTTATGGAAATCTATGGGTCAAAAATTCTTCCCTCAGTCTTGTATGGGGCAGAGCTTTGGGGTTATAGCAATCTGGACCGACTGATGCTGGCCCAAAACAGATTTACAAGAGGGGCGGTTGGTCTTCCGAGGTCATCCCCACGTATTCCGCTCCTTTATGACCTTGGGCTCCAACCGGTGGAAGACCAAGCCAGATTTCGGCCCTTGGCCTTCTGGCGGAGGTTGTGGTCTACCCCAGAGCTGTTATTATATGCGAAAGCATGTCTTGAGGTAAGGGACACCCTAGGATCTGATAAGATTGGCTGGTTTAAGGGTGTTAGAACCACTCTTTGTGCCATGGGTCTAGGTGCCCTTTGGCACAACCCTGACTCAGCTACCTTTCCTTCAAAAAAAGTGCTGAAACAACTATATTGGGAATGGGTGGTAGGCACAAGACACTCATCCCTTATAGGTAGTTCCCTTACAACAACATTTTACACGTGAAAGATGCCTCTGCAATTGAAAAGTACTGGGATGTTATAACAAAACCCATGGACCGTAAATTATATCACCAAGTTAGAGTGGGCTCATTACCATTAAGATGTTTAACCTCCACCTGGGGTACTGGTGGCCCAGATAAATGCCCATTGTGTACTGAAATGCGGGAAAATGTGAGCCATTTGTTTTTTGTTTGTCCATTATATGCTGCCCCAAGGAAGAAGTGGTTGGTACCCCTATGCAAAAGTCTGGGCACACAATCGGCCGAGACTGCTTGTAGGATCCTTAAAACTGATCCTTCACCTACTATAGCAATAGGGGTGGCCAAATTCCTGGGGTGGGCATGGATAATTTGTTTTGAATCACTAAAACAGCTACATGTTTTAGATAAGTAAATTATCCTGAATTTTAGAACTGAGCCTTTTTAAAGTAATGTACTCCTTTTTATTATTATGTTAAAATATTTAACAAATGATGCATTAGATAGATTTAATACGTTCTTAGTAGCTTTTATGAAATATTGTATTTATTGTTATAATCATTAGCACTGACAATTTTATAAGTATTATGACGTGTAGCATGTCTTTTATGATGAAATATCGAATAAAGACTTCTTTGACTTTGACTCAAAACATAGTCCGTGTCCTTGGCCAGAAGAGGAATCATTTGACCCATGTCAATTGGGGTATTTACAAACATATATTTATGGGGCATATAAAGGTGAGAAATTGAAAAAGAAAATAGTGACCTTAAACATGTGGCAAGCATTTGAACCTGACAAGGTTGAGGAACCCTCTAAATGTAGTTGGCCTCCCGCACCTCCTTCTAGGAAGATAAAGGAAGATAAAGTAAGTCCATATCAGCAGCCAAAAGACTACTTAAACAAGCAATAGGAATGCATCTATTAGGAGAAATCAACATTGCTCCAGATATAATACAAGAGAAGACTCAGATACTGATTGCACATTAAAAAATAAATACACGGGGCAAGTCACAGCTAACTTCACTTTGAAATTATATGAAAGCCAAAAAGTCACACCGTAGCCAAGTTTACTGTGTCCTATGCAAAAAGAAATGACTGTATGATTTCAGATAAACAGACAAGATTATTAGCACCAGACTTCTTCCAACACTCGCCAGACCAAAGTTCCAGAAGTAGCAGATGAATGAGCCTACCACTACCACATTTAATGTTCAGCCTGTCACATAATGAATAGATAAATGATGAACTTGTAGAAAACATCTATTAGAAATGGAAGAGAAAGCAACCACATGACAAGAGAGAGAGGAAAAGGAACGTAGATTGATGGCAGATGAAGAAAGGAATACATTAGAGGCCATGACAAGGTGCACTGATAATGCTAATGCATTACCTTAAGAATATGTGATACAGCCACTGCGGAACATAAAGGGTACCAACAGAAGTTACCAGTGGTGAGTAAAGGGTTGAGTGATGCTTTAAAATACACCAAGAGAAAGAAAAATACAACAGAAGTAAAAAGTTTGAAAATATATAGGAAGCATGGAAATCTAGGTGTAATCAAGGGAACACTGCAAGGACAAATAACGGTTGAACAGAGTGACAGTGACAGTGAGACAGTAGGAGAATGTGATGATGACTTAGATATACAATATTTGGATGCTGCTAGGCAGGTTAATATGAATGTATGCCACAAAATGACAAATGGGAGATATTTGACACCTAATGAGATTGTAATTGCAGGAGAACAAGACTGACTCATTTGCAGTCTACCCTTTCTCAAATGATTTGGCGAATTACACAAAGAGTAAACCTGTCAGGTTTCCTTCACCATGACCTAGAGAAGGTTCCTTCCACCCCCAAAACTTAGCAACAGCCCAAGATTGCATTGTAGGTAGGGATGGACCAGTAGTTTGGGGTTATGAATACATGAGAGACTCTTTGCATGTATGGCAATAATATGTAGAGAGAGAAAATGGTTGGTACCCAAGAATGAGACAACAACAGGTAAGGAAAATACCACAATTCAGACAGCTTCCACTGATACAAAAGGGCCCAGGAGCATAAAATTTGACCTATGTGCCATAGCAACACACGAATAAGAAAGACTTAAAGAAACAATTACCATCTTTTTCTGACGGAGCTTCTAAATGGGTAGCCGCCCTTGAAAGGCACACAGCAGGTGTACAATTAGCTATAGGGGACGTGAAGAGCCTCCTTGCAAGTATATTGGGAGTCAGACAATGTTTTTCAAATAGTACCGCACATCAGTGCAGGACAAATTGATTAATGGTGATAGAAACACGAAAACATTTAGCAGCTTTTGTGCACTTGGATTGAGAATGAGATACCCAGATGTGCCAGATACAGGTGGCATGCTGAGCCACGTAATGGGGAAGGATGGGTCAGTGTTAGAATATGTTGAGTACATATGAAAACTATGGACCACTGAGATGCGTCTCCTAGATACACAAGGGACCAGATTGTTCTTTCACACTTTGAAAACATAGGCTGCCAGAGGATCTACAGCCACCATTAGACACAGAAGTGGCAATAGACAGAAATGCAGGGCATAATTCTGCACCATGCTAAAAAAGGGTTGGGAAAGGAAATTTAAACATAGGAACATTTGGACAGTGTCACAGCCAAATTGGCTACTCACAAATTAGAGAAAAACATAAAGAAAGAGAGCACAATAGGAGCAAATGTAGTCACTCAAGCACCTCCAGTTCAAGTTACAGCACAACTATTACAGATACATTCACAACCACAGTGGTATCAAGGTCCCATGTGTCAGCCTCCCCAGCAAATGATGCAAGTATTGCTACAACAGCAGCTTCAGGCGGGAGGTAGAAGCAGGAATAGAGTAAATAAAGCAACATTGACATGTTATCATTGCAATAGGAAAGGGCACTTAATAGCGGATTGCTGTTTTAGAAAGGCACAAATGGGACAAGGAGGACATTTTTCCCCAGCAGGGAATGTGTTTCTGGCACAACAGGGCCAGCAAGGTTTTGTGTACAGTGCACCACAAATCCCTCCAGAACAACCAATGCAAATGATACAACCACAACAGAATTATCTGACAGGGTTGGTAACATCCACCGCAGGGCAACAGTCAGCACCACAGTATATTCAGCCTACACCACAACAAGCACAACCTGTACCACAGCCAACAATGGGGGGGGCACAATTTTTCACACCGGGACTAATCAATTCTTCAGGCCATGACGGTCTGCACCTGAGACCCTGATGTCCCCTGCAAAAATGTTGCATTACAAACAAAAGCCAATAGCATCTATTAGTATATTGCGAAGAAAATATAAATTCTTGATTGATACAGGGGCAACCAAATCCTGCATTAGACTTGGAGGATTGCCACTGTCAAATAAAACTATGGCAGCACAAGGGTTCTCAGGTGCAATGATGACAGTACCATAGACCTGTGAGATTGCACTTCAGTTAGGAGATTCTGTAGTTTCAGAGTCATTGCTATAAGCACCCCAAGCTTCAACACATTTATTGGGAAGAGATTTGTTACACAAACTGAGCATGTCCATTACATTCAACGATGATGAGACAATGCTTTGTTCCACACTAGAAATACCATCCATGTGCATGATCTTAGAAACCACCCCAGACAGAAGTACAAATGGGATGCATACACCTGCATTTATCCCTGCTACAGAAAGACATAATGAAATTCATTGTGACAGGACCACCCTTATAGGGTAAATGGATTGAGATACCACCAAAATTGCGGTTTAGACCTGAACTTCCAGACCCAGAGAGACAGACTAAATATTAGCGTGATCCGAGCGCAGTAAAAAAAAGGCCCATTGGCTTCAATGGGTGCGTTTTTATAATGCCTGCTTTGAGCAGGTGTTAAAAATTATGCAAAAAATGGTGCAATGAAATCCTGCCGATTTTATTGCACCATTTTTGCAGGCCTCCTAACGCCTGAGCGTTCCCTCCTGCATACATTATGCCTGGCGCATGCATAACGCAGCGCAAGGGGTTGCAAAGTCAGGGAATGCATGCATTGTGCTGCTTTGTAAAAATGGTGCAGCAATTTTGGCCTCGTTAAGCCACATTAGTGTAAAACAAAATGGTGCTAATGTGGCCCAAGGTGGCGCTAGGGCCTTGTAAATCTGGCACTTGCCCACCACGGATATCCAGGAAGAAAACAGGGGAAGCTGGTGAATTACTTACACGGGTACCTCCACAGCTATGGTCACAAGATTCAAAAGATGTAGGATTAATACTGAGCACTGAACCTTTTAAGATAGCACTAAAGGAGAATGCACAATCGCCCAGAGTTATGTGGTACCCTATTTCACATGAAGCAAATGAAGAAATAGCAATTACCATACAAGCCTTAGTGAAACAGGGAATTTTACACCCCTTGCCCTCACCATGCAACACCCCGATTTCTTTGGTGCGCAAATCACAAGGAAATATTTGGAGGATGGTATAGGATTTTTGCCCCTTGAATGCTATTGTAGTACAAGTGTTTCCTGTAGTACCAGACCCCCCCAGGGACTTGGTATAAACCAACATCCCAAACACAGCAAAGTGGTTTACAGTGATTAATTTAAACAATGCATTTGATGGTGTACCGTTATACCAGAGAGTCATTATTTGACTGCATTTACATTCTCTGGAATTCAATAGTTGTATTCTTGTTTGCCTCAAGGGCATTGTGAGTCACTCTGAGTTTTTAACATAGCGTTGAGGAGTGATGTGATGTATTTTCAATGTGAAAGTACAATGTTACAATGTGTGGATGATTTGCTGATTTGCAGTGGCACTAAGGCACAATGTGAAACTTACACAGTGGAATTACTGATACTGTTAGCTTACAAAAGTTACAAAGCTGAAAAGCAGAAATTGCAGATTGCTCAGCATCAAGTACAGTACCTAGGACAGGTATTGTCTGCTGAGGGCTGTCACATTACTCCAGACAGAGTGAAAGCAGTTAGAAATCAACCACTACCCCAGACAGTGAAGGCATTACAGAAATATTTAGGGTTTTGCAACTTTGTGAGAGAGTGGATTTTGTATTACAGCTCTAAGACTGCACCCTTGTAACAGATGAATAAGGGCACAGCTTCAGGGCCAATGACACTGCACTGGACTCCAAGAGTTAAAGGACTGCATAGCCACGTCCCAGTGTTAGCAACACCGGATTATAACAAATAATTGTTTCTGTTCTCCCATACTAATGGAGATACCATGACAGCAGTACTAACACAAAAGTATCCAATGGGCAAATATCCCATAGCCTGTTTCAGTGGACAATTAGATGAGATAATGAAAGGACAGTTTCCATGCAAACAAAGAGTGACAGCTACAGTGTTCAGAGTAGAAAATGAATCTATGATAACTGCAGGGAGTCCCACAACACTACATGTAGAACATGTCACCTTTGCAGTTCTGCAAAAAGCACCTTACCTACTCAGAGAGCATCTGGATATGAAGTAATACTTTCCAGTGCCGCTATTAAAATAGTCTGTGTTCACACAGTGAACCCAGCTCAATTTCTAGTGGAACCATTAACAGAAGTTGATCATGGTTGTGCAACACATCAGGAAGACACAGAAGACACAAAACTCCACGCTTCAGAATTACCCTTACCACACAGCAGAATGTTATATATTGATGGTTCATCCTTAATAGATCAGCAAACAGGGATAAGGCACACAGGTGCAGAATTAGTAGAACAAACAGGAGTTCCACCGAATGTCATGTATTCAGTATTACAGTAGATACCACTGCCATCCCATTTTTTAGCACAAGCTGCAGAATTGAAAGCTCAGATACAGGCCTTACAGATAGTGCTTCCAGTTGATGCTGCTGTTTATTCCGATTCAACATATGTCACTTCCACTGTGCACGCAGGTCTCAGCAAATGGGAGAGAAGGATTTTCAAGAAAAGCAACAGTGCGCCAGTGGCACATGGGGGGTCATTCTGACAACGACCGCGGAAGCACGGCCAACAGGCTGGCGGTGCTTCCTGGGCCATTCTGACCGCGGCGGTAAAGCCGTGGTCAGAAAAGGGGAACCGGCGGTTTCCCGCCGGTTTACCCCTGGCCCAGGGAATCCTCCTGCCGCCAATGGATTCCGACCCCCTTCCCGCCAGCCTGTTTCTGGCGGTTTACACCGCCAGAACCAGGCTGGAGGGAACGGGTGTCGTGGGGCCCCTGGGGGCCCCTGCACTGCCCATGCCACTGGCATGGGCAGTGCAGGGGTCCCCTAACAGGGCCCCACAAAGATTTTCAGTGTCTGCGTTGCAGACACTGAAAATCGCGACGGGTGCCACTGCACCCGTCGCACCCCAGCAACTCCGCCGGCTCCATTCGGAGCCGGCTTCATCGTTGCTGGGGCTTTCCCGCTGGGCCGGCGGGCGGCCTTTTGGCGGTCGCCCGCCCGCCCAGCGGGAAAGTCAGAATGACTGCTGCGGTCATTTGACCGCGGTACGGTCTTTTGGCGGTCTCCGCCCGGCGGGCGGTGCCCGCCGCCCGCCGGGGTCGGAATGACCCCCATGGTCTCCTCCTACAGGAACTGACATCAGAATTAAAGAAAGGGGGACAAAAGCAATAGTGAAATGTCAAGTACATACTAGTGGGTTAGATGCCATTTCCCAGGATAATTACACCATTAAAAGCAGCTAAAGAAGGAGGACAGATAGCCTCTAGAATATGTACAGAGACAGAAGGGCACTTAAAAAACAATGACATATCCTATCTTACATTAGCAGACATACAGGAAACAGCTCCCATGGAAGGGATGAACGGTTGGGAAAACAGAGGTTGTATGGTTTCAAATTGTTCTCTTTAACAGCATACAGACACAAGAAAGCTAGTGATGCATCAGATGTTGTTTCTCTTAGCACAGTCTCAATTGCATTTGCCATCACATGTATCAAAGAAAAACCTATTGGATATACTTTCAGCAGACTAGTCCATTCAAGATCTTCCTAAGTTGATAGATATATTTTTACATCAGTGTCTCATTTGCAAACACAAGACCACTGATTACACCATCAGCTTCGATTCCAAGACCCGAAGGTCCTCTTCATGAGTTACACATAGATTATGTGGACATGATTGACAGATACCAAAACATGAGATATTTGATTGTAGTTGTCTGTCCATTCTCTAGATGGACAGAGACAGGACCTTGCCCCAGCTAAGGTGCAAAAAGTGCAGCCAAATCTTTAGTTAAAGAAGTTATCCTGAGATAGGGAATTACAAAAGGGATTCGCTCGGCTTATCGGAAACATTTCACCAACAAAATATTTGAGTAAATGACTAAATCATTAGGCATAAAACACTCTTTAATATCAGCCTATCATTCATAAAGTAGCGGAATTGTTGAGTGCCTTAATGGTGCTCTGAAGGATACAATCAGTCACCTTGAATGCAAAATAGCTTTATTGTTTACTGCTGGCTCTATTTGCCCTAAGGAATGCTCCCTGTTTGGACCATCATTGGACACCGCATCAAATAGTCATAGGCAGGTTAATGATTCTGGGTTATGTGCCCCATAGAAAAAATACTGATGCACAAAAAGCAATTGATTTAGTATGGCAAGAGGTGTCTGCATATATGAGTGCATTAACACATGCTGTGCAAGTTTACTCTAAGCAGGTTAAGCTGCAACAAGCGAGCTTCACTGTCCCCACCAGTGGTACCACAGTAGAGCATCTGTCCCAGATGCCAGGTCTTTGTGAAAAACTTTGCGCACCAAGGGAAGCATCCACATTTTCTTTCCTCTACAATGTTATACAAGTAACACCAACAGCAGTAAAGGTCGAGGAACTAAAGCGCTAGTTTCACTTATCAGCTATACAAGTGCCCCAATACCACAGCCTTCTTCCTTCTCAGGAGTAAGGAGAGGAGGGACTAAGGGCCATATTTATACTTTTCGACGCACAACTGCGCCAACGCAGTTGTGCGTCAAAAAATCTAACGCCGGCTAACGCCATTCTGAAGCACCATGCGGGCGCCGTATTTATTCAATGACGTTAGCCGGCATTAGCCGGCGGAGCTGCCTGGTGTGCGTAAAAAAAAATGACTTACACCAGGCAGCGCCGGCGTAGGGGAATATGGAGCTTGGGCGTCAAAAAATGGGGCAAGTCAGGCTGAGGCAAAATTTTCGCCTCAACCCGATTTGCGCCATTTTTTTTTACTCCCAACCCCCATTGAAATGACTCCTGTCTTAGCAAAGACAGGAGTCATGCCCCCTTGCCCAATGGCCATGCCCAGGGGACTTAAGTCCCCTGGGCATGGTCATTGGGCATAGTGGCATGTAGGGGGGCACAAATCAGGCCCCCCTATGCCACAAAAATAAAATAAAAAAAATACTTACCTGAACTTACCTTAAGTTCCCTGGGATGGGTCCCTCCATCCTTGGGCGTCCTCCTGGGGTGGGCAAGGGTGGCAGGGGGTGTCCCTGGGGGCATGGGAGGGCACCTCTGGGCTCCTTCCGAGCCCACAGGTCCCTTAACACCTGCCCTAACCAGGCGCTAAAAAACGACGCAAAAGCGGCTGGACGTCATTTTTTGGGACCCGCCCACTCCCGGGTGTCATTTTTGCCCGGGAGTGTCAATACAGCGCACATGCCTCGGAGTCATTTTTTAGAAGGGAACGCCTACCTTGCATATCTTTAACGCAAAGTAGGTGTCCACGCTAAAAAATGACGCAAACTCCATGAACTTTGGCGCTAGATGCATCTAACGCCAGAGTATAAATATGGAGTTCGTTTTGCGTCGAATTTGCGTAAAAAAAACAACGCAAATTTGACGCAAACGGAGTATAAATATGGCCCTTAGTAGATGTTGGACTGCATTTATTCTTTGTTGCTTATTGTTTTTGTTTTTGATTCTGTTTCTCACACTCATAAAGGGTAAGAGCCTGGTAGGTAGTCATTTTCAGATGTTGTCGCCCCCTCCTAATGTGATAAGCATCTGCCAGATAGTAACAAAGAGTTGCTGATCCCCTCCTTATGAGATGAGGGTCTGCCAGGTAGTAACAGAGAGTTGCTGATCCTCTCCTTATGAGATAAGGATCGGCTAGGTAACAATGCAACTGTAACACCACAAGCATCTAGGGATATATCTGCCCAATCACCTACGCACAAAAGAACTTACTGACCACACAGTAATCCCATTTTGGATGAGGAATACTTGGTATAAAAGTTTACACACTACTGTCAGGGAACACTCAGATGAGTCATATTTTGTATGCTCATTCATACCACATATGGGAGATAGTACTGAAATAAAGAGAGTGAAGGAGAGAACAGACCTCACATGTCTGTTAACATTAATGTCCTGTTCCTTAGGGGGCCAAAAAAGGTATTCCAAATATTATTTCAGTGCAGTAAAGATGAATACCACAGCAGTATTAGGAAGAAGAGGGGAGTAACATTGTACCAATGGGAGAAAAATAGGTGTGAATAGCACAGCAAAATAATGTGAAAAATGGTCTACAAGAATAGGCAGTGGGTTTTTAATCCAAGAGTTATGAGTCCCTCCAAAGTGTTAAAGGAAGTAACGTCCAAGCTACAGATTATAAAGAAACAAAAACAGGATGTAGTCTCATATAGGACCAAGAAACAAAACATATGATGTATTTTGACCCAATACAAGCACCAGTACCTATTTTACCAGCCTTGAATTATACTATATGTTTTCAAGGCAGTGGGACACAGCCTGTAAGTAGGAACAAAATGTGTTGAATGAAATTAGATCTTCAAAGTCTACAAGAATGAACAGCAGCATTAATGGATACATACTGGGCATGTGGTATACAAGCACATTATCAACCACCCAAAAGTAAGCAGGGTGTTTGTTCCCTTGCTATGCTAATGTCCCAAATGCTAGTATTATATTGTATTGTATTGTATTGTAATCGTATTTATATAGCGCTTACTACCCCTGATGAGGCGTCGAAGCGCTTTTCGGTGAGTAGCACGCAAGATTTGGCACAGAATTAATTGTATCTAGGTCTGTGTTGGCTGTTGGTTGTGTTTCTAAGTCATCCAAATTGAGTTTGCTCCATGGTCGATAGGTGTATGTATATAAGTAGTTGTGGGGTGTGTTGATTTGTGGAGTTGTATGTCGGAAAGTTATCAAATGGTGGTCTGACCAAGTGATTGGCGTGATGCTATGAATAGCAAAAATGACATCTAGGATGTTACCAGCGATGTGTGTGAGATTGTGTACAATCTGATGTAGGTTCAATGCGACTAGGCCAGTGGTGATAGCTTTTGTTTGGGGCATATTGGGTTTGTCAAACCAAGGCCCATATTTATACTTTTTGATGCAAAACTGCGCCGGCGCAGTTTTGCGTCAAAAATATTACCGCCGGTTAACGCCATTTTGGTGCGCCGTGCGGGCATCATATTTATACTTTGACGCACGGCGGCGCAAACCACAGGTGGGAGTCATTATTTTTGACGCACACCGCAGCGTCAAGTCGTAAAGCAAAACGACGTTAACGCAGCGGAAATGACTGTGGCTCGATTTACGACCCCGCAAACCGGATATGTGCCATTGTTTGACGCAATAGCGTAAAAAAAAAACGCGAACACTGCCTTTCACCAGAGGAGAGCCAAAATGGATCCCAGGTGCCACTACAGACCCCAGGAAGATGACAGCAGACCAGGAACCAGCCAGGATGACCCACACAAGAACCAGGACACTTTTAAGAAGAAAAGAAAGTGTTGCTTTAGTGCAGAGGAGCAGGAAATTCTGGTTAAAGAGGTGACGGAACACCAGCACCAACTGTTTGTCACCTCAAAGTTGCCAATCAGTAGGAGAGAGGCTATATGGCAACAAATTGTCGACAAGATTAACAGTGTGGCTGAAGTACGCAGAACAGTCATCGAATGCAAGAAACGCTGGCATGACTGCAAGCGCAGGACCAAGGAAAAGATGGCCAGGAACAGGAAGGCAGCACTGCAGACTGGAGGGGGGAGTCCAGCACACCACAGGGTAAGTTGCATGGGGAATCAAAATGCAATAATGTCAACTGTGAGCGGGGGGGGATACCGACCACAAAATGCATGGAAGTCATCTTACACATGGAGTGGCATGGGTAAAGGGGCACGGCAGGGGGACAATGCAACATCCCAAATGTCATACATATCAGACAACAGCATTGAGGGGGGGACACATGTAAATGGTCACTGAAATACACCTGTACAGTCAGAGGAGGAAATAGGACACTGATACAATTATCAGGGCAATCCAATGTAACACACATTCCCCAACATCAGCAGTACACATTACCAATGTCAACATCCATATCAGATCATAACATTGCCATGCATAGGATATGCCACATGTCAAATACATTTAAGTGGATGTGAAAGATCAGAGATTGGGGCAGGTCCAGGTTGTGAAGTGTTCTGCCAGGGCCATCAGAACACCCACAGCCAGTGAAAGGTCTCACCATGAGAATGGATGTAGACGGAGGCTTGAGTAGGAAAAGAAGGTGGCAATTCTCTATTTGGCCTAAACCAACACCTAGATGTGATGAGGCTGACAAGTCTAATAACTCAATAACATACATGTGACATGCAGGTGGGCCATAGGCCTGGAAGAATGCCCATCTGAAGGACTGGAGCAATTAACACAAAACAAGATCACAAAGTGAATTCATCAAAAGGCAGGCACGTCACATCAAAATTGCCACAACACAGACACACTAATTGTACCCCGTTTCATTGCAGAGAAAGATGGATCTCCTGCGGATATGCCTGTCCCAGATTTCCCTGATGACATGGATGACGAGCCGATAAACATTCCCCAGGAGACTATCCAAAAGGTCCTTGAAACCCTCTAGACCCCAACTTCAGACACAAGGAGGAGCACAGAACAAGCAGCCATCGCAGAGGATCCACCCACCACCCCAATTGTAAGACCTGCCAGCTCCAATACAGCTGAGGACTTAGACGACACTGGCACCAGCTTTGAGAGAACTGTAGTTGGAGTACAGCGGGAGCTGGCCAAGGAGGTGCGGGAGGGGATGCAAAATATGGCAGCCAGCCTTGAGGGGATGCGTTCATGCATGATGTCATCTGCAGATCAGGCAGCAGATATGCAAGCCCTAACATCTAACTTGCAGGAACTGCAGAAAACCCAGAAGGAAATCAGCACAGCTGTAATACAGTTGACCCAACACCTACAACAGCAATCCTGTCAAAGCGTGCACGAATGCAACATTGAACCCCTCAGGGCCGACCTGGCTGCCTACCATCGTGATGTGGCTGCTATTCTCAAGAACCAGCAGATACTCCTTGCTGCAGTACTGCCCTTAAGACCTTCACAGGGAGCAGCGACCGGGATGTCTGACTCCACGTCTTCTAACACTGAGGGGTCTGTTGCCCCTTCACAACCAACAACAACAAGGACAGAGGAGGCAACACACACATCAGAAGAAGAAGACATGGAACAGATCACATTCACAAGGAAAATGACCCGGAAGCACTAGTCCCTGCCACATGGCCAACATTTACCAAGGTCCTGCGCTTTGTAACTTGCCAGTCTTGCAACAACTGTACTCAAGCACTGTTCTGCAAACCACTGTGTATCTTGTCACCCAGCCCAGTGATTGTCTTTCTCCTACTCATTGTCAAATTCTGTCCCTCTGCACCGTCTGAAAAAGCAACCCCAGTGTGTCAAAAGCAATTTGGTAAACCCTTGTGTTGGATCACAATGTAAGATGTCACTATAATGGACTCACAATCAGGGACAATGTACAGATAGCACTACAGCACTTTCAATAAATAGCACTTATACAACAAATCTGTCTCTGGGTAATGTGACATATCAACTGTGCAGTAGATAACTGAAATGTGCCTACTGTCAAATTACGTAGCTTGTCAATACAACTGTCCTGAAAATATGTAGTCAGAGAAATCTGCACAGGGCCCATGATTGCATCATACTCTGCCCATCCTGAGGGACAAATCTGATGAAGTGAGAAACCATACACCATCATGCTGTGTTGGACAGAAGAATGCTTCCTCAGGGGATAACTAAGTCAGCAAATAGTGGCCGCAAAATGTTGTCAACATGCAAAAATAACATGGCACACTAATCTAAGCAAACACTACAAAAACTGCATAAATGAAGGTGTCTGAGTTTACATACAAATAGGTAATCATGCTGAACTGTGTCACAATTGATGTATGAGAGTCATGAAGACAAGAATACAAGAGTGCCAATGAGAACTCATCTTATAAGGGTGTCCATGATCATCACACTGCAGTCAGACCTAAAACTGTTTCCCCTATACCACGTCTGGAAGCACTGTTTGTGACTTTCAAAACACACTTATCAACAGAAACCCATTGTCATCCATATTAACTGTGATTGGTGGTTGCAACGAAGGGTCGACACTTTGCAAGGTAGCTCTGGGCTAGCTGCCAATCGTACAGCTCAGTTGGGATTTGTTTGTAGCATAGGACACAAATGTAATAGTACAAAATTTATGTACACTGAATCCAAACCCACGATCAAGTACCATTCAACACATACTATTAAGGGTTAACAAAATATTTATTAGATGCTAATCACAATAGAGGAAACTAAGGGAAAAATCTTACCTACCCTAATCTACCCTGACTACTCATTACCCACAACTGTCCCTAACTAACCTAAGCTACACTTACTTATCACATGCAACGAAACATTCTAAACATCTACCCCCCACCCCCCTTATGAGACGGGACACATGGAGGACAACACATACTAACCTAAACACATACTATACTATCCTAAACAAATATATATATATATATATATATATATATATATATATATATATATATATATATATATATTTTTTTTTAAATACACAAGAACCCCAACATAGCCCATCCCACACACCTAATAAGTAAAAATAGAAAGAATCCTGACCCCCCCACCCACTAACACTAACTAAACTAACAGCCTATACTAACCTAACACTAAGCCCCCTAAGCCCACTAACTATAAGAACAAGGAAAGAGGAGGGAGGGGAGGGAATCATTTCCATTTCAAATACAGTCTAGAGGTTGGCCCTGCGGAGGGTCCTCTTAATAGACTTAACACGCCGGTTAATGTGGTGCACATCCCGGCTCAGGTGGCTCAACTTGTGCAGCACACGGTCCATCTTACGTTCCATGTTGTGGAAGGCTGCAGGGTCAACAGATGGAGCTGTGGCAGTCTGGGTACCGGTGGAGGAGGTCTGTGTGTGTGTGGTGCCAGGCCTAGTGGGCTGTCCTGCTCCGGTGGCAATGCTGGGGCCTGGAAGTCCAGCAGATGTAGGACCAACAGTCCCAGCTGTGGGTGGGGCCACCTGGCTTGGATTGGTGGTTGTTCTGGTGGTGGCTGTGGTGGGCAAAGAAGGGCCATCCTGTGGGACGGCTCTCCATTCCCCGGAGGCCCGTTCATGGCGATATCGCCGGGCCATCCTCCTGAACCCCGACTCCACCAGCAGGATGTGCTGGTATCTCATGGCCCGGCGCTGGAATTCACGGACCTGGTCTGGAGTCATGTTTGCAGCTGTGAAGACAAATGCAGATATTCTACATTAGTAACTGCATTGTGTGAAATGGCACAAGAAGTTAATCAGACAATACATCTACTGTACTTGTAACAGCTCATATCACAATACAGATCATTGAATGTCCCTGAGGAAGTACATGTCAGGCCAGCCTACAAAGGTCACATCACACATAGCACATCCATAACCTACAAGATGGGTAACAACTGGCTTTGACTTGCAATCTGATTTCTGGCAGTTATCAGCTAAGAATCATTCTGCATATCCTCCGCCAAGACCTGGGCTACAAATGTCTGTGTACGGAAAGCAAAACTAAAGCCACATGGTCTGCAAGTTGTAACTGGACTTGCCAGTATAGTACCAAGTGCCAAACCTGAGTGTGTATACTAGGTTGCAACCAAACCGTCACTTATTCACATGTATGTGTAACATACTGGTAGCATCAGTACTAGGTACCCCATTCACAAACCCATGCCCGTGTTTGAGGGTGGGGGGGTGGATAAACAACTATCAATTTCCAACAACATGTACACCGAGGAGTGTATAGAAAACTCCACACGTGTTTGGCTCTACACACACACCACAGGTAAGGTCTATCAACAATTAGGAGTCAGTAAACCCTAGAGCAATCATAGGGCCACACATGTCAGGAAATGCAGAACTTGGTACACAACATATACTTCCAGTAAGGCCTGACTTACATCAGACACATAGTTGCAAGAACACCCATGATCATGAATTGCATGCACACCTAGGCCATTGCACTCAAGTTCCACATACTTGTAGCACTACATGTGGAAGTACATGCTGCTAGGAGGTTCTACCTACTGTTTCATAATTACGTAGGTAAATAGGGAAGCAGAAGTCTATTGGAAAGCAATTTGCTGTACCAATCTTGGAGAATGTGGGTCTGACAGGCTGACTAAATCGGAGCTGACTTCCAGTGCGACTCTTGTTGATACAAGTGTCATCCACATGACTAACCCCTGTACTCACAGTGGGGCCTACAGGAATGGCCTACAATCCCTACATAATACCATTGGATACGCATTGGCCAACTCAAAACATGTGAGAAACTGAATTCCCACTCATGGAACAAGAGAAAAGCTTGCCCAAAGCATCAGACCTTGCTAAGCGTTCAACTCACATGAGTCCATAACCAGCAAACACAACACTTAAGAGACATATCAACACTTACTGGAGTGGTCGAGTCCTCAAATGTTGCCACCTCTCCCACATTGTAGGGTGCTGGTCCACCTGTAAGGCATGGAAGGAAGAAATGTGCTCAAAATCTGTGCACAGCGCAACAATTTCATAAACATATACAATGTGTAGGCTGAATAAGGAAATGGCAGCCATTCAGACATGATGGTACTGCATCTGATATATCACGGCCAACTTGTACATAGCATGGGTCTCCTGTGACCGTTACACACATATCTGCACACATACATAGGTTCTAACTATCATGTGGTTGCAAACATGCCCCGTAATTGGTGAGCAGAAAACAATATGGAGTGTAATCGTCTCATCATGTGCATCCAAGAGAGACATCCAAAGCCTGGTTACTTGAGGACTGCATTACCAGTCAAACATGCCTTGTGGCCATGACACATTAATGACACATAGGTACAATGTATAGAGGGAGGAGCAGGGACTTTTGTAAGCCCCCCTGTTGTTACATTTGATTCAATTAATGTGGCCCAGCTATGGTGATTTGCACCAACCATGGAGATGTGAAGCCATGTGCATACACTTGGACTGCCATCCATATTTGGAATGTGCCACAACTAACTCCAACAAACATTCTAAGATGTTACCTGAGGGCACCTTACACCTTTTCACAATGTTTTCAAATCCAGATCTGACATGTATCCAAAACGATCAAGGAACACAATAATCCCAAACATTCATAGTACTTCCGTGAACGCTTTCCTTCCACACTCACCAGACTCACATGAGACATATGTCTGAGCCACTTTGCTATTATCAATTGACGTGAACGCAGCACTCATTTTCAGCATCATGTAGTGATTTTAAAGTCAGTCTAGCTATTGCCTCAACAAAGTTAGCCAATATGTTGGTACATCTTTACTTCTCTGTCAGTAGTACCCTATATAGACATGATTGGCTCCTATTTTGTTTGGTTTTCTGACAAAAAGGCCACACCAATTTACTTCATGGAAAAGTATCCTGTAAGTTTGCTGAGCACGTGCTACCTGACAGCTAGCAATTGTGATCCTTGCCAGAGTGCATCAATTATCCCTTTATGTTTCCCCAGCATTACACACAGTCAGCAAGTTAGCTGGCAGACATTGTACAAATCCTCTTATGTCACTACAGAGCATTTAATCTTGCACATTTACATGATTAGTACTCACCAACAGTGCCACCAATCATGATTCCCAGGTGGTGCAAGAGATCCTGCTCCCTGGTGATGAGGTCAGCCCACCGGTGCTTCAGCTGGTGGTCACTCCTCTGGCTGGCATACACATGCTGCAGGTGATGCAGCACCTTTCCCCCCCGGATTCTGCGCGCCTCTTTTGGATACCCCTGTATTACCCTGCCCCCTGCGTGGATCATGAGTGGCAAGAAATGGCACACAAGCCAGATGAACCCCCCCAACTCCTCTTCACCCATCCTGCCAAGACGTGCCCTACCAGACATACTTGAAAAGTGAAAGGGAATATGGGTAAAAGAAATAGAAAGGGGAAAAGGGGGAAAGTAGGGGTACAAATACAGATGAAAAGTAAACTTAACCACTAAAAGAGCCCAACTATCCCCAAACGAACACTACCCACAACAGACTCCCACAAACAACAAAAAACACAAGATAAATGGACAAATGTAGACAAAACACAGTAGTACAGTATACAGCAACAATATTTATTTCACAAATGGACTTTACAGATAGCACACAGGACAAAAAAGCACAAAATCTCAGTACACCACTCTCTACACAGCCACACAGTCTAGAAGGATCATAGACTGCAAAGTGAAAGTACACCCACTGTACATGATCTGTAAACAGGATATCCTATTACATCACTTCCTATATGAAAAGTCCTGCCTTTTTCGCGTTATGCGTAATTTTTTGTCTACCAAAACTGTATTTTGACGCACAGGAGTGAAAATTAGCCCGCATCCACATAATAGTACATGGCCTGTACAAATATCTGGATGCGGGCTAATTTTCACTCCTGTGCGTCAAACAAAATTAAGCAAATACAGTTTTGGTAGACAAAAAATGACGCATAACGCTAGGAACGTCAAAAGTTCAGAGCATTAACTGGTTTTGGGCAATTTTTCTTGTTTTTTGTTTATGTTACATTTGGGACACATCAGAGATAGGCTTATTGAAGACACTATGGTGTTGATGGTGTTTGTTCACATGTGTGACATCATACTGCAGCGGACCATGATCCGCTACTCCCTTCACAGTATTTTTACGGTTGGCTGACGCAATAGTTAGTCATAAGTGTGGCCTACATATATGTGTTGCACAAATTGTGCATGTTTGGCATAAGGAGAGGATAGCAATGTGACGCACATATGTACAATACCTAAATGCCTTTGGCTCAAAGTGTGTTCTTTGGCAACTAATGTATTTGTTGACCAAGTGTGTGTGTATCACATGAACCATAATTGTACATATGCTTGTACGAATGTGACGTCCATGTGTCCAATCTTTAGATGCAAGTCATTGTGGAAATGAGAGAGGGCATGTGTTAGTCATACATGTAGCAACATCCGTAAAGTGGACTTCCAAGATTTAGGGTCACGTAGACACCACATGTGACATAGCATGCACCAGATATTTGGCAGACGCTTGTTTATGTCAATGGTCCACATTTTCTACATCCTATGTCCTAGAGTATTGGTAACAGCTTCCTAGGCACTAGTTGGTGAATCCCATAGTGAGTCATACACATGCATTGAGGAAGTGGGTACCATGTTGTTTGCACAGACAGACAAGGGTGAATCTCAAATGTATGATGACACCACAGTTGAGGCCATAGAAGTGAGCCCCAACTATCAAGTGGCTGTGGTGGACCAGCATACAAGACAGCACGTGTCCACATATTTCCAGTGATCAATTGCACATAGGTGTCTTGTTCATGTGTGTGGTCCAATGATGATCCTGTATATTGTTTGGGGTGTAATTTGTCACAGTTCGGTCCAGGACTCATCATGAGTCAGTGGCAGCTCTTCTATTCCTGTATATCCTGAGTATCCTTGGTTGATCAATGTGAGTAAAGTGGATGTGGACATGTGAACCTACATGGGGATGGTCCCACCCTGTCACTAAAGACGTGTAATGAGACAGTCAACAGGGCAACCTTGGTGTGCTGAGTGAGATAATGTCTCAGGTGTCATGTTCCGGCAGGTGTCATTACAACATTTGTACACAGGTTAGCCTCTGCAATTCCCACTGCATCTGGGAACATCATAGCCTCTGTGCTGATTATTCTTGCAGCTATTCACCACACACGGCCCATCACTATGTTGTGAGCACTGTGATTCTGTGTGTGAACTGTCATGGTCCTGACGTGTGTATTTTTCATGGACATTATCAGAGGTTGCTGGTTGTGCTGAAAGCACCGTACCCAATCCCTGCCTGCGGCCCTGGGTCACTGTCACACTTTGTCATTCATGCATAAATGTGACCCAGACAAGGGATGGGCCATGAATTTTGCTTTTCCCAGAGGATTTAACTCAAATGGTCCAGTTAAAAGGCAGATGATGCTATACAATGTATTTGGGTATGCATTGAAGAAGCCCATGCCCAATACCCCCTGATGAATGAGAGGTTTGCTAACACAAGTGTGGTACATATGTAGACACAGGGATACTTTAGTGTGACGCACAGACAGATGCCAGTCAGGCTGACAGAATGCAGGATGGTTCAGGATCCAGCAATTTGACAAGTTACATAATCAGTGGTCTGACTCAGACTGTTTGGGGGACAAACTAGAGAGTTGACATGTCAAACTGTGCATGTCCTGTGTTTTTGAAGGTGACAAATGAACCCAAGGGCTGTGTTACACGGCTTAATTAGTATCAATGCTTGGTGTTTTTGACAAAATGGCAACTCCTATGCTGTTCCAGGCATCAGCAGCGGCAGTACTTTTTTAAATGGGTGGTATGCATGGAGGTGATTACAGGTGTGGGCTGCATCTGTTTCTCACCAGTTCTGTAGGTGATACTTGCATTCTAAGGGCCAACAGACATTTTCACACGGGAAGCAATCTACAGGTGCTAACAGGGCTTTGAAACTATAAGACAGTGTATAAATTAACCTGACGTCCATGCAGTCAGATGTCCTATGACAATGGCATACCATAGGAAAGGGTGTAGCACACTGGATTGCTAATGTTGGTCTGTGTGTGTAGAGGAGGGAATGTCAGGGTACACATCTTAGTATTCCAGGGACCTCTTCCGACAGGTGGGTTGTGACCAGGTGCATGGGTGTGTCAGGAGTTAGGAAATGGGCTGACATGTACATGGAATGTCATGTGTGCAATGCTGCTCATATGTGTGCCACTTGCGCTGTCTATGTTCTGCTTCTATGGAACTCTGGTCACAGATAGTGCTTGCAAATATTGGATGCAGTTGGACTTTCTGCTGTCAAGGGTCTGGTCAGACATTCCTGTTACTGATGCAAAAGCACGTTGACTGCCTCATGTATGAGGCTTGTTTTCCCCTTATTGAGTGATGGTGTCTTAGTTGTGTGCCATATGCTGTGTTGGACCTTGATTTCAACATGTATATGTGAAATAGTTGTGGTCCTCTGCTATTGGCCTTCAAAGGAGAAATGTACATGATATATGTCATTAACAGTGTGAGTGTATGTGACCATTGTATGTTAGGCATCACATTAGCTCTGGGATGTTCAGTGTCCTAATCAGTATCTCAGCAATGCTCCATGAGGCAACACTCTTATTCTGATAAGTATGATGAAGGTGTGCAAAAATGAATAGCCAGACCATGATATGGTGATTATTATAGGTGTTTATTTAAATAAGTTAACTAAAGTGGTGAAGGTGATTATATTCAAAATAAATCGTTGGCGATCTGTTGCCGCCTTCGTATACCAGTGGCTGTGTTCTGTTGTTCCCCCTCATGTTGCAGGCCAGCATCCTCCTCTTCCTCCTCTTCAGGCATGTGTGGCTCTGGTTCCAGGAGGGGAATGTTCCTTTTGATACAAATGTTGTGCAATATTGCACATGGTAGGATGATCCTACAGACCATCTTCGGCGAATATAGGAGGCTACCACCAATGATGTCGAGGCACCGGAACCTTGACTTGAGGATGCCAAAGGTCCTCTCGACAATGCTGCGTGTCCTCCTATGTGCGTCGTTGTAGGCACGCTCTGCAGCAGTACTCGGGTTGCCAAATGGTGTCATAATCCTTGGCTGGATGCCATACCCCTGATCAGCTGCAAGAGAAAATGATTGGGATCATATTGATGTAGCTGGCCCTATTGAAATTACCTTTCATGGCAGTAGTTGGCTTGTATTGTCTGTGACTCTTTTGTGTTATAATGTCGCATCCTAGGCTTGTAGGATGTACCGTCTGCATTATGTTGTTTCCTTGGCTGAACGAGTGTTTGTTTGCTAACCATTTGTCAGCAGTATGTTTTGGGATTTGCAGTACAGTGTGCCCTCCCTAGCATTGTGACTTGTGATACAGGTGTCCGTGTGTCTTCACTGGTGGTGAGATGATAGTTCCATACACAGGTTAAAATTGACAGTGGTGGTAACACGTTCATATCAATGTACCCTGGACATCCCATACCTTTAGACTTATGCAATGGATTAATGTAAAGGTCATTGGGACACTTACAATTTGCAAGGTGACATTTGGGCAACCCACTCCACACGTTGTGATCTTTGACGTCTTAACATTAGGCTGTACAGGAATTTCCGATGTGTGACAGGTTCACTGCAGACCTAAGAAACATGGCTAGCGATGTCACGACCTCAGTGTGTTCCTGTTGACATGTTGCTGTTGTGGTGTATGTGTTGTGTGTCCTAGAGGGTTGCTGTGCAGTGTGTATATACGTTTGTTTTTGTACTTACCAACAAGTAGTCCATTGCCATACCGTCCATCCTGGAAGTGTTCATTGATGGTGTAGTGACGGAAGATGAATGAGTCATGTACACTCCCAGGATATTTAGCCACTATGTTGGTGATCAATCCCTGGTGATCGACTATGGCCTGCACGTTATGGAATGTGTGTGCTTCCTGTTGCGGTAGAGGTGTTCAGTTGCAGCAGGTGGCACAAGGCATACATGAGTACAGTCGATTGCACCAAGGACGTGTGGGAAGCCACTGATAAGGTAGAACCCCTGTTTTGTTTCCTGCTGCTTCTGCAGTGTGTTAGGGAAGCAGATGTGGCGGGGTGTCAGTCAAATGAGGGCATCCAGTACCTTGGGCAAAAAGGCAGAGAATGATGGTTGTGATATTCCAGCAACCAGGGCACCAGTTGTTTGAAAAGAGCCACTTGCCCGCATATGAAGTACGGCAAGCAGCTTGGTTTCTGTTGGGATGGTGCGGGTGTCAGCAAAGTGGGGGCCAACTGCGGTTCAATGTTGCGCAGCAGCTGCTGAATGGCCTGCCAGTTCAACCGGTACCTCTGGATGATGTCATGTTCCCTGAGGCCCTGAAGGGTGGTTCTGGGGTGGAATATCCTCTCCTGCCTTCTGCGCTGCCTTTGGAGTCCCTGCTGGTGTTGTTGTAGCTGCTGTTGTTGCTGCTGGGCTCTGCATCTGCGTGTACGCTGGATTAGAATCACCTCCATGGCTCCCTGTTGCTGCTCTGCTGCTCTGCTATTTGTTCTGTGTGTTCTGATTAAATACAGGTGTGTTTGCCCCATTTTAACACCTACCCTGACCCAGGCATTAAATTTTGACGCAAATCGGGCTGTGCGTCATTTTCCGGCTCCGCCTCCCGGCCGTGCATAATTTTTGCCCGAAAGCATAAATACAACGCACGGCCTTTTAAGTCATTTTTTGGACGGCAACGCCTACCTTGCATATGATTAACGCAAGGCGGGTTGCCGCATCCAAAAAATGACGCACACGGCGGAACTTTGTCGTCCGCGGGCTCGGGCGTCAAAGTTTAAATACGGGGCAACGTTTGCGCTGAATGTGCGTCAAAAGTTTTGATGCACATTCGGCGCAGACGGAGTATAAATATGCCCCCAAATGTTTAGATCCCCAAGAATGCATAGGTTGGAGTATAGTGTAATAAGGTTTGAGACAGTGTCTAGAAAAGTATCTGGGAATGTGGAGTTGTTAGGTGGAGGTCTGTAAAGGAGGAGAAAGTTACAGGAGGAAGTTGAAGTAGGGTGGCATCTGGTAAGGAGGGATTCACAACCTTGTATGGAGATGTTGTCTGTTTTACTGAGGTTCAATGCCTGTTTGAATATAATAGCACCTCCTCTCTTGCCTAAACGGTTTTGTGTGATGGTTTGATAGCCTGGAGGAACGGCTTCGTGCAACACTGGGACCATGTATTCTCCCAACCAGGATTCAGTCATGAATAGTAAGTCAGGTTGTGTGTCTGTGAGCAGGTCGTAGATGTGGTGCTTGTTTTTTCAGAGTGATCGAGCGTTTATGAGCTGGCAGTTTAGAAAAGGTGTGTTAGTTGGTAGTGTTGTTTTGTTTAGGAGAAGGGTAAGTAGTATAATGTGAGCTTGAAGCAGGAGTGTTGCTAGTTGTGATAACTGTTTGAGGCTCACAATAGTCTTGCTTTTCAATATATTGTTCCTCTTCCAGCAGGTTAAGGAGGCATTTTGTTGGGTCTGTGTGGGTGTGGGTGGTGGACTTGGTGGCTGAGCGAGCCATGAGGAGTGTACTGTTTTTTGTAGGGTAGTCTTATTATGTAATAGACAAGGGGATGCGAGGTTGCTATGAGTGGCATGTTTTTTATTTTGTTTGTGTTTGTTTAGTGTGGATGGAGTATGGGTTAGTGGTGGTGGAGGAGCATGTGGATCATGATGTAAGGCTCTATATTGTGCAATGGAGGAGAGGCGAGTGAATGAAAGTTGCTGGGTTGGGGTGCTTGTGGTAGGTGTTTGTGAACAGTGAGAAATTAGGGGTGTAGATAGCATGGAATTTGTATTCTTTGTGTAGTCCTGAGGGTGGGAGTGGGGATGATGATAAGTGTAATGTAAGTTTGTGTTGATTTGATGTGCTGATGTTTGTGGTCTGTATTGTTTTTGTGGTATAGTGACAGGGGATATTGGTGTAGTTGTTTTTGGTGAGGGATTTGTATGTGAGTTAGTGCTGGTGAGTGGAATTTGAGTGTTAGATGGGCTGTTGATGTGTTTTGGAGATGAATGTACGAGGTGTGTAAGAGGTGATAGATGTGTGTCAGGGGAGTTAGTGTTAGTTGCGATGACTGGAAGAGGTAATATGTGTGGTGGAGTGAAGTGTGGGGATTGTATGGTTGTGTGTAATTGGTGAAAAGAGGGGAAGAGTGTTTGTAGATGGTGTGTTTGAAGGCAGGGTTTGTGCATTGTTATGATGACAGGTGGTCTGTGTGGAGCAAACAGCGGATAGTGTTGTTGGTCAGTATGAGCAGAGAGTGTGTATCTGGAAGGCTGAGACAGAGAGAAATGTATACTGTAGTTTGTATTGTGTGGGTGATGGCAGGTTGTATTAGTGGGAGTGGACAGAGTAGTGTTTGCTGTGAGAATGCAGGTGTTTGTTGTAGTTGTGAGGGATATGTGTATGTGTTGTATAAAGGGTATTGTGTTGGGTGATCGGACAATGCAATCTGTCTGTGGGCAGTTTGTGATGCATGAGTTGGATGCCTTTGTAGAATATGTGTTTGCATGTTGAGGGATGTGTAGGGGCTGGAACCATTCCTTGTCAATTGAGAATTGGGCAGCATTTCTGGCCCTAGGCCCTAGTCCCTACCTGTCCCGAACAGGCCCAAACAGGCAGCTGCCCTTGTCCTCTCTGCCCTTTGCCTCGAGGCCCAAACAGGCAGCTGCCCTTGTCCTCTAAGCCCTTTGCCTCGAGGCCCAAACAGGCAGCTGCCCTTGTCCTCTAAGCCCTTTGCCTTGACGCCCGGGCTGAGACGCCCTGAGTCCTAGCCTTTAATAGCCCTACTGGCCAATAAGAAGCTGGTCCTAACCCTAGCCAATCAGATTCCCAGCCTCATCCACCAATCACAGCCCTAGAACCAACAGCCAATCAGATTCCCAGCCCCATCCACCAATCACAGCCCTAGAACCAACAGCCAATCAGAATCCCAGCCCTATCCACCGATCACAGCCCTAGAACCAACAGCCAATCAGAATCTCAGCCCTATCCACCAATCACAGCCCTAGAACCGACAGCCAATCAGATTCTCAGCCCTATCCACCAATCATAACCCCAGCCCTTGAGCCAGCAACCAATGGAAAGACCATCTGCCAACAACCTATCACAACAACATATGCAACAACCAATAGGAACATATATAAGGAGCAAGTGAACTGAAGTCCAGTCCCTGTGGTTAGTGGGAAAGGCAACTGCTGCTCTATTCAGAATCTCCTTGGATACAGACCCAAGCTAGCAGAGTCTACTTTCCAGGTAAGGGAGAGATTGTTTGAGAAACAAACCCTGGAATACTGCAGGGCGCGCACTATGAAATCGGGCATTTTTAAAGGCAAAAAAAAAAACAGGGGGGCATACAGTTTTTAAGCACAATTTAAATCACAGAAAAAGATTAAAACAGTCTCCTAAAAACACACTCTGCAAGATGTATGTAGCCTTTTTACTTAGTAATGGGTTATGTTCCACAAACTAGCAAGGCAATTCACACAGTCACGGCAAAAACTAATTTTACAAAAAACACCACTTTAACCCCTTCGCTGCCAGGCCTTTTCCCCTCCTGTGCCAGGCCTTTTTTTGGCTATTTGTGGCAGTTCGCGCTTAGGCCCTCCTAACTTTTTGTCCACATAAGCTAGCCGAGACAAATTTGCGACCTTTTTTTCCAACATCCTAGGGATTCTAGAGCTACCCAGACTTGGTGGGTTCCCCTGAAGGAGGCCAAGAAACTAGCCAAAATACAGTGAAAATTTTGTTTTTTTCAAAAAATGGGAAAAAGTGGCTGCAGAAGAAGGCTTGTGTTTTTTTCCCTGACAATGGCATCAACAGAGGGTTTGCAGTGCTAAAATCACCAGCTTCCCAGCTTTCAGGAACAGGCAGACTTGAATCAAAAAACCCAATTTTTCAACACGAATTTGGCATTTTACTGGGATATACCCCATTTTTATGATTTTTTATGCTTTCAGCCTCCTTCCAGTCAGTGACAGAAATGGGCGTGAAACCAATGCTGGATCCCAGAAACCTAAACATTTCTGAAAAGTAGACACAATTCTGAATTCAGCAAGGGGTCATTTGTGTAGACCCTACAAGGGTTTCCTACAGAAAATACCAACTGAAAAAGAAAAATATTGAAATTGAGGTGAAAAAAACTGCAATTTTTCTCTACGTTTTACTCTGTAACTTTTTCCTGCAATGTCAGATCTTTGAAAGCAATATACCGTTACATCTGCTGGACTCCTCTGGTTGCGGGGATATATAGGGCTTTTAGGTTCATCAAGAACCCTGGGTACCCAGAGCCAATAAATGAGTTGCACCCTGCAGTGCGTTTTCATTCTATACCGGGTATACAGCAATTCATTTGCTGAAATATAAAGAGTGAAAAATAGCTATCAAGAAAACCTTTGTATTTCCAAAATGGGCACAAGATAAGGTGTTGAGGAGCAGTTTTTATTTGCACATCTCTGAATTCCGGGGTGACCATACTAGCATGTGAATTACAAGGCATTTCTCAAATAGACGTCTTTTTTACACACTCTTATATTTGGAAGGAAAAAGTGTAGAGAAAGACAAGGGGCAATAACACTTGTTTTGCTATTCTATGTTCCTCCAAGTCTCCTGATAAAAATGATACCTCACTTGTGAGGGTAGGCCTAGCGCCCGTGACAGGAAATGCCCCAAAACACAACGTGGACACATCACAATTTTTGACAGAAAACAGGTGTTTTTTGCAACGTGCCTACCTGTGGATTTTGGCCTCTAGCTCAGCCGGCACCCAGGGAAACCTACCAAACCTGTGCATTTTTGAAAACTAGAGACCTAGGGGAATCCAAGATGGGGTAACTTGTGGGTCTCTGACCAGGTTCTGTTACCCAGAATCCTTTGCAAACCTCAAAATTTGGCTAAAAAAACACGTTTTCCTCACATTTCGGTGACAGAAAGTTCTGGAATCTGAGAGGAGCCACACATTTCCTTCCACCCAGCGTTCCCCCAAGTCTCCCGATAAAAATGATACCTCACTTGTGTGGGTAGGCCTAGCGCCCGTGACAGGAAATGCCCCAAAACGCAACGTGGACACATCACAATTTTTTAAAGAAAACAGAGGTGTTTTTTGCAAAGTGCCTACCTGTAGATTTTGGCCTCTAGCTCAGCCGGCACCTAAGGAAACCTACCAAACCTGTGCATTTGTGAAAACTAGAGACCTAGAGGAATCCAAGATGGGGTGACTTGTGGGGATCTGACCAGGTTCTGTTACCCAGAACCCTTTGCAAACCTCAAAATTTGGCTAAAAAAACACGTTTTCCTCATATTTCGGTGACAGAAAGTTCTGGAATCTGGGAGGAGCCACAAATTTCCTTCCACCCAGCGTTCCCCCAAGTCTCCTGATAAAAATGATACCTCATTTGTGTGGGTAGGCCTAGCGCCCGCGACAGGAAATGCCCCAAAACACAACGTGGACACATCCCATTTTTTGACAGAAAACAGAGGTGTTTTTTGCAAAGTGCCTACCTGTAGATTTTGGCCTCTAGCTCAGCCGGCACCTAGGGAAACCTACCAAACCTGTGCATTTTTGAAAACTAGAGACCTAGGGGAATCCAAGATGGGGTAACTTGTGGGGCTCTGACCAGGTTCTGTTACCCAGAATCCTTTGCAAACCTCAACATTTGGCTAAAAAAACACATTTTCCTCACATTTCGGTGACAGAAAGTTGTTGAATCTGAGAGAAACCACAAATTTCCTTCCACCCAGCGTTCCCCCAAGTCTCCCGATAAAAATGATAACTCACTTGTGTGGGTGGGCCTGGTGCCTGCAACAGAATAAGGCCCAAAACTTGAAGAGATAGAGGGGATAGCACAGCGAGTTGAAAAGGACATATTCTTCTTTTATACATCTTTAGGCTGACTCTGCTTTGTGGACCCACACAAGTGAGGTGTCATTTTACTTGGGAGACTGAGGGGAACGCTGGGTAGTAGGAATTTTGTGCTGGAGCAGTGATCGTACAAACGAAAGTCAGGAAAATATGCTTTTTTAAGCAAATTTTGAGGTTTGCAGAGGAGTCTGGGTAAGAAAATGTTGGGGGATCCACGCAAGCCACATCTCCCTGGACTCCTTGGGGTGTCTAGTTTTAAAAAATGTCTGGGTTTGGTAGGTTTCCCTAGATGAAGGCCGCACCCATGACCAAAAACATAGGTGGCACCTCCCCCCCAAACACAGGTAGTTTTGTAATATATCATTTTGATGTGTCCACATACGTCTGTGATGTGCCAAACACTAAAATTGTGAAAAGAAACGCACTTAGGTTATGTGAAAAAGACCCCTCACCCACCAACCAAGTTGGTGGCATGCTTCATCATCGAGGTCCCACCTGAGACACCTATCGTGTCTCAAGTGTGCTGCGATGCCTGATTACAGCGGAGGAGGTTTTGTCATTTGTACCACACATACTGGTTGGATTTGGCACGAGGGTGAGTGATGGTTCAGTAGATCAAATTTTATTAACAAGAGATTTCACAAAAGTGAAATGCACTGGTAATAACTGAAAGGCCAAAATACTGAACCAATGACTCACAGTTCGTGAGCTGTAAAGCCACGGCAAGGCACCAACCGCTTTACAGTCCATTCACACACCTTTCATACATGACATGCACAAGACCATTCACGCCGCCAGCCACAGGCCCAGCACATTACAACACTCGCATAGACAGACAGCGCCAGTCAAGGGCCCATCACTTTCATACGCCCACATGCCTGATACAGCAATCATACCAGCTGATGAGTGTGTGGACTGGCGTTTGGCTGGCACCGCTAGCCAAGCGACACCCCAAGCACACCGCCAGCCAAGTGCCACCCCAAGCACAATGCCAGCCAAGCGCCACCCCAAGCACACCAGCAGCCAAGCGCCACCCCAAGCACACCTTTAGCCAAGCGCCACCCCAAGCACACCGCCAGCCAAGCGCCACCCCACACACACCGCCACTCCACTCATACCGCCAGCCAAGCGCCAACCCAAGCACACCGCCAGCCAAGCGCCACCCCACCCATACCGCCAGCCAAGCGCCACCCCACCCACACTGCCAGACAAGCGCCACCCCAAGCACACCGCCAGCCAAGCGCCGCCCCACCCACACCGCCAGCCAAGCACCACCCCACCCATACCGCCAGCCAAGCGCCACCCCAAGCACACCGCCAGCCAAGCGCCACCCCACGCACACCGCCATCACTTTTTTTTTGTTTATAAACAACAAAGAAACCACTAACTAATTATAAAATAAGTACAAAACTACAAACACAAAAGCTCTAACTAAATACATGACAGTGATGCCAGCCGTGAAACTCAACATATGAAAATATAAAACAGGCAGTTTACGCTGACGGTATTTCCCAAAAGTTTTTCCTTGTGTGGTAACTTCTAAAACAGCTGGGCACACACAGCCCAGGCTTTGAAGGGCATTCGGGGCAGTACATCCAGCTCTCCCTCCGGACTGATCTCCGGGCACATACTCTACATTTCTTTGTGGGCAAGTCGTTTTTGGGAGTGGGAGGAATGTGATCTGGAAAGTGCTGATCTTTCAATCTAGCCACATCCTCCACCACTTCTACTCTAGAAACTCTTGCCTGTTCCGCCACAATAAGGCTTTCTATCACTGACTCCTGAAATTTAACAAATGTCATACTTGACTCAGGTGAACAGTCCTTGAACACAATAAAAGCATTAAAAGTTGCCAAATGAAATAAATGTAGGGCCAACTTTTTATACCACACATAAGACTTACAAAGAGCAGTGTAAGGTTCCAACCTCTGATCTACTCTATCAACACCACCCATGTGCCTATTGTAGTCCAAAATGCACACAGGTTTGTGCACTTCCGCAACTTGGCCCCAAACAGTCACAGGGGAAGTACTCTCATCATGGATGGTAGACAGCATGTACACATCCCTCCTGTCTGAAAATTGCATAGCTAGCAGCTCATTATTCCGCAAGGCACTGCACTGTCCCCTCTCAAGTTTTTTACAGACAAGCTCCCTTGGATAGCCTTTCCGGTTAGAACGGATTGTGCCACAAGCAACAGTGTCCACTCTAAACAACTCCTTGAACAACTGCACTCCATTGTAGAAATTATCTACGTACAAATGGTGACCTTTGTTAAACAGTCGTCTACCAAGTTCCCACACAATGTTTTCGCTAACTCCAAAAGTGGCCGGACAACCAGGAGGGTCAATACTGGAATCCCTACCAGTGTAGACCCGGAAATTATACACATATCCTGTACTGCTTTCTGACAGCATATACAATTTAATCCCATACCGTGCCCTCTTACTAGGAATGTACTTCTTAAAAACTAAACGCCCCTTGAAAATGACCAAAGACTCGTCCACACTTATCTCTTTGCCTGGAACATAGACCTCTGAAAACCGATCTACAAAATGATCAAGGACAGGCCTAATCTTAAAAAGACGGTCACAATCAGGGTGATCTCGTGGCAAGGCTAAAGCATTGTCTACAAAATGCAGCATATGAAGAAGAAGCAAATAGCGATTACGTGTCATAGTTGCAGGAAATATAGCCGTTGATATCAAGGGACTAGTAGACCAATAAGAAGACAGTGATGGCTTCCTGATCAACCCCATCAAAAAAGTCAAACCTAAAAACTTTTTTATCTCTTCCCGATATGTGGGAACCCACTGAGTAGCTCTAGACTGAGGCTTAAGTCTGGCAGCGTTGTCCCTCAAATATTGCTCTGCATACAAATTAGTCTGCTCCACAATCTCTTCCAAAAATACATCGTCCATAAACAAGTGAAAGAAATGGGCAGGCAAAACGTTTTCCGTATTGACTCTACACCCTGGGAGACCAGTAAATGCAGTTAACTCTGGCTGCTCCATATTTGGGGCAATCCAGGTGTCAGGTCTTCTAATACTCTCGGACAGAAAACTCACTGCCAGAATCTCTCACTTCCTCCTTTGCCTCAGATGCAGAGTCAGTCTCGTAATCATGGTCTGAAGACAACTCAAAGAGCATGCCAACAACCTGCTGAACGGTCACTCTGCAGCTAGCCATGATCCTCACTGACAACAAGTGGATTGGCAACAACAACTAGCACTAAAATAAGTAATAAACAAAGTGTAGCTTTATCACAAAGAGTTATGTACTATAAAACTATACCACTCACTTGCCTGAAAAAGCTACTCACCAGCAACTACTCTGCACAGACACAGCAATCACCAATGATATCCCACTAAAAAGAAAAAAGAAAAAAGCAAATTAGACATATGACAACACAAATATCATTGTGCTCAAATCTAAGGACAATTTTACACACAATACTGCATTTAGTACACCACCTACAAACATGTCATTCATGCATGTCAACAATACTCCTCTGGAGTAAATTGCTTTCACTTACCTAAAACATGCAACTATGCAAACCGCAGGACAACTACTGCCAAAACTGCAAGGATCCACAGCAAAGGAAGCAAAAGCTTTGAACTAGAACAAAAAGAAGAAATAAACTGTTATAATCACAAATACAAATACTTCACCAGTTGACAAACACCCCACCACCAAGAACTTAGAAATTGTCCCTGGTGCCTAAGTGGATTCTGCCCCCCTTGGGGGCAGATGGGCGTAAAAAAAAGAAATGGGCAACAGCTCTGTGCCCCCTTTAGGGGGCGACCCTTCCCAAAGGGGACACCCCCAGCACAAAACAAAAAAAGGGGAACAAAAAAAAAATCCCTGGTGTATTGGTGGTTTCTGCCCTCCTTGGGGGCAGATGGGCCTACAAAAATAGGCCCATCTGCCCCCAAAGGGGGCAGAGATGGCCAATACGAAATTTCCCCACTTTGGGGGGGCGACCCTTGCCCAAGGGGTGCCCCCAAACACACACCACACACACCACACAATCCCTGGCGCCTAATGTGTTTTGACCCCCCCGGGGGCCAGATCGTCCCAAAACATGGCTGATCTGCCCTCGGGGGGCCGAAACAGAAAAAAAAAATAACCCCCAGGGGTGCTACCCTTGCCGAAGTGGAGATTCCTGCTCCACGATCGCGGGCCCTGCCTGCGATCGTGGAGCAGGAATCGAGTGAAAACAGGCACAGAGGGAAAGGAAAAACCCTTTCCTTTCCCCCGTGTCTGTTCCCCCCCACCAAACCCCCAAAAAGGGAAGGACTTACCGCAAGGAAGTCCTCTTCCCTCGACGCGCTGGAAGCAAATGGCTTCCAGCGCATCCCAGCAATACTTAATGACATCGGCGCGCTGTGAGCGCGCTGATGTCATCAGATTGCCGGGGGGGTCGGGGTGGAAGGGGAAGGGCTTCCCCTTCCATCCCTGCCTTGGGGGGGTGGGTGGGGTGCACATGGGGGGAGCGCTAGCGCTCCCCCCTGTTCCCGGGTGTAGGACGAGGTGATCTCGTCCAAGGCACCCGGGAACCGGTGCCTTGGAGGCGATCACCTCGTCCAAGGTACCCTAGGGGTTAAAAGAGGCCAGGCTGCCTTAAACACAGAGAGTCCACAGTAAAAAATACACACGTAGCTGAAATAAACACTTTTGAACAAATAATACTATTTACCCAGAAAAATCTCAGTGCTCCTTACCTAGGTCTTTTTGCAATCCTTGAAACACTGGGCTGAATCAGGACACAGGGGAGATGCAGAGGCTCACAAAATGGAGGTGGCTGTCTTGGGCTTCCCTCCACAAACTTAAGGGGCCAGAGCAGGTGTGGGGGGGCGGGTCTCAGGTGCAGCAGGGACTCAGGGAGCCAATCAGCTAAGTCCAGTCCCTGTGGTCAGGGGGAAAGGCAACTGCTGCTCTATTCAGAATCTCCTTGGATACAGACAGGCTGAATCCACACTTCCAAGCTAGCAGAGTCTACTTTCCAGGTAAGGGAGAGATTGTTTAATAAACAAACTCTGGAATACTGCTGGGCGCGCAGTATTGTATGTTACCATTACATGAAAATGTAGAGTGGAAGACATTTATGTGCATGCACAAGAGAGAAAGCATGCCGTAACACAAAGGTGGATGGGGAGCATCCGTCAACAATTTGCCCTGGATGTGAAAAGTGTGCCAGAAGAGTTTCTACTATTCTCGGAAAGTGAGGTTTCGAGTACGAGTATGTCCCCCAGAGGACTGTTTCCAGTGTTCCAAGCAGTTGCTAATGCCAGATGGCTGCAGTAAATGAGATATGAACTTATGTTATTAGTGAATGGCACAGATGATGGTTTTAATGCTATCAGAGAATAATCAAGGGAAATGAGAATAATTATGATGAAGCATTGTGTTGTACTGGACTTACTATCGGCCAAGGAAGGAGGAGTGTGTGCCAAGATTGCCTCCTCCTGCTGTATGTTCATTCCAGGAAAAGATGAAGACAACAGTATCCTATCAAAAGCAATGCTAGCTTTGCACACTCTGAGAACAAGCATGGCAACTGAACAAACTAAACCTACCCATTGGTTTTCAGGGTGGTTCTCAGGGTTGCCAACCTGTATGTCAGGGTTATTTAAAGCCCTCCTGCCCATCATAATAGGACTACTGCTATGTTGCTTCCAAATAATACTACAGTGCTACCATAGAAAGATGGCAAACATGGGCAGAGTAAGGATTAGTTTGGTTAGAACAAAAATTAGACTAACGGACAATTGGGGACAGCCACAAGATCACCAGAATCAAATAAATGTTGATCAATCGACAATAGAGGGGGGAATGTGGAAATAGAAATGTCTACAGAAACTCCTTCTTGCACACAGACTCCATCCAAAAAATATACGTGAGACAGAAATAGACACACCAGTAAAATATGTGCTGAAACCGGAGTTTAAGTGCACATGCTAGTCACAGGGTGGGGGTCGTGACCTTTGGTAAAAAGAACACAAACCGGTCCAAGAAATAACCTAATGACCTTTGTACTCAGCTGAACATATATGGCCTCGAGGGAAGTTAGTGGTTATCCCAGACATGAATAACAGACACTCCCAGCACAAGCAGGACAGTGTGACTTGGATGATCAGCAGACATGCATATGGTGAATAACAGAATGTGGCTGGAAGCAAACCATGCACACCATTGTATTTCGAATGGCAGAAGAAACGTATGTTAGGTATGCACAGTCATATATGCTTTGAGACTTGCTAAATGTGTCTTTGCATGCTATACTTCATCAAGGCTTCCAGCTGTGAATAAAGGTTATCCTAAGAAACCAAGACAGAAGACTGGCATGGTTTTTGATGGGCAGAGGGAAATAAAAGTCCACATTATGACATTTACTAGTTTAGTAGCTGGTTGCTTGCACCTGTAATCAATTCCTCTATATCAGTGTTTATGAACATATTGCTACCTTCAATTTAAAATATTTTTTTTTGTGAACATACAATTAGGCAGCATTACTGGTGATTACAGTATGATGTTACTTCCTGTTAAGTCACTGGGGTCAAAAGCAAATATGTTATGTCACTTCTGTGAGTATGGTGAAATTATGACAGTAGCAATCAGCAGCATCGACATTTGTGTTTAATTGTGGCAACAACATTGATGGAATTAATGAGATTTAAATGCAGTAAAACAAGTAAACAGATGTACTTCCACAAAATCAAAACACATAAAGCTAATCTATCATGACAATAACATTCATTGAATGAGCATAAAGTTCTGCCCTTCTTAATTACAACCAGAGAAGCAAGAGGGAGAGAAATATAGATGGGGTAAAGGAAACTTATGTTTCTGCTTTCTCGCTTTTACTCTTGGTATGCCCTTCACAGATATATAAGGGTGAAGTTCTGTAAATTCACCTGCTCTAACACAATGATATTGTTTGGATAATTCTGCAAAGTTTTGCATTTTCAGGACGTTTCCAAAGCTAAAACATGCACTGGAAAAGGCAATAGCTTTGGATTGTATGTGTTAATCATGTATGCAAACAACATTTGTGCATGCTTCAGTTCACTTGCATTAGCTCATTAAAGCCAGTCCCATTGTCCCAAAAATGTTAGAAATGCCTGTTATATTGAAAAAAATAACAAAAAAGTATTAATTTCTATATAGAATCTATGCATTAGATATGTTAATTAGTCCTTTATAAATTCTAATGGAAACCACTTCCTAGGAGTTAGAACAAGACACCAACACAGCTCATAACACAGCGTGAGATTTCCATTCCACTGGCCTGATACAAGATGTGACTGATGTCTTTAAGCAATGAGAGAAGAGGAATGACCCAAACGAGCCAAAGGTTGCAGTCTCAAGGCATGTATGTCAGAAATAAAAGGTCTTGTAAACAATAGCACTGTCAAGCCAGAACAAAACACTGTGGAAAGACATTAGAAAAGTTATCTATTTTTGCGAGGAAAAAAACAAGCAATTTGTCCTATTTTGCACCATTACAACCTTTTCCACTCCTATTCGTTGGCTGTTGTTTTTTCAAAGTGCATTCATTACCATGAAAACATAAACATTAATAATTAAGCCACATTACTTTAAGTTAGGTGGCAGGTGTAAAGCACAGTACTAGAAGTGGAGTTTCTGGTTGTCAGAGTTTGGACCCTGTACAAGCAGGAACCACCACTCCAGTCAGGGTAAGCTAGATACACACTTAGAAATAACCTCTGATCACTCTCTGATAGCTAGGGACAGAGCACTCAGGCTTATCTAAAGAGGCAATGTGTAAAGCATTTGTGCAACACACACACACACAGCAACACAATGAAAAGACCACAAAAATACTCCACACAAATTTAGAAATGTAGACAATAACTTTATACATATATCAAGACCAAAACAACATAAATCCAATAAGTAGAAGTCGAGATATGATTTTCAGAAGAATAAAAGAGATCTAGCACTTAGAAGCAAATAGTATTTTAGGGGTTACTTAAGGTCACGCTGGACCAGGGCAAAGTCAAGGTTCGATGGAGCGCAGGCTGGCTACAAGACCCATGCAGGCCCGGGTGATCAGAGTACGTTTCCTGGTCACAACAGCGAGATTTGTGGTGAGATGCCCCCGATCGGGTCCTTGCAGGGATGGTGATGCATTGATCTGTTCCGCGCTGTGAAGGTAATGCGTTTGTTCTGAAGACAAACGCTTGAGCCAAGAAGTGTTGGTTCTGAAGTGCCATGAGCAGTCGAAGGATTCGTTGATCTCCATAGACTGTTTCGGTGGTGATGCGTGGTTCCGATGCATTGGGTTCTCATGGTGATTCAGTGGTTCCAAGATTGATGCACCAGTTCTGCTACACGCAAATAGGGAATGCGTTGATTTTTGAGATGCAAGTGATATCCTTGAGTCTCTAGCAAGAGGAAGTAAGCCAACATCCCCTTGGACACCACTTCGAGTGCAAGACATAGTCTAGCTCTCCCTCAGCAAAGTCAGAGAGCAGCAGGCAGCAGGGCAGCAGCACAAAAGCTGTCCTTTCAGGTCAGCAGTCCAGCAGAGTAGCAGTCCTTGATGCAGCACAGCAGTTCTTCTGTCGGAGTCCAGTTGTAGGATCACAAGTGTCTGATTTGGTGTGGTGAGAGACCCTGTACTTATACCCAGTTGTCCCTTTGAAGTGGGGGAGACTTCAAAGAAGGGTCTTTAAAGTGCATAGAGTTCCTTTCTTCCTAGCCTTGGAGCTAGACTATCAGTTGGGGTTAATCAGCCCTCTGCGTGGGGACAGGCACTCCCTATTCAGGTGTAAATGTCAGCTCCTCCTCCCTCCAGGAAGAGCTATCAGAATGCAGATGAATAGAGATGAGTTCTCTGTCACACCCACCCTTCTTGTCTTTGTGGCTGTCTAGAGGGAATGCAGAAGGTGTAGAAGCTGTCACCCACCCCAGATATGTATTGGAGGCAGGCTGCAAGGCACACAGAGCAGTAAGAGCAGAGAAAGGCCCAATTTCTAAAAGTGCCATTTTTAAAATAGTAATGTTAAATCCAGCTTTACTGTTAAAGAGGAATTATCATTGCCATTCTTAAGATATGATGCAGTGACTCCTTTCTCATCAGGAATTTCCAATGCAAGCCTATGTGAGGAGTGGGTCTCACAGTAGTAAAAAAACAACTTTGGGAGTTTTTACTACCAGGACATGTAAATCTGAAAAGTGCATGTCCTACCTTTTAGTAGCATAGCACCCTGCCATATGAACTAACTATGGCCTACTTAGGGGTGACTTATATGTAATAAAAGGTTAGTTTAGGGCTTGGTAGTTGGTTTTACCTGACAACTCAAAGTGGCAGTAAACTGCACATACAGGACCTGCCCTCACTCACTCCTGTATTTAAATACCAATATTGTACATCCCCTCCTGTCCTTTACTATTTTCACAGATATGGGAGATTTTAATTTCTATATCACATCTCCGCTCTCATTTCTATAATCTATTTATAACCCAGAGATAATTAACCATACCTATGATCTCTATCATATATCATCTCTCCCTATTCTGCTGTGGTTATTCCCTTTGAAGCTGGCATGTCTCAGCAATATTGTCCCTCTTCCTTTTGTCCTGTTTTCACTTGTGTGAATTACCTTTTCCATATCTCATGCCGCCTTCAGTCTAGTATTCTTTTAAGTTACTTTTTGTTGCATTTTAGACGTTTTAATAAACACAAGCAAACAGACTCACCCCCAAACTCTCCAGAAGAGCCAGGGCCCCTGTCCAAAAATAATCTTATTGGAGTCTTTCTTAAATCTTGTTGGACCCACAATAGACTGTCTTGTTTGCCCCCTCCCTTCCTCTTGACTAATCACCCCTTACATTGGGTACCTAACTTCATCCATCCTTGAGTTAGCATTCAACAGCACCATCCACTCAAAGATGGTCCCCTAGCTCCATGCAGATTGATTAACTTATGGATATTAATTAAAGTTAGCCAGAGGTAGCACCTATTACTGGGGCAGCTTTATACCCTGTTGGGTTGACTCTGCTTTAAGAAAAATAAAATCTTTCTATAATACATGGGGTTCTGTAATCCTTGTATAAATGCATGCCTCTAATTTCTATGTCACAGAGCATAATTGATGGAGCTGTTTAAAGCAAAGAAAATGGAATGCTGCTTTTTTCCTGCTCTATTTTACTAGCTTACAGTGACAAGCTTAAACAATATGTTTATTTTTTTGCATTTTTTAGGTAGAGTAAAGCTAGAATCTTGCATATTTCTACAAATTCGAGCTACTGCAACTTCTTTTTTTAAACTGACATCATTGAACTGTTTCTAATATCTGTTTGTAACAAATATCTAACAGGTTTTTGACGTGTTCAGTTTCGCACAAGAAGTTTTATTTTTATTCTTCATGTTTGCAAACAATGCCACTCTTTCATACGAAAGAGCTGTTGCAAGTCACCTCGAAGTCCATTAACCTAATTAAATAACTCAGCCTACAGCCTTGTTCCTCTTTATTGTTATCGAACTCCTTGGTGACTTTCAGTATCCTTATAATGTACGGCAGGGGGTTCTTTAACCCTTATAATATTGTTTCCTGCTTGCATCTTACAAAAAGCAATTTGTTCTGGATATAACAGGCTTGGCTTCAAGAAGTGGATTCATGCAGATAGTATTTCAGTTAATATCTTCACATACGTGTAGAGAAAGAGTATGCCGTCAAGTTGTGATTCATTTCTGGATTACAGCCACTGTAACTTCTGTCATTATTGCAGTAATCATCCCTGTATTTTTTAAATTATTAAACAGGGTTGTTAGTATGTCTGGAAGTTGAAGGTAGAATGTTTTATAAAAAATTACAGCAAATACATTCAGATTCGCAGCCTTAGTGGTTTTCATCATCATCATCATCAAAAACGTTTATTTTAATCACTAAGATCACAAAAGGTACATTACATACAATTCCAATAAAAACAGTAAGAAGTCATACAATTGATATAAAGTTAGAAATGCAATACAATAAAATCGCAAAAGACTTTTCAATTTACATGATACAGAAATCACGGGGTAAAAAAACCTCGATATAATAAATACAAAAAAATAATTGTGTATAATGAAGGCATACAGGAAGCAGCATACAAAATACTTTCAGCACAGTGTGATAATAAGTAGTCTGTGGGACAGGACTTTCCCAGTGCAATAGTTGCAGGCTCATTTTTCAGCTTAAAGTGACACAAATAGCCTCCACCACCAATGTGCTCATTCAAGCATTGCAATCTGTTTTCACAATTCATGTGCACAGTAGTAAAATTACCGCTCAGCATGTTCCTTGTAAACTCTTAGCACACTTTTTCCAGAAATCCATCAGACTTTACGACCCCCAAAATCACTACTTTACTAGTGTCCGAACTCAAAATTCTAAATGCCTCCTTGTGCCTTCTAGTGCCCAAATTCCTGCAAAGTGGTACTAACCACATTGCCCAGGGTTTTGAATAGCATGGACAAAAGCATAATACATGTTTTATGGATTCTGGGCCCCCTTGGCTCATAGGGCACAAATCATCTTCAGCACCCTTCCCTTGCTATTTGCTCCTGAATGCTTTAATAGGTAGGGAAACATATCTAAATTGTGAATGGACCTTTCGTGCTAAGGGGTGGACTACTTCATCAATAGTTTGCTCATACTGCACGCACTGTTTGATGTCAATAAAAGCTAATGATAGAGTTCCCTTACAACTCATCATGCTTTCCAATGATATAAACTCCCAGTATATTTTTTACATTCTGGCCTTGGGAATCATGCACAATTTCTCATGGGAGGTCCAGTAGAGCTCTAAACCCACCTTCTGGACTAGGTCCTTTACAGCTCATATTCAAGGGATTTTTCCAGCACACTGGTGTACCATGAGAGAACTTGGGCCCACTCTGTATGGTTATAGACAAGTTTTTGGAAGATCTTTTTTTTGAGCCAAGTCTAAATAAACGGGAAACAGTGGCGTGCTCGCAGGTGGATTTAATAGAGATCTTAAGAACCTATTCTTAGCTGTAGTTAGGTCCTGGATGTTCGTACAGCCTTGCAGCTCATCTCCATAGAGGACTGACCCCAAAGCTTTGATGTTGTAGATCTCAATAGCTGGGGACGGCCTTCTTTTCTTTTTTTATTTTAATTGTCCTCATTTACCATCACAGTCTAACTCAAAGGGGAAGCCCTTAGAAAGCAACGAGACCACCTTCCACTCTACACCACTTTCCGGCGAGAGGGTCCTGTCTCTGGTTACAGCTGAGTTCTTGATCGTGAGCTGCTTTGAGACCACAGAGAGAACCTTGAGAGTCATTAAGCAGTATAATCATAGGACAATACCGGGCCTCTTAAGAGGTACTAGTTACCTCCTTTTCGGTTCTCTCCAGCCACACTCTCAAAGGAGCCCAGAGTTTCCGTGCCCTTTTCCCCCTCTTAACATCCATATTTAAGTTATCGAGACGTGCCTCCCTCCATTCCTGTATCGTCAGAAGGCGAGAGCTCTCCCATTTCTTACAGATTTCATGCCTGGCCAACTAAATCATGTAAAAGAGTAGTTTCACACTGTCACTTTGAATTGTCAGCTGGTTCTGATCCTGGAGAGATCCAAAAAGCACTAAAGAGGGGCTTGCCTGACAATCCATAGAAAACACTTCCTCAATTACCTTCTCCACCTCCTTCCAAAAAACAGGTAATCTGGGGGCACCTCAGAAACATATGCAGGTCATCTGCCATGGCCAGCCTACATTTCTTACACGCTGTTGTAGTTCCATGCTCCATCTTAGATAACTTTGCCAGAGGCCAGTAGGTCCTATGGATTGAAAACAGATGAGTCCTTCTTAAAGGCGCAAGCTGAACTGTATCGTATAGAAGTGTGTTAGATACTTGCCATGGATCTCTTATCCGCTGTCCTGGCAAGTCTTCTCCCCAGATCTCCTCCGGAAGGGTGAACTCTCTGTCCACGATCTCTTAACATCAACCACTACAATTTAGTGACCGGCGTTCTTGGGGAGGGGGGAGGATTTAGGTAAAGAAATTCCTCCAGTTCATTCGAGCCCCCTACCTTCTCCTTTACATGTTGCAGCCAGCTGGTTATTTGAAGGTATTTGAACCTTGAAAGATTGCCCCCTTTTCCCCACTGAGAGATTCGAAAGAGACCAAACGCCCATCCTTGAGTAAGCGCCCCCAATCCAGAAAAGCTGCCTCCCTCAAAGGAAGAGCCAACGTGTCCTTCGCCCATTGCGGGGAGCCTGGAGAGTTCCATATTGGCGCATAATTGCTGTAGTATGGTAGCTTAGTGGCCTTCTTCATGTTCCACCAGATTTTTACTGAGTCCTAAGGCACCTTAAATCTTTTTTTTTTTAAACCTAGGGTCACCAGACTTATATTAAAAGTTTTTCTGGGATAAACCATTTATTTTCATCATAGCTTTAAAGATTTGTCCTTTCTCAGACTCCCTAGGCCCCTTCATTAGCTCCCTTGAATTCTTCAGAAAGAAGGCCCATGCATAATATAGTAAATCTAGTAAGGTCAACCAACCTTTCTCTCGCCTTCTTCTCAACTTCTTCCACGCAATGTGAACATCTTTGAGGCCAGACAAAACTGCTAATTTCTCCTTGAAGTTTGCACAACCATTCTTTTCCAAAGCACAAAGGGACCACATTAAAAATAAATAGAAACTTAGGCAAGATCACCATCTTGACTAAGTTAATCCGTCCTATCATAGAAAGAGGAAGACTGACCCATTTCTTCATTAACTGGCTAGACTCTCTCAAAACCTTCTTGAAATTAATTTAAGCAATTTTGTTTATGTCTTGGGTTATTGTGACCCCTAAATATTTCACTTCTTTCTTAACAGGAGTCCCTTTCGTCCGCATATTCCATACCATAACTTCAGATTTTTCACTCTTAACAGCAAACCACCTGATTTTCCCAAATTCCTTTGTGAGTTGTTCCAGTGCTACCAATGCTTGACCCAAATCTGTTGTACATTCTAACAAGGCGTCCGCATATAGGGAGATCTTCTTACTCAAATTCCCACACTGAATCGGGAGTATCCTCTGGTCCTTCCTAAGCTTACACGTCAGGGGATATATATATATATATATTTATTAAAAAGTAATGGTGACAACAGACATCCTTGTCTTGTTCCTCTTTGAATTTTAAAAGGGTGAGTTAACACACCATTAACTAAGACTCTCGCAACAGGGTCTTGGTAAATCTTCTGTAGCATCCCAGTTCCTGCCCAGCTTAAAAAACTCACAGACCGCTTTTAAATAAACCCAATTGACCCTATCAAATGCTTTCGTGGTGTCTACCATCACTACCGCCAATGGATCCTGGCACGTGGTGGCCAAATCGATAGAGCCAATCAGAGTGTGCATCAGCTCCTGCATCAATCTACCCTTCATAAAACCCTTTTGATCCTTATGAATAATCTTTCCTAGAACACCACTTAATCTATCTGCCATAATCTTTGCAAACATTTTATAATCACTATTTAATAAGGAGATTGGTCTGTATGCGCTGCAGGATCTTGGCTCTTTCCCTGTCTTCAGAATCACTGTAATACTTCCTTCCTTCCAGGACGGAGGCATCATACCTCTTCCTTCTAAAATGTCATTATAGAGTTCCACAAAAAAGTTATTTACATTACTTCCCAGGGCCTTATATACTTCCAAAGGGAGACAGTCCGGCCTGGAGCTTTCCCAGCCTTTCCTGATTTTAAAACCCGATCCTTTTCCTCCAACCCAACTTGCTCATTAAGGCCTCTACTATCTTCCTCACTCTAGGAGTCCAAGCCCAAGTCTTCTAACCAGGTCCTTACCGCTCCCAGGGTTACCTCTAGATCTTCCGCATATAATTCTCAGAAAGCTTTTCCTACCTCCTCGTCACCTCTCTTCTATCTTCCTGAGACTGGATCTTGTAGCTCTCCCACCCTGTTCCTCTCTCTATTAACTTTTAATTTCTATGTCAGTAATTTACCACAGTTCTCACCATACTCAAAATGCACAAAACTATTCACCTCACATCTTTTCTTAATCCTGTTCTCAATCACAGCATTCAATTCAGATCTCAACCTTTGATCTACCTATGCCGCTGATTTTCTTCTTCTTTAATCCCAGCCTGTGTCAATTTTGTTTCTATTTGCTGTATCTGCTTTACTAACTTACCAATCTCTTCGTTACACAATCCCCTTTTAAATGAGGCCATTCTAATATGTCTCCCACGTAGAAACGCTTTAAAGGTGTCCCATACCATAGCCGGGGAGGTTGAACCCACATTAAGGATGAAGAAATCCTTTAACTCAGCTTGTAATTCTGCAACCACCACCTCACCTAATAGCAAGGTTGTATTGAGTGTCCACCTACCACAATCCCTATTTCCTGTTAGACCAATATTCGTCCAATGGTAGAGTGATCTGATAAATGAGCTCCCATATGAACTATCTCCTTCACACTTCATGCCAGGTTCCTGTCTATTAGAATATAATTGATCCTGGATTGATTCCTGTATTTTTTATTTTTAAATGAGTACCCCCGAGTTAACCCCATCCTTTCTCTTCATTTATCACATAATCCCAACAGGGACATTATAAACAGTATCTGGCGTCGCATTTTCTCATTAATTCTAGACCTACTCCCTGATGACCTATCTAAATCATAATTTAACACCACATTAAAATCCCACATCTATATAAGAGGATCTGACATAAGCAATAGGTGCTGAAATAATTCCACTAATGGTGCAATGTCATCCTTATTGGGCCCATAGTAACCCACCACAGTGAATGCAGTATCGAATGCAGCCAGTCTCCCTATGACCCATTTTCCAGCCCTATCTACCGGTCCCTCCTGTAGGGAGATATTGGGATGATTTTTAATGAGAACCACAACCCCCTTACTGCCTCCAGTCTGGCCTGAGCATAATATCTATGACACCCATCTGCATGACCTGAACAACTCAAAACTCTCCTGTCCAGAGAGGTGGGCCTCTTGCAACACTACTACATCTCTAACATCTTTCATGTATTGCAGCAACTTCCTTTGTCTATTTAGCACCTGTAAACCATTAACATTCCAAGATAGCAGCCTCAGTTCCTTTTCCCCCATCATCTACCCCTATTAGTGTAAGAGCTGTTATCCCCCTTAAAAGCCCCCGACTGTTATCACTATATGAACATTTTTTTCCCTTTTTTCCCACATGATCCCCACCCTGTGCCCCGTTCCCCTACCTGCATCTCACTTTCCCACCCCAAACCCCCCTGGGAAACCCCCCCCTACTTCTTCTTCTAGGCATAATGCCTCAGGGGGGGTAACTGCTGGGACTCTAAAATTGTCTCTATGCAAACGAAAAACAACAACTGAGCGAGTGGAGAGGGGAAGACTGAAAAAAGCAGGCGACAAATTTCCCAGCTTAGCTGACTTCTAATTTTTTCATCAGGTCAGCGACCTCTCTTGCCTCTTTAAAGTTATACATTTTGTTATTAGCCATCACTCTCAATGAAGCTAGGAATTTTAACTGAGGCGTGGTACCTAATCTCTCGAGGGCGTCAATTCTCTTGCAAAGCTCCCACTGCCTGCTTAAAGTTGTACTTGAAAGATCTGACCTGATTTCGAAAGAAACTCCCTCTGCCGTGAGTAATTTATTTTTCAATGCCGCTATCCATATTCTTTCTTTAATTGTATGTGTAGAAACACACCAGAATTTTCCTCGGGTGTCTCTTTTTGGTGCACTCTTTGTATGTCATTCGCAATGTGAATCTCTGCCTCCTCCAAATGTAATCCTTGTATAATCAGGAGAACCACGAGGCCTTTCAAATCATTGCGCTTTGTCCATTGTGGGACTTTCAGAATCCTCGGATTATTCCTTCTCTGGTGATTTTCCAAAATCTCCAGCTTACTCCTAACACTTTCCTCTCCAGCTTTCAAGCTTTGGAAAACCTTCCTATTTTTCTTCCCAACTACCTTTAAGCCACCTACTTCCTCTTTGAGTACAGCCGTCCTACCTGCCAAATCATCGATTTTTCCCCCAGAGTCTTGCATAGGCCTCTGATCTCACGTTGGTTGGAACTTGAATTTTGAAACCCTGCTTTAATTTCCAGTGCCATATTTTTCAACATTTTTGAGATAGACTGACTCAGGGGTCTTTCCGCCTCCCTCTGACGCTGGCTTTCCTTGGTACCAGCTGAGGCAGGGAGCTCGCCCGACAGGCACGGTTGCTCTTGCTCTTGAGTTCCCCCCAAGCTCTGCTAGTTCCTCCTTTGTAAATTCCAGGGAGTTATTGTCCAGAGCCCAGCCCCTCGTAGACACTGAAGCACTTTCCTCATCCCCCTCCATCGTTTTCTTACTGGCCAGAGGTAGAAATCTATTTGAAGTACATCAACTCTGAGTTGTACAAAGCTCCCCAGCACTATCTGCCTCACTCTCTCTCCCTCTCTGCTCCCCGGCTCACGCGATTCTGCAGATTCCCTCGCGGCCCACTAACTAACGGCTACCATGTTCTCTCGCCATGATTCCTACCAGTGTATGATCAGGGGCGGCCTTCTTGATGTTGTCCTGTGAATCTTGGCCATGCACGCGGTCTGACGGATCAGGGACATATGTGGCTTTTCTAATTGTGGTGTCGAGCTCCCGTTAGGTGAGAATTGTATCCCTAAGTAGTCAAATCCTGGCACCACATTTATGGGGTCGCCACCCACAATTATGCACCATTTGCTGCGGGTCATCTTCTGTTTTTGCAAAGAACAAACACTTTATCTTGGAAGTATTAAGCTCCAGTCCCCACTCCTCACAGAAAGCATTAAAGGTGTTTAATAACTGCTGTAACCCCTGAGACAAATTGGAAATCCGCAAGGTATCACCTGCGAAGAGGAGAGCTGGCACCCTCCTCCCCCTAATTTGGGTGCATCATTCCTATTCACATATTCAGTTACTCCATTGACATACAAAGTAAACAGGGTAGGGGCAAGAACACAACCTTGCCAGACCCCCTCACCCTCCAATATAGCCAAATGGGTTCAGTCAACTCCCCTCCTTCCCCCACCTAACCTGGGCACAGTTCTCATCAAGAAGTCTTATTAAGATGTTCAAGAGGGGCTCAGGGATGTCCATTTCTTCCAGCACCCTCCACATTATTGTTTTTCAAAGTTACTATGCCTTTTAGTTAGGGCTGTCACTGGGAACCTTTGCATTGGACTCCACGTTTTTAAGGGTCTTATGCACCAGCTCCAAAATTAATTTATGTAATAAATAACAAAAATACCCTTGCCTGCTCCTTAGTGATGTAGCAGCTAAAGTGGTTATGCAAGTAGGTGGTGACAATATTGTCTTCTCTCTTCACGGAGAACAGTGTTTTTCTGTTAATGAGGAGAAAGCCAGAGTGGACCCAAAAACATTTCTTGACCTGGGCCCCACAAAAGTATTTGGCATGCCTGCTGTACATACCTCTTTTTCCTGTATTGGATCTGTCAGGGATGTAAGTCTTACTAGAGTTTTGTCTTTCAACAGAGCTAAATTAAGGCAATGTACTTTCCTTCTATTCCATACCTTTTTGCGTTGTGCTTCCCATATAATACCTTCCCTCCGTGCATTAGTGCCACCTTCATAATACTTTTGCTTTGTTAGAGATATCATTCATAAGATTGATAGACCATATTCATACTTGTTTTGAGCAGAATTTGCATCATTTCTTTTTTTTACGCAAATTCGGTGCAAAACTAACTCCATATTTATACTTTAGTGCTAGCCCGTCTAGCACCAAATTTATGGAGTCAAAGTCATTTTTTGGATGTGGAAACCTTCTTTGCGTCACTGAGATGCAAAGTAGGCGTTCCAGTGCAAAAAATGTCTCTATGGCCTTAGCGCCATATTTATCCCCCTGTGCTAAAATCACGCACGGGAGGGCGGAAGGGTCAAAAAATGGTGCAAAGCTAGCTTTGCATAATTTTTTAACGTCTGGGTCAGGGTAGGCGTAAGGGGACCTGTGGGCCTATTTCCATGGTGGAACACCATGAAGTAAGCCCACAGGTGCCCTCCTCAGGCCCACTGGACACCCCCACCCACACCAGAGGGACAGCGGAGGAAGGGGGACCCCATCCCAAGTAAGTATAGGTAAGCAAAGGTAAGTATTTAAATTCTTTTTTTTAATGACATTGTGGGCCCTGAAATGGGACCCCCTACATGACACTGGGTGCAATGTCCATGCCAAAGGGACCCTGGTCCGTTGTGCTGGCCATTGGGGTGGTGGACCTGTCTCTTGTCTTTTCTAAGACAGGAGTCATGTGGTATGGATGGTTTTGTGTCAGAAAATGACTCTACACAGGTTAGAGTCATTTGTTTTTACTCTAACCTTCCTAACGCCATTTTTTGGTGCAAAACTCTTCCATACCGCCAGCCACACCCAACTTACGTAATTTTTTTACGCTAACCTACTCTTTGAACCAGCTTGCACGATTCCATAAACATGGTGCCTGGCTGGTACACAGAAGTGGTGCAAGCCGGTGCTAAACTTTTTGGTGCAAAGCTGCATTAGTGCAGTTTTGCACCAAAAAGTATAAATCAGGGCCTTACTTTTTCCATTTACATATTGAATTAGATTTGATAAAAGAACACATACATTCAATCAAACTGAACTATAGTTTCAAGTAAATAGAACACAATACAATATTATTTTGAAAGTATAGAACCATTCAATAAAAGATAATACATGTTCATCATATTAAATCAAAACGTTTCCCCCAAAATGTCTTTAAGCAACTAAGGCCCAACTATATGAAGCCCCTGCATTGGCATTGTGTCATGCAAGGAGGCACAAGGCAATGCAAGAGCTTCAGTGAGATTTACTAAGCAACACCAGGTCATCCTGCATTGCCCTGCAAGGCTTAGTAAATCATGGGTCATATTTATGACCCGGTTTGCATCGCTCTCGCACCTTGCAATGTGGTGCAAGAATGACACAAACCTTAAGTCAGATTGTTGAAGCCACGAAAAACCACTTTGGGTGGCTTTGATTGGCTTAAAAAATCTAAAGTAATGCAATGCAGCGCTAATTGCTGTGTTGCATTAATCTGCGCAAGGGAGGCATTCCATGGGTGTTGCTTGGGTGGTCCAATGCAACTCCCATGGTTTTTGATACATTTCCAGAGTTACCAAACCTGGTAAATCTGGTAAATGCGCTCAAAAGATATGCCTCCCAGGAGAGGCATACCGAGGAGAAATATCTTTATTTCTCCTTGCTTTTCCTCTTTCTATGTGTGCTGCGAGGAAAAAGCCTCTCAGGAGTGTTGTAGTGTAGGAAGGTGCCCCTTCCTGCACAAAAACAAAACCTGCCTACAACATAGGCACCCTTGCGCCATGGTCCCTCCATTGGCGCTAGACCGCCAAAACGGCACCAGTGCATGGAAAAAGCACAGGAATATGCCGTATTGTATAAATACGGGACATTCCTGCCCTTTCCCTATGACTCAGGGCACTGCAGCAAGGTGACGCAGGGCAGTGCAGCAAGGTGACTTGCTATGCTGCCCTGCGCCACAAGATTTATACATATGCCTCTTAGAGTAATACAAGGCAGTGCAAGTCACGCCCTTGCATTACTCTGTGCCAGGAAGGCATTACAGTTGTGGTGAGTAGGTGTTCCCATGCAACCACTGTTGCTTTTTAATACATTCCCATATTTACTAAGAGTTGCAAACCTGAAATTGCATCAGAATTGTACACCTTTCAAGTAGAGGAGCAACAAGGCGAAATATCTTTATTTCTCCTTGTTTTTTCTCCTTCCAAGTGTGCTGCATTCTGTAGCACACATAGAATGGTAAAAAGCTTTTCCGCACAAAAACAATCCTACCTGTAATGCATACACCCTTTCTCCATGGTGCAAATGTGCCTGCGTTGGCGCTAGGCAGCACAGAGGACAGCAGTGCATAGAGAGAGCAGTAATGCTCCATATATTTGTAAATATGTCGCATTTTTACCCTCATCCTTTCATGCAGCGCAGCAAGTTGTCTTGCTGCGTTGCTTTGCATGAAATGTTCGTAAATCTTCCCCAAAATAAATTTCTCAGCAAGAAAGTGAATCTCTCAATGGTAACCATACTATGAGTTCAGTTGTCATCCTCAAACACAACTCTTATATTGTAATTTACACACAATTGTTTTGTTGATTACTGCAATAGCTTCTTTAGTCTACAAAATAGTACCACAACTCAGTGTTTATTAAATATTATGGCCCTCTTTATGAACACAGTGGGAAAGACCGCACCGCTGGCGGTGGCGGTAACTACCGCCAACAGTCAGGTGGTCTGGCCCGCCAAATAATGAACCATATGAAAAACAGGCAGCCTGAAAACCACTCACCACCAGTAAGATGCCGCTCACAGGCCGACGGAAAAGCCCCACCCGCCCATCAAATAATGAAGCACTAGACCGCCGTCAGTTCTGGGGCAGGAAGCACCACCACGCAAAGCCAGGTGTAAACGAACCAAATAAAAGGAAACACTCACCGGAGGCTCACACAACAAGCCAAAGCAGACATGGAGAGAGAGTTGCAAATCATGCCAGTCCTGCTCCTTGCCATATACCTCCACGACCGAGACCGCCGACGAAGATGACGACGGTAAGTACCTCAACCTACTAAACAAGGGAAGAAAGGGCACAGTTACATACCCACCCTCTCCACCCACCGCATAATGCACCCACAACCCCTCACAACAGCACAAGCCATACACACCTGAACAGGAGGTACTTAACCCGACACAAGGCTAAGGCAACCTGCTCAAAGTACACACATGTGCACAACACCCCCCCCACAATGAAACGATGAACCACGTATCCTGAGTGTGCCAACACAAACACTGACCACACAAACTTTATTGCAGAACTTGTAAAAGCAGATTGTCCAAATGAGGCCATTGGCCAGTCCAAATGAAAAAGGCTGATGGGCCCAAATGGCCCGAACTTGACTCCCACAAGTGCACGTGGTACTCCATCATATAGGGCATCAATGGGGCATCCAGGTACCTCAGGGAACAGAGGCAGGGGGTGGTGGGGACTTACGTCTGGGAGGGGGGACTTGGGTTTATGTTTGGGAGGTGAAGGGGGCTTGGGTTTTGCCTTCGAAGGTGGGGGAGCGGGCTTGGACTGGGGTGTGACAGATGTACCTAGGCCAGCACGGGGTCTCTTGCTCACAGGGGAAGTTGCACGAGAATGGGAAGGGCGGACAGGGGCGGACTTGGACGTGGGAGGAGTGGACAGGGCAAGAAGGTGGCACGTTTAGGGACGAGACGAGGTGGGCCAGTGGGTTCAAAAAGGTCTACACAGGATAGGAAAAGTTTCTTAGGGGCAGTCGGGGTGGACATGGATGAAGGTGTGGGAATGGAGGTAGAGAGAGTGGTCGTAACAGGTGTAGGTGTGCGTGACGTGGATGCAGGTGATTGTACAGTATTCTGAGGTGTGGTGGATGTGTGTTGGGTGGGTGTCTGGGAAAGTCTGAGTGTAATGGGAGGAGGGTGGGTGGACACAGTGGGACTAGACAGGCTGCCAGTGTAAATGGATATTGTCTGGGTGTCTGCAAGTTTGATGAGTGTGCTGCAAGTGTTACTCAGAGTCGTTGTGGTGAGTGCAGGTGTGGTGTCTGGGGGGCATGACTGGATGCCTGATATTGTGGTGACTCCAAGAATGGGGCCAGCAACAGTGAATGAGGGTGCAGTGCTTGTGAGTGTGCATGTGGAGGTGACAGACATGGAGGCGGAAGAGGTGGAGACAGTGGGGGAAGGAGATGGTGTTGTGTGTGCCTTTATATGTTGGCTGTGTGTATGCCTGTGGTGGGAAGTGTGGTGCTTGTGTTTTTCAGTGTGCTTCTTGTGTGTAGAGGTGTGTGCATGGCTGTCAGAATGTGTGCTTGGGATGAGTGAAGGGAGTGGGGTGCTGAAAGAGATAGAGGTGGTTGGAGGGGGGCAGAATGACCAGGGACACTGGCTGCCGTCAAAGAGGCCAGACGTGGCACCGTGAATGCCATCCAGGTATGCATTGGTCTGCTGCACATGGGATGCTAGCCCCTGGATGGCTTTGACGATGGTTGTCTGCCCTACAGAGATGGTCCTCAGGAGGTCAATAGCCTCCTCCGTGAGGGCAGCATGGCTGACTGGGCAGGGGATGAGGTGCCTAGGGCGAAGGAGATGGCCACCCTTCTGGGTGAGGGGCACAGGCAACTGGGTGGGGAGCAACTGGGAAGGCAGTAATAGTGTGGGGGGTGGCGGAAGATGACAATGATTGGGTGTGCCCACTAGGGTCTGCCACCACCAAGGAGCTCCCATCGGAGGAGGTGTCTGAATCACTACCTCCAGTGGTAGTTGCCTCCCCCGTGGTACTCGCCTCGCCCTCCAACCCACTGGTCCCCTTGGTGTTGCTCAACTCTGCCTCCTTGGAACCGTGGGCCACTGCATCCCCACTCGCCGGTGCCACTGCTCCCTCACCAGATGATGCTGATGTACACAGACAACACAAGAGTAAAGGGTTGGGGAGACAAAACAGGAGAGACATTTGTAAATAGCTGAATGGAGGTACATAAGTGGTTCACACATACTCCCACCCTGCAAATATACCACCATGCAGCACCTACAGCTATACTCATGGCTATGCCCCTGACTAGTGGCCACAATCCTGGCATACATCCATCTCCAACATCACAGAGGGACTTGAAGAACTGCAGACCTGTCCCTTATCATCTTACCGCCCATGGGGGCCGAAAGGCCAAATGACATCTGTCAGAGTCCCTGCCACTAGACAGCATACATACTACAGCACCCTCAGATATCCATCAAGGAGCCATACGATGGTCTCTGTCCTCACCCCCTTCTGTCTGCTGTGCAGCCTTCAAGCGCCCATCCAAGTCTGGATACGCACTAGGGGGGTCAGTGCCCGACGGGCACCCCTTCCTCATTGGGAGGACTTCCCCAGCTGGGCCTCGCAGGTCTTCATGGCCCAGCGCCACAGGTTCTCCACCGCTTACTGCAGTGGGTGCTCCGCCAGTTGTAGAGCCCCAGGGTCCGCACCTCCCTGGCGATGGGCTGCCATAGCCCCCTCTTCTGATGGACGCTGACCTGTAGGGGACTCACAGAAAAAGTAACACAGAGGTCAGTGCCCATTTGATACAGCTGCCTATACGTCCCCTCTGTGACGGACACTTAAGCAGCATAACAGCACCTCATACACGCAGCATGTCATGAATTCCACGACTGTACAGTGTCAAATCGTGCACATGTTTACAGCCATCCACCACCATTACACACATCCATGCACCCCAATCCGCCTACTCACCTGTACCTCTGGTCGACCATTTACCTTGGCGTACAGGGGTAGGACCCCATCCACCAGCTTCTCCAGTTCCTCCGTGGTGAAGGCCGGGCCCTTTCCCCTGTCACTCATGACATTTCCAGGACCAGAGTCAGGACACAGCAGCACACTCAGTGGATTACCTGCATGCACGTAATCCGGGAGTCAAGTGAAGTTGGGGCACCGAGATGGCGTACGCTCCACGGCAGTGTGCACCCTTCACCGCCTGCGGCAATCATGATAGGCCCATATTCCCCATTGATAACCATGTTAACCAATGAATGGTTGCACAGCGGTGAACACCGCCTTACGCCATTACGACAATCGCTAGCGGTATGAGGTCACTTCCACTCCTACATATCTGGATTACTGGGGACAGACATTTTGCACACTACTACACAGTTATTAATTTCTCATTGGCCCCTTGCAGGCCCTATGGACCCCAGCCCCAAACGCATGAACAAATAAACATTTACACACCACAACAGTCCAGATGTATAATTGAGGACATGTCACTCCAGTTTAACATCCTACTATGCATATGTGTCATTGACTTGTTTGCTGGCAGTGCTGACTACACAACATGTTGAGCAGATGAACTCCTCCTAGGTACAGACCCATGTGGCGAGGGAGGGCACCATTGGTGTACAGACCACTTGTTGATTTGGAGACCATGGTGGAGCGTAACATCATTATCAATTACAGACTCACTCGTGCTACTATTCATTAACTTTGTGCATTACTGGATCTAACACAGAGACCGGCTAATCAAAATCAGCATGCCATCCCATACTGTTGGTATCCCTTATCCTCTATGGGGGTTTTGGGTCTATAGACATTTTCACTGTAACAAGGTTTGCAGGTGACATGTGACAGGATGAACAACTTGTTAGACGTTTCTGTTGACACCACCCCATGTTATGCGTGGGGTGTCATTCCTGCAATAAAGGTATGAATATATGATTTCTGATGGATACACCTATCTGTGGATTCATTACCTAAAGAATTCTCCCCTCGCGCCAGCCCTTGAGGAGAATTCTTTAGGTGAGGAATCCACAGGTAGTTACTGTATCCACCAGAAAAAGTGTTACCGAAGGTAAGTAACTTATTCTTCAATGACAATTGCAAGTACACTTCGATTTGATTCAACATACTGAGAGGCGACATTGACATTGGTGTACATGTGTTTTATTTGGTGTCAGGGATGCCATGGTGTTCTTTACAGTGATGGGAGTGGGCTACTGGTGGATGTCCATAATGGCTACATGGTCTCAGCGATTGTTGGTAGTGGTAATATGTCCATCTGTATTTTACAAGTTTTTGGGTTGCTATTGCACTGTGGGGATGGTGGGTCAGTGGCACACTTGGGGGACAGTTCTTGTCAGAGTCACTTATTAGAGGGTGCCTTTGTCTTGGCAGGTGTTCCAGTGCCATATCTGGGCCTGAGGGACCGTTTGGGTGCCTGGCGTTGGCCTGTATGGGTTGAGGTGCTGGTCTCCTGTGTGTCCTCAGATGGTGGCACCAGTCCGGTTGCTGCTGCTGATGTTGCTGGCTGGTCTGTATCTTGTTCTGTGGTAGGGGCTTCCTGGTCTGTGAGGGTCTCAGGCTGGGTTGGGAAGTGGTGCAGCAGTGAACCTGCTATGGTGGCCATGGTGATATTGAGCTGTTTCCACTGCTCCATGGCCTCTTGGTGGTGTGCTATCTGCAGCCTTTGACTCTGCTCCAGAGTAGCCACAATGTGGCCCATCCTGTCCTGGGTATGGTGGTATGCTCCCAGGACCTCTGAGATCACCTCCTGGGCTGCAGCATCCATCCTTTGGCCTCCCCCCCGGGCCACTAATGCCCTTCCATTGGGCCTAGCCCCCTGTGCCTGTGTCCCCTGCACAGGTCTGGCGGTACCATTTGTACTGGGGCCATCGTCTTCCTGCCTGTTGGTAGGTGGTGACTGTGGCCTCTGTCCTTGTGTTCCACCAGTCCGTGGCCGGGATACACAGGTGTGGGGCCGGTTGCCCAGGGATGATTTTGGTGGCTGGGTGGTAGGGGTGTCAGTGGTGTCCTGGGTGGGGCTGCTGGATGGTGACAGGCCAGGACTGGGTGACGGGCCAGGGTATTCCTCACTGTCCAGGGTTCCCTCGCCAGTGTCCTGAGTGGTGTCTCTGTCTCCATGTGGGGCGCTGCCACTCCTTGTCCTGCCCATCAGGGTGGCATGGGTGGTGGTGCCTGTTGGGGGGAATGGACATGTCTGTTACAATTGCAAAATCGGATGGTGTTCACAGGGCAGGGCTATTTTGTGCAGGTTTTCCACTGTTGGGCCATTCAGGGTGCTTTTGTGAGGTTGCCATTGCATTTTGCTTGGGATGTGGAGGTGCACTGTGGGTGGTGTAGTGCCATTGTGATTCCTTGCAGGGTGGGTGGCTGTGCACAGGGGGAGGGATGTGAGTCTGTTGGTGGGTTTGTGGGCATGCAGGATGACTGGATGTAGTGATTGTGGCCTGGGTGGAGTAGTGGTCCTGGTGGCTGTTCGAGGGGTGGGGTGGTGCATGCATTACAGGTGTGATGGATATGGGGTAATTGTAGATGACTTACCCGAGTCCATTCCTCCAGTGAGTCCAGTGAGGCCCTCAGGGTGCAGGATGGCCAGTACCTTTTACTCCCAGTCAGCGTAGTCGGGCATGTTGGTGGAGGTTGTTCCCCAGTCTCCTGAACCGCAATGTTGTGCCGAGATACCATGGACCTAACCTTCCCGCGCAGGTCGTTCCATCTCTTGCGGATGTCGTCCCTCGTGTGTGGATGGTTTCCCACTGTGTTGACCTTGTTGACAATGGTCTGCCATAACTCCATCTTCCTGGCGATGGGTGTGTGCTGGACCTGTGCCCCGAATAATTGTGGCTCGACCTTCAGAATCTCGTCCACCATGGTCCTTAGCTCCCTTTCTGTGAATTGTGGGTGCTGGGGGGTGCCATGGTTTGTGTTGTGGGTGGTGTGGTGTGTGGATCTTGGTGAAGGTGCTGTTGTGTGGTTGGGTGTGTGAGTCGTGTGATGTGGCGTTCAGTGTCTGCTTGTTGTGTTGTCCATCTGGCTTCTCCTCTTGGCAATGCAAAGGATTGTGGGGTGTGTCTGTGAGTGTCTTATAGTGTTGTGGATGTGTGTCAGGTGTGTGGGTTTCAAACTTGCCATTGTGTGCATTTCTTACTGTTGGGTCCACTTGCTGGCCGTGGCGATCTGTACCGCCTATGGTCGTTCGACTTCCACTGACCAACACGGTGATTTGTACATCATTATTTGGAGGGCGGGGAATTTGTGTGCTCGGCAGTGACAGGGTGGGATGTGCAGCTTTTTCACCGACAAGGCCCTGGCGGTGACTGGTGGCAGGAAAATGACGGATTCAGAATTTTGCATCTTTATATGGTGGGTTTCTGTTCACCGCCAATGGCTGGATTCTGTTCACCGTCACCACGGCGGGGAACGGTATTTACCGCCATGTTCATAATGATCCCCTATATCTTCACAGGAGAAATGCACATCACAATTCGCTTTTATTAATTTTGTGTTAATATATCTTTACCAAAACCCTTAACTGTATGAAAGTGCACCAGCACTTTTTAATAACCTCCTATTTCCTTCTGACAGTTCTATCATTAGTCATTAGTCTAAATTCAGGAATTGTAACTTCTCTTTTTCAGAGAGGCCTTATCAATTTGAAATAAAATGTTGGCGAGACAACTTTAAGCTGTCTCTCTGCATTGATCTTTGTGGAGCGTAACCAGAGGTCTGAGAGACAGGCAGAAGACCTCTATTAAAATAAGCGGGTTTTAAGTTTCTGCTTGATAATGCTGCAGTTAGTGTCTGGGGGCAGATTAATCAAGGGCTTGCATGGCCCTTCCATCACGCGAGGCCACACATGGTAAAGCAAAACCTTAAATTGGATTTACTATGCCACGCAAATCCACCTTGTGTGGCTCTGGTGTCCTCCCACATCTAACACAAAACTCAAGTTTGAATCAGGCACTGTACCTACAAGAAACCCAGGGACAGACATCTGGGAGGTCAAAAGGAGGGCTCTTCTCCAACCAGATGGGTGATACATGAGAATTGTCTTGACTTCTTGTTCTCTCCTTTTCAAGTGAGCCCCAAGTATAAACTTATGGCCTAACAAACCTGTTAAGTAGGACATGGCAGTATAGTATCACAGGATGCCCACAGCCCCCAGTATGAATATTCTGTGGAGTTCAGAGAAGTCATCTCTTTTAATTCAGGTCAACCTGTTTTCTCCGGGGAAGCATTTCACAGCTCTTTCATGCCTATTCAAGGCTAATCACTAGATGGACTACTACTGGAGAGCTAATGCAAATTAGCCTAAAGGAGTTACAGGCAAGGAAAGGTAACTATCAAAAAATTACTTTTTTCATAATTATTAGAAATCAGATTTCACCATTGAGTTGGATATAAATAATTGTAAAAAGTAGTGGCTTAATCATTTTTGTAGTCTTCCCTTTACCGAATTACAATTTATTTGTATTTTTATTTGCACTCTTGTTTTCTGTATAGGACATCTAGCTCTGCCCAGTGGCAATAGCTTTTTGGGCCTTGTCACTATAGAGACAAGGTAACATTAGTGTTCTAAAACCATGCACCCTCCTTTGTGGGCTGCAAAACCCACATAGGGTTGGCTTAATAATATTTAAAAGGAAGGTTCTCTCTTGTCAAATAGGGTTATTTTGACAGGTCGTGCTGCAGGGTTGTACACTGCACCAATCAGGTTATCCATGGTAGAATTGTAGACGTTTGCACTGCCTCTGTATTGAATGGCACAATGGTTGCTGCAGTTCTCAGTCTTATTTTCGCCTAGGCAGGTTCACAGTACCTTATTCCCAATTGGAAATCGGATAATTGGCTAACAGAATCATTTTGAGGTTAAAGAGACTTCTATCTCATTGGAGGTTTTTTGCAGAGAATGACTTATGTCCCTATAATGAGTACAGCCTGAACAGTTGGTCCCAGTTATATTAGGTTTTTCTTTCCTTAGGATTTGAGTTATTAATCTGAAATCTTTACCATAGGCTTCTCTTTTGTCATTAAGAAGAGGACCTTAGTCAAAATGACCAGAGAGGCATCACATCTGCAATTTACAAACACCACACTATGATTTCAAGGAGTTTTATTGGTCGTCTTCTACACTGGTCAAAGATTGTTTAAACCAGATCTTGTATATTGCTCACAAATCATCTCCCTCTGCTCCTCTAGGAATGCCTCATATTTGTATGCTGTATGTAGTTGTGTCAGAGCTTTTTCCCAGTTCCTCTTTTTTATCTCAGTTAAGTGTTTTCAGCCAGGCAACTACCACGTCACCAATATCTATTTTTTTCCAAAGCGTTTTCTAGCTCCATCACTTGACTTCCAATGAAATCCTTTTCTAATTGCATCCCAGACAGGCCTTTTTAGGTCAAGCATAAGCATTGTACCTGGTGTATACTTAAGTATACTTATACTGTGGGTTAAAGTGGTTTCTATTTGTTGGTTGGAGTGTCCTTTAAAAATTATTTCTCGCTAGAGGTCAGTTCTGCCTTTTTCTCCCTCCTTTTTTGTTTCAGAGCAGTGACGAACTACTTTATTGTTCCACTTTGGTTTCATTATCTGTTGATGTGACAGACAATTTTTTTACATTTCTTTGGTGGTCCCCTTTCACTGTGCATGTTTTAGGCTGGTAGCTGCCTGCGTTTTATTGCAGCATTCCATTCCTCCCACCTCCTCCCATGCCGTTGTTGACATTTGTCTTGGCTTTATTTCAGTGCTTTTCTCATTTACCCAGCTCCTAAAATAAGCTTATTTTACTAAACAAACACCATATGCCCTTGCATCGCAGACAGTCTCTCTCTTCAGGGCTCCTCCCTGCCAGCACTCATGACATCCCACACAGGGCATTGCTTATCTCCTTTATAGAAGCCATTAATCTTCTCAGGCTGCTTTGCTAACTTCATTAGAGCTTTGTTGAAATGCAAGGCAAAAATGCTTGCAAGACTTTTCATTCTCTTAACACACAAAGACTGTCTTTGTCTAGGTTGCCGGTGTTCTGTGGTTTGAAACGTGTAACTACATGGTTTCTTGATTTTAAAGAGGCTGCCATGAAAACACTGCAATATGTGAACAGTCCTATCCCAGTGTAAGCGAGTTATTGTGGCACTACTGTACAATTCTTATACTAAGATATATGTGAATCCTTTTCTTTGTCTGCTATCCTATTGCCATTTAAGATCTGTACTCTTGTAGAGCTTTACAGTAAATATAAAACCTCCATTTAAGCATGAGCACTGCAGCTACCTCATTTATGTGCTTTAAAAACACACAAATATTTAGCTGATTGGTCCTTTTGAATCAAGACACCATTTGCATGGCCTATTGCAGCATGGCACATACTCTGAGGTCTTTACAGTTACGACAGAAGTCGTTGATCGACTTCTGTGAAATCATTTTTTGGTTTCCTTTTGAATTTTTGTCCCCTGATAGCTGCAATTACAGTGCTCTTTGTAGTCTTGAATGGCTTTCAGTTCTGCTTCCGGTCTGCATCAGAACGAACCACTTGCTCCTCGGTAATACATCGTATGAATTTGCTGCCACAAATCACCCATATACGTCTGTTGTTTAATTTATGTGTCAAGAAATGTCCCCTTAGGAATTTACAATGCTAATAGCTCTAACTCGAGTAAACGCAAGACCCATTGCATTGCGAATGCTTGTTTCCATTATTGCCTTATTGTCCTCATTTCAACCTTGACTTTTAAAGGAAGTTGTCATATTACTTGTGGGTGCACCGCAATATGTACTCTGATATGTTAGTCTTGTTGCAGCTCTTTGGCAGTGAAAAAGGTACCTCCACTCCATGCATTTTATTTCAATATGAATATTGCGTAGCCTTACATTTCTGTGACCCACCACCACAGTTGTCCACAGCCAGCAAGGCTGGAGTACATTGATGGGCACAGCACTAGCTGTTTACATTTTCAGTTGGCTATCCCATAATAACCCTTCAATACTCATTTTACGGAGTGCCCCAGGTTTTAGTTGCTGATAATACATTGTAAATGAGGGGAGCATTGTCCACTATCTACTTCAGCCGATCAAATGTTGATCAGTAATCTCCTGTGCCACTGAATATGAATGTCCACTTTTGGGTTCAAATGCTAAGGGGTCTCACACTCATACATCTAACCCTGGTGGACAGACATTTTGCTCCTTACAGAGCCCATTTCTTTATGCTAACGTGTGCATATGGGTTGCCTCGACTCATGTGCTGTAATACGTTTTCCTGTGTTCACAATCTGTAGACCTGATTCACAAATTGCACTTTGTAGTATCACAGTAATGCTAGAATGTACTACTTCAAAGTGCTATTCACAAACTACACAAATGTAGTAGCTTGCACATTAGAGTAGGTTTACTATTTGGTATTCGCAAACTGCATTTTTAGTAATTAACACTTTTGTAGTAGGTACCTATCTCTATTATTTTTATGGGAGAGTTTTGCAGTGCCAGTAGTTGGTCATGTGTGCTGGACTTACTACAAAAATTTAAGTTACTGCAAAAGTGCAAGTTACTACAAATGCGCAGTTTGTGAATAATGAAAAGTAGTAAACTTACTCATACATGTAAACTTAAGTGTATGTTAACTTTGTGAATCAGGCCATTCACGTTTCATTCTATCTGTAGGTGCTATTACATTGCTGGTGTTGTTATCATGACCTGTGCTCACGCATACCCCTTCCTAATGCAAAACATTTCTTTTGTCTATCCTGTTTGTATGTCAGAGAGGCCCATATGTTGCAGTCCAAACCCCTCAGAGTGCATGCCGTTTTCTCTCACTGAATACATTGAATGTGTGATTCTAAGGAAGCTGTCATGAGGGGAGCCCCTCTGGTATACAGCACCTCACCACCCCCAGCACTGCTAATGTCCCTGTAGTTGTACCAGCTCAGCACTCCTTATTTAGGTCTTGGTTGGAAACAGGCTTTGCACTGAAATAGAGTCATGGGTTTTTATTAAAATTCACCTAGACCTGTAGCAACGTGTATTCCAGCTTCATCATATCATAGTCATCATGGCTCTTCCTTGTAGGACTATTCAAGTTCGTGGAGGTAGCAGTCTACTCTGATCTTTCTACACATATCTCTGTAGTCTGATTCCAGCCTTCATTGGAATCCACTGCAGGGATAACTTCTCCACACTGACTACTGCATAGCCACCTCCTTCTCATGTGTATCTTTGGTACTAGGATGTTATGTTACAACTCTCACTTCCTTGCTGCATTTATTCCTGTCAGAATTATTATCTCATACGTTCTCTTTCCTTTTTGTTTGAACATATAGATGTGACATATGTGATGTCTATATTGTATTTTTTCTCTCTGCCATCTGATGTATTTGTATTAATTCAGGTATTCATTGGTGCTCTAATTTCCATGCCTCTTCTTCTTCCCTTACAGATTATAAAGGTTCAAGTCCTCTCTTCATAAGATTGAATACTCTGGCCCAAGTTTTATGGGCTTTTGAACCGGGACCTCACAGCAAGTCACCTTGCTGTGCTGCCCTGTGTCAAATGGAAAGGGCTGGAATGCACCGTATCTATGGCATACAGTGCATTCCTATCCGTTTACACAGTGCCGGCACCGCTTCAGTAGCCTAGCACCAACACCATGGTGCAAGGGTTCTTGCACTGCATGCAGGATTGTTTTGTGCAGGAAATGGCACCTTTTTGCACACAAAACATCCTTGGAGGCTTTTTCTTCTTCTATATGTGCTCAGGCTGCAGCACACATAGAAAGAGGAAAAACTAGCAGAAATAAACATATTTCCCCTGGGGAGGCGTAAGATTTTGGCACATCCCCAGGTTTACAAGGTCTTGTAAATCTAGGGATGTGTCAAAATCTGTGGGTGTTGCGTGGGAACACCCGCCGCAACTCCCATGGAATGCCTCTCTTGCACAGAGTAAGTCAAAGCAGCAATTTGCACTACCTTTCCTTACCGCAAATCTATGAGGCCATTGAAAACCACGCACAGTGGCTTTGCATGGCCTCATTGATATGAGTTCAAGGCTTGCACTGCTGTTGCATCATAAAAAGTGATCCAGTAGCGGTGCAAAGGGGCTCATTAATACGTCCCTGAGTCCTTTGACAACTGTGATGTCTCCATCTTGCACTGTCTTTAACCTGAAACAGCCGCCCTTGCTTCAGAATTCAAAAGACTTATTACATTTAAACATTGGTTTTCATGTTCATTGTAATGCAATTAAAATTATAATAATAAATTCTGGCAATTGGCCTATGAAAGCTGTTATCCTAAAATTGGTATGAAATTGATAACTTTATCGACAGACACTGTTGGAGAAATCACATTGGACAATTATACAGTGGTGAAGGTCATAGTAATCCCACCCATGCAGATTCATTCAGTTATTCCTGTAAGTCTAATTGAAGTGATGAAGTTCACCAAACACTCTGGGCCCGATTCACAAAAGTAAAGTTAGACCAAACATCTAACTTAGACCAAAAGCCTAACTTTACTTCTTCTTGGTATTCACAAAGGTAAGTTACTACTAGTAAATTCACTACTAGTAAAGTTGCTAGTAGTAATGTACTTTTGTGAATACCGAAAAGTAGTGAAGTTAGACTTTTGGTCTAAATTTACCTTTGTGAATACTGCCCTAAGTTTAGACCTGAAGTCTAACTTTACACGTCTAACTTTACACCTGATGTCTAAGTTTAGGCGTCAGGTGTAAAGTTGGACTTCAGGCATAAAGTTAGACTGTAGATTTAATGTCTAAGTTTACCTTTTGTGAATCAGGCTCTTAGACCAAAAGTCTAACTTTACTACTTTTTGGTATTCACAAAGGTAAGTCACTACTAGTAACTTTCCTACTAATACATTTACTAGTAGTAACTTGCCTTTGTGGATTCTTAAACATAGCAAGTTAGACTTTTGGTCTAAGTTAGACTTTTAGTCTAACTTTACCTTTGTGAATCGGACCTTCTAAGGTGTACAGCCCTGATGGTAGACAAGTCACTTTCCTGCACATTCCAAAATGGTAGACTCTGGTCTTATCCAGTGTTATGAGGGCAGTTTCCTGCCTGAGCTGGACAACAAAAGAAGAGAATTGTTTTGTTGTGCTGTCCATTTCTAACAAGAATTGGCAAAGCCAATAGGTTAAGTGTTGGCCGCCAGATTTTTGGCTTTGTCAATGCTTGTTTTATTTTGCCATTTTGTTTTTGGACAACTTTATAGTTGAGGAGCCCATCAGGGCCTCATCATCTAAAAATACATTGGCTTCAAGCAAAAATATGTTTTTGGTACCAAAAATCACACATTTGCTGTAATGGTCCCAGGCATGTAAAGGAGCTACTCCGTGTGTGTGTGTGCTCCTTGTGAAAAGGCAAAATGCCATGAAGTTAGCGAATGTCTGAAGTGGGATTACCAATTGCCCCATGTTATATGCTGTAGTGGGTGAAAGAAACATGGGAATGACACAATAACAGACCAAAGGATGAAGAATCTGGTTGAAAGCCCCTGTAATTAAGTGTAATATACATATAATTTTAGTGAAATCAATAGTCCTAAAAAGAAAGACAACTACTGAACTGTTGTTTATTGACAGTGTTAACAAAGTGTTTGCAGGCAATTTTCGGAATTACAAAACTAGGTGGAGGCAAACCATATCCTTCCTATTTCTCAAACTGGATTTAGTAGGAATCAAGCAACAATAATCAGTAGTTTTGGGTTTTCTGGCTGGATAACCATTGCACTGAAAAAACAAATCTGCCATTATACTGTATAGAGTGTGCATATCATTAAAGGTAGCACCTTTGTCAATACAGAGATCTTTGTTATTTTTCAACTTGTGCTACCTAGGAGTCGCAGAGGAACTCTTGAGAGGCATACATTTGCCTTACTCCAAGACACAGCTTTCTGCTTATACAAGAATAAGCCTTCACTGATAAGATGCCATTTTTAAGATGGAGTGACCAAGGTTGCCTATTGGCTCCTTTGCTGTTCAATATATTTTATTGCTATATCTTCATAGTGTCCTACTGGATGTGAAAGACTCCCTTCCTAAGACAGGAAGGGCACTCGTGCCCTCACTTTTGACACAGAATAGCTGTTATTATTTAGATACATTCCTGCATTTCTCCAAAATCTTGAGGTGCACTATGAATCTAACTAGAAACCAGGATAAAATTTGCAAAATGGGCGATAAATGTTGTTCAACCTAAAAAGGGACTCAAAAGTGAGTGTAATGAACTCACATTGTTAAATTATGATAGGCTCAAATGCAGATCTTTGAAAATCTCCAAAACATCTGTGTTTAAAACTATTTTGGGGAGGTTACTGACAGCAATACCATTACAAATTTCACAACTAATCCCTGAAGAGAGAAATATATACATGCTTTTTAACGTGAACCTACTCCCCCTCTAGGATTTTTTCTGTTATGGAGCACACTAATATAATTAATTCCCTTTATTTACTTTAGGTAATGTTGTTATCAGTGTACCTATGTTTTTAATTTTTGTCCTAATTCAACTGCAAGTAATATGTGATTTTGAATTCTGTGGCAAGATATAAATTAATGGAAATTAATGCAAAGGAATTATCCATTTATACAAAGTGTTTATGGTTTTCACAAACCTGTATGCTATATTTATTAAATTGAATTGTAGAGGGGTCAGTGCTTTCATCATTTGTGGCGATCAGGTTAAGAGAGCTTAATGAATTGAAGTTTCTTAATGTGCAGCTATGGTCTGCCTGCAGGCACTAGCTCTGGAGCAGGCCAAGATTGGTCAAACCTTGGTCACCAACAGGAATGGGCAGATGGTTCCATATGTAGCCAAGTTTTCTTCCATATCCCTGGGGAGTGGCCGATGAAACAGAATGCCACTTCACCTTTTTATTTATTTCATATGTTCCTTGAAAGGGTGATAACTAGGGGTGGGCCGAACATGCAACTCTGCAAGTTTCTGCGGAATTCCACCACTGGGCAGAACATATGCAGCCTGCGCTCAGATTTAGTGGTGGTACGTGAGCAGCACTGAACATCAATGCAAACTGCACTTTGAGCTGCGTAAAAGCATGCAGCCATCCAAGTTGACTTTTCTGCTGAGTAAAAACAATCTACTCTAGCAGCAGCAAATCTACTCCAATGGCAGCCTCTGACTGCTCACCAACGTTGGCGTCCTCTCGCTTTAGAAACTCACACTAGGTGATTCCAAATCTCGTTTGCACTTGCCAGCTAGCATATTCTGGAGCCTCGTGGGAGAACACTTTCTCTGCATGGCAGCTGGTGGAATTTGGGCAGTACTCTGCATTAAAGAGTAATGTGGAGTTTCCAAATTTTCACCAGTTCCACCGGAGGTCTGCCCATCGCTAGTAATAACACTTCCACTACACCATTACAACGCTCACAACTTTTGAACATTATTTCATTACTTTGCAAGAGCGTTCCATTGGTCCCACATTGTTGAGGGAATGCTATTGTGACATGGGCCTTCAGTGAGACTACCACAGTGGGACTTTGCTGTAGAATCAGTCTAGCCTTTCTTGTGCCACACAGTGTAATCTGAAGATGTTATTATGCCAAGTATTTAACTCATTTTGTCTAACTTCTTTTTCTCCTTTCCAGGTTTGTTTGACAACTGTACTCATGTGAACAACAGTAAAGGATGGACCCTAGGAATCTTCTCACCCAAGCACACTGGAAAGAAGGATGCCCGCTTTTTTTTTACTCTTCGCACAGACAGAGCCAGGCAGAGCACCACAGTGTTTGGATACCAGAATTACAGACCTGGTACCTGGACACACTTGGCAGCCTCATACGATGGTCAGCAGATGACTCTTTATGTGGCTGGTACACGGGTAGGCAGCCACAGCGGACAGTCAGGTGCCCTCCACAGTCCTTTTATGGATTGCTGTCGTACACTAATAATTGGTGGAGACAACTCCGAGAATCGGCATGCTTTCCGTGGTCATCTTGGATCTATAGTGCTGTGGTCCCGGGCCCTTTCTCAGGAAACCCTGCGGCAAAGATATATTCGTTGGGCTGTGATAGACAATGCAGAAGTCATGTTCAGTGCCAGCTTTGCCAACTTAGAGAAGCAGTGGGCACCTTTTCAGGAAAGTGTGTACCCACTAGTGGAACTCTTACCAATACCCGAGGTGGATGTTGTTTCTCAACTGATGCCCTCACCTTGTGGGCAAACAGTTTGTGACAACCTTGAGCTTATTTCCAACTACAACAGCTACTGGCCTCTTCGCATCGAGAAGCTTGTTCGTTATCGGGTGGTCAACGTGTGCGAGGATGATGGAAGCAACCCAACCATCTCCCTTGGGCAGATCACCCGCCAGCACAAGGCACTCGTTGAGGCCTTTACCCGCTACAACATCAGCTGGCAGCTCTCCATTCAGGAGGTGCGCAACTCCTCCCTGCGCCGTCGCATCATACTGGATAGCTGTGAGTCGGGGAAGATAGGCAACGGACGCTGTGACCCTGAGTGCGAACATCCACTGACAGGATACGATGGAGGTGACTGCCGCTTACATAGGCATTGCTTCGCTTGGAAGAAGCGCGATGGCATTTGCCACCCAGAGTGCAACAACATGGTGGAAAACTTTGACGATGGCGATTGTTGTGACCCTGAAGTCACAGACGTTGGGAAGACGTGCTTTGACCCTGACTCACCAGAAAGGTAGGAATGTGATATAATGCTACGTCTTCTGTTTTATTTCAACCATGAAGGTATTTCTCTGAACCTTCAAGATTCTCATGGAGCAACAGAAGAAAAGTGGGAAGATACATTGGTCAAATTGTCATATTGTAGGTGGGTGGTTAACAGTGTGATGACGGCAGCAATATCAGCAGAAAGTAAACAGGACTCCAAGAGTATTTATTTATTTAGTTAGTTCTTTATATATTGGGTGCATTTGTATAGCACGCTTGGACCTTAAGGTGATAGGGCAGTCTACATTAAACATAATTTATAATTAAAAGTGAATCTTTTCTCTATAGCAGTGGTTCCCACTTTATCATTACTGGAACCCGGGGATCCCCACTGAATCATTATTGGAATCAGAGGACCCCCCACTGAGTCATTACTGAAAGCCGGGGACCTAATCTGATAATATAATTTATTTTTTAAGCAGTTGTGGACCTCCTGAGGAGGCTTTGCGGACTCCCAGGGGTCCCCAGAACACAGGTTGGGTACCACTGCTCTGTATTGTATTGTATTGTATTGTAATCGTATTTATATAGCGCTTACTACCCCTGAAGAGGCGTCGAAGCGCTTTTCGATGAGTAGCACGCTACTCCGGAACCCAACAAGAATTAGTGATGGATTAGTATAGTTTAATAATGAGTACAGTTTTAGTATTATTATGAGTTAATTTGAGCCGCGGATATGAGAGTTTGTTAGTTAGATTGACTGGAGTAATGGAGGGGTGGAGGAGGAAAGAAATCCAGAAGTGTTAATTGGGAGTATATCCTTCATTTACTCAACCCAAAGGCTTGGGATGAATAAAGGGGGGCGGAGGGGGAAGAGTATGTGGAAGGGTTAGGGAGAGCATAGTAGCGGGGTGAGATGAATGCAGGAGAATTTAGTAGGGTTGTGTGGGAGGTCACAGAGGTAGAGTGAGGTTTGGTGAGTTAGATGTGGAGGTGGAGGGAAGAGCTTAGGCAGAGATATTTAGGAGATGAAAGTGGTAGAAGGGATTTGGGATGAGTCAGAGTGAGAATGGAGGATAGTTTGATAGAGACATGACATAAGAGTGATGCGTAGATAAGTGTGATAAGATGAGAGCAGGAATTCACAGATATCTAGTATAACAACCCAAAACCAGGAGCCAGGCAATGATCCACAAACATGCCAAGCACAGAAACAACATATACACATACATATATATATATATATATATGCACATACAATACATAATTAGAATCATGGGTAAAAAAATACTTAGTCAGACAGGTTTAAAGAGTGTGTGTGTATTTTATTGTTATGACAGTAGCAATACATATTTTCCAAAGAAACTATAAATATACATATAATATGAAAATAAATATTTATCCACATAGGCATATGCAGTACATAGTTGTTTGAAAAAGGTGGTTATGAAGGAAAGAGCCAACTCTTGAGTAGTTTTCTGAAGACAAGAAAGTTATCTGTGGCTCTTATAGTTGGGGGTAATGAATTCCATAGTTTGGCTGCTTGGACGGACAAGGATGTACCACCTACAGTCTTTTTCTTGTATGGTGGTGTTCTAAGGCGGGGTGCCAGTCTTGAGCGGAGGGTTCTTTGTTGGATGTATTTGGTAATTTTCTTTCTGATAAAAAGCAGTCCTGTTCCATGTATAGTTTTGTGGATGATACAAAGCAGCTTGAAAGTGCATCTTCTGGCAACGGGTAACCAGTGTAGTGCTCTCAAGGCAGGGGAGATGTGGGCTTACGGCTTTATATGTAGTAGTAGCCTGGCTGCGGAATTCTGGATACGTTGTAGTTTTTTCATAACAGATAGAGATGATCCATGGTAGAGGCTATTGGCATAATCCAGTTTGGATAGTACAAGTGAGATAGTAGCTTGCACCTTGTGTGGAAATCCGAGGTGGGGGAAGATGCGTCGTAAAGTCTTTAAGGTGATGAAACTTGTGCGTGCTAATTTGTCTACCTGGGCATTCATAGTTAGCTTGGAATCCATGGTGATTCCTAGGTTTTTAACTTCCTTGGATAATTGAGGAGGTGGTCCGAGATCATCAGGCCAGACGCACAGAGGGTCATAATTTTTCCAGTCACCACATATGAGTATTTCTGTTTTTGAGGTATTTAGTTTGAGATGGCTCCAGGTCATCCACTGATCAACGGCTCTGAGGCAACTGAAGATTTGTGAGTTTTCAATGTTTTTGGGGTCTTCTAATTTAAGTAGTATTTGTGTGTCATCTGCATAGCTGTAGCATGTGAGATGTAAATCATTGATCAGTTCTGGTAAAGATATCATGTAGATGTTGAAAAGCAAAGGTGAGATGATTGACCCTTGGGGGACCCCTGCTTTTGCTATTGGCTTAAGCAATTTATTTTGTGATGCTGCACAGCACCTCCGATGCTATGCAGCATGGCTAAATAGTAAACAAAAGAAAGAGCTATTACACATCTGCCTACCTCATTTGAGTAACACACTGAAGTGTACAAAAAAGTGCTAGATGGAACGCTTGTATTCATCTCAGCCTCTGGTAATTACTCTGGGTCAAATCCCAGTCCATTATTATATTGCACATCATGCCACCTCAGTTTAAACTCTGACATATGCAAATCAGTCTTGACCTTTCTCCAATGGAAACAGTCTAGTCTGAACTGCTACGCAAGATCCCCTCTGAACGGAAACACAGCAACCTACAGCCAGTTTTGCCCTAGTTAGGGCTCAAATGCTAGATATAGCTTGGTACCAGTGACAGTGTGCACGGGACCCAGGTCTGGGTAAACCCGTCCCACTTAGAGTGACAGAATAAAATATACAAAAAAAAAAAAAAAAAAAAAATTGATGGCGGGAGTGCTTGAATTCAGCCACTGATAACTATTGCCAGCATCCCAGTCCATCATTACTTTGCACAACAGGCCACCTCAGTTTGGACTCAACCATGTGTAAATCAGTCTTCGCTCTGCTACAGTGGGAACAGTACAGCCTATTGTGTAGACACACCCCTACAAAATTATGTGGGCCTTTTTTCATTTTTCAGTCGGAGCTGGATCTGTAAATAAAAAGTAACACAAAAGCCTGTGTCTCTTAAAAGTTAGCAGCATAGGCAAAGTTAGTCAGATGTCAAGATGATCTCTAAAATACTTGAGAAAGAGTGTTACATCTATGCAACCCCAGAAAGCAACTGACATTTACACATCACCATCACAACCTTGTTTTGACACATGAGGTTATTTGGCGAGTATTGAGAAAGGTGAAAGCCGAAAAGCATCTACTTGCATTAAAAAAACAGGAATTTTAGCCAGTGAGTGCTCTGTGTTTTGTTGGAAAAGAAGATATCATGAGTCCACCCTCCCGCAGCGGCCGCACCAGCCCTGAGTGCAGGCGAGTTACTGGTGGACTTTGAAAACAAATTGGTAAGTCAGCACCGCCAAGTGGGACTACGGAAAGTGCAGCCTCAAATTGATCAACAATCATTCAAATTGTTGAGGTAACTAGCATTGGTTCCACTCCTGCGAGGGCTGTGCCTGGCTAAATTGACATTTATGCTGTGGGAGAGGGCTGTACCCTTATTGAGTCATGACCTGCAAGATATTATAGAACATCTTTGATTTGCCATGCACGCAGAAGTAAAATTATGTAAGGAAGAGGACTACGTTAATTTGCAATTTGTATGTAACTTGATAAATCTGTACCCCCTGCAAGTACAGATCTATATGAAGTACGATGAACTATGGAAGTCATCGGAGACATGACGGAGAATAACAAGTTACCTGCTATTTGGTTTGATTAAGAGCAAGACACACCAGTATGGCTGCTGCAGATCTAGAATATCAAATAGGACAGTAGTTGTCCTCTTTTGTGTGTTCCTGTCAATTATCTAATGGGTCTTTGATGGTTTAATTTAAAAGCAAGATTGTTTTATTTGGCGAGTATTGAGAAAGGTGAAAGCCAAAACACGTCTAGTTACATTAAAAAAAAGGAATTTCCGTCCGTGAGTGCTCCGTGTTCTGTTGGAAACCAAGATTTTGGGAATCCACCCTCATGCAGCAAAGGCACCCACCGAGGGCAGGCGAGTTACTGGTGGCCTTTGGAAGCGAGCACACACACACCCTACAATGCAGTGCGTAATTTGTTATGGGTGTTACAAGCAGTAGGCACTAATATTTATGGGAAATTTGGCTTATTTTACCATCAGCAGATCTACACATACGACCATCGAGAAAGGCAGGCAAGGAAAAAAGCAGCAAAAATAAAAACATAGTAAAACTGTGACAAAGGAAGAACTTGAGTTGAAAAAGACGCCTGGAGAGTGTCGCAAGACAAAGTGTAGTGCTGTGGACGTAAGGCATGAGGTAGAATCTAATTTAGATAACATTGGTATTCAGCAACACCGGCATTGGGCAGCACCTGCGAGTACCATCTTATTAGAAGGCTACTAAGTCAAGCTGTCAGCAGCGGTATGTGGTCTATGCTAGATTTGTCCAGGGTCATCCCACTGAAATGCCTCCAGTCAGTCCTCCAAACTAAATGCTTTCAATAAGTATTCATATCAGTAGTGAACTATAAAGAATGCCAGTTAAACCGCAAATCAATTTATGTAGGGGCGAGAAAGTAGAAAGAGGGGAGTAGCCGGTACGGTGTTAAAAGGGATAATCACAAGGACAATAGTATGGAGATGATGATGAGGTGGGTGCCACGGAGCATAGTTGGCTGGAAGATGTGGGCTAAAGGCGCAGCGCCTTTCTTTGATCTCAGACCCGTTCTCAGCAGCCAAAACTGGGGCCTTCTGTCTTTAGGAGACTCCTTTAAACGGTTCGGTTTTGCGAGCGCAGCATCCATGTAGGATTAGCCGCTGATATGGGAACACTTGAAGAAGTCCAGCCGCGGAAAACAAGGCCGAGCCCTTCCGGTCCGTACAGTTCACGGCTTACCTGATCAAATTCCTCGCCCACGTCTGCATAAATATCGATATGGTCCACCCCGTCGGCCATTTTGCGTCGCTCCGCGCCCTCCTCTAGAGCAGGGGCCCACCGGAGCTGTGGGGAGCAGGCACGGGAGTAGGCTTGGAATTGTAGTAGAAGTAGAGGAGGTTACTTTCTGGAGTTTCTACTCCATGCCTTTTTCCTTCTTAGGCAGCAGACAGGTGACATTTGAGTGTCTAAGTGTGGAACAAAGAGTACATTTTTTTATACCATGTGTGGTCAAAAGGTGTCTAATATCTTTTGCTACGCCTAGCTTTTTTAATTAGACTACAAATCCAACTCATGCCCCCTGAAGATGAATACGTTTGTTGCAATATTTCTTCACATTACGGTACCATGAACACTGACAGAGTCGTCATTTACAATGATGCAGAACTTCCACTGAAATATGAGGTTGACATTCACAAACAAAGGAGAACTATGTATTGTGTCTTCCTAATCATCAGACTGGCTTTCCACCTATTTGGAGGAGATGTCGCAAGTTACTCTATTAGAGTTCTATTATTTGGCTTTGTCAACGTTTTGTAAGCCAGGTTGACAGTTGTAAATACAAGAAAAAAGCTGTGACGCAGACAGTTTGACCGCGTCATAGCACTTTTTCAAATTTTAGATTTACCACCAACCATGCTGCTGCACAGCAGCTGTGATGCTTGAACAACAAGGCTGAAATAAATTGACAAATCCAATAAATTTTGCATAAACTGGACATATTAGCTTTGCCAAAGCTTGTTGCAGAGTACATCAATAGAGTCGTGAAAAATGACACTAATGCCCCCTCCCCTGCGCCATGGTGCGGCATATTTTAAATACGGCACACACATGGTGGCAGTATGGTGGGTCTAGGGGGCGCAGGGAAAGTGGAGCTTCACTCAGTGCAGCGCCACATTCCATAAATCTGCCCCTATGTGTCAACACGTTTTTAATAACTTTTAATACGTTTGAGCTAGAATTTTTGTTGTTGTTAATATATTCAGATTATGCAGCAGATGATGGATTGAGTGAGCAATGCAGCAAATCTATAAATTTGCGGAAAACGCTGCAGCTACAATATTGACAATTTTGTGTAATTCCAGTCGCCCTGACCTAGGTATTCCATAAGGGGCAGATAGGGAAAAGTTTTCATCCTTCCTGAAGAAGTCCAAGCACAGGACCATTCAAGTCTTTCTGAATCCTTTGAAAGGACCAGCAATTCAGGCAGTACTACCATAGTAGTGAGTTTCTAATACAAATTTACAAAAATATCGACTTAGGAAGATCGACTACCACTACATTGTTGAAGTAACTATATATTGGTAAACGTAAATTTACTTGTCTTGACTCCAAATCTACTCACCTTCACCTTATATATGTTTAAAGAATGTTGAACCAGTTACTCTTTGCAGCGAACTGCCCCTGTATCTGCATGTAGATGATAAATTAAATTATAGCACTGGCGCATGACCTGTATGGGTGAGAGCACCAGTCATTTTGCACAGTGCCATATTCTTTTGTTAGATATTTCTTCATGTCTACATTTTGAAAGAATCTTGATGATCTTCATTTACTCGAAATACATGGAGGCAGACGGATATATTGAAGGAAATACATGATACTGCCTCTCAGTGAAAGAGGTAAATGTAAGAAGGAAAGCTAGTATTTGACTACAAAACTATGATTGCGCAAATAAATGCACATTAATACATATATATATAAATATATATATATACACACACATACATATTGATTATGTACAAGAAGAAAAATAACAACAGAATCAGGGTAATAAGACAAATACGCTTAGCATATACTGCTATGCATAAGGTAACACATTGCAAAGGGTTACAATAGGAATGTGGTTACGAAAGGTGAGGCTGCCACTTTTTAGGTTAGACTGACAGTGCCTGCCCTGGGGAAAAGTTTCTTAGTAGCTGCACAGCTTTCTACTATGATAGACACCCTCATTTGGACCAATACGCTTTGGAAAAAAACATTATAAAAATGACTTTGTACACATGGTCTACATTAGGCTTTGATTCTCACCTACATATTCTCTTCTGAACATATTTTATAATTTTCAGAGGGTCTAGCTGTACAAATCCTCTTCTTTCATGTTCTGCCATGTTTTCTAACTGCGTTGCTATACACAGTAATCTGCCAATCTCTCTTCAGTCATGGAAGCTGTCCTGAAAGGGTGAGCCAAAAACACTGAAAATGACCACAAAGGATGAACATAGATCGTAATTACAAGGCTCGAGGGGCTGCAGCTTGATGGTGGGTTACTTTTTCACTTTCAAAAGTGAATGAGATTGTGCAATCATTACAGACTTCGCAAGAGCCTGATTACAAGTTTGGCATAGTAGTATCTCTGGCGGGATACTCTTTGCCCAATCACAAGAGGTCTAGTGTTCAGATTCACTAGAGTGTGAGAATATCTGTTGGCCAAAAAATCCAACCAGTAAAAACACTGCGGGTAGGAGTTTGTGCTGCAGGCACAATCACAGCCTTCCCCTTGCCTGATCCCTACCTCAGGCATGAGGGGAGCATGGTATATCATCCCACGACCAGTCTACTGCTTGCCCTGCCCCCCAAAAACATTCCTTCATGGCCCATGCTACCCCCTCCCGTTACCCATGCTTATTGCCCATACTGTGAAGGTTAATAATTGCACAGTACTGGGACATTTATGCATGGTATCTGCATTTATGGTGCAGAGTTTAGACTGTGCGAGTACTGTCCAACTCTGAATGGGCCTCTACCAAGCAGGCCAGAGACAGCATTAATGTAACAAGTCTGCCACCATCTTGGTCCTCCTGAGCTACCATCCTCGTCCAAGCTTAACTGTCCTTGCTGGTAAGCCGGGATGGCCCATCTTCCTCTCATGAATCCTTAGTCCATTCCAAGTATTAATGTGCTCTCCTTTTGCCTAATACTAATAAGCATAAAGAGGATGACTTGTCCTAAGCACCCCAACACTCACTAGTCATGGGCAGAGTCCATGGCTGACCCAACTCTCTCATGCCCCAGTCATGCAGACAGATGGTAAGTAAGACAGATTCTCAGTTACAGGTGAAATATGGAACCTCCACAGATGATCGCAGAGGTTAGATATATTTAACATATTACTTCAAAGGTCAAATGGAAAGGTCAACGTAGGGTGATGGCATTCAATGTGTGAATACTTGTGTGTGACTGGGTGAATTTCCACAGCATACAACAATCATGCACGTTGATTCACCAAAAAGCCAAAGGTAATGGAAGTGACATCATCCAAAATTGGACTCCTGATGACATCGCAGAGAGAATTCCTTGTCCCATCCTCAGCCCCTCTCCAGCCCCACTTTTGGTACTAAGATACAAAAGAAAGAAATGGAACCTACAGAAAGAAAACAAGGCTCTCAGAACTTTGTTTACTTTCGTTTTCTGCAACTGTCTCCTTGGTTCTTGAGATCCAAAAAAACAAGGGCAGGTCAATGAGCACCAAAGTGTAAAACATGCAAAGCTTCTGAAAAAACTGCATACACCTACCTCGCTGGCCAACAATTAGCAGAATAGCATAGAGAGTGTTAAACCTGGCATCCTTGGCGTGGTCTCCCTAACATTTTGCCTCTGGTTCCCAGGTTGTTGACTGTGCGCTGGACTCTGTTTTTGCTGTTTTTGTTACTCTGGGCACTTTACCACTGCTGATCAGTGCTAAAAACAAGAGCCCCCTATGTGACATTTTATTTGTAATGGGCTTTTCCCTGATTGGCATATTTGATTTACTAGCAAGTCCCCAGTAAAGTGCACTAGAGTTGCCTAGGGCCTGTAAATCAAATGCTATTAGTAGGCATGCAGCACTGATTGTGCCACCCACGTCAGTAGTCCTGTTAACATGGCTCAGACCTGCGACTGCAGTGTCCGTGGGTGCACTTTTAAACTGCCTAGTCGACTTGGCCAATTTACCTACTTGCCAGGCCCAAACCTTCCTTTTTCATACATGTTAGGCACCCCTAAGGTAGTCTCCTGGGCAGAGTGCAGTGTATGTTAAAGGTGGGACATGTACTGGTGTGTTTTACATGTCTTAACAGTGAAATACTGCCTAATGTGTTTTTCACTTTTGCAAGGTCTATCTCTCTCATAGGTTAACATGGGGGCTACCTTTAAATAATTTTAAAGTTTAGTTTTCCTTTGACAGCAGATAGAAATATGGAGTTTGGAGTCTCTGAACTGACAATTTAAAAAATACATCTGTTTGTGAAGTTGGTTTTTAGATTGTTAGTTTGAAAATGCCACTTTTAGAAAGTAGACATTTTCTTGAATTAACCATTCTTTGACTCTGCCTGATTGTGGATTCCCTGTCTGGGTCAGACTGACAGTTGTTTGTGAATCTCCTCCTGACAGTGACACAAAGGGAGCTGGGGTGTAGCTTGCATATCCTGATGAGCCATCTGGGTTAGAGTGGAGGGAGGAGTGGTCACTTACACCTGAATGGACTATGCCTGCCCTCACCCAATGCAGTCTCCAACTCCCAGGTGTGTGTCTGGGGTCTGGCTTGGGCAAGGCAGGATCCTCTAAACAACAAAGACTTTCCTTTGAAGTTTGCCTACTTCAAAGGCAGAAAGGGGTATACGTATTCTACCCAAAACTCCAGACTTTAGATCACTTCCCGAACTAAGAGGAACCTCTACCAAGGAGAAGAGCTGAGGAGAAGTGCTGCCCCTGCCTGTGACTATGTTTTGTTGGGCTATCATGCAGTTGCTGCTTCTGCCTGTGAAAGGGGACAAAGACTGGACTTTGTTGTGAATTCCTGCTTTAGAAGAATCTCCAAGAAGGCTTGAACTCAGCTTGCCTCCTGTTTTGAAGTCCCAGGGCCATAAAAGACTTCCTCAGCCAGCACCTGGACTCTCTGCGGAGACTCCTGCCCTTTCAAGTGGTGCCCCATCCAGTTCCTGGGCCCTTGAAAGGTGAAGTGGGCAGAACAAGGACTGAAATCCATGCACAGAGCACCTTGCAGGGAATTTTTTTACGCATTAGCTGCAATGCGGCTGATAAAAGACACGCCACCCGCTTTGTGGCTAAAATCAACGCTATACCTGCATCGCGGTTGGGAGATCAACACTTCATGCCTGGAGAAACAACAAAACACCCGCTTGAGGCTGCTGATAATGACCAAATCCCAAGCAGCACGGTTTTCTAACACGGTACGACTGGATTTCTCACACGCTGGGTGTCAAAGTCATTGTGAACCAGCGCGGACCCGAGGGGCTCGTCCAGAGATCGATGCATCGCTCTCTTGTGGGTGAAAAAACGATGCATCGCTGCCCGACCTGGGAAGAAACAACGCACCGCCTCACTTGCGAGTAAGGAATCAACGCATTGCTGACTTTTCTGATGCACGCTCACCCATGCAGCTTTATTTTTTACGCAAACCAGGTACTTTGTGTAAAATCAACATTTCCATTGTTTTTATGGAGTAAGACTCTTAGGCCCTCATTACAATGCTGACTGTCAGTGATAAAGCAGTGGTAATACTGCCAACAGGCCGGCGATAACAAAAATGGAATTCTGACCACGGCGGAAACCTCTCAGACAGACAGCCACTTTAACACACTGACCACCACGGCGGTAGCAACAAGCACCACTGTGGTAACCGCCAACAGCCAGGCATAAGACAATGTACCGCCCACTGCATTATGACCAGCCTATCCGCCAGCCTTTCTGGGGCGGTACCAACGACATCAGAAGCACGGCGGAAACAGAACACAGAAGTCAAAGGACTCACCTCTGGAGACACAGGGAACAACCAGGACGCCATGGAGCCCGAGTTGCACATATTTTCCATACTTATCTACCTTTTCCTGCATTACAAACACCAACACCGGCGAAGACGACCACAGTGAGTTCTGGCACCTAGCACACAAGGGAGAGGGGAGAAAAAAGAGAGTGACACGCAACACGCAACACTCCCACCCCCAACACCATACACACAACCAGATGCCATAACATTACATATCTTACCCTTACCCCTCAGGAATAATGCGAGGACAAAATGATTGGAAGAAAGTGAGTGTAATACGATAAAATAACTTGAATAAGTGCATCAAATTACAAACGTATATACATATTTACAAATGGAGGGACACTGCCCAGTCCTCAATGTCTGTGGGCCACATGGCCACAACACATAGGCCAAGGCCCCACCTCACTCCTGCAACAACACGGAGAGAACACTGCAGGAGCATCAGGTAGAAAATACACAGGCACGTCAGGGTGACGGTGAATGGGGGACACCTCAGCCGGAAGATGGTACATCACCACTGGTCCTGGAGGGGGGCTACATGCCCTGTGCAATGTCATGGGGAGTGCAAGGCCACAGCACTCAAGTGGGTGGTTTGCCCACTGCTTGGTCCTGGGGAGTGCAAGGCCACAGTCTCCCAAGTGGGTGGTTTGCCCACTGCTTGGTCCTGGGGAGTTCAAGGCCACAGTCTCTCTAGAGGGTGGTTTGCCCACTGCTTGGTCCTGGGGAGTGCAAGGCCACAGTCTCTCAAGTGGGTGGTTTGCCCACTGCTTGTTCCTGGGGAGTGCAAAGCCACAGTCTCTCCAGTGGATGGCTTCTCCACTGGTTCTGGAGGGGGCATTGTGCACAGTGTGCTTCATCCTGGGAAGGATGGGGTGAGTGGATGGCGTCTCCACTGGTTCTGGAGGACGCATTGTGCCCAGTGTGCTTCATCCTGGGAAGGATGCGGTGAGTGCATGGCTTCTCCACTGGTTCTGGAGGACGCATTGTGCCCAGTGTGCTTAATCCTGGGAAGGATGGGGTGAGTGGATGGCTTCTCCACTGGTTCTGGAGGGGGCATTGTGCCCAGTGTGCTTCATCCTGGGAAGGATACGGTGAGTGGATGGCTTCTTCCACTGGTTCTGGAGGGGGCATTGTGCCCTGTGATGCAGATCTTGGGGAGTGCAAGGTCACAGTCTATCACCTCTGTGTCAGACCCACTGGATTTGCAGGGGCCAGGATGCACAACAGCCCATGGAGTTAGGACTACACACTGCCTGCCGGTGGTGACAGCTGCTCAGTGGTGGCAGTGGCGGGGCTGGTAGTGCTGGCACTGGTGGGGGGAGGCTCCAGCCCATCCCCTGCAGCCTCGGACGGCTGCCCACTGGGGCTGCTGCTGCTGGCGTTGGTGCTGGTGGCGGTGCCGGCAGTGGTGGGGAGAGGCTTAAGCCCATCCCATCCCCTGCAGCCTCGGATGGCTGAACCACCATGGTTGGTGGTGGGGACTCCGAATGAGTCCCAGCACCAGGCCTCCTGTCCTTCCTGTCTGCTGGTGCAGGTTCCTTGCCCTTCCTGTCAGCAGCCGGGGATTGCCCCTGCCCTTCACACCTGCAGATGGTGGTGCCTCCTTGCCCTTCCTAGTCGCAGCTGGTGGTGCCTCCTTGCCCTTCCTTCATGCACCTGGTGCAGGCACCCTGTCAGTGTTGCTGCCTGGTACCTGGGATCCTCTCCCACCTGCAGTAGCTGTCAACACTACTGTGCACCTGGACTGGGTGGCTGAGGTGCTTGCCTGGGTTTTCTTCACCCTGGCCTGACGTGAAGGACGGGGGAGGAGAGGTAGGGAAGAGGTCAGTGGTGGAGAGGAAAAGCTTCTTAGGGACATTGGGGTGGGAAGAGGGTGAAGGTTTGGGAGTGGAGGAAGAGGAAGAGGAAGTGGTTGTAGGAGGTGTCTGTCTGCTGTGTTTGGGTGCAGGTGCATGGGCTGGATGCTGTTGTGAGGTGGATGGCTGTTGGGTGTCTGAGTGCTTGTGTTTGGGTATCTTGGGAGGAGGCAGCACAGACACAGTGGGAGAGGACACAGGGGACGTGTGCATGGGAATGGGGGTGGTGACTGCCAGTGAGGGGCGTGTAGTGATAGGCATGATGGTGGTAGTGGATGAGGATGTAGTGCATGCAGGTGTGAGTGTAGGTGCTACTGGGAGGGAGGTGGACAATGAGGAGGAGGGGGACACAGTGGAGGCAGTGGATGTTGGTATGTCTGCATCTATATGGTGTTTGTGTGAGTGCCTGTGTGATGTTGTGTGGTGCTTGTGTTTACCTGAACCACTCGTGTGTTTTCATGGGTGCATGCTGGTCTGCCTGCGTGCTTGGGATAGGTTGGGGTTGAGGGGAATGGGATTGGGCAGAGGAGGTTGGAGGGGGAGACTAGAAACAGGGACAATGGCTGCCATCAGGGAGGAGGCCAGAGCCTCGATTGATCTCTGTGGGGCTGCCATGCCAGAGTGAATGCCCTCCAGGAATGCATTTGTTTGTTGCAAATGGGCTGCCAGCCCCTGGATGGCATTCACAATGGTTGACTGCCCAACAGAGATGGATTGCAGGAGGTTAATAGCCTCCTCACTCAGGGCAGCAGGGTTAACTGGGGCAGGGCCTGAGGTGCCTGGGGCGAAGGAGATGCCCACCCTCGTGGGTGAGTGGGTACGGGAAACACGCTTAGGGGCTGCTGGGAGGGTGGTGCTGGTACGGGGGTGGCGGGTGTACCATTAGTTGGGGTGGGCACAGAGGTGTCCGCTACCACCAGTTATCTTCCATCGGAGGAGGTATCACTGTCAGAAGTGTCCCATCCAGTGTCCGCTGTGGTGCTCCTTTTCGCCCGCTGTCCCACTGGTGCCCTCACCGTCGGTGGATTCAGCCTCCAGGGCCCTATGGGATGCAGCTCTCCCCGTCGCCAGTGCCTCTGCTCCTTCGCCAGGTGATGCTAATGCACATAAGGACAGGGTGACAAAACAAAAAGGGGGGGATGAGACAAAGGATACCCTTGGTCAATGGCGGCAACAACACCACCGTTGGCGTACACAACACACTCACACACAGGGAACAGCCCTACGCAGTAGGAAATTCACTACCAGTCACAATGCTAGTCACCAGCCCATGGACAGGGATACCAAACGCCAATTGCAGCATACCTTAGACCCACAGATCCCTGCCCAGTAGTGGAGGCCTACTAGGTTGCTTTGAGGAGGTTGACATCAGACCCTGCCCAACATGGGCCCTACCCTGCACTGGCCAGCCTGGCAGAGGGTCACCCACAGGCCCACATCCCCCACCCGGGTGCCACCCCACCACACGCAAGTAGTATATTGGGGCACTGTACTCACCCCCTTGTGGCTGCTGTGATGCCCCCAAGCGTCCATCCAGCTCCGGATAGGTGATGCCAGTTTGCAGGCCATCAGAGGGGTCAGGGTTTGACGGGCATCCCTTCCTCGTTGGGAGGCCATCCCCATCTGGGACTCCGCCGTCTACCGTGCCCAGTGTCTCAGATCCTCCCACCGTTTGTGACAGTGGGTGCTCCACCTGCCGTAGACCCGCAGGGTCTGCACGTACTTGGCGATTGCACATAGTAAAAGGTATCAGTCAGACCATCCTTGCTGTTTTCACTCATGGCCCACCATAGCCCTCACATCCCCTTACGCGCAGACATTGCCCACCATATATGCAGCACCCTGCCCAGGGCCCTTACCCAACCCCCCCTACACGAGGCCCTCACACACAGCACTCCATGCATTCATGCCCCATTCATCGTGCTCACATTGTACTCACCTGTTGGTCTGGAGGCCCATACAGCATTGGGTACTGGGGTAGGACCCCATCCACCAGTCTCTCCAACCCTGCAGCGGTGAAGGCAGAGGCCCTTTCCCCAGTGACATGAGCCATGGTCGGTTCCAGACACAGGTCACAGCAGCACTTGCAGTGTAGGTCCTCTCCTGTTGAAGGTCAGGTAGCAAGTGAGTGAACAGATAAAAAACGGCAGTCACGTCCGCGGCGGTGCGTACCATCACCGCCGGCGTACATCACCATTGGCCACTGTAAACCATAGGGCCCAATGGGATCCAATGAGAATTTGCACTGCGGTTTTCGACCGCCTCCTGCAACGGTGCACAACGTCAGCGGAATTACCTCATTTCCACCTGTCCCTCCATACAGGAGAGGCAGACGCCATTTCAGGGGGGTGCAGGCCATGGCACCTAACTGCATCACAGTACACATAGGCACCATTTGGGCCTATACAACAATATTGTGTTACAATCACAACATGCAATGCAGTGTAGTGTTTGAAAATATGGAATACCGACCAGCTACTCACCGTTTGCCCCCTAGATTGCAACTGCTGAAGATGAATAGGAGATGGAGACATCCACCCGTGTACAGGCCCTTGGTGGACTTGGCAACAAAGGAGGACAGGCACATTATCCTCACCTATAGACTGGACAGGGCCACAATCACAGAGCTGTGTGCCCAATTGGAACCTGACCTGATATCTGCTATCCGTCAGCCCACCGGGATCCCCCTTCTTGTGCAAGTCCTATCTGTGGTCCATTTCCTGGCAAGTGGCTCCTTCCAAGTGACAGTGGGCTTGGCAGCAGGAATGTCTCAGCCAATGTTCCCAATAGTGCTGACCAGAGTATTGTCTGCCCTTATTAAACACATGCGCAGCTACATTGTTTTCCCCCAGGTGGAGGATTTGGCCGCAGTGAAAGCTGATTTCTATGCAATGGGACACATCCCCAACATTATTGGGGCTATTGATGGTCACATATTGCATTTGTCCTCCCCCCCAAGAGAAATGAACATGTGTTCAGAAATCGAAAGAGCTTTCACTCCATGAATGTGCAGATAGTGTGCCTGGCGGACCAGTACATCTCCCATGTCAATGCAAAGTATCCTGGGTATGTGCATGATGCCTTCATCCTGAGGAATAGCAGCATCCCATATGTGATGGCTCAACTCCAGAGGCACCGGGTGTGGCTAATAGGTGAGCCTGGTTCCCACCCAGTGGATGGTGGTGTATGGGTATGGTGTGGGCCCTAAGGATTAGTGTGTGTCTAGCAGTTGTCCCTCGATATTTGCAGGTGACTCTGGTTACCCCAACCTCTCATGGCTACTGACCCCTGTGAGGAATCCCAGGGCATGGGCAGAGGAATGTTACAATGAGGCACATGGGTGAAAAAGAAGAATAATAGAAAGGACATTCGGCCTCCTGAAGGCCAGGTGTTGTTGCTTCCATCTAACTGGATCCCTGTACTACTCACGCAAGAAGGTGTGCCAGATCATTGTGGCAGGCTGTATGTTGCACAACCTTGCCTTACGGCGCCAGGTGCCTTTTCTGCAGGAGGATGAGACTGGAGACGACTGTGTGGCAGCAGTGGACCATGTGGACAGTGAAGATGAGGAGGCAGAGGATGAGGATGAGGACAACAGAAGTGCAATAATACAACAGTACTTCCAATGACACACAGGTAAGACACTGTAATTACACTTTACATTGACAGTTGGTTATTTGACATTGTCACTGGCAGGTTGATTTTCCCACTTCTATGGCCACTTATTGTACCCTTTGGCATCTCTATTTCAGATATTTGTGCCCCGCTATTACTCCTGGTGTGTTGACTGCAGCCAACTACAGGTCATTCCTATATATACATTACTTTACAGTTATATTACAGTGTTTAAAGCTTGTTAAACGAATACATGGTTAAATGATTTGACAGACTCCATACTTGTAATTATTCAAATGGTGTTTATTTAAGTGCTAATGATTAGAGGGGGATGTGCAATGGGCTGAGGTGATGATGGAGGAAAGTCCAGGATAGAGTCCAGTCTATTTGTATCACAGGTGCATTGACCATTTTGTAGTGTTTTTACTTTATTACTCTGTGTGTTGGTACAAATACTTTTCACATTGCTTCTGGGTTAAGCCTTTCTGCTCGTGCCAATCTACCAAAGGGATGAGTGGGGGTTAACCAGGTGTGTTTCTCCTTTGCCCTGACTAGAGTGAGGGCCCTTGCTTGGACGGGGGTAACCTGACTGCCAACCAAAGACCCGATTTCTAACAGAGAGATATCAATGTTTGTGCAGCTGCTTGTGCTGTGTTTTGTGTGCATGTGTGCTTGTGAAGGTTGCACTGCTGCTGCTTCTGTTGTATCACACTTCTTTTGTGTGCATGGTGGAGTTTTGAGCTTGCATTGTTGCTGACAAATCTTGAGCACAATGGAAGTTTGTTCTGCTATCACTCATTTTATAAACACTTTCTGCTTGTGTGAGGAAGATTGTAATATTGCTGATTGTCCTGAGCATATTCTTTGTGAGGGAAGCTTGCACAGCTGATTCCTAAATTGTATTTGCAGGTTTGGTTTCTGTTGCCCTTTCTGAACCTGTTGTGGCAGCAGCGTGATAGCTATACGCGCCAGGACTCTTGTGGTTCTGGGAGGACTCTGAGGAGGAACTACGTGATATGCGGGAAAGGTGTCAGGGTGTCGTTCTGGGAAGTATGAGGCAATGTGCAGCATGGGTATGGATGTTAGAGAATAAAGACATGATCAACTGCAGCTCTTGTGTGTGGCGTAATCTATTTGCATGCTCCAGAGCTGGGAAAGACACTACAACTGGCAACGAATAGGGGATTAAGGGCCTGTGGAAAACAAGACTGCTTCCTCTGAGAGTTTGTAACAGTACTGCAAACTGCTTGTGTGTGCTGCATATGCCCAGGATCAAAACAGAGCACTTTGCGACCAGCATACGTGAAGTTAAAGCCCTGCTCCAGCCCATACATGACTGCTGGTGAGGTTGTCGGTAGAGACATTGTGCCCCAAACATACAGCAACTATTCAGACAAAGCAAGAAAACAACCATAAGGCCAATGACGTACAAGAGACAGAGACCATACTCACATTCAGGTGTGATTGAAATATACTGCAGTGTAGGCCCCAGCACGCAGCCGATGCTTGCAGAGTTTGTTGGAGTCACCCTGCACAGTGAAATCAGTTGTATGACACATACTAATGCAATGGCAGCAAAAAGAAGCGCAACCTACAATGCAGCTGTTTTTGAAGCCACCACCACCGTTCAACACATCCAGGAAACAGAACATTGGAATGAAAGATTCCTTGACATCATAGATGTGCTAGAGGAAGAAGATGATAAAATCATCAAATATCTGAAAAGTCTTGCAGGTGATGGACTGAAACAAGCGCTTACACAACATGCTGTCACAGACTGATACAACATTGTACCAAAAGGTGAAAGAAGTACTGGAAGCCAAGTTCAATCCAAAGATGTACGCGAGAATGTCCCAGAAGCCATATCACTATGCCCACAAAACCAAAAAGTAACATCTGCTATGACAAGACCAAACATCGTCAAGTTCATCACAGAAAGGTTCTTTAAAGTTGCTATTGAGTACCAGCGAAGCCAATGGGTGAGTGCTGATGATATCCACCAAAAAACGGTGTGCATGGGTGGGGTTAGCTGCCTGTGAAGAAGACGAAGTTCAAAAACAACTCACCAAACAAAGCGCGGAACTTCTTTCAGACACTGTCATTGAGGTAAACGATCACCCCATATCTTTCATCATCGACAGTGGGGCATTGATTAATATCATGCTAGTGTAAACATTCAACAGTCTTTCATGCATGTCAATCCTCACTCCTTCAAACATGAAGGTATACACTTGGCCAGATTCTAAACCATTATAAAGCCAAGGCCCTTTCACAGAGACCATGTAACACAAAACAATGTCAGTACAAACCACCATTCATGTCCTACAAGGAACTTCATCTAGTGCATGTTTTCTCAGTTTTGCCACAGCAGAAGATATGGGGTTAATATCGCTCAACTACAATGCATATGCTCAGCCTGAGATTGTGAGCTAATTCCTGCCCTTGTTTAATGGTTTGGGAAAACTCAAGAAAATTAAAGTACAACTTCATATTAACAAAGATATTCTTCGGGCTGCCCAGCGGCATCATAGAATTGCTTTTCATCTGTAAGAAGCTGTAGAGAAAGAGTTGGCAGCACTTTTGAAACATGACATGATTGAATGTTCCATAGGCGCCACGCCATGGATTTGGCCCATGGTAGTTGTATCAAAGAAGAACAGTAGTGCAACAGTGCGCATTTGTGTTGATATGCACCAGCCAAACAGAGCCATTTAGAGGGAAAGACACCCTGGTCCCCATATAGCGGACATGATCATGCAACTGAATGGAGCTAAAGTATTTTCCCATCTTGATGACATACTGGCCCATATTTATACTTTTTTAGTGCCGCATTTGCGCCACTTTTTGATGCAAAAACAGCGCAAACTTACAAAATACAATTGTATTTTGCAAGTTTGCACCAAAAAATGACCCAAATGCGGCACTACAAAAGTATAAATATGGGCCTCTGTTTTTTGGGAGAACTCTGAAAGAACACAACAAAGCCCTCTCTCAAGTGTGCCAGTTACTTGCTGATGCAGGTCTCACTCTAAATTCAGCAAAATTCTAGGCATGGCCAGTTACATTCGCAATTTTGCCCCAGTGAGTGCCCCATTGAGAGACTTGACAAAGCGGAATATTCCTTTTCAATAGTCTCTTGAATGAGATCATAGTTTCAAAGAAATAAAATATGCAATTGAAAATGCAACTGAAATGGCCTACTTCACCCCCAAGCTGCATACTGAGGTCACAGTAGATTTGAGCCTAGTGAGGATGAGGGCAATATTTGCTCAACTCAACAGCCTCCAAATACTCAGGGACGCATTGTCGCCTATCCCAGTGGAAGCCTGTCTGAAACAGAATGTGCCTATTCTCAGCCAGAGAAGGAGAGTCTGTCTGTGGTGTGGGTCTGCAAAAATGGTCATGAATTCTTCTATGGTAAATTATTTACTATCATCATGGACCGCCAGGCATTGCTCTCTATTTTCATAAACCCAAAGGCTGAGATGCCTTCTGTCATTGAAAGGTTGGGGTTGAGGCTGCAAAAGTACTACTATCAAATTGTACACACACTGGGGAAGGATAACAACCATGGAGGTTACTTTTCATGAACTCTGCAACATCGTCTTGTTTTGACATCCAGGACGGCTGAAGAATGTCTCAATTTTATTGTGAGTTCCAGCACACCAGTGTCTCTGTCTGTGGTTTCTACATTTTACCACATGAAGATCTGTGTCTTGGCAGCAGACCTCTCTGCCAACATGTGAAAAATTGCTAGCAGTATCTTTATACTCATAAATTTGCTCCACTCCCTGGTTTCAGGGGGTGGAACTATGTAAGTCTACGCTCTGTAACAACGTTACCTACAGAAATGATGAACAGCCAAAAGTAGTACATTTACTACAAAGTACAGGAATATGTCTATATTAGTTCATTTACCTTTGTGGATAGGACCATTTGTGTGCAGAATAACAGCCTCAGGGAAGTCGGAGTTATGTTTTCCAATACTTACTGCAGCTTACACTAATGCGTAGTGGCGTGAATTTGAAGATTTTTAAATAAATGGGTTTATGTTTTCTCATGCAAAATTATTTTCAATTAAAAGTCTTCACTTTTTTCATTCCTCCCATAGAAAATAATTTATACTTTTTCTCTTCCTTAGTGGAGGTATATGAATGGTCTTGTTTGTTTCATTTAAAATGCTTATCAAAGTGATATTCCACACAGAGGACACTTACACAAATGTGTAGAGTTGGTAAATGTATTTATTTTAAAAAAGCTGTCTTTTTTCTATACTTGGAAAACTTCTTACTTCTCCCAACCCTTCTTAGAAAATGGGGACTATTGATTTAACTTTCCCACATATACACTAGATCAGTCTTGAATCATCCTTGCCATGTAAGATTGAATGTGTTTCGAATCTCCGTGGGTGGTTCCTGGACCCTCATATCTTACTTAGAAATTGAACACATCCTGCAAATCCAGAAGATGTAATTCCACCCTACTCTAGCTGTCTGTGCTTTTCCTGGTCTCTTATTGATGTAAACCAGTATTTCTGCTGTAGTACTGTACCCTCTGTATGGAGATTGCTGTGGTGTTGCCTATTTGTTGTATGTAATCTGAGCTTTCTCCTTCATTTTGTGCTCAAGAATGATGACTACACTACTTGCACTGCAGAGACCTGTGCTTGGTATGTTATGTGTATTTGTATAGTGCACAACAAACTCACTTGTGTGGGTTGCCTGGCGCTAAAGCAGGAGCTGTATGTATCAAGGCTAGATGAAGAGCCAGGTCTTCAGTTTCTTGCAGTATCCAAGAACTGAGGAGAAGGCTCTGATGTGCAGGGCCATGTTGTTTGAGGCTTTAGGAGCATGTTAAAGGGCCCAACCACTGGCTATGGTGCTGCATACCCAGATGTATGTGCAATTAGAAGTGCGGCTGAGTGGAGGTGTCTGGTAGGTTTGTGGAAGTTTATGTGTTTTTGAGGTATGTAGGACCAATTTTATGTGAGGCTTGTATGTGTGTGTAAGGAATTTGAAGAGTGCTTGTTTGTGCTTTGGGAGTCAGTGGAGTTTCCTGAGGTGCAGGTGATGTGAGTGCAGGGTGGGAGGTTAAGGATGAGCTTGGCTGCAGAGTTTTGTATGATCTAGAGTCATCTGGATAGTTGAGCATTGATTCTAGCATAGAATGCATTGCTGTAGCCCAGCTTGCTTGTGATGAGGGTTTGGGTGACAGTTCTATAAGTGATAGTGAGGAGGTATTCAAAGATCTTATTGAGTGTCTTGCGTATGTGGAAGCAGGGGACAGAAACTGTATTCACTTGGCCAGTCTTAATGAGTTGGTTGTTGATTACTACTCCGAGGTTCTTTGCATCAGTTGCCAGGAGGGTATGTGTTTGAGTTTGACAGGCCACCGGGTAGAGTCTCAGAGTAAGGTGTCTTTGCAGAAGATTACTATTTCCATCTTGTCTTGGTTGAGCTTGAAGAAGTTGGTTTCATCTACCTGGCGTCATTGGTAATGCAGGTGGATAAACTGGCCCAGGTATTTGGCATCTTGTTGGAGAGGCAGAGTATGAGCTGGGTGTCATCTGCACAGGAAATTATGTTGTTTTCATGGGCACAGTTGATGTCGGTGTTGAAGAGAGTGGGACTGAGTGAGGATCCTTGTTCAACTTTGCAGATGAGGTTGAAGGCCTCTGAGGGGAAGGGGGCCAGGCAGGCAGTTTTTGGATATGGATGGAGTGCGAGATGGTATAGAAGGCTGCAGAAAGATCTAATAGGATGAGGGCCACCATGTCACTTCTGTCTATAATCATCCGGATGTCATCTGTGGTTGCAATGAGGGCAATCTCTGTACAGTGGATGGACCTGAATCTGGATGGAGCAATGTTGAGGAGGTATTTTTCAGTGAGGTGGGTAGCTAGGCATTTGTTTATCATCTTTTCTCATGACATTTTCTGGGTAGGGTAGCAGGGAGATAGGTTGGTAGTTGACTAGCATCTTCAGGTCAGCTGAGGGTTTCTTAAGGAGGAGGAGTACTGTGGCATATTTCCAGGCATCGGGGTGGGTAGCTGTGATGATTGAGTCATTCAGGATTGGAGTAAGGGCTGCGCTGATGGGGTCCAGTCTTTTGATGGTGTGGTGAAGGCAGGTGTCCAAGGTACTCCGGAGTGTATAGATTTCAAGGTCACTGCTGTTTCTTGAGGAGTGATGGTGGGCCCCATGGTCAGGGCGTTTCCCTGGGTATAGGTAGAGATGGGCAGGAGGGCTGCGAGGTTAAAGGACCTGATTGGGGCTCAAACCAGATGCTGGTGATCCTGTTGCTGAAAAATATGAACAGCTGGGTGCAAAGGTCCTGAGAGGGGGTTACTTTGGTGAAACTTGCTGCAGAACAGGTGAAGCCTTTCACTATGGAAAAGATTTCCTTTGCGCTTTTGGTGCTGCTGTCAATGTGGTTGGTGAGCGTGGAGCATTTGCGGGCTCTGATTTGCTGATCATAGTGTCTGTGGGCAAATTTGTAGGTGCTCTTAATGACTTTGTCTTCATGTACATTCAAGTTACTTGCAGTGCTGTTTGTTGAGCCGGGGCTCTTCTGGGTACCAGCTTACTTGCAGTGTGGTTCTTGTGGTTTAGTTAGCTTTGGATGGAGTGAGTGTATCTGCACAGGTGGCAACCCAGGTGTTGCAGCTGGAGATAGATTTGGAGGAGGTTGAATTTTTTGTGTCAAGGCAGTGGTGCACGTGTTTCGGAAGACCAGGATACTTATGAATTGTTTACAAACAAAAGTCATAGCACTCGTGGTATAAAAACAGAGTTAGACGTTGTACGTATGTCCAGTCTTCTTCGTAAATTATCAACCAAACTTGTGTTTGTATCAAGGTCCAAGTTTTATTAGTACTGTTCAGAAATCCTCCAAAGGAACAGCCTATTTATAATGTTCAGATATCCTCCATAAGAACAGCCAACACGTGTTTCATCCTCTGAGAAGTATCTCTCATTAAGGACTTCATCAGGGCTTACTGTACTTCATATATTCACAATAATCATATCGTTAGGTAGTCATCGAACAATATCTCCATCAAAGTGTCAGAGTGACTAAATATCGGAAAAAAAGGGAAAAACGCCGCGCGGTCTTATTCACCCGCAGCGTTCCCGAATCTAGTGGCCGCAGTGTATCTTTTCCGATATTTAGTCACTCTGACACTTTGATGGAGATATTGTTCGATGACTACCTAACGATATGATTATTGTGAATATATGAAGTACAGTAAGCCCTGATGAAGTCCTTAATGAGAGATACTTCTCAGAGGATGAAACACGTGTTGGCTGTTCTTATGGAGGATATCTGAACATTATAAATAGGCTGTTCCTTTGGAGGATTTCTGAACAGTACTAATAAAACTTGGACCTTGATACAAACACAAGTTTGGTTGATAATTTACGAAGAAGACTGGACATACGTACAACGTCTAACTCTGTTTTTATACCACGAGTGCTATGACTTTTGTTTGTATGCTTTTGTGTTTCTCTGGAAACATTGGAGGATTAAGGGAGATCCTCCTGTCAGAAGCACCGTGCCATGAACTAAATGTGTGATTTATTCTATGGACTTTCTGTGAGCGCCCATATCCTATGAGTATCTTCCTCGTTGTCACTGTTTTGATTACTTATGAATTGTTGTTCCAGGCCTGTTGTGAAGATTTGGTGATGGTGTTTCTGTGATGATATGGGATGGATATGCTGAAGTTGATGAGAGTGTGGTTGGACCAGGTGATCGGTGTGGGATTGTCTGCTGTGATGTTGCTGAGTTGGTGAAGATGGGGTATAGTAAGTGTCTGGTGGTGTGTGTGGGGCCTTACACTTGCTGAGTGAATCCAAGTTTGGACAGCCCTCAAGGAGGTTAGTTGTGGAACCAGTGAAGTCTTCCAGGTTTTAGTTGAGGTGGTCAGGGAGGATGAAGGCATTGGGGTCAAGGATCCGGGGGGTGACAAAGGCCCTCATTCGGACCTTGGCGGGCGGCGGAGGCCGCCCGCCAAAGTCCCGCCGCCAGGTTACCGTTCCGCGGTCGAAAGACCACGGCGGTAATTCTGACTTTCCCGCTGGGCTGGCGGGCGGCCGCCTTCAGGCCGCCCGCCAGCCCAGCGGGAAAGAGGCTTCCATGATGAAGCCGGCTCGGAATCGAGCCGGCGGAGTGGAAGCTGTGCGACGGGTGCAGTTGCACCCGTCGCGTATTTCACTGTCTGCGCAGCAGACAGTGAAATACATTTAGGGGCCCTCTTACGGGGGCCCCTGCAGTGCCCATGCCAGTGGCATGGGCACTGCAGGGGCCCCCAGGGGCCCCCCGACCCCCCCTACCGCCATCCGGTTCCCGGCGGGAGTACCGCCGGGAACTGGATGGCGGTAGGGGGGGTCGGAATCCCCCCGGCGGCGCAGCTAGCTGCGCCGCCTTGGAGGATTCCAATGGGCGGCGGTACACTGGCGGGAGGCCGCCAGTGTTGCCGGTCCGACCGCGGCTTTACCGCCGCGGTCGGAATGCCCATTGGAGCACCGCCGGCCTGTCGGCGGTGCTCCCGCGGTCCTCCAACCCAGCGGTCATGGACCGCCAGGGTTGGAATGACCACCAAAGTCAGCAGTGATGCTACTGAAGTTAGCATGTGGTCTTGAAGAATGGTGGAAGAGAGTGCCACTCATGGTGTAGTTGGCTCCAGGGGTTGCTGAATAGCAGCAATTGGCCTGACAATTTGTTCCAGTTCTGATTCTTGCGAAAAGTGAATTAGACTTGGCAAGGTTTATCCTTCAAACTGGACACTTCCTTAACTGAAGCCTAAGACAGGTGTTATGTTCTTTTAAGTACCTGCAACTAGTCCTCTGTGTTCTTTTTTAAGCTGTATCACGTGCAAAAGACCTTATAAATTCTAGTCCGAGTTTCCTATGTGACAAGCTTTTGGAAAATAAACCAGGCAATTTTTTAAAGATTGAAAATATTGAGTTCAGTAGTCAGTTTTAACAAACAAATATTTGTTTGCTGTTCCTCCAATAATTGTAAATGTTATTTTTTCATTTTACTTTCTTTTAAACAGTGCTTTGCAAACAAGAATTGGGAAAGCCAATAGCTTGCCACTTGTATTCTAAAGGTGCAATCTATTGACTTTGATCATGTGGATTGTTGTTTTATGAAAAAGTAAAATGCAGAACTGCAACCGATAAATAAGGAAAGACTTTTTGAATTTAGATATGATGGTAGTGAGGGTGTAACTTTAGCATTATTTTATTTTTTAATGGATTTCACTTGCATCTGCACATTCCTCACAAAACAACCCATCAAAGACCCCCTTTATGGGCAGCATTGATTAATGTTTTTGGGATGCCAGGCCCACAAAGTTAGACCATCATTGCATATTTTGTAAATTAAATTTTTTAATAGCCTGCTTTTACCATCGGCATGTGCACCAGCCCTCTTGGGAATTTCTTTGATATGGGTTGAAGGTCTTGAGGTACCAGAACACAGTGCGTGGTAGGATGATTGTATGAGGCGGGCCCATTTGAGGTCCCTTGTAGGGAGGGCCTCCTAAGGTTTTGTTACACCGCTGCTGTTGGAACCAACACCATCTCTGACGGGACCCATACTTTTCCCTATGAGGCCACAGTTAGCAATTAATCAGGTAGGGGCATCCACACCAGCCACTGTAATCAGGTTCAAAAGAGCAAATCCAATCATACTTCTGATCCTAGACCCCTGGAAATGGTGACCCCTTTTTGACCCCTTTCAGCTCTGGTGGTGTTTGGTACTCCACAGAGGCCAAAAGTAATAAGATCACAACAATAATTGCAAGGTTTTTTTAAAGATTTCAACTCCCTGGAAAGCAGGCTTCCATAAGCTGTTGTTTTCAAGCAATCTCACACACAAAGGGGCCTGTGGGGCCCCTTTGAATGGTCAAGCATGGGGGTCTCCCTAGACTGCAGAAGCTGCAGGGCTCTTTATTACACCTCTGGGTCTTGCTGTACCTGTTTTTGTGAGCGAGCTCAGTCTGAACTGCTATATGTGTTGCACCTTTTTAAGTGTATGTGAAGATTGCATTGCTACTGCTCTCACTGTATCTTTTGTTTGAGTGAGGGAAGCTTATACTGCTGATGCTGCTACAATACCTTTCCCTTGTGTGTGAAGGAAGCGTTTACTCCTCAGTCCTTTTCAACTCTTCTTGGTGTGAGATGGAAGCGTGCATTGCCACTGCCCTCACTGTATCTTTTGTCTGAGTGAAGGAAGCTTGTACTGCTGATGCAGATATGATACTTGTGCCTTGTGCGTGAAGTAAACGTGTGCTCCTGCATCCGTCTTAACTGTTCTGCATGTGTGATGGAAGCTTGCACTGCCTCTGGCTGCAATGTAACTGTAGTTTGTGTGAGGCTGCTGGGGGTTGTAATATACATCAATTAACAGGGTTCAATGGGCTCTTCAGAGCTAGGGCCCCGGTGCACTGCACTTACTGCACCAATGGGAGCTACGCCCCGGCCTGCCTCTGCATTACCTGTTCTGAATACCGGGGCCTCACGTAGACCTTCCTATACGTTATCAATTAGTTGTGCAGCCATGGGATGATTTTGCAGGGCTAGGAGAACCAGTGCGTCTCTTTGAGTGCTGGTGAACATCCAGTTGCACGCAATTAAGCACCCTTCCATTGTTGTGCTCCGGCACCTGCCAGGTCTCACGAGCCTGGCCCCCTTCCCCCTTCGCCGCCCCCGCCCGATCACTCCGAAAGTTCCCACCGATGCCCAGAATATGTCTAGTTGAAGTGAAGTTCCCGTCCATTAGACGTCGAGAAAAATAGATTGAGTTTCACGAGGTATGTTGTTTGTCCGCTGAAGCTGCCTGTCTTCTCCCGCGCTGCGCCGAGTGGGGAAATCGTGCTGCCTCAAATCTGAGGCCTAGTCCAAGAGCCCCCAGCCTTTCGACATCTCCCACACAAGCAGAGATGCACCATGCGGCGCCATTTCCCCAAATTCTTGACTGGGTATGCGTTTCGGGGTGGTCTCAGCGCTGGTTCATATTTTCCCATAACTTGTGTTTTTATTGCGTCCTGTGATATTTTGCATTAGCCATATATTATGGAGTTCCCAGGCACACCCCATACCGTGTATTGTGGACAGCGTGGGCGGGTGATGAATTAGTTGGATCAGAACAATCAACCTAAAGATTCACGTATGGGGCTCCAGGGTGAAAATATTGATAAATTATTTTGGTTTTACCCGATGGAGCAGCATGGGATATATTCAGGGCCGTTGGAAGTGTGTGGCAGTGTTGGGTTAAATTACTAATTGTGGCCACAAAAAAAAAGGCAAATTATATGGCATAATGCGACACATTTTGTGGAAGTATTTCGTCACTGTTTTGTCATCTTTACACATGTTAATACTGGGAAAAAAGTTTTCACTTCATTGGTATTAGTTCAACACCCAAATACAGCAACAATCAACTGAAAGGTGATTGAGCAAACCTTCCAAAGATCCTTCCATTGCATGGCAACACATGTTGCTTTGTTTTTAGTAATTTTTCATCCGTTTAACAGAAAAATGTTTTTGTTAAAATTTGAAGATTATGCAGCAGATAATGGATTATGTGCCAAAGGAGGAAAATCTATACTTATGAGGAAAAAGCTGGGGTGGTAAAATCGCATAATCCCAGTGGCCTGGTTATGTTGGGAGCATTTGTGTAGCACATTTTTACCATGTATATTATCCCGTGTTTCTGGGATTCCCATTGACTGGAGTCAAGTGGTAGGTTGGCATTGTTTTTGGTATTTTTTGTAATGATTTGAAAGGGAAAATGGCTGCTTATATCCTTTTGTGAATCTGTGGCGGGTATTAAGGCCCATATTTATACTTTTTGACGCACAACTGCGCCAACGCAGTTGTGCGTCAAAAATTTTAACGCCGTCTAACGCCATTCCAAAGCGCCATGCGGGCGCCTTATTTATTGAATGACGTTAGCCGGCGCAGCTGACTGGTGTGCGTAAAAAAAAATGACTCACACCAGGCAGCGCCGGCGTAGGGGAAAATGGAGCTTGGGCGTCAAAAAATGGGGCAAGTCAGGTCTGAGGCAAAATTCATGCCTCAACCCGATTTGCGCCATTTGTTTTTACGCCCAACCCCCATTGAAATGACTCCTGTCTTAGCAAAGACAGGAGTCATGCCCCCTTGCCCAATGGCCATGCCCAGGGGACTTATGTCCCCTGGGCATGGTCATTGGGCATAGTGGCATGTAGGGGGGCACAAATCAGGCACCCCTATGCCACAAAAAAAATACGAAAAAAATACTTACCTGAACTTACCTTAACTTCCCTGGGATGGGTCCCTCCATCCTTGGGTTTCCTCCTGGGGTGGGCAAGGGTGGCAGGGGGTGTCCCTGGGGGCATGGGAGGGCACCTCTGGGCTTCTTCTGAGCCCACAGGACCCTTAACGCCTGCCCTGACCCAGGCGTTAAAAAACGGCACCCATCAGGCTGGGTGCCGTTTTTAAGGCCTGCCCCCTCCTGTGCGTCAAAATGACGTCACAGTATAAATAAGGCGCACAGGCCTTAAAATCATTTTTTGGAAGGGAACGCCTACCTTGCATATAATTAACGCAAGGCTGGTTCCCCCTTCTAAAAAATGACGCACATGGTGGAACTTTGACACCCGCGGGGTCGGACGTCAAAGTATAAATATGGGGCAGTGTTTGGGCCGATTGTGCATCAAAAAATTTGACGCACATTCGGCGCAAAGAGAGTATAAATATGCCCCTAAGTGAATAGGACTTTCTTTCAGTCTGCTGCCAGTACACGGTCTTAGGGTTGTTGTTCTACTCTATGGCATTATTAGTTGACTGGAAAGCTTTGATGTAATATTATGCTCATGTGTGTGTTGTGTATGTATACAATTACTTGTTATGAATGGTTTAAAGGTGGTTGAGTGGAAATAGGTGTATTGTTGAGTTGGCAACATGTGAGGGTGCCAGAAGACCATGCCCATTGAGAACAGTCTGCTGGAAATACATGCACCTTGGTTTAGTGTGGCAGCATTGAAGATGGCTAGGCTGGAGTCTCTGCAGGGAGGCAGGTAGCATGCTATTTGTATTCAATATCATGAAATGGCTGTCACAATGTGGCCAATCAGGATTAGTCAAGCTTTATGCGTCTATCTCCTTTATTGTCGGCCCAAGATGTCAGCATTGGTGATAAGCATTTGCACATTCTAACCTTAAAACACAGATGCTGTGCTACATATTGCACACTGTGTTTCACCTTTCATCTCCAAAGCATGAGTCGGGCACTCAAACACAGCAGAATCCAGAATCTCACATATGTCTGAAACTGACCAACAGATCTCCAGCAGCATTATACTTTGCTTAGGCAGAAAGCAACTCACAGTGCATCAAGATGCATGGAGTCTACCACATCGAATAATTTCAGCGTGCTTTTATAGGTCTGTTGACCAACTTAGTCAAAAATTGCAGTCATCATATAGGAGTAAGATCATTTTCAATACAGTGTCACATATTACGACAATAAACCTAGGGGCATATTTATACTCCATTTGCGCCGGAATTGCGTTGTTTTTTTTAACGCAATTTCGATGCAAAACTAACTCCATATTTATACTTTGGCGTTAGACACGTCTAGCGCCAAAGTCCATGGAGTTTGCATCATTTTTTAGCGTGGACACCTACTTTGCGTTAATTATATGCAAGGTAGGCGTTCCCGTCTAAAAAATCGACTCCGAGGCATGTGCGTCGGATTTATACCCCCGGGCAAAATTCACGCCCGGGAGTGGGCGGGTCAAAAAAAATGACGTACGCCCGCTTTTGCGCCGTTTTTTTAGCGCCTGCAAAAGGCAGGCGTTAAGGGACCTGTGGGCTCTGAAGGAGCCCAGAGGTGCCCTCCCATGCCCCCAGGGACACCCCCTGTCACCCTTGCCCACCCCAGGAGGACACCCAAGGCTGGAGGGACCCATCCCAGGGACATTAAGGTAAGTTCAGGTAAGTATTATTATTTTTTTTTTTGTGGCATAGGGGGGCCTGATTTGTGCCCCCCCTACATGCCACTATGCCCAATGACCATGCCCAGGGGACAGAAGTCCCCTGGGTATGGCCATTGGGCAAGGGGGCATGACTCCTGTCTTTGCTAAGACAGGAGTCATGTCAATGGAGGTTGGGCGTAAAAAAAAAATGGCGCAAATCCGTTTGAGGCCTGAATTTTGCCTCAGACCTGACTTGCCCCATTTTTTGACACACAACCCCCATTTTCCCATACACCGGCGCTGCCTGGGGCATGGCCATTGGGCAAGGGGGCATGACTCCTGTCTTTGCTAAGACAGGAGTCATTTCTATGGGGGTTGGGAGTGAAAAAAAATGGCGCAAATCGGGTTGAGGCAAAAAAATTGCCTCAACCTGACTTGCCCCATTTCTTGACGCCCAAGCCCCATATCCCCCTACGCCGGCGCTGCCTGATGTACGTCGTTTTTTTTAACGCACACCAGACGGCGCCGGCGGCTAACGCCGGCTAACGTCATTCAATAAATACGGCGCCCGCATGGTGCTTCAGAATGGCGTTAGCCGGCGCTAATTTTTTTGACACAAAACTGCGTTGGCGCAGTTTTGCGTCAAAAAGTATAAATATGGGCCCTAATTTATACACAGTTGAGCCGTGGATGGGCTAATGCAGAAAACTTCTCAATCACACAACCAAATTACACTCTCAAATCATATTGTAAATAAAAACTCTACTTGGGTTATCGTAAATCAAATACATAGTAGAGAAACTTTCCTAAAGCAGCCGCCAATTCTGAATACTCATTCTCATCACTTTCTTCTGATAGGAATCATATGGAAGGTCACAATCTTCACTGCCACCTCAGAAATCACAAACTTAAACATCAAAATTAATTAAGAAAATTCATAGGTCCAAAGACCATCACATTCCTTTGCAATTCAAGTCAGCAAACAAATATCATCAGATTATTATTAAATAGCACCATGTATGTCAGATTCTATTCTGACCTTTATGGTAGTCCACATCATAATGAATACATGTATACCAACCTATCTTAGAAGTACTGCTTTCTCGCTACTCAAACCGAAAGGTACCTTATAGCGAGTGTATAATGGAGAGTCTTGCTACATTGTAGACTTGCAGACAAACGTACCCTTCGGTTTGAATACAGAGGAAAAACTAGCAGTACATCTTAATAATTTTACTGCAAATTTTACAGTGATATTATCAAAGATGTCATAGCAGATATCATCAGTGATGTAATATCTGGGGTAATTAGCAGTGCATGGTGAGGGTTCAAGTTATAGCTACATTAGGACACAAGTTTTTTTTACTTGAGATAACCATAACTATAACTGCTGAATTTCTATGGTTTTGTGCAAGTAAAATGTGAACCTAACTATATGGTTTGTTTAATTCTATTTTCTAACTATAACGCCCCTGTAACCTTTGGTTCGTTCTGTGAATTTCCATTTTTTTCAACATTAAGTAATATTAAATTCCGGGATCTGTGCACGAAGATATAGCTTCCTGCCAAATTTGGTGTAATTCCGTTCAGCGTTTCAGGCTGCAGTAGTGTCTAAAGACCAAATAGGGAAAACTCTTTTTGTGACATCCCCTTTTTCTTAGCCCCCGCTTGAAGAATCACTCCAAAACTTTCATGACAGCAGCTAAAGTGAGTTGCAAACTAGTTTTGAAATTTGCTAACTAGTCTTGAAAATTGTGTGATGATTCGCCAAACGTGCCAAAGTTAAAAGTATTGGAAAAACAAAGAATGCTTTTCCTATGAAAACCTGGTCCTAACTATAACTATATAACTACTATACTAACTAATATATATATATATATATATATATATATATATATATATATATATATATATATATATATATATATATATATTTATATATATATATATTCACTGAAAAAAAAAGGTTAGAGGAACTTTATAGTAAGGCTCACATTTCAAACATACAAAACCATAGAAATTCACCAGTTATAGTTAGAGTTACCTCAAGTAACTATAACGTGCACCCTCGCCATGCACAGTTTTTTTGTCAAATTTGTGGGGTAATTAGCAGTGCATGGCAGCGGTGCAAGTTATAGTTACAGCAAAAAACAACTTTTTCTATAGAACTAGGTCCTAACTATAACTACCTACCGCCAATAGGGATACATATATATATATATATATATATATATATCATATATATATCAAACCAAAACCCTTTCAAGGATAGAGCGACGCATAAATTATGCAAAAAACAAAGGAGAACTCTGGGAAGTTCCCAATTTTAGGTGGAGAGCTGCTCTAGTAAGGAGCACCCTGCAACACAAGCAACACTCTAGATTTGCTCACCTCAAATGTCTGCTTATCTAGCAAAGTCTTTAAGCATAGGATTAGCACAGTGCCATCCTTGCCGAGCTAGATAGTGACAAAGGCCCGTATTTATACTTTTTGACGCTAAACTGCGCTAACGCAGTTTAGCGTCAAAAAGTTTAGCGCCGGCTAACGCCATTCTGAAGCGCCATGCGGGCGCCGTATTTATTGAATGGCGTTAGCCGGCGCTAGCAGACCGGCGCTGCCTGGTGTGCGTGGAAAAAAACCACGTACACCAGGCAGCGCCGGCGTTGGGGAAAATGGCGTTAGGGCGTCTTAAAATGGGGCAAGTCAGGTTGAGGCAAAAAAATCACCACCACCCGATTTGCGCCATTTTTAACGACGCCCAGACGCCATTTACATGACTCCTGTCCAGGAGTCATGCCCCCTTGCCCAATGGCCATGCCCAGGGGACTTATGTCCCCTGGGCATGGTCATTGGGCATTGTGGCATGTAGGGAGGCACACATCAGGCCCCCCTATGCCAAAAAATAAAATAAAATAAAAACAAAATTATACTTACCTGAACTTACCTGAATGTCCCTGGGATGGGTCCCTCCATCCTTGGGTGTCCTCCTGGGGTGGGCAAGGGTGGCAGGGGGGGTCCCTGGGGGCATGGGAGGGCAGCTGTGGGCTCATTTTGAGCCCACAGGTCCCTTAACGCCTGCCCTGACCCAGGCGTTAAAAAGAGGCGCAAATGCGGGGTTTTTTGCCCCCCCCACTCCCGGGCGTGATTTTTGCCCGGGAGTATAAATACGACGCATTGCGTCGCAGTCATTTTTTTAGACGGGAACGCCTACCTTGCATCTCATTAACGCAAGGAAGGCGTTCACGCAAAAAAATGACGCTCATTCCTCATACTTTGGCGCTAGAGGCGTCTAATGCCAAAGTATAAATATGGCGTTAGTTTTGCGCCGAATTTGCGTTGAAAAAAACGACGCAAATTCGGCGCAAACGGAGTATAAATATGCCCCAAAGTCTTTTGCCATTTGTACAGCAAAATTTTTAAGCATAGGATTGACATAGTGTCATCCTTGCCGAGCTGTAAAATAACAAAAGCCATTTACCACTCCAGGCACAGTATTACAGCTTTGGACTGGTCAAATACTGTCCAAGCCAACCTGGAATGAGCAAAGCAACCTCTGACATGAGTTTCGTTCTCATTAGAGCTCTTCAGAGGGGTATAGCTTTGTCCAGACACAAGGGAGCACCCAGTATAAGTCAAACCAAAACCTTTTCAGGGATAGAGCGATGCATAAATTATGCAAAAAACAAAGGAGAACTCTGGGAAGTTCCCAATTTTAGGTGGAGAGCTGGTCTAATAAGGAGCACCCTGCAACACCAGCGTCTGCTTATCTAGCAAAGTCTTTAAACATAGGATTAGCACAGTGCCATCCTCGCCGAGCTAGATAGTGACAAAGGGGCATATTTATACTCTGTTTGCGCTGAATGTGCGTCAAAAATTTTGACGCACAATTGGCACAAACCATGCCCCATATTTATACTTTGATGTCCGACCCCGCGGGCGTCAAAATTCCACCATGTGCGTCATTTTTTGGAAGGGGGAACCAGCCTTGCGTTAATTATATGCAAGGTAGGCTTTCCCTTCCAAAAACTGACTTTAAGGCCTGTGCCCCATATTTATACTCTGACGTCATTTTGACGCACAGGAGGGGGTGGGCCTTAAAAAACGACGCACAGCCTGATGGGCGCCGTTTTTTAACGCCTGGGTCAGGGGAAGGCGTTAAGGGACCTGTGGGCTCGGAAGGAGCCCAGAGGTGCCCTCCCCTGCCCCCAGGGACACCCCCTGCCACCCTTGCCCACCCCAGGAGGACACCCAAGGATGGAGGGACCCACCCCAGGGAAGTAAAGGTAAGTTCGGGTAAGTATTTTTTTCAGATTTTTTTTGTGGCATAGGGGGGCCAGATTTGGGCCCCCCTACATGCCACTATGCCCAATGACCATGCCCAGGGGACAGAAGTCCCCTGGGTATGGCCATTGGGCAAGGGGGCATGACTCCTGTCTTTGCTAAGACAGGAGTCATGTCAATGGAGGTTAGGCGTAAAAAAAAATGGCGCAAATCCGTTTGAGGCCTGAATTTTGCCTCAGACCTGACTTGCCCCATTTTTTGACACACAACCCCCATTTTCCCATACACCGGCGCTGCCTGGTGTGAGTAATTTTTTTTTACGCACACCAGTCCGCAGCACCGGCTAACGTCATTCCATAAATAAGGTGCCCGCATGGCGCGTTGGAATGGCGTTAGCCGGCGGTAAAATCTTTGACTCCCAACTGCGTTGGTGCAGTTGTGCGTCAAAAAGTATAAATATGGGCCAAAGTCTTTTGCCATTTGTACAGCAAAATCTTTAAGCATAGGATTGACATAGTGTCATCCTTGCCGAGCTGTAAAATAACAAAAGCCATTTACCACTCCAGGCACAGTATTACAGCTTTGGACTGGTCAAATACCGTCCAAGCCAACCTGGAATGAGTAAAGCAAACCCTAACACGTGTTTCACTCTCATTAGAGCTCTTCAGAGAGGTATAGCTTTGTCCAGACACAAGGGAGCACCCAGTATAAGTCAAACCAAAACCCTTTCAGGGATAGAGCGACACATAAATTATGCAAAAAAACAAAGGAGAACTCTGGGAAGTTCCCAATTTTAGGTGGAGAGCTGCTCTAGTAAGGAGCACCCTGCAACACCAGCTACCCTCTAGATTTGCTCACCTCAAATGTCTGCTTATCTAGCAAAGTCTTTAAGCATAGGATTAGCACAGTGCCATCCTTGCCGAGCTAGATAGTGACAAAGGGGCATATTTATACTCCGTTGGCGCCGGATTTGCGTCGTTTTTTTTGACGCAAATTTGACGCAAAACTAACTCCATATTTATACTCTTGCGTTAGACGCGTCTAGCGCCAAAGTCCATGGAGTTTGCGTCACTTTTTAGCGTGGACACCTACTTTGCGTTAATGATATGCAAGGTAGGCGTTCCCGTCTAAAAAATTGACTCTGAGGCATGTGCGCCGTATTTACACTCCCGGGCAAAAATCATGCCCGGGAGTGGGCGGGTCAAAAACAATGACGTCCAGCCGCTTTTGCGTCGTTTTTTAGCTCCTGGTCAGGACAGGCGTTAAGGGACCTGTGGGCTCGGAAGGAGCCCAGAGGTGCCCTCACATGCCCCCAGGGACCCCCCCTGTCACCCTTGCCCACCCCAGGAGGACGCCTAAGGATGGAGGGACCCATCCCAGGGAACATAAGGTAAGTTCAGGTAAGTAATTGTTTTTTTTTTTTGTGGCATAGGGGGGCCTGATTTGTGCCCCCCTACATGCCACTATGCCCAATGACCATGCCCAGGGGACAGAAGTCCCCTGGGCATGGCCATTGGGCAAGGGGGCATGACTCCTGTCTTTGCTAAGACAGGAGTCATTTCAATGGGGGTTGGGAGTTAAAAAAAATTGCGCAAATCGGGTTGAGGTGAAAATTTAGCCTCAGCCTGACTTGCCCGATTTTTTGGCGCCCAAGCTCCATATTCCCCTACGCCGGCTCTGCCTGGTGTACGTCATTCTTTTTTCACGCACACCAGGCAGCTCCGCCGGCTAACGTCATTGAATAAATACAGCGCCAGCATGGCGCTTCAGAATAGCGTTAGCTTTTTTGGCGCACAACTGCATTGGCGCAGTTGTGCGTCAAAAAGAATAAATATGGCCCAAAGTCTTTTGCCATTTGTACAGCAAAATCTTTAAGCATAGGATTGACATAGTGTCATCCTTGCTGAGCTGTAAAATAACAAAAGCCATTTACCACTCCAGGCACAGTATTACAGCTTTGGACTGGTCAAATACCGTCCAAGCCAACCTAGAATGAGTAACGCAACCCCTGACACGTTTTTCACTCTCATTAGAGCTCTTCAGAGGGGTATAGCTTTGTCCAGACACAAGGGAGCACCTAGTATAAGTCAAACCAAAACCCTTTCAGGGATAGAGCGACGCATAAATTATGCAAAAAACAAAGGAGAACTCTGGGTAGTTCCCAATTTTAGGTGGAGAGCTGCTCTAGTAAGGAACACCCTGCAACACCTGCGACACTCTAGATTTGCTTACCTCAAATGTCTGCTTATCTAGCAAAGTCTTTAAGCATAGGATTAGCACAGTGCCATCCTCGCCGAGCTAGATAGTGACAAAGTCTTTTGCCATTTGTACAGCAAAATCTTTAAGCATAGGATTGACATAGTGTCATTCTTGCCTAGCTGTAAAATAACAAAGCCATTTACCACTCCAGGCACAGTATTACAGCTTTGGACTGGTCAAATACCGTCCAAGCCAACCTGGAATGAGTAAAGCAACCCCTGACATGTGTTTCGCTCTCATTAGAGCTCTTCAGAGGGGTATAGCTTTGTCCAGACACAATGGGAGCACCCAGTATAAGTCAAACCAAAACCCTTTCAGTGATAGAGCAATTAATAAATTATGCAAAAAACAAAGGAGAACTCTGGGAAGTTCCCAATTTTAGGTGGAGAGCTGCTCTAGTAAGGAGCACCCTGCAACACCAGCGACACTCTAGATTTGCTCACCTCAAATGTCTGCTTATCTAGCAAAGTCTTTAAGCATAGGATTAGCACAGTGCCATCCTCGCCGAGCTAGATAGTGAGAAAGTCTTTTGCCATTTGTACAGCAAAATCTTTAAGCATAGGATTGACATAGTGTCATCCTTGCCGAGCTGTAAAATAACAAAAGCCATTTACCACTCCAGGCACAGTATTACAGCTTTGGACTGGTCAAATACCATCCAAGCCAACCTGGCATGAGTAAAACAACCCCTGACACGTGTTTCGCTCTCAAAATGGCTTTTGAGGTCTAGAGTGTCGCTGGTGTTGCAGGGTGCTCCTTACTAGAGCAGCTCTCCACCTAAAATTGGGAACTTCCCAGAGTTCTCCTTTGTTTTTTGCATAATTTATGCGTCGCTCTATCCCTGAAAGGGTTTTGGTTTGACTTATACTGGGTGCTCCCTTGTGTCTGGACAAAGCTATACCCTTCTGAAGAGCTCTAATGAGAGCGAAACATGTGTCAGGGGTTGCTTTACTCATTCTAGGATGGCTTGGATGTTATTTGACCAGTTCAAAGCTGTAATACTGTGCCTGGAGTGATAAATGGCTTTTGTTATTTTACAGCTCGGGAAGGATGACACTATGTCAATCCTATGCTTAAAGATTTTGCTGTACAAATGGCAAAAGATTTTGTCACTATCTAGCTCGGCGAGGATGGCACTGTGCTAATCCTATGCTTAAAGACTTTGCTAGATAAACAGACATTTGAGGTGAGCAAATCTAGAGTGTTGCTTGTGTTGCAGGGTGCTCCTTACTAGAGCAGCTTTCCACCTAAAATTGCAAACTTCCCAGAGTTCTCCTTTGTTTTTTGCATATATATATGCACACCCACCCACACACACCCATTATCTAGTGGCGGTCACCACTAGGTAGTATAGTTAGGACCTAGTTTCTATAAAAAGTTTTTTTTTTTACTTGGCTATATCTTTGGCGCCGCTTGACGAATCTTCATAAAACTTTCCGAAAAGATTTGCCAGTCAGGTCAGCTGCTGTCTGGAAAGTTTTGGGGTGATCCGTCCAGGATGGGGCCGAGAAAAAGGGAGGTCTCAAAACATGTTTTCCCCATTCATTTTTCCATAGGAATTTTGAACAGCGATAATGCTGAAACTACTGTACGGAATGACACCAGATTTTGCAGAAAGGTAGGTCCTGTCCAGAAAGAGTTTTTTTTTGTTTTGGTGTATTTCCGTTCAGAAGTTTTTGAGAAATTAAGGGGAAAATAAATTTCTATATCCAGGGACGTGAAGGATTCACAACCCCTTCTGATCTCGTGCTGAGATCCTATTGGCTGACAACACTTCATCAAGGAAGCCGTTGAAGTGTTGGCAGCCATCTTGGGACTCAACTGAAGCTGAGTCCCAGGAAAAAGGTGAAAAATAAAGAAAAGTAGCCAGGGTACGAACACCCTGACCCCTTAGCTCTGGTGGTGGGGTCCCAAAGGGACCCCCGCCAGGGCTAAAAAGCATTTTTATTTTACGGAGGATCTGCGGATCTGCCGTAAAATTAAAACAAGAACGAAGCACAGGGTCATTACTATAAAGCCTGCGGGTGGGCCAAGCCCCGGGGGCATTCTTATTATAATGCACGGAGGGCCACCTGACCCCCTTGCGCTGACCCAAGGACTGCTGCCCCCCAGGAGCATTAATGAAAGTAATTGCAGGGGGGCGCCCGGCCCCCTGCATCCTGGGGATCATCACCTTCCTGGGGCTTTATATATATTTAGGACAGGGGGCTGTGTGGCCCCTGTAGCCCCAGGGATCACCGCCCAGGGGCATTGATTATATTCTGTACGGGGGCCTCGCAGCCCTGGGATCACCTTCTCCCCAGCGCATTCTTTATACTCTGTGTGTGGGGGCCGCCCAGCCCCCCCCACAGCCCCTAGGATCATCACCTCCTCAGGGCTATATTAAAAAAAGTGATGAGGGTCTGTTTCGGATGCCCAGGCCCCGGAGATCACCACCTCCCTGGGGCTATTGTTGGAGGCGGGTCACGCTGCCCCCTTGAGGTGTCACGTAAGGCCCTGGGAACCTCCATCCCCAAGGGCCAGCTCCTGCTGTGTCCTGGGGTGCCGAACCCAAGGACATAGCTGTTTGCTGTGGCTTGGCTACAGCATTACAGCTGCAGCCAAGCCAGAGCAAACACTTTGGTTTTTGACAACAGGAACTGTCAAACGGGTCCCGCTATCAAAAACGGAAGCTTTCATCTCTATCCCTTGCATGCGTGCAGGGAACAGAGATGAAATGCTTCAGCTTGCTTGCTGAAGCAATGGCCCCATGAGGTAAGCCTTGAGGCTTACCCAGCGGTGCCAGCTAGCCCATAAAGAGAATTTTCAATAATAAAAAAATAATATATATATAAAAAAAATATGTAGAGACGGTGGGGGAGCCCTTGAGGGCTCCCTCACAGTCCCAGATAGTCCATAAAGGGCTAAAAAAAAACTTTAAAAAAAACCTTAATAGGTCAGTGTGAAGGTTGCAGACCTGCACGTTGAGCACTCAGGGTTCAAGTCCAGCTGGACTCGCTTCCCTTTTTATTTTTAAAAATTACAGATACTTTTTTAAAATTGTACAGAAATATCTCATTCTAAGTATATGATACATCAAAGCCTAAAAACTCTCTATATCTCTCCCTCTTACTTTTTCTCTCTCTCCCCGTCTCTCTTTCAATCAATTTCTCCCACTCACACACCAACTTAGTTATGTACCCATTCACAGACCCACTCAAACACTCATGCACCGATTCACAGACCCTCTCAGAGCCTCCTGCACCCACTCACAGACCCATTCAGACCCTCACAGACTCACTTACAGACCCACTCAGTTGCGCAACCACTCACAGACCCATTCTGACTCTCACACATCCACTCACAGACCCAATTTCACCCACACGCACCCACTCACAGACTCGCACACACACTGATGCACCCACTAAAAGAGTGATGTAAGCACTCTCACACCCAGACAGACACTCTCACATCTACTGTCACCCCCAGATACACCCTCTCACCCCTATTCTCTCACCCAGAGAGGCCACTCCCAACTCCTGCCGTGCACGCCCAAAGGGCCATGCACAGCATGGGATTAGGTGGTTAGGGTGGTTGGCCGCAGGGCTTGGCTGCAGGCCAGGTCTTTCGGGCAACCTTTGCTGTGCATGGGTGAAGGCTGTGCACGGTGCAAGGCTGGGTGCTTATAGGGGGTTGGTCTTGCCAGCCGCTTCTGCGTTAAAAAAAACATAGAAATTCACTGAAAAAAACAAAGGATGTTATAGCTGGGAAAAGTGAATTAAAAAAATTGAAATTCACTTAACAAAACAAAGTTTACAGGGATGTTATAGTTAGACTCACATTTTGAATGTACAAAACCATTGAAATTCACGAGTTCTAGTTAGAGTTACCTCAAGTAACTATAGCTCGCACCCTTGCCATGCACTGTTAATTAAGCCACAAATTACAGCAATCATGACATCCTTGATAACATAATTGATACTATAAATGTAATATTTACAGTGAAATTTTTGATGAAAAATATGTGCACGGCGGGGTCGCAAGTTATAGTTACCTTAGGGCACGAGTTATAGTTACTTGAGGTAACTCTAACAATAACTGGTGAATTTTGTACGTTTAAGATGTGAGCCTAACTATAACGTCCCTGTAATCTTTATTTTTTTAAGTGAATATACATATAATAATATATAAATACATACATACATGTTGCATAGTGGGAGTTGCCACCTGGTAGTTATAGTTAGGGCCTAGTATTTATAGAAAAAGCATTTTCTTACTTGGCTATATCTGTGGCGCCGATTGATGAATCTTCACAAAATTTTCCAAAAGAGTATGACAATCACATCAGCTGCTGTTTGGAAAGTTTTGGAGTTATCTGTTAAACGGGACCGAGAAAAAAGGGGGACCCAAAAAACGTGTGTTTGCCATGTTCATTTCAGTAGGGATTTTGAACAGGAATAGCTGCGAACCACTGGACGGATTTACAGCTAATTTGGCAGAAAGGTAGCTCTTGGTCTAGAAAGAGCCCTTTTTGTTATTTGGTGTGAATCCATTCAGTAGTTTTTGAAATATGAAAGAAAAAACAGATTTGTATATTTAAGGACGCAAAGGCTCTGCAAACCCTCCCGATCCCATGGTGAGATCTGATTGGCTGCCAACACCTCAACAAGGAATTGTTGGCAGCCATCTTGGGACTTTGCTTCAGCTGAGTCTCAGACAAAGGTTAAAAAAAGAAGAAAAAGGGGCCAGGGTAGGGACACCCTGACAACTTAGCTCCAGGGCAAAAAAGCATTTTCTTTTTAAATTGTTGCTGCAATTTTAGACTAGGTTGCAAATCTGCAGCAAAAATGTGAAAAAAACAAGCATGGTCTCCCGGGCTTGTTTTTATAAAGCCCCAGGTAGGCCAGGGTTCAGGTGGCATGTTACAAATAAAGGAGGGGGTGCACAGGGACCCCTTCCTGGGCTTACTGAAGCCCCAGGGACTGCCACCTCCTGAGGCTTAATTTACATCGAAAGCAAGGGGGCAGTGTGGCCATCCGTGCCCAGGGGACCACCAACTCCTTCCTGGGGCTGTTTTGATAATATGAGGGGGGCCGAGTGCCCCACCTCCGCAGCCCCAGGGACAGCCACTTCCCCGGGCTAACATGAAAGAATGAAGGGGGCCAGTTGTGGACACCTGGCCACAGGGACAGCCACCTCCCCAGGGCAAATACAACATTGGAGGGGGGGAAGGGGTGTAGGAGGCTGGCCTGGCTTGTAGTGAGTACCAAGGGGTACTTACACTCTGTACCAGGTCCAGTTATCCCTTATTAGTGTAGAAGAGGTGTTTCTAGCAGCTTAGGCTGATAGAAGGTAGCTATAGCATAGCAGCTTAGGCTGAACTAGGAGACATGCAAAGCTCCTACTATACCACTGGTGTCATATGCACTATATCATAAGAAAACACAATACACAGATATACTAAAAATAAAGGTACTTTATTTTTATGACAATATGCCAAAAGTATCTCAGTGAGTACCCTCAGTATGAGGATGCCAAATATACGCAAGATATATGTACACAATACCAAAAATATGCAGTAATAGCAAAAGGAAGTAATGCAAGCAGTGTAAAGTTACAGTAGATTGCAATAGGAGCACATAGGTATAGGGGCAACACAAACCATATGCTCCAAAAGTGGAATGCGAACCACGAATGGACCCCAAACCTATATGAGCTTGTAGAGGGTCGCTGGGACTGTAAGAAAACAGTGAGGGTTAGAAAAATAGCCCACTCCAAGACCCTGAAAAGTAGGTGTAAAGTGCACCTATATTCCCCAGAGAGCACAGAAGTCGTGATAGGGGAATTCTGCAAGGAAGACCAACACCAGCAATGCAACCAAAGTGGATTTCCAGACCTTAGTACCTGTGGAACAAGGGAACCAAGTCCAAAAGTCGCGACAATGTCGAGAGTGGGCAGATGCCCAGGAAATGCCGGCTGAGGGTGCAAAGAAGCTGCTACCGGATGGTAGAAGCTGTGGATTCTGCAAGAACGAAGAGGGCTAGAAACTTCCCCTTTGGATGATGGATGTCCCACATCGTGAAGAAGCTTGCAGACGTGTTCCCACGCAGAAAGACCGCAAACAAGCCTTGCTAGCTGCAAGGGTCGCGGTTAGGGTTTTTGGATGCTGCTGTTTCCCAGGAGGGACCAGGATGTCGCCACTTGGATGGGGAGACAGAGGAGGCGCCCAGCAAGTCAGGGAGCCCTCACAGAAGCAGGCAGCACCCGCAGAAGTACCAGCACAGGCACTTAGAAGAGGAGTGAACCGGAGTCCACGCGAAGTCACAAAAGGGAGTCCCACGACGCCGGAGGACAACTCAGAAGGTTGTGCACTGCAGGTTAGAGTGTCGGGGACCAGGCTTGGCTGTGCACGAAGGAAATCCTGGAAGAGTGCACAGGAGCCGGAGCAGCTGCAAATCACGCGGTACCCAGCAATGCAGTCTAGCATGGGGAGGCAAGGACTTACCTCCACCAAACTTGGACTGAAGAGTCACTGGACTGTGGGAGTCACTTAGACAGAGTTGCTGAGTTCCAGGGACCACGCTCGTCATGCTGAGAGGGGACCCAGAGGACCAGTGATGCAGTCTTTTGTTGCCTGCGGTTGCAGGGGGAGGATTCCGTCGTCCCACAGGAGATTTCTTCAGAGCTCCTGGTGCAGAAAGGAGGCAGGCTACCCCCAGAGCATGCACCACCAGGAAACAGGAGAGAAAGCGGCAGGATTAGCGATACAAGGTTGCAGTAGTCATCTTTGCTACTTTGTTGCGGTTTTGCAGGCGTCCTGAGCAGTCAGCGATCGATCCTTTGGCAGAAGGTGAAGAGGGAGATGCAGAGGAACTTGGATGAGCACTTGCATTCGTTATCTGAAGAATTCCGCAAAGCAGAGACCCTAAATAGCCAGAAAAGGAGGTTTGGCTACCTAGGAAGGAGGATAGGCTAGTAAGAAAGGTAAGAGCCTATCAGAAGGAGTCTCTGACGTCACCTGATGGCACTGGCCACTCACAGCAGTCCAGTGTGCCAGCAACACCTCTATTTCCAAGATGGCAGAGGTCTGGAGCACACTGGAGGAGCTCTGGGCACCTCCCCTCGGAGGTGCAGGTCAGGGGAGTGGTCACTCCCCTTTCGTTTGTCCAGTTTCGCACCAGAGCAGGGCTGGGGGAACCCTGAACCGGTGTAGACTGGCTTATGCAGAGATGGGCACCATCTGTGCCCATCAAAGCATTTCCAGAGGCTGGGGGAGGCTACTCCTCCCCAGCCCTGACACTTGTTTCCAAAGGGAGAGGGTGTAACACCCTCTCTCTGGGGAAGTCCTTTGTTCTGCCTTCCTGGGCCGGGCCTGGCTGGACCCCAGGAGGGCAGAAACCTGTCCGAGGGGTTGGCAGCAGCAGCAGCTGCAGTGAAACCCCGGGAAAGGCAGTTTGGCAGTACCCGGGTCTGTGCTAGAGACTCAGGGGATCATGGAATTGTCTCCCCAATGCCAGAATGGCATTGGAGTGACAATTCCATGATCTTAGACATGTTACATGGCCATGTTCGGAGTTACCATTGTGACGCTATACATAGGTAGTGACCTATGTATAGTGCACACGTGTAATGGTGTCCCCGCACTCACAAAGTCCGAGGAATTTGCCCTGAACGATGTGGGGGCACCTTGGCTAGTGCCAGGATGCCCACACACTAAGTAACTTAGCACCCAACCTTCACCAGGTGAAGGTTAGACATATAGGTGACTTATAAGTTACTTAAGTGCAGTGGTAAATGGCTGTGAAATAATGTGGACGTTATTTCACTCAGGCTGCAGTGGCAGGCCTGTGTAAGAATTGTCAGAGCTCCCTAAGGGTGGCAAAAGAAATGCTGCAGCCCATAGGGATCTACTGGAACCCCAATACCCTGGGTACCTCAATACCATATACTAGGGAATTATAAGGGTGTTCCAGTATGCCAATGTGAATTGGTGAAATTGGTCACTAGCCTGTTAGTGACAATTTGGAAAGCAGAGAGAGCATAACCACTGAGGTTCTGGTTAGCAGAGCCTCAGTGAGACAGTTAGGCATCACACAGGGAACACATACATATAGGCCACAAACTTATGAGCACTGGGGTCCTGGCTAGCAGGGTCCTAGTGACACATAACTAACATACTGAAAACATAGGGTTTTCACTATGAGCACTGGGCCCTGGCTAGCAGGATCCCAGTGAGACAGTGAAACCACCCTGACATATACTCACAAACAGGCCAAAAGTGGGGGTAACAAGGCTAGAAAGAGGCTACTTTCTCACACAACCCCCCCCCCCCCAAACGAAGGACAATAAGGCTAACCTTGGCCAGTTGAGACTTTATTGTCTAAGTGGTGATAAGTGGAGAGTAGCTCTGCAATAGACTGGTTACTCCCTTTATCATCCACTATATGGTTACTTCCTTGTAGGGATGTACACCACCCTGTTTGAAGTTTTTTAGCTAAGCAACAATGTGAAGATATATTTTTTAGAGTTTCTATCAGTAAGTTTTAGTTTAGAGCAGTGGGACCACTGGACCTATTTCTAGTGATGAGAATGCCAGACAGGGATGTTGTCTCAGTAAAGCCATAGCTGGGCAAAAACGTTGTCCATATGGCTGTAAGAGAGAACAAGGATGCTGTTTCTCTTGAGTTGGAGCAGGGCAGGGATGCTGTCCTATGAGCTCCACACTAGGGCAGGGTTGCTGTCCTAAGTGTTGAGGCAGTGCAGGGTTTCTGCACTAAAGTTTCTCTGGGAGGGTTGGAGGGATGCTCCATGTTAACTAAAATGGTGCTCTTTTTCTCACCAATATTAGTTATCCCACAGAGAGGTATTTCCACCTCAGGGATTACAGCTATGCCAGCTGGTGATTCCCTTGGAACAGGTGCCACCCAGAAGAGGTTTCTCCCACCACAGGAATGGTATCCTGAATGGCAGGGTGGTTAGGGGATACTGTGATACCTTTTTTACCTGTTGTTGGAGAGGGATCCTGAGTTTCCAGGCCTTTTTCTCTCCTTTGCTTTTTCATTTCAGTAGAAATGAGAGGGAACAATTCCTCAGGGATACCCAGCATGGCTGCATGGGTATAAAACTCTACCTCAGCCCAACCTGAGGCCTCTAGGCCATTACCTAAGAGACAGTCTACAGGTAAGCTAGGTGATACTACCGCCTGCTTAGGGCCAGTAACTCCACTCCAACTAAGCTGAACTATAGCTAAGGGAAGAAACTTAGTAGAGTTATAGACATCAATAATCTTATACTGTTGTCCAATGATGTGTTGTTCACAAGGCACTAGGTTTTCAGTCACCAAAGTGATACTGGGACCTGTGTCCCTGTAGGCCTGGGCCTCAACACCGTTTATTGAAACTGTCTGCCTGTACTTATCCATTGTAAGGGGACAAGCAGCCAGTGTGGCAAGGCCAATGCCACTAGGTGTGACAGAAACTGTCTTGGGACTGACTACCCCAGTTTCTATGATGGACCCATAAGTGAACCCAATTACACCCTTAGCTTGACTGTTGCCAGCAGTCCCACCACTATTACCACTACTGCTAGGGGCACTAGAGCTTGATGTATTAGTGGTGGTAGGCTCAGGGGGTTTACCTGGACAGGACTTATCCCCTGGCCTATGGCCTTTATTTTTACAAACAAAGCACCAAGGCTTTGTAATGTGTGTATGTTGTGAAGAAGAGGAAGAATTTGTTTTATCCCCACCCCCTGAAGAGTGTTTAGCATTTGGACTAGGATCTTTGGTTTTACCCTTGTCCCCATGCTTATCCTGAGATTTCTCACCATCTTTCTTCTTGCCATCCTTGTCACCCCCTGTATGAACTTTTCTGTTCACTCTTGTTCTGACCCATTTGTCTGCCTTCTTTCCCAATTCCTGGGGAGAGGTCAGATCTGAGTCCACTAGATATTGGTGTAACAAATCAGACACACAGTTATTCAGAATATGCTCTCTCAGGATTAGATTGTACAGGCTTTCATAGTCAGAAACTTTACTGCCATGTAACCACCCCTCCAAGGCCTTCACTGAATGGTCAACAAAGTCTACCCAGTCTTGTGAAGACTCTTTTCTGGTTTCTCTGAACTTAATCCTGTATTGTTCAGTGGTTAAACCAAATCCATCCAAGAGTGCATTCTTTAAAACTGTAAAATTATTGGCATCACTTTCCTTAACAGTAAGGAGCCTATCCCTACCCTTTCCACTGAAAGTTAGCCATAGGATAGCAGCCCACTGCCTTTGAGGGACCCCCTGTACCATACAGGCCCTCTTAAGTGCAGCAAAACACTTGTTAATGCCATCCCCCTCCTTGTAAAGGGGAACTATCTTGTGCAGATTCCTAGAATCATGTTCTCTCACATGATTGCTATCTGGAATACTGCTGCTGCCACCATGGGGTCCAAACCCCAACCTCTGTCTCTCTTTTTCTAAGTCTAGGGATTCCCTGTCTAGAGCCAGCTGTTGCTGTTTAAGCTTCAGTCTGGACTCTTCCACTCTCAACTTATTGAGTTCCCTTTCTAACATCTTGTCATCAGGGTGGGTGGGTTGGGAATGTCTTGACACAGAAGAATGATGTGAATGAACAGAGGGAGACCTGTCCCTAACAGTTGGCACCCTAACAACCTGGCCTCCAGGAACAAAAACATCCCTACTGTGATGGGAGCTTCTATTACTACCAGCATTGCTAGGTGGTCTGCTAAGGGGCAGATTAGGAAGGGCACCCTCTAACACTCTTACTGGGGGCTCCCCTGAGTCAGAGTGTGAGCTATCTCCTAACTTCTAAATTGAAGTGCCAGCTAAGGCCTTATCATTTTCAACAAGCATGTTAGACAATAACTCTCTAGAGGGGTTCTTTCCTACCACTAAACCTCTATCAATGCAGAGACTCCTTAGGCTCTTAAAGTTAAGGTGGTCATAAGCTGTGCTGACCAAATTAAGAGGAGTTCCTACATCAGACATGATAGAAAAGGTTTAGGGACAGATAAAAGAGAGAAAAACTTTTAGGACTTTTTAAAGAACAGCAAAAAAGATTTTTTTCAACTTTTTGAAACTTTTAGAAAGTTTAGGAGTACTTTTCAGAACTTAGCAGATAGTGTAAGAGAAGAAAAGCAAAACTTCTTGGTTAGGTGTACATACACTGAACTTGTTTTGTATATTATTCTCTTATGAAAAGTACACAATGACAAAGTGGTAAGTAGTTGCAAGTACTTATCCCACCGCTGCACAACCAATGTAGGAGGCTGGCCTGGCTTGTAGTGGGTACCAAGGGGTACTTACACTCTGTACCAGGTCCAGTTATCCCTTATTAGTGTAGAAGAGGTGTTTCTAGCAGCTTAGGCTGATAGAAGGTAGCTATAGCAGAGCAGCTTAGGCTGAACTAGGAGGCATGCATAGCTCCTACTATACCACTGGTGTCATATGCACAGTATCATAAGAAAACACAATACACAGATATACTAAAAATAAAGGTACTTTATTTTTATGACAATATGCAAAAAGTATCTCAGTGAGTACCCTCAGTATGAGGATGCCAAATATACACAAGATATATGTACACAATACCAAAAATATGCAGTAATAGCAAAAGGAAGTAATGCAAGCAGTGTAAAGTTACAGTAGATTGCAATAGGAGCACATAGGTATAGGGGCAACACAAACCATATACTCCAAAAGTGGAATGCGAACCACAAATGGACCCCAAACCGATGTGAGCTTGTAGAGGGTCGCTGGGACTGTAAGAAAACAGTGAGGGTTAGAAAAATAGCCCAACCCAAGACCCTGAAAAGTAGGTGTAAAGTGCACCTATATTCCCCAGAGAGCACAGAAGTTGTGATAGGGGAATTCTGCAAGGAAGTCCAACACCAGCAATGCAACCAAAGTGGATTTCCGGACCTGAGTACCTGTGGAACAAGGGGATCAAGTCCAAGAGTTGCGACAATGTCGAGAGTGGGCAGATGCCCAGGAAATGCCGGCTGAGGGTGCAAAGAAGCTGCCACCGGATGGTAGAAGCTGTGGATTCTGCAAGAACGAAGAGGGCTAGAAACTTCCCCTTTGGAGGATGGATGTCCCACATCGTGAAGAAGCTTGCAGAGGTGTTCCCACGCAGAAAGACCGCAAACAAGTCTTGCTAGCTGCAAGGATCACGGTTAGGGTTTTTGGATGCTGCTGTGGCCCAGGAGGGACCAGGATGTCGCCACTTGATGAGGAGACAGAGGGGGCGCCCAGCAAGTCAGGGAGCCCTCACAGAAGCAGGCAGCACCCGCAGAAGTACCGGCACAGGCACTTAGAAGAGGAGTGAACCGGAGACCATGCGAAGTCACAAAAGGGAGTCCCACGACGCCGGAGGACAACTCAGAAGGTTGTGCACTGCAGGTTATAGTGTCAGGGACCCGGGCCTGGCTGTGCACGAAGGAAATCCTGGAAGAGTGCACAGGAGCCGGAGCAGCTGCAAATCATGCGGTACCCAGCAATGCAATCTAGCGTGGGGAGGCAAGGACTTACCTCCACCAAACTTGGACTGAAGAGTCACTGGACTGTGGGAGTCACTTGGACAGAGTTGCTGAGTTCCAGGGACCACGCTCTTTGTGCTGAGAGGGGACCCAGAGGACTGGTGATGCAGTCTTTTGTTGCCTGCGGTTGCAGGGGGAGGATTCTGTCGTCCCACGGGAGATTTCTTCAGAGCTCCTGGTGCAGAAAGGAGGCAGGCTACCCCCAGAGCATGCACCACCAGGAAACAGGCGAGAAAGCATCAGGATTAGCGATACAAGGTTGCAGTAGTAGTCTTTGCTACTTTGTTGCGGTTTTGCAGGCGTCCTGAGCAGACAGCGGTCGATCCTTTGGCAGAAGGTGAAGAGAGAGATGCAGAGGAACTCAGATGAGCACTTGCATTCGTTATCTGAAGAATTCCCCAAAGCAGAGACCCTAAATAGCCAGAAAAGGAGGTTTGGCTACCTAGGAAGGAGGATAGGCTAGTAAGAAAGGTAAGAGCCTATCAGAAGGAGTCTCTGACGTCACCTGATGGCACTGGCCACTCAGAGCAGTCCAGTGTGCCAGCAACACCTCTGTTTCCAAGATGGCAGAGGTCTGGAGCACACTGGAGGAGCTCTGGGCACCTCCCCTGCGAGGTGCAGGTCAGGGGAGTGGTCACTCCCCTTTCCTTTGTCCAGTTTCGCACCAGAGCAGGGCTGGGGGATCCCTGAACCGGTGTAGACTGGCTTATGCAGAGATCGGCACCATCTGTGCCCATCAAAGCATTTCCAGAGGCTGGGGGAGGCTACTTCTCCCCAGCCCTGACACCTTTTTCCAAAGGGAGAGGGTGTAACACCCTCTCTCTGGGGAAGTCCTTTGTTCTGCCTTCCTGGGCCAGGCCTGGCTGGACCCCAGGAGGTCAGAAACCTGTCTGAGGGGTTGGCAGCAACAGCAGCTGCAGTGAAACCCCGGGAAAGGCAGTTTGGCAGTACCCGGATCTGTGCTAGAGACTCGGGGGATCATGGAATTGTCTCCCCAATGCCAGAATGGCATTGGGGTGACAATTCCATGATCTTAGACATGTTACATGGCCATGTTCGGAGTTACCATTGTGACGCTATACATAGATAGTGACCTATGTATAGTGCACGCGTGTAATGGTGTCCCCGAACTCACAAAGTCCGGGCAATTTGCCCTGAACGATGTGGGGGCACCTTGGCTAGTGCCAGGATGCCCACACACTAAGTAACTTAGCACCCAACCTTCACCAGGTGAAGGTTAGACATATAGGTGACTTATAAGTTACTTAAGTGCAGTGGTAAATGGCTGTGAAATAACGTGGATGTTATTTCACTCAGGCTGCAGTGGCAGGCCTGTGTAAGAATTGTCAGAGCTCCCTATGGGTGGCAAAAGAAATGCTGCAGCCCATAGGGATCTACTGGAACCCCAATACCCTGGGTACCTCAGTACCATATACTAGGGAATTATAAGGGCGTTCCAGTATGCCAATGTGAATTGGTGAAATTGGTCACAAGCCTGTTAGTGACAATTTGGAAAGCAGAGAGAGCATAACCACTGAGGTTCTGGTTAGCAGAGCCTCAGCGAGACAGTTAGGCATCACACAGGGAACACATACATATAGGCCACAAACTTATGAGCACTGGGGTCCTGGCTAGCAGGGTCCCAGTGACACATAACAAAAATACTGAAAACATAGGGTTTTCACTATGAGCACTGGGCCCTGGCTAGCAGGATCCCAGTGAGACAGTGAAAACACCCTGACATATACTCACAAACAGGCCAAAAGTGGGGGTAACAAGGCTTGAAAGAGGCTACCTTCTCACAGGGGGCGTGCAGCCCCCTTGAGGAGCCATAGATGGCCCTTGGGACCACCATCCCCCAGGGCCTGCTCCTGCTATGTCCCAGGTTCCCCACCCCTGGGACATAGCTGTTGGCTCTGACATGCTCACTGCACCACTGGATTCAAGCTAGCCTGGCTGATAAAGGGTAATACCCTGAAACCGGTCCCAGGATGCTTGTTTTATGTCCAGGGAGGACCTGGCCCAGCAGTTCGGGCTGGACTGTTCCCATGGGGAGCAGGGTCATGACTGATTTGCATATGGCTGGGTTCAAATTGGGGTGACGTGGCGAGCAAAATAACGATGGATTAACCCCAGATCTGTGACTGTGGGTGAGTGTTTGAAAAGTTTCAACACTCCGTCCATCATTTTATTTTATTTTGTTTTGTGGTGTTGCTTTGTGTGCCCTGAGTTGCAGGGGTATACCGAGACGTGGTTCCCTTGCTCGCTGCACCACTGGATTCAAGCTAGCCTGGCTGATGAAGGGTGATACCCTGAAACCGGTCCCAGGATGCTTGTTTCCTGTCCAGGGAGGACCTGGCCTAGCAGTTCAGGCTGGACTGTTCCCATGGGGAACAGGGTCAAGCTGATTTGCATATGGCTGGGTCCACACTGGGGTGACGTGGTAAGCAAAATAATGATGGATTAAACCCAGATCTGTGACCGTCCATCATTTTATTTTGTTTTGTGATGTTGCATCATCTGCATATGACAACACAGTTGTTGTTCAACCTGGGCTTTACAGTGAACGTGCCCAAGTCTCACCTGGAGCCCTCTCATAGCCCCCTGTCCATAGGGACAGTGCTGGATACAACATTGAATCAGGCCTATCCTCCGCCTCAGCGGATTCAGGACATTCAGGCGTTGATTCCAATGTTTCAAAATGGAGCAGTTGTTCCAATCCTCAAGGTCCTACATCTGCACGGTCTGTTCGCTTCTTGCATTCTGTTGGTCACTCATGCACGTAGGAACACATGAGGGCTCTCCAATGGTGCCTCCACAAGCAGTGGTTTCAACACAAAGGGGATCTCGAAGAGTCAATAACGATGTTGGGCTGTGGATGGCAACCTTTCCTAAGGAAGGCCATTTTGTCTACCACCTCCAGTGGCCACGTTCATAACGAATGCTTCCAGTCTTGGGTGGGGAGCTCATCTGGGGGACCTGGAGGTCAAAGGTCATTGGTCTCCAGTGGAACAGATGTTTCACATCAATCTGTTAGAATTGCAGGCGATACGTCTGGCTCTCAATGCCTTCCTCCTGTCCCTTTGCGGTCAGTCAGTTCAGGTCTTGATGAACAACACTACTGAGATGTGGTACATCAACAAGCAGGGAGGAGTAGGGTCGTACCTTCTCTGCAGAGAGGCTCTGCGACTCTGATCCTGGGCTCAGGACCATCGGATCTGCATAGTAGCAAACTATCTGGCCGAGGTTCTGAACGTACTTGCGGACAGTTGCAGTCGGCATTTCTCGGCCGAACACGAGTGGCGGCTCCATCCAGACCTAGTGCTTCACATCTTCCAGATTTGGGGTTTTCCACAGATAGACCTGTTTGCCTCTCGGGAGAACGCGCACTGACTGTCATTCTGCAGCCTCCAGTATCTGGTGCAAGGAGCATTGGGGGGTGCGTTTCAGATGTCTTGGTGCGGACAGTTGCTTTACGCGTTTCCCCCCATACCCTTGATTCCTCGGGTTCTGATGGAGATTCGCCAAGGCTGGGCCCAAGTAATTTTAATAGCTCTGGATTGGCCAAGAAGGGTGTGGTACTCAGACCTTCGCCAACTCTCATTGTGCCCTCTGCTCTGTCTCCCTCACAGGGCAGACCTTATCTCGCAGTCGCAGGAGAAGGTTCTACACCCCCACCTCCAGAGCCTGCACCTACATGCCTGGAGATTGAACGGGGCAATCTGCGTTCCTTTTCTTTCCCCCCAGAAGTGGTGGATGTTATTTTATCGGCCAGGCGACACTCCACCAAAACTGTCTATGCCAACAGATGGGCAACATTTGTTTCTTGGTGTGGAGAGAGGCAAATTGTTCCCTTAAAGGCCCATTTATCTTATGTTTTGCTTTTTGCCCTTTCTTTAGCACAACAGGGTTGTGCAGTTGAGAGTGCGAAGGGTTACTTATCGGCACTATCGGCCTTTCTGTGCCTGTCTGATCAACCTTCCTTGTTTAAATCTCCTATAGTTGTCAGGTTCTTGAGAGGCCTGACTAACAAGTTTCCTCCCACACCGTTTCTCATGCCTCAGTGGGATTTGAATTTGGTTCTTACTTTTTTAATGGGTTCACCATTTGAGCCTATGCATTCTTGTTCATTGAGGCTATTAGTCTTCAAAACAGTCTTCCTCATAGCTATCACGTCTGCTAGGCGTGTGAGTGAGCGCCAGGCTCTAAGGGTCAAACCTCCCTTTACATCCGTTCATGCTGACAAGGTGGTGTTGAGAACCAGGGCGGCTTTCCTTCCTAAGGTTGTCACTCCCTTCCATATGGGGCAGTCTATTACTCTTTCATCCTTCTACCCTCCTCCCCACCCTTCAAAGGGTGGAGAAAGACTTCATCCCCTAGACCTGAGAAGAGCTCTGAGTTTTTATATTGAAAGGACAAAAGACTTTTGTGTTGATGACCAACTCTTCATTGGATGTGTGGGCAAGATGAAGGGCAAAACCGTCCACAAGAGAACCATCTCCAGGTGGGTCATTCTTTGCATAAAGATCTGTTATTCACTGGAAAAGAAGGTTCCTCCTGAGCGTATCGGAGCCCATTTCACCAGGGCTAATTCTGGCACTTTGGCCTTGGCTAGAGGTGTACCAGTTGTGGATATTTGTGAGGCAGCAACTTGGGCTTCCCTCCACACATTCGCAAAGCATTATTGCTTGGATTCGGAAGTTAGGAGACTCAGACATTTTGCACGTTCTGTGTTGCAGGATTTCTTGGTGACCGGTCAGGCACCTACCTCCGAGTGTGGTACTGCTTTGAGACTCTATTCACAAGGTGAGGAATTCACAGGTAGTTGTATCCATCAGAAAAAAAAGTTACTTACCTTCAGTAACGCTTTTTCTATTGGATACATTAGCTACCTGTGGATTCCTCACAGTACCACCCGCCTCCCTGTTGCCTGATTGGTAATACCAAGACTTCTTTTGCTAGATATGTATATACGTTTTTGGGTGTTTTTATATAAATAAATATTGTGTTTATATTGTATTTAGATTGGTATACATATGTTATTTTTGTGAGGTCGGTTTTCACCTGTTCATCTTAAAGGCACATAAAAAATGGTGAAACTGACGTCAGTCTGCCGGCGAGGACCTCTTATTGCCACGATGACGTCGGACAGAGTTGCGTGCAGAGCCCTGTAATTGTGACGTCCTCGTTGACGTGAAGAGCTGGGAAGAAAGTTTCCGTTGAATGCTGGCACATTGGGAGAATTCATAAGGTGAGAAATCCACAGGTAGCTACTGTATCCATCAGAAAAAGCATTACCAAAGGTAAGTAACTTGTTCATATATATATATATATATATATATATATATATATAGAGAGAGAGAGAGAGAGAGAGAGAGACCCAGTCACCCGAATGCCAAAACAAGCATGAAAAAATCTGAACACTTTAGAAACACCCAGAACTTTCATTGATTGAGTACACAATGCCTGCATACTCCTCTGTCAGCCACATGTAATGACCTCTTTTTATGTCAAGCCTATCAGACAGTGCGCTGTCTGGTTGCGACAGACATATTGTGGCCTTACCAAGAACACTACTTACCATTGAATGGCTTTCCTGTGACCTTCATTTGCCTGCTTCATGTTTGTGTCCCAGCTTGTCAATCTTGTTTGTCCCTCCCATGGACCATTGTCTCTGTACCATCTCTTTTGAGTGGTTGGCTTTTGAGCTTCCACAGCTTGCTTTTCAATCTCTAGTTTTTCCTTTTTTTGTTTAAGTACTTCACAAAAGTGCATGTGTTTTCCAGCTGTCTCCCTCGTGCTTCCCTTCTCTTCCCTTGCACTCAGTGTTGCTCACAGTCATCCTTGTGCTTCTCCCTATTGCCCTTCTTGTTGCGCTCATTCTTGTGTCTTCTCCTTTGCTTTCTTGCCCTTGGGTGTCTCCCCCGCCCTCCATGTGGCTTTCCCCCACCTGTGCTCTAGTTCTCTGTCACTTGCTACTTCCATTCCACACCCCCTGTGTTACTCCCCCTCCCACCTGCAACCACATATCGCTCCCATTGACCAGCACTTTAAAATAATCTTTTTTGTGCATCTTTGTATTTGTTGATCCAAGAAAAACAAGCATTTGCAATGCAGTGGGTCTAACGTTTGCTCGAGTTAGAGCTATTAGCATTGTAAACCACTAACCAGACTTTTCTGATGGATACACCGTGGATTCCTCACCTAAAGAATTCTCCCCTCGCGCCAGCTTCGACGGAAATTTCTTCTAGCTCTGCACATCGACGATGACGTCACAATCGCCCGACTCCGCGCGACGCCGTATGACGTCATCTAGGCAATAAGAAGCCCTCGTCGACGTGCAGACGTCAGTTCCCTTTTTTCCGTGCCTTTGAATAACGTTTTTTCTTCGAGGCTAACAGGGAGCTACAGTTGCGCATCTGTAGTTACAATGTCGCAGCCAAGAAAATCTGGTTTTAAGCCTTGTAACCAGTGTGGGAGTTGAATGTCGGTCACTGACCCCCATGAAAATTGTATCTGGTGCCTTAGTTCTGACCATGAGGTCGAGTCATGCGGTTCCTGCCAGCGCATGAACCCTAAGGCGCTTAAGGAAAGAGAGGCTAAATTGTTCCTGGCCCGTTCCAAGAAGAGGAAGGAAAGGCGAAATCGGAGAGAGTCCTCTTCGAAATCTTCGAGGACTCATCGTCGTCATGGAGACTCTCGGCGCCGTCACGACTCCCGGCGCCGATCGAGTAGAGGTTGGTCCAGGTCCAGATCTGCATCTCCATCAGCTCGATGCCGTCTGACGGGGGAGATTAGCCCGACCGTCACTCCTACGCCTCCTACGACTCCGACTTCACCTTTGTCGGTGTTTGAAGTCGAGCCTCTTCAGGAGCCAGTGGCTTCTCCAGAGCAGGAGTTGTCTGGCCCATCATCGGCTTCTATGCCGGCGCCGACACCGCAAGCATAGCCAGCTTTCCCGGCGCCGGGTTCGGCTCCAGCAGCATTTTTAAATGCCATGTTCAATATCTTTTCCACCATGGCGCCTGGTGGAGGGCATGCGGGTCCGTCGGGCCCTTTGGCTTTTAATTTGGGTGCTCCGGCTCCTTACAAGCCGACGCCCTTCATACCATTTTTGCCGTCTGGAGCTGCTACGGCACCGATGCCCTTGGTGTCACCAAGGAGACCAGTGACGCCTACAACGTCGGCAACTCCGGCGCCAGTGGAATCTCCACGGATCCAGTCTACTGTCAAGGTGCCTGTGGCACCTGAGGGTTCGGCGTCGGATGGATCCGAAGAACGGCGCCGGCGAAGATCTTCGGCGTCGGCCGACGCCTTATCGACGCCGGGTCTCGAGTCCAGACTCCGGTCCAGACGTCTAGCTTTGCGCCTCCTGGAGGAAGAGGAAGATAGCAGGCAACATCTGGAAGAAGGCGAAATCTTGGAGCCTTCGGGTGATTTTCAGGGACTGGACACTGCAAGCGGTATTGATACTTCCCCTGAATGGGATTTGGCTTCCCCTGCGTAATATACTGAAGAGGCTGCATCTTTTCATGCAGTAATAAGGAAGGCTGCATACTTTTTAGATCTTCCTCTTCCAGCTGCTGAGGTGAAAAGGAACCTTTTGACGGAAGTGCTGCATCCGGCCTCTGTGGTGGCGGAGCCTCTCTTGCCCTTCAATGAGGCTCTCCTGGACCCCATCAAGGACATTTGGAAGAAACCTGTGACTTCTACAGCTGTCAACAGGGCGGTAGCAAGGCGTTATCGTGCGGCTCCAGGTGACCCGGACTTCCTCTCCAAACATCCAACTCCGGAGAGTTTGGTTGTTCAGAATTCCTGTTCTTCCCGTTCGTCTCCTGGTTCATTCCCCGGGACCCCTGCGGACAGGGAGTCAAAGAAAATGGACCACGCTGCAAAGAAGGCCTTTTCGTCATGCAGTATGGCCTTGAAGTCGACCAATACAACCTGCATTTTGGGACGTTATATTCATGCCCTTATGGAGGAAGCAAAAGGTCATCCAAACTTGCCACAAGAGGAGTTGCATTTGCTAGCGGACACTCAGGTGGCGGCGACCCAGGTGATCCAGTCTGGGTTGGACACCTCTGACTCTGTGGCAAGGGCTGTGGGCACATCCATAGTATCGAGACGTCAGGCCTGGCTGCGCTCATCAGGCTTTTCTACAGATGTGCAGGCGACTCTCCTGGATCTGCCTTTTGATGGAGAAAAACTCTTTGGGACAAAGGCAGATTCTGCTCTTAAACGGTTCATAGAGAGCAGAGCCACAGCGAGGTTGTTAGGACTTCAGGCAGCTACTTCCTCTTCCTTTAGATCGTATAGGAAGTTTAGGGGTTTTGGACGTGGCTCCTCCTTTCGTGGCAGATTCCAGGCACCACAACAACAATCTGCAAGCTCCCTGCCTTACAGATCCTTTAGAGGCAGGGCAGAGTACGTACAAGAGGAGCAACCCAGCAGCACTCTGCCTCTTCCTCGGAAGGGGTGCAGCAGGGAAAGCAGCCTTAGTCCTCCTCCACTCCCTGTTCACTTGTCTCTGGTAGGGGGGAGACTTGCCCAATTTCTTCCAATGTGGGAGTTTATAACATCAGACTCTTGGGTCATCGACATTGTGAAGAGAGGGTATGCTCTTCCTTTCGGGAGTTCCCTCCTCCCTTCCCTCCCCGCCCATCCTTCTGTTCGGAAGACCATCTTCTGTTACTGCAACAGGAGGTGTTATCCCTATTGGCAAAAGGCGCAGTAGAGTTGGTTCCCGAGCAGAAGAGGGGTCACGGCTGTTATTCAAGATACTTCCTGATCCCCAAAAACGATGGTCGGTTGAAACCAATTCTGGACTTGAGGATTTTGAATTGGTTCCTCAGGCAGGAAAAGTTTAAAATGCTGACCCTTTCACAGGTTCTTTTGGCTTGAATGAAGGAGATTGGATGGTGTCTGTCGATTTGCAGGATGCCTACTTCCATATTCCGATCCTCAAATCGCACAGGAAGTATCTCCGGTTTGTGGTGGGATCGCAGCATTATCAGTTTGCGGTCCTCCCGTTTGGTCTTACTTCAGCACCTCGAGTCTTCACAAAGGTGATGGCGGTGGTAGCGGCAGAGCTCAGAAGAAGAGGGATAGCGGCGTTTCCCTATCTGGACGATTGGTTGATCAAAGCCAAGACTCTGGAGCTCATGCGGCGTCACCTACATTCAACAACTCAGTTGTTGTACGACCTGGGTTTTTCAATCAATGTGCCCAAATCTCACCTGGAGCCCTCTCAACGCCTCCTGTTCATAGGGGCAATACTGGACACGACATTGAATCTGGCCTTTCCTCCGCCCCAGCGGGTTCAGGACATTCAGGTGTTGATTCTGATGTTTCAAAATGGAGCGGTAGTTCCAGTCCTCAAGGTCCTTCGTCTGCTTGGTCTGTTTGCTTCTTGCATACTGCTGGTCACTCATGCACACTGGCACATGAGGGCTCTTCAGTGGTGCTTCCGCAGGCAGTGCTTTCAGCACAAAGGGGATCTCGAAGATTCGATTGTGATCACCAGAGACACTGCGGTGGATCTTCAGTGGTGGGCAGCGATCGGAAGGAGGGCCGTTCTCGCTGCCTCCACCGGTGGCCACAGTTGTAATGGATGCTTCCACTAGAGGGTGGGGAGCTCATTTGGGGGACCTGGAGGTCAAAGGCCTTTGGTCTCCAGTGGAACAGAGATTTCATATCAATCTGTTGGAATTGCGGGCAGTACGTCTGGCTCTCAAGGCTTTCCTCCCTTCCATTTGCAGTCAGTCAGTCCAGATTCTGACGGACAACACTACTGCGATGTGGTATATTAACAAGCAGGGAGGAGTGGGGTTGTACCTTCTTTGCAGAGAAGCTCTTAGACTCTGGCCCTGGCTTCAGGACCACAAGATTTGCTTGATAGCAAATCATTTGGCCGGGGTTCTGAATGTTTGTGCAGATGTTCTCAGTCGACGCAGTTCGGTCGACCACGAGTGGTGTTTTCATCCGGATCTGGTTCTTTACATCTTCCAGATGTGGGGGTGTCCGCAGATAGATCTGTTTGCTACTCAGGAGAACGCGCAGTGCCTGTTATTTTGCAGCCTCCAGTATCCGGTGCAAGGAGCTTCGGGGGACGCGTTTCAGATGTCCTGGAAGGCTCAGTTGCTTTACACGTTTCTTACCATACCCCTGATTCTTCGAGTTCTGAGGAAGATCCGCCAAGACCGAGCCCAGGTCATCTTGATAGCTCCGGATTGGCCAAGAAGGGTGTGGAACACAGACCTTCTCCAACTCTCTCTGTGCCCTCCGCTCCGTCTCCCTTACAGGGTGGACCTCCTCTCGCAGTCGCAGGGGCAGATTCTACACCCCCACCTCCAGAGTCTGCACCTTCATGCTTGGAAATTGAACGGGGCAATCTGAGTGCTTTTTCTCTCCCACCGGAAGTGGTGGATGTTATTTTATCGGCCAGATGACACTCCATCAAATCGATCTATGCAAATCGATGGGCTAAATTTGTACGTTGGTGTGGAGAGAACCGAATTGATCCCTTAAAGGCTCACTTGTCTGATATATTATCATTTGCTCTTTTCTTGGCACAGAAGGGTTGTGCAGTTGCCACAGTTAAGGGCTATTTATCTGCACTGTCGGCTTTTCTGTGCCTCCCTGATCAACCTTCCTTGTTCAAGTCTCCAATTGTTTTGTGGTTTGTTAAGGGGCTCACTAATAAGTTTCCGCCCTCACCATTTGTTATGCCTCAGTGGGACCTTAATTTAGTATTAGCATTTCTGATGGGATCGCCATTTGAACCAATGCATTCTTGTGCTTTGCGTTTGCTGGTTCTTAAGAATGTATTCCTGGTAGCCATAACATGGGCCAGAATAGTCAGTGAGCTTCAGGCTCTTAGTGTAGAGTCTCCATACCTTTCCTTCTTTAGAGACAAAGTGGTGTTAAGGACCAAGGCGGCTTTCCTCCTGAAGGTTGTTACACCCTTTCACTTGGGGCAGTCTATTACTCTCTCTTCCTTTTACCCTCCGCCTCATCCATCCAAGGAGGAAGAGAGGCTCCACCGACTGGATCCACGAAGAGCATTGAGCTTCTTTGTCGACAGGACGAGGGAGTTCAGGCAAGATGATCAGCTCTTCGTTGGATACGTGGGGAAGAGGAAAGGTAGAGCAGTCCATAAGAGAACGCTATCCAGGTGGGTCATTCTCTGTATTAAGCTTTGTTATTCCTTAGCTAAGAAAGAACCACCTGTGGGGCTTTGTGCCCATTCTACCAGAGCTAAGGCTGCTTCTTCGGCTTTGGCTAGAGGGTGTTCCTGTGGTTGACATCTGCAGGGCGGCAACTTTGGCATCCCTCCATACTTTTGTCAAACATTATTGTTTGGATTCTGAGGTTAGGAGGGATGGCCATTTTGCTCGCTCAGTGCTGCAGGATTTCTTGGTTTGACCATTCGGGCACCCACCTCCGGAGGTTGTACTGCTTTGGGACTCTATTCTTTAGGTGAGGAATCCACAGGTAGGTGTATCCATCAGAAGAATAAGTTGCTTACCTTCGGTAACGCTTTTTCTGGTGGATACATTAACTACCTATGGATTCCTCACGGTCCCACCCGCCTCCCCGTTGCCTGAATGGTTGTTCCACTAAATCCTTGGGTGAGCGCCTATTGTCTTGTATATATGTGTGTGAAAAAAAATAAATAAAAAATAAATAAATATATATATATATATATATATATATATATATATATATATATATATATATGCCTACTTTTGGGATATAGTTAAAGCATGTATATATGTATTTCTTTCTCTAGTCTTGATAATTCAAGTACTCATGATTAATTTTGACTGGCATATTTAATTTCTTACTATTTTTAGTATAATAAATGTTGCGTTTTCAATTCTTTGAATGTGATTATGGGGGTCATTCCGACCCCGGCGGGCGGCGGGCGCTGCCCGCCGGGCGGAGACCGCCAAAAGACCGCACTGCGGTCAAATGACCGCGGCGGTCATTCTGACTTTCCCGCTGGGCGGGCGGGCGACCGCCAAAAGGCCGCCCGCCCGCCCGCCCAGCGGAAAAGACCCAGCAAAGATGAAGCCGGCTCCGAATGGAGCTGGCGGATTTGCTGCAGTGCGACGGGTGCAGTGGCACCCGTCGCGATTTTCAGTGTCTGCCAAGCAGACACTGAAAATCTTTATGGGGCCCTGTTAGGGGGCCCCTGCACTGCCCATGCCAGTGGCATGGGCAGTGCAGGGGCCCCCAGGGGCCCCACGACACCCGTTCCCGCCAGCCTCTTCCTGGCGGTGTAAACCGTCAGGAACAGGCTGGCGGGAAGGGGGTCGGAATCCCCATGGCGGCGCTGCTTGCAGCGCCGCCATGGAGGATTCCTTTGGCCAGGGGAAAACCGGCGGGAAACCGCCGGTTCCCCTTTTCTGACCGCAGCTTTACCGCTGTGGTCAGAATTGGCCAGGAAGCACCGCCAGCCTGTTGGCGGTGCTTCCGCGGTCGTTGGCCCTGGCGGTCGGTGACCGCCAGGGTCAGAATGACCCCCTATGTTCTCTTCAAGGTCAAATTTTCACCTGTTCGCCTCTAAGGCAAGTAAAAAATGGTGATAACTGACATCTGCACGTCGACGAGGGCTTCTTATTGCCTAGATGACGTCATACGGCGTCGCGTGGAGTCGGGCGATTGTGACGTCATCGTCGACGTGCAGAGCTAGAAGAAATTTCAGTTGAAGCTGGCACGAGGGGAGAATTCTTTAGGTGAGGAATCCACAGGTAGTTAATGTATCCACCAGAAAAAGCGTTACCGAAGGTAAGTAACTTATTCTTCTTGCCACATAAATTGAAAAGTGGAAGTTTCACATAAGCGAGCCAGTGGCCGCCATCTGCACAAAGCAGACACACAAAGGGAAATAAAAGTTCACTAGCAGTGAAACATATCGGCAAAAATGCAATTATCCATGTAACCGGCAAAAGTGCAACTACGTATTTAACACGATCGATGTTATGCAAAGTGGTTGACTACTGCCCAGTGAGATCGCGCTCCTAAATAAAGAGAAAAAGTAGTTCAGAAACCGAACGGAAAACATTGAGCCTCGTATGTTTTCAGTAATTGGTCGGTGCGCTCGAGGAGGGCTACACACCGGAAAAAGCATGACGTATGCATGCCTTTCATTAATGAAAGCATGCGGATTTTAAAAGACAAGCCCACGAACCAATGAATGTGACTGACGTGACAAGGGCATGGTTAGAAGCCCAAAGAGAGATTACATCACAGGACGGAGCACTTTGCGGTCGTCCCTAAAAAAGAGCTGTGTCATTGCTTATTATCATTCTTATTTAGCCATGTTTCACAGCATCAGAGATGCTGTACAGAATGAATAAAAACCATTTTCAAAGGAAGTCGGTCTCAAAGGTGAGACCTTTTGACTTTTCAGGTTCTTGTTCTTTACACCCGTTTGTCTGCGGATACAAACCTGAAGAACTCCAGCACATGGGCAGTTCAAGAAAAGGTAGGGAGGATCTACCAAGCTCGCCTGTCCCTTCAGCCCCAAGATATTTCTCCCAGTGCTTAATTCGAAACATTTTTTCAGTGGGGCAACAAGCACTAATTTTTGCAGGCCGACCCTTTTTTTTTTTCGTCATCAGACATTGACGAGTAAGAGAATTAAAAACTGACAAGGGGGAAAGAAGTAGGAAGAAAAAGATAAAACTGTTGCAAAGGGTGAAAACTGGAACCTGCATGAGTTATATAAAGGGTCAGGAAATTAATTGTTGATGGAAGAGCAAGAGAGCGAGGTTATGCAGTCCTGGAATTCAGTGTGCCAACATTTAAAAGCTCTTGCCCTGGGTTCGAGAGTAGAGCTTTTGGCGCCAGCACAGGCTTTTACAAATTAAGCAGTGATTTTCCCACAAAACCCATGTGTGAAAGCCCCTCCGTCGAAAGTCAAGAACACGTCCATAGATGTAGTGTGAGTTTACCTGAACACATTTATTTTCAGCAGATGTAGAAATTATGGCACAGTGAACTAAAGGAGTTTGCCTAGGGTCACACTATTTAGCGAGCGAGGAAGCCACGAAAAATGAGTTTCCTGCATGTGTATCACTGGAGCACTTCTGATCGGACAGGTGAATGCATTATGACAGCTAATCAAATAGACCCACTATGGCCCACCTTGGTCTCACCTCTGATCTTTGGAGTTCTACACCTCACGGGCAACGTCGCTAAATGTATGTTTTGATCTTCTCTACACAAATTGAGGTTATGTTTGGCACTTATACTTCTGGCTAAAACTCAGAACCCTCACACCAAACCCCGCCTAGTTATCATTGGCCTGTCTCAAGACCGAGCCCAGTTTCAAATAATAATAAAATGAATTCATCAGATGGGGGAGAAAGACAAACTTCAGACACTGTATGTGAGTTGTCACTAGCCAGCAGGCTCATGTAAAAATAACAGTCTTTAATTAAAAGGCAGACACTTATGATTAGCCATCAAACCACGAATCAAACACTTGCAAATACATTCAGTTTCAAGTTAGAATAAAAACAGACAAAATGAGCTGAAATAAATGTTGTGCTTCAGCAGGAGTTCTCAGTTGTTTGTTGTACCGCTTCAGTATAGGAGGTCGTGTAATGTATGGGGAGGGGCTTATTGAACATGACCGGCTCGTGTTTGCATTTTACATGGAGGGTTGTTTCTGGCCCTTTCGGGTAAGAGGGAAAACATTTCCGCATTGTACACCTAGTTGTTTTGACAGATCAAGAGTATGCTTGAGTTTTGTCCTGTAGTTCTAGGGGAATGCACTTACGGGACGCCAACTGTTTGCAGGGGGCTTTACACTGCTCTGCGAAATTTGTTACTGCTTTTTTAGTAACTTCTGATATGCTCGAGCAAAAGACAATAGTTTGTTGTTAAATCCTGGAAATTATGCAGAAGATCATGGATTATGTGGTAAATGCAGCACACCCATAATTATGTAGAAAACGCTACAGATGCTGAATCACATAAAAATCGATCTTCCATTAGTGCATCCATACCCTTACGGCTTCCTTTCTACCTCTTACATGTAATTTGTGTGTTGTTTTCTGATTTTATGAAGAACTTTAACAGGCTGATTCCGGGGGGAAAGGAGGGAAGGGGGGGGTCAAGCTCGGATCCCCGCACAAATTGGAGTTTGCCTAGCGATCAGAATTTCATTTTATATTGTTATGTTATGTTGATTTGTAAAGCACACTAATCACTGAGAGGGTATTTAGGCACTTGGGCAGGTGTGTAGGTTTGTGTGCTTATATGAAGAGCCAGGTCTTGAGCTTCTCGAGGAGCTCAAGTAGTGAGGAGGAGGCTCTGATGTGTACAGGGAGGTCACTCCTTTTCTTGGGTGCCATGTAGGAGTTTGAGCTACCTCCAGTAATGCTTTAGCACATAGGGAAATTGTGTGCAAGTAAAAGTGAGGCAGAGCGTAGATGGGTTAGTGAAAATGCGGTTGTTCAGGTATTTTGGTCCTATGTTGTGTAGGGCTTTGTATGTGTGTGTGTGAGAGAAGTTTGAGTTGGCTGTGCTTGTGGAAGGAGAGCCAGTGAAGTTTCCTGAGGTGTAGTGTGATGTGGGTGCAGCATGGGCGGTCAAAAATGAGTCTTGTGACGGTAATCTAGATTGTCTGAAGTCTGTGTAGAAATTGTTTGGAGATTCCGGTTTAGACAATATTGCCATAGCCCAGCCTGCTGATGGTGAATACTTGCATCATGGTCCGTCTGGTGTTCTGAGGCAACCATTTGAAGATCTTTTGCAGCATGTCTAGGATGTGGAAGCAGGAGGTGTGTGTGCACTGCATTGACTTGAGTCTTCCTGTTGAACTTGTCATCTAGAATGATCTCTAGTTTTCTTGTGTGGTCTGTGAGAGTGGGTGTTCGTCCTAGCTCCCACAGCCACCAGACAGAGTTCCATTGGGAGGTCTTGTTGCTGAAGACCAGTACTTCTGTCTTGTTGAAGTTGAGCTTCATTTAGTTGGTTCACATCCAGTCTGCTACCATCGTCATGCAGTTGGTGAAGTTGGTTCTGGTGGTGAATGTCTTGTCTGTCAATGAGAGGATGAGTTGGATATCATTGGAGTAGGAGATGATGGTGATGTCTTGTGATCAGATGGTGTTGGCGAGCAATGTCATGTGTATGTTGCAAAGGGTGGAGCTTTGGGACAATCCCTGTGGTACTCTGCATATCAGTATTTTGGTCCCTGATGTGAAGGGTGACAGCTTGACCCTTTGGGTTCTTCCTGCGAAGAAGGAACAGATCCATTTGAGAACAAGATCTTGTATGCCAATCTTGTGGAATTGTCTGATGGAGATGTTGTGGGAGATGGTGTGGAAGGCCGAGGAGAAGTCGAACAGGATGTGGGCCATGGTATCTCCTCAGGCCAGGACGATTTGAACGTCTTCAGTGGCCCGGTGAGCGCTGTTTCGTGCTTTTTGTTTTCTGAATTCCAATAGATTGTTGTCTAGAAGATGGTGAAGTTTGAAGTCGGTTGTGATTTGCTTGTTGATGGCCTTCTCAATCACTTTGGCTGTATAGGAAATCAAGGAGATGATTTTACGAATTTGCTGTGGAAGAAGTTGGCTAGATTGGCACATAGTTGTTGTGAGGCAACAATGTTGTTGACAGCAGCTGAGGGTAGGGAGAAATTCTTGACAATCGAGAAGGTTGCCTTGCAGCTTTTGGAGTTTCTTTCAATGCAGTCTAATAGTGTTTCTTTCTTTGTGCCTCTTAGTTGCTGGTGATAGCATCTGAGTAAAGCCTTGTAGGTAGTTCTGTTGTGGTGTTGTGGCTGGCTCCCCATTTCATTACAAGCTGTTTACAGTGTCTTTGGTGTTTCAAAGGTCTTCTGTGTACCTGCTTGTTTGATCTACTATGGTTGTTGGGTTTGATGGGTGCAAGGGAGTCCACGAAGTTCTTGATCCAGTTGTTGAAGTTGTTGATGTCCTTGCCAAGGTTGTCTGTGGGTTTAGGTTGATCCATGCTGAGGGCCCTGAGCCAGTCTGCCTCTGTGATTTTGCCCCAGCTGCTGCTTGGAATGCTGAACCTGCAAGTGTTGAGTTGAGGTGTGTTGATTCGGAAGTGAATGGAGTGGCCCGTCAATGTGAGCTCTGTGGTGGAGTTGTTTTTGATGCTATCACTTGTGGTGAACATTGGATCCAGTGCATGTCCTGTGAAGTGTGTTGGTTCCAAGACGAGCTGGATGAGTTTCATCTTGTTCTTGCTTTCGAGGAATGCTGTGGCGCAGGGCTTGTTTCAGTCTTTCAAGTGAAAGTTGAGGTCACTGAGTAGAATGTAGGCTCTGGAGACGATGGTGAGTAGAGCGACCAAGTCTGTGATGAGGTTGGTTAAGGTGGTTTGTGGTTTGGGTGGTCAGTAGGTGACGGTTCCGTTCAGGGTGAAGTTTTTGGAATCTGCAGTTTGAAGTGCAGGTGTTCCATGAATGGGGTGGCATTCTCTGTGGGTGTATTGCATTTAATGGATTTCATATGGATGATACTGAGTCCTCCTGCTGGCTTGTGAAGGTGGTCCTGTTGAGTGATTGTGTAGCCCAGTGAGATTGCTGTGGCGATGTCAGGAGCCAATGAGGGGGTTGAGCCAGGCATCTGTGATAGAGAGAATGTCAGTTTTGTCGCTAGTCTGCAGGTCCTCTATTTCAGTTACATGTTGGCTGAGTGATCGTGGTTGAGAAGCATGCATGCAAGTGGATGTTGACATGCAGGTTTGCTATGGCATGTGATGTAGGGTGAAGGTGTAGGTGTTGTTGGTGTTCATACGCCGTGTGTGTTGGAAGAGGGTGTTGTGGGCGGTTGTTAGTATTTGTGTGAGGGGTGTGGATGGGTTGCTGCTGGAGAAACAGTAGTGGGTGCAAGTAAAAACTCCTTCCCTGGTGTGAGGCAGCAGCAATTGGGAGAAAGAGGTCCAAGGTCTAGTGACCTAAGAATTGCTGCAGAATATCACTGGGCAGTTATTGGACCAGGGTTCCTGGAGCTAAGCATGGTCCAGGTGTGGATGGGCACAGACGGCCTTGACATTTTGGTGCAACTTAGCCATGCTAGCAGCACACCAGCTGCACGCATCCACTGCACATCCATGTTGCAGCTGCCATTAATTAGTTCCTGGGAAGGGTGAGGGGGGAGGAGTGCAGGGTGCCTTGATTTCATTTCCTGTGTTCATGGGAAAAATAGTATAGCTCTGTAATTTTCCACTGACATCAGGTTAAATGTGTGTGAAAAAACAAATAGTTGTGGAAATCGATGCTGTAAAGAAATGCTTTACATTTAACTTCCTTTTTTTACTGTTCATGTTTCGAAAAAAGAGTTTTTTTTACCATAACCAGTAAATACCTCACCTTTAATGGTATTTATGGGGAATGGTAAACACCTCATCCTTTACCGAGGCATTCATAATCAAAGCCTAGGGTCAGAAGCAGCGCAGATATAAAGGCGATAAGGGGCCTCAGGGGATGATGGCTCTTAAGGTCTCTCAAATATGAAGCTGTGACTGCTAATCTCAACCTTTATAAGGCCTTCAAATGCCTAGTGGCTGGTAGCCTCTACGTGTCAGAGCTTTTGCTGAGGTATTCTGAAGTTTTAAGTGTGCTGCTCCAATGTTTCCAAAGCATGAGCCTGAAGTTTAGGCTATCTAAGGGCTGGTGTCGCCAAAACGTCCCCAAAGCATGTTAAAAACCAACCCTGAACTCTGGCTGATTGACAGATCACTTACAAACATGGTAGGGTCTTCACATTCTCAGACTCCCCTTCCTCCCACACTTTAGAAAATCTAAACATGCACTAAGATGTTGACGCACCAAATACCTACAAGTGTCAAGACAGCTTAGATTTACTGAGACGCTTAAATGTTATGTACCTTTAAAATTACTCATTCTTATGCCGAGATTTAATCTAGGTATAGCTAATGCCTGGAGATTTAACCTGTACTTTGGTCTTCAGGCTTTCAAACATACACTAGGGAGTTCTGGAATCTAGCATATGGCCAATCCCTGCAGTTCAGGCTAATGCTTTGAGCTTCATGTTTTCACTCCTGTGTTGGGAGTTTCAGATGTTCAGGCAGCCAACAGGCAGCCAACCACTAATCATTCTATGCCTTCTCAGATCTATAGTTTAGTATTAGCTGCTCCCACTCATGTGTCCTTTGCTACTCCTGACTCGGATCTGCTACCCCTGTTCTAAGGAGACGAAAAGAATGTAGAAAGATGATGTATTTGTCAATGTGCATCCCTCTGCTGCATTTTGGCTAGGTTTATGCTTTACAAATACAATTTACATACATACATTGATGGGAAATAGTAGCTAGGAAGCTGTGTCTACTTTATTCACTTTCTAGTTTGCAGTAGATACATAGGAGGCTAAGTTATTAGTAGATACATAGGAGGCTGTTAAGAGCTATGGTTGTGGGAGGGGGTGATATCATCGGGGGTTAAAGGATGACCCCATAGCCTTGGTTTTTGATTAATCTATGTCCATGCATCCACCCAACATCTGTAGGTTATCATCTTCTTGCACACAGGAGTAGCATTGGGAAGGTGTGCAACATTTAAAAAAAATGCATTTATCATAACTTTGTAACTTTGTAACTGGAGAACTACATCTGAGTCCCGGCATCAGCTCACATCCTTTGATTCTGGGCAAATCACTTAATCTTCCCTTGTCTAAAAATAAATAAATCTGACCTATTGTAATGTTATTGGTGCTCATGTAAAGCAATGACCTTAAGCCGAGTTTTCACTGTTTAAAACTGCAAAAAAATATCAATTTCCTACGAGCCTACGAATGAGTATCCTCGTAGGCCTACTCTGCACCTGTTCCAAATCAGGACCTTTACAGTAGTCTAAACGTCTTGAGATAACAACACAGATAGTCACTGAAGGAATGCTGGGAATTTAAACACGTTTTCTCAAGGCTTGATATTTTCCAGAAGCTTATCTTCACTACTAAACTGTTTTGGGGTTTGCGTAGGGCCTACACTCTGTTGACAGGAAGGAAGCCTTTGGCTACCATTGCGATCTCTCAAAATCTGATGGATGCTGGCTGTCAATGGAGGTGTTGAGTTTTCTTTTTTGGCAGCACTCAGGCTGATGTGGCGGCCCCGCACAGCATGGGAGGCGACTTGTCCGGTTTGTCAAGTAGCACACAGAAGCTATACGTCGAAGTTCCTAGCAAACAACGCCTATAGATTTCCTCCTGCACCAGCTCCTAGGCAGAGTCAGCCAAGAGTTCCCCTCGGCCATATGAGCACGAGATCTCATCTTTCTCGTCTGAAGCCCCTGTCTGCCTCTTTCAATCAGCTTCATGGCAGCTGGTCTTGTGTTCTGACTAACCTATACTTCCACAGCTTGGTCTCTGTTCTCACCACTAGACTCCCTGATGGACCACTTGATCACTCCCCATATAGGAATCATGCTTTCCAGGAATCATTGGTTTGGCCGAAGTCCTGCCTTTTTGGTTCCCCTGGTGTTCCTTCTCCGTATCTGCTCATTTGAGCCCTTCTACTAGGAATCCTTCTTGTCTAGGAGGAGTGCACTTGCAGGTCAGCTGGTTCTGTTTCATTTCATATCACAAAGCATTTCACATGTAGAAGCCTGCAGTAGTGGACTTAAAAACTAGGCCTGGACGAAATGTGTTATTCAATAATCTTGCATAATTTCAGTAATCATGACAAAATCATGATCCATCAGGAATTAGTTTAAAAGGCCATTTATTAAGACAGAATTGCCATAGTTTGAACAATCATGATCCATCAGGAATTAGTGTAAAAGGCCATTTATTAGGACAGGATTGCCATAGTTTGAACATCATAAACATCTCATCATAACATCAAAACATCCTTTAACCCCTTCCCCGCCAGGGACGTAATGGTTACGTCCATGGCAGCGCCCGTGTGGCGCCATGGACGTAACCATTACGTCCTGAATGCTGCCCTCGGGAGAAGCGCTAGCGCTCCTCCCGAGGGCCGCCCCCCCACCCCCCTAGGTCAGGGCTGACAGGGGAATCCCTTCCCCTTCAACCCCCGACCCCCCCCACCCCGCCCTGTGACGTCAGCGCGCGAGCGCGCGCTGACAATCACACAATCTCCCCCATTGCGCTGGAATGCTCAGCATTTCTCTTTCGATCACGTGGGGGAGGCCCAGAGGGGCTTCAAAGGGAAGGAAATGTATTTCCTTCCCTTTGAAGTCTCTCTGAGGGTTTCAAAAGCCGGATTGCTTGCAATCCGGCTTTTGAAACCCCACTAGACACCAGGGATTTTTTTTTTTTATATGTAATTGACAGAAGGGAGCGACCCCTTGGGCAAGGGTCGCTCCCAGGGGGTCATTTTTTTTAAGGCCTTTTCTGCCCCCCCTGGGGGCAGATCGGCCTAATAATAGGGGGGGCAGAAACCTCTAGACACCAGGGATACTTTTGTTTTTTTTGTTTTTTGATTTGTTTTCTTTTGTGTTTTAGGTGTGGGATGCGACCCCTTAGGCAAGGGTCGCTCCCATAGGGGGGAAATTTATTTTAGGCCATTTCTGCCCCCCATGGGGGCAGATCAGCCTATTTTTATTAGGCCGATCTGCCCCCACGGGGGGCAGAAACCACTAGGCACCAGGGATTTTTGTTGTTGTTGTGTTTTACAGATGGGGAGCGTCCCCTTAGGCAAGGGTCGCTCCCCTGGAGGGGCAAATTGTATTTAGGCCATTTCTGCCCGCTTTGGGGGCAGATCGGCCGATTTTAGGTCAATCTGCCCCCAAGGGGGGCAGAAACCACTAGGCACCAGGGATCTTTTTTTTGCGCCGTCTCGCAAAGGGAGCGACCTTGTAGGCAAGGGTCGCTCCCCGTGGGGGTGAGGGGGGCAAATTTATTTTAGGCCATTTCTGCCCCCCCTGGGGGCAGATCGGCCTATTGGTATTAGGCCGATCTGCCCACAGGGGGGGCAGAAACCTCTAGGCGCCTGGGCAAATAGTTTTTTTGTGTTTTTTTTTTGTTTGTTTGTTTTTTTAGAGATGGGGAGCGACGCATTAGGCAAGGGTCGCTCCCCTGGGAGGCAAATTGTATTTAGACCATTTCTGCCCCCCTTGGGGGCAGATTGGCCGATTGTAGGTCAATCTGCCCCCAAGGGGGGCAGAAACCACTAGGCACCTGGGATCTTTTTTTTGCGCCGTCACGCAAGGGGAGCGACCTTGTAGGCAAGGGTCGCTCCCCGGGGGGCGGGGGGGTGAGGGGGGCAAATTTATTTTAGGCCATTTCTGCCCCCCCTGGGGGCAGATCGGCCTATTAGTATTAGGCCGATCTGCCCACAGGGGGGGCAGAAACCTCTAGGCGCCTGGGCAAATAGTTTTTTGTGTTTTTTTTTTTTTTGTTTGTTTTTTTAGAGATGGGGAGCGACGCATTAGGCAAGGGTCACTCCCCTGGGGGGCAAATTGTATTTAGACCATTTCTGCCCCCCTTGGGGCCAGATTGGCCGATTGTAGGTCAATCTGCCCCCAAGGGGGGCAGAAACCACTAGGCACCAGGGATCTTTTTTTTGCGCCGTCACGCAAGGGGAGCGACCTTGCAGGCAAGGGTCGCTCCCCGGGGGGGGGTGGGGGGGCAAATTTATTTTAGGCCATTTCTGCCCCCCTGGGGGCAGATCGGCCTATTGGTATTAGGCCGATCTGCCCCCGGGGGGGGGGGCAGAAACCTTTAGGCGCCAGGGCAAATTTTTTTTTGTGTGGGTTTTTTTTTGTTTGTTTTTTTTTTTAGAGATGGGGAGCGACGCTTTAGGCAAGGGTCGCTCCCCTGGGGGGCAAATTGTATTTAGACCATTTCTGCCCCCCTTGGGGGCAGATTGGCCGATTGTAGGTCAATCTGCCCCCAAGGGGGGCAGAAACCACTAGGCACCGGGGATTTTTTTTTTTGCACCAATGTCACGCAGGGGGAGCGACCCCATAGGCAAGGGTCGCTCCCGGGGGGGCAGGGGGGTTGGGGGACAAATTTATTTTAGGCCATTTCTGCCCCCCCTGGGCCCGGCTGAGCTAGAGGCCAAAATCCACAGGTAGGCACTGTGCTCTATGAAAAAATTTGATGTGTCCACGTTGTGTTTTGGGCCATTTCCTGTCGCGGGCGCTAGGCCTACCCACACCAGTGAGGTATCATTTTTATCGGGAGACTTGGGGGAACGCTAGGTGGAAGGAAATTTGTGGCTCCTCTCAGATTCCAGAACTTTCTGTCACTGAAATGTGAGGAAAACATGTTTTTTTACCCAAATTTTGAGGTTTGCAAAGGATTCTGGGTAACAGAACCTGGTCAGAGCCCCACAATTCACCCCATCTTGGATTCCCCTGGGTTTCTAGTTTTCAAAAATGCGCTGGTTTGCTAGGTTTCCCCAGGTGCCGGCTGAGCTAGAGGCCAAAATCCACAGGTAGGCCCTGTTTTCTATGAAAAAATGTGATGTGTCCAGGTTGTGTTTTGGGCCATTTCCTGTCGCGGGCGCTAGGCCTACCCACACAAGTGAGGTATTATTTTTATGGGGAGACTTGGGGGAACGCTGGGTGGAAGGAAATTTGTGGCTCCTCTCAGATTCCAGAACTTTCTGTCACCAAAATGTGAGGAAAATGTGTTTTTTTAGCCAAAATTTGAGGTTTGCAAAGGAGTCTGGGTAACAGAACCTGGTCCGATCCCCACAAGTCACCCCATCTTGGATTCCCCTAGGTCTCTAGTTTTCAAAAATGCACAGGTTTGGTAGGTTTCCCTAGGTGCTGGCTGAGCTAGAGTCCAAAATCTACAAGTAGGCACTTTGCAAAAAACAGCTCTGTTTTCTGTGATGTGTCCACGTTGTGTTTTGGGGCATATCCTGTCGCGGGCGCTGGGCCTAACCACACAAGTGAGGTACCATTTTTATCGGGAGACTTGGGGGAACGCTGGGTAGAAGGAAATTTGTGGCTCCTCTCAGATTCCATAACTTTCTGACACAGAAATGTGAGGAACATGTGTTTTTTTAGCCAAATTTTGAGGTTTGCAAAGGATTCTGGGTAACAGAACCTGGTCCGAGCCCCGCAAGTCACCCCTCCTTGGATTCCCCTAGGTCTCTAGTTTTCAGAAATGCACAGGTTTGGTAGGTTTCCCTAGGTGCCGGCTGAGCTAGAGGCCAAAATCTACAGGTAGGCACTTCGCAAAAAACACCTCTGTTGTCTTCCAAAAATTTGGATGTGTCCACGTTGCGCTTTGGGCCGTTTCCTGTCGCGGGCGCTAGGCCTACCCACACAAGTGAGGTATCATTTGTATCGGGAGACTTGGGGGAACGCTGGGTGAAAGGAAATTTTTGGCTCCTCTCAGATTCCAGAACTTTCTGCCACAGAAATGTGAGGAACATGTGTTTTTTTAGCCAAATTTTGAGGTTTGCACAGGATTCTGGGTAACAGAACCTGGTCCGAGCCCCGCAAGTCACCCCTCCTTGGATTCCCCTAGGTCTCTAGTTTTCAGAAATGCACAGGTTTGGTAGGTTTCCCTAGGTGCCGGCTGAGCTAGAGGCCAAAATCTACAGGTAGGCACTTCGCAAAAAACACCTCTGTTTTCTTCCAAAAATTTGGATGTGTCCACGTTGCGCTTTGGGGCGTTTCCTGTCGCGGGCGCTAGGCCTACCCACACAAGTGAGGTATCATTTTTATCGGGAGACTTGGGGGAACGCTGGGTGGAAGGAAATTTGTGGCTCCTCTCAGATTCCAGAACTTTCTGACACAGAAATGTGAGGAACATGTGTTTTTTTAGCCAAATTTTGAGGTTTGCAAAGGATTCTGGGTAACAGAACCTGGTCCAAGCCCCGCAAGTCACCCCTCCTTGGATTCCCCTAGGTCTCTAGTTTTCAGAAATGCACAGGTTTGGTAGGTTTCCCTAGGTGCCGGCTGAGCTAGAGGCCAAAATCTACAGGTAGGCACTTCGCAAAAAACACCTCTGTTGTCTTCCAAAAATTTGGATGTGTCCACGTTGCGCTTTGGGGCGTTTCCTGTCGCGGGCGCTAGGCCTACCCACACAAGTGAGGTATCATTTTTATCGGGAGACTTGGGGGAACGCTGGGTGGAAGGAAATTTTTGGCTCCTCTCAGATTCCAGAACTTTCTGCCACAGAAATGTGAGGAACATGTGTTTTTTTAGCCAAATTTTGAGGTTTGCACAGGATTCTGGGTAACAGAACCTGGTCCGAGCCCCGCAAGTCACCCCTCCTTGGATTCCCCTAGGTCTCTAGTTTTCAGAAATGCACAGGTTTGGTAGGTTTCCCTAGGTGCCGGCTGAGCTAGAGGCCAAAATCTACAGGTAGGCACTTCGCAAAAAACACCTCTGTTTTCTTCCAAAAATTTGGATGTGTCCACGTTGCGCTTTGGGGCGTTTCCTTTCGCGGGCGCTAGGCCTACCCACACAAGTGAGGTATCATTTTTATCGGGAGACTTGGGGGAACGCTGGGTGGAAGGAAATTTGTGGCTCCTCTCAGATTCCAGAACTTTCTGACACAGAAATGTGAGGAACATGTGTTTTTTTAGCCAAATTTTGAGGTTTGCAAAGGATTCTGGGTAACAGAACCTGGTCCAAGCCCCGCAAGTCACCCCTCCTTGGATTCCCCTAGGTCTCTAGTTTTCAGAAATGCACAGGTTTGGTAGGTTTCCCTAGGTGCCGGCTGAGCTAGAGGCCAAAATCTACAGGTAGGCACTTCGCAAAAAACACCTCTGTTGTCTTCCAAAAATTTGGATGTGTCCACGTTGCGCTTTGGGGCGTTTCCTGTCGCGGGCGCTAGGCCTACCCACACAAGTGAGGTATCATTTTTATCGGGAGACTTGGGGGAACGCTGGGTGAAAGGAAATTTTTGGCTCCTCTCAGATTCCAGAACTTTCTGCCACAGAAATGTGAGGAACATGTGTTTTTTTAGCCAAATTTTGAGGTTTGCACAGGATTCTGGGTTACAGAACCTGGTCCGAGCCCCGCAAGTCACCCCTCCTTGGATTCCCCTAGGTCTCTAGTTTTCAGAAATGCACAGGTTTGGTAGGTTTCCCTAGGTGCCGGCTGAGCTAGAGGCCAAAATCTACAGGTAGGCCCTTCGCAAAAAACACCTCAGTTTTCTTCCAAAAATTTGGATGTGTCCACGTTGCGCTTTGGGGTGTTTCCTGTCGCGGGCGCTAGGCCTACCCAACAAGTGAGGTATCATTTTTATCGGGAGACTTGGGGGAACGCTGGGTGGAAGGAAATTTGTGGCTCCTCTCAGATTCCAGAACTTTCTGACACAGAAATGTGAGGAACATGTGTTTTTTTAGCCAAATTTTGAGGTTTGCAAAGGATTCTGGGTAACAGAACCTGGTCCGAGCCCCGCAAGTCACCCCTCCTTGGATTCCCCTAGGTCTCTAGTTTTCAGAAACGCACAGGTTTGGTAGGTTTCCCTAGGTGCCGGCTGAGCTAGAGGCCAAAATCTACAGGTAGGCACTTCGCAAAAAACACCTCTGTTTTCTTCCAAAAATTTGGATGTGTCCACGTTGCGCTTTGGGGCGTTTCCTGTCGCGGGCGCTAGGCCTACCCACACAAGTGAGGCATCATTTTTATCGGGAGACTTGGGGGAACATAGATTAGCAAAACAAGTGTTATTGCCCCTTGTCTTTCTCTACATTTTTTCCTTCCAAATATAGGAGAGTGTGTAAAAAAGACATCTATTTGAGAAAAGCCCTGTAATTCACATGCTTGTATGGTCACCCCGGAATTCAGAGATGTGCAAATAACCACTGCTCCTCAACACCTTATCTTGTGCCCTTTTTGGAAATACAAAGGTTTTCTTGATAGCAATTTTTTACTCTTTATATTTCAGCAAATGAATTGCTGTATACCCGGTATAGAATGAAAACGCACGTCAGGGTGCAGCTCATTTATTGGCTCTGGGTTCCTCGGGTTCTTGATGAACCTACAAGCCCTATATATCCCCGCAACCAGAGGAGTCCAGCAGACGTAACGGTATATTGCTTTCGATAATCTGACATTGCAGGGAAAAGTTACAGAGTAAAACGTAGAGAAACATTTATGTTTTTTTCACCTAAATTTCAATATTTTTCTTTTTCAGTTGTTATTTTCTGTAGGAAACCCTTGTAGGATCTACACAAATGACCCCTTGCCGAATTCAGAATTTTGTCTACATTTCAGAAATGTTTAGGTTTCTGGGATCCAGCATTGGTTTCATGCCCATTTCTGTCACTGACTGGAAGGAGGCTGAAAGCACAAAAAATTGCAAAAATGGGGTATGTCCCAGAAAAATGCCAAAATTGTGTTGAAAAATTGGGTTTTCTGATTCAAGTCTGCCTGTTCCTGAAAGCTGGGAAGCTGCTGAGTTTAGCACCGCAAACCCTTTGTTGATGCCATTTTCAGGGGAAAAACCACAAGCCTTCTTCTGCAGCCACTTTTTACAATTTGTTTAAAAAAAACAAAATTATCCCGGTATTTTGGCAAATTTCTTGGCCTCTTTCAGGGGAACCCACAAAGTCTGGGTACCTCCAGAATCCCTAGGATGTTGGAAAAAAAGGACGCAAATTTGGCTTGGTTAGCTTATGTGGACAAAAAGTTATGCGGGCCTAAGCGCGAACTGCCCCAAATAGGCAAAAAAAGGCCTGGCACAGGAGGGGGAAAAGACCTGGCAGCGAAGGGGTTAATGCACTTTCATTTATAACCCCCTCATCTTCCATTTCACCCACACTTCCACTCCTGCACACCCTCTCACTTCCTCACTTAAGACCATCCATTCAATCGCCAGTTACCATTCCCCATCTCTTTCTCACTTCCTTTACCCAAGCATCCTCCAGTGAAGCCTCCTTCATCCATCCCATCCTCCCTCACAACTTCATCGTTCACCAGTGCTCTCTTCCTCCCTCCCCAAGGGGTGGATACGCCCACTTGTGACTCACCCCCCAACCCCAAACTACAGCCTACAGACCAGTGCATCCTGCAACCTGTCCTATCATTGCAAAAGTACCAGAACATTTTCAATTGTCTTTGCAGGGCGGGTGGGTGGACAATAATACTAGTTCCTGGGTAGTGCTGATACTCCGAGAGGAAGTTCCCACCCCACCAAACCTAAATATATAACCAAACTAACCGCAGACACCCAACTACCTATCCTGTCGCTGGCCCACTCCAAGGTCACAAAGAATCCCAGGGGATGACTAGGCTGCGCCTTTCACTTTCCCTGGGATCCTTCATTGTGTGTTAAGCTTATTATGCAAATTTTCTGTATTTACGCTATTACACCACACTGTGTAAAGCGGCTGCTGTTTGCAGCACTGATATTTTTTGTGATTTCTTTAGAACGAAATTCAGTCTTCCGTACAAAATCAACACGTTTTGTGCTAAAATATAGTGTCAAATGATGATTTTGCATTTTGCATAAATAAATGTAATTTCATGAAATCTTTCTGAGATTTTGTGTAATTTACACAGAAGCAAATTACACTGATTTTAGAAACTCCTATGAGGAACCAGGTACAGCTTGAGCAATGACAGTCAGCTGACCCAATACAGTCAATGGCTTCAAGTCTGGCCTAGGTAGAGCATCTAGACCTTGGAAGTAGTCTCTATGGCTTTTCTTATTTTTATATCTCTTCGGAAAAGATCACTTTTTGTAGTGAAAGTTATGTTGCACTTTCTGTGCACATTCAACTCTTGGCCTCTTTTTGGAGAAATCACATTCCAGATGATGGAGTGGATTTGGTCCCAGTCTCAGGTCAACCTGTGGCAACTAACTATATGGAACATCTCTAATATGAGAGGGGAAGTCCTTTAATGCTTATTATTCCTTCTCTGTCTGCCTAGAATTACCCAGTTCAGGACAACTGGAGAGTAATTTTTCCATTTTTGCATTTCCTTGTTTCAGATTTCTCCCACAAAGTTTTGCGAATTTTATAAACTTCAGAATTCACGCAAGTTGCATTTTAAAAAAAAAATCTGCAAAAGTTTGAATAGTCCAAGAATTTTGCATAGCAGCTTTTGTAGACAAATCTTCCTTCAAAATCACGTTATAGAAAAATGCTCCCACTTAAAAAAAACAACTTTAAACCTTTGGTGACAAGCAATTATTTTGAAAAAAAACCTTCACAATGTTTGTGGTGTGAAATACATTGCAATTCTAATGCCCATCTGAAAATTTAGCTCAAGAGGAAAGAAAAGAGATTTCATACTGACATGGCACGTTTTGTAGGGCTATCCCCAAACTTTTTGCCTTCTTCCTCCTATTTTTTCTGACCTGTTTATGTTGGTTTTAGGACTCTGGGTACTCTAACACTGCTAACCAGTGCTAAAGTGCATATGCTCTCTGTCTACATTTTATTGGTGATTGGTTTGTCCCTGATTGGCATAAAGGATTTACTGGTAAGTCCCTAGTATAGTGCACCAGCTTTTGTAGACAAACCTTCCTTCAAAATCTCATGTTGTAGAAAAATGTTCCCATCTAAAAAAAAAAAACTTTAAACCCTTGGTGATAAGCAATTATTTTGAAAAAAACCTTCACAATGTTTGTGGTGTGAAATACATTACAATTCTAATGTCCATCTGAAAATTTAGCTCAAGAAGAGAGAAAGGAGATTTCACACTGTGCTGGACCTGCCACGTTTTGTAGGGCTATCCCCAAATGTTTTGGCTTCTTCCTCCTATTATTTTCTGACCTGTTTATGTTGGCTTTAGGATGCTGGGCACTTTAAAACTGCTAACCAGTGCTAAAGTTCATATGCTCTCTGTCTAAATGTTATTGATGATTGGTTTGGCCCTGATTAGCATATATGATTTATTTGTAAGTCCCTAGTATAGTGCACCAGGTGTGACCAGGGCCTGTAAATCAAATGGTATTAGTGGGCCTGCAGCACTGATTGTGACACCCACATGAGTATCCCTGCAAACTTGTCTCAGGCCTGCCATTGCAATGCCTGTGTGTGCAGTTTTAAACTACCATTTCGACCTGGAAAGTGTACCCATTTGCCAGGCCCAAACCTTCCCTTTTATTACCTGTAAGTTGCCCCTAAGGTAGGCCCAAGGTAGCCCCCTGGGCAGGGTACAGGGTATTTAAATGTAGGACATGCAATGGTGTGTTTACATGTCCTGATAGTGGAATACTGCTAATTTCAGTTTTCACTATTGGCAGGCCTATCTCTCTCACAGGGTAACACGGGGATTGCCTTGAAATATCATTAAAGTGTTTTCCCATTGGGAGAAGATAGAGATATGGAGTTTTGGGTCTCTGAACTCACAATTAAAAAAACATCTTTTGGTGAAGTTGGTTTTTGAATTGTGAGTTTGAAAATGCCACTTTTAGAAAGTTGGTGCTTTCTTGCTTAAACATTTTGTGCCTCTGCCTCTCTGCTGAATACACATCTGGGTCAGGGTGACAGTTGGGTTGTTTGTGCGTTCACTCCAGACAGTCATACAAAGGGAGCTGCGGTGTGCCCTGCATATGCTGATGGCCCATCACCAGGCTGATGAGTCTTCCTGAGCTAGAGTAGTGGGAGGAGCTGACACTTGCACCTGAATAGGGCTGTGCCTGCCCTCACACAAAGCAGTCTCTAACCCCCTGGAGTGTGTCTGGGGCAAGGGGAGAGAAGGCAGGGTATTGTGCACTACAAAGACTTCTCTTTGAAGTGTGCCTACTTCAAAGACAGTAATGGGTATAAGTACTTACCCTCTGACACCACATGACTAGAATCCTTCTGGACTGAGGAAATTCTGGCTGGAAGAAGAGCGGGATGCTGTAGGAGGGATTGCTACTCTGCCTGTTGCTTTGTTGTGCTGTTCTGCTGCTTGCTTCTGCTGTCCTGGGAGTGAAATAACTGGATTCGACTTTCTACATCCTGCTTCCAAAGGTTCTCCAAGGGCTTTGGGCTTAGCTTGCTTCCTGTTTAAAAGTCTCAGGGACATCAAAGACTTCACCTGCCAGCACCTAGGCTTTCTTGCTGAAAGTCCTGACTTGCCAAGTGGTGCCAAATCCAGTTCCTGGGCCCTTTGGAGTGAATTCTGATGCAATAAGGAAGAAAATAGTGCATTGACTTCCAGAAAGACTTCAGAACTGGCAGCGCTCTCTGGACTCCGTGCTGCTGCCTGCACTGGAGCTGTTGTTCCAGTTGAGTGCAACGACTGCGACCTAGAATGCACACCCGAGACAACCGCAGCACCTCTGAAGTCCGACCACAGCGTGAGTCCGGAATGCCGTGTCACCGACGTCCTTCGCACCCGATTCCAACTCTCCTGCAGCACCTGTGACCCTGTGGTTTGATCTCGACACTGGAAAGTTGATGCCTTGCGTCTTGACCTGCTGGATTCATCGACCCCGCCTTGTCGTAAGAAATCGACGCCTCAACACCAATGCTCCATCACCTCCTCTGCAACTGTAAAGAACCAACACCTCATTTCCCCTGCCTAACAGGAACCGACTCCAGCAACGTCTCACGTCCCTAACTCCGTGCAACATCTTTTTTTCCTCATCGTTTTCCAGGGTATTGTAACTGGGGAATATATGACACCGTGGCCAACCTAAACTGTTGGGATAGTCCCAGTTGGAGCTATTGTGTTTCTAAGCGATATACTACTTTTAATCTTTTAAAATGTGTATCTTTACTTGTGTATGTTGGATGTTTGCTGTTTTGGTCCTGTTGATAAATATTGCCTATTTTTTAAGCGGTGTGGAGTACTTTGGTGGTGTTTTCTCTGTGTTACTGTGTGTGCATGTGTGTGTAAATACTTTGCGCTTTGCTTCGGATATAAGCCTAACTGCTTGAGCCAAGCTACCAAGGGGGTGGAGCAGGGGTTATCTTAGCTGTGTGACTCCCTTACTCTGACTAGAGTTAGGGTTCCTACTTAGAAAGGGTTCTAGTAACTTTCAACTAGAGACCCCATTTCTAATACACTGCAATAGATTTACTTAATCACTGGACTAATATGTAAATATGAGGTGGGGTTTAAGACTAATTGATGCTCCTTCAGAAAAGCTCACAATGCTGATTTGTGCAGAAAGAGCAGAAAGAGGAGTTTCTGCTGAAATAGGGATAGCAAGGAATATAGTAATACCACTGCCAGTTTTTCCATTAATACATTCTCCAGATTAAAGCTGGAGGAATTTTTCCACAGAAGTTCCCCAAAATTCCGGAATGCGGGTTGGAAATTGGTGCAGGAACACCGATCTGCGACATTATTTTCTATACGTAGGGGCTCCATAATGATGATAATAATAATAAAAAAAATATATATAAAGTCCTTGGCTACTTCAATAGAAGTGCCCCAGCTCTAGTAAGGTCAAACTCCAGAGAAGAAGTCGCCAAAGGACTAAATGAAATACAGTCTACCTAAAGAGACAAGTTTTAAGTTTTTTTCGGAACAGAAGCTCTGTCTTTGATTCCCTCACATGAAGCAGAAGAGAATTCTATAACTTGGGTGCAAGAAAACTAAAGGAACTGCCCCCAATACAAACATTCTTCACTCTGGGGACCTGAGCTAACAAGGTCCCAGAGGACCCAGGAAACCTTGAAGGAAAATAGGGTCTAATGAGTGAGTGCAGGTAGCCAGCACATGTCTTCCTAAAGATCCTATTACAGTAGCAAAGAGCTTTAAAAGATAGACATTTCTTCATTGGACGCCAGTGCAGTTTGCAAAGCGCTGAGCCTGTGGAGACCCTCTTAGGAAGATTTAGCAAAAGCCAGGATGCAGAATTCTAAACACGTTGGAGTCTCATGAGCCGAGACAGAGAGACTCCCTGATATAAGATGTTGCAATAATTTGGATCATGTTTTCCTGGCCGATTCAAAGGATTTGTCTGCCAAAGCTGTAATTTGGCCATCAAAGGTAAGGTTTTCATCAAACAAAATGCCTAGATTTTTTACCTTAGGCTTTGGTGAAGGAAGAGGGCCAAGTGGTGCTGGCCACCAGCTGGGGGACCAGATTGAAGGCTGCTAGTCCAGGATGAGGACCTCAGTCTTACCTGTATTTAATTTCAGGTAATTGGGGTGCATCCATTGTGCTACCTTTGACAAGCAAGCCCTCAAAGCGACAGCCATGCTTTCAGAGTTCTGCGATAAAGTGCCAATCAACTGAGTATCTTCGATGTCTGATATGATGTTAAACTGTGACACCCGATGATATCAGCAACGGGGCGCATATATAGATTGAATAGGGTGGGGTTCGAAGATGAGCCCTGTGGCACACCCTGCTGCAGTGGAAGAGCCTGCAATCGAAAAGGCTTCTACAGGACCTTAAAAGTGCACTGCAACTCCACAAAAACTCTTATATTAGGTTGTGGATACAGCGTCAAAGGCTGCACTCAGGATCAACAGTGGCAATACTGCATTGTCACCCTTATCCATGATCTGACGCAAGGACTCAGAGGTGAGCAGAAGAACCGACTCTGTGCTGTACCAGGGGTGAAACCCCAGCTGTTTTCTGTACAAAAGTTCTTGGCTTCAATAAACACTGAGAACTGCTGATTTTCTGCCACTTTTGAAAGAAAAGGAAGCAGCGAAATCAGCTCGTAGTTCTTGGGTGTAGTAGAGTCAGGAGAAGACTTTTTTAACAGTGAAACCACTGAGGTGTGCTTCCATCTCGCTAGGATTTGGGCAGCTGTAAGGTAATTGTTAATGAGTTATCTAAATACTAGGAGACACCCTTTCACTCCTCGCTCCAAAATAGCAGGAGAGGCCAGATCAGAAGGAGATCCAGATTTTACGGATGACAAAAGAGACTGTAGCTCATCCAGCTCAATAGGTTTAAACCGTCTAGTGTGGTCTGTAGAGGGCTCAAACCAGACTTCAAGACATGGAGCATTTCTAGTGGCCTCCAGGAAGGAGGAGTAGATGGAGGCTGATTTGTCCATGAAGAATTCAGCCAGAGCATTACGTCTATCCTCCAAGGAGGGTATAGAGATGGAGACTCGGTCCACTGAGAAAAGAGATTTAACAATAGAGAACATTTCTTGTGATGAGTTCTGTGCCAGCTAAATTTTGTTAGCATAAAATTCATGTTTCACGTGTCTAATACAGCTGTGGTAGATTTTTAAGGTTGAGCGATAGATTTCTTTGCAGGCATTATCAAAATCTTTATGCCAGATGTGCTTTCAGTGCTTGCAATTCCTTTTGAGCTTGGCTAGTTCCTCACTGAAGAAATCAGCAGTAGGCTTGATTCTATGTGCTATCCTTTCAACTAATGGATGCAATTTTGTCCAATGTCCCATATATCTAATCTTCTGTTTGGATGGTAGCTATGGTGACACAGTTATCGAGTTTAGGGCGGTACACGGCCAGGGCAATCTAGCAGGGGTAACCTTAGCCCATTTCCTAGACCTGGTCCTCTGTGCAGAGAGAAAGTTATAGAGAAATTAGCAATAGGAACCTAAAAAGGAATAGCTAGATGGTCAGACCATAGAAGAGGCAATGAGGGACCAATAACTAGCTCACTTATGTTGGAGAAGATAAGATTGAGCGCATGCTGACACCTGTGTTTTGGGAAGGAAACTGGTTGTGGTAGCTGAATGCCTTTTAGGTACGTGACTTGAGTGATTACCGAGGTACGTACAGTATCTTCAAAGTGGAGATTGAGGTCTTCTACAACAGTAACGTTGGAGTAGTGCAAAACCAGAGGGGTCAGAATATCAACCAGTGATGCAATGAAACTACAGGCTGGACTCGGTGGATGATAAATCATTATCCCAGAGATCAAGAAGTTACAAGAGTGGGCCAAGGTAAAAAGAGCCGCCTCGCAGCCAGCTATAGTCAGTTCTGTAAAAGAACATGACAATGACTTTTTAAAAATGATGTTAATACCCCTACCTCATTGGCCTTGCCTACCTAATCTCACTTTCGCACACCCTGGTGGGATAGCTAACAGAATATACAGCTCTGAGTTTTCTTAGAAGTCAGGTTTTCATCACAGATACTGCATTTGTTACATAATCTGAAATGATATCCAACATTTCAAATTGATGCTTCACCAAGGAGTGACAGTAGAGGAAATAGAAGAGAGCCATAGGTTGAACAGGGGAGGGCTAGAGGGTGAACGTCCAAAGGTACAAACCCACAGATATCACACGTCAAAGCTGCACAAATCAGGTTGAAAGCCTGATGCCAGACAAGGGTAAGTGTGGTTGCTATCTTCCTAAGTTCCAAAGATGAATACTGCTTAGGGGCTGAGGTCCTACAACCAGGGGTCCTGGCCCCTGGCACCATCCAGGTGCGGATGGGTGCAGACAGGCTTGCCTTGGATGCACCTTCAGTGCGCCAACCGCACAGACACTCAGCTTGCATCTCTAAGTAGCCCACTTCTAAAGGGGGCATGGCTAAGGCGTGGCAATACCAAAAAATGGTGAGCACAAAACAACTGCAAACTAGAGCCCAGCTGCTCTCCTTCCTCTGAGAAGGCTTCCCTGCCAAGGAGGATTACTGGCAAAATCAAGACAACGAAAATAAAGGTAAGAAATTAAAATGCAATCTTTTATGCTATGAAAGCACAGTTAGGGATCTCTACAGATGTTTGGGGGTGCAACCAGAGTCACAAACCTGAATCATGGTTGGCATAGTGGGGTAAAGTAATGTGTATTTCTAGTGCTAAGACGTCTTAGCCTGTAACAGAAAGCATCTTAGCCTGTAACAGAAAGCACTGGAAACAAGTCATTATTTTAAAATTGTATTACATTTTAAGACAGGCTGATGAAAAAACGTTAGTGTTTAAGATGAACCAAGTGCTATTTAAATATACATCTTTATATAGTTATTAATGTGCAATCAGACTGTACCTAGAGCAAACCTTTTTTTATAAGTTGTCTCAGAAAGTGTGCACCCCAGAACTTAGCTGGTAATATTATTACCTCTGAAAAAGAATACATTTTGGTCGGCATGAAGCTTCAAATGACTCTGTCAATTAAAGCCTATACTGGTTGTCAAGCAGCGTTTAGATGTGCTGATAAACTAACTGCACACATTACATCTTTCAGCTAGTAGGCACCCTAGCAAGAAGGCTTGTTTCTTCTTTAGATCTCTGACACTTCCTCTGCTTCACAGTACAGGAGCCTCCCAGCCTTCCCTTTCTACTGGTGGCATTAACTGCCAGGAACAGTTTTTTAACACTAAGGGGGTTATTACAACTTTGGAGGATGTGTTAACCCGTCCCAAAAGTGACAGTAAAGTGACGGATATACCACCAGCGGTATTACGAGTCCATTATATCCTATGGAACTCGTAATACGGCTGGTGGTATATCCGTCACATTTGGGACGGATTAACACCTCCTCCAAAGTTGTAATAACCCCCTAAGTATTAAAACTATGCTTGTTAAAATAATAGAAAGCTTGGGGTTGTTGTTCCTAATAGATTCATTCTGCCTCTGGTCTTGTCTGACCAAGAAGAATCCTAAGTCACCATTTCAACCACATCTAGCTCCTTCCAAAACAAATTAAATAAATAAAATACATTTTTTAAAGAGCCAGAGAGCTGGAGGTAGAAAATTCTTTAAGCACACTTTAAACTTTTGACGCTCCCTAGAATGAAGTAGTCCCTCTTTAGAGAGTACATGTGTTTCATAATGACTGGCTGAAAGCCTATATTCACCGCCATATTTGTTTTCCAACATGGTGGGGTTTCTGCAAGTTGATCAAAGAGGATTGTGATTACATTCAAAGGAAGACCTCATTTAGGTAGAATTCTGTTGCAGAATAAAGTCTGTGATTGTCAAATTCCTGCAGGCAAAGAGTGGTCCTTATTTTGCAGCGATATATCACAGTTGCCAAGGCCCTAACAACAAACATGAAAATAGGACCCCTTTGGTCAGTGTTAAAAGACATACATAATTGGAGAGCAGTGAGTATTACAGTGTCCTGAAACCCAATGCTTCTATACATCCTCTACTGTGCAACATCAGTGCTACATTAGTGTTCAGGTTTACCCATGAGAGGGAAAGGGAAACAATTCTGGGCAAGGACCTTAGGAAAGAAGGAGGATCTGTACATGAAGTGAAGAGAATACTGAACGTTTTGGGTTTCCAACCAGACGTCTTGACTCCCAGAGTTTCAGCCTCAGCTCACCACTGACATCTCCCTGAGTTTTAGCATCACACTTACTTATAAGCGCCAGTATATACGGGCTAATGGGGCTTGGGCCACACCAATAATTTAAGAGCTCCAAAGTTCAGACCAAGATTTTTCACATTGTTTTCTAGAAAGACGAGTGCGAAATGATGCTGTCAGTAAAGCTAAAGGGGCACGGAGGAGACAAAGTGTTAGAGGTACAAGCCATCTCTCTCACTTGTAGGACCGTTATCGCCTAAGCATCAACATATTTAACATAGAATGGCTGTTTTGAAAAAGTGCCCTTTTGAAAGGCCCAAAGCAAATTTACCTTTCTTACATTTCCTTTGTTTTAACATTTTAAAGTTTTGAGTCAGTTGTAAGGTCAACTACATCCTACTATTTGGGATATATGCAGCTGATTATATTAGGCCAAGTAACTTGTATACGTTTTACATGTTCTCTTCACATTTCCTTTTGTGTTGATATCTATTTTATTGTTATTTTGTACAGTGCTCATTCAACCACGGGGTCTCGTCAGGGCACTAATAAAAACCTAACAAGATCATAAAACGTTTGAGGTGTCTAGGTGTAGTTTATATATCAAAATAGGAATTGTAAACATGCATTTACAATGTATGATACAAAGCTTTTACCTCCGCTATGACTGCAGAGGAGGCATGATGATGTTGTGAGAGCCCTTCCAAGGATGAAGTGACATTGTTGCACATTGTCAATGGCAGTTATTCCTTCATCTACCTTTTTAGGGCTTGCAGCTTCTTTTTGGGGTTCCAAGAAGGGCGTCTTGGGTATCCAGCTCTGGTTGGTTAGTGTTATGCAAAATGAACACATAAGCAGCTTATTCAAGGTCTGGAGTCTGATTTATCAAGGGACTTTTGGGGGCATATCCCACACGTTGTTAAAGCTGTTAAAGCATCCTCCTCATGCAGGACATGCTTGGCATCTCATGTTGAAGAAGCTGCTTATGTGATCTGAGTTCAACAGATAATTCGGTGAACCTGTCTCCTGTGCACTAACTACATTAGACAGAGTTACACTTTGACTTCTTGCCACTAGGACACCATGTTCCCATTTCTCTAACCTTCTCAGTCCTACCTTGGATGACATTATCTGAAAGTCAAAATTATGTAGAGGTTTTGGACATTTGCCTTGTGAGATTCTGGTGAAGTTGAGCCCTCTGAGCTGTACATCCTTCCGTGTTTTGCAATCCTCACCCTTAAGACAAACCATATGCAAATCATCTTATCCTCAAACAGTCCAGGTGGAACTATCCCTTTATGGCTGGAGGTCATATGTTTGGTAGCTGCCTGTAATAGCAAACTAAAGTGAAAAACAAGTTGGAATTGAACATGCTCAAAGTAATCATCAGTGGATTTACTAATTTCAAGCACTTCTATACATTACTTTTTATTTTTTAAGTGAGCTGCACTGTGTAGTGTAAGTATGCTCGGAAATGAGTCCAAGCCAGTTCTTCTGCTGTTGGGACTCATGCTGCAGCACACCAATAAGGCCCAACTAGACCACAACACATTCGTACTCCTCTACAGAGATGTGCCTCACCATCTGGCTTAGACTGTCCGACAAAGACGGAGTTGCATGCAGTTGGTTTCTGTCTGCAATGACACAAGTGAGTTAGAAAAAGGTCTAATTGAATACATACTGAGCTGCACTAAGCTGCACCTGGCCGAGGAGGCCTAACTGTGACAAGGCACACCTGTGGTTTCTTGTCCAGTTCGGGGGGGTGGGGGGGCTGGCTAGCAATTTGGGCTTAACTGGACTTAAGTGCCCCTTTTGATTCGGGGACAAGGCTGATTTGCATCGAGTTGGTCCCTTGTCACAAACAAGATAAAAACGATGGAATGAAATACACTCAAGCAATTCACAGTGGTTCACGTTTATTCATGCATCTCCACTCATCGCTGTTTTGCTGCTCTAACCAAGTGAAGCATTCTTTATTAGATGGAATGAAATCAATATAGGACATGTTTCTTCCCCTTTAGGGTTCTTTAGGGATAGATAGCTGTGGTCCACAACCATGGGGAGCCAGGTGGTTAATGTCTGTATACATCTTGTCATTCTGGCACTCAGGGTTACTGACAAAGCCAAAAGGGGCAGCGGGGATAATTGGAACAACAGAGTGCAATGATTCATAAAGGGAAAGCTTAAGGCCTAAAACATGTAAATACAGTGTCACGATCCCATTTCATGTGTGAGGGTTGAAGTCCCAGCATTTACTCTTTGCATGTTTGTGTGAGTTTATTCCCTTGTCCCCTTGCTTATTTTGATTTTTCCCTCCAAAACTGCAAGTAGATGAGGGAAATGCTGAAAAGGGCAGGATATAATTACCAGTGTCTGGACAGACGACTTGGAGCAAGATGGGAGAAGGACTGGTGACAGAACTGGCAGTCTGTCACAATCAAGTAGGCATGGGCTTGTGTCCCCTAGTGATATGCCACTGACAAGCAGATCTCAGCTGTTAGAAATGGGGTCTTTGGTTGGCAGTCAGATTACCCCCTGTCCAAGCAAGGACCCTTATTCTAGTCAGGGTAAAAGAGAATCACCCTCAGCTAACCCCTGCTTACCCGCTTGGTAGCTTGGCAAGAGCAGTAGGCTTAACTTCAGAGTGCTAGGTGTAAAGTATTTGTACCAACACACACAGTAATTCAACGAAAACACTACAAAATGACACACACAACACAGGGTTAGAAAAATAGAAAATATTTATCTAAACAAAACAAAACCAAAGTGACAAAAATCCACAATACACAAGTCATCACTAAAAATGTAAAAAGAGCCTTCATGTAATTTTAAACACAACGCTAACGCTGTTAGCGTAAAAATTTACCTTTGGGGGCGTCAAAATTAACCCAGCGTGGGTGAGTGTGCGTCAAAAAGAGCTTGCGAAGCGTTGATTTCACTCATGAGCGAGTCCTTGCATTGTTTCTCCTTTAGGCGGATCGGCGGGCCTCGTTTCTTCTCTCCACAGGAGAGCGATGCGTTGATCCTGCCAGCCCTCTCGGGTCCGGGCACTCCTTGCGCTGTTTTTACACGCCCAGCGGTGTTTGCGTCAGAAATTCAGCCGCACAATGGTCTGAAAACCACGCAGCGTGGGTTGCAACCTCACCAGACTCCGTCAGCGATGCTGCGTGTTGTTTCCCCAGCTCTGGGCATCGATCTTCTAGTCGCGTTGCAGGCGAGTGCCGATTTTCAGCCGCAAAGCCAGCAGCACGTCGATTGTTCAGCCGTAGATCGGTGTCACGTCGATCTTTTCCTCCCATGTGGAACTAAACACAGCAATGTCATCCAGGTAGGCGGCACTGAACTCATCCAGCCCAGCCAACACCTGGTTGACCAACCTCTGGAAGGTGGCAGTGGTATTCTTCATCCCAAATGGCATCACTTTAAATTGAAAGTGTCCATCTGGGGTAGAAAATGCTGACCTCTCCTTGTCCCCCTCAGTTAAGGCAATCTGCCAGTACCCAGATGTTAACTCAGATGTACTGAGGTACTTGGCAGCTCCCAACCGGTCAATGAGCTCATCAGCTCGGGGGATGGGGAGTGCGTCAGACTTGCTGACCGCATTGGGTCCCCGGTAGTCCACACAGAACCTGAGTTCTGGAGTGGCACCAGGTGCAGCAGCCTTTGGGACCAATACCACTGGGCTGGCCCAAGGACTGCTGGAATGATCAATAACCCCTAGGGTTAACATTTTGGATACTTCATCCTTAAAGCAAGCCCTGACCCTGTCAGTCACCCTGTAAACCTTTTGTTTAATGGGTGTACTATCCCCAGTGTCCACATCATGTGTGCACAAGTGTGTGAGCCCTGGAATTAGGGAAAACAGTGAGGCGAACTGTCCCAACACGTGGCAACAGTCACCCTGCTGCTCTTCAGTGAGGGAAGGGGAGAGATTCACTCCCTCCACAGACCCATCTTTCTCTCCTGCAGACAGGAGGTCAGGAAGAGGCTCACTCTCCTCCTCCACCCCATCATCTGTCGCAAGGAGCATGGACAGTTCAGTCTACTCTAAGTGCGGCTTGAGGCAGTTGACATGCAGGACCCTGAGAGGGTTCCTTGGAGACTGCAAGTCCACCAGGAAGGTAACTTCACTCTTGTGCTCCACCACCTCAAATGGCCCAGTCCACTTATCCTGGAGCGCCCTAGGCTCCACTGGTGCCATCACCCACACTTTTTGTCCAGGTTGAAACTCGACCAGAGTGGCATTCTGGTCATAAGAGCGTTTCATGTCCTCCTGGCTTGCTTCCAGGTTCTCCTGTGCGAGACTCCTGAAGCGGGTAGTCTGGTTTCTCAAAGCCAGCATGTAACTGAATACATCCTGGGGGGGTTTACTAGGAGCTTTTTCCAAAGCCTCCTTGACCAGACTTAAAGGTCCCCTCACAGGGTGGCCATAGATGAGCTCAAAGGGACTAAACCGAAGTCCCTTTTGAGGCACCTCTCTGTAAGCGAACAGAAGGCATGGTAAGAGGACGTCCCACTTCCGCCTCAAGGGCTCTGACAGGCCCATAATCATGCCTTTCGAGGTGCGGTTGGATCCCTTAACCAGACTACCACTTTGGGGGCGGTGAACTTGTAGGTTACTCCACACTCCTTCCACAGAGACTTCATATAGGTGGATATGAAGTTGGTACCGCTATCAGATACTACTTCTTTTGGGAACTCTATATGGGTAAAAAAAACCATCAAAGCACAGGAGAAGTGATTGACCTCAGAGGAATGGCTTCTGGGTACTGTGTGGCATGGTCCACTAAGACCAGGATGATCCTGTTGCCCATGGCTGTCTTGGGATCCAGCGGCCCCACTATGTCAATACCTATCCTTGCAAAGGGAGTACTGACAACAGGTAAAAGTTGGAGAGGAGCCTTACATTTCCCCCCACTCTTGCCACTTGCCTGACAAGTCTGACAAGACCTACAATACGCAGCTGACTGCTTGTGCATCAAGTGCCAGTAAAAGTGGGAGACAGGCCTCTTATAGGTCTTGTCCTTCCCTAGATGTCCTGCCAAAGGCACATCATGAGCCAACCCCAGTAAGAAGGCCCTGGAGCACTGAGGTACCACCAGCACACAGAAGGACCCAGGCTCAGGAACCTTAGGCTCACTATACAGGAGATCATCCTCCCAATAGATCAGGGTGATCCTGGCTCATTGCCAGCCGCCTGGTCTTCAGTCTGCTGCCGCAAACCCTACAAAGTAGCGCATGTCTTCTGTGTTGCACAGAATGCTTCCCTGGTGGCCCCCCCTTCCTGCTGCCACTGTGACAGCTCAGGGTCCACACCCAGTTCAGCCACCTGTTCCCCTGTAGGTTCTGGGGTTGCACCCTCAGGCTCTGCCTCCTCCCGGACCGTGGGAACTTTTGGGGCCGGTTTCTCGTGCCCCTGCCCGTCCTCTTCTTGGTGGTCCCCTGGGCCACTGCTTCAGGCTCCAGGGGCTCTTGACCACCCTGACAGCGTGCCATTGACTGGGTGGATACGCAGACCCACCCAGGCAGACCCACCATCTCCAAGTGAGACTTGTGTTCCACCCCCTTCGAAGGGGAATCCTCCAGGCCATTGCCTAACAAACAATCAACAGGCATGGTTGGACTCACAGCTACCTTCAAGGAACCTGAGACGACCCCCCATTCAAAGGGAACCTGCACCACTCTGCACAGGTGCTCTGAGTTGTCCACTTCAACTACTTGGTGAAGTACCCGCGGATCAATCTGCTCTTCAGACACCAGCTGACTTCTCACTGTAGTCACACTGGCTCCTGTGTCTCTCAGAGCCCCCACCCTCTGTCCATTGATGGTCACCCACTGCCTGTACTTCTTAGTGTTCTCAGGCACGAGGGTTCTCTGGACCATCTCACTGTCCCCTAGTGAGACAAGGGTCATCTCAGCTGGCTCCCACCTACCTGGAACCAACTCCTCCCCAAGCGCTACACTAGCCAAACCCTGGGATGGCGCACCAGTGGGTGCCGGTGTACTCTTGGGGCATTTGGGGTCCCCCCTCACATGACCCACCTGGTCACATGCATAACACTTACGTGAGGGTCCCCCTGCCACTGGATTCCATTTGGAGAACCATGGCTTCTTCTCACTGGGGGGGGGTTGGAACCTTTACCCTGGGAATAAGTTTGGGGTCCTTCAGAGAACTCCACTCTTTACCCTTACCCCCCTTTCTTCTTAGAGGGACCCTGCCCACCCTTGGCATGGTCTCCCCCATACCTCTTTTGGCCCCTGGTGCTCTCCCAGCGGTCCGCTTCCTGTGCAAGCTTCCTGGGATCAGTCAGCTTGCTGTCAATCAGGCGCTGGCGCAGCTCTGGAAAACATAACCTGTACAAGTACTCCCAAGCAATCAGATTGTAAAGCCCCTCATACGTAGTTACCTTACTGCCCTTCACCCAACCATCCAGTGACCTGCAATAAGAATCAACACATTCTAACCATGTTTGGGATTCCTTCTTCTTATAGGACCTAAACTTATCCTTGTACTGCTCAGGGGTGAGACCAGACCTTGTGAGTAGGGCATCTTTCATGATAGTGTAGGTGAGATTCTGAGCATCCCTTAAGGCTGTCAGTGTATCTCTCCCCTCTACCTCAAAGTGCTTCCACAGACCCACCCCTCAATGAGCTTCAGGGGCCAGATTCATGTGGAGAGGAGACTCATGCCCCTTGGACCACAAGTATATGTCATCCTCCCTCTTGTAATCCTTCACAAGATCTTTAGGAATGTGTACCTTCCTCTCAGGCTGCGTTGTGATGTGGCTGCCACCATCCCTACTAGACTGGCTCCTCTGATCCAGCTCCCTCAAGCTGAGCTCATGAGCCATCAACAACTTTTTCTCCTCTATGGCCATCCTCATTTTCTCCAACTCCCTCTGGTGCTCCCTCCCTGCCTGTCTGTCCTGCAACTCTTCAGGGGTCAGCCCCTTAAATGAGACACTGCTACCTGCCCTGGAGACCCTCTTCCTGGACATAACATGCCCACCCACAATACCATTGTGTATGGAATGCTCTTCCTCCTCATTCTCCTCATCCTCTGTGTGCCCTTCAGTGTTCTTGGCTGTCACCCAGGCCCTTAGCGCCTTTTGCATCTCCTCCTTCTTGGATGAGCTCTTAATGGGACAGTCAAAACTTTTACAGAACTGCTTCAACTAAGCTTTTGTATTGCTCTCTAATTTCTCTAGATCAAAAGCAGCTCCAACTGACGCATCTCCAGATTGGGACATGATGAAAAGTCAACAAAAGTGCAAAGTTCCACAAGGCAGAAAACAAGTTCCCAATGAAGTTCAGAAGTCAATCAAAGATTACCACAAAAATGGACGTAAGGAAAAATCCAAGAAAAAGAGGAAAAGCAAAAATCACAGGACAAAGTAGTATATTGTCACATAGTGGTCTGCACTCAAAACAGTAGTGTACACTTAATCACTGTATGTCAAGTACAAATGCAAGTCCAATCCCATCCGCTGATCACCAATGTTAGAAATGGGATCTTTGGTTGGCAGTCAGGTTACTCCCTGTCCAAGCAAGGACCCTCACTCTAATCAGGGTAAAAGAGAATCACCTTCAGCTAACCCCTGCCTACCACATTGGTAGCTTGGCATGAGCAGTAGGCTCAACTTCAGAGGGCTAGGTGTAAAGTATTTGTACCAACACACACAGTAATTCAATGAAAACACTACAAAATGACAAAACACAGGTTTAGAAAAATAGAAAACATTTATCTAAACAAAACAAGACCAAAGCAACAAAAATCCACAATTCAAGTTATCACTAAAAATGTAAAAAGAGTCCTCATGTAATTTTAAACACAACGCTAATGCTGTTAGCGTGGAAATGTACCTTGGGTGCGTCAAAAATAACCCCGCACGCGGGAGTGAGCGTCAAAAAGGGCTTGCAATGCTTCGATTTCAGTCATGAGCGAGACCTTGCGTCGTTTCTCCTTTAGTCGGGTCAGCAGGCGTCATTTCTTCTCTCTGCAGGACAGTGATGCGTCGATCCGGTCCGCACTCTCGGGTAGGGCAGGCCTTGCGTTGATTTTACACGCCCAGCAGTGTTTGCAGCAGAAATTCAGCCGTACGACGGTCCGCGCGGGTTGCGATCTCACCAGCCTCTGTCAGTGATGCTGCGCTTCATTTCCCCAGCTCCGGGCGTCGATCTTCTGGTCGCGTTGCAGGTGAGCGTCAATTTTCAGCTGCGAAGCCGGCGGTGCGTTGATTTTTCAGCCGCAGATCGGAGTTGCGTTGATCTTTTCCACGCGCGGAGGTCGGTGTGTGGATTTCTCACTCTTGGGCTGCCAGCTTCTCCTTTCAGGGTCCCAGGAACTGGATGGGCACCACATGGCAGAGTAGGAGTCTCTCCAGAGACTCCAGGTGCTGGCAGAGAGAAGTCTTTGCAAACAACAGGAGGCAAGCTCTAAATCAAGCCCTTGGAGAGTTCTTCACATGAAGGAAGGCAACACAACGTCCAGTCTTTGTCCTCTAGCACAGGCAGAAGCAGCAACTGCAGGATAGATCCACAAAGCACATGCAGGGCAGCTCTTCTGCTGCTCTTCTGCTCTTCTACAGGCAGAGGTTCCTCTTGGTTTCCAGAAGTGTTCTAAAGTCTGTGGTTTTGGGTGCCCTTCTTATACCTATTTTGCCCTTTGAAGTAGGCCTACTTCTAAGCAAAGTCTCCCTTGTTTGTAAAATCCTGCCTTGCCCAGGCTAGGCCCCAGACACACACCAGGGGGTTGGATACTGCATTGTGTGAGGGCAGGCACAACCCTTTCAGGTGTGAGTGACCACTCCTCCCTCCTCTCCTAGCACAGATGGCTCATCAGGAAATGCAGACTACACCCCAGCTCCCTTTGTGTCACTGTATAGTGAGAGGTGCAACCAGCCCAACTGTCAAACTGACCCAGACAGGGAATCCACAAACAGGTAGAGTCACCAAAATGGGTTAAGCAAGAAAATGACCATTTTCTAAAAGTGGCATTTTCAAACACACAATCTCAAAATTAACTTTACTAAAAGATGTATTTTTAAATTGTGAGCTCAGAGACCCCAAACTCCACATGTCTATCCTCTCCCAAAGGGAATGTACACTTTAATCTTATTTAAAGGTATCCCCCATGTTAACCTATGAGAGGGACAGGCCTTGCAACAGTGAAAAACAAATTTAGCAATATTTCACTGTCAGAACATATAAAACACATTACTATGGCCCTCATTACAAACCTGGCGGTAAATGCCGCCTACTGCCGTGCTGACAGCCGTCAGCATACCGTGACCGCGGTGGTATTCTGCTACATGTATTATAACCCACACTGAGAAATCCTCCACAATAAAGACACTCACACAAGTCCACCACACCAAAAGTCAGTGATAAACTGGCGATAGCAAAACGCACACCTTTACGCCAACAGGAATACGCCCACAGTATCACGACCCACGAATCACTGCAGCAGTCTTTCAAATGCAGTAAACCATTGGCGGTACACACCGCTGTGCTCAAAATACACACACATTTACAAAACACCACCACATTGGACAATTCAAACTACACACACCTGACACATATATACACACATCACACCCACACACTTACACCACTATAAAACATACACCTACATTACTCACTACCCTTTACAGCAAATAAATGATAGCACACAGAAAGAGACAAGGCAGGAGCACCCACTCAATCAGAGGCACAGAACACCATCACCCATACACCATCCACGCACATCACAGCATACACCACAACACATCACCCCACACATCACCGCACACATCCTCACACATTTCACGCACACCACATCCATGGCACCCCAAAGACACCCCAGGTTCTCAGAGGAGGAGCTAAGGATCATGGTGGAGGAAATCATCCGGGTAGAGCCACAGCTTTACGAATCACAGGTGCAGCAGACGTCCATAGCTAGGAAGATGGAGCTATGGCGGAGAATAGTGGACAGGGTCAATGCCCTGGGACAGCACCCCAGAACAAGGGATGACATCATGAAGAGGTAGAACGACCTACGGGGGAAGGTGCGTTCTGTGTTTGCAAGACACCAGGTAGCCGTACAGAGGACTGGTGGTAGACCCCCACCTCCTCCCCCGCAACTAACAACATGGGAGGAGCAAGTCTTGGCGATAATGCATCTTGAGGGCCTCGCAGGAGTAGCAGGAGGACTGGACTCTGGTAAGTCATATCTTTACTATTATATCCCCCACCCTACATGCATGCCATCACATACCCCCACCCTTACCCTCACTCCCATCACTCCATCACCTCACATATACCCCACCATCACAACCCACCCATCCCAATACCAAGCCCTGCATGCAACACCAGTACGTGGACCCCCATCACAGACCTTCATGGACACCCATCACCACAGCATGCCCAGTAAATCACCACTCACACAAGGCCAAGCTGACAGGTAAATCACCATCATAGAGGGAAACACACCCATGCACAAAATGGCCCATGCAGATACACTAACACTGCATTTGCATCCTGACAGGACCCATCGTCAATGTCACCGGAGAGGAGGGGCCAGCTACATCCAGTCCCCCACAGAAGAGACCCACAGTGACGACAGCAGCTCTGCACGCCTGGATCTCGATGACCAACCTGGCCCATCCGGGACCTCTGGACATTCGGGTACCCAGGCACAGTCCCAACCCACCACAGAGCCTCCCCCCTCAGGAAACACCACCACAGCACTCACCCAGCAGACCCATGCCACTGTCCCTAGGACACGTCAATCAGCAGTGTGTCCACCACTACAGGGACCCCTGGCAACCCCACAAACCCAGGACGACTATGGACCTGGGGTCAGTGGCAGAGGGCACCCGGTTCAGGGGGCGGGGACAGAGGCACAGGACAACAGGGAAGCTGGGAGGACTGCTGTGTGACAGGGGGAGGACAGACCCAGGGAACCCACTCTCCACAAGGCACTCTCCAACATCCTGGGAGCATACCACCATTCCCAGGAGACGATGGGCCAGATACTGGCCAAGCTACAGGAGACCCAGGGGCTGCAGGAGGGACAGTACCTGGGGTTCAGGGATGACCTAACATAAATATACACCATCCTGGTCACCATTGCAGGGGTGCTGGCAGAAATGGGCAAGACAATGAGGGAGGCTGTGACACAAAAACGGGTGCCTGACACTAGCCAAACTGAGGAACAGCCTTCCACCTCTGCTGGCGCTTGTGGACAGGAGGCCCGCCACAGGACCAACAGGCCACCAGCACCCCACTGCCTGTAGAAAGAGAACCACCCCGCAAATGGTCCCTGCGATCCAGGCAGAAGCCAGAGACTTTTGCCAAGACCCCCGCCAGGAAATAAGACTCTCCTGATTGTCACCCTTGTGCCCCACACTGTCACCCTGTCCAACTTGAACTGCCATTACTCCCCTTCCTATGCCCCAAAGGACAATGCACCTGTGATACCAAGAGACTGGACTCTACCCTGAACTTCCTCCCACCATCAGCCTAGCCCCTTCCACCACCCCCTCTACTTATGAGCACCTAAATAAACACCCTTGGAACAAATACCAATCTGGAGTCTGTCAAATGATTCAAATATGTATTAGTACAACATTATCAAAGCATTGCAAATCAAAAGTACAGTGAAATATACTTTAGGATGACCTCTGGTGGGCAGCAGTACACGTAGCAGAAGCCAGAGTGGGGAACAGAGATCTGAAAATGGAGATGCCAAAAGGTACAGTCGGTGGCCATAGACACAGGGAAACAGGCTGCCTTGTATAATGTCCAAAAGATAACTGAAATGTTAAGTGAAGTTACAGTGTCTTACCTGTGTGTCACTGGAAGTACTGCGAATTAATATTGGTTCTGTTGTCAACAACTTCTTCCTCTGCCTCCTCTTCCTCACTGTCCACAGGCTCCACTGCTGCCACAAGACCATCTCTAGGCTCATCCTCCTGCAGAGAAGGCACCTGGCGTCTCAAGGCCAGGTTGTGCAACATGCAACGATGATCTTTCACACCTTCTTGGGGGAGTAGTATAGGGATCCACCTTTCAGATGGAGGCACCGGAACCTGGCCTTCAGGAGGCCGATGGTTCTTTCTATAATCCTCCTTGTACGCCCATGAGCCTCATTGTAACGTTCCTTTGCCCTTGTCCTGGCATTCCTTACAGGGTCAGTAGCCATGAGAGTTTGAGGTAACCAGAGTCACCTGCAAATATTGAGGGACAAGTGTTAGGCACACACTAACCGTTAGGGACAACCCCATACCCAGGCACCTACTCATACTGTGTGGGAATCTTTGGCTCACCTATTAGCCACACCTGGTGCCTCTGGACTTTGCCCATCACATATAGGATGCTGCTATTCCTCAAGATATTGGCGTCATGCACAGAGCCAGAAAATATGGCATTCTCATGAGAGATGTATTGGTCCGCCAAACACACCATCTGCACATTCATTGAGTGATAGCTTTTTCTATTCCTGTAAACTTGTTCATTTCTCCGCGAGGGTGGAGGACAAATGCCACATGTGTACCACCAATGGCACCAATGATGTTGGGGATATGTCCCAGGGCATAAAAGTCAGCTTTCACTGTGGCCAAATCCTCCATCTGGAGGAACACGATGTAGCTGTGCATGTGTTTCAGTAGGGCAGACAACACTGGTCAACACGTTAGAGAACATTGGCTGAGACATCCCTGATGCCATGGCCACTGTTGTTTGGAAGGAGCCACTTGCCAGGAAATGGAGCACTGACAGGACCTGCACTAGAGGGGGGATACCTGTGGGTTGGCGGATAACAGACATCAGGTCTGGCTCCAATTGGGCACACAGTTCTTGGATTGTTGCACAATCAAGTCTGTAGGTAATGATAATGTGTCTGTCCTCCATTGTCGCTAGGCCCACCAAGGGTCTGTACACTTATCTCATAATCTGCCTCAGTGGTTGAAGCCTATGGAAGAAAACGGTGAGAAGAGGGTCATATTCACCCTTATATTGCACTAATGATGAATTGTTGACTTTACAGAAACAGTATGTGAACTCGAACATCCATTGATGTGTCAGTGTCTGCTGTGAAGCAGTTAGGTGCCATGCCCTGTGCCCCCCGGAAATGGTGGATGCCTGACCTGTGAGGAGGGACAAGTGGAAATGAGGTAATTGCCCTGCAGTTGTGCGCCGTCCTGGTAGGTGATCGATGACCGCTGTGCAAATTCGCATTGGTTATCATTGGGCCCTATGGGTTCCAGGAGCCAATGGCGATGTATGCCGGCGGTGATGGTACGCACCACCACGGATGTCACCGCCATTTTCTATCTAATCACTCACTTGCTACCTGGACTTCAACAGGAGAGGACCTACACTGCAAGTGCTGCTGTGACCTGTGTCTGGAAGTGACAATGGCTCATGTGTCTGGGGAAAGGGCCCCTGCCTTCACTGCGGAGGAGTTGGAGAAACTGGTGGATGGGGTCCTACCCCAGTACACGTTAATCTACGGTCCTCCAGACAAACAGGTGAGTACACTGTAAGCATGATGAGTGGGACATGAATGGATGGACTGCTGTGTGTGTAAGCCACATGTAGGGGGGCAGAGGGATCCTGGCCAGAGTGCAGCATGTAAGGTGGTCAATGAATGTGTGTCAGGGGATGTGTGTGATCTGGTGGGCAATGAGTATGATGGTCCGAACGGGTGAATAATTCCCTTTTCTGCTGTCTTTTCCCTGCATGTCGGCGCCGCCCCAGAAAAAGGGTATTTGGCGTGCCATTGCCAAGAAGATGCCGTCCCTGGGGGTCCTTGACAGGCGGAGCACCCACTGCCGCAAGAGATGGGAGGACCTGCGCCGTTGGGCGAAGCAGACGGCGTAAATGTTCCGCATCCTGGCTGTGGCCTATCCGGAGTTGGATGGGCACTTGAAGGCATCACAGCAGCCACGAGGAGGTGAGTACAGAATCTGAAACATGACTGCGCGCATTAGGAGGTACCTGGGTGGGGGATGTGGGCTGTGGGTGGCCCTAGGCCAGGGCGAACAAGACAGGGTAGGTCCCTTGTTGGGCAGGCTCAGTATCACTCCCAACCCAATAGTGCTGGCGGCCATCTACTCCTGGGCAGGGTCCTGTGGGTTTCAAGTGTGCAGCTAAAGGCGTTAGGCATTGAACCCCATGGGCTGGTGACTGTCTTAGTAAATGGTTGGGTATGGCCTAGTGTATAGGGCTGCTCTCTGTGTCTTGTGTACGCCAACGGTAGTGTGGTATTGTTGGCATTGACCAAGTGTATCCTCTGTCTCCCACCCCTCTTTTTGTTGTGTCACCCTGTCCTTGTGTGCATTAGCATCATCTGGCGGAGGAGCAGAAGCACTGGCGACGGAGGGAGCTGCATCCCACATGGCCCATGAGGCCGAATTCACCGAGGGTGAGTGCACCAGTGGGACAGAGGGCAAGGGGAGCCCCACAACGGGGACAGGAGGGGAGACCACAGTGACTCCTCCTCTGATGGAAGCTCCCTGGTGGTGGTGGACACCTCTGTGCCCACCCCAACAACAGGTAGAGCCACCACCCCCCACCAGCACCGCCTTCCCAGCAGCCCCTCAGCGTGTTTCCCGTGCCCGCTCACCCAGGAGGGTGGGCTTCTCCTTTGCCCCAGGCACCTCAGGCCCCGCCCCAGTCAGCCCTGCTGCCCTCATTGAGGAGGCTATTGACCTCCTGAGATCCCTCACTGTTGGGCAGTCAACCATACTGAATGCCATCCAGGGTGTAGCAGGGCATTTGCAACAAATAAATGCATACATGGAGGGCATTCACTCTGGCGTGGCGGCCCAACAGAGAGCATTTCAGGCTCTGGCCTCATCACTGATGGCAGCCCTTGTCCCTGTGTCTAGCCTCCCCCTCCAACTTCCTCTACCCAGACCCATTCCCGTCAACCCCAGCCTTTCCCAGGCACACCTTCAGACAAGCATTCACCCAAATCAACACACAGGAGTGGCTCAGGCAAACATAAGCACCACACTTCATCTCACAGGCACTCACAGAAGCACTATACCCATGCAGACACACCAACATCCACTGCCTCCACTGTATCCCCCTCCTCCTCTTTGTCCACCTCCCTCCCAGTATCGTCTCCACTCACACCTGCATGCACTACATCCTCATCCACTACCTCCATCACCAGCATGCTCATCACTACACACCCCTCACTGGCAGTCACCACCCCCACAACCATGCACACATCCCCTGTGTCCTCTCCCAGTGTGTCTGTGATCCCTCCTCCCAAAGTACACAAACGCAAGCAACCACCCACCCAACAGCCATCCACCTCACAACAGCATCAGGCCCATGCACCTTCACCCAAACACAGCATAAAGACACCTCCTACAACCAATCCCTCTTCCTCCACTCCCAAACCCTCTCCATCTTTCCTCCCCAGTGTGTCTAAAAAACTTTTGCTGGCAAACATTGACCTGGTGGTGCCCAGAGCCCAGGCAAGCACCTCAGCCACCAAGTTGGTATCCGCTGTGGTTCATGCAACTCCCAGGGGCTTCAAGGGGGCACCCGTCAGGCTAGCCAGTGTGCCACAGACCCCTGCAAAGGACCATACCATACCACCACCTGCCAAGGTGAAGAAGGGGACAGCATGCACCAAGGGCAAGGAGCACGACCCACCCAGTTAGGCCTCCTCCAAAACTGCAGCTGCCAGAGCCAAGGTCTCAACAGCAGCTGCAAAGGTAAGGAAGGGGCAGAAAAGCCAAGGCAAGGCACCTCAGGCGTCGGAGCCTGCAGGTAGGGGCCTGGTGACCACCATCAGAACCGACAGCCCCATCACCTGCACCGCGGGCAGCACCGTCAGCATCCATGCCGCAAGCACTGCCACCTGCACCGCTGCTGCCATCACTACTGTCAGCAGCAGCATCCCCAGTGACCAGCTGTCCGAGGCTGAAGGAGAAGGGCTGGTGCCTCCCTCCACCACTGGCAGCACCGGCACCGGCACCTGCACCACGGCCAGCACCGCCAGCATCCCCGCCGCAAGCACCGCCACATGCACCGGTGACAGTAGGACCACTAACAGCAGCAGCAACCCCAGTGTGCATCTGTCCGGGGCTGCAGGAGACGGGCTGGAGCCTCCCACCACCACTGGCAGCACCCCCACGAGCACCGCAACAACCACCAGTTTGCAGCCTTAGTTGCCGCAGGATGGAGTCTGGCGCTGCCTCCATGGACTATCCTGCTACCTGTCCCCTGCAAATCTCGTGCCTCAGACACCCAGGTGAGGGAATGTGAACTGCCACACCCCATGTGCTGCATCACTGGGCACCAAGCCGCCTCCAGACCCAGTGGAGAAAGGCATCCACTCACCCAATCCTTGGCAGGATGAAGCAGGCTGGGCACAATGCTCCCTCCAGAACCTGTGGAGAAAGGCATCCACTCACCCAATCCTTGGCAGGATGAAGCAGACTGGGCACAGTGCCCCCTCCAGAACCTGTGGAGAAAGGCATCCACTCACCCAATCCTAGGCAGGATGAAGCACACTAGGCACCAAGCCCCCTTCATAACCTGTGAAGACAGGCATCCACTTGAGAGACTGTGGCCTTGCACTCCCCAGGGCCAAGCAGTGGGCAAACCACCCATTTGAGAGACTGTGGCCTTGCACTCCCCAAGACCAAGCAGTGGGCAAACCACCCACTTGAGAGACTGTGGCTTTACACTCCCCAGGACCAAGCAGTGGGCAAACCACCCATTTGAGAGACTTGAGAGTCTGTGGTTTTGCACTCCCCTGGACCACGCAGTGGGCATGGAGCCCCCTCGAGGAGCAGTGGCGTTATTCCATCTTCCAGCTGAGATGCCCCCCCCATTCCCCATCCCCCTGAGGTGCCTGTGTGTTTTTGACCGGATGCCCCTGCAGTGTTCTCTCTGTATTGAGGCAGGAGTCAAGTGTGGGCTTGGCACATGATTTTTGGACCAGTGGGCCACGAACATTTTCAAAGGGCAATGTACTACCTTATGTACATATTGTATATTTTTGTAAATACTGTTTTTTGAATCATTACGTATATCTGACTATTTCTAATATATCACTGTTTAACTCAATTCCTTTTGTCCTTGCATTCTTCCAGGGGGTTACGGGGTGTAAATGCTGCATGTGTTTGTATGTATGGTGTTGTGGGTGAGGGTGGGGGTGTTGCGTGTGTGTGTCACTCTCTTTCTTCTCCCCGCTTCTCCCCTGTGTGCTAGGTGCAGTACTCACCATGGTCGTCGCCGCCGCCTTTGATATTCCTGGTGTATGAAGAGGTACACCAGCATGGGGAGGACCTGTAACTCGGGCTCCATGGCGTTCTGGTTCTTCGTTGAGTGTCGAGAGGTGAGCAGTTTCCCTTCCGAACACTGTTTCCGCCGTGCTTTTGACGGCATTGGTACCGCCCCGGAAAAGCTGGCGGATTAGCAGGTTGTAATGGGGTGGGCATTGTCTTCCACCTGTCTGTTGGCGGTGACCGCCGCGGTGTTGGTTGCCACAGCCGCGGCGGTGGGAGTGTTAAAGTCGCTGTCTATGATGGCGGTTTCTGCCGTGATCCCATTTTTTTTTACCGCCGGCCTGTTGGGCTGTATTACCGCCGCTTTAACACTGACCGCTAGGGTTGTAATGAGGGCCTATATGTCCTACCTTAACCATTCACTGCACCTTGCCTTTGGGGCTACCTAGGGCCTAACTTAGGGGTGGCTTACTTGAAGGAAAAGGAAAGGTTTAGGCCTGGGAAATGGATACACTTGCCAAGTTTAATTCACCTTTAAAACTGCACACACAGACACTGCAGTGGCAGGTCTGAGACATGATTACAGAGCTACTAATGTGGGTGGCACAACCAGTGTTGCAGGCCCACTAGTAGCATTTGATTAACAGGCCCTGGGCACCTCTAGTGCACTTTACTAGGGACTTACTATTAAATCAAATATGCCAATCATGGATAACCCAATTACATTCACATTTTGTATAGGAGCACTTGCACTTTAGCACTGGTTAGCAGTGGTAAAGTGCCCAGAGTAACAAAAACAGCAAAAACAGAGTCCAGCACACATCAACAACCTGGGAAACAAAGGCAAAAAGTTAAGGGAGACTACGCCAAGGATGAAAAGTCTAACATTGGCCAACTACACCTAGTGATCTGGCATGCATATCTGTGCCTGTGATCTCTATTGATCTACCACTGGCATGCAGATATGGGCCAGTGACCCCTAGTAATATGCCACTGACATCTGGACCCACAAGCTGTAGCAGTCTTCCACTGACATGCAGATCTGAACTCTTGACTCATGACCCTTAGAGGTCTGCCATGGACATGCAGAGATTTCCCACAGGCAGGGAGATATGGACACAGTACCGCTGGTGATCTGGCATAGCGAGATGAAGATGTCACTGTCACAGACAAATAGAGATGACCTTCATCCCCGAGTAATCTTCTACTGGCATGCATGTCTGGACTCACCTATCACTAGTGATCTGGAATGGAGACTTACAGCTATGGCCCCTGGTGATCTTCCACTAGAAAATAGAGGCGAACTTCATCCCCTAGTTATCTGCCACTGGCATGCAGATCTGGACTCCACGACCTCTACTGATCTGCCATTGGCTTGCAGTTCTGGACTGTTGGGGCAGGATAGTTTGCAAAGAGCAAACAGCATTATTAACAGCACACGGTGTCTGGCAGTGTGGTTTGCCCGCTAATAAGGTGGGCATCCTGGTGTGTGGCTGTGGGGTGTGCCAGTGGCTTCGTCCTAAACCTCTGTGTATTCTCTGCCAGGTGAGAACGTGGCTTTATTGTATTAGGAACTGATTTACACCTCTGGAAACCAGAGCACAATATCTGGAGCCCACCAGCCACTGACCTTCCGTTTCTCCTTCCAGTTCACTCTTCCATCTCCATCTTTCATTAACCTGTTTTCCTCCTGTTATCATAGTCTCTGGAATTATAAATGTGTATCTGTATTTACTAAATTGTCCTGAAGGTGAGCTCTTTTAACATAAATTATAAAATGAATCTATCTATCTATCTATCTTTCTATCAGTCTATCGCCTCATCTGCGATTGTGGCACTATCTTTTTGAATGATGCATCTATCTAGCTATCGATTTATTTATCTAATATATGCACCTGTTTTTTTGTCTTCGCATCTGTTTAATGATCTAATCGAAGCAATTGTCTATCTTTGCTTCTATCTATCTGATCTACTCACCTCCCTGTATGTTTATCCCACTAAGCTATGCATCGATCTTTATCCTATCTTATCAATGGATCTGTCTATCTGCTAGTCTTGTACAGCTCAAACACTTAGCGCATATCCTTGACCAGTGACCTAACTTTAGAGCGGACACGGGCGCTCTCTTCCGAGTAGCGGTTTTTGGTGAAAGCTCTCTGCTGGAGAAACAGCCCTTAATAATTCAGATTTATGAAACTGGAAACCGTGCTGACTGTTGAGCCAGAATAGCTGTAAAAAAAACAATTCCAAAGTTGGTACTGCTTATAAAACACACAATTCTATGCACATATCCACCTTTCAACAATACAATTAAGGAATGAAAAAATATTTGTTCCTCTCCTTCCAAGGTCAAGCGAACATAAAACTGTTGTCTTGATGACAAACAGTGGCTGGGACTAAAGGGTTTTTAAATCCACAGCAGGCAACTGTTACATGGAGCCGGGTTAACAAACAGAAGCTGGCCCTTCCTTGGATGAGGACTTGTTTCAACGTTTAATCAAGCATTGACAAAGCCAAAGGTTGCGCCTTTGTCTTTTTTTGATGTAACTGACTTACAAATATTAGGAAAATGTTATAATAATGTTTATTTTATTAAATTAAAAACAAAAATGTTTATAAACATGTTCTAATAATTGTAAGCCAGTTAATATAAAAAACAAAAAAAAAAGGCAAAAGTACTGGCATGCAGGAAAGACGGAAGAAGATGGCAGAACACAGAGTAAGACGGAGGACTGCAGAACACAGAGGAAGACAGACGACGGACGAAGAGAGAAGATAGAAGACAGAAGAAAGAAGAAAAGGGAAGACGGAAGAAGAGAGAAAACAGAAGAAGAGAGAAGATGGGAGAAGATGGAAAATGGAAGAAAAGAGAATGTATGAGAAGACAGAAGACGGTATGCAGAAAGAAAAAAGAAGACGGTGGCAATGAAGAAAGAAGACAGAGAAGAAGGCATCACAGAAAGAAGATGTCAGCGAAGTAAGACAGCATGGAGAAAGAAAAAAGAAAAAAGCAATGAAGAAAGAAGATAGAGATGACGGCAGCAAAGAAGGAAGATGTCAGCGAAGAAAAAAGACGGCACACAAAAAGAAAAAAGAAGCACCTTCTGTATCGCAGCCAGCGGGAAGGACACTGACCAGTGTCCAATAGGAAGTAACTGGATGGCGTACTAGGTCCACAGACAACTAGACGGCAAGATCAGCAAAGAACACGAAGATGATGACAGGAAATGACATGAAGACAACGTCCTGGCCAATCCAAAGCAGGTAAATCAGAGCAATGTTGAAGTAAGCCAATGGTAAGTTCAGGTAAGTAAGGGGCTGGTTCCAAACCCCTTTTAACTTTTTTATCAACAAAAGATTTTGCAAGCATGTGCTCAAGCACGCGTGCAGGCAAAACCTAAAAAAAGTCCTGCAGGAAATGAGAAAGCACAGGAGATCTAACATCTGGTGCCATTTAGTGGGAATACCGGCTCAAGCAAAAATGTAGGGCACACATTGCAGCCTGTGACTGCGCCTGGCCTCCCAGTGTGACTGTGGTGAGGGGAATGTTGGAATGGTCATCCCTACCTTAGGCTTCATTTGCTATGTTAGCGAACTGAGGGAATATCCATGCTTCAAAAACACCGGGTCTACGCCACTGATTTCAAGTGAGCCAGGAGTCGCTGAAATACCGCTCAACCTATTTTAGTAGCTTTGTCGGTAAAGCTCTCAGTTTTTAGCAGGTGATTCTCAATTTTTTTTTAACGAAGTATAACATTATTTGACCTGTCCACCATATATTTGAATCCGTATGTCTGAAAATTTCTGGACAATATTGATTCATGGCATATTCAACAAAGTAGTGCTAATTTTACACAAGGGCTCAGTCATGCTTCTGTACAATTATGACACATGCTGGAAGAACAGTTTGATGATCAGATCATTCATGCCTTCAATCGAGCAAGGGTCTGCGAAATTTGTATTTTTTGTATTTGCGTAACAACACAAAATTTTGAGAACATTTCCTGAAGTAATGCATATTTACTTGAAATGTAAAACCAACAATTGGTGCTATATTTTAGTTCGAAATGCGCCCCTGCATTCAAAATGGATGTGTTTCACACTACCTAAAAATCATAAAACACACAAGTGCCACAAACAGTAACCCCTCACCTCCTGGTCGTTTGCATTATTCCAGTGCACACTCGGGCTAAATATTTTATCAAGACCAGCTCATAATTGCACAACATGATGTAAAAGTGTAATTTCCGGAATTTCACCTAACAAGCATAAGGCAAAAATGCCAAAGTTACTTTAGATTATGCTAATTTAACAAAGATTCACCAGGGCCTAGTATTTGAAGCATGGTAAACTGAGTGCCATGAACTGGGAAAGGTAATACATTTGTTGTTTAGCAGGTGCTCTAAATACCTTGCAATCTGAGTTTTCCTTTGTAAAACAAAAATTACATGCGGCATTGGTGTTTTGCTCACCTAAATGCATCTAGGCACCTTTTACTGTATACAATGTACCAGAAACGCAGGGTGTGTGGTGTTTACCTTAACACAGTTTGGAATTCTGATCCTTCACAACCCAGAGCTTGTGCAGGGATCAGAATTTACCATCCCACTTATAATCAGGAGCTGTGTGACTTCCATCAAAAGGAATGATCTTCTTGGTGTCGTCACTGAATGAAAGTGCAAGGAACTTGTGGGAAGGTAGGTAAAGAAATACGGGCATAGGCAGAGGCCAATAACTCAGAGAGGAGCACTCACGTCTGTGGACTAAAGTTACATTATGTGCTTTTGCATAATGATGTGAAATTTCTGGAAAATTACATGAAATTCAGCACAATAATTACATGAAGTGCAAATCCATCACTTAGCTCTACATTTTACTGTAAAATGCGCCCTTGCATCAATTTTTGGCGCTATGACACATTTCGCAACAAAGATTTATATGGAAAACGCAATTGCTGTGAACAACAGTCACACTTATTCTGGCTGTTTGTGTTGTTCCCGGGCTCCTACGGAGTGAAAGGTGGTGCAAGTACGCAGTGTACCATAATGTCTCATGCAATACCATTTTGTCAGCGTTACATAATAATATATGAAAATATTAAATATAAGTTGTCCCATATTTTCATGGCATCTTCTCAAGAACAGCAAAAACCTTCTCAAACTTCTTAAAGTTGCAACTGTTTCCATAGACTTTGGCAAAAGTTGCAGAACAAAAAACTTTAATCTTGCACATCCCTATTAGGGATAGTCTGTCCTAAACTGACCTCTGTGTATTTTTAATCAACATCCTCCTGTTGAAAGTGTGAAGAGACTCTCCAGCTCATTAGATTGAGGGGCCACTCTAGCGTCAAAAGCCTCACGCCGCTGTCCGCCATGATTCATCATGCCTGCTGAATGGGAGCCTAGCACGGTATCTGCAATGATTCATTGTATCTATTGAATGGGAGCTTTTCTCTGCCCACCTCGGAGTCCATTATCCACAAGAGCCTTCACAACGTCAGGACACACACTCCACGGAAAAGACATCCGGCAAAACAAAGGTGTCATCATGTTTACTCTTTCTACCCACAGTGGCAGCAGCACGCAGAGGCGAAAGATAGAGCGCACATTAAAATATATAAGCAATTTATTAATTATGGCATAAAGTAGTCCAACTGAGTGTATGACGATATTGCAGGAAGCGGTAGACTAGGACGCTTGTTGCAGCCCTGACAAGTAGCTTTGCAGGAATTCCATCGGCCCTGGTGCAAGCAATGAAAAATGACCCTTTTGATTGATGTTGAGGTAGTAAAATACATCAATTATCAAGGTACAGTGGGTCCCTCAGAGCTCTGGGCCCCGGTGCACAGCACCTGCTGCACAAATGTTAAATACGCCTTTGGCCGGACTTGATGCTGATGATTCACAATTTTGAAACTTGTGCACTATCTTTGTCCACACAAGTCACTCGTAAGAACACTTGATTGGCACAAAAATTAAAGATTTGTGTACCTAATGATTAAAAGGACTATGTCAAAATAATTGCTGCGTTTGTGCAGAAGGCTGCAGATGGTGGACAATGGCACTCGTTTCTGGGAGCTGAGCCTTCTTTTTCATCAACAGGCTTTGACTCAGAGCAAACAAGAGAAAAGTCAGAAAAAGGAGGTAGAAAGAGAAATAGAAATATGGGAAAACAAAGAGAGAAAGAAGAGATGAACAATTGCAAGAATTACATAAATAGAAACAAATGTAGGGCGATGGAAGGAAGAGGCTTGAAATGTAATTAAGACTAGGCAACCTTGTATCAGCCTTCACCGTCTGAGAAAAACTTGGCCTTCTGTATTTTTTAACAAATTAAGCACTAGTCACCATGAAATGAACCACTGCTTTGTTTAAACTGTCAAAGCTCTTTTTATTCTAGATCGTCCAGTTCAATAATCACCAAATCCTTTTGTCTAGTCCTGAGCGCCGCTTGCCCATCACTTTATAACTGCAAGCAGGGCCGGTCCTGGAACTTCTGGAGCCCGAGCGAAAGAGAATATGTGAGGCTCCTCTGATTTGCATGCAACTTCACAGGACTATTGATCTTATCTGGCATCCTTGAAGAGACCTAGGGGGTCATTCTAACTCTGGCGGGCGGCGGAGGCCGCCCGCCAGAGTTCCCCCCTCCAGAATACCACACCGCGGTCGGAGGACCGCTGCGGGTATTCTGTGTTTCCCGCTGGGCTGGCGGGCGACCGCCAGAAGGCCGCCCGCCAGCCCAGCGGGAAACCCCCTTCCCACGAGGAAGCCGGCTCCGAATGGAGCCGGCGGAGTGGGAAGGTGCGACGGGTGCTGTTGCACCCGTCACGTATTTCAGTGTCTGCTGAGCAGACACTGAAATACTTTGTGCGGCCCTCTTACGGGGGCCCATGCAGTGCCCATGCCATTGGCATGGGCACTGCAGGGGCCCCCAGGGGCCCCATGACACCCCATACTGCCATCCTGTTCCTGGCGGGCGAACCGCCAGGAACAGGATGGAGGTATGGGGTGTCTGAATCCCCATGTCGGCGCAGCAAGCTGCGCCGCCATGGAGGATTCAGCAGGGCAGCGGAAAACCGGCGGGAGACCGCCGGTTTTCCTGTTCTGACCGCGGCCAAAGCGCCCCGGTCAGAATGCCCTGTGGGGCACCGCCAGCCTAGCTTTTCTTCTGCTGAAGGCATCAATCACTTGACAGTAGTTCAATGTTGCTGCAATATCTCCTTTAATTGAAAGAACGGCCAATGTTGATAGTCGTTCCTGGGACATCGTTGAGCGTAAATAAGTCTTTATCAATTTGAGGCGTGAGGAATTGCGTTCAGCAGATGCTACTGTCACTGGAATTGTGAGCAGAACTAGCTCAAGCACACAATTTGGATAGATATCTTCCAATCTGTTAGTATAAAAAATATGTGCTGAAGAGCCTCTAACACATTTAGGGGTATAGTTATACTCTGTTTGCGCTGGATTTGCGTCATTTTTCTTTACGCAAATCCGGTGCAAACTTAACTCCATATTTATATATTGGTGCTAGGCATGTCTAGAGCCAAAATATTAGAGTTATAAAGTCATTTTTTGCCTGTGGAAAACTACCTTGAGTCAATGAGATGCAAGGTATGCATTCCCGGGCAAAAAATGACTTCAAGGCCCTAGCGCCTTATTTATCCTCCCGTGCAAAAATCACACACTGGAGGAGGAGGGCCTTAAATAATGGCGCTAAGCCTGCTTAGCACCATTATTTAATGCCTTGGTCAGGGCAGGCGTTAGGGGACTTTTTCCATGGTCACAGACCATGGAAACAGCCCACAGGTGCCCTTCCCTGCCCCCACGGACACCCCCAGCCTCCCGCACCTACACCTGGAGGACACCTAAGGATGGGGGCACCTATCCCGGGTAAGTCCAGGTAAGTATTTTTCTTTTTTTTTGCAAAGTGCCATAGGGGGGCCTAGCTTGGGCCCCCCCACATGCCAAGGTAACTTAAGTCCCCTAGGCATGGCCATTGGGCTGGGGGGCATGATTTCTGTCTTTACTTAAACCGGAGTCATGCCCTACGCCTCCCTCACCCGGTTTGCATCAGTAATTTTGATGCTAACTGGGCCTTACCGCCAGCTAGTGTCATAGCTTAAATATGACGCCCGGCTGGCGTCCAGGAATGGCGCAAGCCGGAGGTATGCTTTTTTACACAAACCTGCGCTAATGCAGGTTTGCGTCAAAAAGTATAAATCAGGGCCTTAGTTTTTCAGGAAGGATTTGATCAAGCAAGGAAATCTCCTGAAACAGTTCAATCCCATCTATGTCAGAAGATATAACACCATCAGCTGGGCTCTCTGACAGAAGATGATGTAGATCATTGCAGTGCTTTTGTAGGTCTCCACTTTTCATGTCTTTTAAGCTGAAAATATAAAAGAAAGCCAAATTGTTTTTGGTGACTTTTCAGCTGCTCGAATCGTCTGTCAATGCACATAATTGCCATATCAACAAGAGCATTGAAAAACTGGGTGCAGAACTGGCCATTTGGGTCCGTTATTTGCATGTCACCTGCCTCATATCGAAACATTTTCTTTTTCTTGGATAACCTTCGATCACATGTGAATTCTTTTGAAATTTCCAATTCATATGCAAGTTTATTTGTTGAAATCAGTGCAGCTCTAAATCCCTCATGGCCAGGGCCAGCTTTAGCACTGGTGGCGCACTGTACACAGTCTTTTTTGGTGTCCCCACCCCATGACCACCTCCTCGGATTCCCTCACTACCACACTGCAACTGTGCCACTCATCTCTCCATAGTCTCCCTTTCATATAGAATCATTTGTTTTAAAAGCAGTTGTAAAGTGTGGCTTTTCTAATCCACTCAGCTATCAACATAAAATACAGTTCTGTTCTTTGCAGCAGGCATATTAACCCTCTACGCTACTGTATTGCGAGTCAAAGCTGCCACTAGACAAAACTCCCATCCCTCTCCCTAGCAGGAACATTAATCACAAGAGGTATCTTGATTTTTTAATTGCTTCCTGAAGGCTGGACGCACAATAAACTTTTCAGGAGGTGATTTTAAATCGCAAGTTTCTGAAGGATACAACTACCTGTGGATTCCTCACCTTATGAATTCTCCCAATGCGCCAGCATTCGATGGAAACATTTTTCCCAGCTCTTCACGTCGACGAGGACGTTACAATTGCACGGCTCCGCACGCGACTCCGTCTGACATTAACGTGGCAATAAGAGGTCCTCGCCGGTGTGTTGACGTCAGTTCCCTTTTTTCCATGCCTTCGAAGCTAATGTTTTTTTCCTAGCTCTCGAACAGCTACTGTTTCGAAGGTGTCTTATTGTACTTGTTACAATGTCTCCGCCTAAGAAGTCAGGTTTTAAGCCTTGTTGTGAGTGCGGGGGTCGTATGTCAGTCACGGACCCTCATGAAGACTGTTTGTGGTGCCTGAGTTCGGAACACGATGTGGAAGGGTGTGTGTCTTGCCAGAGGATGAATCCAAAGGCGTTCAAAGAAAGAGAGGCTAAGCTTTTCTTAGCAAAAGTGAAAAGAGGACACAAGAGTCATCAGAGGTTTCAGGCAAGGGACTCTTCATCACATAAGTCGCCAAGATCACACAAGAAGTGGCGCCCGCACGAATCTCGACGCCGTTATTTTAGAGATCGGTCTCGATCTCGATCTCGGTTCCCTTAGAGACAATGTCATATGGCGTGGGAGGTCAGTCCGGCTGTTACTCCCCAACCTCAGAGTCATCAGGCTTTTCCGGCGCCATCACTGATTGAGGTGGTCGAGTCCCCGGCGAGTCCTCCGACTCACTTTTCACCTGTGTTGGTTCGGGAGCCGGTGGCACAGGTTTCGGTTCCGACCCAAGCGCCGAAGATGAACAGAGGTTTCCTGCCTTCCTGACTCCGGGAGTGGATCCGGCAGCCTTTCTAAATGCTATGTTCAGCATTTTTAACAAAGCTATGGCCCTTGCTGGTGCACCGGCTGGCCCCACGGGTCTATTAGCATTCTCCTTGGCCTCGCCACCTCCATACAAGTCGGCTCTGTTTGTGCCTTTCTGCCAGGCTGAGGGTGCCGGTTCGTCGCGATGACGTCACCTCAAATGATGCCGACGACGCAGATGGAGTCAATACGGGTGCCGGATGGGTCCCTGTTGGGACGTAGTGTGTCTCTATCATCTCCTATGCCACGTTCATCTGTCTTGAAGCCGGCGTCGTCGACATCAGCTAACTCTCTGTCGACGCCAAGACTGGAGGCCAGACTGAGATCTAGGAGGAGAGCATTGGGGCTCTTGGAAGAGCAAGAATACCAGAGAGTGGACTGGATACCTCCCCTGAGTGGGATCTTTCATCCCCAGGTGAATTTACAGAGGAGGCAGCATCCTATCACACTGTCAGAAGGAAGGCTTTGGAATTTTTGGAGCTTCCATGGCCATCTTCAGAAGTAAAGACAAACATTTTGACAGCAGTATTGCATCCTTCCTCCACTTCTGCGGAGCCCCTGCTCCCTTTCTGTGATGCTCTTACTGAGCCTATTTTGGACATTTGGAGAAAGCCTGTTATGTCTTGACTGTAACAAGGAGGTACAGGGTTGCTCCTGGGGATCCTGAATTTTTATCCCAACATCCGACTCATGAGAGCTTGGTGGTCCAGGCTTATTGTTCGGCTCGTTCTGCACCAGGTTCCTTTCCTGCTACTCCATCAGATAGGGAGTCCAAGAGAATGGAGCAAGCAGCCAAGAAGACTTTCTCCTCTTGTACTATGGCCCTAAAATCAGTTAATGCTACCTGTGTGCTGGGTAGGTACGTTCATGCCCTGATGGACACGGCTAGAGCAGCGGTGCCTAACTTGCCTCAGGATATGCAGGGGCAGTTTGATGAGCTCCTTTTGTACACCTGAGCGGTGACCAAGCAGATCATCCAGTCTGGTCTGGATGCAGCAGACTCAGTAGCCAGGGCAATGGGTACTTTGGTGGCCACCAGAAGGCATGCATGGCTAAGGGCTTCTGGATTTTCAACGGACGTCCAAACAACTTTATTCGACCTCCCATCTGACGGCGAAAAGTTGTTTGGGTCCAAGGTGGACTCTGCTTTAGAGCGTTTCAAAGACAGCAGGGCCACTGCAAGATCTCTGGGGCTACAGGCTTCTGCATCTACTCCCTTCAGATCCTTTCAGAGATTTAGGGGGTTTGGCTGTGGATCCGCTTATTGTGGAAGGCCTCAGTCCAGCACTCAACAGCCTGTCAACCCTCTCTGTAGATCTTTTAGAGGGCAGGGGAGGGTTAAGACACAAGGAGCCACCCAGCAGCACCCTGCCTCATCCTCTTCCTCTGGGGGAACACAACAAGGAAAGCAGCCCTAGTTTTCCATCCATCTTAAGTCATGCTTCTCTCGTAGGGGGCAGGATATTTCATTTTCTCCACAAGTGGGAGTTAGTCACATCAGACTCTTGGGTACTAAGTATTGTGGGGAAAGGTTATGCTTTCCTTTTCGGGAGATTCAATCTCCCACCCCTCCCCGTCATTTGTTTTGTTCAGAAGACCATCTCCAGTTGCTGCAACAGGAGGTTCAAGGCCTTTTTATCAAAAGGTGCAGTGGAGTTGGTTCCAGAGCAGGAAAGGGGTCAGCGATGCTATTCAAGGTATTTCCTGATTCCCAAGATGGATGGTCAATTGAGACCTATCCTGCACCTGAGGATTTTGAATTGGTTCCTCAAACAGGAAAAATTCAAAATGCTGACTCTAAAGCAGGTGCTTCTGGTGTTGAACAAGGAAGATTGGATGGTGTCTGTCGACTTGTAGGGTGCTTATTTTCATATCCCCATTCTGAAGTCACACAGGAAGTATCTCCAGCTTGTTATAGGGTCGCAACACTACCAGTTTGCGGTCCTTCCTTTTGGTCTTACTTCCACACCTCGAGTCTTCACAAAGGTGATGGTGGTGGTTGCAGCAGACCTCAGAAGGAAGGGAATATCTGTATTCCCCTACCTGGAAGATTTGCTGATAAAAGCCAGCTCCCCAGAGCTTGTGCTGCATCACCAGCAAATGACAACACAGTTGTTGTTCAACCTGGGCTTTACGGTAAATGTGCCCAAGTCTCACATGGAGTACTCTCAGTGCCTCCTGTTTTTAGGGGCAGTATTGGATACAACATTGAATCTGGACTATCCTCCGCCTCAGCGGAGTCAGGACAATCAGTTGTTGATTCCAATGTTTAAAAATGGAGCGGTTGTTCCAGTCCTCAAGGTTCTATGTCTGCTCGGTCTGTTGGCTTCTTGCTTTCTGTTGATCACTCATGCACGTCGGCACATGAGGGTTCTCCAATGGTGCCTCCACAAGCAGTGGTTTCAACACAAAAGGGATCTCGAAGATTCGATAACGATCTACAGAGACGCTGCAACGGATCTACTATGGTGGGCTGTGGATGGCAACCTTTCCCAAGGAAGGCCATTTTGTGTACCACCTCTAGTGGCCACGGTTATAACTGATGCTTCCGCTCTAGGGTGGGGAGCTCATCTGGGGGGCCTGGATATCTAAGGTCATTGGTCTCCAGTGGAACAGATGTTTCACACCAATCTGTTAGAACTGCGATCAGTCATTTCAGGTCTTGACAGACACTACCGTGATGTGGTACATCAACAAGCAGGGAGGAGTAGGGTCATACCTTCTCTGCAGAGAGGCTCTGCGGCTGTGGTCCTGGGCTCAGGATCATTGGATTTGCATCGTAGCAAACCATCTGGCTGGGGTTCTCAACATACGTGCGGACTGTCTCAGCCGGCATTTCTTGGCCGATCATGAGTGGTGTCTCCATCCAGACTTGGTTCTTCACATCTTCCGGATGTGGGGTTTTCCACAGATAGACCTGTTTGCCACTCGGGAGAACACGTACTGCCTGTCGTTCTGCAGCCTCCAGTATCCGGTGCAAGGAGCATTAGGGGATGCGTTTCAGATGTCTTGTTGCGGCCAGTTGCTTTACGCATTTCCCCCATATCCTTGATTCCTCGGGTTCTGAGAAAGATTCGCCAAAACCAGGCTCAGGTCATTTTAATAGCTCCGGATTGGCCAAGAAGGGTGTGGAACTCGGACCTTCTCCAACTCTCATTGTGCCCTGCGCTGCGTCTCCCTCACATGGCAGACCTCCTATCATAGTTGGAGAGGCAGGTTCTAAACCCTCACCTCCAGAGCCTGCACCTTCAGACCTGGAGATTGAATGGGGCAATCTGAGTTCTTTTTCTCTCCCTCCTGCAGTGGTGGATGTTATTTTATTGGCCAGGCGACACTCCACCAAATCTGTCTATGCCAACAGATGGGCGAAATTTGTTACTTGGTGTTGAGAGAGGCAAATTGATCCCTTAAAGGCCCATTTATCCGATGTTTTGCTTTTTTCCCTGTCTTTAGCACAGAAGGGTTGTGCAGTTGGGACTTTGAAGGGTTACTTATCGGCGCTATTGGCCTTTCTGTGCCTTCCTGATCAACCTTCCTTGTTTAAATCTCCTTTAGGTGTCAGGTTCTTGAGAGGCCTGACTAACAAGATTCCTCCCACTCCGTTTCTCATCCCTCAGTGGTATTTGAATTTGGTTCCTACTTTTTTAATGGGTTCACCGTTTGAGCCTATGCATTCTTGCTCATTGAGGCTGTTAGTCTTAAAAACAGTCTTCCTCATAGCTATCACATCTGCTAGGCGTTTGAATGAGCTCCAGACTCTTAGTGTCAAACTTCCCTTTACTTCCTTTCATGCTGACAAAGTGGTGTTGAGAACCAGGGCGGCTTTCCTTCTCAAGGTTGTTACTCCCTTCCATATGGGGCAGTCTATTACTCTTTCATCCTTCTACCCTCCTCCCCACCCTTCAAAGGAGGAAGCTCGCACCGCCCTAAAGTCAGCTCTGATCATGGCGATACTTTGTCAAGAATGCAAGGCGTGCAGGAACATGTTTTACAGCTACATCAAGCTGCATGTTCTCTCTCTGCATCAGTTTACTGACTTAGTTGATTCTCATAAATATTTCATACCATATGACCAAACATAGCATGAATTCATATGATGCATGCTCCAATGCTATTGATGTTGCTTCACTTCTGGTTTTCAAATCTTTATCCATTTCAGACACCTGCGGAAATGGTTCATGTACTAGACTCATCTGAAATTAGACAGCTTTGACTCTTTCCATACGGCATTCCCACCGAGGAGCAGAGAGGCTTTGAGGGAAAGGGTCACTCCAGCTTCAGTTAATAGATTCTACCTTTTTCTTGATGCAGAGAATAATGAGTAAAATCATTGAATAATAACAAAGAAGGTGGCAGCATATGTAGATGAAGCTGCATCATCTCCTAAGACCAAGTTCCAATTGTGACAGGCGCACAGTGTATAAAAAACATCTGTTCTCTTTTAAGATTCGAGCTTGCACTTGACACGCATATTTGCAGTATTGTCATAACCTTGCCCACGACAATCAGCAAGGGGAAGTTTCAGTGCCTCCAGCATGTGCAACAATGCATCAGTAAGAGCCTGTCTATTTTGCTCTTCCATGGGCGAATTAATCCAATGAAATGTTCCTCAATAGTCACATATCCATTTGTAGAGATGACAAATCTAATAACAACTGTCATTTGTTCAGTATGACTCAAATCAGGAGTACAGTCAAGGAGCACTGAGTAATATTTGGCTTTTTGGACATGCCATAGGATTTATTTGAGAACCATCTCAGAGATCAGCTCAATCAATTAATTCTGAATGTGTTTGCCAAGATAATGTGTGATAACGTGTGTATGAATCTCATTTGTGCTAACTCTGTGAACATGCTCCATTATAACTGACTCCAATTTGCCTAAAAGTTGTACAAGTCCTAAAAGGTTGCCATTGTGGCATTGGTTCAGCTGGTAAACACTGCTGAGGAATGCCAAGTTATGTTCTGCTAGGTACTGTGTAATTCGTAGGAGCCTCTCCAGGATGTTTCGCCATTGCATCCTCTCCTGCTGGATTGGAGCAAGGCTTTGCTTATCAATAGTGCAGTCCTTCTGTAGTCGAAGTTCGAGCTTCTTCCACTTCCTAATATTTTTTAGATGCTCCTGAGAATTTTCATGTTCATATAAATGCTACCCAAGATGGTCCAGTCAGACAAACTGCTGCTCATAAGCTGAGTGTTAGTGGAAAAATTGGTAAATAGTTTGCAGAAGAAACAAACGACTACATTTTTGGATGTCGAATAAACTAATCACTGCTGGTTAATTTCAGGCCATTACTCATTTCCCTTTTGAAATGGGAAGGACTGAAGGATCGATTTTGAGAGTCACGTGGGAAATAATCATATGCATTACATCCAGCTTGGGTAGGTCCTCTTTCTACTAGGTAGCAACGTATTGTATCATCTTGAATAGTAGGCCATTTCCTCGGGTCATCATCAATGTGGTGGAAAACCTTTCTGGCAGTTTTGCTAGTAGGTTAATCGCTATCAGTCTTTGCCACTTTTACAATGTGCAGCCGCTGGCTATACTGGTTCTTTACTCCATGATCACAATATTCAGATGGCATATTATTTGTAACCTTAACTAGCTGTTGCCCCTCCAAGTTCCTTTGTTACTGTCCTTGGAGATTGGAACTGTCACTGGCTTTTTCTGGCTGCTGGTCCTGCGGTGCCTGTTGTTGCAACTGTGATACTAGTCCTTTTGTAAGTTGTTGTTTACATTCCTGATCAAGTTCCTCAAAACTAGAGACTATACTGGCTGTGGTAGTAGTGATGTGTTTATAATCTTGACCCAGGATGCTCTTCACCTCTTTACTGTCGTACTGAATGAGTACACTACCGGCAGTTCATGCTTGGTGCTGGTCCTGAGGGTTCTCTGGCTCCTGATTTTGAAACTGGAAGCCTGCTGTGTTGGGGTTTCTTTCCTTCTCATTGTGCAAGCCTCTTCTCATAAACGTAAGTAACACTTCCCACTGACTTTTATCTTCTTCAGTCTGTTCCAGCTTCCTTTTCCTCTTGAATGCACCAGAGGCATATTTCCGTCCAATGTTGTGGTCACGGTTAGCCATTTTTCCTTATGTTGAAAAGCTTGACCCTTCAGAATAAACGCAAAGTGAAATACCATTTTATATACAGAAATGGGAGTATACTGTATGTGTAGGTTTTTCAAATATACAGTATACCTATCATGAAAAATTATTAGGATTCTATTTCAATAACAAATTAAAGCATGAAGAGTTTATTGTTTATCTTACATCCTATCCACTGCTACTTACCAATAATTATTATGTACCCAGCTGAATCTAAAACATACTTGAGATTGCCTTTAATATGGTGACTCCTAAAGTACCTCCATAATTTTAAACAGTGTGGACAATATATGTTGCTATCACCCAATTTAATATCACTGTACATTTTTTCCAAAACATACTTTTTTCCATCTTGGCCTACTTAATAGAAAAAAATGAAAAAAAACTGAAAAATAAAGATGCTACGGATTGAGGTAGGTCCCTTAACATATGTATGGACATTCTACGCAGATCTATGCTCGAGTTGCAGGCACTAACTCCAGTATCAGCAATAAAAGCGTAATCTGCAAGTAACCGTATTCACTGTTAGTGAGATTGCTCCTTCTCACAGGTAGAGTTTGACCTAAATATAAGGTGAGTTCTACAGCAAAAGAAAGAAACCAATGTAAATATATACTGCAAGAATGCTTCAACCTAGACAACCCCATTGGTAGCATTCTAAACACCCATATGACCCACTGGCAGCCTCTGCGAGCACCTCACACTACCTATAGCCCCACCTCCAGAGCTCTCAGTCATAGCCTGTTATAATCACCCACCAACAACCTACACTCACACAGATACCTACAAGCAAGTTGGTTCCAAATATGCACAGTAAAATATTGATATGTTGCATGGAAAAAATACACACAAAATAAATCCAGAAAAAAGTTAACAATCCTAGGGAAGTAAAGTAAGCAAGACATGTGAAACATGACGCAGTATTAGACCAACAGGGGTCCTGCCCCAAATAATAGAGGGCAGCAAACATACCCAGCCTTTCCCAGACTTAGTTAAAATTGTTAAAATACCTGTGGCTACGAACCAGTCTACTCACTAGGAGTCAGTCCTCATCTCCTTTGTCAGCCATCAGAGTTTTTAAGATGTTCTCTATTAACTGCCATAAATACTTTCAAGGTCCTTGCAGCTGCCAACCTTCCCAGGTCCATTCTTGATGTGCTACTCCAATCCATATTTTTTTTCTTCGAATTATGGGATTTGTAAATTCACAGAACAAAACTGGACTGAAGCAGCACATCATGCACGGAGACAGGAAACTTGGCACTGCTGGCCCCTTAGTGACCATCAACCAACCTCCATGCTGCTCTGCTAACTCCCCTGAGACCTTTTTTATTGCTTTAAGTGTTGTGTGGTTAAAAAAACACATCCCACAGGCTTTCCTTTCTCACCAGCAAGATTGTCCCATAGTTCAATTTAGAAGTCCTCTCACTTTGCGCTCCAGTGAAAGAAAAGTAAACACCAATCTCCTTGGGAAAAAAATAGCAGCAATTTGCCCGAAGACAGTCTGACATTTGACCTTTGCCTTTCAACACACAGCAAATGTGACAAGATAAAAGTAAACTTTAAAGACATCTTTATGCCCATTCACTTTGAAACTGCAGCAGAGTTATTAGCACGTTGATTTGGGAGTGTTGCAGCACCTCCCACACCTATACTATGGGGAATCATCTGCACTGTGTATTCCACACATGTACACAGAAATTAAATCCTCCACTAAGTTTCCCAGCCAACACTCGGTATGCACTGTGGAAGCAACAGTGCCAGAATTGATTAATACATGGCATTTTAGATTTTAACTCAGCCCAAGGTCTTTGGAACGCTTTACATGGGCACCAGTTACATTACAAAAGGTCAGAATATTTTTTTCAGATGTGGAGATTTATGTGATTTTCCAAGAATCACAGATGTTGAGCCAACAGCAGAACTTGAACCTGGTTCCCAGTTCCATAGTATAGCGCTGCGAGGCAAAGGAGAGGGGCCTCCTTCCATGGGTCCCAAGAGGACTACACAATGGTTACAAGCACAGGGAATGGGGACACACACCTTGCAGCCAGATGGAGCGCTGCAAGGAGGGTTGCCACCTTTCAAAGAGATAAATACTAGCCATTTGTTGTTGTTTTAAGAGACTGCAAAGGCTGGTACATGTTACTAAATAGCACTTGAAACTAAATTGCACGCATTCATTTGTAACATATCTTTTCTATTTTTGTTTAATGAACAGACATGGAGCATTAAAGCGACTTGAGAGCACATTTAAAAGTGCTTTCTATTTATATTTGCTGTTTAAATTATGTACAGATGAGGGCTAAAAAAATACTGGCTTTAGATAGTTTTGTTTATTTTGGTGCTGGTCAGAGATAAAAATACCGGTGGTGCGGGTAGATAACCGGCCAGGTGGCAACCCTAGTTGTGAGGCTCCGGGAATGAGGCCCACATGCCCTGGGCCTCGCAGCACTACATAATGGCTACATGTCCCAGGGAAGGGACCTCTCTTCTTGACCTTGTAGCCTGATGAAGCGCTGTGAGGAGGTTGGCCACATTTGTCGGTGCTGACCATTTACTGTTGGCTGCAAAGGCTGGTAGTGCTACTAAATAGGACTTCAAACAAAATTGTATACATTTATTTCCAGCATTACTTTTCTGTATTTGTTTTCTTTAGTCTTTGGTTGGCAAGTGAAACCTTCTATACACAGTGGTGGCTTTGCTCTTGCATTGATGTTGAAGCTAGAAAGGGGCTTCCGCTATCATGGTGGCACTGTACACAACGATATGTGAAAGTGAATCTCTGGTAGTGTTAAATGTTGAACATTCCGCATCCCATCCCATTACCTTGCTTTCAGCCAGCGGTATACACGTGTCCAGATAATGTCCCAAGGCAAACAGGGACGTTTTAAGGCATGGGCAAGGTGGGATCTGGCCTTTCACGGGGGGCCATGATAAAGCCAGCTCTGTTCTGCAGAGTCTTGATCTGAGGATCTTGGTTAGTTGTTAAACAGATTTTCATTAATTTATTTTTAATGTGAGTGATGTGTCGAGTCTACTACAGACATTTTGCAAAGATGTGTTGTGTTTGTTTCATGCAACATCCCCAAAAATATTTTAGATCAAAACAAGACCTCACATATGAGAAATGGGGAGGGGTCACGCGAATTATTTGCAGTAATATTAGGGAGTGGATTCTGTGTTAAGATATTGAAAACACACATCACTATCTCTGAATATTACATGTAAACATATTTAGAATTTGGACAGTTCACCTGTGCACTGCCAGTGATTTGGCCAAAAAGGGCATTAAAACGCTGCCATTGGATCATAAATTCAAATCTTTTCCGAACAGGGGCCCCTAAATACGTTTTGTCCAGGGCCCCCAAAATACTTAAGCTGTCCCTGGACATCCTTTCCAGGAAGGCATGGTGTGTCTATTTAATTAAGTTTATCTAGTTGCTGCAGCCATTCTGCTCAGAGGAAGTGATGCGGGCATAATTTCAGCACTTGACACGAATCTCACCTCCTTGATTATTCAGCCCTCATGCATATGCATGCGTCACTGAGAGTGCAATGCTGACAGGGACAAGGTGCACTTATGTGCCGGGCCAATGGAATATGTGTCAGGAGAGGGCCAAATTATGCGGCAGGGTTCAGTAATTATGCAGCCTGATAAGGCAAATTATGTGGCATAATGCAGCACAATTTGTAATAGTATTACTTCATTATTACTTCATTTTTAGCTCAGTAACACTCTCTGGGCATTGGTTGCATCTCATTAGTACTAGTTTATCACCAACATTAACAATAAGCAACAGGATGGAGACCAGTCCAGCTATGCGAAGGGCGTTACATGGTGCTGCAATACGTACCGCCGCATTTTTAGTCACTCTTGAACCGTTTGAGCTAGAAACAATTTTTTTAGTAAAATCTGCAAATGATGTGGCAGACGATGGATTAAGTGGAAACTGCGGCAAATGTATAATTATGTGAGAATCGTTGCAGCTGCTCAATCGCATAATTTCGGTGGCCCTGCTTCTGGGGAGCCCACACTCCAAAACACTGGCCAGTTTATATTACATATTCCATAGCCGTGCAACTAACTACAGCTGTTGTGCAGCACAAGAGTCGAGTGTCGGTAAAGGGCACATCAACAAATGGGGATGGGGGGCGCTCCCCTGAGCCTCGAAGCAGTAAGGAAGCGCTTTGCAAAACACTGCCCCACCATGGCAGATCTGCATACATTTCAAATACAAAATTCCTACCTACAGATAAAAACCCTTTGCTATGGGTGATGCAAAGGCTACCAAAAGTCTGCTGATCTAGCTGCTCCCTCCTCCCCTCACCCACCTCTCCTGACCTGTGTCTGGCTGGGCTGGAAACAAAAGGACACTTTGTTGCCTAGAAACAAAGGGGACACGAGAATGGCAGGTATGTAACATAGGCGCTGCCCCACCCCTGACACCTTTAGCCAACATAATTGCTGGCGCAGTTTTTGTGTCATCTCCCATACTGTTTGTCCCCCCCCCCCTCCCCCCTGCATCCCCAGGAATGCCACCAAGTCCTGACCAGCAAGGTCAAGACATGTTGCATTCATAATGTGATCGGGTGGGGGTCACTGGAGGAGCAGATGGGGTTACTGCAGAGGTCTTCAAACTTTTTGATGCTGGGACCCCCTCCCAAAGATTTTTAGGTCTAAGGACCCCCTCTTGACAAAAATGTCGAGAACTTGTTACTCCTCATCATCGTCAATAATAAATGTCCCCATTTCCCACAGCAAATCATTTTTATGGTGAGGAAATAATATTAATATTAAAGAGTGTTTAGCAAACCAAAGGTCAGTGAGGGTGGGTGCATGCCCAAAGGTGTAGCTAAAAACAAAGTTCCTCATTTATGAGGATTTGGTGTAGGACAGTGCCACAGGTCTTCTTGCTACACTGTACTACACCAATACACAAGGGCAGGAATGGACCGTATTTATGAAATACAATGCATTCTGTCCTTTCCTCCTGCGCTGGTGCACAAATTGCTGCCTACCACCAACGTAGCCAGGGTTGTTTTCGTGCAGGAAGGGACACCTTGCTGCACAAAAACAATCCAGAGAGGCATTGTACCTCTTTCTGTATGTGTGGCAGATAGCAGCACACATGGAAAGAGGAAAAACAAGGTGAAATTAAAACATTTCTCCTCATTATGCCTGCTCTGGGGAGGCCTAAGGTTTTGGCACTGCTCCAGTTCACATGATTTTGTAAATCTGGGGCAGCGTCAAAATCCATGGGTGTTGCATGGGAACACCCACCACAAAGCCCACTGAACCTCTCCTTGACGCAAAGTAAGGCAATGCAGCGGCTTGCACTGCCTTGCCTTACTCCATATCTATGAGGCTATTCAAAGCCATGTAGGGTGGCTTTGCGTCACCTCATACGTATGATTGAGAGGCAAGTGCTGCTGGAATGTCAAAAAAGTGATGCTCCAGCAGCTTAAGCCTCTCATAAATAAACCCCAAAATATTCTAAGTTGTTTTTAAGTCTTTCACTGTCAGGTAGCTAAATATAGAATAACAGCCAGGTTTAATGAAAAATAAATAAAAGAAAGCTGTTACTTATTGGGAAATGCACTGTAGATTTGATCAGCTCGCCAGCATCCTTTACAATTGCAGATTACCCTTTACATTTGCAGATCAGCTTGTAGAGCACATTTGCATTTTATTCAGGGAGCAGGTGCCCTGGTGTGAAGGCCTCCTTAGCTGTCTGTGGCTTTCACAGCACAGGAGACTCAATTCAGTTCACCTGAGGCATTTTAACAATCAGTTGGGGGAATGCGGGACCCCCTTTCCAGGACTCCACGGCCCCCCTGGGGGTCGCGACCCCCAGATTGAAGACCTCTGGGTTACTGTGAAAGTGTAGCCTTTCACCGTAAAGCGGGGCCCCCTGTTTTTCAGCTGACTGAGAGGCTCTGGCCAGTTGCCCACACTGCCCATGCCTAGCACAGCCCTGACTGCAAGTGTTGTGAGCCATGTGCTCGACAGCCTTGTACACAGGGTGTCCTATGCGTTAGTAGTCCGAGCGAAATCCAACCACCTTGTCAATATGTGCCTTATAGAAGGCCTGCATGGCAATGGGGAGCCTTCGTTTACAAAGCTGACTGCGGGAAGAAGGAGCTGCAGCACAGTACTTGCCATCTTGTGTCTTTCTTCATGCTCTTACACCACTAGTGCACAATCTTTCCTTGGAGGAAGTCACCCTGTAGCTGGATGCGTGCATGTGCGTTGGGCTATTAGCACATTCAATGATGCAAGCCCAAATCAGCAGAGAACCAGCACTGGAAGTGATAATGCAGTATTTGGAAAAGTTTGCTAACCAGTATCACCATAGGGAGGGGGGAATATTATTGAGGGTTGGCTCTGCTTCCAATGCACATATGTCTACCAACAAAATAGGCAACCCATTTTTTACTTTTTATGTCTCCCTAGTCTAACCCAAAAAAACATTCTCATTTTTCTAAAAGGACTCTCGCCCACAAAGATTTATAGTGACATGCTTCTTCCTTGAGTCCTTGCCCAGATACCATATATATCTGGGCGGGCTCCACTTTGGTTGTCAAGTGAGCACTTGTAAAATGGGGCAATCTAAGTTGAGAAATACCTAGAGGAAGTCCCTATTGTATGCCTTTATTAAGGGATCCACTGACGAGATGAAAAACAAATGTGATGCTATAGAGAGTTACTTACTCCAGCATCCAAGGTCTACATTTTTTAGCCAGAATAGTAGCCTATACCAGCCAAGTGGCTTTCTTCAGGACCAGCATTCAATCCCTACCTATATCACTTTTTCCAATGGTGGCAGTCTCCTTTGACAAATGTGTGAATTCAACCTCGACCCAATTCTAGCATTCCACAAAATACTTTAAAGGGGCTTAGAATCTGTCCTTTCAGCTATTACTTTGTTTAAGTTTCATTCACATTTTGCTTCTGTCTCTGAGTGAATATAGCATGGGTACTGGATCAGCCCAATTCAGTCAATGGATCTGTGAGTAATGGCATGTTGACTGATCACATGTGTGCATCTACCTGAAAATGAGTGTATCTCAGTGTCTGAGAGTTTTCCATTTCACCTTTTATATTTCCATTTTTTCGGTTTTCCATTTCTCCTTTTATTGCTCCCTTTTTGTTTCTTCCCATCTTCTTTTCTTTTTTTTTTTCAAAAGGCAGCCACCATGTTTAGAAGATGTTTGTCAGCTATCTTGGATCTATATGTTAGGATTTTACCACTCGGCCACTAGGCGGTGCTCACAAACACGTTCTGGAGTCTTGCCTTTATCACTGAATATGATGTTATACACTTCTACACCTTGCATTGTTAGATACACTTTGTATACCAGTCCAGGCTTCCACTATACTGTCCTGTTGCATCATGGCCACTGTAGTCCTTTCTGTCTCCAAATCCTGCCCTGATCACGACCTGGTGATGATATTGTATCTCGTTATAACACAAGGAGAGAGTATCAGGAGTGATCTAACCCCACACTAACTCCCGTTTAAGTTAGAGACTGTAAACACACAAAGTGTGTGCGGTGGCATGAGAGAGAACAGGTCTCTTAAAGCCTGTTCAGAAAGCACTGGTTGAGAGTGTTATCAAAAAGAGAGATGTATGGGTGTGATGGGTGGCTGAACCTTTGAGGGAGTTTCCTTTACAGACTAGGTGGTCTCACACACATTGTAGTGTTATGATTCATCTTTTGACCACCTAGCCCCACCCAGGTAAGATGATACTACCAGGGCAGACTCAACCTCGTTGTTAAAAGAACTGCAGAGGGAGTGCTGAGATTTAATCTAACTGGATAGTACAAGGGATCCAGATAAAGGTAGTGAATAATAAAATTACCTTACAAATCACCTGTTTTGTTTAAGAACTTTTTAATGAAGGTGTTCATAGGTAAGAATAAAAACAAGGGTGAAGACTCCGTTGAGAATGATGATACAAGGGGTCTAAAAATTGGGGACCAACATGTTTCTGCCCACACTAAGAGCCAACAGGTCTGGGGCATTCATCAGGGTCGGGGATCCCTACGGATGGAGAGCAAAGTTAGATGCTTAACAGAACGAAAAGTGCTCAAAGAAAACAGGCCTACCTTGGGAATTCTGGGTAGATGCCCTGCGGTAAAAGGCGATTAGCCTCTGGTCTGGGATCTAACAGTAGGGGGTTGCCCCTTATAGTCACACTCTGTAGGAGAGATGAAGAATAAAATTACTCCAAAGGCAGCAACCTGTTTGTGCACCTAGAGTCCATGTCCCAGCCGCTTAACCAGCGCTTTCTGAACAGGCTTTAAGAGACTTGTTCTGTCTCATACCACCCCACACACTTTGTGTGTTTACACGATATTGTATTCTGTACCTTGGCTCCTGGACCCCACAGCCTTTTGACCGCTTTAGATCTGTACTCTGGACATTTTACGCCCTTGCCTCTGCGTTGTACTCTGTTCCTGTCTTTCCTGTGTCCTGTCCTTGGTCAGCTGGTTTTGCGGGTCTTTCCCCTTCTAAGCCCCAGGTCTGCCTTCCTTTCATTGGTGGCTTTCTGATTCATAGCACCTGCATGATTGCTTGCTCCTGTGCTGCTCCCCTGAGCCTCCTGCTATTTCTGACTGGTGAGTGCAGTGGCTTGGCAGCGGCTTGCAGCTGACTCTGCTGCTGTCTCCTTGCTCTCTGTGTGACATTCCAGTTGTAGTCCATACTTGCCTTTGATTTCAGTTTTATTGTTGTTTAATTCTATGCTCCTATTCTGATTAGTTATTTGTCTCTGTTACACCCTCTTGCTAAGCCTGCCTCTTTGTTTCACTGTTTGCCTTGGCCCTGATCCTGACTGCACTCATCCAAGCCTCTCTTGCTTATGCATATTCCTTATCTTGTATTCCTGTGTTCCTGTTCTGACTGCATATTCCTTAAAATGTCCCAGTTAGTGTGAAGATTTCCAGTATATGTATTTCCCCAACTTCTGCTTTCTACTACCTTAGCTGCTCTTAGACCAGTCTGTCTAGCAAAATGCTCAGGGACTGGATGAAGATGACGATCTTTCAGCAAACCTTTTTCTTCTCTATTGATGGAACTCATTTGGCTCTCCCTGCCAGCCTGCACTATCTTCAGAACTAGGACCGTCATTTACGAAGCCATTACAGCCAGCACTCCTTCTTGCCTTGCAGACATGCTCACTGCCTCTTGTGGTTCTTGCCACACCGACAGCCAGGATTCCATCAGACTGCAGACTGTATGTAAAAATGCAATACAATGGGCCTTTTTCATCTATGCACCCAGGATCTGCAACACCATCTCTGTATCCATCAGGACTGCCCCAGCATAACTCCATTTTAGGAAAGAGTTGAAGACTCACCTCTTTAAGAAACGCTACATCACGATGTACTAACCACAACTGAGCTCCTCTCCTATTACTGACCGAAATTAAGCTTGCCTTTGACCACGTATCGTTCCCTACTGCCTTTTGGCTAGGTCTTCCTATAGGAATACCATATCATTACATACATATGTACATATCTTCATACATCTTGGAATTCGTACCTACAATATCCTGAAATTTCTGGGCCTAGTGTTTACAAGGAACCTTTTCATAAAATATCTAAATTGGAATATACAGTATCCACTCACACAATGCTTTATTTAGGAACAGGAACTATGCGTAAGGGAAGTACTGAGTACCCCATGGTCAAGACAACAGGTGATGGTTCAGCCAGAAACACGCCTGCTTTTGCTCACATCTTGTCATAGGGCAATGGCTGGGCTTTATGGCCTGCTGAGCCATGCCTGTGTAATGAAGGTGAGGTCTGGTGTGGTTTCTGAGAGAAGAGCAGGTGTGGTGTACCAAGTAAGGAAGAGTAACGGCATAGGGAATGTTGATATGGGTGGGTTGTGGTTACTACGGCTTTAGTTTCAGATGAAGAGTATATTGTTGGGTTAGAGGATTACGAGAGGTAGGTAGGTGTGTGTGTGCCTGTATGTGTGTAAAGTTTGTACAAGGTGACAGTGTTGTTGCTTCTGTGTTGTATGGTGGTTTGAACAGGGGGTCCAGGGTTTCAGGGGTGGAGAAGGTGAAGTCTGTAACCCTGGGGTCATGTGTTCGTGTTTCCCTTGATTTTGTAAATTCCAGTTGGCAAGTGATGTGTGTATCCGTTGTCTGGGTTGTGGTTTTTCTGACAGCGTGTTGGTTTTGATCAGTTCCCGTGGTATAGGTGTGGGTTGTTGGATTTATTGTGGCTGGAGCTGTAGGAGGTTGTGTTGTTATTAGATCTGGTGTGGATAATTGTGGTTTTGGCAGTGGGTAAATGTTGGTGCTTCTGTTGGAAGAATGGAGAGATAGTGGTCTGGGGGTGATTTACTCCATGCAGAATTGAATTAGGGTGCTCCTGAGCCGACTTTCTGATTAATTGATGTATGTGTAATGTTAGCCCAGTGGCTAGTATCTGTGTAGTAGTAGTAGTAGTAGTTACAATCATCATTTCAATGAATATCGAGGTGGGTTGGATAGGATTTCGCAGGTAGTAGTAGATTCTGCCTGTATAGGTTGATGGTTTTTATCAGGAGTTTTAATTGTGGAGATGCAGAGTTTCTGGGCCTAGGCCATTTTAAGGCCTCAATAGGCTCAAACAGAAAGCGCCTTTAATCTGAAAACCTTTATCCTGATGCCCAAACTAGATGCCCTAAAGGCACTTCTGAAATACGAGTGGGAGCTATAGTGGTATTGTACGTTACATTGTTGGTAATGCAAGCAGTATGGAGACCGGGGATAGGAGCTAAAGAAGGGTGCAGGAAATGGGGGAAAACAGTGAATGAAAGAGCTTGAGAGCAAGCACTGTGAGGCAGGGCTCTCTCCTCTCAGTGCAGGTGTTACAGAGGTGTTTCGTCTCTTTTATGTGATTGTGCTGAGATCCACTCAAGATAGTGAGCTTGCCTGCAAAATACGCAGTAGTGGTGGTTGTGCTAGCTTTGTATATTATGCATCTGTTTTTTTTAAATAGTAGAGGCCAGCAAGGGGAGCCAATGGAGTTCCGTTAGGGTGAGAGTGATGTGATCCTATTTCTTTAGGCCCTGGGGTGCAGTTGTGAGTAAGATGTCCTTAAGGGATGTCAGTGTGGAGTCTCCTGGAAAACAGTTTTACTTTCTTTAGAAGAGAGCGCCAGTCCCATTTGACAGATATGTCCTATATCCTGCCTCACTAACAGTGAACAAGGGTATGCTACCATGGTTCTTCATTCAGTGGATGCTACTGAACCCCTTTCTCAATCTGGGCACTGTCAATTAGCAGGTAGATAGTGCCACCTGCAGCCTAAAAAAACAAAACTGCTATAAGCCTGCACCTGCCTGCAATTAGGGGTAATGGGAGGATGTCTGCCAACAGAGCTCATATATCCAAGGAGGAACTGGATCGCGATACAGTCATGGTCGCTGGAATTATGCAGCACAGAAGGACCAAATTATGTGGCAGAGTTGACTAAATTATACATCAAGAAAAGGCAAACTATGCAGTCTAATGCGGCTCATTCTGTGGCAGTAATATTTCATCATTGTGCAAATTCTACATGGTAACTCTGTGTGGGCAAAGAGTTTACCTAATCATTATTGGTTTAACAGCTACTCACAGCAATCCGCAACATAACCAGTTAACTTGTACAGTGGATATGCCACTGCGCAGTAGCACATGCGGCAGCATCTTTAGTACCTTTTGATCTGTTTTCACCGAATCATTTTTTGTTGTTGAAATCTGCAAGTTATATAGCAGAAGATGGATAATGTGGCAAGTAACGCAAATCCTATTATTATGCAGCAAATGTTATTGGCTAATATATTTCGAGTCGCCCTGGATATAGTCAGTGCTCAGCTGTAAGGGTTTATAAACTAATGTTCTGGTTAAAGTCAAGAGTGTGTCTTGAATGGAAACTCGTGTAGCATTTCGACAAAGCATTGATAAGGTGAACTATCAAGGCTTTACAAATCCGTCTGTTAAGTTTTTCAAGACATGAGGACACGGAACAGCGTTGCAGTGACACTACGGTGCAAAGCGTTCCTGATAACTATTTTTGACTCCACATTGGCCTTAGTTATCGGTACACAGAAAGGGACTAGAAAGTGTGAACATTTCTAAAAAAAAAAAAATCAGACAATAGAAAGAGGATTTTATTACCCGACTTATCGGTGCAAACACAAATAGGGAGAAAAGTTGCAATAATATAAGTTACTCACTAAGAAAGTAACGTGTGCCACTGTTCCTCTAGAAATATGCCAGACAATAGGAAGAAAAAGACTGGCAACGTTTAACTTCAAGCTGTTAAAAGTGGGAAAAGTTAAAGAATTTACAAAGAAAAGACTGGATAATTCTGGGACTTCGTATTATGGGGCATTCAAAGACCAAAAAAAGTATTGGGTTGAACTTCCCCTTTAACAACTAACTAACACTATGAGTTTTCAAGCCTGGGTACAAAAAGAGAACACACAAGCAGTTGAAAAAGATGGGTGTGAAATATATAACCTTTAGTGAAGCTCCTAGGATCCGTTCTACAATGTAACACAAACCCACGTTTCTGGGTAAAAATGGCTCATTTTAAACCCGTTAGGCATCCACAAAGGAATACATTCATTTATTACTGCATAATTGTACATCATGAGTGTACAAATACACAGCAGTAAACCTCACGCAAAGGGTGGGGACTGGGCACAACAAAGTGTGGTTTGTCACGAGAGTCTGTGAGTGACCGCAGACTTGTGAGTTTGTTGGTATTCACAACCTCCTTTCCAGCCTTTTCCACCCTGGAAAAAATGGCGAGAGATTTAGACCAGAAAACAAATTGAGTAACTCCCCTTCTAGGCTTGTTAGGGAAAACTTAGTACCCTCAAACTTCGTAGGGCTATAGTAGGAAGAGGTTCCTGTAACAGGTGAAAGGTGTTTTTCCCTGTGGAGATAAAAAAGGAAAAGTGCTGCTTTTCGTTGTAGTTTGTGGCTGTTAGTTTTGTCATTTCTGTTTTGTCACCCTCTGTCACCTACTCTACCCCATCCTTGTTACAAATTGGTTAATTCATTCTCATGTCTGCCCCCAAGTGATGAGTTCCTAATGTCTAGTGCTGTAGTGTTATTTAAGTGTTTTTCATTATATGTTTATGTTAGAATTTGTGTGACGTGTATTTTAGATTTCTTTTGCATGTACCTGCCTGTTAATTTTCTTCATGTGAAGATTTGTGTAGGAGACTCTTTATATGGAATAAATACTTCAAATCTACTAGATGTGTCTTCTGCTGTGTTTGTACCTGGTTACTTCATATTTGATGATTAGTGTCTGCTGTAGACCCAACACGAAATGCTTTCTGGCTTCCAGCTCGGCACCGAACCATCACTGAATTTTTGACAGGCCCATCAGATTTCTAAGCACTGTTGGCTCACAGCATCGATGTCTGTTTAACTGTCTATGCCCTCATACGGTCTCCTATGCAGAATAGTGATTCTGCACTCAGGGCATTTCAGACTGAACACAGTAGGCCTGATTTAGAACTCGATAGACGGGTTACTCCGTCACAACAAAATCTAAATCCCATTTTGTCACGTAGGATTTAGATTTTGGTGGACTGATATCCGTCACCATTGTGTGGGAGTAACCCATCCATTTCTTTTCGGGCCATGGTTTGAGGGTCCAAGATCGCGGTTGCTTTTTAATAATGCTCTGTTAGCTCGCACAATTCTGCGTAATCCTCCCCCTATGAAAAAGGCCCACATGCTCAATGGTTCATACCTGTGTGGGGGAGTTGGTTGGAAACATTTTGGTTGGCTGGTATCCACATAAAGATTGCCTCCCACGCATGGAGATGCCAGGGCGACCACGGTTTCGGCCAGCCACGCAGGGCTGAGTGATGTACCTGGATCCTAGTGCTGCTGCAAAAAATACCCTCACCTACCCTTGATGGAAATGCGCAGTGGTGGGGACCCAACTGAGAGCAGCCCAAACAGAAGGAGAGAGACTGACCTTGACCTCCTGAGGCCCAACCTCGTTTGGCCAACGCACCGGAGCACCTGTCCCTGAGTCAAAATATAGGGGCAGATACGTTGGAGGTGAGCGCACAGAGGTGGGGAGCAGATTAAGGAGTCCCACTGAGGAGGGGAAAACACATAGGCAGGAGGCCCTGAGAGACCCTACCACAGAAACCTGCAAGATGTCCTGGCAGGCTGGGGGGAGATGTAGAGAGGACGAGCAGTGTAGAGGCTGAACAGCAGAGAGGCCCTGTCCAATCACCCCCACCTGCAGCCAGGTGGGGGTGATTGTACAGGGGACTAGCGATCCACGGGCCCCCAAGTCGCAGCATACAGAGGGCCCCTCATTTACAGCAGATGCATTGACTTCTTGTGCTGCCCTGAAATGAGAACACAGGGGCTGACAGTTAGTAGAAATGTCAAGTGAGCCGGCAAGATAATGCGTGGTGCCCAGTAATATACTGATACAAACATGGCTAAAGAAAAATGGGCCACATGACCAAAGAGTACGCGGGACAAATTTACACAGCTTGAAGGGTGCTGTGCTGCCCCAGACATCGGAAGCAACTGAAGGTGATGGGACTGGGAGCGGCACATCCCCTTAAGATACTTCTATAATTCTAGATGCCATCAATCAATCAATCCAGAGATATGCTGGAAGCAAGAATTGGAGCAGTAGTCAGTGATGTGATGCTTTTACGCCAAGGTGTCTGGAAGGCCGTGGAAAGAATAACCAAGTCAGAAACCTGAATCTCCAGCACAGCTGACTCAGTTCATGCCTTGCAACAAATCGTGGCTAAAACTACATCGACTGTCAGAGAACTTGCTTTCAGGGTGGGAGACTCAGAGGGACAGAAAAGGAGGAATAGCTTGCGCTTTGTGGGATTCCCTGAAGGATGTGAAGAGTCCTCTCTCAAGACGTTCCTTAACAGTTGGCTCATATCCTTCATACCTCAAGGAGCCCTGTCCCCTGGTTTTGCAATTGAGAGGACGCACAGGGCTCAGGCTCTTAAACCTTCCCTCTGGAGCCCAGCCCCACCCAGTTATTGCTCGAATCCATAATTATTTAGACACACACCGTACTGAAACATTCCCGAACTCAGGACCCAATACAGTATGTCTTGCTTCATAATGAACTTCCTTGACTACACCAAGTTGGTCCAACAACAAGGGAAAAAGTTCCTAACAAATGACTGAGACCATATTATAAGGTACATGCATCTATATCCTGCCAAACTCAAAATCATGTACCAATCCCAATCATACTCCTTTGAATCAGCAGAAGAAGTATTTAACTGGACTGACAAAAGTGCTCACATCAAGCCGACCTCCCTGCTGGGGATAGGCATGATTCTGTCAGAAGAGGAAGGGTTGCTGCGTTCCCCCAACCAGCCTGGGAGGGGAACACATGGCAGGGAACTGTCTAGCTTGAAATTAAGATCCTGAAAGATTAGACCCAGTGGCCAAAGGGTCTAATGAGAAGAATGGGCAGACAAAGGTATCAATGATACAGAAGATATCTTGGCCTCCGAATAGTCACTGCCACCCAAAGGCAGGCTCAAATTCTGATCTACATCACCCTTTGGAGTACCTTTGGAACATGGTGGGCAAATACCCCTCACTGGGGACCTATACTCGACAGGGTTGGAAGGGTAATGGATTCAGGTGTCCCTTCACTTTAGACCTATCTCCCCCTTCCTTTTTCACGTGGGGGAAAGAATGGTTCCTCGAGGGGGGCGATGGAGTTGGCCACGAGACTCAAGCTTGGAACGGAACAGCTCATGCCCCTCAGAACTACCCAGAGTTCTTAGGACAATCTTCTTTCTCTCCAAAGGAAGGCACTGTTGGAAGAATGGGATGTGATTACGGTATGGTCACCCTGGTGCTCTGTTGGTGCTGGGTCTTGGTCTACCTATCTAAAAAGTTCAATTTGCAGAAGCATGGGGAGGAGAGAGTTGGGTAAGTTGGTTTATTTGTTATTGGAGTCAGCACTGAATCATGCCCCATCATCCAAGGAGATCCTTACCCCTGGATACAGCACCCTCAAGTCGAATGGGTGGCACTGTAGGATGGGCCACAAGACCAGCTTCACATTGTCTCCTGGAATGTCAATGCCATGCTTGACAAAATTAAAAGGGGAGTAGTCCTTAAACATGCCAAGAGACTGGGAGCCAATATATTCTTTTTTTACAGGAAACCCACTTGATGGGCAACAAGGGCCCCTGCCTCACTCGGTCCAGCTTTAACCATGTAACCCACTTCAGCTATACTGATTAAAAGCCATGTACCATTTCTGTCACAGAAAATCTGACCTGACAAAGGGGGTGAAGGCATATACAGGGGTCACACGCCTTCTATATGGTGAAACTATGATACTGATAACAGTATATCCCCGTCTCTTCTCCCCCACTAAGAGCATCATACATGGAGGCCATCAAGAGACTGCTCGGGAAGGTGCCGGAGGGTCTTGTGGTGGTTGAGGGAAATTGGAGCAGGGTGATGAATGAGTCGGAGGATTGGTGCTGCGGGGGACTGCAGGGTACAGATAGGTGCTTCTGGATGGCCCCTGTAATGGAAGCCATGGGATTGGCAGACATCTGGAGATTACAACATCCAGGGGAGGAGAGCTACACATTTTATTCTCAGGCACACCACTCCTCCCAAGTCGACTACTGCAGCTTTGGGTGCGCGCAAGATGAGACGGAGGCAGACGTTGCAGACGATGGACGTCAGACGTGCCGGGTGGTTCGCAGTCGCGGAGAGGAGTGCGCAGGACGCGATCCGGCCGACAGGAGAGGTGCGGGTGCAGGGACGGTTGAAGCAGCTGTGAGGCATTTTCAACCGGCGTTTCGACCGGCGTGCTGCTATCGCCCTGGTCCCCGGCCCCGTCCTTGCTTGAAGGGCACTTCTGCCCGCCTACGTGCCTACCTGCCTGCCTGAAGCTACATCGGCCAGCCAGTAGTCATCAGCCATCAGCCCAGCGGTAGGTGTGCGGTAGGTGTGCCTCCAGCTTTCTGCCTTCCGCCTCCCTGTGTAGCACCGGGCCCGTGGCATTTGGAGAGACCATTTGGACAGACCCCTAAAAAAAAAACTGAAAATTGCTTTGAGTCCAGTGGCCTGTGCAGTGGGGGGGGGGGCTCCCACATAGGGCAAGTGTGCATTTAGAGGACCATAAGGAGTGAGGCAAGCCCGATCCTTGACTTTACGCCCGGTAACAAGGTATTAAGCTCTGGGGTTTGAGGTGTGGTTTCTCCTGCTGCTTCTTGCTGTTTCCTATATGGAGGAGCAGGTCCTCCCGGTCCCCCAGTGCCCCCTGTGCTACGCACCCCTCACATTCTCACTCCCTGCCCGTCGAACGGAGCCCTCTATACCGCTATACCTCTCTCAGCTCCTAATCTCTCCCCCTGTCCTGAGGGGGTTGAGAGGGTGTATCTCCGCCGAAGGAGGGAAAGGAGGGAGATAGAGCTAAGTAGCCAGGACGCCCAAGGGTATCGCCCAAGGATATCAATAGAAAGGATATATATCAATTAAACAAGAGTATTGCTCCCCACCCCAAGTATTCGGAGTGGAAGCACAGTTTTTAGACTGCAGGGTGCAGCAGTCAACCAGAATTGGACTTGTGCCCTTGAGCAGAGGCCAAGGCAGCTTTTGTTCAAGGAAAAGTCACCAGTCTTCTTCTTATTCACCCTGTGTCTTATCCTTCTACTTTTTTACTCCACTGCTCCTGTGCGCGACGGTCCTTACAACCTCTCGAGCTGCTGAAATTGTTGTAAGGGAGTAAAGTGGAATTTCATGGAATACTGTGGAATACTGTGGCAAATTCTGGATCATTGGATCATTGTGGATCATTATGGAAATTTAGTTATTTTTATTTACTATCTTCTGGACACAGAGTATTGTATTTAGTGCGTAGTGTTCAGAATGCCGGTGAGTAAATCCCGAGTACGTGGCGCAAAGAAGGGGCCGAAGTTAGGTTTTAAAACAAAAGAAACATTGAGGGAACACCAGCATTCGGAGACACCATATGGAAACTGTGAAGAAGGCTTTGGAGATGGCAGAGGAAATATACCACAGTTGTTGGACCAGGAGGACCATTCTAGAGACAATGGGGACAGTGGTGAAAAACCCTCTCAATCAGAGAGTTTGTTGGGAAGTACTTTAAAAAAATGCACCACATGTCACAAGCGTCCGAGGGTAATATGTTGGATTCTAATCAGAGTGAAATAGGCTGTCCTATGAGAAATGATTTTCAAGCTTCAGACTCATCGCAGATGTTCCTAGAGGAGGGGTTTGAAGAGGTAGTTGGGCATAAGGCCTCACTGGAGCCCAGGCAATCCTTGTCCCCATGCCCCCCCACGTGTTATGGATAGTATAAGATTAGAAGAGGGACCCCCATCCTGCACCAACACCAGCCTTGGTTTTGAGAGAATCGATGAGAGGGAGGATGACTTAAGAGGTGGGGGGGGTCTGTCGGAGAGGGGAGTAAACTGGATGTAATTTTGCCATCCTCACCCCTGGGTAGACAGTCTGTATCTGTGTTAGTTACCACCGCCGTACCCGCAGAGTCACTATTAGATGTATTGTTCCTAATGCAAAAGACAATGCAAGCGATATTAGAGGTACTGACGGCAAATAATAGTCTGGGGAAATCCCATAAAAGTCAATTTCAAGGGATTACTGAAGAGTTGAAATGCATTAATGGTAGTATGCCTGCTTTAGTACGACCTATGTTGGAGAAGAGGGATCAAGAAACAGAAACAGATACCCTCGATACCCCCGAACAAAATAACGAAGAAAGAGAAATAGCTATAGCTCAGACATTACAGGCATTAAATGACCCTCCAGTATATGTTTCCAAACATCCAATGTTAGTGATAAAGAGGAATCGGAGATGGAGGAGAAAGGGTAATAGTTTGTATAGGCTACCCTACCAATCCAAATATAGGAAGCAAAGCAAGCAAGGTAATGTTGGGTGTAAAACAGCAGGAAGGAGGAAGGGGAAGTTAGGGCAGGTTGTTCAGGACAACCTCTCAAGGCCAGGTAGGGGAGCCATATCCCCAAAGCAAGGGGTCACGTTACAAATAGTGCCTAGTATATCCAAAGAAGTTAGCTGGCGAGGGGAAAGAAAGAAGGGTAGACAAGGAGTGGAAATGGATATGGAAATAGTAGAAGAATCAAGAGAGCAAAGCAGTGGATCGGGGGGAGAGAACATTATCAAGAGATTAGAAAGAAGGAGGGGGAGCAGAAAAGTAGCTAACTCAACCTGCCCAGCAAAAGGCGGGGCCCTATTTTCATCTATAGGCATTGAGAAAAAGAAAGAGAATAAGAAAGAGCAGGAAAGTTTTGGTGGGAGTAAAGGAAAGTGGATATATTTGGCGCAGTGGAGAGAAGAAATTGGGATGAAACGTCTAACGAAGTTAAAACCATTAAATCGTTCCCGTCTCTTAGAAGTTATGGCCTCGTGCCCAAGCCTATGTGAGATCGAGTCAGATGATATAAAACAAATAGGATTTATATTAAGTCCGGAGGGGGAAGAGGTGACTAAAGCACTCTTTTACTCTGACTATGTTAGGCGATTGGTATTACAAGCAGAGGCAGAGTTGATGAAAGAAGGTATAAGAGTAGTGCAGGGAAACGTGATAAAGGATGTGATACACGATAGGCGCTCCCTTAGATGCCATGCAGATATGCTCCCAAATCAAGTCCAGTGTAATCTGTCATATAATAAAAATTGCAGTAGCCGTGTGGATGGAAACAATGGTAGTTTAAGTGTGACTGTAGCCTCAGAATGTAACGACCCACAATGGAGGAATTGTTTTGAACCCCTTGTAAATCCCAGTGATGAGTATAATAGGGGTGAGTTGAGTGATGTGGATTAGGAATTAAGCCCCGCGCACAGCCATTTGGTTTTATCTTGGAATCTGGGAGGTTATAACAAACATTTAAAACAAAAGTGGTTTAAAGAAGAGCTTGGAGAGTACGATGTAATGTGTTTCCAAGAAACCTGGCTGTGCGATGATCCGGAACCAGTGGATGGTTTCATGGGGTAGTTTATGGGAGCTACTCGGCAAGGGTCAGGACGAGCATCAGGGGGACTAATAACCCTAGCCTCTACCAGAATAGCAGATAAGTTCATAGAAATAAAAACTAAATGTCGTTGGCTATTGGCAGGCCAGGTCGATCTCTACAATGTAATAGGTGGCGCTAAACAGCTTCTGATTCTCAACGTTTATATACAACCGGGGAATGTGTTTGATTATAATACACAGCGAGGACTGTTCGAGAAAGATCTGGAACTATTATGCACTGGTAACGCTGACCGTCTGATTTTAATGGGAGATTTTAATCATAAACTTGATCCTAATGGCAGTGACAATTTATATAAGGAGCTATTGGCAGCAGCACAAATCCCTAGAAGTATCTTTCCAAACGTAGAATGCTCCACTTGTGATTTGTTCTTAGGAAGAACATTAGGATCCTTGGCCATGTTTTGCCTAAATGGGCGTATGAAGAACGATTGTCCGGCCAAAAAGACCTTTCGAATAGGTAATCAGGAATGCCCTATTGATTATGCTTTTGTAAACACCTGGTTCTTTGGAGAAGTGCAAAATTTTGAGGTTGGGCATTTAGAGGGCAGTGATCATTGGCCGCTCCAAATAACAATACGCTCAGCTGGAAAAATTCAAAAAGAAAGAGAAAAGGCACTGATAGCGTTGGTTGAGTATCCCCGTAGGGTAACGACCCGACTAACAGATAGCAGTCTAGAAGCACTTAACAATTTGCTTGTAAACTATCCTATCCTTAATATGGAAGAAGACCCAAATGACATATTCAAAGGTTATAATAATGGTATTGTGTTAATGGTCAATTGCCTTAAAAGCAAATAAAAAATATCTCGAGAGGGAAAGAGGAAGGGAGAACCATATATGACGAATAATAGTAAAGTATGGTTTAATCAGGAATGTAGGTGTAGGAAGCAAATGATGCGAAGATTACTAAGGGATTATAAGAAAAGACCCTCTGTTGTTAAAGAAGAGAAGCTTCGACAAGCAAAACAGGATTATAAGATGCTGATAAGACAGAGGAAATGAGAATACATTAATAAAAATTGGGATACAATGATGGAGGTGATAAAAACACGGAATATAAGGGTTTTTTGGCAGTTGGTAAGAGAGGGGAAAAGGGTAGGAGCAATGCGGTGCTTGGTCGGAGAAGAAGATTGGTATAAATATGTGTCATCTGTATATAAAGGTACCGAGGATGAAGAGGGCTATGGTATTGCTAGGAAGCTTTTTGAGAAAATAAGATTACCATTTGTCCCACAGAAAATAAAAGATACAATTGCAGCCTTGAAATTAACTAAAGCAGCAGGCCCAGACAACCTCCCAGCAGTAATATTAAAAAAGAATATTGATTGGTGGACTAAATTCTTCTCTGTTACGTTTTGTAAAATTCTTGATTATGGTCGTTTTCCAGAGAGTTGGAAGGGTGCCATGATAAGGCCGATTTACAAAAAGGAGGACCCAACTCAACCAAAAAACTATTGGCTGATAAGTTTATTAGACATAGGGGAAAAGGTTTTCACAAAGCTATTGCTGGGGTTAATCAAAGAATGGGCAGATGATAAAGATTTGATACCAGTAGAACAAGGTGGTTTCAAGGAAGGGCATTCGACAAGTGACCACTGCTTTAGCCTGTGGTCTTTAGCAAAAAAATCAGTTGAATTGCGAGGAAGCCTATTTTGCTGTTTTGTCGATTTTCGTGCCGCATTTGATTTGGTAGACAGGAAATTGCTATGGGATATGTTGAAACAGCTAGGAATTGATTTGGATATACTATTTCTTCTCCAGGACCTGCATTCACAAAACTGGGCCCAAGTAATTTTAGATATGAGTAGCTCACTTTCAAAACGGATCCCTATAATGAATGGTCTCCATCAAGGTTGTGTGTTAGCCCCAATTGTATTCTCATTATTCTTGTCAGATCTGCCAGGGTTGTTACGGAAGGTTAATGGGCTAAGCCCAAAAATGGATGGTTTGCATGTTTCCTGCCTACTATCTGCTTATGATTTAGTGATAATGGATATGACAGAGTTAGGGCTACAAAGGAAGCTAGAGATGTTTTATACCTATTGCCAAAGGAAAAACTTGATAGTAAATATGGAGAAAACGAAAATAATTTCTATAGGGAAAGAGAAAAGTCTATTTAATTACACTCTAGGGGGGGGAATAGAGAAGGTAAAAGAGTATAAATATTTGGGCATATGGTTCGATTCACACTTAAGATGGAAAGTAAATACTGAAAATTTAAAAAATAAAGCCTTATCTTCAGTCTGGGGATTAAAACAATTCAATAGTAAACACGGAGGTCCTTCTCTTCAGCCGGTTATCTCTGCTTTTAATGCTATGGTTCGCCCCCAATTCCAATATGGGGTGGAAGTTTTAACTTTCTCCGGGAAGCTAAATTGGGAAATAGAAGAAAGCATTTGCGTAAAGCGCATGCTTTCATTGCCCCCCTCGAGTATGTTACAAGCTATAAGAGCAGAATGTCAAATGACGGCGTGGACTTATTTGGGCCTACGAGCCGCACTGAAGTTTTGGTTAAGCATAACAGATGAAGGGTTCTGTAAGATCGCGAGATTGTGTAAGAAAGAAATTATAATAAGTGAGATACATTGGGCATCGCAAGTGAGAGGACGGTTAAAAAAGATCTGCGTCCTCCTAGGTTTACCTGATAACCAATGGTGTGATGCACAAATCTCGAAGTATAATTTAAGAATAATAGTGAAGAAAAGAGCGAGAGAATCAGACCTGAGGTATTTAGAAAGTAAAATATCAACCCAGGCTATGATAGCTGGATGGAGGAATCCAGAAAACTTCCCGTATATAGAGGCTCTTCCTAATTCAAGATTAAGAAATTTAGTGTTACAGTTCCGAATTGGGCTGAACCCTGGATATATGGATCCCAAAGCAAAAGCATTTCTTAAGGATAGCCAGGGTCTGTGTACATGTGGCTTACAACAGAAATATACTATGCAGCATTTACTTGTGGATTGTCAATGGTTTTTAGCAGTGTGCAAGAAGTTTTTAAAACTGATTTTTAAGTAATATAATATTACTAATCGGGACCAAGCGCTTAGGATACTTATTGATATGAGATTTTTAAATGTAACTTGTGCACTGGGCCTATTTTTAGATGACTTAAGAAGGGAAATATTCAGATTTATATGGGTTGATAGAAGGTAGGGTATAATGCGGAATGTAGAGTTTTAAATGTTATAATTGATTACTATTATATTGGTTGATGATTTTAGGAAATTTTCTACACTAGGAGAAGGTAAGAAATAATATGGAGAGCACTTTTTAATTGAAGAAAAGCAAAGCACTTTATGATAAAGTAAGGATGGAGCTCTTTTAGAGCTGTATAGGGGTTAAATTGGCTGACATGTTGTACTTTATGATCCTATAAGAACTTGAATTATGGAGGAAGTAAAAGAAAAGAAGAGCTTGTTTAATCTAAAATGAAATTGGTTGATGGTATTCTAGATAACCTCGCTACGCATAACAAGGCAAGAAATAAAACGTGGAGGAAACTGCACTTAGGAGATCGCAAGGACCAGAGTCTAATTAGAACTGTATGTGGGATAATTTAAGTTGGCATGCTGCACTTTCAGGAACTGTAAGAACTTGATTTTTAATCAAATGAATTATGCAATTAGAGTTGGTTAATAAGAATTAGAATGATCTAAGAACTCCGTGTGTTAATGTAATATGTAATTGTAAATTGTATTGTTTTTATACTTTTAAGGCTTATGCCAAATAAAATAAAATTTTTGACTTTCACTACTGCCTCCTGCCACAATCACAGATACATAGTTATACAGACACCTACACTGGCCTGGAGCTTGTCAGATCACTCACTGGTTTGCGGCACCGGCACCCCACAGTAAGCTGGTGTGTGGCTGCATGGTCCCTACAGGATGCACTGTACATGAAACACATAGGCCAATCCATTGACTTCTATTGCGTCTCCAATAGGGGATTGATAGACTCCCCAGGCACACTCTGTAAGGCCTTTAATGTCACCCTCAGTGGGTCAGCAATCAGTTACTTCACGGGGGAGAAATGGTAGTGTGCGCAATCAATTGTACAGTTGGACTCCCGTATTTCCTCCCTGGAGGTGCAGATTCAACATGGCTCGGACCTCTGGGTCCAAAAGGAACTGGAACATGCCCAACAGCTTCTCTTACAAATCCAGACGGATGAAGCAAAGAGGATGTGGCACGTCGCACAAAGCGGCATTTATCAATGGGGAGACAAATCAAGAAAAAGTCTTCACTGGCTGTGCTCTAGTATTAAACACCATACTCTGATCCCACACATCACAGACCCTAAACAGGCAAAACATTGTAGACCACCTAACGTAATCACCCAACAGTTTGCATAAAATTATCACCAGTTATATGCCATGCAGACTAGTGTGTTGACGGACCAAACAGAGGAGTTTGTTTTCGATCTCCCACTCCCTTGCCTCTTGGCGAGCAAATAAACCTCCCTAAAAGGCGTCCTCATGTTAAATGAGCTGTCGTAGGCCCTCAACCAACTCACACCAGGGACAACTAATTGCTCATATGACCTCCTAACCGAATTTAAAAAAAGATTTATGCATAAACTGGAGGCCCCTCTGGCCGAGATCCTATGGAAGGCCATGGAGGTGGGTCACCTTCCCCCTACTACCAGAAAGCAGAAATACTGGTCATCCCTAAATCTGGGTGGCCTCTAGACAGGTGCATGTCGTACCATCCTATATCATTGCTCAACTTAGAAGTCAAAATAATTGCTAAAGCAGTAGCTAAAAGACTTTTGAAGGTGATCCACACATTGATACATACCGATCATTCCGGTTTTAAGCCCCACAGAGCCACCAGACATAATATTAGGTATCTCCAAAATGCACTGGCTTGGGCGGAGAAATTGGGACACCCAGCAGTGATCTTCCTTGCTGACATGTAAAAGGCCTCTTATTCAGTAAGATGGTCATATCTATTTGTCCTCTTGTGCCTCCTTAACTTTGGGGCTAATTTTATCACCTCTGTACAGCTACTATATACCAATCTTAACAGCAGTGGTTAGAGTTAGGAATGAGACAGGTCCACCCTTTTTCCCCCCTCTCCTCCTTGCTGTTGCTGTGGAGCCCCTGGCGGTTTCACTCCGGATGGACTTCCTGATTTGGGGTTTCAAACGGGGCAGTGGTGTCGAAGATAGAGTGGCATTATATGTCGGCGAAATCCTGGTCTTCCTAACAGACCTGAGTTTATGGGCTGGAGAGGTTTACAAATCCTTAACATATTTGGTAAGTTTCAGGCTTACACCTCAACATGGCTAAGTCCTTGGTGTTCCCAACTAATTCCTACCCTCAAAACCACGAGTGGGCAGTAGACGTAGGCATTTAGATATCTGGGGTGTAGGTCACTCAGGACCCAAAGGTGGCATGGGAGTGTAACATACAACCACTCATGGAAAGGCTAGCCTCCAACATAAAAAATTGGTCCCCCGCATCTGTCGCTATTGGGTAGATCTGCCATTTTTAAGATGGTATTGTGGCTGAAATAAATATACCATCTAAAGAATAACCCACATGGAATCCAGCACTCCCTCTTCCGGAAAATTAATTCAATGCTACATAGTTTTCTGTAGAACCAGGGGCTACCCCACATAGCCCTGGCTAAATATTTCCAATCTACATACTTGTGGGTATTGATGCCAAAAACGTGGATGCCTATTACAGGGCATCACACCTGTTGACAATCAACGAGTGATGGAGTGACATTCATGGGACCTAGCATACACCCTAGAGAAGAAAATCTTTGGGGGACACCCCATTCCATTTCCTTTCAAACAGGAGGGAGAGTCTTGACACTCCAGCTTGCGATGAGGGTGGTAGTGAGGATGGGATGTCCACTCTTGACACAGATAGGGTTGCAGGGCGGCCTCATGGAACAGACACCACTGAGGGGGGACCTGGCTATGCCAGGTGGTGGCCCTGGAGGGCTTCAGACAAAGGAACCTCAAAGGCATCACAACATTGGGGGATGTAACAGAGTGGTCTTCCCTTAAACCATTTCAGGCTCTACAGACAGAATACACCCTACATTGCACACAATTTTTCTGATACCTAGAGCTTACATGCTTTCATGCCCTATATTGCAGAGTTAGAGGACCTCCTTGAATTCAGCCCCCTAGGTGCAAACTTCTGATGGGTGAGTTGAAATACCATAAATTAACAAAGGTCTACTGCTTACTGATCCTGAACCAGCTGGACCCACTTGGAACACTGCACGCTGCCTGGGTGATGAACATTGGAAAACCCACAGATAAGTAATGGGCGGAGCCAGATAGTCACTCCGAGGTTTGGCCATAACAGCTAGACGTCACCTAATACACTTGAATTACCTCCACGGAGTTATCTTACCAGGCGGAGGCTGTGGCTGACAGGGGTAATATCCTCTTCCTTGTGCCCTCTCAAACAAACGAGGGGGACTTCCTGCACACAGTTTAGAGCTGTGACAGACTGCAACCATTTTGGAAGAACGTTACCTCATGCCTCAGCTCCGTCCTGGGTTGGGGAGTCCCAATAGACCCCAACTTGATTCTGGTTCACACAAGTGATACGCAGCAGATACAAGTGGATGCTATCAACTGGGGCTTGTAATCGACAAACGGGATATAACCCAACACTGGAAAGATGCAACTCCCCCTGGTTGGGGAGTGGAAAAATGGCCAGGATCACTTCATGAGTATGTAGAGGCCGGTACATGTGGCCAGGGTCTTCCCCTGGAAATATGGGAAAATCAGGCAGGCATGGACTGACTACCTGGGAACAACCCTGGACCCGATACACCTCTTGGCTGTGTCACTAGATGAGGAAATTAGAAACTATGAGGAACATACGTTATATCGAGAACACTCTGAGGCCCCTGTCTAACAGGAGGTGGTTGGATGGGAAGAAATGGCCTTGTAAGGGGAGGAGGGGGATTGGGAATGTGGGGGAAACAATATCTGACTACTGGTGGTTGTTTCCATTATTATGGAACAAAAAGAAGGCACCAGCAAAGATGATACATATTGCTGTCATAAATCCTGTGAAAAAAAAACTTCATTTCAAGGATGACTTGCATATTGTTATGTTTAGTCATACATTTTATACCAGACATCAACTTCATAATGAACTTATTGAGTCATATGTGGGGGCTCTCAGAATTGTGGCCTTACAATTTGAATGTTATGACATCATATCAGAGATCATAAGAGTTCATTGCCATAATAAATAGAAGCAAGAACAACTGTTTGGTTGGGTCCCTGTGTCTATGAAGACAAGACACAGGAAGCAAATCATCATAGAAACTATTGATAATGGTGAAAGGCTTTAGAATATTTGTCCTGCTAAAGAAATAGATGATTCCAGACAGAGCTTTAAAGCTTGAATGATGCATTTGCACTACATGGAAAATAATGTACAGGTAAGAATGGTGACAAATTTAAGGATAAAGAAAACATTTTGAATAGTGTTGTAAACAAGTCTAAATGTTACCATTCTGATGCTACATCATAAAACACTCATTTTAAAGTCTGTTTAGGTCTGGTAAAGAATGCTTCAAGTGAAAGAAAACAGATAATTTTGCCCGTGTATGTAATAGTTCCAGTAATTTTTAAAATAGACAAATGTATGCTGTACATGACATGGATAAGAATGAGATGATGATGATAACCAACATAGGAGTACATAAGATTAATGATAGTGACATGTCAAGTAAATTAAGAGGCATAGATGGGGTTCCTTATGTTCCACCAGAGTGTGAATGCAAGATTGAAAGGGTCTCCACTCAAGTTCTTGTTGATCCTGGTTCTATAATTGGTATAATAATTGGTAATGTGGTATCATTCCTGATACGTTCTTGATACATCCTTATATTCTAAATGAAAGGCTTTGCATTTGGAAGAACCTGATTTTAAAAGTTACTCTTATGGTGTCAATACCATTGACATGATTGATTTATTTTTCTGTGTTCAATTTAAAGATAGGAAAAGTAATGGAAACATTTATATTGCCAAGAAAGGTTAACATTTTCAAAGGTGATCACAAGGTGGCTATAAATATAATGACGTGCATAAAATTAATGATCTGGGTAGGGTAAATCTTCAGGCTGCAGACCTATATCGTATTTTGGTCCTCTTTCACTTATGGGTAGAGCTGCTATTGTTAAATTGTTTCACTGCTGTGGCAGTCCTGTACTACTTACAGCACCACTGATTTAAGATTTCCCATGCTTTCTTTAACCATATAATATCGATAATACAGACTTTTCTTTGGTGGGGGTGAGAGGGCACCAAGTACAGTTATGAGCAGGTGTTACAAATCGCCAAACGATAGGGGATCAGAGTTGCTGATCTACATTCTTATTATAGAGCTTGACTATTGGCTACACTCTTCACAATCAGGTTGAGCCTTCAATATAGCGAGGTGTGCACTGAAAACACTCACCTATTTCATTATTTATATAGGGCCTGGCTACCACCAACTCTTCTCCCAGCGATGTGGCAAGTCTTGAAGCTCTGCTTCACGATTCTTAAGGACTGGGGTGGCTTAAATGACCCACCAAGGAAACTCCAGTCTGTATGGGAACTTTGCTGGGAGATGTAGCCATTGAAGGATTTTGGAGGAGTCACTTGATTGGTTTTTCTATGCTGGAGGATGTTATGCAGGAGATTCATGTAGCTTCCTTCGCACAATTGCATGTCTCCTACAATATGCATGAGCAACAGTTCTTTCACTACTTCCAGCTCTGCCATGTCCTCTATTCACACATTAAGAACCTGACTGAACTCCCTGAATACAATCTCTTGGCAACTTGGCTCTTAATGGGCAAGAGAGGATGCAAACAAGTGTTGTTGATTTATTGGATCATAGTGAGTAACTCAACCAACACTTTTGATATCCCAAGGAGCATGGGAGCAGGTTTTTTATGTTCGTTCAGGTGGAGATAGTTGAGATGCCAGGATGGCTCCTAAAGTAATTTCCATCGCTATGCAATTCTGAACAATTTAATTACTGATATTACAAAGAATATATATGGTGCTTTGGAAAGATCTCCTCTACCTGTCTTAAATGCAGGACAGCAGAAGGTGATTTCTTTCACACCATCTGTTCCTGCCTAGAGCTTTGGCACTTTTGGAGTGGGGAGTTGAGGACACTGGGTGGGGTGTTGGGCTGGTCGCTAAATCGTGAACTCAAGCCCACATTATTACATATTGCTGGGAACGTTGATTCACCTGGATATAAAATTGCACTCCTTCACATGAGGTTGTTGGTGTAAGAAAGGGATATGCAAGGGAATAGGGGAATGTGCCTTTCCTATCTCTGGAGGGATGAGATTAAAGATTAGACCATTCCATCCTCTGTTTATGAATCCAAGGGCTGACCGCATAAGCATGCTAAGATATGGCCTAATTGGCAAGATCCTAGAGGAATGATGGGAATGGAGGTGCTTATGGATCTTACAGAACATGGGGGTCAGAGGATGTTCCAGTTGAATGTAACAGTTCTATGTGTTAAGTAGCGGTTAACTGGTCACAAAGTCAAATAAAGTATAGTACAACTGTGTGTTTGTTTTCTCATGTAAGGTGGGAGATGTAGAGTATTAATTAAGGAGAATATTATATATGTAGTCAATGAAACTTCAATAAAGTTATATTATAAAAAAAATACCTGGGTGACAACTCCAAGGCAACCTTGATATGACTTTCAGCTCAGATTCTGCTTGACCCGTTTCATGGACATAATGTCAGATTTGTAAAAAAAAAATGTTATGAAACAGTAGATAGGAAGGAATTTGGGTGTGTGAAGTGATTTTCCTATCAAATCAAGCTACAGGAAAATGCAGTCCCAGCGAGACACAGTCTTAGAAATGTACCACTTATCATAAAAAGGGAACTATCAAATACACGCCTGAAATTTGTAAAGATGTTGTGATAGACCCTGTGGAATCCTCATATTGTGTTCCCCCAGAGTTTTGGTTAGAAAATAAATTGGCAAGTTGATATTTTCTACCGGCCTTCGGATGCTTAACATATAAATTCTTGTGGTTTACCATTTGATTCCAAAACTTGCTATTATGGGTGAAGCTAAATTTTTCTCAACATTGGATCTATAGGTGACATACCATCAAATACAGTAATCACCTTACTCTTACCATCTAACTACTTTTTTGAACTGTTGATGGTGCATTCTGCTTCTAATGAATTTCTCTTAGCCTTGATAAGTTTGTCTCAATGTTTCAAAGATGGATGCATACATTATTTTGAAACATGATCAATGTAACAGCTTTTCAAGATAATAATTTATTTTGAGTTTCCACTTTGGTAGAACATAAGGAGTGATTACGTAACATCAAGCAAAATTGCAAGATGTTGGCATGACCTTATAAATTTTGCAAATGCAAATGTAAATGTTTATATAAAGAACTAGAGTATCTCAGTGATTGTATCTCCACTGAGGAGTCTTTGATTAAGGAGGTTAGAGATGCACCTGTACCCAAAAATGAATGTCACTTGGGATCATTTCTAGATTTGTGTGAATATTCTTCAAGATTTATTGAAAGTTTTTAGTTACTCACCAGTTCCATGAGAACCCTTATGAAACATATGCAAGTTTGAATGGACAAGAGAATGTCCCAAGAATGTTGATTTATTGCCATCTAGCTGTCAATGGATGATTGAACGCTTCAAAACGTATTTTTGGGGGTTATTATTTTGTTTTGCAAACTGAGCCCAAACCTCTGATATTTCTTTTGGCAGGGAACAACACAGGGAATGTATCTTTGAGACCTATAATAATCTTATTTAAACCATTTGATTTCAGTTTTACTGTTAAGCAATTTGTAGGGAAATTTAACTACAGAACAGACTGCTTATCAAGATCACCTATTACTGAAGAAGAAAATGTTTTAGTTAATGATGAGGAGTGTACTGTAGCATCTGTCTTTATGTGATATTAGTGAAAATTAATGAGAAGAGAGCTTGAATAGGGATAATATTATAAAAGCTAAAAAATACATTATTTCAAGCGAGTCTATGTAAGCCTATGTGTCTAATCAGCTACCAGTTTCTTATAAAGTTGCAGATGAATTAAATTATGAGAATAATATTCTTAGAAGTGACAAGATTGTTTGCAATCAGAATGGGCATCATTACAAATGCCCCCAAAAGTCAACTGGGGGACACTCTGGAAGACTAATTAAAGAATGTTATCAGTATATATATATATATATATATATATATATATATATATATATATATATATAGATGTATCAATTAGTAATTATGTTAAGGTTTGCCCAGAAGGCCTCAACTCAGACAACTATTTGAAGACACATCATGCTCCAGTGGTTCCTGAGCAATTTCTGACAGAACCTTGGAAATATCTGGTATCATATGTTCTAGGTGAGGACTAGATTCATTCTGTTGATTGTAAATATGTAATGGTTTTAGTAAATCATTTTTCTAACTGGGTGGAAATAACATTCGTCAAGAGAAAGCTTTCCATTGTCTATTACTACACATAAAGCTGTTCAACTGTAGTCCAGCAAGATGCAACAGTTTTACAACAGGGTTGTATTGTTCATAAACATGTTACTTTATATTCTCCATCCAGCAATGGTCTTGCTGAAAGAGTTAATGGGATTGTAGTTGAAGCCATACAAATGGCTATTGGGAAATGGTTTCTGGTAAAAATAAATGCAGTTGAATAGGTGGATGTATCATAGAACACTTCAATCTGTGATGGGATACTCACCTTTTCTGATGTTGAAGAATCTCATGACACATTCAGAATTGTGTCCAGCTTGTTCAAAACCATCGCTCAATATGCTGTTAATCCAAAAATATACGTTACCTCAAAAGATATTGTGGTCAAACAAATGAAGAAAAAAGGCTTGCATGATGTAAAGAAGGTGTTAAATAAGTCTCTATTAGAAAGGGATATTTTGTCAAGATTAAGACTCCCAAATATATAACCAAAGGGTTGTCCAGATATTGTGCAGTCTGCATATGGGTGGCGATAATTGGAAACCCGAACAGGATTGTGAAAATTAACATTCAAGACAAGGATATATTGTTGGTATCAACAAGTGATGTTGATAATTGTTTTATCTAGTAGTGTATGATACTGCTTTGGAATCTACATCTGTTATCACAAAACCCCCTAATGTACATAATGAGTTATATTTGAATATTCAAAATGATCAAAGAAAACTGAACGAGTTCTGTAAAACAATTGTCTGAATGTACAGTAGTACAAATATCTAATTTACACCATCTGGATACTCAACGCTTTTCTCCTTAAGGAATTGTACCCTCAGGACAATTCGAGGTATGGGAAGTAGCAACGTCAAAAAAGTTTAAAAAGTTGAAAGAGATTTCCACTAGCATGCCAGGAAAGCTGTGACAGGTGTGGTTTTCCAGATGTTCAAATGGAATGTATGTGAATGGGAAAAAATCACAAATCTGCACCCATACGCAGGGCTGTCTTTGGAGGTGACTATTCATTATTCCCTTTGTAAACAGGGTATTTAATGTTTAAACACATATGACCTGATTCACAAAGGTAGCATAAACACTTGAGTACGTTTGCTTTTAAGGTATTCACAAACTGCAGTTTTGCAGTTATTTACACTTTTGTGGTGACTTAACTCTGGTAGTAAGTCCAGCACTACACATGACCAACCACTGGTACTGCAAAACCTTCTCAGAGAAAACAATTGGAGGGAGGTGTGCAACGCTCATTGGGCTATAAGGGCTTTAGCCCCCCCCCCCGCCAATCATGGGTCATATGCCGGGCTGCCTCTTTAAGGAAACTTGTCTCACTGAATGCCCCGCCGGCGGTCCAGAGCTCTGCTTTGGGCTCTGCTCGGAAAGCGGTGTCAGAGAAGATGTTTAATTTTCTTTAAAAATACAGGCTCAGCGGCTATACTGCGGCTGCTATGATATGTTTTCTCATGAAGGGGTGGAGGTTACTGGTGATTCACACTATCCTAACATGCGAACCTCATGGTGGGGACTCTCGCTGTGCAGGGCAATATGTTTGAGCTTTCACTATTGTTTTAAAGGAGAGCTAATGACTGTCTTTCAGCACTGGGATGAGAGAAACCATCTACACTTAAAAGGTGATCTCTGCCCCTCTCCAGCTTGACTGCTATCCTTTGAATGCTTCTATGAAAACAAGGCAGAAAATGTCAAATTGTATTGTGTGCAATTGCATTTATATGTAGAACTTATTACCCATGAGGAGCTGGAACAAGCACATTCTAAATGCTATAAAATGGGTTTGCAATGGTTGAGTGACCACCAGATATTCCAGATTTTACTGTCAATGGCATCACATCTAGTATTCTGTTGGGGCGCAGGGGGCTTGTGGTTTGTCTTGTAAAAAAAATCCAAGTAGTGTAATTCGTCATTTGTAGGCATCAGAGCTAAGGTATAACTTCACTAGGACTAGCTTACCTCTGAAATAGAGAAATAAGTAACTAATGATGGCCAGTCAACCTTTGTGTAAGGCCTTTCACTGTGTATCAAACGTCGCTGCATTTTCAGTAACTTTTGAGCCATTTGATTTGGAAACACGTTTTGCTGCTAAAATCTGCAATATGTGGTAAATGCAAATCCATAATGATGCAAAACAAATCTGGGGCCGGAGAATTAGAAATATTCAGTGGCACTATTTAAAAGTGGGGGTAGGCTCTTTCTGTTCTATCTCAGAAGCAAGGCCAGATAAGTCTGAAGCACTGATGTTGTTTGTGAGACTGTCATGCAGTATTGGCTCCATGGTGATGGCTTGGCAATTACGTCATGTTAAACAGTTACTCTAATAGACAATGCAAGGACAGTGCTGCAGAGAAGTATGCCACTGTGCACCTTTGCCTCATATATTCTCTTTGGATAAGTTTGGCTACAGCAGAACATCCACACTACATAAAAGATACACACGAGGTGCAATATTCTCTTATGCCTTATCGAGGACTACTGGGTTCTAACCTCTCTTAGTCCACTTCACAGACGTTACCTGTGTTCCTTTCCCCCTGTGTGTTTGGTGAACGAACACATAACAGACTGTAGAGGGTGATCAGCTTGGCACTTTGCAAGGGTAGCAACATGGCATGCCCCTGACAGCTCAGCAATCATAGGGCATACCTCTTGGTCATCTTTTCTCTAGTGACATCTGGTGTTTGGAAAACACTGAGATGAAGAGAGGAGGGAGGCATGCTCTAGATCTGAGACACATACATTTCAAAGGGTCACTTGAAATGCTTATTGGCTGCACAGATGCTGGGGCTTGCTGCTGTTCTTCAAGCTGATCCATTTTTGCTGTTAGCTGGTGCCTGCTTCACCTTCTACAACTCAATGCCAATTTCAAACCAGCAAGTGTTGTCCTGTGGGTTAACACACTTGCTGCTGTGACACAGTCCAGGTACCTTGCCTTTTTTTAATGACTGCATGAAGAGTGGATTTTAAAGCTCAAGCCTGGTGCAAAGACATAACTTGACATTTAACACATTTATTAGTTGCATTTTGCTTTTCTGCCCAATTATACTTTTTCCTTCCCACGCGCTGCAGTGCATTTCAACTACTGTTGCATCATCCATAGGACGTCATTTGGGCCTCAGCACTGTTCATTCTGCCCTCTATCCCTGTAATCACTCACCTCTTTCCTCATGCCACTTCCTCCTCTCCTGCTCCGTCATCCTCCCTTTTCATTTTTTTTTCATCTGCCACTTCCCACTCCTTAAATTTCACTTTTGTCTTCTTTTTTATTTACTATTGTCTCCATCCCTTGCCTCTATTTCCCTGCTGTTTCTAAATGTCCTCACTACAAATTAAGGCCAAAAAGAACATCAGATTGACCTACAAGCAATAACTGTCAAGACAGCATTCACAACTAAATGTAGATGGTGAGGACGATGGGCGAGGAAGAGAGTTGTGCAGTAGAGAGTGAATTAGAAGATGAGGTAAATATAGATGAGAGGTTTAACTGCAGTGCAAAACATCACATGTCGAATGTGTTGCTGCACTACGTACCAGCCAAAGGGTTAGAACTGCTTGGGATTTAGAAGCACATTTCAGTATCTGGAGAGGAACCTAAAATTAAAGTTGAGAACTTGTCTCGAGTTAGGGATGAACATCTAGTGGACATAAATGAGTTCCTATCCTGATAAAATTAGTTGCTGCACATTTGGAAAGAGTGAGTCTCTGCCACAAACAGGTCCCATCATCTTGTAGAGCTGAGCTGCAACACAGATACAGCTGGGTCCTGCATACATAGTGCTGAACTCCTGTCCAGACAAAGCAGAATCCAAGCAAAGATGGATAACTATATTTATTGTTGAGATCATTTACAGGCAGTTGATTTCTTGCAGTGAGCTACAGCTGATTCTCTTGTATACATAGAGAACTAGTTCACTGGCCCGGTTGAGCTGTTTAAGTACTTATTCCAACAAGGTAAAAGTTGATCTCTATGGAGGTTGAGATACTTGGCACCAGCTCATATTCAGTGGAAGTACCAAATACCTCTCTCCCAGGTTAGTCTCCAAGATGGCCTGTTTATGATAAGAAGTGAGTAGGAGAGAAGAAGGATGATAGTGAAAAAGAGGGGACTGACTGAAGAAATTGTGGAGAGAAATAGATAAATATTATATAGAGTAGAGAAAAAATAAAGTTAAAATGTGAGAGAATACAGAGGGAAAAAAGAAAGAAATGAGAGGCAAATGTGACTGAGGCAGCAAAAAAGAGAGGAGTGTAAAATGGAAGATGGCAGAGTAAGTGTTTTGTGAACAAGCAGCACAACAATGGTGCGAGGGCAAATTATACAGCACATTTCACTAATTACTTTTGCTTCCTTCTTCATTAGATGTGTGTGTCACCTTGTCAGTTTGTGATGCCATCCCTGGCAGTGGATGCTACAGGTACCAATCTCCAATGAAACATTTTGAACACCAGCACCTCAACTGCTAGGGACCCAGGTTTGAACCCAGCTTGGCACTTAATCTCACTAAACTTTAAATATGTGAGATGCTAGTTTAAATGTGTAAAATTCAAAGATTTAGGCCCCCCACTTGACATCACTTCCCATAATGTAAAGTGTTCTGTTGCTAACCAGTTAGGGCAGTGCAATATATTAATATCAAAGCATATTTGTTTTGACATTGTGAACAGGTATTCCACTTATTCCGCTTTGTGACTCCCACTACGTTTGAGCTCTCGCTGACCCATCCTCATTTTGTGCCAGCCAGATGTAAGCCCCCTATGACTGTATTGATTACAGTTCATGCTCCACATCATTAAGGGGATTCATGTAAGTCTACTTCTTTGAGTCTGTGGGAGCACATTCATGTGCTCATTGGGAGATCCTTCCCCAAATATCTTCTTGTTCCTTCAGACTATTTGTTTATTATTTTCTCTTATGTTACTTTTACTAAGAAAAGACACCTTCCATTAGGGTTTCAGTGCTTTCTTTTCTGTGTGTCAGACATGAAGATAAGACACAGGACTCACTTAGTACCATCTTGCAGACATCTGATGCTCGCAGGCCTGGAGGACGCGTTTGAAATGCCAGTGGTGCTAAATGTCTCAGGGAAAGCCTTGCAAAGCCTATAGATCTGGCAAAAAAATACAGGCATGAATAAATGCTGTTTGCATGTGTTAGAATGTTAAAGGCACACCTGCTGGCTTTGCTAATATATTTTCTAATACTGGCTCAGAGGATGACTCCGCTGACAGCTTGAACTACTAGCCCCCCCTCCTCCCCAAAGCGCAAGTCTAGTTGCACCCCTGATTGGAGGTAGGGACGTACTACAAAAGTGTGAGGGAGATATTTACAAACATTATGCAAATGTGACTCTAACCAGCACAAAATGTTTTTTCCTAATTTACGTTCCAATGCAAAACTTGTTCTGTGCTGGAAAGTAACCTTAAAGTAACACAAAGCAGTATGAAGCACTGGATTTCATTACTTAGCACTAAGGAGGCATAACATGGGTGGTACATGGGTGTTCTCATGCAGTCACCCATAGCTTTTGACGCTAAACCCTATGTACAAACAATAGCAGACAGAGTTTTGTGCCAAAAGTTAATGCCTTTTAAAAGCAGGAGTTAAAAGGAGAAGTGTTCTCATTTCTCCTTTCTTCTCTGACTTTGCATGTGTGCTGCACTGTGCAGCTGACATACAATGTGGGAAACGTTTTAAAACTTGTCTAGGCATAGTATTTTGTACTGGAAGAGTACCCTTGTAGTACAAAACCTATGCTAGACTTATTCACTATAATGCAAAGGTGTGTGCGTGGCACACAGTAGCTTAAATCACAGCCGGCGCTAGGGAAAGGGGATGAGAGAGGCATATCTCTGTAGATATGGTGTTCTCCTGCTTCCTCCCTGTCTCACAGCGCAGCATTTTTCCCTGCTGCACTGCTCTGTGTGACAATTTGGTAAATCTGGGCCTAAGTCCATATAAAAATTATAAATTTCCACAAAGTGCAGTTTAAAAAAAAACTTTGTAGTAAGTTTTGCAATACTACTCTAGTACTACAAAACGTAGTACAAGGTGCAGGTTGTAAATCAGGGCTTTAATGTTTTATGTGCCTTCAATGCAATAGACCTTGTTTGTGTAGAAAACTGAGGGATATTTTTCTCCATCACTTTTCTTGACCTTGCTCTATTCATTTTTGTGAAGGAAAGAACTGTGTATGCCTTGAGATTTCCTCAGGTCGGTGTCTGCGGTATCTAATTTCCTGTCTATAGATCAAATTTTATTTTTGCGTAGCTGGAATAGAAACTGTTGTTGTTCAGATGTCTGTCGCGGTCTGTGTTATTTTTATAAAGAGTTGGAGTTTAGTGTCCATCAAGTTTATAAAAACAGTTGTGTCCAGGAAGCCAGATCCGGTGGTAGAGCCTCAAATATGAGACCTGAAGAAAGGTGGAAGTTGCTAGAGGGACCGAGATGCGGTGTTAATTCTTTTTTTCGTCTAAATGATACCTTTTATCATCTACCTGAGAAATGCAAATACGCCTTTCTTTGTTGCAAATAAGCCTTTCTTTGCTGTTGCTGTTTTAGAAATAGCCTCTGGGGTCTGGTCAACAAGAGGTCTGTATATTTAAGGCCAGATTTACAAGGCCCTAGTGCCCCTTATCGCCACATTAGCGTCATGTTTTTTTCGCTAATGTGGCATTAAGGAGGCCATTCTCCTTCGCCTTATTTACAAAGTGATGCAATGCTTGCACTGCACCACTTGGCGACCACTTGCGCCACGTGATGTCTGAGCCAGGCATAATGTATGTAAGGGGGGCATTTTTGCGGTGGGAGGCCCGTAAAAATGGTGCAGTGAAATATAAACCTTTCACTGCGCCATTTTTAGTTTCATTTTTAATGCCTGCTCAGAGGAGGCATTAAAATGACATGCCCATTACTTTCAATGGGCCACCGTTTACTTTGCAGGATTAGCCGCTAACCCTGCAAAGTACCACAACAGCATCATAAATTATGACAATATTGTCCTAATGTGCACCACGGTGTGCCGTATTGTAAATACGGTGCGACCATGGTGTTGTTATGTGCCAGTAGGAGGGTGCAAGAAAACTGGCGCATCACAGCTGATACACCACTTTCTGGCCTTAGTGCCATGCCCAACTTCATGGTCTGGAAAAGATGTCTGTCTAAGAAGGCGATGCTTATTTGAAATCACGTACACACTACACATATGCTGGGCACAGTGCCTAATTTGTGATTAAAAACGTGCCAGTGCCCAAAGCCCTCCTCTTAAACATGCGGCTGCTGCAATTAAATGTTTGAATGCAGAATACTTAGGCAGCATAATTCTGAAGCCATCTCGGGCCCCTTCAGTCCATTTAAAGCCACCCTCTGCCCCTTCAGCTCACTCTTGCAGCTTTCTGCTTTCTCCCATTATGACTCTTTTTCGTTTTTCTCTTCTTCCGTCTTTCCTTTATGTGTCTTTTGCTCACAGCAAATGCTTGAGGTGGAAAAATAAGTGCTGGCCCTCAAAAATAAGGGCCGGTGCTCCGCACCAGAAGCAACAAGCACAAATTAAGCACTGGCTTGGCACCTTTCTCAACTACATACTTGATATCCGCCTTTCACTATTACAAACAAACTTCCTTGATGTGCACCTTTCACAACTATATACAGTCCAAAAACACGCATGTTTCTACATAATGCACACATGCTTCATGTAGACCTTTTAGAACAATACGTTCATGCACACACATAGGCTTGCACAACACACACATGCTTGCTTAAGCACTCACAATGTGATTTACACTCACAAACACATACATAAGCTTAACATGCACCTTTTTTTTAACTACCTACACTCACAACACATGCGTGCTTCATGTGCACCTTTCAAAATGCCGTAAAAATGTAAATTAGCACTTGTATAGCGCACTACTCACCCGTTAGGGTCTCAAGGCGCTGTACTCATACCGCTATGGAACCCCTCCTGGCTTTTCCCTGTGAGGCACCCACTCCTGAGCACCCCCAGGGTGAAGCCAGGCATCCAAGCGCTGTTGGGGCCGTTGTGGAGATTAAGCAAGCTATTGCCCAGAGTTGCAGAGTGGGACCCATGAATTAGATTAGGCACCGAGGCGAGAATTATCTGGTCAAGGGGAATTGAGCCCAAGACCTGCCGAAGTGGGACTTGAACCCTGGTCTTACAACCGTAGGATCACAAAATACACACACATGCATGATCTGCACCTTTTGTAGTAATACAGACTCAAACAATGCACACATGCATGGTGCATGCCGTTCAGAGTTACTCAAAGACAAAGCATACATTCACCTGCACTATGTGCACCTTTTGGAAATACACACAGAGAGACACACACCAACATATACAAACTGGCACAACACACACATGCTTGACTGAGATCTTACAGAGTGACCCGGATTCGCAAAACACGCACATAAGCATAATGTGCAACTTTTGGATTTGCATACACTGTCACAACACACAAACACACACACATACTTTTCAAAATTACCCACATTCATAGAACACACACAAGCACCTTTTGGAGTAATACAGACTCACACAGTGCCCACATGCATGGTGTGTACCATTCTGAATTGTTCTCACTCCCAAATCATACAGGCACATGCACAATACTTAACAAGCACTAGCAAAGTCAATAGGTCTCACCTATACAAGAGTTGTTGGCTTTGACAATGTGTTTTTGCCATGTACACCTGTGTCGCAGACTAGATTTGTTGGAGTATAGTGTTGTACAGTGGAGTAGGGGGGTAGCGTGTCATAGAGTTTAGTAGAGTTCAGTGGTTCAGTGGCCGAGAGTATCATAGAGTAGAGTGTCATAAAGTGGAGGGGCCAAGAGTGGAACAGCTTAGAGTAGAGTGGTGTCAAGTTGAGTGATTTAGAGTGGAATGAATTGAAGTAGTGGGTTGGAATGGGTTATTGTGGGTTGGATTGGGTGGCATGTGGTGGATTGGAGTGGGTGGACTGGATGTAGTGGATTGGATTTTAGTGGGGTGGATTGAAATGAGGTGAGGTGGATTGGATTGGATTTGAGTGGGGTGGATTGGAGTGGGGTGAATGGGATTGGAATGGGGTGGTTTAGATTCGTTTGGTGTGGGTGGACTGGATTAGAGTAGGGTGGTTTAAAGTGGGGTGAATTAGACTGTTATGGGGTAGACTATACTGGACTAGAGGGGTGGATTGGATTGGAGTGGGATGGACTGGAGTGGGTGGATTGGATTGGAGTGGGGTGGCTCAATTGGAGTGGGGTTGGGTGGAATGGATTGGGGTGGAGTGAAGTGGGTGGATTGGAGTTGGGTGGGTTGTATTGGATTGGAGTGGAGTGGATTGGAGTAGGGTGGATTGCTTTGAGGTGGGGTGGAACTGAGTCACGCAAAATAGATTGTATGGGGTGGATTGGACTGGAGTGGGGTGGGGTTAGGTGGACTTGACTGGAATGGGTGTATTGGATTGGAGTGAGGCAGATTGGATTGTAATGGGTGAATTGGATTGGAGGAGGTCGATTGGAGTGGGGTCACCAAATGGGGTGGATTAGATTGGAGTGGGGTGGATGAAATGGGGTGGGGTGGATTGGATTGAATTGGGGTGGAGTGGAGTGAACTGGAGTAGGGAGATTGTAGTGGGGTGGGATGGGTTGGTTTGGATTGGATTGGATTGGGGTGAGGTGGAATGAATTGGAGTAGGGTGGATTGCCTTGACATGGGGTGGATTTGAGTATGGTGAAATGGATTGAGTGGGGTTAATTGGAGTGGAATGGGGTGGGGTGATGTGAACTGGAGTGGGTGGACTGGAGAGGGGTGGAATGGAGTGGGGTGAATTGGAGTGAGGTGCAGTAGATTGGATTGCAGTGGCTGGATTGGACTGGAGTGAGGTGGGTTGGATTGAGTGGAGTGGATTAGGTTGCAGTGGATTGGGTTGGGGTGGGGTGAACTGGGTTGGGCTCGGGTGGATTGGATTGAAGTGGGTTGGATTGGGGTGGGGTGAACTGAATTGGGGTGGGCTGGGGTGGGGTGGATTTGATTGGGGGTTAGATTTGATTTGGCTGGTTTGGGGTGGGCTGGATGGGGTGGGATGGGATGGATCAGATTGGGGTAAAGCGGATTGGATTAGATTGGATTGGAGTGGGTGGATTAGAGTTGGTTTGACTGGAGTGGGGTGGATTGGAGTGGATCAGATTGGAGTGTGGCGGATTGTTCAGAATGGAGTGTGGCAGATTGGAGCCGTGCAGACTATTTTGGATTGGAGTGGTCCAGATTGGAGTGGGCAGATTGTTTTGGATTGAAGTGGGACTGATTGGAGTGGGGCACATTGTTTTGAATTGGAGTGGGGCAGATTATAGTGGAGCAGATTTGAGTGCGGTAGATTCAAGTTGTGTGGGTTGGAGTGAGGTAGATTGTTTTGGATTGGGGTGGGGCATCCTGTTTTGGCTGGGGGTGGCGCACATTGTTTTGGATATGAGTGGGGCATATTGGAGTGGAGCAGATTGCTTTGGATTAGAGTGGGAATGTTTGTTTTGGATTGGAGTGGGGCAGATGGTTTAGGATTGGAGTGGGGCAGATTGTTTTGGATTGGAGTGGTACAGATTATTTTGGAATGGAGTGGGGCAGATTGGGCAGACTGTTTTGGACTTCAGTGGGCAGATTGGTTTGGATGAGAGTGGGGCACCTTGTTTTGGATTGGAGCTGCGCAGATTGGAGGCGGGCAGATTGTTTTGAACTGAAGTGAGGCAGATTGGAGTGGAGAAGATTGTTTTGGATTGGAGTGGGACAGATTTGAGTGGATTGGAGTGGGGAAGATTGGAGTGGGGCGGATTGTGTTGGATTGAAGTGGGGTAAATTGTTTTAGGTTGGAGTGGGGCGAATTCGAGTGGAGCGAATTGGAGATGGGCAGATTGGAGTGGGGTTGGTTGGGGGTTTGGAGTGTTGGGGGTTGGAGTGGATTGTAATAATATACACCAGAGCCAGCGCATACATCGCCCCCGAGCTCCAAAACACAATCTACTGCTCCATCAACACGGACACCTTCCCTGAGAACTGGAAACAAGCCGAAATATGCCCTCTCCTAAAGAAATCTTTGGCCGACCCATCAGAACTAAAGAATTTCCGGCCCATCTCGCTGCTACCCTACCCTGCCAAAATACCGGAGAAAGCAATCAATGCACAACTACAGAATTTCATTGAGGCCAACAACTCCCTGGGCAGCTCCCAGTCTGGATTTCGCGGCAAACACAGCACTGAGACAGCTCTCCTGGCAGCCACCGACGACATCAGATTAATCCTAGACGGCAGCCAGAACATAGCATTCATAATCCTCAACCTCTCAGCAGCATTCAGCACGGTCTCCCACAGCACTCTGCGCACCAGACTCCTTGACCAAGGAATCTGCGGAAGAGCCCTGGAATGGATCCACTCCTTCCTCTCCAGGAGGATGCAGAGGGTCAGACTCCTGCCCTACACTTCCAGACCCACATGAGTCAACTGCGGAGTCCCCCAAGGATCCTCACTGAGTCCCACACTATTCAACGTATATATATGGCCCCTCTCGCTGCCATGGTCAGAATCATGAATGAGAGAAAGCTGCCTCAAGCTCAACTCCGACAAGACTGAGCTCATCATCTTCGGATCGCACCTCAGCTTGGGATGACTCCTGGAGGCCCACATCCCTCAGCGCCCACCCCCCGCACCTACTGAGCACGGCTGCAACTTAGGAATCATCCTCAACTCCTCCTTATCTATGATCCTCCTGCTGGCACACACTCCGCAAACTTCAGAAGATCTTCAGATGGATCCCAGCAGACTGTAACAGGACAGTTACTCACGCCTTGGTCACTAGCAAGCTTGACTACGGCAACACCCTCTACGCCGGCATCTCAACCAAGAACATCAAAAACTGCAACTCATCCAGAACACCGCCGCTGGACTCATGCTGGACCTTTCTGTCCAAGAACACATCTCCCAAAACCTGAGGACCCTCCACTGGCTACCGGTCGAGAAGCGAATCACCTTCAAGCTTCTCACCCACACATACAAGGCCAAATACAACGCAGGACCAGCCTACCTGAACCACAACGTCTCCTTCCACATCCCTGCCAGATTCCTCTGCTCCACCCAGATGGCCCTGGCCACCATCCCTCGCATCCACAAAACCACCGCCAGAGGACGATCCTTCACCTACACTGCAGCGAAGAGCTGGAACAACCTCCCTCAGCACTGCAGACAAAGCCTGTCACTGACCATCTTCAGGAAGAACCTCAAGACGTGGCTCTTCGTATGAGGCCCCTCCCCCCAGTGCCTTGAGACCCTCAAGGGTGAGTAGCCGCGCTCTACAAATACTGATTGATTGATTGAGCACTCTCCCTCAGAGCGCATGTTTGTTTGGCCGGCCGTCTCAGGCCGGCCAAACACACATGCACACAGGGCTCTCTCCAGCCCAGCAACACGGTTGCTGGACTGGAGAGAGCCTGCACAGGCCCCCAGTCTGCCTGAGAGTGCCTTGGCTGAGGCGCTCTGAGCCAATCCTAATGCTGCTTTAAGCAGCGTCTGGATTGACGCAGGGCAGGCTGGGAGCCTGTGCCTGCAGCCTGCTGCAGCAGAGACGGAGGAGAGGCTCGGCCTGCGTTTGGCTAAACGGTCCCCCCTTCCCTGTCGCGCCACACCAGCCCCACCCCTTTTAAGCACTACGAGCCGTGACTAAGTCATACAGCAATACACAAAAAATTACAAAAACACACACATACACTTTCTTTCTGCCTTGTTAGTGGGACATATTTTCAAATCCAATAGCATCAATCAAGCAAAAAAACAAATGAAGGGATTTTTTAAGATGGTCTGGCAGAGTAGTAACTACATTGTAAATGAAGATCTAGATGATGCTGGTGTACAGCCCTCCCCCAATCCCGTAATATGTTAATAAGCAACAAGTGTTTTCACACCACAGTGAACCCTAACTTTCTGTTTTCTGTACTTTATGTTAATGGGGACGTGCAGAAGGCCTCAGGTGATCTTGTAATCTTATACAACATCTATGGATTTTTTTAGTCACCTTCACTCATTCTCTCGAGCTCTTCTTAATGAACTGTTTGAACTGAATTAAATTCATGGCTGGGCCAGTTGCAAATGAAAGATTACTGTGAGTTTGGGGGGATCCTCAGGCCCAATCCCCCCCCTCACGAAAATGTTGATTCGATACTATCAAAAGTCCATTGCTTCTCGAATGCCTTATTTTGTAAACGTGTAAATATGTTAGAGGTGCCACTTACTACTTGTTTTCACCTATATTTTGCCTAAACGTAATAGTATCTAGAGTGTGACATAAGCTATGACTTAAGGTATGTGTGATACAATGCGGCAGTGGTGCCTACTGAATTAGTTCCCGGAGTCGCCCAAACCATTCTGTACCTGACATAAGCTTAGGTGCCTGCCTACTTGTGGGCCTCATAAGCAAGGAAGCAGAAGTGTGACCACAGGACCCCACAACAGTTCACACAAAAATCTGAGGAAAACAATTTAACAAACACCTTTCACATTTAAAGTGAATAATCTTCCATATTTCGGTTTATTCCTTGTCACTGATTAGTTTTCTTCAGGAGTTCAGGGTGATGATGATCTCTTTCCAGAGTTTTGAATTATGGGGCCGTGTTACGTTTTGTTGTTCTGTAACCTTATTAGTTAAAGTGATGTTTGTCTGGTTCTGTCGCCTCTGCCTCTCCCCTTCCAGGGCCTACATGAGCGTGAAAGAGCTGAAAGAAAGGCTGAAGCTGAACAGCACCCATTACCTCAACGTCTACTTTGCGAGCTCGGTGAGGGACGACTTGGCGGGAGCTGCGACCTGGCCATGGGACAAGGAGGCCCTCAGCCACCAAGGTAAAGACTGGAGCTGTGGGTAGGGGCGAGGGGTGCCTCAGAGACTGTGGCCCAGTGCTTAATTTGTGAAAAAATAAGTGCTGAGGCCATTGTCAGGAGGCTACTGGAGCTTGCACCAACCACTGCCCCTGCCACCACTGCCAATGATAGTACCTGTGCAACTGCTAACCATCACACTCCTCCGTGTGCGACCATTCAGAATATTCCAGGCCCCCGAAACTATAGGAATGGCTTGAGAGGCAAGTATGAGTCATTTTAAGGTATATTGGATTAACAAATAACTATTGTTGTGCTCATCTCTAAATTACACAAACATTGCTCCAATGTTGCAGACTATCATAAGCGCTGGTATTGACAATTAAGTGCTGGTGCTGAGCCCTGGAAACTGCCAGCTCAAACTAAGCAAAGCCCTGACCCTGAGACAAGGAGACCTTCAGCTACTGAAATAAAAACTAGAGCTCTGGTTAAGGGTGAGAGATGGATGGCAGAAACACAGTGGTGCCTCAGAGTCCCTGGCTGTGGGACAAGGAGACCCTCAGCCACCAAGGTAAAAACCAGAGCTGTAGGCAGGGGCGAGGGGTGGAGGACAGGAACATGAATTGTAGTGCCTCAGAGACCATGGCCCTGAGACAAGGAGAGCCTGATCCACTAAGATAAGGATCACAACTGCAGGTTATCCAGTGTAGAAAATGACCTGAGGCGCCTCAGAAACCCTGCCATTGGACAACGAGAACCTGAGCCTGAAGTGGGCTGATCAAAATGACCCAATGGGAAGGGGTTGACGGTGAACCGATATTATGTCTCAACGGCTCTCAGCCTGCAAAAAAAAATCAAGGGGACTTCAGTTGTTTCAGCAACCCACTGCGGTACACCTGAATGCTGGGGTTGCTGAAAGTTGGCTGTTGATGAATACCAAGACTGCTTAGTCTTGATTCCTCCTCGGGCCTCTTTATTCCAGTCCCCTACACTTGCTGTTTGTTTACTCACTCTTGAAGGTGGTTTTCCTTCTCTGCTTTGTTCCTTTCTCACAGATTGCCTATTTTTCTCTCCCTCCTGTCTCCATTTTTAGGTTGAGCGCGCAAGCGCTTTGGCCTGTAGTAAGTATTGTGGGCTTTTAACCACACCCACTGCACGCTCATTATTTTCACTCGTTCATGGGCTTGCTTTAAAAAATCCTTTGTTATCATTGGTAAATGCTTTAGGTTTGTCCCTCCTTGGGTCGTTTTTTTTACCTCCTTGCAGACTGACCCTGTTCCATGGATAATTGCAAAATTGCCTATACGTTTGACTGCGAGCGAACTTCTTTTTCCTTTTCTGTCTCTCCTTCGCGCTCATTGTGACCATGGTGCTTTCAATCGGCTTGCTTATGTCAACCGTTTTAATTTTCATTTTCAATTTAAGTGGCAAGAAAGGTCCAGGTAGGAATTTACAACATTAATAGCTCTAACTCAAACAAATGCAAGACCCATTGCATTGCAAATGCTTGTTCTATTTTTCTGTCTCTTGATCTGAGTCAAAGTCTGATTCTGAAAATAAGTCCAAGACTCCAAAAACGTCTGCCAACCGGCACAAATTAAGAATTGCTGTTAGCCACCAAACGTAAAGAACTACTGGCAGCATCCCTTGCAGAAAGTGGATTGGGAACCTAGCTTAAGGTGTTGCATTGAATTTCAGTGGGGTTTTGGGACTACAGGATTTCCCCCTCAGAACTTACACTTTCTCTCTGTGCTCTTATTTCCCCTCTGCTCATTGTTCGTTATTCTTTAAACTCTTCCCTCGGCCTTTTTGATGACTCTTACCTCTCCCTTTATCTGTCCATTTTTCATAAACTCTCTCTTCATCAGTTCTGTCGTCTTTTGTTCTTTTTCTTACTCTTTCTCCCACCTCTATTTCTTTCTCTCACTGTCCTTAAAATGCAGATATCTCTCTAATCTAATCTCCTTCACAATCACTCCCTCTTTTCCCAGCTGCTTACTCTGGCCATTGCACACATATCTCTCTAACATCTTTTCATTCACACTATCCTTTTTTATGGGCGAGCAGGAAGTGCTCGTCCATTCTGTTATCTCTCTTTGGGCTTCAAACCACGCCCATGCCACATCAGTCACTTATAATGGTTGGTGGACTTGCCTTTTAAAATCCGCTTGCTCTCATTTGTGAAAGGCATGCATACGTCATGCCTTTTCTGGTGTTTAGCCCACCTACACAGCACGGGTAAAGTACCAAAAACATACGAGGCTCGATGTTTTCAGCCTGGAGTCCGGACTACTTTATCTGTTTATTTTCCATGCAGCGCGATCGCGCTGAATTTACATAGCACGATTGCGCTGCATTTCTTTTTGCTTTACAGCGCTAATAGCTCTAACTCAAACAAATGCGAGACCCGTTGCATTGAAAATGCTTGTTTAACCTGACTCTCTTTCTGTCCTCCATCACACATCTGTTTCTGTAACGAAAACCATCAGCCTTGTATTTTTTTCTTGAATCTGTCTCTCGGTGTCAGTGTCTTTATTTCCCTAGACTGTGTCTTACTTCATATCTCACTCTTGTGTCATCAGCCCCAATGATCTGTCTCTCTTTCCTTTGTTATCGCTCTATCTCCGTCTGACCCTCGCTTCCTCTCTATTTGGTGTTACTATGTGCACACGAACATCATCCTTGATGTCTCCTAATAATGTTTTCGCTCATTTCTCTGTTTGTCACTTTTCCTGACACCTTCCATCCTACACGATCTGCTTAGCTTCCCCATTTCCCCCCATTCTGTGTCTCCAATTCGCTATTTACCCGTGTGTTTCATGTAATTAAAACCTCAAACACAAATGACCAGCACAAAGTAGGCGATGTGACGGTTGAAAATGAATGCAGTAAAGAAATGGTATCACAATAAAAACAAAGGAGGAATGCCCAGCTTGGTTTGTTAGTTGTTGATTAAAAGCAACACTTCCCAATACACACAGATTAAAGGGTACAAAAAAGTCAGAGAGATCTTCAACACAATAATCACACAGTTCTCTTAGGGTATCACCTAGAGCTGGTGCTGAATTTCTGTGCAAGGCTTGAAAAACTGCACTGCATGGGGAGCACTACAAGTGGCAAAATCGTATTTTGCTTGGAGCGCGCAAAACCTTTCCTGCGCTTTTGTTTAATTTCCATGTAAGTCCCCACATGCTTCTAGACCTTGAAAGGCTGCGCTCTCTTGTGTTTTTTCTCGCTTTGAGAATGATAGGCTAGACAGTGACTTTAATTTGATGCTATTTTTTCAATTAAATAGTTCATTTGGTTCTTCATAGATTTCATCTTCACAGCACTTGCTAAACAAGCATTTTCAATGCAACGGGTCTTGCATTTGTTCGAGTTAGAGCTATTAGCGGTGTAAAGCAAAAAAAAACGCAGCGCAATCGCGCTATGTAAAATGCAGCACGATTGCGCTGCGTGGAAAATAAACAGATAAAGTAGTCCGGACTCCAGGCTGAAAACATCGAGCCTCGTTTGTTTTTGGTACTTTACCGGTGCTGTGTAGGTGGGCTAAACACCGGAAAAGGCATGACGTATGCATGCTTTTCACAAATGAAAGCAAGCGGATTTTAAAAGGCAAGCCCACGAACCAATATAAGTGACTGACGTGGCATGGGCATGGTTTGAAACCCAAAGAGAGATTACAGAATGGACGGAGCACTTTGTGCTCGCCCATAAAAAAACTTAAAAACTTAAAAAGGACTTTAAGCCTGCCCATTACTTACCATTGGTTAGCTCCAACTTCACGCTTGTTTCCTTGCTTATTATTGGGCAGAGCCTTCCCCTTGCTTCTGCTTCCTCCTAGACATGTCTTTATTTTCTAGCTGTGGACCACGGATCAAGTACAGTTTCCTGTCTGCAGCCAGTGTGCTTCCACTGCCCACAAGCTCCTACAGATACTTTTTTTTACTGCTTTACATACGATCTTATAGAGTGCATGCTTATGCAGTCCTTCTCCCTTACCCCACTCTCCTCCTGCTGTTGATTGTATCCCCACCCCCATACTTTCTCCCTGTGCCCTCCAGTGGCTGTCCTTTGTCCCCCGACCTCCTCCCACTGTTCATTGTCCCACAGACCACCACCCTCCTCCCTCATTTGTCTTCCTCCCAACTCCCGTACTGTTTGTATGTATTTTTTTTTTTTTACACATGTTGCACAGCAGCGCAGGCTGTAATGCAACATCGTTTAAAAGAAAAAAATGCTATGACTCTTTCAATGATGGCCACTTCAAAGTGCTTTTCAGGTCTTGCCTGAATGAGCATGCATTAGCTCATGCGCTCTCTCCTGTCAGACTCTTGTGTTCTATAATAAACTTGGAACCACCCCATTACTTACCATTTCTTTGCAACATTTTCACTCTTCTTTGCGGCCTTTTAATTTGATAGCAATTCCCATGTGTCAGGTCCTTTTCTTTTGGTTATGCATGGACTAAGCACAGATTAAATAGGTTTCATTAGTGTCCCTCTACTGGCCATCAGCTGCTCTCACTGTGTTTCAGGTACTATTTTCTTTTTTTTTTTCAAGTGCTATGTCACAGTCAACACTGACCTGCCATAGCGCTTTTCTTTTACCTTCCCCGAGCCGCCCCAACCTGTTTCTTCTCCCTGCTCTCACCTGCCTGTCCCTTATTTCTTCTACCTCCCAGCACCCTCCCTCCTGTTTGTAATTCTTCTCCCTCAGAAGTTGAAAAACATGCTATGAAGCAGCCAGCTCCCTCCCGTTTTCCACCTCCACCCGTTGCCAAAGTCAATAGATTACCCTTAGGTTAAGCAAGAAAATTGTATATTATGGGAAAGAATCTTAACTACATTACTGCCACAGTTAATAGATAAATGAATCACTGGTATTCGTAGAAATTCTTCACAAAAACTATTTATTCTGTTCAACAAAATAGAGCAATTAACAATCATTCAGCGTGGTGGCACCTTGTGTGTGAATAAACGTTAAATTCCAAACTATTCAACACTTCAAACAAAGGAACAAGTGCCAATTTCCTAGTTAAAACACAACAAATGCGACAACTAAAACATTACTCCAGTCATCCAATTTATTAAAGTAGTGTGGCTGCACTCCATATTCCTAGAACAATCCACAGCGGAGGCAGTCCATGGGATGGGTGCACATGGCGGACAATCCTGTCCTCTGTTTTTTAATATGAGCCCCAAATATTACCGAATGTGTCTGTGATTTAAAAGGACTCCTCTGAAGAAAAGTGTTAACACGTTTCGACCCTTGTTTGCTATGGGCCTCCTCGTGACTGTGGAATAATGAAGTGCTCCTGAAAGATGCTAGGGTGGCAAACTCAGTCATCCACTAAATCCCTCCTTAAGGGCTTGTAAAACAATTGGAGGCGCACTCCTGGCTTGCCAGGCTGGCTTGAAGCGGGGAACTACGCAGTAATAATGCGATCCCTTCTGTATATGGCACACACCTGTGTTTGTATTCCAGGAGGCGGAGGGCACGGCTGGGTAGGGCGGGAGAGAGAACACGGAGTACCAGGGTATTGCCATCGGTGAGGGGAGTAGGTTCGTCGCTTTCCCTCCGTGTGAGCGTAGCCTCTTTACCAAGTTCAACGTCCGGAGCTGGTCCAGAAGGCAAGCGCTACGAGGAGCTCTGAAATCTACTAGTGTAGCAAGCCTATTGGCTTTGCCAATGTTTTTTTGTTTGTTTTAACTTAGCCAGTGCTGCGAGATATTGGTGGTTCTCACTGCCACTTGCTAGTGTATTCTGTGAATTTATTGAGGAGTAAGAGATGTGTCCAAGATCACAAGAGCCGCAGCAGAATCACTCATTCTGAACATTGCAGACACAATGCTAAACACCCGACCGCAACCACTGGTTGTCAGTAATCTACCGTGTGGCACTACAATGGCTGCCTGCCGTGGGCGCGCACAGAACCTTTGAATAACATGGGGATTGTCTTGAAAAACGAGTGAGATGCACGTTTTAAAGAGATTGGTCAGAAGCCGTCGAACCGCATTGTCCCAGACACTATAACGCGACCTATATACAGGGAGTGCAGAATTATTAGGCAAGTTGTATTTTTGAGGATTAATTTTATTATTGAACAACAACCATGTTCTCAATGAACCCAAAAAACTCATTAATATCAAGGCTGAAATTTTTGGAAGTAGTTTTTAGTTTGTTTTTAGTTTTAGCTATGTTAGGGGGATATCTGTGTGTGCAGGTGACTATTACTGTGCATAATTATTAGGCAACTTAACAAAAAAAAATATATACCCATTTCAATTATTTATTATTACCAGTGAAACCAATATAACATCTCAACATTCACAAATATACATTTCTGACATTCAAAAACAAAACAAAAACAAATCAGTGACCAATATAGCCACCTTTCTTTGCAAGGACACTCAAAAGCCTGCCATCCATGGATTCTGTCAGTGTTTTGATCTGTTCACCATCAACATTGCGTGCAGCAGCAACCACAGCCTCCCAGACACTGTTCAGAGAGGTGTACTGTTTTCCCTCCTTGTAAATCTCACATTTGATGATGGACCACAGGTTCTCAATGGGGTTCAGATCAGGTGAACAAGGAGGCCATGTCATTAGATTTCCTTCTTTTATACCCTTTCTTGCCAGCCACGCTGTGGAGTACTTGGACGCGTGTGATGGAGCATTGTCCTGCATGAAAATCATGTTTTTCTTGAAGGATGCAGACTTCTTCCTGTACCACTGCTTGAAGAAGGTGTCTTCCAGGAACTGGCAGTAGGACTGGGAGTTGAGCTTGACTCCATCCTCAACCCGAAAAGGCCCCACAAGCTCATCTTTGATGATACCAGCCCAAACCAGTACTCCACCTCCACCTTGCTGGCGTCTGAGTCGGACTGGAGCTCTCTGCCCTTTACCAATCCAGCCACGGGCCCATCCATCTGGCCCATCAAGACTCACTCTCATTTCATCAGTCCATAAAACCTTAGAAAAATCAGTCTTGAGATATTTATTGGCCCAGTCTTGACGTTTCAGCTTGTGTGTCTTGTTCAGTGGTGGTCGTCTTTCAGCCTTTCTTACCTTGGCCATGTCTCTGAGTATTGCACACCTTGTGCTTTTGGGCACTCCAGTGATGTTGCAGCTCTGAAATATGGCCAAACTGGTGGCAAGTGGCATCGTGGCAGCTGCACGCTTGACTTTTCTCAGTTCATGGGCAGTTATTTTGCGCCTTGGTTTTTCCACACACTTCTTGCGACCCTGTTGACTATTTTGAATGAAACGCTTGATTGTTCGATGATCACGCTTCAGAAGCTTTGCAATTTTAAGAGTGCTGCATCCCTCTGCAAGATATCTCACTATTTTTGACTTTTCGGAGCCTGTCAAGTCCTTCTTTTGACCCATTTTGCCAAAGGAAAGGAAGTTGCCTAATAATTATGCACACCTGATATAGGGTGTTGATGTCATTAGACCACACCCCTTCTCATTACAAAGATGCACATCACCTAATATGCTTAATTGGTAGTAGGCTTTCGAGCCTATACAGTTTGGAGTAAGACAACATGCATAAAGAGGATGATGTGGTCAAAATACTCATTTGCCTAATAATTCTGCACTCCCTGTAAAGCATCCACATTTCCTCGGCTTTCTCAGTGATAGAGAACAGCGTCTTGTGTGTGTGCATACGTCTGCATCGGTCTGTTCTTGCGAGGTCTTCTTAACGTTCTTTTTGCTTTTAAGTACAGAGGACGTGGCTTTACCGCCAAAACTGCCAACTCTGGAACTGGAGAACCAGGTCTGAGTCTCAGAGTCGGCTCAACATCCTGTGATTCAGGGTAAATCACTTAACCCACCTGCCTAAAAATTATTATAAAAAAATGAATGTGTCCTTGTGTATTGTAAAATGGTGCTCATGTAAACCTCTCAAATTCCTTCGGGTCGAGTTCTGCTGAAAACTACCATGAAGAAGTGTTCTGGTACAACACACCTCCACGCCTCAGTATCTTATTGGACATATGTGCTTCAGTACTGTGTACAATATATCTCAATGTCACAATGGACATGGTGTTATCAGTTGAGCAATTTCAAAGTATTTGCAAGGAAAATGTATATCCCCATGTGTTAGATAAGAAATAAATGTGCCACTGTGACAGGGTCTCCCCTGGTAATCAACTTTGTAAACAGCTGCAAACTTGTGATATATAACTTTCCATAAAAGGGGATTTTCTTTATAGTGATTGGCTGAAATAAATAACTTTTCCATATGATTTGCTAATAATAAAATATAAGCGTTCCTGGGCGATGTTATGTTTTAGGAAACAAGATAACAATGCATCCGAACAAGAATAGGCAAAGCCAACAGGTTTCACCTACGCAGTATCTATGGACTTTGTCAATTGTCAGTTGCTGCTTCTGCTTGTGAAAGGGGACAAAGATTGGACTTTGTTGTGCATTCTTGCTTGTGAAGAATCTCCAAGTGCTTGAACTGAGCTTGCCTCCTGTTTTGAAGTCTCAGGGCCATCAAAGACTTTTCTCTGCTAACATCTGGACTCTCTGCTGAGGCTCCTGCCCTGCCACGTGGTGTCCTATCTAGTCCATGGGCCCTTGAAAGGTGAAGTTGGCAGACAAGAGCTGAAAATCCATTCCCAGAACGCCGTGCGGGGAAAGCTACGGCGCACCATCTGCAACGCGGCTGAAAACGACGCACCGTCGGCCTTGCGGTTAAAATCAATGATCCACCTGCTTTGCGGCTGGTAGATCGACGCATCGTGGGTGGAGAGACGACACGCAACACCTGCTTGCGGCTGCTGATAACGACACAAACCCCACGCAGCGCAGTTTTCTAACACCGTGCATCAGGATTTTCCAAGCATCGTCCCTGGGCATCAAAGTCAACCCGACTGTGCACAGATCCGAGGTGCCCATCTGGTAATCGACACATCACTCTTTTGCGAGGGAGAAAAACAATGTATTGATGACCCGACCGGAGAAGGAAACGACGCACGGCCTCACTTGCGAGTAAGGAATCGACACATCACCGACTTTTCCCACACAGGCTCGCCCTTGCGGCTTTATTTTTGACGCAAACCAGGTACTTTGTGTAACAACAGCGTTCTCACTGTTTTCTAAGGATTAAGACTCTTATTCATTTAAAAATTCATATTTTGACTTGTGTATGTTGGATTTTTGTTGTTTTGGTCTTGTTTGATTTAGATAAATATTACGTATTTTTCTAAACTTGTGTGGTGTCCATTTTGTAGTGTTTTCACTGTATAACTGTGTGTGTTGGTACAAATACTTTACACATTGCTTCTGAAGTTAAGCCTGCCTGTTCGTGCTAAGCTACCAAGGGGTAAGCGGGGGTTAAATGAGAGTGACTCTCCTTTACCCTGACTAGGGTGAGGGTCCTTGCTTGGACAGAGGGTAACCTGACTGCCAATCAAGGACCCCATTTCTAACATTGGTGGCAGCAGTGGGAGTGGACTTGTACTTGTACTTGACATACAGTGATTAAGTGTACCCTACTGTTTTCAGTGCAGACCATTATGTGGCCACATACTACTTGTTTTTGCTTTTTTCTCTTTTTGGATTTTTCTGTACTTCCATATTGTTGGTGATCTTTTATTGATTCCTGAACTTTTTTATTGGGAATTCTTTTTCTGCTTTGGAACTTTGCACTTTTGATTTGCCATCATGTCCCAATCTGGAGATGCACCAGCTGGAGCTGTTTTTGAATTAGGGAATCTGGAAAGTTACACAGTTGCTCAGTTGAAACAGTTCTGTAAGGATCTTCCCTGTCTCATTAGGAGCTCCACCGGGAAGGAGGAGCTGCAAAAGGCACTGAGGGCCTGGGTGACAGCCAAAAAAGCTGGGGGCACACAGAGGAGGAGGATGAGGATGAGAAGGTGCAGATTATACACAGTGGTGTAGTGGGCGGACCTGTTATGGCTGGGGGGAGGGTCTCAAGGGCAGGCAGTAGTGTGTCATCCAAGGGTCTGACTCCTGAAGAGTTGCAGGACAGACAGACAGAGAGGGCTCACCAGTTGGAGTTAGAAAAGATGAGGATGGCCATAGAAGAGAAGAAGATTCTACTTGCTCATGAGCTTAGTTTGAGGGAACTAGATCAGAGGAGCCAGTCTAGTAGAGATGGTGGCAGCAACCACAGTGCAGCCTGAGAGAAGGGTGCACATTCCTAAAGACCCAGTGCAGGATTACAAGATGGTAGATAACATATACTTGTGGCTTAAGGGATATCACTCTGCTCTTCACATGAATCTGGTCCCTGAAGCACATTGGGGGTGGGTCTGTGGAAGCACTTTGAGGTAGAGTGGAGGGATACTTTGACATCCTTAGGAGGTCCTCAGGGGCTCACTTACTCTATCATGAAGGACACCCTACTCACAAGGGAAGCTCTCACCCCTGAGCAGTACAAGGACAAGTTTAGGTCCTACAAAAAGAAGGAATCCCAAACTTGGTTGGAATGTGTTCATTCTTTTTGCAGGCCACAGGATGGTTGGGTGAAGGGCAGTAAAGTAACAACTTTTGAGGGGCTGTACAATTTGATTGCTTGGGAGCATTTGTATAGTCTTTGTTTTTCAGAGCTGTGTCAGCATCTGATTGACAGCAAGCTGACTGATCTTTGGAAGCTTGCGCAGGAAGCGGACTGTTGGGAGAGCACTAGTGTCCAAAAGAGGTATAGGGGAGACCACACCAAGGGTGGGCAGGGTCCCTCTCAGAAGAAAGGGGTTGGGGGGTAAGGGTAAACAGAGGGAGTTCTCTAAAGGGCCCCAACCTAGTTCACAGGGTAGGTATTCCCAGCCCTCCAGTGAGAAGCCATGGTTCTCCAAAGGGAAACCTGTGGAAGGGGGTCCCCGCAAGTGCTTTGCATAAGACCAGGTGGGTCATGTGAGAGGGGACCCTAAATGTCCTAATGGCACACAAGCACCCACTGGTGCTCAGTCACAGGGTTTGGCCAGTGTAGTGCTTGGAGAGGAGTTGGTGCCAGATGGGTGGGAGCCAGCTGAGATGACCTTGTCTCACTAGGGGACAGTGAGATGGTACAGACAACCCTAGTGCCTGAGAACACTAACAAGTACAGGCAATAGGTGACCATAAATGGACAGAGGGTGGAGGCTCTGAGAGACACAGGACCCAGTGTGACTACAGTGAGGAGTCAACTGTTGTCCGAAGAGCAGATAGACCCTGGTGTACTTCACCAAGTAGTTGCAGTGGATTCTCAGAGTGCCTGTGCAGAGTGGTGCAGATTCCCTTTGAATGGTGGGGGTAGAGGAGTCTCAAGTTCCTTGAAAGTAGCTGTGAGTCCAACCATGCTTGTGGATTGTTTGCTTGGCAATGACCTGGAGAATTCCCCTTGGAAGGAGGTGGAACACAGGTCACACATGGAGATGTTGGGGCTGCCTGGGTGAGTATGTGTATCTACCCGGTCCATGGCAGCCCGTCAGGGTGGTTAGAAGCCCCTGGAGCCTAAAACAGTGGCCCAGGGGTCTGCCAGTAAGAGAAAGGGCAAGAGGCATGGGAAAACGGTCCCAGAAGTTCCCACAGTCCTGGAGGCGGTCGAACCTGACGGTGACACCCTGGAGCCTACAGGGGAACAGGTGGCTGAGCTGGGGGAGGTCCCTGAGCTGTCACAGTGGCAGGAGGAAGGGGGTCCCATCAAGGAGGCATTCTGTGAGGCACAGACAGTATACCCTACTCTGGAGGGTTTGCGGCAGCAGGCTGCAAACCAGGCGGCTGGCAAGGAGCCAGGATCTCACCTAATTTATTGGGGGGACGGCCTCCTGAATAGTGAGCCTAAGGTTGCTGAACCTGGGTCAGCCCGTGTGCTGGTGGTACCCCAGTGCTTCCGAGCCTTCCTAGTGGGTCTGGCTCATGATGTGCCTTGAGCTTGACATCTGGGGGAGATAAGACCTTTGAGAGGTTTGTCACCCACTTTCATTGGCCCCAGATGCGCAGGCACTCAGATGCTCATTTAAGGTCTTGCCAGACTTGTCAGGCTTGTAGCATGAGTGGGGGGAAGTGCAAGGCTCCCCTTCAACCTTTTCCTGTGGTTAGTACCCCTATGAAAGGGTTGGTATTGACACTGTGGGGCCTCTGGATCCTAAGACAGCCATGGGCAAGAGGTTTATCCTGGTCTTGGTGGACCATGCCACCCGGTACCCAGAGGCCATTCCTCTGAGGTCAGTCACCTCCCCTGTGGTGGGACGTGCACTGATGGGGGGTTTTACCTGCATGGGGTTCCCCAAGGAAGTTGTATCTGATAGAGGTACCAACCTCATATCTACTTTTATGAAGTCTCTGTGGCAGGAGTGTGGGGTAACGTATAAGTTCACCACTCCTTACCACCCCCAAAGCATTGGTCTGGTTGAAAGGTTCAACCACACCTTAAAAGGTATGAATATGGGCCTGTCAGAGCCCTTGAGGCGTAAGTGGGATGTCCTTTTACCATGCCTTCTGTTTGCCTACAGGAGGTGCCTGAAAAAGGGCTTGGATTTAGTCCTTTTGAGTTACTGTATGGCCACCCTGTTAGAGAAAGCCCCCCGTAAACCTCCCCAGGTTGTATTCAGTTACATGCTGGCCTTTAGAAACCTGACTGCCCACTTCAGAGCTCTCGCACAAGAGAACCTAGAAGCAAGCCAGGAAGACATGAAACGGTGGTATGACCAGAATGCCACTGTGGTCGAGTTTCAACCTGGACAGAAAGTGTGGCTGATGGCGCCAGTGGAGCCTAGGGTGCTCCAGGACAAGTGGACTGGGCTGTTTGAGGTAGTGGAGTGCAAGAGCGAGGTCACCTACCTGGTGATCTTGCGCACTCCCAGGAACCCCTTGAGGGTCCTGCATGTGAACCGCCTCAAGCCGCACTTTGAGCACACTGAATTGTCTATGCTCCTCGCAACAGATGATGGGGTGAGGGAGGAGAGTGTAGGAGGCTGGACTGGCTTGTAGTGAGTACCAAGGGGTACTTGCACCTTGCACCAGGCCCAGTTATCCCTTATTAGTGTATAGGGTGTCTAGCAGCTTAGGCTGATAGATAATTGTAGCTTAGCAGAGCAGCTTAGGCTGAACTAGGAGACGTGTGAAGCTACTACAGTACCACTTAGTGTCATATGCAAAATATCATAAGAAAACACAATACACAGTTATACTAAAAATAAAGGTACTTTATTTTTATGACAATATGCCAAAGTATCTTAGAGTGTACCCTCAGTGAGAGGATAGGAAATATACACAAGATATATATACACAATAGCAAAAATATGCAGTATAGTCTTAGAAAACAGTGCAAACAATGTATAGTTACAATAGGATGCAATGGGGAAACATAGGGATAGGGGCAACACAAACCATATACTCCAAAAGTGGAATGCGAACCACGAATGGACCCCAAACCTATGTGACCTTGTAGAGGGTCGCTGGGACTATTAGAAAATAGTGAGAGTTAGAAAAATAACCCTCCCCAAGACCCTGAAAAGTGAGTGCAAAGTGCACTAAAGTTCCCCTAAGGACAAAATAGTCGTGTTAGAGGGAAAATGCAAGGAAAACACAAATCAGTAATGCAACAACGATGGATTCCTGACTGAGGGTACCTGTGGAACAAGGGGACCAAGTCCAAAAGTCACAAGCCACTCGGAGATGGGCAGATGCCCAAGAAATGCCAGCGGTTGGTGCAAAGAAGCTCTTACTAGGCTGAAGAACTGTGAATACTGCAGGAACGACAAGGGCTAGAGACTTCCCCTTTGGAGGATGGATCCCCCACGCCTTGGAGAGTCGTGCAGAAGTGTTTTCCCGCCGGATGGACGCCAACAAGCCTTGCTACACGCAAATCGTGCGTTTGGCGTTTTTGGACCCTGCTGGGGCCCAGGAGGGACCAGGAGGTCGCAAATTGGACCTGCAGAGAGAGGGGACGTCGAGCAAGACAAAGAGCCCTCACTGAAGCAGGTAGCACCCGGAGAAGTGCCAGAAACAGGCACTACGAGGATGCGTGAAACGGTGCTCGCCGAAGTTGCACAAAGGAGTCCCACGTCGCCGGAGACCAACTTAGAAAGTCGTGCAATGCAGGTTAGAGTGCCGTGGACCCAGGCTTGGCTGTGCACGAAGGATTTCCGCCGGAAGTGCACAGGGGCCGGAGTAGCTTGCAAAGTCGCGGTTCCCAGCAATGCAGCCCAGCGAGGTGAGGCAAGGACTTACCTCCACCAAACTTGGGCTGAAGAGTCACTGGACTGTGGGGGTCACTTGGACGGTGTCGCTGGATTCGAGGGACCTCGCTCGTCGTGCTGAGAGGAGACCCAAGGGACCGGTAATGCAGCTTTTTGGTGCCTGCGGTTGCAGGGGGAAGATTCCGTCGACCCACAGGAGATTTCTTCGGAGCTTCTGGTGCAGAGAGGAGGCAGACTACCCCCACAGCATGCACAAGCAGGAAAACAGTCGAGAAGGCGGCAGGATCAGCGTTACAGAGTTGCAGTAGTCGTCTTTGCTACTATGTTGCAGGTTTGCAGGCTTCCAGCGCGGTCAGCGGTCGATTCCTTATCAGAAGGTGAAGAGGGAGATGCAGAGGAACTCGGCTGAGCTCATGCATTCGTTATCTAAAGTTTCCCCAGAGACAGAGACCCTAAATAGCCAGAAAAGAGGGTTTGGCTACCTAGGAGAGAGGAAAGGCTACTAACACCTGAAGGAGCCTATCAGCAGGAGTCTCTGACGTCACCTGGTGGCACTGGCCACTCAGAGCAGTCCAGTGTGCCAGCAGCACCTCTGTTTCCAAGATGGCAGAGGTCTGGAGCACACTGGAGGAGCTCTGGACACCTCCCAGGGGAGGTGCAGGTCAGGGGAGTGGTCACTCCCCTTTCCTTTGTCCAGTTTCACGCCAGAGCAGGGGCTAAGGGGTCCCTGAACCGGTGTAGACTGGCTTATGCAGAATTGGGCACATCTGTGCCCAACAAAGCATTTCCAGAGGCTGGGGGAGGCTACTCCTCCCCTGCCTTCACACCATTTTCCAAAGGGAGAGGGTGTCACACCCTCTCTCAGAGGAAGTTCTTTGTTCTGCCATCCTGGGCCAGGCCTGGCTGGACCCCAGGAGGGCAGCTGCCTGTCTGAGGGGTTGGCAGCAGCAGCAGCTGCAGAGAAACCCCAGGAAGGGCAGTCTGGCAGTACCAGGGTCTGTGCTACAGACCACTGGGATCATGGAATTGTACCAACAATGCCAGGATGGCATAGAGGGGGCAATTCCATGATCATAGACATGTTACATGGCCATATTCGGAGTTACCATGGTGAAGCTACATATAGGTAGTGACCTATATGTAGTGCACGCGTGTAATGGTGTCCCCGCACTCACAAAGTTCAGTGAATTGGCTCTGAACAATGTGGGGGCACCTTGGCTAGTGCCAGGGTGCCCTCACACTAAGTAACTTTGCACCTAACCTTTACCAGGTAAAGGTTAGACATATAGGTGACTTATAAGTTACTTATGTGCAGTGTAAAATGGCTGTGAAATAACGTGGACGTTATTTCACTCAGGCTGCAGTGGCAGGCCTGTGTAAGAATTGTCAGAACTCCCTATGGGTGGCAAAAGAAATGCTGCAGCCCATAGGGATCTCCTGGAACCCCAATACCCTGGGTACCTCAGTACCATATACTAGGGAATTATAAGGGTGTTCCAGTAAGCCAATGTAAATTGGTAAAAATGGTCACTAGCCTGTCAGTGACAATTTGAAAGTAATGAGAGAGCATAACCACTGAGGTTCTGGTTAGCAGAGCCTCAGTGAGACAGTTAGGCACCACACAGGGAACATATACATGCACACCTATGAGCACTGGGGACCTGTGTGACAGGGTCCCAGTGACACATACATATAGGCCACAAACCTATGAGCACTGGGGTCCTGACCAGCAGGATCCCAGTGACACATAACAAACATACTGAAAACATAGTGTTTTCACCATGAGCACTGAGGCCTGGCTATCAGGATCCCAGCGAGACAGTGAAAACAGTGACAAACACCCTGACATACACTCACAAACAGGCCAAAAGTGGGGGTAACAAGGCTAGAAAGAGGCTACCTTCTCACAGAGAGTGAGTCTCTTCCTGACCTCCTGTCTGCTGGAGAGAAGGATGGGTCTGTGGAGGGAGTGAACCTCTCCCCCTTCCTGACCTTAGAACAACAGAGGGACTGTCGCCAGGTGTTGGGTCAGTTCACCTCCTTGTTCTCCTTAGTCCCAGGGGTCACACACTTGTGTACACAAGATGTGGACACTGGGAACAGTCCACCTTTTAAACAGAAAGTTTACGGGGTGACTGATAAGGTCAGGGCTAGCATCAAAGATGACGTATCAAAGATGTTAATCCTAGGGTTAATTGAGTTTTTTAGTAGTCCTTGGGCCAGCCCTGTGTTCTTGCTCCCAAAGGGTGCTGCTCCTGGTGCCACACCAGAACTCTGGTTCTGTTTGGACTACCGGGGTCTCAAAGACTGACGGGCACACCATCCCTGAGCTGATGAGCTCAACGATCGGTTGGGTGCTGCCAAATACCTGAACACATTTGACTTGACGTCTGGGTATGGGCAGATTGCCTTAACTGAGGGGGTCCAAGGAGAGGTCAGCATTTTCTACCCCGGATGGGCACTAGCAGTTTAAAGTAATGCCCTTTGGGATAAAAAATGCTCCTGCCATCTTTCAGAGGTTGGTCAACTAGGTGTAGGCTGGACTGGATGATTTCAGTGCATCCTACCTGGACGACATTGTTGTGTTCAGTCCCACTTGGGAGGAACACTTGCAGAACCTCTGCAGAGTGTTGGAGGCCCTGCAAAAGGCAGGACTCACTATTAAGTCCAGTAAGTGTCAGATAGGGCAGGGTTCAGTGGTGTTCTTGGGACAACAGGTAGGGAGTGGCCAGATGGCACCCCTACAGACAAAAATTGACACCATTCTGGCTTGGGGGCCTCCCAAGACCCAGACTGAGGTGAGGGCCTTTTTGGGCCTCACTAGCTATTACAGGCATTTTGTCAAGGAATATGGCACCATTGTTGCCCCCTTGAATGAGTTGATGTCTAAAACAGACAGAGGCTTGCCAGACCGCTTTTGATGCCCTGAAGGCTGCCATGTGCACAGCACCTGTGCTGAAGGCAGCTGATTTCTCCAAGGAGTTTGTTGTGCAAACTGATGCCTCAGAGCATGATACAGGAGCAGTGTTATCACAGCTAAATTAAGGGGGTCTAGATAAACCTGTAGCCTTCATTGGCAGGAGGTTACTTGCCATTGAACGTAGGTGGAGTGCAATAGAGCGTGAAGCTTTTGATGTGGTCTGGGTGCTGAAAAAGCTAAGACCCTACTTGTTTTAGATTTGCTTCTGGGTTCAGACCGACCACAGGCCCCTGAGATGGTTAATGCAGATGTGGGGTGAGAATCTAAAACTGTTGAGGTGGTCCATGTCCCTACAGGGAATGGACTTTATGGTGTAACATCGCCCTGGTACAGGACACGCCAATGCTGATGGTCTGCCCAGATTCTTCCGCCTTAGTGATGAGAACTCCATGAGGTTGGGCAGTTGCTCCCCACTTTCAGCTAGAGGGGACACGTGTTAGACTTGGCATCCTTGGCGTGGTCTTCCCTTTTTCCATCTGCTTCACAAGGTGTTGATGTGTGCTAGACTCTGTTTTTGCTGTTTTTGATACTCTGGGCACTATACCACTGCTAACCAGTGCTAAAGTGCAAGGGCTCTTATGCAAAATGTATTTGTAATTGGCTTATCCATGAGTGGCATATTTGATTTACTAGTAGAGGTGCCCAGGGCCTGTAAATCAAATGCTACTAGTGGGCCTGCAGCACTGGTTGTGCCACCCACATTAGTAGCCCTATAAACATGGATCAGACCTGCCACTACAGTGGTCTGTATGCAGTTTTAAAGTGTCAATTTGACTTGGCGAGTGTACCCACTTGCCAGGTATAAACCTCCCCTTTTTATATATGTAAGGCACCCGTAAGGTATGCCTTAGGTAGCCCCATAGGCATGGCGCAGTGTATGTTAAAGGGGGGACATGTACTAATGTGTTTTACAGGTCCTAACAGTGAAATACTGCCAAATTCGGTTTTCACTGTGCAAGGCATATCTCTCTCATAGGTTAACATGGGGGCTGCCTTTAAATATTATTAAAGTGCAGATTCCCTTTGGGAGATTATAGAAATCTGGAGTTTGGGGTCTTTGAACTCACAATTTAAAAATACATCTGTTGGTGCATTTGGTTTTTAGATTGTTAGTTTGAAAATGCCACTTTTAGAATGTAGGCATTTTCTTACTTAAACCATTCTGTGACTCTGCCTGTTTGTGGATTTCCTGTCTGGGTCAGTTTGACAGCCGGGCTGTTTACACCTCTCCTGTAGACAGTGACATAAAGAGATCTGAGGTGTAGCCTGCAATTCCTGATGAGCCATCTGTGCTAGAGTGGAGGGAGGATTGATCACTTACACCTGAATGGGCTGTGCTTGCCCTCTCACAATGCAGTCTCTAACCCCCTGGTGTGTGTCTGGGGCCTGGCCTGGGCAAGGCAGGATCCTGTAAACAACAGAGACTTTCCTTTGAAGTTTGCCTACTTCAAAGGCAAAAAGGGATATAAGTAGAGGACCCAAAACCCCTGAAAAGTATATCACTTCTGGATTCCAGAGGAACCTCTGCAAAGGAGAAGAGCTGAAGAGCGCTGCCCTTGCCTGTGACTGTGCTTTGTTGGGCTATCCTGCAGTTGCTTCTTCTGCCTGTGAAGGGGGCAAAGACTGGACTTTATTGTGCATTCCTGCTTGTGAAGAATCTCCAAGGGCTTGAACTGAGCTTGCCTCCTGTTTTGAAGTCTCAGGGCCATCAAAGACTTCCTCTGCTAACATCTGGACTTTCTGTTGAGACTTCTGCCAAGTGGCGCCCTATCCAGTCCCTGCACCCTTGAAAGCTGAAGTTGTCAGACAAGAGCTGAAAATCCACGCACAGAACGCTGTGCGGTCAAATATACGACACACCATTTGCAATGCGGCTGATAAACGACGTGCCACCGGCCTCACGGATAAAATTCACGCTCCACCTTCATGGGAGATTGACACATTGCGGCTGGAGACATGATGCGCAACACCCGCTTGCGGCTGCCGATAACGACGCAAACCCCACACAGTGCAGTTTTCTAACACCGTGTGGCAGGATTTTCCACTCAGCGTCCCTTGGCATCAAAGTCCACCCGACTCTGCGTGGATCTGAGGTGCCGTCCGGAAATCAACACATCACTCTCTTGCAAGGGAGAAAAATGACGCATAACCGGCCCGACCGGAGAAGGAAATGATGCACGACCTCACTTGCGAGTAAAGAATCGACATATCGCAGACTTTTCCAATGCATGCTTGTGCGGCTTTATTTTTTGCGCAAACCATGTACTTTCTGTAACAACAGCGTTCTCACTGCTTTCTAAGGATTGAGACTCTTATTCTTTTTAAAATTCATATCTTGACTTCTGTATGTTGGATTTCTGTTGTTTTGTTTTTGTTTGATTTAGAAAAATATTACCTATTTTTCTAAACTGGTGTGGTGTACATTTTGTAGTGTTTTCAATGTATTACTCTCTATGTTGGTGCAAATACTTTACACATTGCTTCTGAAGTTAAGCCTGCCTGCTTGTGCCAAGCTACCAAGGGGTTGAGCAGGGGTTAACTGAGGGTGATTCACCTTTACCCTAACAAGACTGAGAGTCCTTGCCTGGACAGGGGGTAACCTGACTGCCTACCAAAGACCCCATTTCTAACACTGCCCTTTTGTACCCGTTTTAGTTCTTTCTCAATTTCGACATGTCTTTTACCCTTCCCTGTCACAGGCACTTGACCCACCTACACAAGTGAGGTATCATTTTTATCAGGAGACCGAGGGAAACGTTGAGTGGTAGGAAATTTGTGACAGGGCAGTGATCCTACACAGAAATGTAAGGAAAATGTGATTTATTAGCTAAATTTGAGGTTTGCTGACGATTCTGGGTAAGAAAAGACCAGGAGATCCAAGCAAGTCATATCTCCCTGGACTCCCTCAGGTGTCTAGTTTTCAGGACCAAAAACGCAGGTGCCCCCCTTGCAAAAACAGGTAGTTTTGTAATAGATAATTTTGATGTGTCCATGTTGTGTTTTGGGGCATTTCCTGTCGTGGCCACTAGGCCTACCCACACAACTGAGGTACCATTTTTATCGGGAGACTTGGGGGATTGTTGAGTGCAAGGAAATTTGTGGCTCCTCTCAGATTCCAGAACTTTCCATCACCATAATGTGAGGGAAAAGTGTTTTTTTGTCAAATTTTGAGGTTTGCAAAGGATTCTGGGTAACAGAACCTGGTGAGAGCACCACAAGTTTCCCCATCCTGGGTCCCCGTAGGTGTCTAGGTTTAAAAAAATGCACAGGTTTGGTAGGTTTTCCTATGTGCCGGCTGAGCTAGAGGCCAAAATCCACAGCTAGGCACTTTCCAAAAAATAAGTCAGATTTCAATGTAAAAATGTGATGTGCCCATGTTGCATTTCCTGTCGCGGGCACTCGGCCTACCCACACAATGGAGGTACCATTTTTATCGGGAGACTTAGTGGAACACAGAATATAAGAACAAGTATTATTGCTCCTTGTCTTTCTCTACATTTTTTCCTTCCAAATGTAGGACAGTGTGTAAAAAAGAAGTCTATTTGAGAAATGCCCTGTAATTCCCATGCTAGTATGGGGACCCTGGAATTCAGAGATGTGCGAATAACCACTGCTTCTCAACACCTTATCTTGTGCCTTTTGTGGTAATACAAAGGTTTCCTTGATACCTATTTTTCACTCTTTATATTTCACCAAATGGATTGCTGTATACCAGGAATATAATGAAAACCCATTGTAAGGTGCAACTCATTTATTGGCTGTAGATACCTAGGGTTCTTGATAAACCTATAAGCCCTATATACCCCCGGATCTAGAAGAGTCCAGCAGATGTAACAGTATATTGCTATCAAAAATCTGCCGTAGCTGGAAAGATTTACAGAAGAAAATGTGCACAGAAATGGCTGGTTTTTTCAACTCAATGTCAATATTGTTTTTTATTTCAGCTGTTACTTTCTGTAGGAAATCATTAAAGGATCACACTAATGACCCCTTGCTGAGTTCAGAATTTTGTCTACTTTTCAGAAAGGTTCAGCTATCCGGGATCCACCATTGGTTTCCACCCCATTTCTGTCACTAACTGGAAGGAGGCTGAAATTACAAAAAAGTAGTGAAAATGGGGTATGTCCCAGTAAAATGCCAAAATTGTGTTGAGAAATGTGGTTTTCTGATTCAAGTCTGCCTGTTCCTGAAAGCTCGGAAGATGGTGATTTTAGCACCACAAGCTCTTTGTTGATGCCATTTTCAGGGGGAAAAACACATGCTTTCTTCTGCAGCACCTTTTCCCTTTTTTCTGAAAAAACTGAAATTTTAGCTGTATTTTGCTAAATTCTTGGTCTCATCCAGGGGAACCCGCAAACTCTGGGTCCTTTAGAATACCTAGGATGTTGGGGGAACAAATTGCCGATTTGGGGTGGGTAGCTTATGTGGACAAAAAGTTATGAGGGCCTAAGCGCGAACTACCCCAAATAGCCAAAAAAAGGTTCGGCATTTGAGGGGGAAAAGGCCTGGCAGCGAAGTGGTTATAAGATGGTATGAGCAGAATTGGTGAGGTGGAGTGCTCTCACTAGGTTGTGTAAGAATTCATAGAAAAAAGATCTATAGAGAATACCAGTTCTGAGCAACGATCTCACCTTAACAGCCTAATTAAAACAGTCAAGTTGAATGGCATTTACCATTTGTTAGAAAGCAGTTAATGTGTCTTTTATTATAACATGTTTGTGCTTTTTTAAAGGGTTAGCTGCTGCAAATGTTGATAATATGTATCTCTATTGGTAGTTTGTGGATGTTATAATTGCATTATTTTTTAAATTACTTTTCCGAGGGTTACTCCCAAATCCTTTTCCTTTTCCCTGCTGCTTATTTGCCCTTCCACAGTTGTTCTCCTTTCCTTCTTCTACGCCTTCCTTTCACCATTTTGTCTGTGAAGGACACATACCAACCCCTTCTTTTTTGCCCATTTTTAAAACTAGTTTATTTGCCCCCATGCACCTCTATCTTTACATTTTTTGTGGCATCCTCTTCCGTATCATCATACCACCTTCTAATCACAGTTTTACCACGCTTTTATCTTAAAATATTGATTATTTGAAAACTTTGTTCTCCAACCAGGATTTGCTGGAGAGATATTTGTTTTTCTTTTTTTGGTAAATTAATATTTTTACTGGTCTAGAGTTGTTTTTCACCAAATTGTTTTTTTTTTATTTGTAAGTCCACTAAATAGGGTTTTCAGAAATTAGTTTCTAATACATCTTTTCTATAGAAACTCCTGGTTAGTAGTCTCCTCTCTTTTATTCTTCAGCCGCCGCTCACCCCACCTCATTTTCACTCATGGGTTCATCAGCACCCACAGAACCCCCTTCCTTCCCCTTCACTCTTCCTACCTCCCAACAATCTATTACGAACACCTCTCCATTTTTTCCCCCCTTATTACATAATCTCTTTTTTCCTTATCGGACTCTCCTTTTTCTGAGATAGATAGATATATATATATAGATAGATAGATAATCAATCTTGGTGTTGGCAAGCAAAGGCAGCTGGCATTCTTATTGTGATGGGGTGTAAGTGGTTATGCTTACGGAGAAAGGAGTGACGCTGAGCTTGTAACTCACTCCCCTACTCCTTTCTCTCAACCGTGCTCTTTCCCACATGCACTCACTTCCCCAGCCCACGTTTCTTCCCCATAGACTCCTCCCTCTTCAGAAGGACTCAGCCCTGGCATCGGCCTCTCTCCTCACCCTTTCTGTGCCCACTTATCACCCCTGCCATTTCCCTTGTACAGCTACTCCTTTTTTTCTTCCGTGCCTCTCACCTCCCCCACCCTTCCATATCTGCCCTGTCCCACCTCACATATGTCACCCTACTTTTCATTCTCTGTCCCATTCATGGTCCCCTCACATCCATGCTTGGCTCATCTGCTTCACCTCACCCACATCTCCCCTCACTTCATCCACTTCATGCACCCTCGCCTCCTTTAGCTCCACTTCCTCTGAAGCACTATTTGCCTCTCCTAGCTCCCTTCCAAAGTCCGGCTAACAATCTCTCTGTGTCACTTCATTGTGCCACTCACACCATTGCCACATTTCTCTTCTCTAGTCTCTGGCCGCGCTCTTTTCCTCTCTTCCCTCTCAGATCTGGTCCTGTGCACCTGGCTTCCACTCCTCTTTCCCTTCCCACTATGCTCTCCTCCATCAGAATCTCATGTTCTCACTCTTCCCTCTCCTGCAGTGCCATCAAGCCCTGCCCTCCCTACCCATATCTGCCTCCCACCTTATTGTGCCCTCAGTGCAATCTTTAACCAGCTCGTAATTTATAAAAGAAAACGTGTTACGCCCCAAGGAGCTCAGAAGCCTGGGGCCAGTGCTATCAAAGTTGGGTGCTGAATACCAAATCTGCATAGTCCCGATTCCACCTCATGCCTCTTTAATCCGCCACCGGACATTCCCTACCCCTTTATCTCACTCTCGCAGATTATTTTACATTCTTCTTTTGCCACGGTTTTTACATCTTTCTCTTCATCCTTATCTTTTTTTGTTTTTCTTGCTCTGTATCAGTCTTTTGAGAAAACGAAGTGCCACTGGGACCCACCTGAAGCCACTAGATCAAATCAAGTACTCCCTTTTAATGCTCAGTCACTCTCTTCCTGGACTGTCCCCTCACAATCGCTGTTCCTCTTTACCAACTCTTGTACTTCATGTCTGGTGGTGCCTGTTTGGCTAAGGCCCATGCCATATTCATCCTCTCACTTTCTCTCCTGCCCGCTCCACTCACAGGCTCTTTTCCATTTTGACAACCTAGGACTACTTAGCTCTCCCCCGTTCCACCTCAGGTGTCCCCAACATCATCTTTAACCTTCTCTTCTGTGGCCCTCCACTGTGATCTCTTTTCACCCTTTCCCTCTTCTCCAGTGCCCTCCAAGCATTTTCCTGCCCGCCTGGTTCACCTTTCCAGCATAAGGTGCCTCTCATTCCTTATTCACCTCCTCATGGCTTCGCCACCCCCCCCAACAAACTCTTTTCCCTCACCTGTAGTACCCTCCAAGACATTGCCTGTCCGCCAGTCTCCTTTCTCTACCCCACATTATGGCCAATTCCCAAACACTCCCTTCTTCCTTCCCTGTGGTGTCCCCTCACAATCTGTTTTTCTGACTGCCTCTAAATTAAGTTCCGGGTTTGCGGAGCAGGGTTAGGTTTAAACGGACACCTTGATCCACATTCAAACGTGCTGATTAGTATATTGGCTGGATCACATATGCTCTCCGCTATCCCCTATAGGGCCCAACCTTTAATTTGAGGAGGGTTCCTGTATCGCATATTCAACACATTTTACTATAACAGTGAGGATTAGGTATGAATGTTTTGAGGTCCTGAAGAATTGCACCTAGATCTGTATAGACTGATTTAAGCGAGAAACATGTTGACCTTTTTTCAATTCAGGCAGTGTAGGGAAGTCCAACTCTGCCACATACATAGTTGAACCCTAGACTATAGGGCTCACTGACATCAGATACCACATTCTGAATAGGTTAAGACAGACATCATTCTTACGTCCCCGATCTAATTTGTTTTTAATCTTGACAGAGGCCCACATTTTCAATAAATATTTAATTATATGGTCCTACTAGTCAATTTTAATAGCTCACTTCACCAATCCCACATTATTCCATTCACCACCGGCAATTTTCTTCAAAAGATCTCCGGTAAAGAGCCCCGATCAGCCCATCAGAAATTACAGTGCTGGTCTGAAGAGGAGCAAAGCCCAATGATTAAGTATGTCACCAATTGGTGAGTGCGGTCTCCTGTTCCTGATTTTGGATACCCACAGGGCCCTTTGCTGATCTCTCCTGGACTAGGGGTAGATTCATCATATATTAATTTTAAAAAGTTTTCTTGTGGAACTGTGCATCTGTTTTTCTATGCCTCTAAATTACGCCTGCCGCTGTTGCTGGCTGTTCTCCCTACGCCAGTGAGATCATGCCACTTGACCCCCAATCTATGCCGTCCTCTCTCTTGCCCTTAGTGTAGTGTCATATCGTAGTGGAGCAGGGGTTAATTTGTAAATAAAAATACGGTGCCCAAAGCTCTTCTCCGAAACACGCGGCTGCTGTATTTAAATGTGCGAGAACGGAATACTGAGGCAGGGTAAGAATAAATCCATCTAGGGTCTCTTTAATCCATTTACAGCCACTCTCTGCCCCCTCAGCTCACTTCTGAATCCTTCTGCTTTATCCCTTAGTTACGCTTTTTCCGTCTATCTTTGCTCCATCTCACCCATTATTGCATTTTGCTCTCAGTTACTGCCTAATCCAGAAAAATAAGAGCCGGTCCTCAAAAATAAGTGCTGGTGCCCCGCACCGGCAACCACCGGCTAAAAGTAAGCACTGGAGAAACGCAAAAATGATGGTTCTCCCTGCAGAATATGAAGAAAAGCCACTGGGCTTGCCTTCACTTGCGAATATTCATTGTCCTTCGCTAACTCGTCTCCACCTGAAGGACTTGACACCCCCTCTACACCGCGGGGGCTGCAAGAACCTGTATTACGTACTTGTCCTGCCACGGTCTCCCCCTGCCTCCGAGCACAGCTCCTTGACCCTGCCTTTCAGGATAGCGCCGGGAGATGCAGGCTTCATTCTGAGGCGATGTTATGAAAACAAGTGCCAGAATCGCTGCTGCCGTCGAGGCCCTGGGGCTGATTTCAGCAACAGTTCGGAGCTGCGGATGGATAGATTGGATGTGAAGGATGGCAGATATCCAGAACTTTGACTCGGCTCCCGGAGACAAAGCCAAGCCTTGGAAGGTCGCCGGGCCCGAGATAACCATCTATATTCCGCATCCTCTCGCTCCCTGACCGTGACTCCTTCTCTGCCCGGGAAACCATTGAATCTTGAAACAAAATGGAGTCGAAGATCAACAACAAACTAAGGCCTGGACCCCTAATATTTCAATTGAGTTATCGGGGGTATTCGCTTTAAAGGTGCAAGCTGTGGTAATGCTAATAAACGGAGATCGCCCAAGAGTCATCATCTAAATCTCTCTTGTGCTGTTGGTGTCGGATTGGTTCTTTTGGCCGTGCTTCTGCCTCGGACCCCAGAGCTGGACAGACGTATGATCCTGATCATCCAGTATTTCACAGATGATACCTTACTAAACAGCAAAATACCAGCTCAACCGGACATCAAACACATCTCTGCCTCTTTATACCCCCTATTTATACCAAACCAGTGCTTGAAATGGAAAAAATGAAGTGCAGGTACTCTGTGCCAGAGTACCTGCTTGTTTCTGAGAAGTGCCGGTACTCTCCAATTAAAAGTATTGCGTTTTTCTTGAGATGTGCCGGTACTATCCCTCTCAAAATAAAAAAGTGCCGGTACTCAGTACCGGCCCATTTAAAGCACTGTATCAAACTTATTTTTGTGACCTGGACTTACTCTTCGACAATGTAATTTGACCAACATCAAGATAGAGACAAGCAGAAAAGGAAGAAAGAAAGAAGAGAAAGATTAGTAAAATAGACCTGAGGTAGAAATCAGGGATTTCTACTTTTTTCAGTTTTCCTCATCTTACCCAATTTCCCCATATTTTTCTTCCCTGTCTTATATCTTTCCCTTCCTCCTTCTTTGGAGGTCAAAATACAATGATAAAAGTAAGTCCTGCTTCTCATCAATAAGTGTTGGTACCCACCACCTCCAACACTGACACACATTAAGCACACCTACTGGACAGAAACAAGGTGAGTGGACACTGTTTCAACTTTGCCCACCCAGAAGCATAGAAAAAAACAACATCAAGGAATCTGACCTCTGAAGTAGTGCATCCACTGAGGATGTCCAGAGAGGTATATTCAAATGCCTTCCTGGGCGGCCTCCTGGTTAGTTAACTTGTCCTGTTAAAAACTGTTTGATATTCAGCACCCTGTTGGATCTGCGCTACTTGCATATCTGCCAGTGTTTAGTGTACATATGTATGTTCATTCTCCTTAGAAACCTATTGTGTATTCACTGAGGCGTGCCTTCTTGTTCTCCCAGATGGACCTGGATGACACTCGTTACATTTCTGGAGACATGTAGCATTGCGGACTAAAGAGGCCTCAACCCTTGCTCATAAAGAGTCTTTAAAACAATCCCTTGTGTGATATCACGAAGATTGGGAATATAGTGCTGCTCATGCTTGGTCTTACTTTGACTTGTTCAGGAAGCAACCTCTAAATGTAACCTTGGAACTGTGTACCCTTCCTGTGTAGTCCAAGACGTTTAACACAACTTGACTCTTCCCATAGTTGAGGACCGTCGCCGCAGTTCAAAAGATAAATGGGTAGAATTAACTGCCTAATTTCCGTGGAATCACCTGGGCGCTCAGTTCTCTTCCTCATAAAGGACTGTATGATCTCAAATATTTCGCTCAAGCCTGACTGCAGATCTGCAGCTGTCCTACACTACCGTAGAAAACTGTCTACACACTTCCATAGCTCCTTTCAAGGGTCTCTAGCACCCAGATGTTTGTTGCCTTTCTAACATGTTTATCTGGGGCCCTAGTTTATACAAAGCTCAAGTCTAGAAGCTTACAGTCCAGCTGACAGTAGATATCTTGCACTAGCACCAACTACCAAGTAATGTTGTTCAGTTTTATAGTGATTGTTGATATGTATAAAAGTCACCCCCTGCCAGCTCTGTCTTTTGGTCTGTAACCGATTGAATGTTTGACTTGCACCCTATCCCTATAGTAGGCTCTACCAACACAAGAATGTTCTTGCTTTGTATAATATAATTATATATTTGTAATTATAATATCATTGCAAAGAAAGAAAACATAAGGTTAGCATTTGAATGTTAAAATAGCCCTGGCCATGCTGTGCTGCACTCACTGCAATCTGTGTGCTCTAAGCGGATAATTACTGCTCATAGCATTACAATACTCTACCTTTCACGGGACAACTGCCCCAACTAGGGATGTCTTCAGGCAAATTAACCTAGATGAAGTAATATTTCTAGCTAAAAACAACTGGTAATTGTAAGTTTGACCATCTGCAGAATCTGAGGTTGCATGGTGAATGAGTTCATAGGTATTACTCCCAGATATGCACCAAATAAAAAAGCTTTCGGAAACTCACCAAGAAGTAGGCTACAATCACAGAACAGAGGAGTTCTGGGATGATCAAGTATCAAGACCTCACTAATAGATCCATTCAAAACTTGTCAAGTATCCATCCACTTATCCATCCCCCTATCCATCCACTTCTCATGTTCTCTGGAGGCTGCCCTAAGCCCCTTCCACATCTTTTTGATCACTAGCTCAGTATGCCCACTCTCATTGGTAATATTATACTGTAAAGGGAAACTATTTCAGCAATTTTTCAAATATGGACCGTGGAGAGCAACAGAGTGTATTGCAAAGCCTTGGGTCTTTCCCCAGTGTATTGATTTAAGATCAAAAAGGTAATGTTTTTTTATGTTGGGATCTGGTTATCAAGAAAACACCTGCATTAAGAATGTAGCAGTCTGTAGTGTGAAATGGTGCAAGAGGACTCAATGTCATCTTAAGTATTTTTAGGGCCTTGATTAAGGCACATTTAAGGGGAGGAGCGTTCAGAAGAAACTTTGAATTTTATTATCTATTTAATAGTTATTAAAGTCTGCAAGATACCAAAGAATATTAAGTTATATGTTAAATTATAATAAATGGAGCAGGATAAAAACAACCATACTATATCATTGCTGGGAGCCCAAAAAACTAACATGACTCTGGGTAGATAGAGTCTGAGGTGGAAGCAAGTAGCCAATTAGACAGTGGTTGAAATAATGAAATGGAGATGATATACAGAGAAAAATCACTTTCCATTACGGTCTCAGAAGATGGGGACACTGGGCAAATGCCTACTTTACCAATGTCTCAAAATGTCTTTGATAAGACAGCTGGTGTGCCAGCCATTACCCTGATCGCAGGCAGCCCATCATTAAATGTGTGTCAAATTTTATTTTAGTAACTTCCAACAGGACGTATTCTTTTTCTAAGTAACATCATTAATTGTGGTCCACTATGGAACTCCTTTCATCCTCACTTGTTTTTGTTTGTGTGGAATTTACTCACTGCTTATTCTGATTTGATCAATTGTTGTTTTTGATGACCTTTTGATGTTTGCTAATTTTCTGTGCGGAAATTATGAATTTTTTATGTTGAGTATTGCACCATTGACTATCACTTGACAGAGCGTGCACTTCATTAAATACCTGTCATAAATTCAATTAAATTCTGACCAGTGGTAGTGTTTTAGGTGATGTTGCAGTTTTTCCTTTACTGCTGTTTCTGTTGTTCTCCAGTCCCTTTCCGGGACCGTTATAGTAAGGAATAGAATAAAGAAGATGATTCCAGTGGTATTTGAAGTTTATAGCAAATTAATTGGACATTACACCATGGTTCTACCTCCTTGTCCCGATCCTCACTAATTGAGGGACATGTTGAATGGGGTGAGGAAGGATGACCCAAATTTGTAATGAAGATTGTTGGTAATCCAGTTCTTCTATTTCACTGTTCATGGACTGTTTCTACTTAGTTCACATTGTAACTGTTTGTTTCCTAATGCCTTCTAACTGGGCCTGAGCAATATTTAAATTAATTTGCATATTTTTGGAAATTGTGTGTTGTGCCTGTCACACAAAATTCCTGAAATTACTCCATTATGCCACTTTGCGTAATGATGTGCCATTTGCAGTAACAATGAACAGCGGATGACATTACAACGAATGCACAGGAACAACAGAACGCAAATGGTTGTTCTTTGTGGTTCCTTTGATTAAATGCATCCTTGCTCCAAAAATCGACTTAGCAGTGTATTTTGCACTAAAATACAGGGCAAAATGATGAATGTGCATTCCCCATAATTATGCGTAATTGCGCGTAATTTTGCGGTAATTAAGCAAAAGAAAATTCCACGAATTCCACACATCCCTAATGTTAACTGTTCTCTGCTCTTCATTGTAATGTTAATTTATGCCATGTATTACCTGTTTGTTTCCACTTTTGTTTGTAGGTGGCGTGGTCCTGAACCCAGCATACTATGGCATGCTTGGCCACACTAACACTATGATCCACGAGGTAGGCCATGTCCTTGGCCTATACCACGTCTTCAAAGGGGTGAGTGAACGGGAGTCCTGTGATGACCCTTGCCGTGAGACTGTGCCCTCCATGGAGACCGGGGACCTCTGTGCTGACACCGCCCCCGCTCCAAAGAGCGAGCTCTGTCAGGATCCAGACCATGCCAATGATACCTGTGAACATACCCTCTTCTCAGGGACACCCTACAACAACTACATGAGCTACACAGGTGAGCCGAAGACATGAAGAGTGTGCACCCCAATTTTCATCGGTAATATTCCAATTACAGTTGAGATTCTCAGACCACATGAAAACAGAATATATATGTGGGGATCCAATGGTCAAATTGTAGACCAGTGCACTGGTCCAGTAATATTTAACAGTTTTCAATATCACAACCCACGTAGAGGTGTGCAAAAGTAAGCAAATAAACATTATGGACATGATTTAGAGTTGTGTTCTAATGAACAATCCTCTGATTTCCTGAGAAAGCAGTTAATCAGGACAAGCGTCCACAGGTGGGATTTATTCTACCCTACGAAGCAAATAAAAAAAAATACAAGTTTACTAATGGTTACATTTATAAGCTATATTGTTTAATAATCTTACCTTCATTAAAGTAAGTTTAAATTCTAAACCCCATGGCAACATTGCCAGTACCGAACAGAATGTTCTATTATTTCTGTTTGTCTTTGATGTTGTGTTAATTAGTGTTATTCTGTAATATGAGTCAATAACTGACATGTCATTGAAGGGGTTGTCTTTAGGGACAAGATGGGGGTTTAGCCTCACCCTTTGACCTCGAATGCCTTAACTGTATCTTTACAATGTTGGAAGCGGGCCAGCAACCAGTGCATAATTTGAACCAGTGGTTTCTGATTCTTGACATCGGCACTTTGTTGTGAACACGGGCTCTTACGACAGTCTGCCACATGGTGGCACTGTTTGTCTGTTTTTTTTTTTAGCAGCACAACAGGTGTTTAAAAATTAAATATACATTAAAATCCCTAATACCTGCCACCGAAAGCTAAAAGAATAGTTGGGAGACATGTCATGCTAATGTATATTTAATATCTGAATTGTCACACTTGTATAAGTGTAATGGCTAGTAGTGATAGTACTGTCACTAGCAGTGCTAGTGGGAGCAATGGGTGGTGAAAGCTGCAGTTGTCTCCTGGCAAAGGCCCTAGCTGTTCTTTTCTTAGAAATTGACCACTGTGAGCAACCCTTCCATCCGTGGCCTCTGTGATTAGAGCTCAGTGTGATGCAGTTGCGGGACGAAGACAGCAGACCTCTGGGGCATGGTCATTGGTGGTCTGTTTGTTCGACAGGCTTGTCAGACACCATGGGTTACCACCTCAGTAAGTACTGATCGGGTCTTGTGTGACCATATAAGAATAGTGTAAAAGGCTAGTCATCCTGCCTTGTACCCTAATCAAGTCTCTCCATCTCTCTCTCTGTCCCTTCGTGCACTTCCTTACCCCTCCCTCTCTGCCCCCTCCCGTTCCTCCTCCTCCTCTCCCTAACCCTCTTGCCTCCCGCCTTTTCTCCCTTCCTCTCTGCACCTTCTTGCTCCCCCTCCATCTGTTCCTTTTTGGTCTACTTCCTTCTTTCCTTTTCCTCTCTTCTTCCCCTTGCTCCTTTCTGTTTCTGTCCCCTGTTGCCCATTTACCGTCTCCTTTTTCTGTTCCCTATTGAACCCACACACTCTGCTTTCCTCTCTATTCCCTTTTTGTCCCCCTGCCTCCTCTTGCTCTCCTTACTGACCTGCCTCTTTGTTTCCTCTTCCTTCCCTTAACTCTCCCTCTCTTTCTGCCTTTCCTTGCTCACACACCTCTCTTTCACCTTTTGCTCCTCCTTAACAACTTTCTCACTGTCATCTCTTGCTCCCTCTTATCCCACCAATCTGCCTGCGTCCACTCTTCCTCCTTTCTCCTTCTTTCTGTCCTTGCTTGTTCACCCTCTGCCACCTCTCGTGCTCTCTCCTGCCACATCTTTTCTTCCCTGATCCTCACTTGCTCCCTTTTTTCTCCCATCCCCTCTATCCTTTCTTACTGCCCTCTCTGCTCTCACTCTCAGATGACAGCTGCACAGACAGCTTTACTCCAAACCAAGTTGCTCGGATGCACTGCTACTTGGACTTGGTTTACGAGAAGTGGAGCCCAAACCGAAAGCCCGCCCCCATCCCTATGCCTCCAGTGGTGATTGGACAGAGTCGGGATTCTATCACCATCCATTGGCTGCCTCCTATCAGCGGTGTTCTGTATGAAAGGTAGGTGGTTTGGGGCTAGTGCCGTCAGAGTCTAATAGATGCTCATATTGCTCAATTCGAAGGAGCAGTCTGCTGATCCATCTTCTAGCACAGCGAGGCATTCACAGTATGTAACCGGCTAACAATGCTATTCAACAAAACAGTCCCCTTGGGCAGACATGATGAGACACAATACGGAGGGCAAAATATATATAAAAAAATCAACAGCTAAGTAAGTCTACATTTTATATACCTAACTCCACATACATACACCTACACTGTACATATATCTTCAAGGTACGTAGATGTGTATGTGGTAATGGTAAATCTGTACTTTTTTATGCACTTACCATTTGATATTTTGTCCCTTGATATTCTGTCCTTGATATTCTTGTACCACAGTGTTCTGTGGCTTGACTTAACCCAAGGGTAGGTCGCTCCCCCGGCCGCTGCAGCTCCTCCAGGTTCCTGAGTTCCTGGACCCACCTAACAGTAAGTACCCCCCACCTCCCAGCCCCTCGCTCTGCCCCGCGCTACTCACCCTCTCTCCTGCTCCTGCTTCTTTTCTTCTTCTCTGCTCTTCCTCCTCGCTCCTCGTCTGTAATCTTCTGCTGTACTCTTCTTTTCCCCGTCTTCTCTCTTCTTCTCTTCTTCCTCATCTTCTTCTGTGGTCTTCTGCCTTCTGTTCTTCGTTTTCTGTGTGTTCTTCTGTGTTCTTCCGGTCTTCTGTTCCCTGTTCTTCCGGTCTTCTGTTCTTCTGTTCTTCCGGTCCTCTGGTCTTCTGCCTTCGGCTCTTCTGCCTCCTCCGTCTTCTTCTCCCCGCGCCTGCCCTCCTGCTCCTACCTCATCCCCCTCCCTCACTCGCATCCCCCTCTCTATCTCCCCTATCTAACCCGTTCACTATCTACCTCCCTCACTCCTCCTATCTACCTATCTCTCTATCTCTCTATCCCACTATCTAATCTCCCTCACTCTCCACCTCCTCCTATCTTCCTATCTCTCTATCTATTTCCCTATCTATCGATTTCTCTATCTATCTATTTTCTCTATCTACTTCTCTATCTTTCCCCCCCTTCCCGCCACCCCCTCTATTACCTATCTTCCTATCCTCTCACTCTACCTCTCACCCTCACCCACCTCTACAACCCCCCTCCCCTATCTTCACAACCCTACTCCTATCTTTCTCCCTAATCTCCTAAACCTCCTAACACTCACCCCCCTCCACCCTTAAACCCCCCTCCCCCAGCTCTTCTCACTCTACCTGTCCCCCCCCTCCCTCGCGCTTTCCCGCCGCAACCTCCTGCACGCCCCGCCCCCCAGCTCCCATTCGCCCCCAGCTGACCCCTCCCCCCCTCCTACCTCATATGGCGGCCGCTGCGCGACAGTGGTAGCGACCCTTGACCCAAGGGTAGGTCGCTCCCCCTGCCGCTGCAGCTCCTCCAGCTCCTCCAGGTTCCTGAGTTCCTGAGACCCACCTAACAGTAAGTACCCCCCACCTCCCAGCCCCTCGCTCTGCCCCGCGCTACTCACCCTCTCTCCTGCTCCTGCTTCTTTTCTTCTTCTCTGCTCTTCCTCCTCGCTCCTCGTCTGTAATCTTCTGCTGTACTCTTCTTTTTCCCGTCTTCTCTCTTCTTCTCTTCTTCCTCATCTTCTTCTGTGGTCTTCTGCCTTCTGTTCTTCGTTTTCTGTGTGTTCTTCTGTGTTCTTCTGTGTTCTTCTGTGTTCTTCCGGACTTCTGTTCCCTGGTCTTCTGTTCTTCTGTTCTTCTGTTCTTCCGGTCCTCTGGTCTTCAGCCTTCGGCTCTTCTGCCTCCTCCGTCTTCTTCTCCCCGCGCCTGCCCTCCTGCTCCTACCTCATCCCCCTCCCTCACTCGCATCCCCTCTCTATCTCCCCTATCTAACCTGTTCACTATCCACCTCCCTCACTCCTCCTATCTACCTATCTCTCTATCTCTCTATCCCACTATCTAATCTCCCTCACTCTCCACCTCCTCCTATCTTCCTATTTCTCTATCTATTTCCCTATCTATCGATTTCTCTATCTATCTATTTTCTCTATCTACTTCTCTATCTTTCCCCCCCTTCCCGCCACCCCCTCTATTACCTATCTTCCTATCCTCTCACTCTACCTCTCACCCTCACCCACCTCCACAACCCCCCCTCCCCTATCTTCACAACCCTACTCCTATCTTTCTCCCTAATCTCCTAAACCTCCTAACACTCACCCCCCTCCACCCTTAAACCTCCCTCCCCAGCTCTTCTCACTCTACCTGTCCCCCCCTCCCTCGCACTTTCCCGCCGCGACCTCCTGCACGCCCCCGCCCCCCAGCTCCCATTCGCCCCCAGCGGACCCCTCCCCCCCCTCCTACCTCATATGGCGGCCGGTGCGCGACAGTGGTAGCGACCCTTGACCCAAGGGTAGGTCGCTCCCCCTGCTGCTGCAGCTCCTCCAGCTCCTCCAGGTTCCTGAGTTCCTGAGACCCACCTAACAGTAAGTACCCCCCACCTCCCAGCCCCTCGCTCTGCCCCGCGCTACTCACCCTCTCTCCTGCTCCTGCTTCTTTTCTTCTTCTCTGCTCTTCCTCCTCGCTCCTCATCTGTAATCTTCTGCTGTACTCTTCTTTTCCCTGTCTTCTCTCTTCTTCTCTTCTTCCTAATCTTCTTCTGTGGTCTTCTGCCTTCTGTTCTTCGTTTTCTGTGTGTTCTTCTGTGTTCTTCTGTGTTCTTCTGTATTTTTCTGTGTTCTTCTGTGTTCTTCCGGTCTTCTGTTCCCTGTTCTTCCGGTCTTCTGTTCTTCTGTTCTTCTGTTCTTCCGGTCCTCTGGTCTTCTGCCTTCGGCTCTTCTGCCTCCTCCGTCTTCTTCTCCCCGCGCCTGCCCTCCTGCTCCTACCTCATCCCCCTCCCTCACTCGCATCCCCCTCGCTATCTCCCCTATCTAACCCGTTCACTATCTACCTCCCTCACTCCTCCTATCTACCTATCTCTCTATCTCTCTATCCCACTATCTAATCTCCCTCACTCTCCATCTCCTCCTATCTTCCTATCCCTCTATCTATTTCCCTATCTATCGATTTCTCTATCTATTTTCTCTATCTACTTCTCTATCTTCCCCCCCTTCCCGCCACCCCCTCTATTACCTATCTTCCTATCCTCTCACTCTACCTCTCACCCTCACCCACCTCTACAACCCCCCCTCCCCTATCTTCACAACCCTACTCCTATCTTTCTCCCTAATCTCCTAAACCTCCTAACACTCACCCCCCTCCACCCTTAAACCCCCCTCCCCCAGCTCTTCTCACTCTACCTGTCCCCCCCTCCCTCGCGCTTTCCCGCCGCGACCTCCTGCACGCCCCCAGCTCCCATTCGCCCCCAGCTGACCCCCCCCCCCTTCTACCTCATATGGCGCCCGCTGCGCGACAGTGGTAGCGACCCTTGACCCAAGGGTAGGTCGCTCCCCCTGCCGCTGCAGCTCCTCCAGCTCCTCCAGGTTCCTGAGTTCCTGAGACCCACCTAACAGTAAGTACCCCCCACCTCCCAGCCCCTCGCTCTGCCCCGCGCTACTCACCCTCTCTCCTGCTCCTGCTTCTTTTCTTCTTTTCTTCTTCTCTGCTCTTCCTCCTCGCTCCTCGTCTGTAATCTTCTGCTGTACTCTTCTTTTCCCCGTCTTCTCTCTTCTTCTCTTTTTCCTCATCTTCTTCTGTGGTCTTCTGCCTTCTGTTCTTCGTTTTCTGTGTGTTCTTCTGTGTTCTTCTGTGTTCTTCTGTGTTCTTCCGGTCTTCTGTTCCCTGTTCTTCCGGTCTTCTGTTCTTCTGTTCTTCCGGTCCTCTGGTCTTCTGCCTTCAGCTCTTCTGCCTCCTCCGTCTTCTTCTCCCCGCGCCTGCCCTCCTGCTCCTACCTCATCCCCCTCCCTCACTCGCATCCCCCTCTCTATCTCCCCTATCTAACCCGTTCACTAACTACCTCCCTCACTCCTCCTATCTACCTATCTCTCTATCTCTCTATCCCACTATCTAATCTCCCTCACTCTCCACCTCCTCCTATCTTCCTATCTCTCTATCTATTTCCCTATCTATCGATTTCTCTATCTATCTATTTTCTCTATCTACTTCTCTATCTTTCCCCCCCTTCCCGCCACCCCCTCTATTACCTATCTTCCTATCCTCTCACTCTACCTCTCACCCTCACCCACCTCTACAACCCTCCCTCCTCTATCTTCACAACCCTACTCCTATCTTTCTCCCTAATCTCCTAAACCTCCTAACACTCACCCCCCTCCACCCTTAAACCCCCCTCCCCCAGCTCTTCTCACTCTACCTGTCCCCCCCCTCCCTCGCGCTTGTCCGCCGTGACCTCCTGCACGCCCCCGCCCCCCAGCTCCCATTCGCCCCCAGCTGACCCCTCCCCCCCTCCCCCCCTCCTACCTCATATGGCGGCCGCTGCGCGACCGCGCAGCGGGTGTGCCGCTGGCGCGCCAGAGGCAAGCCCATCTGCGCCCGTCCGCGCCTGGCCCGCGCCCAGCGCCACGACCCCTGGTCCCAAGCTCTCCCAACCCCCGCTACGACCCCACCACCCTCCACGCCCTCAACCCAGGACGCTCCAACACCTGCTTCCAAGCTCACCCCAAACGCACCCATGAACCCTTCGCCTGCAACTCCTGCAAACGCATCTTCCACCACGCTACTACCACGACCACAAGCCCACGCGCCATCAACCACCTCAAGTGCATCCTAGTCAACGCTCGCTCTGTCCGCAAACACGCCGTCGAACTCTGGGACCTCCTGGATTCCACAGCACCGGACGTCGCCTTCATCACGGAGACCTGGATGAACGCCTCCTCTGCGCCAGACATCGCCACCGCCATCCCCGAAGGCTACAAGATCTCCAGGAAAGACCGCACCAACCAAGCAGGAGGAGGTATCGCCATCGTCTTCAAAGACTCCATCAGCGTCACCACCTCCACCGAAGACACCCCTCTCGCCGCTGGACACCTGCATTTTCAGATTCGCACCGACCCGAGGACCACCCTCAGAGGATCCCTCGTCTACCGTCCTCCCGGACCACGCGCCCCTTTCAGCGACGCCATCGCCGACTTCATCTCCCCGCACGCCCTCGCCTCACCGGACTACATCCTCCTAGGCGACCTCAACTTCCATCTGGAACAAAACAACGACCCCAACACCACCACCCTGCTCGACAACCTCGCCAACCTCGGCCTCAAACAACTGGTGAACACCGCCACCCACATCGCCGGACACACGCTCGACCCTATCTTCTCCGCCAGCAAACACGTCTTCTTCAGCCACACCTCCGCCCTACACTGGACCGACCACAGCTGCGTCCACTTCACATTCCGACGCTAGACCCGCCACCTCCGCACTCATCCCATCCCTCATCGACAGTGGAACAAGATCCCTGAAGAGCAACTCTTCTCCGCACTAGCCGCCAACCAACCCACCCTCACCACCGACCCCAACGACGCAGCCCTCAAACTCACAAATTGGATCTCCAACTGCGCAGACAACCTTGCTCCCCTCAAACGCACGCATCGACAGACCAACACCAAAAAACCTCTCTGGTTCTCTGACACCCTCAAAGAATCAAAGAAAACTTGTTGCGCCCTTGAGAAAGCCTGGCGCAAGGACCACACCGCTGACAACATGAACGCCCTCAAGAACGCTACCCGCGAACACCACCACCTGATCCGCGCTGCCAAAAGGAACTTCTTCACCGACAGACTGGACAAAAACAGCCACAACAGCAGAGAACTCTTCAGCATCGTCAAGGAGTTCTCCAACGCCAACGCCGTCACGCCCTCTCAGGATCTGTGCGAATCCCTCGCCACTTTCTTCCATCGCAAGATCAGCGACCTCCACGGCAGCTTCGGACACCAGACCCAACCAAACACCACCGAACCCGCACCCCCGGCCATCACCCTCAACAACTGGACCCACATCAACACGGAAGAAACCAAATCCATCATGAACTCTATCCACTCCGGCGCCCCTTCGGACCCTTGCCCGCACTTCATCTTTAACAAAGCCGACGACATCATCGCCCCGCACCTCCAGACCGTCATCAACTCTTCTTTTTCTTCTGCTACCTTCCCCGAATGCTGGAAACACGCTGAAGTCAACGCCCTACTAAAGAAACCTACGGCTGACCCGAGCGACCTGAAAAACTTCCGCCCCATCTCTCTTCTGCCTTTCCCAGCCAAAGTAATAGAGAAGACTGTCAACAAACAGCTGACCACCTTCCTGGAAGACAACAACCTGCTCGACCCCTCACAAACCGGATTCCGAACCAACCACAGCACTGAAACCGCCCTCATCTCAGTCACAGACAACATCAGAACCCTGATGGACAACGGTGAAACAGTCGCCCTCATTCTCCTCGACCTCTCGGCTGCCTTTGACACCGTCTGTCACCGCACCCTAATCACCCGCCTCCGCTCCACCGGGATCCAAGGCCAGGCCCTGGACTGGATCGCCTCCTTCCTCGCAAACCGTTCACAAAGAGTTTACCTCCCTCCGTTTCGCTCAGAACCCACTGAGATCATCTGCGGCGTACCTCAAGGCTCATCACTCAGCCCGACACTCTTCAATGTCTACATGAGCCCCCTCGCCAACATCATACGCAAGCACGACATCATCATCACCTTCTACGCCGACGACACCCAACTTATACTCTCCCTCACCAAGGACCCCGCCAGCGCCAAGACCAACCTACAAGAGGGTATGAAGGACGTCGCAGATTGGATGAGGCTCAGCCGCCTAAAGCTGAACTCTGAAAAAACGGAAGTCCTCATCCTCGGCAACACCCCGTCCGCCTGGGACGACTCCTGGTGGCCCACGGCCCTCGGCACCGCACCGACCCCCACAGACCACGCCCGCAACCTCGGCTTCATCTTGGACCCTCTTCTCACCATGACTAAGCAAGTCAACGCCGTGTCCTCCGCCTGCTTCCTCACCCTCCGCATGCTCCGTAAGATCTTCCGCTGGATCCCCGCCGACACCAGAAAAACCGTGACCCACGCCCACGTCACGAGCCGCCTGGACTACGGCAACACCCTCTACGCCGGGACCACAGCCAAACTCCAAAATTGCCTGCAACGCATTCAAAACGCCTCGGCCCGCCTCATCCTAGACGTACCCCGCAGCAGCCACATCTCCGCACACCTGAGACACCTGCATTGGCTCCCAGTCAGCAAAAGGATCACCTTCCGACTTCTCACCCACGCACACAAAGCCCTCCACGACAAGGGACCGGAATACCTCAACAGACGCCTCAGCTTCTACGTCCCCTCCCGCCACCTGCGCTCCTCTGGCCTCGCACTTGCTCCTGTCCCTCGCATCCGCCGCTCCACGGCGGGTGGGAGATCTTTCTCCTTCCTGACGGCCAAGACCTGGAACTCCCTCCCCACCAGCCTCAGGACCACTCCGCTTTCCGGAGACTCCTAAAGACCTGGCTGTTCGAGCAGCGTTAACCCCCCCTTTTTTCCCCTAGCGCCTTGAGACCCGCACGGGTGAGTAGCGCGCTTTATAAATGTTAATGATTTGATTTGATTTGATTTGTGGCTCAGTATTCAGTAGAATAATCTGCACCTGAGTTAAATGAAACAAAGAGCAAAGTGCTGTGGCACACTCAGCCATATGCAGAGTACAATACAAAAACCCAACGCTGGATCGAGCACATCATGTTCCTCCCGTTAATCAATGGTAAGGATTACTAACGAATAGATTGGACATACTTATCTTCATTGGCCACACTGTGACATCAGATCACCATGACTCCAGTCAATGACATATAGCTGAACAATGTACAAAGGTTAGATGGACTCCAAAATGGCTGTGATGCCATACAAATGTTAAAAATGTTGTTTATGAATGCTGGTGCCATCATAACACACCAACATCGCTGGCTCTCTCAATATCCATTCCTATGATGAAGATTGGGGCAGAGATCCGCCTTTCATTTAGGACAGGATGGTCCAGTTCTGCGTATCAAATGAGAGGGTACAGAGCTCCAGGGCATCATTGGCAGTCTGAAACAGTGCTGGGTATGGAAGATGTAGTAGGAAGTGTGTGTGTGGGGGGTGTAAAGGCTCTGTCAGCAGGCTGTGGAATGTTCGGTGTGGCAGTGTGGCTATCATGAGAATATGATGACATGGAATACGAGTATCTATGTGGTGTAGAAAGAGCCTTTTACATTTGGGGGGTGACGGAGCCCTTAAAGCAGCTATTGGCTGGGGTGTAAATGGGGACAAACATGAAATAAAGAACCTTGTACTTCCTGCACATGTGAATCCAGACTCATATATGTAAAAAACTAATTTCAATCACAAAACTTTGGCGATGAATCGTTAAGAACCTGCAGGGAGATTCTGGGGGCCTCTCTATGTGTGGAGCAGGGATTCCACAGAGTACAGATGGGCGGCTTGAAGCTGGATAAAGGTCATGACACAAGGAAGGTATAGGTGGTCCCACCCACCCTCAAATCTGCCGGCTGGTAGTGTCAACGCTCTCTGCTAGGCAGGAAGAGTAAAGCGAGAAAAGTGGGCAGACTGGAAGATACCAATCTTGGCAATCTGACTTTGGTGCATTCAAGAGGACGAGGAGGAGGAGGAGGACAGTAGATTGACTACCCGGGCAGGACTTTGGAGGCTTTCACCAGGGTATTCACTTTTCAGAGACCAGAGTGTTAGGGAGTCTACAGCTCCTTAAAAATGACCTTTGTTCATTTTTTTCTTATACCCATATAGATAAATACAACTTAAGAATAAAGAAAACAAACCTTAGCGGAGTATAATGACATCTAAAGAGAGTATTTTGTGAATTTCTTATATGAAGGGCTTTAGTAAGAAAGCTAGCAGGGCAAAACAAGTATCTACCTTCTTTAACATTTGTAAATACATAATGGCAGGTTTTCTTGTCAATATTTCAGTTTTTTAAAGAGAGGATCAAGGTATTGCTAAAAGGAATGATTTGCAAAAAACAGCAGGAAGTGCAAAACGTGCATGGTGTTTTGTATAGTTTGCTTCTATTCTTGAGTTCTAGGCTGATTCTGGAATTTGGCAGGAGTCCATCCGTGTAGGAGCGGTTTGTGAACTGGGAACTGTAAATTGGTGAGTGACTTCAGGCAGTGTTAGTCAGAAGCAAGGTCTTGGCTTTTGACTCCATTAGGGTGAGCAAGCATTTTGGGGACTAGGACTTATTTTCATCATCAGATTTTAGCCCAGAGTAAGACTGGGAAAGGTGGAAAAGGAATAAAGAAGGAGGAAGAGAAAGATTTAAAAAAACTGTGACAGAACTAGAAAGTGGGGATGAAAAAGAATTTAAAAGAGTAGACAAGAAAGACAGGAAGTGGAGGTGGTGGAAGAAAAAGGCATGGGGGTGAGATCAAGTATAGGCAACTTTGGTATTCAGCAGCACCAGCATTTACGAGTGCCAGAGATTGGTCCTAAGAAAAACAATGTGGTACAACACAATTGTTTTCTTTTACAAATAAAGCAGTGTATGTATGGATATATTATTCCTTTTTTTGTCATCTAGTGGCATTGAGGGGGACTATTTGCTGCCCGTTATTAATAATTTTACAATTATTTGAGATTTTTTTCTTGTTGAGACATATCAGAACTTTCTCTTGAAGAACAGGAAGCAGTCTTTGCATTGGCTTTTGGTGATCCTTGAAAGTGGTAGGCGTAACGCTTGTGCCTAATTTCGACAAGCAAGCCTGACTTTATCTAGGAGGACGCGAGGGGCTTCCCTCCTGAAACATATTGAAAAAGTGGGGTCAAATACGGAATGTTAAAGCCACATTTTCGCAAAAATGTTCTCATAAGCTATATACTCTGAAGGGGCACTAACTAAATATTCCAGTACCTTTTTGGTGTGTCACTTCAGTGAAGGAGTTGAAGCAATTTGTTTTCAAAATGTGCAGCGGGTATCTCCCTTCTGTAAATAATTACATCCATTGATCCTGGGACAGCATTTTTTTACATTGGTGCCCCTATATGCCAGGGGTACCCCCTTGATTAAAGGATTATATACAGTATGTCAGTGTAAGAACTTTTTTGCCTTTGACACTATCCATATGTATGGGTGATCAAAAGAAAAAATACTCCTAGCATGCCACCAACATTTTCTCATGGTTGCCACCCACCTTCCCCACACAGGCCATTGTTGTCCTTCCTAATGTCAAGAATTACCTTCAGTATTCCAGCACTAGCATTATACCATGGGTGCCCCATATGGCAAGAATTCCCACTTGTGTACCAGTAGCAGCATTATGCCATTGGTGACCCTCATGCTAAATGTAACATCCAAGCTAATCTGTCTCAGTAATGGAGTTGTATGCGAGTCTAGCCCTGGTAGTAAATGTCTGTGTTGAGGGAGGGGAGCATAGGGCTTTTGGAGCACTGCGGAGTAGGGACTTGCGCCTTTCCATTCCATGGTAACACAGGTAGGAATGCACAGACATCCAGGTGAATGAGTTCATGTTCCTTCGTTCTGGATGTAACAGTGTGTGGTGGGGGCACAGAACTCCAGACCACCAGGGGCAGGCGGGTATAGTCCTACCTATTAAATGACACATTTGCTGGGACTGTATCGTGACAAAGGAAGCTGTTGGATTTTACTGTTCCGCCTCACACCTTTTTCTTTTCCTACCACAGGAACCCAGGGGCTTCTTGTGGGAACTGCGCAGAGGACGGAACGCTGCGTCAGTATGCCCACGAGGCTACCTCGCCGCGTGCCTGTGACTCTTCCGGATACCGGACGCCGGCGGAGGCTGTGGGTAAGGCCGAAAGCACAACCCCACGCCATGAAATTAATAATACATTTTCCTTCTCGTCTTTTTCAAGAGGTGTCCAGCGTAGGTCCAGGAGAGCAGGATTAAGGACAGGCGTTCAGGGTTTCCATGTACAACACAATACCATCTGTCCCCAACTACAATAACATTTATCCCCAACCCCACTATGCTTCTTTCTATGCAAGTTTCTCCTCAGCATATACACTATAGTGTTACCGCATAATAATAAGCACCTAGGCCACTTACAGGGTGCAAACGACAAATAACGTGGCTTTTAGTGCACCAAGACATTGTTGTGAGGCAGCAGGTAAACATATCGACGTATATGTTTAGGAACTTTTAATATATACCTGCCAGTGTAGTTATATCATCTGATTTACGAAGGAGAAAGCTTCTGCTGTAATTATTTGAATTTTGAAGTGACTTTCTCATATTTTTACACTACTTTTGTTGCATGATTTACATGCCAACAATTTTCGGAGCTCGGCCGTGTCTATTTCTTGGTTCGCCCACTTCTAGTTCTCAGCACCCATTTATCTTTCAATTTAGGCCACGTTTATTCGATAATTTGAATTAAAAAATGCCTCGGTTGTGGGAGACACGCTGAGGACAGATATAACAAGGTCGAAAGGAGGCATAAGTATTATAATTGTACCTGAAATAAAAATATCTCTGCTCAGCGTTTTCTTCCCTTTGGGGGCAGTTACTGTCATAATAATGACACTCTCTTCTAGAACCTTCTCTCCAGGACCCAAACGTCTTAACTTTCTGTTGAAGTTATTATTGATAAAAAGGTGTTTCCCGATAAAAGCATCTCTTTCTACACCCCATTATATGCACGACGATTCAATAAAATATCAACTGAATTAAATGAGATGTTATGCAATCTTTGGCTTTGAGTGACATCACTTGGATTACCCTTTTCCCACCTTAAGTGTGGTGGCGGCCCATAATGTGTATCAGAGGTGGAACGGTGGTGCACACGCACACACTCTTTCTCACATGCACGCACATAGACCCAGCACATACACATGCACACACCCATTCACAGCATGCACGCACGCACAAATACATAAGCATAGATACATACATACACGAACGCTCCCAACATTGCAAAAAAAATCTTACCGGGCGACAGCAGTGAGCTCGGGTGAATGGAGGTAAGCCTCTTTTGTTTCCTGGAGGAAGCAACGCCGCCTGCTCTCATTGGCTGACCTTGTGAAAGATCAGCCAATGAGAGGAGGGCCTTCCTTACCTTGTTACTGAGTGGAATGGGGGTCAGTGAGAATTGCTGACCCAAACCTACTCTGTCAAGTTTCATTGATGGACACTCAGCTCTGGACACTTTAGGGCATAAAACAGAAGAGCTCAGGTCTGAGTCTATATGTGACACTCCTCCTTGTCATGAGGGCGAGGTTTACAGAAGACTTTGCTGGGATGAGGAGTTCAAGCCCACTGGGCTGTGAAATTTTCAGCCCGCACATTTCGGCTCAAACAGCTAGGCTTTTGTGCACTTAGGACATGTACAGCTCCTGGCTGCCTGATCCATGCACGAGGAGTGTCTGTCAGGCGGACATTTGCGCATCCTGACAAGCACTCTTTATGTGTCAGAAAAATGTGGAAGGGTCCCTCCGCCTTTCATGACAAGCCCCTGCTACTTAGTTGATCAATAGCCACCTATTTGTTGCTGAGGGGCTAGGGGTAGACCATGGAGTCGAGAAAACAGACTACTTTCTGTTCCTGCTCCTTCCCACATGGCCAATGATGTCAAGGGTAACAAAGGAGTAGCAGACTGTAAACCGTGGATAGCAACTGCTACCCCTCATATTTATTTCCGTGCCCTGCACCTCCCTATTCTTAGAAGTAATTTTCTTTATAAAATCATTACCAGGGTTGGACTGATCAGAAGCGCAGTCTTGCACTGCCGGAAGGGTTGGTTTGACAAGCCATCTTCTGAGCCATTTCTTTTGTCTTATTGTGAGCCTGTATTTTGGTCTGCTGATTACACTGATATCACCACAAATATTACCTGCAGCAAGCAAAAAAATGCATAGTCTTCCATACCTGGCAAAACAGCTATTCTGTTTGTCTTTACAACTTCAAAACTGCCCGACTTGCAAATGTGGGCTACTGTCCCAGTCAGACCCTGATCATTATGGTCAACAGATGAACCTCTTGGCCTTATGGGTTCTCTAAAAATCTTCACTATTGGTTGTAAGATTTTGTTTTTGGCATGTGAATTTTTGGAGTTTGTTTTTCAGCCACTCTGTTGGGCAACAATAAATAGTAAAGAACCAGAATATTGTGGCCTAAATTTTGTCTCACATAAATATTGAATTCCACACGTCATTTACTAAAATATCACCTCACTATTGGAGTTAATACCCACCCAGTGGCTGATATCTTTGTAAATTATATTTAGGTCACTATATTTATGTCAGAGGATATTTTTGTTATTGATATTCTAACATACAGCCAACATCTAACACATATAGCCCTGTCTCAAAGGCTCACTGCACTGTTGACAGCACTCCTGACCATTTTCTGACCAAAATTGTAGTGAAAGTCAGCTATTCCCTCACAAAATGGCCTGCACAGTGAGTCTTATTTAGCAGGGCTGTCCTGTCCCTCACATAGGTTATATCTCACATATCTAGCTCATTAATATTGGCCTGTACTTATATTGATTTGACAATATCAATGAGCCGATATTGGGTCGTCAACATGAGTGTAGATCAATATGAAAAGTTTGCTTTTGTAGTAGAAAATCCTCACACTATACAGAACAAATATCCATCATATGGATCCTGTACAACTTTGTTTCAGTGCCTGTGGGTTGAAGGTATTGTATAGGGTAATTTATTGGGGTGGGGTGTAGTTGTGTACCAGGACTATGTTTCTGTAAGGATAAACTTGCGAGCACCTAAATTCTGCATGAAGGCATGAGTTGGGAATGAAGAGAAATGTGCAGCAGATGTGCCTATGCACCTCTGAAAACACAACTTTGCAGGATGAATCAAATATGCAGTCATATGTGAGTGGGTGTGCTACCTAATTGTTGAGTTCTAAGTATAACATGTGCATCTGTATCCACTACACTATACAAAACCAGTGCTACAGGACAGTGGCATTTTTCATTAGCAGTATGTATCTATTGTAGTATCACATACTGTGCCTATTGCCGTAACATTAGAAGTAAGAAATATGCAAAGCCCGCTATTCTACCACCAATGTAAGAATATTTTATTTTCAGCTTTTGCCTACACGTATCTGCTCCTGGATTGGGAGGTTGAAAATGTGAGATGGTTAGACACCTTTGAAAAGTACATCATTCTAATGTGATCTTCTCTGCACAGGTCCACCTGATGTTGATCAGCCATGCACCTCCAGTATTCAGGCCTGGAGTCCTGAACTCCGTTTCTACCACACAAACATGACGGTGGCGTGTCCACAACCACATGGCTGCATGCTGGAGCTGCGCTTCCTGGTCCCTGTATATCCAGAGTCCCTGACATTATGGATCACTTACCTGTCTGTGGACTTTCCCAGGCCACTTTCTGATCTTGAGCTGCTGACAGATAATGGGGAGTCCATTCACCTAGGCCCAATGGACACCTTTTGTGACATGCCACTCACCGTCAAGCTGACAGTGGATACAAAGGTCTCTGGTGTGCGAGTCTACACCTTCAATGAGAAGATGGAAATTGATGCTGTCATGCTGATATCTAAACCTGGAAGCCCAATCTGCTCCCTCTGCAGCCCTGTGTCATATAGAATCTTTCGAGATCCACCTTTCCGCAAGGATGCCTTCTTTACTGCCACACACCCCAACCAGACGTTCACAGACTGGTAAGTATGACTGTTGCTGTTATGTCGGGAGTCTGAGACATGCTGAACAAGGTATAGTACCTAAAAAATCTGCCTACTGTTTGAAATGTCACATTGTACTGCGTACAGTAATCAAAGCACATCTGACACTTCAAGAGGAAGAGGTCAGGCAGCAGTCACAGGGCACCAGATAGTAGTAGTGCAATATTACTTCCAAAGGCTCCAGAGGGGCCTTTTCTAGTAGAGGGATGCTCTCCAGGAGACAAAATGCAATTTTTCCTTGAGCTCTAAAAATTCTATAAGAGTCCTCGTGTGTCCAAATTAGGCAAAGCAGGTTGAAGAACGCTGACCTGCAAAATGTTAGGATAAGCATGGAAGAAAAATGTTCATATAGTGAATCAAAATTTAACTCAGTTTTTCAGTCATTGCTCATCGTATAACCATGACATGGATCTGGCCCTCTTAGGCCTACCTTGAACAGCCTTGCTATTGTTCCCAGAGTCTCTCTTTGAGATACCTGTGGAGCACTGTTTTGGAAAATTCACAATGCCAATGTTTGGCATGCCCCCTTCCAGAATTGTTAAAACTATCTGATGATATCACATTAGCTGACATAGGGGTTTGGAACTTCCAGAGCTTGTGACATATCTTGCCTTACTTTGAGAAAAGACTATAAAAACTGGAACTTGGCTTTCCAACGATGGGTGGACTCTTTGAAGCTCACAAAAGGTATCGCTAGTCGAATTAAGAAAAGAACAAATCAAGATATGCCCCATTGATCATCGTAAGCTTTGTCTATTAAATCAATGTCCGTCTTACCCCTTGTTGATCAACCTTCATTAGATTAGAAAATTTTTATCAACTGGCTGGTGCACTCTCCCTAACAGGGCCGGCTTTATTGGTGATGGCGCTCTGTGCAACAATCGTTGCTGGTGCCCTCCTCCTCAGTGACCTCCTTCTGCAAGGATTCCCTCACCATCCAGCAGTGACCCTCATCTTTCTATAGCTGCTCTCTCACATACATTGCATTTGTTTTAAAACACTGGTTGGGGTTGGCTTTACTAATAGGAAGTAGTAGCATTAGCAAAAGTTAGAGAAAAATTTGGGGGAAACCATAACGGCCAAACCTATATTGTACAGTTTGCTGGCAGTTCTTTGATGCCAGTTCATAAGTCTCAGTTCTATATTAGGATTGTATCTTATGAACTGCAAGTAACAAAATTATCTCTGTGTCAAAAGCAATATTCCTCTGAGCAATCCACACAAAATGCAGTTCTGTGACCCCCATAGTACACATTCTTTGCAGCAGGCATATTAACCCTCTGCATTCATTTACGTTGAGTCAAACTGCCAGTAGATAGAACGCCAATTTCTCTCCAGCAGGAACATTAGTCACCACATTGACATTTTTATTGCTGCTGAAAACTGCTTGACACACAATGAACTCTACAGCAGGTGCTTTTAAACCCATAAGCGCTAGGCGCAGCTGCACTGGTAGCACCTCCCTTAAGGTTGCCCTGCTCCTTAATCCTTGGCCTTTGATTGAATTTCCTTTTCATTGTGTTTTTTTTTTATGAGTTAGGGATTAGGCAGGGATATTGCCACTTCGTTTGTCCCCTCCTGAGTGTGGTTGTTAATATATTTATTGAATAAGCCTTTAGTTTAGTATTGAAATTCTGTTTTTCAAACTGTTATTCGGAGTAAGTGATTGCCCAAGCTAACTGACTTTATCCAGACAGGGAGGAAACACTTTGTTGTTTTCCCTCATCAGTATGTACAATATGTCTTACAAACCACCCTCTGTGCCATAGTGTTCCACCCGATAGTAACAGAGGCTATCCTGTGAACACCAGAGCTGGTATCTGATGTGTCCAAATGGGAGGCACCTGCTAGTGGTGGTGGGTTAACATTCCATATAACCCCCTTAAACTGATTTCTTGATCATCATTTTTAGCAGATGCTGCCACTTTGAAGCTCAGAAATGAATGGCTAGGCACAGCCATTGAAGCTGAAAAGGGATAATAAGTCACATTTACGAGGAAGTGGAATACAGTGGCTTAAGGCAACAAGCATACACCAGTGTTGCATCACATGGCCTTAGACCGAGAGCAAGGTAGACTAATTCAAGCTCACCCTCCAAAAATTGCTCCAGGTAGCAACTGAGAAGCAAGAGAACATTGAATTCATATTGTATCAGTTTGGCGTAAGTACAGCAACAGCAGTCATGCCACCACACAAATGACACCTGTTGTAGGACTGATAAGCTGCACTTTCTAAAGGTCCATTCCCACCAGCCAATCCTGTGAACACAAAGATCTGAACACTGAGAGGATTGACAATTGCAGGCGCATGCTAACAAACACGGGGGCTAAAGGTAGGGAGCTAAGATACTGCTCATTTAAGTCAGTGATCCGATCCTAGCCAAAGACTGTCATCCGGGGGCTAAATGCCATATGAAGACCAGCATTGGACCCTAGCCAATGTAAAGGGCACCATGTTCTTGGCTGCTATGAAAGGAAGAATGTGACCTATAACTTCTCTTAGTCAACTTCTCCCAGAGTTAAGCATTCCAAGTAAAGATACCAAAGAAGAGGGGATCAAGGAGCATGATACACATGCGTATTTGCAGTTGACCCATAGGGTTTATTAATTTTTAGGGTTTTGGCATCTCACCCCCCCATTACACAAACTGGTCAAGGACCTCTGAGAGACCCAACAGCACCAACTTTTTTATTTAATACAATCTCCATATATCCTTGCCTGTTTTGTGTACTGACACCCTTACTTCTGCTCTGGTTGCTTGCTTCATGATAAGGTGCAGAGGCAATCCACGAGTAAGTTTGTTCCAAGGCTCAGCATCCGGGTCACAGCCAGCATCATCTCAACTAACTCATGAGGATCCTCTATAGATCTTCTTTTTAGTGTTGATCTTGGGGAGTATTTTCCTAAGGTAGAGTGATTGCACAGACGTCTACTGTACTGAATATAGTTGTTGGATGAAAAGACACCTGTAGCTCGATTCACAAAGATTTTGATGTTGGCTTACTCTTGTAGTACTCCTGGCTTTCTTCTGAACTCCATGAGTAAGCCACAATTATGCAGGGAGCATTGCTGGCTAGAATCTGGAATTCATGAATTAGTCTGTACTACAAGAGTAAGTCACACTTATTCTTTGCAAAATCTTTTTGGTACTACCCTGAAGGCTTTCATTATAATTTCCCAGAGTGGTATCCCCAGATTGGAGATACAACTCCTGGCAACTAAAAGTTTTCAAGTGTCCAGAAATATTGGGCCCACACACTCCTGACACAATAATTATGGGTCCTGGTCTTTCTAGCAGAGCTGTAGGTCTGCAGGAAACCACTGGGACCGGCCCTGGCACTTCATCTGAACTACCCTCCTGCCACCAACGCCCCACAACACAGATGATAGAAAATACCTCCCAATACATTTCCCACCTACTCGAAAGTGATGATAATTGTGAATGGATTTTGACTTGTTATTTCCCACCCGAAGGATGAAATAAAGACAAGCTTGGGCCCGGTATGCTCTGGTCATCGTTTTGTTTCCAGTTCCAGGGAAAATAGCTCATAATCCCCAGATATAGATGAGGGGATACTGGCTGTAATTGGTAATTCTTGACCTCTGGTAACCCTGCACCTATATCCAGGAAACCTCTATAGATAATCTCATTGTCCAGATTTGTGAAGGAAGTATGACAGGGTAGATTTTCCTAGGAGCAGTAGATGAACTGCACCTTAAACTCACTGGTACAGACTGATAATAGTCACTTGAAGCTAGACTTTGTAATTATCCACAGTGCAATGTTTGTTTTCCTCCCACTTTCTTGTCATTCCTCTCGGAGAATGTGGGTGTGTTCAACAACAAACAAATTATAAGTGAGTACATGGTACCAAAGCCTTCCTTTTTGTGGGGGATTGGAAAAATTAAGTTTACTCTCCCCAAAATCTATTTCACTTGATGATGACAGTATAAAATAAAAACCATCCTAGCATAAATGAATCTTTTGGCCACTATGAGATTCTCGAATATGTCAAAACCTCTAAAGCCAAGTTCACCTGTATGCCCCAAATCTCCAAAAGCTATAAAGGAATTTCCATCCACAATTTCACAACTCCGGATTTTCATTTGAGGCATAATGGAATTTAAAAAATCTGATTAGTGGTTAAAAATGCAAAATACAAAGGAGTAAATATAAAACGTTAACTTTCATTGTTATTCGGGATGATGCGTGTTTTTATTTCAAATGAGGGCATTTTCAAATCTGAGCTCCTAAAACGTCGGGTCTCTTAGTTTCTGTTATGATGGATCTCTTGGAGCGCAACAGTCGAAAAAAGCCACATTTTCACTGCTCGTTCAGAGCGTTATGAGTATGCTACTAGCTCAGTTTCCCCCGTTACACGAGTCCCCGCCGAGGGCACCAGCTCTGAGTGATTGGGCTAAGCACATAGCCTTCGAGACGCCTTTGTTCTCAGGTTTAGAATTTAGCGTAAATAGATCTTACCCCAGGGAGAACCGGTTAACCTTCCTCCTTGGAATGGGCCAAATGGCGGAATCCAGTCAGTAGTGTCAGTGAGAACCCAAACAAGCGCTTGGACCGTAGTAGCCTCGACCGACCCCTCGAGTTGCACCAGGTTACGGGGCTTATTTTTAGCCGCTGAACAAGTGTAATACAAGATGACATGATACATTCCTTTGTAGCATATGTGTAGCATTTCAGGATTTTAATTGTGTGATTTATAATAATTTTTCTAGGAAGAGGGAATGAGCGGGAGAGGTTTTTGAAAAGGTTACGATTTTGGCACTGTTTTACATAAGCAACTCAAGATACTTGGCAACAGAACTCTGCTAATAATCCACAATAGATCTTTGAAGGCTGTTGAAGGTTCTTGTGCGTGTATCCCTTCCTAACCTCACAGGGTCTGCCCAGTTCCATCGTAGACAATGACAGTAATTTTACGTACCCCTGTCTTCTATTAGGAAAGTCTTTCGGCCAGATCTGGACTCCCCAGGAACAGTTCTTCAGGCAGCCATTTTGTGACAGGCAAAGTGGAAGAACTACTACGCCTCTGAGGCTCCTAAGAAGCAGTGGATAATATGCAGTCCCACCCCTGCTCCACAAAATAAAATAGGCAAAACAATTTAAAAAACAGATCATCACAGGCTAAAGTTCTTATAAGGAAAAAGATGCTTGAATAAATTCTTGCCTTCTAAAAAAAGCTACAATGAGAAAGATTCTGGAGGAAGGATCGGAATATAAGAAAAATGCTCATGATTTTACCATCATGTTTGTATCTGTCTAAACTAAAGCAAAAGCACTGTTTTCAGTGGACAAAATAGTATCTGCTTTTTTTCTGTGGTCATTATTCAGTGGGGGAACAAAAAGATAAAATCATAATTTTAACTTAGCGGTTTGTTTTCTTTTATTATCTTCATGTATGTTTTAGGTTTTAGGTGTCACAGAAATTGTGATCAGTTTTTTAACTTGCAAGTGGCTTCAGAAAACTGCCATTCTGGATAATACATGAACCGAGATCACGTTCTACAGTCTATGGTGTGTGTAGGGGAATAGAGTTACTGGCCCAAGCAGAGACATCCAGTCTAACTCCAAAAGAGGTTTGTCTTTTTTAGGGGCGAGATTAAGGAATGGTGTCACACACTAGTGTCCGTTGCTAGCTCTTCATTTGGGAACTTCATTTGTGTTTTGCTCTCGGGGGATGGGGGGTGGAGAACCATTTTGTGTGCTTCATGTCAAAGAAGCTGCCTGTCCATGCTTTCACGGGGTTCACAATGCTTTCAGCATGGGGACGCTTCTGTTCCTTTTCATTGCCAAGGACCACATAGTCCATTCCCTTGGCGTATGAGTCTAGTCCTGGTCCTCCCCTGTCTCCCAGGACCACACAGTGTATTCTAATTTGAGGTACTCTTTTACATATGGCTTTATCTTGGAGCCACATAATCCAGTCCATTTGCACAGAAGCCCAGTGCTGCTGCTGTTTCTTCTTCCAGAGCAACACAGCCCATAGCACTGCCGAGAGAAAGGGTACAAGAGTTGAGGCTGCCTTCACACAGGTTTGATCTTAGCTTACTGGCAATGTCTCTTTGACAGGTTGTTTGTTCTTTCTTTCTAGGGACATCACTCCAGGCCAAGTGTACCAGTACGAAGTGCAAGTACAGGCAGGGGCAGTCCTGGGAGTAGCCACGCCCCCTCTGGTCCACAGGCATCGTGCCTCCTACTGTGGCGATGGTGAAGTGACAGTGTAAGTTTTAATGTGCTTCAATCGTAAAATACAGTTCAAGCTGAGTCGGTAGTGAGGTAATCCACTTAATTATGTGGATTTAAAATTGTAAGCATTTGCCATGTAAAGCAAAGGTTTAAGCAAGATTTCAATAAAGTACGTTCCAGGCTACAGTATTATAAGCCAGGGTGTCTGAAGTTTAACTTGCAACCGCATGCAGAAATCTCTGTACACACTTATTAGTAAGTTTACTGCCTTCTTCAGGGGTAATTCTTTAACAGATTCTTTAAAAAAAAAATGTTTTAATGATTGTTTCATACCTCAAGACAATATTTTCCATTGATCAAAACATATCTCTTCCCGGATAAACTGAATTTAGAAGCTACTAATGTGTAATATTATTAATGACCTCTTTTAGAGGTGGGTATTAAAGACATATCAGTCATAAACCTGCAGATGTCCAGATGCCAATATTTCAGTCCCCCTGGCTACCTGTTTTGTTTATTTTGTGTAGCCGGTCAACCAGCTCCACCAAAAACATCACCATCACTGCAGACCAGCTTCCATCTCTCTGCCATCTCCATCATACTTGCTCCAAAGGGCCTAGCCATACTGGCAGAAAAAAGGTATCACTGTCCCATCATGCACTTGGTGAAAACTCGCAGCAGGTCAGGGATATTCATTTTACATTTCTCAGAAGCAAACTGATGCTTTGGGGGTATACTTGAAAAAATGCAACAAATTGCGGGCTGCTTTATTATATTGCCATGACATGGCGGGCTGGTTGGCATTCAGTAGTTTTACTGAAAGCAAGCCTGCCATGTCACTAAAAATTGCCTGCCGGGCCTGAGTGAAACTTAAAACTTGGCAAGTATTTCCCGCAGAGCCGGCTGAGGGAGATCCACCCCTCACCCCCAGCAGTTTGAAGGCTCACCACCAAGCCATAAATGATCATGCAAGTCCTTAGCTTTGTGACATTACAGTTTCCACAAGTCACTAAGCTCAAACAGTCCTTACTGTCCGATAAATTAAACTTTGCGTTATTGTTTGCTCTCTAAAGGTTTACTTGCAGACCTTTGGCTAGAAATAGTGAGAGCCAAAACACAGTGCCCACCTTAACATTATATAACATAACATGCTTTGTGGGGCTTATGTGGCTGGACTATGCTTATGGACGCCATCTTTGCTTTAACCAAAACTTGGAGTATAAGGGCCTCCCTTGTGAAAGTGACACATGCGTCACATGGTTTTACCATTCTTAAGCATGCACACTCATTGGTTCGTACTGCTTGTTTGCACAGCCTTCCAGCTTGACAACAGTGTTAATAGCAGATACCATTCCTCAACTTAGAAGTATTTTTCATTCATCGGTGCAGACGGGAATTCTTAATTGCCTGCACCAAGGTTTGCACCTGTCGCCTTCAGATTACCGTTAGCTTACTGCTGAAGTGGCCAATAACCACAGATATATCTCACCAGCTGTAATTGTTGGCCACATGTAGAATGATGTAATATGTGAAGGCACATATCACAGGGTACCCTACACCTCTCAGTGTGATTGATGCCCTTGCTATAAAAATCTGTTTGTTATCAGTTGGCTACATTTTGAACTATCATGCAGTATCCCAGAGTGTCCTATCTACTGATGAGCACTGTGTGTAACCTGCAGATCACATTGTTAGATCCTAATAGGATGGCATAAGAGAGCGTAGTGTATTCTGACATTTTGTAAGAGATTTTTTTGTACCTTTTAGTCACAATTTTCAGTTAAGCAAACTCGTGTACTAACACCCTTGCCATGGACAGCTAATTATCCCACTTATCACATCACTCGTGACATGTTTTATCACTGCAACAATTGCAATGACATCATTAATGAAAAAACTGTGCATTGCTGGGATGCAAATTATAGTTACCTTAGGGCAGTGGTTCCCAACCTGTGGTCCTCGAAGCCTCCTCAGTGGGTCCGTGACTGCTTAGAAAATTAAATAATATTAACAGATTAGGTCCCCAACTTTCAGAAATGAGTCAGTGAGGGGTCCCCAAGTTCTAATGATTATTCGTGGGGGGTCCCCGGTTTCTGGTAATGATAAAGTGGGGGTCCATAGAAGTCAAAAGGTTGAGAACCACTGCCTTAGGGCACTAGTTATACTTACTACTATTACTGGTGAATTCCAATGTTTTTTTGAGTTTAAAACATTATGGGGGTCATTCTGACCCCGGCGGTCAGAGACCGCCGGGGCCAGGGTCGGCGGGAGCACCGCCGACAGACCGGCGGTGCCCCGCAGGGCATTCTGACCGCGGCGGTTCGGCCGCGGTCAGATTCGGGAAACCGGCGGTCTCTCGCCGGTTTCCCGCTGCCCAGCAGAATCCTCCATGGTGGCGGAGCGCGCTCCGCCGCCATGGGGATTCTGACACCCCCTACCGCCATCCTGTTCCTGGCGGGACTCCCGCCAGGAACAGGATGGCGGTAGGGGGTGCCGCGGGGCCCCTGGGGGCCCCTGCAGTGCCCATTCCAATGGCATGGGCACTGTAGGGGCCCCCGTAAGAGGGCCCCACAAAGTATTTCAGTGTCTGCTATGCAGACACTGAAATACGCGACGGGTGCCACTGCACCCGTCGCACCTTCCCACTACGCCGGCTCAATTCTGAGCCGGCGTCCTCGTGGGAAGGCTGATTTACCCTGGGCTGGCGGGCGGCCGCCCGCCAGCCCAGGGCAAATCCCAAAATACCCTCAGCGGTCTTTCGACCGCGGAGCGGTATTTTGGTGGGGGAACTTCGGCGGGCGGCCTCCGCCGCCCGCCGAAGTTAGAATCACCCCCTATGTTGTCAGTGAGATGTTTTCCAAACTATAGCATCACTTTAACCTTTTTTTCAGTGAATATATGCTATATGTTTTTTCACTGAAAATATACATATATGTATGTTCGATGGCATGTGTAGATACATATGCTATGCATTAGTCCGCCATCTAGTGTTGGGCCCGGGCTGTTACAAGTTATTTTTCTTCGAAGAAGTCTATTTCTCAAGTCACAGGATCGAGAGACTCCTCCACACGGTCATAGTGTGCATGGGCATCAACTCCTTTGTTAGGTTGTTTTCTTTCCGCTGTCGGATTTGGATGTGTTTCCGCTCACTCCGAGGCTTTTGATTTGGAAACTTTATACTAACTTTATTCTACCGGCGGTATTGTTTCAATCGTGTTTCCATCTGCAATCGAGCCGATAGTCCTGTCAGAAACAAGAAAATGCCCTTTCAGGAGCTCGCGCCCTACTCGGGCCTGTTCAGGCCTACCCCGCCATACCCTGATGGATCGGACTCCATTCCGATTCTGTCCTTGATGCCACGCGAAATTCCCTTACACCGATCAACACGTGGTATGTAATCTTTGTCTCTCCCCCAAACATCGAGAGGAAGATTGTGAAGCTTGTCGGTCGTTCCGGTTGAAAAAGACACTGCATGACTAAAGAGCAACAAGACTCGAGATGGCGTCAAGGCATACAGAGTCCAGCGACACCTTAGAAGACGAGCAGGCATAGACGGCTGTTTCGATTCAGGACACCGACTCCGAAGCAGACTCGGATGGAGACAGCCAACCGTTCACTGCGGCTCAGCATGTGAGTACACCTTCCCCTATGTTCACTTCCAAAAGAACAGTTTAAGGCTTTGGGTGCACTACTGCCAGAAAGCTATGGTTCCACCTGAAAGAAAATTGTCGGCGACCGACCTTCGGGTTCGGCGCCGAAAAAGGCCAAGTCACCACATCAACAGGCCATACCTGTTTCGATACCGGATTCAAGCAAATACATTAAAAGCTCCACATCCGAGCTGAGCCGACGTCCACAATCTTCAAAGTCGAATATTCAACGTCCGGCTTCGGAATCACAGGCTGTATCTTCGGGACCAAAAAAATTGGGTACCACTTTGGAGCCGAAAAAATCCTTTTATACCGAGGAGACAGGACTTTCAAGCTGAATAAAACCCAGCTCAAAAACAATTGCTGAACAATCCTCAAAAGGAGTTAGAGCATCCGAATATCATTCTGAGGGCTCTGATATTAAGCCAATCCTTGAAATCATGGACAGTAAACAAAGAAGGATCCATATCCATAAGGATATGAGGAAAATCATTGCTTCATCTCCTCCACAAACCAAGAGAAAGCTGGCATTTCAAGAGACTCTTGACACTGCTCCACCACCAGCAAAGATATTTAAAAGGAAGGAGAAACCATCACCTTTACAGTTTTATCCACCATATTCGCCACAGATTTCTTTCTCTCCACCACCTACTACCCCGCCACCATTGCCCTCAGCCACACATTCTCATACATATTCACATGCAGATACAGTGGACCCCTGGGACTTATATGACCCAGACCCTATGCTGCTAAATGACCAGACCTCTATCCATCTAAACCTTCACCACCAGAGGATAGTACGGTGTACACTCAGGTCATTTCTAGAGCAGCTGCATACCATGGAGTTCAGATGCATGCTGAGCCTTTGAAGGAGGATTTTCTTTTTAACACATTGTCCTCCACTCACTCACGCCACCAGTGTTTACCAGTGCTGCTTGATATGCTTAGACATGCTGATAACATATTTAAGGAACATGTCAGGGCTAGGGTTTTAGCCCAGAGAATAGACAAAAAATACAATCCTGCGCCAACCGACCCAGTCTATATCACACAACAGGTACCACCAGACTCTATTGCAGTCAGTGCTGCAAGGAAAAGGGCCAATAGCCAATCTTCAGGGGATACCTCTCCCCCTGACAAAGAAAGCAGAAAGTTTGATGCAACTGGTAAAAGGGTAGCTACACAAGCAGCTAACCAATGGCGTATTGGCAATTCTCAAGCCCTGTTAGCAAGGTATGACAGGGCACACTGGGATGAAATTCAAGAATTGTTGCAATATTTACCAAAAGAGAATCAAAAGAGAGCACAACAAATTGTTGAGGAGGGACACACAATCACCAATAACCAAATCAGATCTGCTGTTGACGCAGTTGATACTGCAGCTAGAAGTATAAACACTAGCATAACATTTCTTAGGCATGCATGGTTAAGATCTTCCGGGTTTAAACCGGAAATACAGCAGGCAGTGCTCAACATGCCCTTTGATAGGGAGCATGTATTTGGACCTGAGGTTGACACAACTATTGAGAAACTGAGGAAAGACTCTGACACTGCAAAAGCCATGGGATCCCTATATACTACACCTTTACTAGGGTTCCTTTCGTAAACAGCAGTTTAGGGGAGGTTTCAAACCCTAAACTACAGAGGCTTCCACCTCATAGTCTAAGCAAACCCAGCAGTACTATCAAAGAGGATCATTTAGAGGCTCTTACAGAGGTCAACACTTTAGAGCCAGAGGCAAATTTCAAACCTCAAAGAGTGTCACCACTCCCCCTAAACAATGACTTCCTTAACATCCCACAATCCCACACATCTCCTGTGGGAGACCGACTGCAACAATTCCACTCTCAATGGCAAAACATCACCACAGATCAGTGGGTGTTTTCAATTATCCACAGTGGTTACTGCCTATAACGCATTTCTACTTCTCCAAACATTCCCCCTCGCTCTCACAGACTGTACCCAGAACACAACATTCTGTTACAGCAAGAAATGCAATCTCTATTACTAAAAGAACAAAATATAAACAGTCCCAAAATCACTACAGGGAACAGGAGTATATTCACTACATTTCCTCATACCAAAAAAGGATTGTACTCTCAGACCCATTCTGGAACACAGACCTCTAATTCTGTAAATCCTGTCAGAACATTTTCACATGGTAACTCTGCAGGACATAATTCCCTTACTACAAAACAAGATTACATGACTGCCTTAGATCTCAAAGATGCTTACTTTCATATTCTCATACATCCAGCTCATCGCAAATACCTAAGGTTTGTAATAGCAGGAAAACACTACCAATTCAAGGTTCTTCCCTTCGTCATAACAACAGCTCCAAGGGTTTTCACAAAATGCCTAGCTGTAGTAGCAGTTCACCTAACACATACATGTATTTCCTTATCTAGACGATTGGCTAATAAAATCAAGCAACATTATACAATGCCAGCAACACACTCAATACACAATAGAAACCCTACACACATTAGGGCTCACAATCAGCTATCAAAAATCCCATCTTCAACCAGCACAGGTTCAACCTTACCTAGGTGCTATTCTCAATACCCAAAAAGCCTTAGCCTACCCAAATGCACAAAGGATAAAGGCTTTTCACACCCTTATATCACAGATACAGCCCAATCAATGTTACACTGTAAGATTTATCATGAAACTATTGAGAACAATGGCATCATGCATAGCAATTGTACTGCATGCAAGATTAAACATGAGAACACTGCAACAGTGTCTCTCACGACAATGGTCTCAAGCACAGGGCCAATTGCAATCAATCAATCAAATCATTTCTTAAGCGTACTACTCACCCGGTTGGGTCTCAAGGTGCTGGGGGAGGGGGGAAGTGGCAGGCTACTGCTCGAAAAGCCATGTTTTTAGGTGCTTTCTCAATGTTAGTAGGTCTTGGGTCTTGTGTAGGTTGGTGGGGAGGGAGGTCCAGGTCTTGGCGGCGAGGTGGGAGAAGGTTCTGCCGCCGGAGGTGGTGCGTTGGATGCGGGGGACTGTGGCGAGGTCAGCGGAGCGGAGCTGGCGAGTAGGTATGTGGAAGTTTACTCGTTCGTTGAGGTAGGCCGGTCCGGTGTCATGGAGGGCCTTGTGAGCGTGGATGAGGACTTTTAAAATGATCCTTTTGTTGATGGTCAGCTAGTGTAGTGATCTGAGGTGGGTGGATATGTGTTCGTGGCGAGGGAGGTTGAGGATGAGTCGTGCTGCTGCATTCTGGATTCACTTGAGTTTTCTTTGAAGTTTGGCTTTAGTCCCAGCGTAGAGGACGTTGCCGTAGTCCAGTCTGCTGCTGATGAGGGCGTGGGTGACTGTTCTTTTTGTTTCTAGGTGTATCCATTTGAAAGTCTTGCGTAGCATGCGAAGGGTGTTGAAACAGAAGGATGATATGGCGTTGATTTGCTGGGTCATGGAGAGGGGTGAGTCCAGTATGATGCCAAGGTTGCATGCGTGGGTGGTGGGTGCTGGGGGTGGTCCGAGGGTGGTGGGCCACCAGGAGTCGTTCCATGCTGTCTTGTTGGGGCCGAAGATGATGATCTCTGTTTTGTTTGAGTTCAATTTGAGGTGGCTTGTTGTCATCCATTTGGCGGTGTCGAGGAGTCCGGCGTGCAGGTTAATCTTGGTGGTGGCTGGGTTCTTGGTGAGGGAGATGATGAGCTGAGTGTTGTCAGCGTAAGAAATGATGGTGATGCTGTGGGGTCGGAGGATGCTGGCGAGAGGAGCAATGTAGATGTTGAAGAGGGATCTAGTGTTGTTAGACCACCAAACTCACAAATCTTTTCAATGGTGGAATCACAACAATTTAATAAAGGGGCGGTCATTTTAGGACCTTGTACCTCAGAACATAATAACAACATAATGCGTCAAAGACAGGTTGGGGAGCTCACCTCAACAACCTAACCATACAAGGGGAATGGAGTTCAACACAGTTAACTTATCACATAAACCATTTAGAATTGTTAGCTGTGTTTCTCGCCCTAAAGGCTTTTTAACCTCTTCTCAGACACAAAACAGTCTTAATAAAAACAGACAATATGACAACAATTTATTATCTGAAGAAATAGGGAGGAACACATTCATTTCCATTGTCCCTTCTAGCCCAAATAATATGGAAATGGGCGATTCACAATCAAATTTTACTCCTAGCGGAATACATCCCAGGGATACACAACCAGCTAGCAGACCTACTGAGTAGGACGCAGCAACAAATACATGGGAAATTCACTCACAGGTACTTCAGCAGTACTTTCAAATGTGGGGAACACCAGACATAGACCTTTTTGCAACAAGCAAAAATGCAAAATCCCAAAACTTCGCATCCTGACACCCACACTCTCTGTCCAAGGACTATGCTCTATGAATCAACGGGTCAGGGATATTTAGGTTACGCTTATCCCCCGCTCCCATTAATTCCATTTCTGGTCAACAAACTGCGTCACACCTATCTCACCATGATACTCATAGCTCCCATGTGGGCACGACAACACTACTACACAACACTCCTAGATCTGTCAGTAGTACTCCATCGCAAACTTCCAAACAGACCAGATCTGTTAACATAGAACAAGGATCAAATCAGGCATCCAATCCCAGTGTTTTCAACTTAGCGATTTGGCTCTTGAAGTCATAACATTTTGATATTTACACCTTCCATTAGAATGTATGGAAGTTCTAAAACAAGTACGCAAACCTACAACTAGACAATGCTATGCTAACATGTGGAAACGTTTTGTTTACTACTGTCAGCCCAAAAATATAGACCCACTTAAAGCATCAATACATAATATTTCATGCTATCTGATTCTTTTACAAAAAACAAATTTAGCTTTTTCCTCTATTAAAATTCATCTTACTGCTATATCAGCGTACTTACAAACCATACAACATACCTCTCTCTTCAGAGTCCCTGTCATAAAAGCCTTTATGGAAGGACTTAAGTGGATTATTCCACCAAGAACACCACCAGTTCCTGCATGGAATCTCAATATTGTACTCACAAGATTAATGGGACCACCATTTGAGCCCATGCATTCATGTGATATTCAATTTCTCACTTGGAAAGTTGCTTTCTTAGTAGCAATTACTTAATTAAGAAGAGTTAGTGAAATACAAGCATTCACTCTGGAGGAACCATTTTTCCAAGTACACAAACATAAAGTAGTACTTAGGACAAATCCAAAAATGTTGCCAAAAGTAAGTTCTCCTTTTCACATTAACTAATCAGTTGTTGCCAGTCTTCTTCCCACAGCCACGCTCAGGTGATGAAAGAGCTCTTCATTCTCTTGACCTTAAAAGAGCTCTAATGTACTATGTCGATAGAACAAAAGAGTTTAGGAAAACTAAACAGCTTTTTGTAGCTTTTCAACAGCCACATAAAGCAAATCTTCTCTTTAAGCAAGGATTAGCTAGATGGATTGTAAGATATATTCAAACATGTTACATTAAAGCAAAAAGACAACTTTAATAACTCCTAAAGCACATTCCCCTAGGAAAAAAGGTGCTTCCATGGCATTTTTAGTGAACATACAAATGGCAGACATATACAAGGCTGCCACATGGTCAACTCCACATACATTTACAAAGCATTACTGTGTGGATGTATTTTCAAAGCAACAGGCCAATGCTGGTCAAGCAGTACTTAAAACTTTATTTCAAACTACTTCAACTCCTACAGGCTAGCCACCGCTGTTTTGGGAGAAGGACTGCTTTTTAGTCTATGCATAGCATGTGTATCTGCAACTACACATGCCAGCAAACAGAAAATGTCACTTATCCAGTGTACATCTGTTCGTGGCACGTAGTGCTGCAGATTCACATGCGCCCTCCCTCCTCCCCAGAAGCCTGTAGTTGTTGTAGTTCTTATTTGTGCATATTTATATATATTTATATTTGCATGGCCATCTTATTTACTTACTACATTTAGTTGTACATTTACATTATTTCACTCTATCACTCCTTCCTACACCCTACTGCGGGAATAAAATCTAACAAAGGAGTCGATGCCCATGCGCACTATGACCGGGAGGAGGAGTCACTCGATCCGTGACTCGAGAAAAAGACTTCTTCGAAGAAAAACAACTTGTAACACTCCGGGCCCAACACTAGATGGCGGACTAATGCATAGCATTTGAAGCTGCAGCACTACATGCCACGAACAGATGTACACTGGCGAAGTGACATTTTCCATATATTATGAGTGTTTAGTGCCCATATAAGAGTCCATGAATGTTTCACGATGGCTTACTCCAATGATAGATCACATATTCGTCGTAGGCTTCAACACAAGTAAGTTATCTTCTTTATTTATAAAAATTCTAAACTTTTTCAGCCAACACATGTTTCATTGGTTTAGCAGCGTCCTTGGGCTGTAACACAAAAAACAGCCCTAAAGGAGCTGCAGAAGCCATGAACCACGTATTGTCTGTGAAAGTTGTGAAATTTTATAAATAAAGAAGAGAACTTGTGTTAAAGCCACAAAGAATGTGATGTATCACTAGAGTAAGCTATCGTGAAACGTTACTAGACTCTTTATATGGACACAAAGCTTTCAATATACTGTATGGCTCTGGCTGGTATCAAGGAAATGAGAGTGTACCAGGGGTGAAACTTTATTACTGTTTTTGAACTAATATATGTATTATATATACATCATTCAGTTCAGTATATGAGATTACACCCAGGACTCTGCACTCATTTAACTAGCAACCTATTAAATCATTGTTCAAACTTGTATTTATGATTCATTAATGAACAGCTTTCATTATTAGGGTGAGTGCTGTAAATAGACTTTGTAAGGTCACACTGCACTACTGACAGTGGTTCCAGTAAAAAAAAAAAGTGTACACACATGTTTGAAAAGTTTAACAATATGCGGCTAAGTATAATGCTCCCAGAATGCTCTCTGATTAGATGCAAATGTGTGCAGAAGCGTGTACCCAAGCGTGATGATTCTTTCCTTTCAAAATAAAATGTTCAGAAAAAATCAAGTAGGAAAAAGACATTTCGCTACTATGAAATTATAGGTGCTATTGCTTTGAAGCCTCATTCAGTAAAATGCGTTGATGCATGGTAGTATTTCCCCAAAATATTCCTAATGGAAAATCAGTGTAACCATTTTCAACAAGGTTGGGGGAAGCATGAAAATAAACAAGCACTGGCAAAGCCAACTGATATGACATTTTTTGTGAGTCTTTTGGTTTCCTCAATGTGTGTCTTGTTTTGACTGTTGTGAGAGTTGCCAGACCTCACCACTATAACAAACACTGGCAAAAAGGAAAAAAAAAGGTTTTTGGTCTCAAAAAGCACAAATTGCCACCAGTGATGTAACAAAGGCCCTGCAGTCCCCCTGCAGGAGGCCCCCTCAGCACAGCACCTGCCCCGAGTGAGTGGAGGGTGGGGCCCTCCACATTCTTTGCAGGGGGGGGCCCCCTCCAGTTTCGTTACACCACTGATTGCCACAGTAGTTCGGGACACTAAACAAAACTACTTTGAGTGCCAATATGCTTCTTGTGGAACAGCAGAATGTGATCACTCACAGTAAAGTCAGCCAATAGATAGAGAGAAATAGAAGTTTAAAAAAAAAAACGTCTTTGTTAACGCCAGACCTAATTAGGGACCAAATTCTAAAAGAAAGTCATGAAAGTGCCCCAGTGGTATATGTCTTTGAATTGGTGGCTTTCAAAAATTCACAAGAACTTACAGAAGTAGACCAGGAAATCGTACACCTAGAAAATATTGTTGAACTGTATTTTAGCATGTTCAGATATGCATGTGTAGATTTGCTCATGTGAAATTCTATTCAGTGTTTACAAGTTCACTTTCCCTCCAACCACTTTTTTCCCAACCCTGGAAGAACTTCTACTTCTGCCATTGTCAGGAGTGAATTACCAACCTTTCTCATTATGGGAAAAGATTAGAGAAAAGCTGGTGAAAATCCCTAAAACATGCAAGTTAGTAGGTTTGCAGACTCAAAAGCAATCCAGCACTGGAACTATTGCTTACTGCTTCTTCCAGCCCCAGTATGTAGATCTGTGGAAAGGTGGCAAAATAAAGAAATTGATATATTGCAAGTATTTAAGCCTTACTACGGTAGTAGCTATGGCATAATCAGAGAGGCTATTATCAGTGCTCTTACATAGTGAGATGGCTGCCATAATTTGTCGCTGCACTACATGGCACGAAAGAGACAAGTAGATATTTTTGTAGGACAAGTAGATTTAAGAAGCAACCTGTCCCATTGACAAGTAGATACTTTATTAAAGTCCACACCCCTGTTTGAGTGGATAATGTTGAGTGTGTTATTGGCGTACAGTTTAGTGACATAGAGTAGAGTGGCATATAGTGGAATTGCGTAGAGTAGAGTAGCATAGGTTGGAGTGTCATACAGCAGAAAAGCTTAGAGTGCAGTACAGTCGAGTAAATTGGCATTGAGTGTAGTACGGTAGTGTGGATTTGAGTAGAGTGGATTGGCATAGAGTATAGTGCCATAGAATAGAATAATGTACATTGTTATAGCGTACAGTGGATTGAGCAGAGTAAAGTTGTGTACAGTGGGTAGGGTGATCAGACGTCCTGGATTTCCCCAGACAGTCCCGGATTTTAGAGGACTGACCCGGTTTCCCGACGCTTCCTGGTTTTTGGGACTAGATCATGTAGGAAAGCATAAATTAAAGGTATGCTTTAACAGACGCCTACAAAGTATACAATAATTATAGTAATTTATGTGTTACTGTCAGGCAACACAGTCCCCTGTCTGCTCCCATCAGAGAGACGAGTGGGGAGCAGAGAGAGGTGGGCGGGGCGGGTTGGGGGAGGTCAAGCCATAGCTAATTTTATATATGTAGTCTTGTAAATGTGTGTGTGTGTGTGTGTGTATATATGTGTTTGTGTGTGTGTGTGTAAATACACACACACACACACGCACACGTTTAGGCACAATTCACAAAGCTACACAAAAAAAGGGAGAGGTCAGATATAAAAGTGAGAGTAAAGTCTTTAGTCCTTTTTTTATGTCTGACCTGCCCCGGTTTTTGCTCCTCAAAATCTGGTCACCCTAACAGTGGAATAGCATTTAGTGGAGTAACCTAGAGTGGAGGGGTGTACAGTGTAGTGGTGTAGACTGGAGTGTCGTAAAATGGAGTGGTTTAGAGTGTAACAGAGTACAGTGTAGTGGTGTAGAGTGGAGTGGTGTAGGGTGGAGTGGGATAGAGTGGAATGGCGCATAGTGGATTAGCGTAGAGTGGAATGGCGTATAGTGGAGAGATGTAGAGTGGAGTAGAGTGTAATAGCATAGAGTGGAGTGGCGTAGAGTGGAGGGGCATAGAGTGGTGTGGCATACAGTGAAGTGTGGTAATTGTAATGAGGCAGCATAAAGATGTGTTAATGGATGCAAATGTAATGTGGCAGGAAAATAGATTATTCGGTGTAAATGCTAATTTTTGGTAGTATGTGTGAATAGTGTTAGTGTTAAAGTTATAATTTTTGATATGCTAAGGCCCATATTTGTACTCCTTTTGTGCCAAATTTGCGTCATTTTTAAAAATGCAAATTCGGCGCAAACATAACTCCATATTTATACTTTGATGTTAGACTCATCTAAAGTCAAAATATAGAAGTTTGCATGATTTTTGGGATGAGTGAACCTACCTTGCATCAATGAGATGCAAGTTAGGCGTTCCCATCCAAAAAACAGTGCTATCCCCACAGCCCCTATTTATCCCCCCATGCTAAAATGACACACAGGTGGGAGGAGTGGCTAAATAATTGTGCTAAGCTTGCTTAGCATCATTATTTAATTATTTAATGCCTGGGTCAGACCAGGTGTTAGGGGAGCTGTAGATGGATCCATTTCCATGGTTAAACACAATAGAATGGGCCCACAGGTGCCCTCCCCAAGTTCAGTAACACCCCCAACCCCACAAGAGGGACACCGGAGGATGGGTGACCCCATCCCAGGTAAGTCCAGGTACGTTTTTTTTTTTGCCAATGGGGGGCCTAATGTGGGGCCCCCTGGGCATGGCACAGGGTGCAATGGCCATGCCCAGGGGACACTTGTCCCCTGTGCTGGTCATTGGGGTGGTAGGCATGACTCCTGTCTTTCCTACGACAGGAGACATGTTTTTGGTGGTTGTGAGCCAGGAAATGGCCTCTAGTCTGGTTAGAGCCATTTTGTTTGCCTCTTACCAGGCTAGCGTCATTGTCTGATGCACAATCCCCTCCTTCCCTTCCGCCACCCCCACCTGGCTAGCGTCTTTCTTTAAGATGCTAGCCAAGGTTTAGTGCTGGAGCTATACTTTTTGGTACAAAACTGCGTTCCCACATTTGCGCCATTCAGGACTCCATCCAGGCGCCAAATTTATGGAACGGTGCAATCCGGCGCAAAGAGTGGGCTAACGTCATGGAAAATGACGTTAGCCAGGTGGGGGTGGCGGTATGGGAGAATGGCGTTTTGCACCAAAAAATGACATTAGGCTGGTTAAAGTAAAAAAAAGATGACTTTAACCAGTCTAGCATCATTTCTTGACGCAAAACCAACATTACCACATTACTCATTTCTTATAAAAAACAGGAGTCATGCCCGCCACCCCAATGGCCAGCACAGGGGACATGGATCCCCTGGCATGGCCATTGCACCGAGTGCAATGTAGGGGGGCCCATTTCAGGACCCCCAATGGCACATGAAAAAAAATGTAAAATACTTACCTTTACTTACCTATACCTTCCTGGGATGGGGTCCCCCATCCAGTGGTGTCCCTCTGGTGTGGGCGGGGGTGTTCCTGGGGTTTGGGGAGGTCACCTGTGGGCTCTTTCCATGGTGTCTGACCATGGAAATGGGTCCACAGGTCCCCTAATGCCCACCCAGACCAGGTGTTAAATAATGGCCCTAAGCAGGCTTAGCACCATTATTTAGGCCCGCTTCCCTCCCGTGCTCCATTTTTGAATGGGAGGATAAATAAGGCTCTAGGGCCTTAGAGTGATTTTTTGGATGGGAACACCTACCTTGCATCTCATTGATGCAAAGTGGGTTCACGCATCCAAAAAATGAATATGTTTTGACGTTAGACTAGTCTAGCGTCAAAATATAAATATGGAGTTATGTTTGCGCTGAATTAGCGTTAAAAAAAATGACGTTAATTTAGCTCAAACAGAGTATAAATCTGGGCCCTAATACTTACCTACATCTAAGGGTGAAACGCAGAGCACAGGCAAAGTGTACTGAAAAAAAAACATAGCTGCCTTTAACGTTTCTAAAAGCCGTCATTAGCCAATCACATTATGACTTGTCATCGCTATGTACCATGGTACTTACGCAGAATACCACAAAAAAAAAAAAAAACACAACAGATATCGCTAAGTTAAAATGGCATATAAGGTAAATATTTACCCTACTTACAGGTAGTACCCACAAGGATCATTGGCACACCATAATGTCTAATCCTACCAAATTTCATGTCAATCCGTTTAACCGGTTTCATGCGCTGCGAAATACAAAAGTCTGCGGAAAATGCATTGATGGAAAAAACATGTTTTGAGACCTTCATTTTATCTTTGCGCTGCCTTGACCAGTCACGCAAAACTTTGAATCATCTGCCAATGTAGAAGGTAGAATAGATCTGCAAAGTTTTGTGGAGATTCATCAAACGGGCACCCAGCCCCCCTCCCTTTTGGACTAATTGGCCAGGCCCCAGCAGATGGGGTCCCAGGGGCCAAGATTGCCCAGGGACGGGGCTTTGCGGCACCCCTCTCCTTTTACTAATTGGGTGGGCTCTGGAGGTTGGGGTCCTCAGGGCCATAATTGTCGTAGGGAGGGATTCTACGTGCCCCATTCCCGAGTTGCCTGCATATTAGGGGTGGGCCCACTGCAGTACAGCCAAAGGCCATGCCAGTCATGAGGGTGGGTGCCTGCAGGTTGTTGGGTGCCTCTGGGGAGGATTCTGCAGGGCCTGGCTGCAGGCTAGGCCATGTGGCCAACCCACCACCTTCGGCCATGCGAGGTGCAGGGGTAGGTTCCTTCGGATAGTTGGATGCCTACAGGGGGTTGACCACCTACAGCCAACCCCCTCCTCGCACGGCCGAAGAATATGCTGCTGTGGGTTCGATTAACGTAAGGAAATTAAATATTACTCAACCTTAAAAACATAGAAATTCACTGAAAACAACAAAGGTTACAGGGACATTATAGTTAGGAAATATGATTAAAAAACATAGAAATTCACTGAGAAAAAGTGAGGTTACTGGGACGCCATAGTTAGGTTACATTTTACAGGTACAAAACCATATAAATTCATCAGTTTTAGTTATACTTATATCCAGAATCTATAACTCATGCCCTAAGGTAACCACTATAACTTGCGCCCTCAACATGCACTGCTACTTACCCCACATATTACATCAGTAGTGACATCTTGTATGACATAATTCATAATATAACTTCAATATTTGCAGTAAAATTAGTGATGAGAAAACTGCATGGTTGAGTGAAGAGAAAGCTGTGCATGTTGGGATCACAAGTTATAGTTACCTTAGAGCACGAGTTATAGTTTCTTGAGAGATGTATAACTATAACTTTTGAATTTCTGCGGTTTTGTGCGTGTACAATTTTAACCTAACTGTAACGTCACTGTAACCTTTGTTTTTTTTTGTGAAAAAAAATACACATATATATATGCACACACATGCATCAAGAAAATACACCATACTCTGTAAACTGTCTTCGTTTTAGGAGTTTATTTTAGAGCATAACAATAACACCAAGTATATATACTTATATATAGTATATAAATTTTACCATATGGCATAGTATAGTTGACACGATGCAAATCAAGAGACTCCAGTGGAAGTGGGTTTGTTCCTCAGGATAAAGAAATCAAGCCCAGAGTGCACAGTAGTCAGTTGTAGAGAAGGAGAGTTAGAGCCACTTAGAGGAGCGAGAATTTACTCAGTCATGAGCCAGAAAAACCAAGAAACAAACACAAATAATATACATGCAGGGGAGGCTGGATGCAAACTTAAAACTAGAGAGGAGAGGAGCACACCATCGCTTGCAGTTTCCAGGCGATAAAAGGAAGCTGCAAACCCTTTTATCCTGTCACTGCTGGTATTGACCTAGGAGAGGAAACAGTCTTAGATGGTTGCCACTCTGGAAATGTCTATCTTGCTCTAGTAGACTGAGTGTTGCTATCACCTTTGATTGGATTTAATTGGAATCTCGATCCTGTCAAGTGATTTTTTGGGTCATGCACTTCCCTCCCTAGCTTCCATGCTGCTCCTGGGCACCACCACTGCCATCCACTGTGTTTGCTAAAAATAAATGCAGCCCATCATTGCAAACCAATCTGTTCCCCTGTCCACAGGTTTGCCTGTGACCTCAACCACTACATATCCAGTGAGCATATCTCCTTTGAGCCTCAGCCAGGTGAATTCTGACAGATGTAATTAATGTAATCAATATCTGCATCCACATACTAACATCTGCTGTACAGCTCAGGGTGAATGGACCTTGCCAAAGAGAGGTGAGTCAATGATATTGTTAGTTCCTCAAATATGAACACTTAAAGTGTAATTAAACAGTAGTGTAAGTGAACCTGTACAACTCTTCTTGTTTTCGGGACTTTGTCATGGTAGCACCTTCTGCTACTGTAAACTGCAAACCGCTAGGTTTAACTACTAATAGGCGCTTCTGTCCTTAGTCATTTAGGAATTTGTGATCATTGAAGTTTGTATGGTATTGTGCCAATTAGATCCACAAGAGGTTTTTAGAAAGATTGGGTCAATATTGACATTCCAGACAGCGGTCATGAATCCCACAACTTGCTCCGAATATAAATAATCAACCCTAATACTAACAGCATACATAATATGCTTGATAGTGGAATGGCACCTGAACTCCCTTTGTTTGTTTCTCTCTCTGTGCACCTGTTGGAACTGATGTTTTCTGCGTGATCATGGGAAACATGCTGTCTTTAGGTGTTTTTTGTGTTCCTCTATGTTTTCCTCCAGTGAGCTTGATAATCGTGCAAGCCCAGTGAGGTTTATCCTGTTTAAGCAACATAAGATATAAGAGGTGTCCTGTTATTCCGAGGTGGAAAGACAAAGTGCATCTTCTCTCCACATCTGGCAAGACATTGCATTCTAGAGTAGCTGATAAGACTGTGATCAGAGATAGGAACCTTGTTGGTTGTTATCTTCTTTCCAGACTGTGCAGAAGTTAGAAGTCAGAAGAAACCACTCCAGAACTGAACTGTGCAAGAAAGAAAATCTGCTTGAGGGAGAAGCTAGGCTACAATTTCCAGGAGGAGTGAGTGACTTCCAGCTAAGTACAATGCTTAGTGGTCTAAGAAGACCTCTGGGAGTAAACTGTTGGACTACACCTTCCACATAAATACATAGTTACCTCAAGTGAGCTGCCCAGGAATCATAAAGTGCTGCAGAACAACATTGGGATCCAATGGAAGAGCTGTCTCCTGCTTCTGTCGACAGCAAACCTCATTTATACTTGAAATTCCACCATGCTACTAGTTTTTGTGCCCGTTCTCATATGTACCACAACTTATCTCCCCTATCAGGAGTTTGGGGGAGTAACTAGAGGAGATCACCTTGATTTTGAAAATCGTTTTGGGTCACTTCCACATAACTTTCAATGTCTCTAGCTTTGCCCTTGCTCTTCCTGTGTCTTTACCACCATCTCTATTAGATAAAAAAAGGTCCTAGGCCCCGTTCTTAACAGTTATATATAGCGGTTAGCACTTCAACACTATAAACTGTCTTGGGTTGGCTCTCCGGCTGTGAAGATGCTAGAGATTTCAGATGTTTTTCCTATTATTTTATATGTAGTTAATTTTACTAATGTAATTAATTCCATTTCTTTTACAAAGTAAAATACTGACTGGACAATCAATTCTTATCTAAGTGTTTACTGGGCAGTAACCTCACTTCACATCCTTGAGTAAGCTTTGGCTACTCAGAACCCACTACCTTGCGTGCTTTAGCAAGGGGGTACTTAGTCATTCAATTTTCATTCAACAGCATTGTACCCCCAGGACACCAGTGGTGACTTACAGTGGTTGTCACAATTGGTGTCCAGAAATTCCAGTGCTTTAAGAAAAGGTTGTCACAGTTTCCATGGCACTTACCTGTTACTCCGTGCAACATCTATAATTCTTGGTGCAAACATCAGCAGAGGAGAAAAGTAATGGTCATATGGGAGAGGCAGTGCAGGTCTGTGCCTTACCTTGCAGGAATGCTGACTTCTGGCTCCTCTCCATGTAACTTACACGAGGGGTAGTCTACCTCTGATGCCTCACCTTCATCAATGCTATTTCCGTACCTCCAGCCAGGACAGGAAAGAAAATAGTCAGTGTCATAATAAAGGTCTCAGTGAAAGTTACATTTCAGCACTCTGGGGTCTTAGGATACCTCCAAGAGTGGATTTTCCTGTGGATGAGAAGATAAAGGGTTCCCTCTGAGGTCTGCCTGTCAAAGCAGAAAATAACAAGGGAGCTCCTTAAGTTTCTGATGGTCTGCATCTGGATGCAGGCTGGGCTGGCACAACACTATACACAGCAGCACATAATGAGGGCTGAAGTTTGCAGGCTGTGTGTTTCCAAGCTTAAGATCCAGTGGCAGTCAGTCCACCACAACCTGCAAGAGGGTGTGTTCTCCTCACTCATCCTTATCGCCTGGGGACTGGTGACACAAGATAGGCCTATGAGTACATTTCACTTTGCACTAAAAAACACAACTTTGCCTATGGACTGATTCCTCAATGCATGGGAACTCTGTCTCAAAAGTTCTGCATGTTTGGTTCTCCTCAAGGTGACTCTTAGGGCCTATAGTGTCTGAATACCTCTTGAGGTGAAACCTCCATCTGAGGGGAGCATTTTGGGGAATGTTGATGATGTCAAGTGCTCTGTCCCATTTCCTTGCCCGTGAGCTTTCTTTGTGAGGACTTTCTCGAATCTTAACCATCCCTCTGAGCATAGCCTATGAAAAAAGGGCTATCCATCCAGAAAGATACCCTGGTGGGTGAGAGATCTAATTCGTATGGAGACGGTAACAGTAATTGTACCAAAGCTTCGCCTATCCCTCTCCAGCATTAGTGCTGGCAAAACCTCTAGACTCCTCTTGAATGTGCCGATGTCAAGAAGAAAACAGCTCTGTCCTTATAACAAGCCTCAACATAGTGTATGGTATCCCTGGTGTGTTAGCGGCCCCCACCACTGTCCAGCCTAGGGCTAGCCTGCAAAGCTGGATTTTTCTTCTTCCATCGAGTGATAGAGCACAGGTCACCTTTTGGCCATGCATGCACAATGGTGAGTGATTCAATTTGATAGAGATAAGGGAAGTTGGGCCAGTACCTACGTTTCATAAAGTAAAGTGCTCTGGAAAGCATCCAAGGGGGTCCTCATAAGGAGTAAACTATGTCAAATGCATGACTGTGCCTGACATCACATTGCTGGGCGATTCATCAGGGATACAGTTGCAAACTTTAGAGACTCCTAAACATTGCCCCTGCCTGCAGTAGCTGTAACTGTGCCAAAGAATAAGAAGCCTATTATTTCCATGGTGATCCTTAGAGGAAGTGGGTATTGTATGATAGCCACTACCTTTGACTTACGAGTTAGACTTTCTAGAAACACCGAAATGACACCTCTCCGTGGGGCATATTTATGACATTTTGATGCAGGGCAACAAAGCGTGTCACCTTGCTACGCTGCCCTGCGTCAAAGGGAAAGGATAGGAATGCACGATATGTAAGCAATACAGCAAATTCCTGTTGTTTCCTCCTCAGCTGGTAACGTTTTGGCTGCCTAGTTCCAATTCTGGCACCCTTGCACCATGGTGCAAGGGTGTCTGCATTTCATGCATGATTGTTTTTGTGCAGGAAGGGGCACCTTACTGCGCAACAACAGTCCTAAAAGGGTTTTTCATCTTTCTATGTGTGCTGCAGAACGCAGCACACATGGAAAGAGGAAAAAACAGGGAGAAATAAAGACATTTCTTCTCGTTGCACATCCCCGGGTTTACACGTTCTTGTAAATCTGGGCATGCGTCAAAATCCATAGGGGCTGCATAAGAATACCCACCGCAGTGCCCATGGAATGCCTACCCAGGGTAGAATAGCGCAGTGCAGCGACTTGCGCTGCGTTGTGCTACTCCAGATTTATGAGGCCACTCAAAGCCACACACAGCAACAGAGCAATGCTCTCCTAAATATGCACTTGTGTGTTTAATTCCAGGTCTTGCGACTGGGCTGAATCCCCTTAATTTAGAGCCTGTTGATGTGTCATCATCTTGTACAGCTTGTACTGCAGTGCTCCCATTCATTGTCCCATGGATCGCAGCCAGCATCTGTTGCTTACGTTGGACTACCAGTGTGCTTGAAGGGGCAATTTCAGAAGAGCTGGTAAGAGCTGCCAATATCATAGAGGTCACACACTCAAAACTATGGCTCCTTTCCACAATATGCAATCTTTACTCCTAGAATAGCTTAGCGTAATGACAGATTGTCCACTCTCCCTAATTCACTTATGGTGATTTGATTACACTCTGTACCATTGAGCTCAGACCGATGTACTTATGACTGCAAGAAGGTACTAGTCGTAATTCTTAGTGTATTCCAGACATGTGTCTTGCCTTCATCCTGACCATTCTCTTCATTTCCTATGAGTGGTGTTCTTGGCAATGGTGCCCGGTTTATGACCTTGTTAAACTAGAAAGCTTCCCTCATCTGGCAGACAGAAGGCTGATGCTGAAGAACATAGTAATGTGTTGGGCTCCTTATCCTTTCTTGCTGTGAGCCAAGGCTACCTCTCGGACATCCCAAGGATACCACTCCCCAAACCACTAAATTGACTGTTGGGAGTTGGTGCGGTAGTAAAGATTTTAAGGTTTGAGGAATAACAGGTGTCTGAGTTGTTCTTCTCAAAGATGTAATGCAGTGTTCATAAAAACAGAGGAGGCAGATGGGGGATGCCTAGTTTTTCTTGTTAGCCCATTTCCGTACTTGCTGCCGAACCCACTTGGAATGCAGGAAGCGTTTTATCTACCATAATATTAATATGTCAGAGGAAATTCCTCCAGTAAACTTTCCTCTGGATTTAGTACTTCATCTAGACACTGACGATTTTCTTTTACCACCGAAATTTAAAGCTGATTCTTTTGGTTTTATTTTAAGAAGAGCAGTAATAAGACATCCATAAAACAAAGATATCCCCCCTTCTTTACTCCCTATACTTTATTTAGAGAGTGGTGGAATAGATGTGTTTCCAGTGTTGGGGATGCCACCGCTCTGCCTTCGGGAACAACCTTCCATCTTACCCAACAGTGCTGGAAATCGCACCCTTTCTGTTCAAGACTGCCATAAAACCATGGCCCATATTTATACTTTTTTAGTGCCGCATTTGTGTCATTTTCTGATGCAAAAGTGGCGCAAACGTACAAAATACAATTATATTTTGTAAGTTGTGCCACTTTTACTTCCAAAAATGACACAAATGTAGCACTAAAAAGTATAAATATGGGCCTATATCCCCAATGACAATCCCAAAAAGAAAAAGTCCATGAATGTCATTGGCCATGTTATTCCTGAGGACCCCTGCTTTCGGGGGCTGTCTTCTGGAGTAGCATAATGTCTTACTAGTCCAATATGCCAACATGGCATAGTGGACCTGCCATCATGTACCATTTTCCCCGGAGTGGTTACCACAATTTACATTTTGAGGAAAAATGTCTAATAGGAGGGTAGACACCTTTAAAGTAGGTACTCTGGTGTAGCTGGTGTGATAGAGGCACATTGTCCATCACATCAGGCCATGTAACTTAAAATGAGTCACCTAGGGGGTCATTCCAACCCTGGCGGTCGGTGTTAAAGCGGCGGCCAACCCGCCAACAGGCAGGCGGTAAAAAAAATGGAATTCTGACCCTGGCGGAAACCGCCAACAGAGACCGCCACTTTAGCACTCCGACCGCCACGGCGGGACAAACAAACAGCGCGGCGGTGACCGCCAACAGACAGGCGGGAGACAATGTACCGCCCACCCTATCACAACCCACCAATCCACCACCTTTTCTGGGGCGGTAGCCCCGCCGATAAAAATATGGCGGAAACAGACATTACGAACGGAAAACGCTCACCTCTACACACTCCACGAGGAATCTGGACAGCATGGAACCCGAACTACACATCCTACCAGCTATTGTCTTCCTGCTCCTCTACCAGGAGCACGAACGCCGGCGCAGAAGACAACGGTGAGTACTGCACCTACGACACAGGGGAGGGGGAGGCAAAAAATTACGGGGGGACACATACGCGACACACCCACCCTCACCCTCACCCACAACTACATACACATCAATGCAGAGCAACAACTCAGAGTGACACCCCCAAACCCCCCGGAAGAATGCAAAGACAAAATAAAATGACCATGAAATTTGAAGTATATTGTACGGCTAAGTTAAAAAATATATCAAACATCTATAACTATATATACATATGTAAATTGTCCTGTCTAAATTGGGTATCAGCCATTGTTCGTGGGCCAATGGGCCTAAACACATGGGCAAAGCCCACACAGGATACCCGACTCCAATGGAGAGAACACTGCAGGGGCATCAGATAGCAAAACTACAGGCACCTCAGGGGGAAGGGAAGGGGGGGCACCTCAGCCAGATGAGTCCACAACGCCAGATCCACGAGGGGCCTCCATGGCCACTGTTCAATCCTGGGGAGTGCAAAGCCACAGTCTCACAAGTCTCTACAGTGGCTGGATTGTCCACTGTGCCATCCTGGGGAGTGCAAAGCCACAGTCTCACAAGTCTCTACAGTGGGTGGATTGCCCACTGTGCCATCCTGGGGAGTGCAAAGCCACAGTCTCACAAGTCTCTACAGTGGGTGGATTGCCCACTGTGCCATCCTGGGGAGTGCAAAGCCACAGTCTCACAAGTGGATTACAGACTCCACTGGTTCTGGAGGAGGCATGGTGCCCAGAGTGCTTCGTGCAGCCCTGCCCAACACAGATGCGGGCCTGCCCCTTCTGCCAATGGGCCAGCGGTGCTTGAGACGGCGGTGCCCAGCGGAGCGGTGCTTGAGTTGAAGGGCCCAGCGGAGCGGTGTAGAGACGGCGGTGCCCAGCGGAGCGGTGCTTGAGTTGAAGGGCCCAGCGGAGCGGTGCAGAGACGGCGGTGCCCAGCGGAGCGGTGCTTGAGATGAAGGGCCCAGCGGAGCGGTGCAGAGACGGCGGTGCCCAGCGGAGAGGTGCTTGAGATGAAGGGCCCATCGGAGCGGTGCAGAGACGGCGGTGCCCAGCGGAGCGGTGCTTGAGATGAAGGGGCCAGCGGAGCGGTGCAGAGACGGCGGTGCCCAGCGGAGCGGTGCTTGAGTTGAAGGGCCAGCGGAGCGGTGCAGAGACGGCGGTGCCCAGCGGAGCGGTGCTTGAGATGAAGGGCCCAGCGGAGCGGTGCAGAGACGGCGGTGCCCAGCGGAGCGGTGCTTGAGATGAAGGGCGCAGCGGAGCGGTGCAGAGACGGCGGTGCCCAGCGGAGCGGTGCTTGAGATGAAGGGCCCAGCGGAGCGGTGCAGAGACGGCGGTGCCCAGCGGAGCGGTGCTTGAGATGAAGGGCCCAGCGGAGCGGTGCAGAGACGGCGGTGCCCAGCGGAGCGGTGCTTGAGTTGAAGGGCCCAGCGGAGCGGTGCAGAGACGGCGGTGCCCAGCGGAGCGGTGCTTGAGTTGAAGGGCCCAGCGGAGCGGTGCAGAGACGGCGGTGCCCAGCAGAGCGGTGCTTGAGATGAAGGGCCCAGCGGAGCAGTGCAGAGACGCCGGTGCCCAGCGGAGCGGTGCTTGAGTTGAAGGGCCCAGCAGAGCGGTTCTTGACTTGAAGGGCCCTGTTCAGCGGTTCTTGACTTGAAGGGCCCTGTTCAGCGGTGCTTGGCTTGAAGGGCCCTGTTCAGCGGTTCTTGACTTGAAGGGCCCTGTTCAGCGGTGCTTGGCTTGAAGGGCCCTGTTCAGCGGTTCTTGAGACGGCGGTGCCCTGTTCCGCGGTTTTTTACTTGAAGGGCCATGTTCAGCGGTTCTTGACTTGAAGGGCCCTGTTCAGCGGTGCTTGGCTTGAAGGGCCCTGTTCAGCGGTTCTTGACTTGAAGGGCCCTGTTCAGCGGTGCTTGGCTTGAAAGGCCCTGTTCAGCGGTTCTTGAGACGGCGGTGCCCTGTTCAGCGGTTCTTGACTTGAAGGGCCCTGTTCAGCGGTTCTTGACTTGAAGGGCCCTGTTCAGCGGTGCTTGACTTGAAGGGCCCTGTTCAGCGGTGCTTGACTTGAAGGGCCCTGTTCAGCGGTTCTTGAGACGGCGGTGCCCTAGTTCAGCGGTTCTTGACTTGAAGGGCCCTGTTCAGCGGTGCTTGGCTTGAAGGGCCCTGTTCAGCGGTTCTTGAGACGGCGGTGCCCTGTTCAGCGGTGCTTGACTTGAAGGGCCCTGTTCAGCGGTGCTTGACTTGAAGGGCCCTGTTCAGCGGTGCTTGGCTTGAAAGGCCCTGTTCAGCGGTGCTTGACATGTGTTTTCAGGTCACCAGATCCGGCCATTACATGGATTTCACTCGCCACCTGACATGTGGCTGCCGGGCCCTTCGTGCACATCTGTCTTCTCGCTTGCGGGGCCCTCCTGTGCTGCCGTCCCGGGCCCGTGGGTGTCCTCCTGCACACCTGGAATGTGGCTGGTGGGGCCCTCCTGGGCAGCTCGCCTGCTGCCGGACTTGTCAGGCTTGCTGCCCTTGCCACCCTTCCCTGCTCGTCTGTGGCCCTTTCCTCCCTTTGGCGGTGTGCCAGGTGGCACCCCACTCCCTGACGGTGCCAGGGTAGTGCTTTTGGAGCCTGCTGTCTTTGGCCTCTCGCGCCGGGCACTGGCTTTTTTTTCAGGGGGTGGGCTGGCCGTCTCTTTACTCCTAGCCGAAGTAGCTGGCCTTGAAGGTGGTGGACTCCAAAATCCTTGGACTATTGTCTTTGTAGGTCCAGGTTTTGTGGTGGCTGAGGTGCTGATTGGAGTCTTATGAGATGGAGGGGGTTGGCCAGTTGTTGGAAAGAGGTCAAGGTTGGAAAGGAAAATCAATTTAGAAAGACAGGGACGGGTAGTTGTAGTGGGTATGGGAGTGGAGGAAGAGGATGTGGTTGTAGGAGAGTGAAGTCTGGTGTCTTTGGGTGCAGGTGCTTGTGCTGGAGGCTGTCGTGAGGTGGATGGCTGTTGGGTGGGTGACTGCCTGCGTTTGTGTGGTTTGGAAGAGGGGGTGACAGACACACTGGGAGAGGACACAGGGGACGTGTAAATGGTAGTGGGGGTGGTGACTGCACGTGTGCGGAGTGTTCTGTGGGTGTGCTGGTGATGGACGTAGTGGCTGAAGATGTTGTGCATGCAAGTGTGAGTGGAGACGTCACAGGGAGGGAGGAGGGAGACGAGGAGGAGGGGGACACAGAGGAGGCAGTGGCTGTTGGCATGTCTGCATGTGGATGTTGCTTGGGTGAATGCTTGTGTGATGTGTGGTGCTTATGTCTGGATGAGCTTCCCTTGGGTGTTGAAGTGTGTGCAGGCTGGTCTGTAGGTGTGTCTGGGATAGGCAGAGGTACAGGGGAGTGGGACTGGGTTGAGGAAGTTGGAGGAGGGAGGCAGGAGACAGGGACAATGGCTGCCGTCAGTGCTGAGGCCAGAGCGTTGAACGATCGCTGATGGGCAGCCTGACCCGAATGAATGCCCTCCAGGTATGCATTACTCCGGTGCACCTCCCTTTCTACACCCTGGATGGCATTCAAAAGGGTAGACTGCCCAACAATGAGCGTCCTCAGGAGGTCAATGACCTCCTCACTGAGGGCAGCAGGGGTAACTGGGGCAGGGCCTGAGGTGTCTGGGGCGAAGGAGATGCCCACCTTCCTGGGTGAGCGGGCACGGGGCGAAGGCTGAGGGGCTGCTGGGAGGGCGGAGCTGGTGCGCTGGGTGGCGTCTGTACCTGTTGTTGCGGTGGGCACGGATGTTGCCGCCACCACAAGGGAGCTCCCTTCCGAGGACGTGTCTGTGTCGCTGGTGTCACCAAGTGTCCCCGCTGTGGAGCTCCCCTCGCCCTCCGTCTCACTGGTGAAATCTGAGTCAGTTGCATGGCCCTCCATGGCCATGTGAGATGCAGCTCCTTCGTGCTCCGATGCCACTTCTCCTCCGCCTGATGATGCTAATGCACACATGAACAGGAAGACCACCAAAAAGGGGGGGGGGTGGAGAAACAAAGACATGTTGAGTGCATGCATTGGCGACACCGTTGGCGGAGAGGACAGACACAGAAGCCCCCTGCACTACGCCGCGCACTTGGGGTACACTACTCAATCCGTGGGACATGCCCTACAAGCCTATGGACGACAGCTCCACACATAGGTGACACAGGGCCATGAATAGCTGTACTAGGCAACCTACAGAGGTGGGGGGCGGGGGCACAGGGCCATGCCTAACGGAGGGGCCTAGCCTACAGAAATCACCCTGACCTAGGGATACCCACAGCCCTCCTCCCCCACCCAGACACCTCCAATGTGCGCAAAATCAGCAGAATGTGCTTGTACTCAACCCCTTGTGTCTGCTGTGATGTCCTCACGCGCCCATCCAAATCAGGGTAGGCCATCGCCAGGATCCGGGACATCAGGGGGGTCAAGGTACGACTGGCACCCTTCCTACGTTGGGAGGCCATCCCCAGCAGAGCCTCCGCGGTCTTCCTGCTCCCGCGGCGGATGTCCTCCCACCTCTTCCGGCAGTGGGTGCCCCGTCTGTTGTGGACCCCCAGGGTCCGGACGTCCTTGGCGATGGCATGCCAAATGTCAATTTTCTGATGGGCGCTGACCTATGTGACATGTACAGGTGGAGAAAATAAAAAATCATCACCTTCTGCATGCTCGATGGGAGTGGCCCCCCATCCCCACCCTTGCCATGTGGCACATGCTCTCATCTGTCGTTTGATGCATGCCTCATTCGCTCCCCTCCCCACCATTTTTCATTCACCCCACTCAACCCAGGCATTGGCCACAAAGCATGGTCACCGTGTACTTACCTGTTGGTCTGGAGGACCGTAGAGTAGCGCATACTGGGGGAGGACCCCATCCACGAGTTTCTCCAATTCTTCAGAAGTGAAGGCAGGGGCCCTTTCCCCAGTCGCAGCAGCCATTGTCTCTTCCAGACCAAGGTCACAGCAGCACTTGCAGTATAGGTCCTCTCCTGTGGATGATCAGGTATCGAGTGATTAAGCAGATAGAAAATGGCGGTCACGCCCGCGGCGGTGCGTACCGCGGCGGGGCATACCGCGCCCACCGGCGCACATCGTCATTGGCTACTGAAAGTCATAGGGTTCAATGTTAACCAATGCGGCTTTGCGCCGCGGTCTTCGACCGCCTACTGCCACGGTGTGCCACGCCAGCGCATTGACCTCACATCCCACTGTCGCACTTCACAGGTCAGGCAGCCGCCACTTCAAGGGCCCCCATATCTTAATTTCTACTGCGTCACACATGCCTAGGCCTTGCATCAACACTCATACAAGCCATTCAATGCATTGAGAATCGTGTACTGTGCAAGCTGTGGGAACGTACCTGTGGGTTGATTGACTCTGTGCTCCATGTTGTCCTTCCTAGGCACCGTCCGCTGGGACTTGCGAGGAGATGGAGGAATCTTCCCGTGTACAGACCGCTGGTGGACCTGTCGACAATGGAAAAAAGACATGTCATACTGACATACAGGCTTGACAGAGCCACTATACAGGAACTGTGTGCCCAGCTGGAGCCAGACCTGATGTCACCCATCCGCCAACCCACAGGGATCCCCCCTCTAGTGCAGGTTCTGTCAGTACTCCATTTTTTGGCAAGGGGGTCATTTCAAACAACAGTGGCCATTTCATCAGGGATGTCTCAGCCTATGTTTTCCAAGTTGTTGTCCAGAGTGTTGTCTGCCCTGCTGAAATACATGCAGAGCTACATTGTTTTCCCTGAGGTGGGCGATTTGGCTACAGTGAAGGGTGATTTCTATGCGCTTGGACATATTCCCAACATCATTGGTGCAATTGATGGGACACATGTTGCTTTGGTCCCCCCCAGCACGAGTGAACAGGTGTACAGGAACAGAAAAAGTTATCATTCCATGAATGTCCAGGTGGTCTGTTTGGCTGACCAGTACATCTCCCATGTAAATGCCAAGTTCCCTGGGTCAGTGCATGATGCGTACATCATGCGAAATAGCAGCATCCCTTACGTGATGGAACTACTTCAGAGACACCGTGTGTGGCTAATTGGTGACTCTGGTTACCCCAACCTGTCATGGCTACTGACCCCAGTGAGGAATCCCAGGACAAGGTGCAGAGGAACGGTACAATGAGGCCCATGGGCGTACTAGGAGGGCGATCGAGCGGACCTTCGGCCTGCTGAAGGCCAGGTTTAGGTGCCTCCATATGACAGGTGGATCCCTAATGTACTCACCAAAGAAGGTGTGCCATATCATTGTGGCCTGCTGTATGCTTCACAACCTGGCTTTGCGACGCCAGGTGCCTTTCCTGCAGGAGGATGGTCCAGATGGTGGTGTTGTGGCAGCTGTGGAGCCTGCGGAGAGTGAAGAGGAGGAAGACGAAGAGGACGACACAGACAACAGGGACACAGTAATACAGCAGTATTTTCAATGACATACAGGTAAGAATCCACACCGGCATTTTACATTTACTTAAAGTCTCCTGCCTCTCTACTGTCTGAGTTTCCCCCCAGTGTATGTTAACTGAGTTGTGACTTTCCCTTCCAATTTCAGAGATGTGGGCCCCACTCCGTGACCTCTGCTTTGTTTCCCCATGGACTACAGCTGTGTGACAGTGGTATGTTGTCATCACAATGTAACTGGACATTTTGGCACGGTTCTGTGTAATACATTTGTTCAAAAATACAGGCAGACTCCAGATTATTTTTGTGCAATAAGTGTGTTTATTAAAGTGCTCAATTTTGGGTAATGGTTGCAATTCGGTGATGGGTGATGGCGGAGGAATGTCCATGGCAGAGTCCAGAATTTCAGTCTCACAGGTGCATTGTCCATATGCCTGTGGAAGGTGGAGCAGGGGCAGTTTAAGGTTGGACAGGGTGACAATGTGGGACAGTGGGATGACAATCAGGGGGTATCCTTTCTTGGCGGGGGTCCTGGCATCCTACTCTGTCTTCTTCCTAGATCTCAGGCCCTGCTTGCGGGGTGGTTCTCCTTCTGCAGGGGGTGGGGTTCTGGTGGCCTGTTGTTCTTGTGTCGGGGCCTCCTGTCCACTAGCGCCGGCGGAGGTGGTAGCCTGTTCTTGGTCCATGCTAGCGACAGGGGCCCTTTGTGGTGCCACATGGTCCCGCAATGTGCTGACAATCTGATTGAGAGCCACAACGATGGTGCCCATTGCGGAACTGATGTTTCTGAGTTCTTCCCTGAACCCCATAAACTGTTCCTCCTGCAGTACCTGGATCTCCTGGAACCTGGCCAGGACCGTCGCCATCGTCTCCTGGGAGTGGTGGTATGCTCCCATGATGGAGGATAGGGCCTCGTGGAGAGTGGGTTCCCTGGGCCTGTCCCCCCCCTGTCGCACAGTAGCCCTCCCAGTTCCCCTGTTTCCCTGGGCCTCTGTCCCCTGGACCGTGTGCCCGCTACCACTGCCCCCAGGTCCCTGTTGTTGTTGGGGTGGTGGGTTAACCTGGGTGCCCTGTAGTGGTGGACACACCGCTGATTGACGTGTCCTGGAGACAGAGGCATGGGCCCGCTGGGTGGGTGCTGTGCTGGTGTTCCCAGAGGGGGGTAGGTCTGCTGTGGCCTGTGGCTGTCTGAGGGGAACCGACTGTCCCGAGGTCTCCGATGGGCCGGGCTGGTCATCTGGGTCCAGGGAGACAGAGCTGCTGTCATCACTGTGGGCCTCTTCTGGGGGTGGAATGGACATTTCTGGACCCTCCTAGGCGGTGTCGTGGCGTTCGGGTCCTGCAGGGGTATAAGAGGATGGTTATTGCTTCTGTGTGTGCCATAGCGTGCAATGGGTGGGTGCCCGTGTACCCCAGTGCTGGCATTCCCTTGTGGGGGCTGTTGTGACGGTGGTTTGGGGGGGATGGGTATGTGCAGTGGGCATGCTTAGGTGATGGGTGTCCATGGTTTGTGGTCGCATGCAGGGCTTGGTGTTGGGATGGGTGGGTTGTGATGGTGAGACATTAGCAAGGAGGATGTGTGATGAGGGTGGGGGGGGAGGGTGGGGCTATGATTTGGCATGCCGGTGGGTGGGGGGGATGAAGTAGTTGAGATTAGACTTACCAGAGTCCATTCCTCCGCCTACTCCTGCGAGGCCCTCAGGATGCAGGATCGCCAAGACCTGTTCCTCCCATGTTGTAAATTCTGGGGGTTGAGGTGGGGGTCCGCCGCCAGTCTTCTGCACCGCGATGTTGTGTCTGGATACCATGGAACGCACCTTCCCCCGTAGGTCGTTCCACCGCTTCCTGATGTCGTCCGATTTCGTGGATGCTGACCCACAGCGTTGACCCTGTCCACTATTCTTTGCCATAGCTCCATCTTCCTGGCAATGGTGGTGTGCTGCACCTGTGTCCCGAAGAGCTGGGGCTCTACCCGAACTATTTCCTCCACCATGACCCTGAGTTCAGTGTCTGAAAACCTGGGGTGTCTTTGGGGTGCCATGGGGTGGTGTGGATGAGGTGTGGGGTGGTGTTTGTGGTGATGAGTATGGTGAGTGTGGTGGTGTGTGGTGTTTTGTGCGTGGATGTTGTGTGGGTGATGGTGTAATGTGCCTGTGAATGCTCTGTACTAGCTGGTGGTGTCTCTCTCTGGCCTTAGTCAATAAATGGTGGTCGTAGGGGTTTGTGGGTGATGTGGGTGTGTGTTTTATATTGTGTTGGGTGTGTGGGAGTGGTGTTTGTATGTGTATCAGGTGTGTGTATTTCAAAATGTCCAATGTGGCAGTGTTTTGGAGCTGTGTGTGTATTTTGACCGCGGCGGTGTGTACCGCCAATGGAATACCGCGGTTGAAAGACCGCCGCGTGGATTCGTGGGTCGGAATGGAATGGGCGTATTTCTGTTGGCGTGACGGTGGAGGTTTGGTCATCGCCAGTTTTTCGCTGGCCGTTGATGTGGCGGACTTTTGTGGATGGCGGGTTTTTGGCGGTTTGCCTGTTGCGGGTCAGAATGACCGTGGCGGTTTCCCGTGCCCGCAGCGGTGTTATGGCGGTCTTCTGACCGGCGGTAAGCGCCTTTTACCGCCGAGGTCAGAATGACCCCCCTAGTCTCTATCTTTGCAGAAGTATTATTATTCTCTTATGCCAGTCTTAGCTCTTTTAATTATGGTCTTTGATTGTGCTCTAAATTCGTCCTTGAAAGCTGTTCCATGCATGTATCACCGTTTATGTATTTGTTTATTTGTTTGTGTGCTTATATAGTGCAGTTCTTGCTTTATGAGCTTTTTATGTGGAAATGCTGTTGCTGTTCAGTCTTTTGACTAGTCTTATCTGATAAGGCCATACTTATTTTCCCTGTTGTAACAGTGTGTATAATTAAATATCCCAATCATATCTCTGTTCTCTATTCTGCACTATAGCGCTGCAGTCATTTCTTGAAAGTCTTTCAAAGTTTCTCCATCATTTTAATATCTCTAATCTTTGACTGTCCTCAGTCTCTCTTATCATTTTGGAGATGTTGCCTTCAGAACTGGATACAGTACTACGGATCACTAGCACTCCAGATCAAACCCTACTCACCAACACACTCTCTCTACCAACAAACAACCAGCTCCTTGCAAGACTCACATCTTGGGTCTTGCACCAGTACTTCTTATCTTGATGATGAGGTTTCTATATGGAAAAGGGCACAAGGCGTTTCTAAAATTGCAAAATAAAATAGCATACTTTAATCTCAGATTTGTTTTGCAGGCCTGATGTGAAGGCAACTTCTTGAAATCTGGTAATTCATTTACTTTTGCCTTTCTTTGGGTGCTTATCACAGTGTATGTACTAAATCAAAAACCTCAATCAAGGGAGATGGAAGGTTCAACTAATCAATAAACAAGTAGAAAACTGTGGTAAACCATGATGTGGAATGTCTTTAAATTTGCTGCTTTAAAATTTTAAATCCCCAGCCGTAGTCACTATGACAGTAACACAAACCACATCACCAGTCTAAAACTTGTACTTATCTTCAGGAACACAAGGATGAATCCTATGCTTCCTTCTCATGTTCCAAGCAAATCAGATCTTTGTCTATTTAGAGGGATCTCCCAAGATATCAGAGTGAACCATTTTGGCAACCCCTGAATTTCCCAAGGGCCTGAAAATTTGCCCTAGCGTTTAAATTTAGGAAAATTATTCTTCGAGTGCCCCAGCACTAGTACCATGTCTTGAAGTTCCTGAACACTGCCTATACCTGCGTGATTATGAAGTAATCACAGTAATTCTGTAGAATCAGGAGTCAAGGGTGGTATGACTCTCAGCTGACACAACAGACATCAGAGCAGAAGGATCTTGATGGGAAAGCGATGTTGAGCATCTCAAATAAGCTAATTAGATCAACCTTTGTGCCCACACTGGTTGTTTTCCTGCAGGCATTCCAATACAGTACACTAATACTGGGCCCAGACAGGACATGTAAGTCGCACACATGCCAAAGGGGCATGTTTGCGTTACATGTCAATTTTAAAAATGCATTTTTTATGCATTTTTTAAATTTGCACATGGTTACCACCAGGTTTTACTTGGTGGTAATTGTGATTCCTTAATGCCCAATTCGCATTAAGGAAAAGCTAGATACATGTGCATAAGAAATCGCAAATAAGGATTCCTTATTTGCGATTTCCTATTTAGAGAATCGCAATTTGCGATTCTATAAATAGGCTCGCAATTTTAAGGAATCGCTATTTTAGCGATTCCTTAAAATTGCATAGCGAATGCCTTTCAGACATACTGAAAGGCATTTTTGCATTTGCAAACGCCCATTCGCACCGTTTGCGAATGCAAACACGCTTGATACATCTGGCCCTTAGAAACAAATTATATTCGCAAATCTACCACAGCTGCATAAGAACTATGATCCCTTGGGCATTAAACTTGAAATGAAGGTAAAAAAGTCAGTGTGTTCGGTGAAGAAAATTATGATAAGCAATCTTGTGATATTCTTGAAATTTGTAAGTGTAAGCATAGCAAATTATTTAGCAAATTATTAGTAAGTTAAAGAGGGACATCTTTCTGGCCCATGTTTTATCTTCTGTGCTGAAGTAGGGCATGTGCATATTAATATCATACATGGACACCTCACTCTAACAGTAATGCAGTTTGATGGGATGATGGGGTGGCAATGTGCAGTTGACTGCAGATGCAAAAATGAAGGCTATACAGTCATGTAAACTTACAGGGGCTTTGGCATCCAGTTCAATACCAATAGCATTATATAAGAGGAAGCTGATTTCTGGGTTGACCTGTTGTCCCCTTTATTTAATTGCTGGATTGTTACACAGGCTGCTCTAGAGTTATTGAAAGACTCAAAACTGCATGCCCTGCAAAAGAATGAAGACCATTCCTTACCAACGAATTAACAATTTATTGATGTGTTGGATGTAAAATTTTAAATCCCCAGCCGTAGTGAACCACATCACCTCACCAGTCTAAAACTTGTACTTATCTTCAGGAACACAAGGATGAATCCTATGCTTCCTTCTCATGTTCCAAGCAAATCAGATCTTTGTCTATTTAGAGGGATCTCCCAAGATAACAGAGTGAACCATTTTGGCAACCCCTGAATTTCCCAAAGGCCTGAAAATTTGCCCTAGCATTTAAATTTAGGAAAATTATTCTTCGAGTGCCCCAGCACTAGGCCTCTGTTTGATTGCTCCTAGAGGAGTTGCAGGATTAGGCTGCAGACTTCGATCTGCTCCCATATCTTCAAACCAGCTTTCCCTCCAACTGTGGCACACAGAATATGATTCTAGCAAATTCATTACTGGTTTGTTACCACACTAATGTTTCAGGGATCACACTGTACACCTGTTGTATTGATTATAGAGCAGCTTTTGGTGGGGTTGACCAGGTACTGTGCTAGAAAAACTAGCTCAATGGTGCATTTCAAAAATTTCCCAGTGCTCTATTCAGATCTTCTAAACGAACATGTGCTACATCTTAAACTCAGTCATGGGTTTGTATTTTGGAGAAAATTTACATTAATCAGTATCTGAAAAAGAGGTCTGTTTTAACACCTCTCTTTCCAACCTGTAGGCCACCAACCTTGAAGAACATCTTGCTCACAGAACATATTTTTCTTGCTGGCACCTATTCCTCGGGCTCCTTTATTAAAGTCTGCAGACAACTTTGATCAAAAAAGCTATTAGCCTTGAAAGGACCTTGACACATATTTATCCTTTTTCCCGCAAAACTACACTAACGCTGTTTTGCGGTAAAAAGTATTTATTAAATGACGGAAGCTGGTGCTAAACTTGGGCTAGTGTCTTAGAAGAAGACGCTAGCCGGATGGCAGTGGCGGTAGGGAAGGAGGGGGTTGTGCGTCAGAAAATAACGCTAGCCTGGTTAGAGCCAAAAAATGCCTCTAACCAGACTAGCGCCATTTCCTGGCGTACAACCACCAAAAACATGATTCCTGTCTTAGGAAAGACAGGAGTCATGCCCACCGCCCCAATGGGCAGCACAGGGGACATGTCCCCAGGGCTTGGCCATTGCATCCTGTGCCATGCAGGGGGCCCCAGTATAGGGCCCCCGATGGCAAGGAAGGAGAATAAAATCAGAAATGCTTACCTGAGATGGGGTCCCCCATCCTCCGGTGTCCTTCTGGTGGAGGTGGGGGTGTTCCTGGGGCTTAGGGAGGGCACCTGTGGACCCATTCCATGGTGTTTAACCATGGAAATGGGTCTACAGGTCCTCTAACGCCTGGTCTGACCCAGGCATTAAATAATGGTGCAAAGCAAGCTTAGCACCATTTTTTAACACGTCCTCCCACCTGTGCGTCATTTTAGCACAGGGGGATAAATATGGGGCTACGGGGATAGCACCATTTTTTAGATGGGAACGCCTACCTTGCATCTCATTGACGCGAGGTTGGTGCATGCATCCAAAAAATGGTGCAAACTCCTATATTTGGATGTTAGACATGTCTAACGTAAAAATATAAATATGGAGTTAGGTGTGCGCCGAATTTGCTTAAACAAAATGACACAAATTCGGCGTAACAGGAGTATAAATATGGGCCCTTGTGCCCTCGTCGAACCTGGGTGCCGAATACTAAGGGATGTTTAGTTGCTGAGAAAATCCAATTGTAGAACATGAAAATGCCCCAAACGTATATTATTACCACAAGGTAAGCACAACATCACATGTTATTAAAAGGTCAGTAACACCACCTATAGCAACCTATGAGTGCTGTCGCTCCATGTTTTCCACAATATTGTTTACCTCTTTTAAAATCACTTACAATGACCATTAAAGTGAGAAATCCTCTAACATGTGTTTTGCTCCGGATACCGTGCTGTCTCTAGGAAACTTATTAGGGCTGGAGGTAATAAACACACAAAATCATTGTAAGGCAATCCAATGTCTAGGTACCCTCAAGAATAATACTCCTAAAATTGCAAATGCAATGCAAATTCAACAGTTTTATTCGGTTCACAAAAACAAACCATAAAACCACAAACACATAAAATACTTAAAAATAATAAAAAAATATGGATTTAAAATCATACAAGCTTCAAATATAAAAACCGCCAGGAATATAGATCATCCATGAAAGTTCAAAGTGCAGGATATGTGACCAAAGCCACACAGCATATGGGCAAAACCATAATCGATGCCATCCAGCCTCATATGGCGTCTGTAGAAGATCACACATCGGCAGCCCAGCAAGACAAAAATACAGTATCTGGACAGAAAGACTCAGGCCCATATTTATACTTTTGACTCAAAACTGTACAAAAACAGTTTTGCGTCAAAAAGTATAGCGCCGGATTGCGGCATTCCAGAGCACCAGCCAGGCACCAAATTTATGGAATTCCGCAAGCCAGCGCAAAGGGTGGGCTAGTGTCTGGGAAAATGACGCTAGCCAGGTGGGGGTGGCAGTATGGGGAAAGGGGGGCACCAAACAATTACATTAGGCTGGGCAGAGGCAAAAAATGCCTTTAACTAGCCTAGCGTCATTTCCTGACGCAAAACCATCCATACCACATGACTCCTGTCTTGATAAAAGACCGGAGTCATGCCCACCACCCAAATGGCCAGCATAAGGGACAAGGGTCACCTGGGCATGGCCATTGTACCCAGTGCCATGTAGGGGGGCCCATTTCAGGTCCCCCAATGGCACTTTAAAATAAGTTTAAAAATACTTACCTCTACTTACCCTACTTACCTGGGACGGGGTCTCCCCATCCTCTGGTGTCCCTCTGGTGTGGGTGGGAATGTTTATGGGGCTTGGGGTGGGCACCTGTGGGTTCTTTACCTGGTGTTTGACCACGGAAATGGGTCCACAGCTCCCCTAACGCCTGACCTGACCTAGGCGTCAAATAATGGCGCTAAGCAGGCTTAGTGTCAATATTTAGGCCCTCCTCCCCCCTTGCACCTTATATGCACGGGAGGATAAATGAGGTGCTAGGGGCTTTGAGTCATTTTTTGGACTGGAATGCCTACCTTGCATCTCATTGACTCAAGGTGGGTTCACGCATCCAAAAATGACTTTATCTCCAATATTTTGGCACTAGACGTGTCTAGTCTCAAAATAAAAATATGGATTTAAGTTTGCACTGAATTAGCGTAGTAAAAAATGACACTAATTCAGCCAAAAGCAAGTATAAATAGGGGCCTCAGTGCAACAAACAAACTAACAATACCATAAAAAGTAAAAAATGAATGGAAGTATCCAGATCTTACAGAGAATTGACAGAAATATACATGCGGCTAAAACAGTTTTAAGTTCCTATGCCATAGCACATGCTTAAGAAAGGTAACCACACATGCATAGACCTCATATGTAGGGGGGAGACTGTAAGAATAAAAGTTCAGGAACATGACAAGAATGTAGTGCCCCTGAAAAGTGGAATAAAAAATGTTCTGGTATAACTGCAGTACAACCCACAGTAAAACACAAAGGGGCCTATTTATAATCCCTTAGTGTCACCTCGCGCCAAGTTAACATCATTGTTTTAGACTTTAAGGTGTCCCAACGAGGCTGAAATCCCTGCGCTGTATATACAAAGTAGCGCAATGCATGCATTGCGCCACTCTGTAACCCTTTGCGCTACATTAAGCATAAGGCATAATGTATGCAAAAGGGGTGTTCCCGCGTTAGGGGGGCCTAAAACATGGTGCAAGGAAATCTATAAGATTTCCTTGTACCATTTCTTATGGCACTTTAAATGCCTGCTCAGAGCAGGCGTTAAAAGGGGGCTTCCATTCTTTAGAATGGGCCCCTATGTACTCTGCAGGATTAGCGCCAACAGTTTGGCGCTACTCCTGCAGAGTACATCAATAGAGTCACATTGAACGACGCTATTGCCCCCTACTCTGCGCCATGGTGCACCATATTGTAAATGATGGACAGAACGCTGCACAACGTCACACCCAATACAGAGATCTGGGCCTAAATCCATCATTCTTTTGCTATCCATGCCATTCCAGTTGGGACCCAGCCACTTGCAAATCAGTCTTGACCCTGTTTCCCATGGGAACAGTCCAGCCTGAACTGCCAGGCCAGGTCTTCCCTGGACTGGAAAGAGGCATCCTGTGACCGGTTTCGGAGTATCACCCCTCCTCCGCAAGGCTAGCTTGAATACAGTGGCATGGGGAGCATGGGACTCACGTCTGGGCATACCCGTCCCACTGGGGGCAACAATTGCGAAAAGAACAAGTGATGGACGGAATGCTAAACAATGTCAAACACTCACCCCCTGTACAGAGACCGGGCCTAAATCCATCGCTTTTGTCACCCTAAGCACGCCGGGTATACCCAGACATGGATCCCAGGCGCACTATGCCTCTGGATTCAAGCTAGCCTGGCTGATGATGGGTGATACCCTGAAACCAGTCCCAGGATGCTTGTTTCTGGTCCAGGGAGGACTTGGCTTGGCAGGTCAGGCTATCTGTTCCTATGCGGAACAGGGTCAAGACTGAGTTGCATATGGCAGGGTCCAAACTGGGTGGTATGGTGAAGCAAAGAATTGAATCAAACCCAGATCTGTGACTGGGGGTGAATATTTGATTGGTTCCACATTCCATCCATCATTTGTGTTTATGTGGTTTTCACAGAGCTCTCATCGCAGGGGCAAACCAGGATTGCTTTGGGATCAAAATAGCCTAAGGGGAAGGAAATCTGGCTTCTGATCTGGCACAACCTAAATCTGTTTAAAAGTACCCTATCCTTGACATTTGGGGCCATTGCCATATAAGGCTCCAAGCCAGAGGTGGTTTGTACCAGCAGGTACCCTTTATTAGTGGTCTTCCTCACCTCAGACAACTCTCTTTCCCGGCTTCTAAGTTCACTAAAGGTGTATTTAAGCCAGTTTTTGTCTCTCACTGTGATTCCACCAGGCAAGGAAAAAATGTTGTATTGACCTAGCATAATAGTGATGTCCATGATATACCTGAGCCAGGGGATGTAAAGACCCTTATCACATGCAAGGCAGTCCCTGATAGTCTTCTTATTCGGGGTGGCCTCCAGGTTTCGCCAGATGGAACACCATAGTATCAAAGGGACCAGATTAATATTGTTGGCTTCATACGGTAGACCAAGCTCCTCATGAACAGAGAAGATATATGACCTTGGTGACACACTAAGAATAGGCCTACATACTCTCTTTTCCTCATCCCTGCAAGTGTTTGACAGTTTTGTACCCCCACAGACCACAGCCATAAGCAAGGATCAGTATGCACTCCTTTTATATATATCAACAAGGAGAGCTACATGTTTGTTGCCTATTTTGGAAACCAAGCTAAAAAGATATCCTGTTGAACTGCAAAACTTCAGGCAGCGGACCTAAGACCTGTGTGAGTCAAAGGTAACCCCCAAATATGGAAAATAATGAGTTCTTCCTATATGGGTTCCCCTGAGTGCAATGCAGCGCAATTTCAGATTCTTTGGACTGCAAAGTATGACAAAAGTTTTGGCAAAATTCATGTTCAAGCCCAGGCCATCCATAAAGCTGACAAAAGAGTCCAACAAAAGTTGAAGGCCATTGAGTGCTCTGGACATTAAAACAGCATCATCTGCATATAAAAGAAAAGGGACACACTGGCCATTTACCGTCATCTAGGGCCACAACCAGTTCATCACTATACAAAAGAAATAGAATTGGGACACAGCCCTGCCAGACGCGTCGCACCAAGCCAAAACTCGAGTACACGCTCCATTCTGCCCATATGAGTTTGAGGCATTAAGGTCAAAGTGGAGAGCACATAAAAAAGACACCAAACCAGTCAAGCCCCATGAATTCCGGCATGTCCCATAATTTGGATCCGTCCACACTATTAAAAAGCTCAGGCCATATCCATAAATGCAAGGTAAAATGGGCCCCCTTGGCCACAATATATTTATTGATTAATAAAGATTAAGGAAATGCTCTTGGGTGGCCAAACCGTGTCTGAAACCGTATTGAACATCAAAAATGATATGATTATCAGTGACTTACAGCAAAATTCTGTTTAGAATAACCCTGCTAATGACTTTCCCTGAAGAACCCAGAAGAGATACGGGCCTATAACAGAAGGGGGGGTAGGGGGCATGCTCCATTTTTTAAAAATAGGGACAATTATTACAGAGCTCCACCACTTGGGCAGGCCAGTCTTGCAGGCTAGATGAGAATAGTTAGGGGCATACTTATAATGCCGTAGCCCCACCTTGCGCCACATTAATGTAATAATTTTTTTATGTTAATGTGGCCCAACGAAGCCGAAATTCCCGCACTGTATTTACCACTCTGTAACCCTTTGAGCTACATTACAATGTATACAACTGGGCGTTCCCCTGGAAAAATGGCATAAGAAAATCTATGAGATTTCCTTGCGCCATTTATGACTGCACTTTTAACTCCTGCTCAAGAGCAGGCGTTAAAAGGGGGCTTCCATTCTTTAGAATGGGGCCCTATGTACTCTGCAGAAGTAGCACCAATATTTTGGGGCTTCTCCTGCAGAGTATATCAATAGCGTCATGAGAAATGACACTATTGCCCCATCTGCTGCGCAATGGTGCGCCGTATTTTAAACACGGAGCACACATGGTGGCAGTAGGGGGGTGCTGAGGGGCGCAGGGAAAGGGGCGCTGCACTCGGTGCAGCACCACTTTCCATAAATCTGCCCCTTAGTTTGGATAGCAGCCCAGAGATCCACCTCCATGGGCAGCCAGTCTGGCTCAGGTGCCTTGTGCATGGTGCTTTCATAAATAGCTTTGGCCACTTCCAACTCTGAAAAAAAAATTGATATCCAGTGGAAAAGTGGGCATGCAAAAATCTGTCTCCCCACTGACAGGATCGGTCGTATTATAAACTTGTTTGCACTAATGTTGACACAAATAAGATTAGAGTCAGTTTTTAATAATTTGTTGTGTTTGACAGTGTGCCAAAACAGGCTAGTATTTCTGGTCCTGCAGGTAGTAACCAGTGTACACCAGACATCCTCCCTAAGTTCCGCCTTCCTCCTGCTAATAGCTGATTCATAAATTCTTCTGCAAAAGGCAACCTCGACCAGGACCTAGGGTCTTGTACTTCTTTAGCCTTCATGCAGGCCGTGTCAAAAGAAGAGTGGACAGCTGGCTTGGTGGTAGTGATGGATTTCATTAGGTAATTTTTGATGGTATGCCCCAAAGAAACAAAGGGGTCCACACTGCATGAGGAGTCATAGGTCATTCTCAAACACTCATGGAGCATGCACAGGTGTTTGACACAGAGCCTACTCTGTACATCGTTCAGATTGGCTGGCTTCCATGCTAGCAGGAGCCCATCACAGCTCGGGAGAAACCCCTTCCCTCCCCCTCCAACCTCCCCAGTTTCTCCCTCCCTGAAATGACCTAGGGACAGGGCCCTCAGGCAGGACTGAGTAATGGAAAGAGGGTTGTGATCACTAAAAATACTAGGGATGACTGCGCCATTTCCTAAGTTGCAGAGAAAGGTCCTACTAACATACCTTAAATGCAATCAGTAGTTGAAGATCCTGCCCCTTTGATTAAAGTAGGTGTTAGATGGCAGTGTGAGGCAACCCATTCAAACACATTACATACCTCATTTTCCTAGATAAACATACATTTACTTAAGATCAATGCATTCATTACTTAATTTGCTAAACATGTAAATGTGTTATAACAAGAGGCTCAACCGAAATGTGTGTATCAAAAAGGAAGTTTTGGTTTTAATACTGCCAAATACAAGATGAATCCAATTTGTGAAAAATGTGTATTTACAACGAATACCAAAGAGCAATTAAAATAGCCCTTGCATCTTTTCAAGTACAATGCACATATCCTATTTGTTGTGTGTTATTTGCTATACATCGGCGATCATTCATTCAGAGAGTTCAGACATTTCTGCTCTTTTGTTTATTCGGAGGCATAATCCATCAATTTCTTAATTTTTAATATTTACCTTCTAAGTATGTCAACGCATTCTGGTCTTTCTCTACATATGATGCTTCCTCGGGGCAATTTTCCACGGATCTTAAAATGTACAGATAAGCAGAGATGCATAGTGCTAAAGTCAGTTTAATCATTATGTTGAATTCTTCCCCGTAGGATACCTCAATTGTATTTATGTTGCTATGAAATGCCCCTCATTTCGCACCAAAAGGGAATGGCTACACCTTGATATGAGGGTTAATCAACTAGCTCATTTCACGTTCCAAATCGTCAGTGTGTCCGCCTTATGAGAGCTTCCACTCTGCAGAGCAAGAGGGCACCAGCTCATACGTCATAGTCAGGGCTATTTGAATTATACAATTCTGGGCCTGTGTGTCTCCCACATAATTGTGCATTTAATGCAGTAGCCAAATAATTGACCTTCTAATGCTTAATTTGAAGTTCAGTTGAGTCAAAAGCTACTAAAAAAGCATCACATATGGTGTTGTGCAGTGGCAGACTCTTTGCAAATGGTTGACTGGTTACCTTGCAGTTGATGACTTCTATATCCAGGTGTTAAACTGGTACTGAGGTAAGGCTCCGTCCCATGTATCAATGCATTTCAACATAGCGACAGCATTGATACAAAGCAAAAATCTATTTTACGGTCTGTAAATCTAGCCCTGTGTTTTGTGGTCTCACAGCTATTCACTTCCTGGTAGATAATCTAATTCCAGATGATGCATAAACAGAGTACTGAACAGACCCTGACCGGTGCCGTAGATGCTCTCTGAATGACAGGCCTATCAACAGCATGGAATACGGTCAACCATAATACTCCGATCCCAGGACTCATTGCCTGCGGGCTAGCAGGAACAGCTTTGGATTGGTTCTCTCTCTTTCTGAAGGACACGACCCTGAAGACCTTGTTAGAAATACATGTCTCCCTCTCAGCCTGGGACACAGGTTATTTCCCAAGGATAATCACTACCTTCCTACCTGTAGATTATATATCTACAACCTCTTATCAGATTAATCAATGTTTTATATAAAATGTACACTTATGTTGATGACACCTAACTGATTTTCCACATAACGATTGCAAAAATCTGACCTCAAGGCAATGAAAAAGTGTTGTTTCAAAGTTTAAGACTGGGTGGATAATTATTGGCTTAAAAACATCTGGATAAGACTAAAGTTGTGGTCATCACAGGCTGTCCCTCTCTCTGGTCTACCCACTTCTGGACAACTGGGGTTGGCTTTTTCCTCCTTCTAGTAAAAATGCTAAAAGTGTTGGAATCAAAATTACCTCCAGCTAAATGCCCAAGTCTCTGCTGTAATTTCCACAAGCCCATCTCATTCACAAACCCTCTATAAATATCTTTTAACATAAGAAAACAAAACAGTGGAATAATGCTGTCACGGAATGCGTGACCTTTTGCCACATAATCTGCCTTTTCTTGCTGCATGTTCGTCTACCCTAACACATAATGTGGTCCTCCCAATAGCGCTTCCCATTAATCCTGCTCCTGAGTGTCACCAAGAAAAAACAAGCTTTTGCGATGGAATTGGTCTTGCGTTTGCTCGAGTAAGAGCTATTAGAGTTGTAAACTCCTAACTGGACTTTACTTGCCACATAAATTGAAAATAGAAAAGTAAAACAGTTGACATAAGCAAGCCAATTCAAAGCATCACAGCCACCGTGAGCACGAAGAAGAGACACAAAAGGAAAAAGAAGTTTGCTCGCAGTCAAACATATCAGCAAAAGTGCAGTTGTCCATTTAACAGGGTCGACTGCCAAGGCGGTAACAAAACTGCCCCAAGGAGGGACAAAAGTAAAGCATTTACCAATGATAACAAATGATTTTTGAAAGGCAAGCCACGAGCGAGTGATAGTGATGGGTGTACGGTGGGCATGGCTAAAAGCCCACAGAGAGATTACAACACGTCAGAGCGCTTGCATGCTCGACCTGACAACCACCTCAGGAACAACACAAGCTGTTTGGACGTCATGTGATTCCAGTGTCACTTTCCGACCTTTTGACACCTCCAAATCTGCATAGAGTTGCCATTGTCATGGGCAAAAGTGATAGAGCTTCTGAACTTCCCATTTCTATTTATACAAAATCCAGGATGAAGAACTCCCTTGTTCCTGTACAAGCCGGCGCTATCCCTCTCAAACACCCACCTGAAGCCTCATGATTCCTTGGAGCTGAATTAATTAAGCTAATTTGTTAGGAAAACCGCTAAGGAGAGGTGAACACTGAAGGCCACATATACAGCTTCCTATTCCAGAATCATACAGTTCATATGGATGTATGGATGATTTTAGGAGATTCCGTATGCAAAAGCACACCACCTAAATGTGTTTCATGCATGCATTCATGGGGATAAGGATTATGCCGGAATTAAAAGAAAAAATGTCTTAAATCATAGGGTCATCTGCTGCCTAGTGTTAGAAGCTATGAGGACTCTCCCGGCCCTAAATAAAGAAAGATTATGATCTGCTCAGTCCTTCAATGTGGTCCCATTGATCACATGCACTTGACCTGTCACACAAATCCTGCTTAATTGTCTGTGATTGAGAGTGAATTACACAGGATAACTGTAGTCTTTGCCAGGTGAATTAAATGTGTTCCTTTATGGTGAATAGTAGTCAATTTGGGATTATTTAATGCACTTTTTGATGTATTTTACTCAAGACAGCCTTTAAAAACAGCAAACTATTCTAGATATCTTTTATTTCAATGTATCATCCCCTTTAAAGTTCATTTTCGAAAATGTCAGATGATCAGATCCTGACACGAGATGTCAGATCAGGAACACGAAAGTGCAACTCTAGCGCATGGTAATTTCACAGATATGCAAAACATCTGTGAAGTTAGCTGTTGCTAACTTCGTGGAATTGTTTTTCAAACTTTTATAACTTCCCAAAGCTGGCAATTTGTTAAAGAAAGTGAGTTAAAAAATCTCTAAGAATAGTTTTGTAGGAAAAAGATCAGGAACTACTTTAACATGCAAGACAAAATTGCCACAATTTTTTTTTATGGTGAGAGGCTTCACAGAGTGGCGAAGTTTTGCCAAGATGATTAACTTTCCAATTTCAGGAAATTGCAAACCTAGTCATATTTGGAAAACAGCATCAGTGCGATTATATTTCTGGCGCCCCAAAGCTTCTTTTTTGGTTCTATATTTTAGGGTAATGTTATGTTATGCAGATTTTACACTATCGCCCAGGAGGCTATCCTAGTGATGAGCAGATGTGAGTCTAGCCACATCTAGGGCCTAGTGAGACTACTTGAATGGCCAGGTCATCAGCTTCTCTTCAGAACTGAACAAGTCAAGAAGAGGCTCTTATGTGGAGTTGCAGGTTGTTCCACCCTTTAGGAGTGATGTAGAAGAAAGCTTGACCTCTGGATCGCGTTTTCTGAATGCATGTGATGTGTACAAACAATTAGGAGTCCGGACGAGTTGAGTTGTCTGGAAGGTTTGTGTAAGCAGTTGCGATTGTTGAGGTAAACTGGGCTAGTGTTATGTAGTGTCTTGAAAGTGTAGGTGAGGAGTTTGAATTCTGCTTATTTGTGTATGGAGAGCCAGTGGAGCTCTTTCAGGTGTAGTGTGACGTGAGTGTGGTATAGGAGGTTGTAGGTGAGTTTTTGTTGATTCTGACATAGAGGGTCTTCCCCTAGTCAAGCTTGCTTCTGACAAGGGCGTGTGTGGTGGTTATCTGGGTGCTAACAGGGACAATTTGAAAAAATTCCTCAGCATCTTCATGGTATAGAAGCATGAAGCTGTAAAGATGTTGAATTGGGTGGTTGAGGTTGATGATGATTATCCTGAGGTTTTTGGCGTGGTTGTTGGGAATGGGTGTCAGTCCTAGTTCTGTTGGCCACTGTAGGAAGTTGGCTCTGTATGTGCTATTTCAAAGTAAGGAATAGCATGCACAGAGTCCAAGGGTTCCCCTTAGAGGTAAAATAGTGGTAAAAATAGATAATACTAATGCTCTATTTTGTGGTAGTGTGGTCGAGCAGTAGGCTTATCCAAGGAGTAGTGTTAAGCATTTGTTGTACATACACATAGACAATAAATGAGGTACACACACTCAGAGACAAATCCAGCCAATAGGTTTTGTTATAGAAAAATATCTTTTCTTAGTTTATTTTAAGAACCACAGGTTCAAATTTAACATGTAATATCTTGTTTGAAAGGTATTGCAGGTAAGTACATTAGGAACTTTGAATCATTTCAATTGCATGTATACTTTTCAAGTTATTGACAAATAGCTATTTCAAAAGTGGACACAGTGCAATTTTCACAGTTCCTGGGGGAGGTAAGTTTTTGTTAGTTTTACCAGGTAAGTGAGACACTTACAGGGTTCAGTTCTTGGTCCAAGGTAGCCCACCGTTGGGGGTTCAGAGCAACCCCAAAGTTACCACACCAGCAGCTCAGGGCCGGTCAGGTGCAGAGTTCAAAGTGGTGCCCAAAACGCATAGGCTAGAATGGAGAGAAGGGGGTGCCCCGGTTCCGGTCTGCTTGCAGGTAAGTACCCGCGTCTTCGGAGGGCAGACCAGGGGGGTTTTGTAGGGCACCGGGGGGGACACAAGCCCACACAGAAATTTCACCCTCAGCAGCGCGGGGGCGGCCGGGTGCAGTGTAGAAACAAGCGTCGGGTTTGCAATGTTAGTCTATGAGAGATCAACGGATCTCTTCAGCGCTGCAGGCAGGCAAGGGGGGGGCTTCCTCGGGGAAACCTCCACTTGGGCAAGGGAGAGGGACTCCTGGGGGTCACTTCTCCAGTGAAAGTCCGGTCCTTCAGGTCCTGGGGGCTGCGGGTGCAGGGTCTTTTCCAGGCGTCGGGACTTAGGTTTCAGAGAGTCGCGGTCAGGGGAAGCCTCGGGATTCCCTCTGTAGGCGGCGCTGTGGGGGCTCAGGGGGGACAGGTTTTGGTACTCACAGTCGTAGAGTAGTCCGGGGGTCCTCCCTGAGGTGTTGGTTCTCCACCAGCCGAGTCGGGGTCGCCGGGTGCAGTGTTGCAAGTCTCACGCTTCTTGTGGGGAGATGCAGGGTTCTTTAAAGCTGCTTCTTGAAACAAAGTTGCAGTCTTTTTGGAGCAGGTCCGCTGTCCTCGGGAGTTTCTTGTCGTCGTCGAAGCAGGGCAGTCCTCAGAGGATTCAGAGGTCGCTGGTCCCTTTGGAAGGCGTCGCTGGAGCAGAGTTCTTTGGAAGGCAGGAGACAGGCCGGTGAGTTTCTGGAGCCAAGGCAGTTGTCTTCTGGTCTTCCTCTGCAGGGGTTTTCAGCTAGGCAGTCCTTCTTCTTGTTGTTGCAGGAATCTAATTTTCTAGGGTTCAGGGTAGCCCTTAAATACTAAATTTAAGGGCGTGTTTAGGTCTGGGGGGTGAGTAGCCAATGGCTACTAGCCCTGAGGGTGGGTACACCCTCTTTGTGCCTCCTCCCAAGGGGAGGGGGTCACAATCCTAACCCTATTGGGGGAATCCTCCATCTGCAAGATGGAGGATTTCTAAAAGTTAGAGTCACCTCAGCTCAGGACACCTTAGGGGCTGTCCTGACTGGCCAGTGACTCCTCCTTGTTATTCTCATTATTTTCTCCGGCCTTGCCGCCAAAAGTGGGGGCCGGGCCGGAGGGGGCGGGCAACTCCACTAGCTGGAGTGTCCTGCGGTGCTGTGACAAAGGGGTGAGCCTTTGAGGCTCACCGCCAGGTGTTACAGCTCCTGCCTGGGGGAGGTGTTAGCATCCCCACCCAGTGCAGGCTTTGTTACTGGCCTCAGAGTGACAAAGGCACTCTCCCCATGGGGCCAGCAACATGTCTCTAGTGTGGCAGGCTGCTGGAACTAGTCAGCCTACACAGATAGTCGGTTAAGTTTCAGGGGGCACCTCTAAGGTGCCCTCTGGGGTGTATTTTGCAATAAAATGTACACTGGCATCAGTGTGCATTTATTGTGCTGAGAAGTTTGATACCAAACTTCCCAGTTTTCAGTGTAGCCATTATGGTGCTGTGGAGTTCGTGTAAAACAGACTCCCAGACCATATACTCTTATGGCTACCCTGCACTTACAATGTCTAAGGTTTTGTTTAGACACTGTAGGGGTACTATGCTCCTGCACTGGTACCCTCACCTATGGTATAGTGCACCCTGCCTTAGGGCTGTAAGGTCTGCTAGAGGGGTGTCTTACCTATACTGCATAGGCAGTGAGAGGCTGGCATGGCACCCTGAGGGGAGTGCCATGTCGACTTACTCGTTTTGTCCTCACTAGCACACACAAGCTGGCAAGCAGTGTGTCTGTGCTGAGTGAGAGGTCTCCAGGGTGGCATAAGACATGCTGCAGCCCTTAGAGACCTTCCTTGGCATCAGGGCCCTTGGTACTAGAAGTACCAGTTACAAGGGACTTATCTGGATGCCAGGGTCTGCCAATTGTGGATACAAAAGTACAGGTTAGGGAAAAAACACTGGTCCGGGGGCCTGGTTAGCAAGCCTCAGCACACTTTCAATTGTAAACATAGCATCAGCAAAGGCAAAAAGTGAGGGGGCAACCATGCCAAGGAGGCATTTCCTTACACAACCCCCCCCCAAACGAAAGAGGATGAGACTAACCTTTCTCAAGAGAGTCTTCATTTTCTAAGTGGAAGAACCTGGAAAGGCCATCTGCATTGGCATGGGCAGTCCCAGGTCTGTGTTCCACTATAAAGTCCATTCCCTGTAGGGAGATGGACCACCTCAACAGTTTAGGATTTTCACCTTTCATTTGCATCAGCCATTTGAGAGGTCTGTGGTCAGTTTGAACTAGGAAGTGAGTCCCAAAGAGGTATGGTCTCAGCTTCTTCAGGGACCAAACCACAGCAAAGGCCTCCCTCTCAATGGCACTCCAACGCTGCTCCCTGGGGAGTAACCTCCTGCTAATGAAAGCAACAGGCTGGTCAAGGTCATCATCATTTGTTTGGGACAAAACTGCCCCTATCCCATGTTCAGAGGCATCTGTCTGCACAATGAACTGCTTAGAATAATCTGGAGCTTTTAGAACTGGTGCTGAGCACATTGCTTGTTTCAGGGTGTCAAAGGCCTGTTGGCATTCCACAGTCCAGTTTACTTTCTTGGGCATTTTCTTGGAGGTGAGTTCAGTGAGGGCTGTCACAATGGATCCATATCCCTTCACAAACCTCCTGTAATACCCAGTCAAGCCAAGGAATGCCCTGACTTGAGTCTGGGTTTTTGGAGCTACCCAGTCCAGAATAGTCTGGATCTTGGGTTGGAGTGGCTGAACTTGGCCTCCACCTACAAGGTGGCCCAAGTAAACCACAGTTCCCTGCCCTATCTGGCATTTGGATGCCTTGATAGAGAGGCCTGCAGATTGCAGAGCCTTCAAAACCTTCTTCAGGTGGACCAGGTGATCCTGCCAGGTGGAGCTAAAGACAGCAATATCATCAAGATAAGCTGTGCTAAAGGACTCCAAGCCAGCAAGGACTTGATTCACCAACCTTTGGAAGGTGGCAGGGGCATTCTTTAAACCAAAGGGCATAACAGTAAACTGATAATGCCCATCAGGTGTGGAGAATGCTGTTTTCTCTTTTGCTCCAGGTGCCATTTTTATTTGCCCGTACCCTGCTGTCAAGTCAAAGGTACTTAAGAATTTGGCAGCACCTAATTTATCTATGAGCTCATCAGCTCTAGGAATTGGATGAGCATCTGTCTTGGTGACAGAATTGAGCCCTCTGTAATCCACACAAAACCTCATATCTTTCTTTCCATCTTTGGTGTGAGGTTTGGGGACTAAGACCACTGGGCTAGCCCAGGGGCTGTCAGAGCTCTCAATTACTCCCAATTCTAGCATCTTGTGGACTTCCACCTTGATGCTTTCCTTAACATGGTCAGACTGTCTAAAGATTTTGTTTTTGACAGGCATGCTGTCTCCTGTGTCCACATCATGGGTACACAGGTGTGTCTGACCAGGGGTTAAGGAGAAGAGTTCAGGAAACTGTTGTAGGACTCTCCTACAATCAGCTTGCTGTTGGCCAGAGAGGGTGTCTGAGTAGATCACTCCATCTACTGAGCCATCTTTTGGGTCTGATGACAGAAGATCGGGAGAGGTTCACTCTCTGCCTCCTGATCCTCATCTGTTACCATCAACAGATTCACATCAGCCCTGTCATGGAAGAGCTTAAGGCGGTTCACATGGATCACCCTCTTGGGGCTCCTGCTTGTGCCCAGGTCCACCAGGTAGGTCACCTGACTCTTCCTTTCTAGCACTGGGTAAGGGCCACTCCATTTGTCCTGGAGTGCCCTGGGAGCCACAGGCTCCAGAACCCAGACTTTCTGCCCTGGTTGGAACTCCACCAGTGCAGCCTTTTGGTCATACCAAAACTTCTGGAGCTGTTGGCTGGCCTCAAGGTTTTTGGTTGCCTTTTCCATGTACTCTGCCATTCTAGAGCGAAGGCCAAGTACATAGTCCACTATGTCTTGTTTAGGCTCATGAAGAGGTCTCTCCCAGCCTTCTTTAACAAGAGCAAGTGGTCCCCTTACAGGGTGGCCAAACAGAAGTTCAAAGGGTGAGAATCCTACTCCCTTCTGTGGCACCTCTCTGTAAGCAAAAAGCAGACATGGCAAGAGGACATCCCATCTCCTTTTGAGTTTTTCTGGGAGCCCCATGATCATGCCTTTTAATGTCTTGTTGAATCTCTCAACTAAGCCATTAGTTTGTGGATGGTATGGTGTAGTGAATTTGTAAGTCACTCCACACTCATTCCACATGTGTTTTAGGTATGCTGACATGAAGTTGGTACCTCTGTCAGACACCACCTCCTTAGGGAAACCCACTCTGGTAAAGATACCAATGAGGGCCTTGGCTACTGCAGGGGCAGTAGTCGACCTAAGGGGAATAGCTTCAGGATACCTAGTAGCATGATCCACTACTACTAGGATGTACATATTTCCTGAGGCTGTGGGAGGTTCCAGTGGACCAACTATGTCCACACCCACTCTTTCAAAGGGGACCCCCACCACTGGAAGTGGAATGAGGGGGGCCTTTGGGTGCCCACCTGTCTTACCACTGGATTGACAGGTGGGGCAGGAGAAGCAAAACTCCTTAACCTTCTGGGACATATTGGGCCAGTAGAAGTGGTTGACTAACCTCTCCCACGTCTTGGTTTGTCCCAAATGCCCAGCAAGGGGAATATCATGGGCTAAGGTCAGAATAAACTCTCTGAACGACTGAGGCACTACCACTCTCCTAGTGGCCCCAGGTTTGGGGTCTCTGGCCTCAGAGTACAGGAGTCCATCTTCCCAATAGACCCTATGTGTTCCATTTTTCTTGCCCTTGGACTCTTCTGCAGCTTGCTGCCTAAGGCCTTCAAGAGAGGGACAGGTTTCTTGTCCCTTACACAGCTCCTCCCTTGAGGGTCCCCCTGGGCCTAAGAGCTCAACCTGATAAGGTTCAAGCTCCAAAGGCTCAGTTCCCTCAGAGGGCAGAACTTCTTCCTGAGAAGAGAGGTTCTCTTTTTCTGACTGTGTGGCAGTTGGTTTCCCAACTGACTTTCCTTTTCTCTTGGTAGGCTGGGCCATTTTTCCAGACTCCAGCTCTACTTTTTCACCCTGTGCCTTGCATTGTGCTCTTGTTTTTACACACACCAGTTCAGGGATACCCAGCATGGCTGCATGGGTTTTTAGTTCTACCTCAGCCCATGCTGAGGACTCCAGGTCATTTCCAAGCAGACAGTCTACTGGGATGTTTGAGGAGACCACCACCTGTTTCAGGCCATTGACCCCTCCCCATTCTAAAGTTACCATTGCCATGGGATGTGCTTTAGTTTGATTGTCAGCATTGGTGACTGTATAAGTTTTTCCAGTCAGGTATTGGCCAGGGGAAACCAGTTTCTCTGTCACCATGGTGACACTGGCACCTGTATCCCTCAGGCCCTCTACACTTGTCCCATTAATAAAGAGCTGCTGCCTGTATTTTTGCATGTTAGGAGGCCAGGCAGCTAGTGTGGCTAAATCCACCCCACCCTCAGAGACTAGAGTAGCTTCAGTGTGGACCCTGATTTGCTCTGGGCACACTGTTGATCCCACTTGGAGACTAGCCATTCCAGTGTTACCTGGATTGGAGTTTGGAGTGGAACTTTTCTTGGGACAGGCCTTGTCTCCAGTTTGGTGTCCAGACTGACTACAGTTTCGACACCAGGCCTTTTTGGGATCAAAGTTTTTACCCTTGTACCCAGGATTGTTTTGTGAAGAGGCTCTGGGCCCACCCTCCTGTGCAGGTTTTTGGGGGCCTGTAGAAGACTCTTGACTATTTTTATTTTTGGCTGTCTCACCACCTTTCCCCTGGGGAGGTTTTGTGACCCCTTTCTTTTGGTCACCCCCTGTGGAAGTTTTGGACACCCTTGTCTTGACCCAATGGTCCGCCTTCTTTCCCAATTCTTGGGGAGAAATTGGTCCTAGGTCTACCAGATGCTGATGCAGTTTATCATTGAAACAATTACTTAACAGGTGTTCTTTCACAAATAAATTGTACAGCCCATCATAATTACTTACACCACTGCCTTGAATCCAACCATCTAGTGTTTTTACTGAGTAGTCTACAAAGTCAACCCAGGTCTGGCTCGAGGATTTTTGAGCCCCCCTGAATCTAATCCTATACTCCTCAGTGGAGAATCCAAAGCCCTCAATCAGGGTACCCTTCATGAGGTCATAAGATTCTGCATCTTTTCCAGAGAGTGTGAGGAGTCTATCCCTACACTTTCCTGTGAACATTTCCCAAAGGAGAGCACCCCAGTGAGATTTGTTCACTTTTCTGGTTACACAAGCCCTCTCAAAAGCTGTGAACCATTTGGTGATGTCATCACCATCTTCATATTTAGTTACAATCCCTTTAGGGATTTTCAACATGTCAGGAGAATCTCTGACCCTATTTATGTTGCTGCCACCATTGATGGGTCCTAGGCCCATCTCTTGTCTTTCCCTCTCTATGGCTAGGATCTGTCTTTCCAAAGCCAATCTTTTGGCCATCCTGGCTAACTGGATGTCCTCTTCACTGGGGTTATCCTCAGTGATTTCAGAGTTGTTGGTCCCTCCTGTGAGGGAACCAGCATCTCTGACTATTATTTGTGGAGTCAGGGCTTGAGTAGCCCTGCTCTCCCTAAGTAGGACTGGAGGGGGGGAATTTCCCTCCAAGTCACTATCTTCATCCTCTGAGTTGCCACCCTCAGAGGGGTTGGCCTTTTCAAACTCTGCCAAAAGCTCCTGGAGCTGTACTTTGGTAGGTTTGGGGCCCATTGTTATTTTCTTTAGTTTACAGAGTGACCTTAGCTCTCTCATCTGTAGATGGAGGTAAGGTGTGGTGTCGAGTTCCACCACAGTCACATCTGTGCTAGACATTTTGCTTCTAAAAGTTGGAATACTTTTTAAGAATCTACAACTAGTTCTAGGTTCTAATTCAAACTTTTACAAACTTTTAAACTCTAAAAGAAATGCTAAACAGGATCTAACACAAGGCCCTAGCAGGTCTTTTAAGAATTTAGAAAACTTTTCAAATTGCAAAAATCAATTTCTAATGACAATTTTGGAATTTGTCGTGTGATCAGGTATTGGCTGAGTAGTCCAGCAAATGCAAAGTCTTGTACCCCACCGCTGATCCACCAATGTAGGAAGTTGGCTCTGTATGTGCTATTTCAAAGTAAGGAATAGCATGCACAGAGTCCAAGGGTTCCCCTTAGAGGTAAAATAGTGGTAAAAATAGATAATACTAATGCTCTATTTTGTGGTAGTGTGGTCGAGCAGTAGGCTTATCCAAGGAGTAGTGTTAAGCATTTGTTGTACATACACATAGACAATAAATGAGGTACACACACTCAGAGACAAATCCAGCCAATAGGTTTTGTTATAGAAAAATATCTTTTCTTAGTTTATTTTAAGAACCACAGGTTCAAATTTAACATGTAATATCTTGTTTGAAAGGTATTGCAGGTAAGTACATTAGGAACTTTGAATCATTTCAATTGCATGTATACTTTTCAAGTTATTGACAAATAGCTATTTCAAAAGTGGACACAGTGCAATTTTCACAGTTCCTGGGGGAGGTAAGTTTTTGTTAGTTTTACCAGGTAAGTGAGACACTTACAGGGTTCAGTTCTTGGTCCAAGGTAGCCCACCGTTGGGGGTTCAGAGCAACCCCAAAGTTACCACACCAGCAGCTCAGGGCCGGTCAGGTGCAGAGTTCAAAGTGGTGCCCAAAACGCATAGGCTAGAATGGAGAGAAGGGGGTGCCCCGGTTCCGGTCTGCTTGCAGGTAAGTACCCGCGTCTTCGGAGGGCAGACCAGGGGGGTTTTGTAGGGCACCGGGGGGGACACAAGCCCACACAGAAATTTCACCCTCAGCAGCGCGGGGGCGGCCGGGTGCAGTGTAGAAACAAGCGTCGGGTTTGCAATGTTAGTCTATGAGAGATCAACGGATCTCTTCAGCGCTGCAGGCAGGCAAGGGGGGGGCTTCCTCGGGGAAACCTCCACTTGGGCAAGGGAGAGGGACTCCTGGGGGTCACTTCTCCAGTGAAAGTCCGGTCCTTCAGGTCCTGGGGGCTGCGGGTGCAGGGTCTTTTCCAGGCGTCGGGACTTAGGTTTCAGAGAGTCGCAGTCAGGGGAAGCCTCGGGATTCCCTCTGCAGGCGGCGCTGTGGGGGCTCAGGGGGGACAGGTTTTGGTACTCACAGTCGTAGAGTAGTCCGGGGGTCCTCCCTGAGGTGTTGGTTCTCCACCAGCCGAGTCGGGGTCGCCGGGTGCAGTGTTGCAAGTCTCACGCTTCTTGCGGGGAGATGCAGGGTTCTTTAAAGCTGCTTCTTGAAACAAAGTTGCAGTCTTTTTGGAGCAGGTCCGCTGTCCTCGGGAGTTTCTTGTCGTCGTCGAAGCAGGGCAGTCCTCAGAGGATTCAGAGGTCGCTGGTCCCTTTGGAAGGCGTCGCTGGAGCAGAGTTCTTTGGAAGGCAGGAGACAGGCCGGTGAGTTTCTGGAGCCAAGGCAGTTGTTGTCTTCTGGTCTTCCTCTGCAGGGGTTTTCAGCTAGGCAGTCCTTCTTCTTGTTGTTGCAGGAATCTAATTTTCTAGGGTTCAGGGTAGCCCTTAAATACTAAATTTAAGGGCGTGTTTAGGTCTGGGGGGTGAGTAGCCAATGGCTACTAGCCCTGAGGGTGGGTACACCCTCTTTGTGCCTCCTCCCAAGGGGAGGGGGTCACAATCCTAACCCTATTGGGGGAATCCTCCATCTGCAAGATGGAGGATTTCTAAAAGTTAGAGTCACCTCAGCTCAGGACACCTTAGGGGCTGTCCTGACTGGCCAGTGACTCCTCCTTGTTATTCTCATTATTTTCTCCGGCCTTGCCGCCAAAAGTGGGGGCCGGGCCGGAGGGGGCGGGCAACTCCACTAGCTGGAGTGTCCTGCGGTGCTGTGACAAAGGGGTGAGCCTTTGAGGCTCACCGCCAGGTGTTACAGCTCCTGCCTGGGGGAGGTGTTAGCATCCCCACCCAGTGCAGGCTTTGTTACTGGCCTCAGAGTGACAAAGGCACTCTCCCCATGGGGCCAGCAACATGTCTCTAGTGTGGCAGGCTGCTGGAACTAGTCAGCCTACACAGATAGTCGGTTAAGTTTCAGGGGGCACCTCTAAGGTGCCCTCTGGGGTGTATTTTGCAATAAAATGTACACTGGCATCAGTGTGCATTTATTGTGCTGAGAAGTTTGATACCAAACTTCCCAGTTTTCAGTGTAGCCATTATGGTGCTGTGGAGTTCGTGTAAAACAGACTCCCAGACCATATACTCTTATGGCTACCCTGCACTTACAATGTCTAAGGTTTTGTTTAGACACTGTAGGGGTACTATGCTCCTGCACTGGTACCCTCACCTATGGTATAGTGCACCCTGCCTTAGGGCTGTAAGGCCTGCTAGAGGGGTGTCTTACCTATACTGCATAGGCAGTGAGAGGCTGGCATGGCACCCTGAGGGGAGTGCCATGTCGACTTACTCGTTTTGTCCTCACTAGCACACACAAGCTGGCAAGCAGTGTGTCTGTGCTGAGTGAGAGGTCTCCAGGGTGGCATAAGACATGCTGCAGCCCTTAGAGACCTTCCTTGGCATCAGGGCCCTTGGTACTAGAAGTACCAGTTACAAGGGACTTATCTGGATGCCAGGGTCTGCCAATTGTGGATACAAAAGTACAGGTTAGGGAAAGAACACTGGTGCTGGGGCCTGGTTAGCAAGCCTCAGCACACTTTCAATTGTAAACATAGCATCAGCAAAGGCAAAAAGTCAGGGGGCATCCATGCCAAGGAGGCATTTCCTTACAGCCACAAAGTAGAGTCCAGCAGTAAAGTGCTCTTCCCAAAGATCATAATTTTGGTCTTGTTGTCATTGCGCTTCTGACAGTTTGTCTTCATCCAGTTGGCAAATTCAGTCATGTAGGCCTTGAATCTATCTAGGTACTGGCCATCATGTCCAAGAGGGGTAGAATGAGTTGCATGTCTCCGGGGTAGTAGCAGACATTGACATTGTGAGGGTAGATGGTGCTAGCTATGGGGACCATGTATGCATTGAAAAGGATTGGGCTCAGGAAAGATTGTTGCATAGCTGCAGATGAGGTTATGGGCGTCTAAGGTGTACGGTTTCAAGCTGCCTGACTGCATCTTTGTAGTCAGGAAGGAGCAGATCAATCAGAGTGCATGTCCTTGGAGTATGTTCTTGTGTAGGGGTTGGAAGAGGATGGGGAACAAGACCTTGTCAAATACTGCAGAGAAGTCCAGGAGGATGGGGGCTGTTGTGTATTTTCTGTCCTTAGTCATCTGTGGCTACAGTGAGGGCAGTTTCCATGCTGTGGTTGGGTCTGAAACCAGACTGAGTGGTGTTGAGAAGTTGGTGGCCTTTGATGTATTCAGTAAGGCATCTGTTGATGATTTTCACTAAGACCCTGGTAGTGAATATTAGCATGGAGATTGGTCTGTAGTTGGTGAGCATTGAAGGTTCCTTGGACAGTTACTTCAGCAGCAGAAGACAGTTCCATGTTTCCAGCCTCTGGGAAGGTCACGAAAGAGGTGGAGACAATCAAAATGGTTGTGAGCATGACACTGATGGGTTGAAGTTCTATAAAGTAGGAGTACAGAGTACAGTGGTCCGATGGAGCCAGAGTGAACAGACTTCATGGTGGCAACAGTATCTTCTAGGGTGATGATGGGCCAGGTGGTTAGCTTTGGTTCTTTGAGCCCTGTTGGATCCGGTTGCTGTTGATTTTGTTGCTGAAGAATTGAGAAAGAATGTTGCAGAAGTCCTGTGAGGGAGTAATTGAGTTGGAGGTGGCTACTGGTGAGGTGAACTCATTCACAATGGTGAAGATGTCTTTGCTTCTCTTTGTTCTGGCATCGATGCAGTCTGCCAGTGGTCTGGATCATTTGGTGGTAGTGTCTCAGGGCGGATTGTAACATGCTCCTGTTTCCATTGCATTGGCTCATACTCCATTTGTGCTCCATTTGTTTTCAGTAGGGTTTCATTATTCTGTGTTCCTCTGTGTACCAACTTACCTGGCATTACCTGGGAGTCAGCGCAGGAGGTGACCCAATTATTGAAATTCCTGATGGCTTTGTGGAGGTTGTTGCTGTGTTCAGATCAGTGGGAATTGAGAGCAGTGTTCCAGTTCTTGTCAGTGATGCTGTTCTAAATTTGGTGGGCTGGTCTGGAGGTGTTACTTGCTGTGCACATATTACTGTACAAAGAGATAAATTGTTTATAATGACATATTTGTAAAGGTTTGCAAACGTTGTCCAATTATGTCCTGGATGCAAGATTTAGGGAGGATATAGAGTTTGGTGGATGTTAGAGTACGTGCCAAATTTTGGACAAAGTCCATTTCTACAAAACTCTAGATAACGCCTTGAGATTGACTTGGACCTTACCCAATTCTTATAAATTTTATGTAGAAATGGAGCAGAACATCTGGATTTCGGTGCCTACCATCCCAAAATCAGCATGTCCTGGTATTTTCAAATCATTTTTCCCCTCTTTTAAATATTGGCAGGTTCGACCTGCTGAAATTTATTCTAGAGATACATATTGTATGTCAACCAATAACTAATATGCGCAACTCATAATTCTGATATGAGGAGTAAAAAGAGTTACAGTACACATCAAATTTATATAGGCTACTTGTAATGTGGGCCTTAGTGTTCAAATGATCATAGTTGAGTAATTGAAAGCAGTAAGCTTTAGGTCATGTTACAAGCACTTAGAAATACCTGTAGGCCGAAGCATGTGGAGAAAGAGACTGACTTTTCTATAACAGAAATAGTTGTAGATCCTTCCTCACTAGATCACTAGAAGGGAGTGAGGATAGCCTTTGCTATATGCACAGGAACACCAGACTTTCGGAACATAGCAGGTTATTGCTTGTTTGCTAGTCTTTTCCATATGGGATGTCTGGGTTTCTTTTTTGGGGGATATTGGGTTAAAGGGCTGCCTTTTGACCGCCTAAGATCAAAAGTTTGTTGGCGAGATTGTTTTACTCAATGGTTTTGAAAGCTTTATAATTATTACAACATTTTTTCAAATTTAAGGCAGGCTTTCAAGGTCAGCCGTCATGGAGTGGTAATGACATGCTTGGTGACATTTGTAGTGGCTGTTGATTTGGTTCATGATGGTATAAATGACTTCTTTCAGAGTAGCTTTGGTGGAATTGTGTGCTCTTTTCAGTAGGGCATGTTCCTCAACCCTATGTGTGCAGACTTAAAGCCTTCTTCATTGAAGCAAACACTGGTGGGAGGGACAAAGTATTTTACCATACCTGGCAAATGTTTGGTCCTTGAACATCAAAGTTCACAGTAGAAGCTTGCTACCTTGAGCAGTATGCTTTTGTGTGGGCTGACTCCTCAGGACACATGTTAAATAGCTAATACTAACTTTGTTTGTGCTCCATATGGAGGAGGACACATTTGATTTTCATTGGATTTAATTCAAGGTGTATGGCAGACATCCAGAGCTTGAAGGACTGGAGGCAGGGTTTTAGGGGGTGAAACATGTAAACCACACCATGTGGCAAAACTGGTTGCCTGAGTGTATTGATGGATTGTGATGTTTTAGTAGACAGAAATACCACTAGAGCTTCAATGCACCCAATGAACAGAATAGCTGTGAGAACCGAAAAGTGTAGGACCCTACGGGTGCCTTATAGGGAGGTGGGTCTGATGTCTCCAAATGGGTGCCATACTGACCCTCAGGTAAGATGGAGGACCACTGGTAGTTATGTCTGTATGTATGTACAAATGTGGTATTTGTATAGCACAAACCTAGCTAAAAGGCAGTTGAGCACTGTACAGAGTCAAAGGCAGTTATTGGAGAGGTAGGTGTGTTCTTGGGGGTTGAAGTAATCTGTTACTGCATTTTTGTGATGTGGTGATAGTCTAGTTGATGTCCATGTGGGCGGCTGAGATAGTTATGAGAACTTGGTGGTTAGCAGCAGTGGACATTACTAATAGATCCAACAGTATAAGTATGGAAGGTGACTTCTGCCATTGATCGACTATTTGGATATTTGTGTTCTGGTAAACCAGTGACATGGTTCCCAGACCATTCTTAAACTCCTTAACCACTGATTACAGTATGATTTCTGAACTGACCTTATTTACAATGGTAATATGTAAAAAAAAATTTACCTGGTTAGTGGCCCTAAACCCTCAGTGGGGTTAGGTCTGTACTAGAGATGCCACTCCGCTCCACGTTGTCAGGACACAATATTTCCAGTTCTGGATTTCTGTATTAAATATTATTCTTATCAGGTGTTTTAGTGCGCAGTTTAATTATAGGCGCATGGCCCATTTCTCTGCCAACGCCATGACGGAGATGCTGCCTGCCTAACTTATAAATGACCACCCAGCTGGCAATCACTTATAAAGCATTGGTAAGAACCACGGTCCTGTCAATGCTTTTCCCAGTTTGGTGCTGGACTCCATCAAGATGATGGAGCCTTGACGCAAACTGTTTTCTTTTTTAGTTTCAAAACGTTAATGCCCCCATACCATAGCAGGTGCCTCCCATGGAGAGGGGGCATTTTTTGTTTTTCACTGTCCCTTACCACTAGAGGCTGTCTAGCAGTTACAGATGGTAAAAAATCCCTATATGTCCACCCATACTAATTGAGCGGATGGGCATATAGCCAATTCTCTGATGGCCCTTACTCTGTCTGAGAATTTTGGCTATGGCGGTGACAGAGTAGTCACCACTGTAGTCCGTGTAAACCAGACGGGTGTACCAGTGTGTTGACGGGGAGGGAACTCCATTGCCATTGCAACAGAGTTCCCTCTCCACCAACATATAAATCGACCCCTCGGTACAATTGGTTCAATTGAGGCAAACCAAGACTTTAACACTTACTAGGCATTAAGTTGGCAAATGAAAGCACAGTACAGGACACATACTATACTGACAACATGAGGCAATCTATAACCTATCTACTATTATGTGACGAAAATGAGTCAAAATATTGGCATGGCTCCCTCCCCTCAGTCTGTTGTCTGTTTTGTTTATTTGAAGAAGATGGGTCAAAATGCTGACAAGGCTTTTATCCTTAGTCTGTTGTTTGCTTTGTACGAGTTCATTGGTTTCAGTATTTCTGGGAAGAGACATATTGCATGCCAAATGAAGAAACAACATGCAGACTTTTATTACTGGTACACTGAGCACGCAACAGACTTGGATGTGAGAATAAATGTTCAGGTTCACCATGCAATAGGTAAATAGATAACTGCATATTGTTTAACATTTACTCTAGGAGCCTGGGTGAGGAGTGTGATGATGGAGGCCTTTTGGATGGTGATGGGTGTTCCAGAAAATGCCAGAAAGAGAGTGGATTTAATTGTGTGGGTGAGTATGGTGCTTAGTATTTAACATCCAAAGATTCATGGACACAGCAAGATACTGAAATTAAGGCACATATAATGGGCCGATGAGAACTCCAAGGGCACCTGGGGGCAGATTATTAAACCATGGTTTTAAGTCAATAGTCACATTTGGTAATCCAGTGGAGTATATCGCCTATGTTCTAATGAGCCATTGCATTTAACACTTGTGAGGCCAATGTGATGCACAGCATTTTCGAAAACCATGGAGCCGTGCGTGAGTGAGTACAGCCAAAATCTGACTTACATTTTGTAAAAAGAAGCTGTCTCCTCTATCTTTATAACCCAAAGGCTACAAAGCCAAAAAAAGCACTTGATGGTCTCAGTGAAACAACAGGGGTGAGCGCTGAAAGATCATATGAAGAGGGATCATTTGTACACAGTCTAGGATTTTGAATGAGTGAGTGTAGTTTTTTCAAATGAACTTACTGAAAGTTGAAAATGAGGTAGAAAGCTTCTGGTATAGACTAAGAGATGGAAAGTCAGCTGGCAGCTGAAATATTGATGGCATATCAAGCAATTCATACACAAAAATGGGAGGTTTGGCTAGCCAAGCGAAAATAGATCCTTCAAAGTGCTGGTGGATGGGAACACATAAGTGATAGTTATTAAAACGGGAAGACAGGGGATAAATGGTCAGGAGATGCCTTAAGATTGTGGAGGATGTATAGTCTCATGCTCAAGGTAGGGTAGGGATCAGAAAGAGAAAAATTAGATTTTTATCAAGTTACATTTTCTTCTATTTGTCAGAATGGGAATAGTGCTCTAGTAAAGGAGATCAAGTCATCTTAGTTACATTTTCTGAGAAATAGTTGGTTATAGCATATGTAAATGTTTTACCATTTAGGGGTCTTCTCTACTCTGCACCTTTACAGGGTCACCCAGCTTGTGTTACATTCATGATGGAGATGGGGTGTGTGAGTCTTTTGAGAAGCAGAGCAGCATCATGGACTGCGGGTTCTACACTCCGAAGGGGTACATCGACCAGTGGGCTGCTGAGGCCTACACTTCCCATGAGGATCCCAGTCAGTGTCCTGTTTCCATGGTAACCGGAGAGCCAGTGGTAAAGGTAAAGTCATGGTTAGCCATGGATCACTGTAGACCTTGCCTACTGTATTTCACAGAAGCAGCTGTTTTGGGGAAAGGGGCTGGTGAGGGCAGCCAAGCATAATTATTGTAATGGAATAGGTTAAGGCAGTTTTTGAAACATTGTTCTGATGGACACTTCTAACCACCGATTCCTCATCTTTGGAATTCCATAGTTGCCAGACTCGATCCGGAAGTCTTTCCAGCAGTGGCTACCAAACACGGATAGTTGGTGCCTTCAGACTTTCTTGCAACCTTGTTGCACCTCAAGAAGTGAGAGTGTTGGAAGTTGTACATAATCGCCACCCCTGACATCAATTACTTGTTTTCCCTGCCCTTCCATGTGCATCTGAAGCTCCACCCCTGAACAGTTTTTACTGCTTGACTAACTTCTGAAGCAATTTTGCTGACAGTATATCAGGAATGTCTGCAGGAAGTAGATGTCAGTCACAGATCCCCAAGCCGCCTGTCTTTGGTATATCAGCTCAAAGTATGATTCAAAGATCTTTGACAAATGCTCCCTGATATATTCACTGGGAGACAAGGCTTTATTCACAGAAGCCACAAAGTGTGGTCAGTCACACTTCAAATCACATACCTGTTACCTTTCCAAGCCCTGGGCCAGGACCCCATCCTTGACTAAGTCTAAGACGAAGTACGAGCTCAAGTCTGAGTACAAATACAAGAGCTTGAGATGAGAGACTTCCTTCCATGACTCCCACCCCAGAGATAGGTTGAGAACTTAGCACTCAAAGGCCCCACTCCTTGCCTCCCTCCATGCAACTCATCTGATTCCAACCCCGTTTCACAGCTGGAGCCATCTGTGATTCCCTCAAGGAGGCAATGCTGACACTTTACTGGATTAATCTAGGCCACCCCAAGAGCACCTTCAGGATGACGTACCCACCGGGGCGCCATGCTGGACTTAAACTAACAGGTCTTCCCTGGCACCTAATGACTTTGTTAGGCCTCCTCTGTTGGCATCAGATCATGCCTCCAAGGGCGACGTTGCTGATACCAGCTGTGGCTATAAAGATGTCAGTCCTGCATTTAACCTCAACTCTGGTCTTGGTTATGGAGACTGGTTCTGCTTGATCTCAAGCACTGTCTGTCCATGAGATCACTTAAGCACAACCATGGTAGTGTCTCTGTCTCAGCACCACTACCTTCAGCACCTTGTTTGGCTCAGACTCAGATATACTGGAAACTCATGATCCCCCACATCATGAGGATTATGAGGAAGGGGCTGATGATTTGCCTTCTCACTATATTGATGATAAACTTTGACAAGAGCTCCAAAATGTAGGTGGTCTTTATACCTCATCAGAAAAAGAATTTGATTCCTCACTGGGGCCCCCACTGATAGAAGTTACATTTTTGCTGTGTTGCTAGGGAGGGAAACAGGTATTGTGAAATTACAGTCCTTCTGTAGAAACTTAGTCAAATTTTACAACCTGACTTTTCATTTTCAGAGCCTTTATTTCCCTTCAATGAATACCTCACACACAATATGTCTACATAGTGGGTGAAGCTCTGTTTGGTGCTGCTGATGTGCCACTCTATAGCTAGATGCCACAGACCTAGTACAGGTGACCTAGCCTTTTTGACTCAGCACTCGTCCCTAGAAAGCCGTATAGTACAGGTTTTAGCCAGCAAAGTGTATCATAATACCTTTCCCAATACTCAAACTAGGAGACAATCTAAATATGCAGATGTTCTTGGCTAGAGTGTGTGCTCCTCCACCACCTTAGCTTTACACTCTTTGAAAGAGTTTTGTCTGCTAGGTAGGTACATACACTCATTCAGAAACATGACGAGAGTGATCTTGCCTGCCCTTCCTGAGCAGTTTCAAAATACTTTTGCCCATACGGTTCATGATTGAGAGGATGCATTGAGGAAGGCACACTACTGTTTTCTCCAGGAATACTTGTGAACATGCCTTTTCGATGACTCAAAGCTGTTCAGCGACATAGTGGATTCAATTCTGGAGTGATTCCAAGTTAGCCGTGCTATGGCTGATTTCTTGGGTTTGCTAGCTCCAACCTGCAAGGTCCACCAATAGCACTGTAAGTTGAGAGGGTTTCTCCTGGGGCCTGGCTCACCACTACAGGCAGCAAACTCAGCCTATGCTGAGCCCACTGAGGCCTTTTGAGGCTACAGTGGAAGTGATGGTGGCAGAAGAAGGAGCCCACAACAGCATGGTCAGTCCTCATCTTCCTCTTTCACTGCCCCCAAACTGCTCTGATAGCCTCATGGGGCTTCACTTGCAGCACGTGGTGACCAGAATACACTTTCACCTGCCCAGCCGATGGCCAATTACCTAAGACAAGAAGCTCCTGCAAGGATGTTCATCAATGTTACACCTTCCACCCAGAATTTAGCAGACTGTAGCTCTGTTCTTGCCTGAGAGGTTCAAATATTGCTAGCCAAAAAGGTGAAATTGAAAGGATGCTCGAGAAGGAGATAGGCAGCAGGTGATATTCTGTGTATTTTCTGGTGCACAAAAAGGATGGTAGGCTCAGGCTGATTTTGAGTTAATGAAAACCTTCCTTCTGAAGGACATAAACATGATAACATTGGCCCAGATCCTGTCTGCTCTAAACCCAGGGGACTGGCCAGCGTCCTTGGACTTTCAGGACACATGCTTTCATGTGCTCTTGCTGCACTCTCACAGGAGTTTCCTCAGATTCATCCTGTGAAAGGAAGTCTTTTGGTTTGCCATTCTGCCCTTTGGGCTCACTTTGGCCCCTTGTGTATTCATGAAGGTCAAGGCTGTGGTAGTGGCCAATCTACATAGGTCAGCAGTACACGTTTTCCTGTACCTCAGTGACTGACTGTTGAAGGTGGGCTTGTAACTGCCAATCTGGCCCACCTGTTAATGTCTGTTTTGCTACTTTCATTTCTGGGATTCTCCATCAACAAGCTGAAATTCCATCTCTGATTGGTGCAGAGGATTCCCTTAATAGTTACTGTTCAGTACACAGTAGCATTCAAAGCTTTTCTGGCCCTGCAATGAATCTGGGACATTGAAGATGTGATCCAGAAAACGTTGCATCATCCTTGGTTCCCAGCTGGATAGTCCTGAGGCTTTTTGGTCTCCTGACCTGATGTGCCCTTCTAGTGCCTTGTGCCAATGGAGGCTGTAAACTTGAACCGTACCTTTAATAGGCTCAACACTGGAGGTGTCTCACAGCTAACATTCACATGTCAGGTGAGGTGAGCTGCCACCTTCGATGGTAGATAAAGGATGGTAGCCTGATGTTCGGCAGGCCATTCTTCCTACCCCTCCAGAACTCATGATGGTGACAGACGCATTGGCTCTGGGCTGGGAGGGCAACCTGGATAAGGAATAAACTAGATGTCTCTTTCCTCCCCTGAAGCAGAAACACCACATCAACCTACTGAAAATTCATGCCATCTAGCTGGCTCTAAAAGCCTTTCTGTCTTCCACCATGGGAAGCCATGTGTAAGTCCATATGAACAAAACGTCCACCATGTGGTACTGCCTCAAACAGGATGATGTGGGGGTCAGAGTTGCTGTGACCAAAAGCACAGAAGCTCTGCCTGGACCGTCAGGAGATCACATTGATTGCCAACCATCTGGCAAGACCCCTGAATGTTGGAGCAGATAAGCTCAATAGATGCTATCTAATTTAGCATGAGTGGTGTGTGCACCCGGAAGTGGTTTAAGGTGGCTGAGCCCAGTGGAACTTGCTTTGAGTAGATCTTATTGCTACCACTTACTGTGGAGCCATTTGCGGACCAGAATTTCTTCCTCAAAGCACCCTGGGAAAGTTATTCCACCTTCCAAGTGACTCCAGTCCCCCCTGCACGTTACCATCTCTGCTGGTACTGCGGAGTTCTGAAGAAGGTCAGTAGAGGCCGGACGTGGACATTCTTTATACCAAAAATGGTGTCTTCCTTCCATGTGAGCATCAACTACAACAAACAAAGTAATAGATGGTATGCTTGAGTTAATCTCAGCCAATGATGATCGCTTGGGCCACATTCCAGTCCATCATTATTCACCCATCATTCCACTCTAGAGAGAGAGACACGTGTTATGCAAGGTTTTTTGTATCTTTCTTTGTGGTGCACTCTATCACGCTCCCCACTTTTTTGTTTCTGTCACATCCATCTAAGGAGGAGAAAATAATTAATTGATTGCACCCCAATAGAGCTCGTAACTTTTACTGTGATTGAACTAAACAACACAGAGCAGACGACCAGCGTTTTGTGGGGTTCTCTGGTGAGAGGCACAGAAAGATGGTCCTGAAATTAATCCTATCATAAAGATGTGGTATATGTAAGTCAAGAAGGAGCCTCCTGAGTGTCTTTTGGTTCATTCCACTAGAGCTACAGCAGTCACTGCAGCGTTAGCGAGTGATGCTCCAGTGCTGCACAACTATCAGGCAGCAACATCAGCATCTGGCCAACCCTTCACCAGACATTATTACCTTGATCCATAGGTTTGGAGAGAGGGCCGCTTTGCCCACTCTATCCTGCAGGATTTGCTATTGTGAGGTATACTCCTCAAATCCTCCATCTTTTTGGAGGTATTGCTTTGGTCTCTATTAAAAAGGTGAGGAATTTGCGGTTAAAATATCCATCAGAACACTCTTTCTGATGACTGCTTTCTTTGTAACAGCAGGTTCCTCATCATCATCCTTCTCATTCTACAAAATGTACTCATAGGTTTTACTAAAGCTTTTTTACATAGTCACAGTTTGTAAGCTGTTAGTCATGTTCCACGTCTAAAGGCGTGAAATGATTCATTGTAAACTCATATCAGTGCTCACAAATGACACATATGGGGGGGCGTGGCAAGCCGCCGGCGAAGATGGCAGCGGGTTAAACGAGCTCTGACAAAGCCTGTGGACAATCCCCTTAAATCCTCCAATTATCCTGCCCCACTAAATGCAGGGGACCCCCACGAGGATCCTGCAAAGCACAAACACGCTGTGACAGGGTGGTAAGGACTGGAATCAAGTGTTCTGCTGGGTTGAAGAGATTCTGCTGTTCGTAACGCCCAGCCAAGATGGCGTCTGGAGCAGAGTGGGGGAACTAAACGAGCAGTGAGTGGCGACTGGCCCATTCGTGGAGGGGCCTAGAGCAGCAATTGAGGTGGCGTGGCCAGTGGCAGAGGTGCACACAGTTAAGGAGAACGAGCCACCGGGTCTCAGTCTAGTGGAGGTGCTGTGTGCGGAAACAGCAGTGGAGTGGCGATGGGAGGGCCCTTGCAGGTTCGGTGGCGGGGGCAGAGGAAGTGAGGGAGACAAGTCAGTTGGGGCACGGGAGGGTGAAGACTCCCCATCATGCCCTCCTCTCTCCCCCCATCAGGGAGCAGAGTGGCTGGACGGAGCAATGGTCTGTGGCCCCGGAGGCCCAGCGAGATCAGGGGGCAGCTGCCTGAGATGGCAGAACACAGGTGAAGTAGAGGTTGTGGAGGAAAACGTCGCCCACCTTGGGAGCAAACCCTTCCTGGCCAGTATTGAGGGAGAGAGCCACAGCGAGGGGACTGGCGGGTGACAGGGGACAGAGTAAAGAGCAGCTCAACCTGGGGGGGATGGAGTTGCTCCCCTTCCCCCATCTACTCCACCACCCAATACTTTGCACACATGATTGGGCCTCAGGTGGTGGTCCAAACGGAGTCCAGGCCTGGAATAGTGCAAGAAGTGACAGTACCTCTGAGACATGGTTAAGGGGCGGCAGCCCAAATCGTTGCAAGCTAATAAACTGGATAGGTACGCAGTGAAGATGGCTTCTGGGGGACAGCTACAGGACCCAAGTGACGAGACTCCAGAAGTAGGCATAACATAGAGTGGTGAACCTTCCCTCAGGTCCATCATGGTGGCCATTCAGGATCTCCGGGGCTCAATCTCGCCCATTGTGCCTAAACTGGATGCAGTGACATTTGAGGTTAACCTACTGAGGGCAGATTTCGGGAATATCTCTGAAAAGGTGGCAGTGGCATAAACACATATTGAGGGCTTGCTCTCGACCACGAAGAGGTTAGAGGAGCAGGTGCGGTCCCTCTCAAAGCAAAAAACACAGCGATGGCGGCCCGGCTGGAGGACCAGGAAGGCAGGGCCAGACGCAATAACATCTGCATAGTAGGAGTACCGGAAGGAATATAGGGCCCCAGTGTGGATCTCTTTTTGGAGGATCTGGTGCTGACCAAGCTGCAGCCAAAGCGGCAGTCAAACTTTTTCACTGTCGAGTGGGCGCATAGAATGCCAGGCTTGCCTCCGAGGCCTGGAGCCCCACCGCAGACGATTATTGCTAGAATCCTGAACTATAGAGACAGAGATGCAATACTGCAGGCAGCTTGGCCACATGGAGACCTGAGAATAGACAATGTGGTGGTCCATCTCTATCCAGACTTCACCCTCTAAGTGCAGCGCTGAAGGAAATGATTTGAAGATGTCAAAAAGGCGCTGCGTGCCAAGGAGGTGAAATATATGATGTTATATGCGGCAAGATTGCGAGTAGTAGCAGATGCAAAGACGTGGCATTTTACATCACTGGAGGAGGCATGAGACTGGCCTGAAGGCTGGAGAGTGGCAGGCAAGAGACGAGCTGGAGACAACCACCTGCATGGAATTGCTGAAGGGGGGACTGAGGGCCCTCCGGCCCAACCAGGGAAGTGACAAATGAAGCATAATACAAAGGATACAGGAGGGATATTCTCTTGGCAACCGGGGGGACAAAGGAGAGCTGCAGACATTGTGGATTCGACACCCGAGCGATAAGCAGACGCAGCGGATAGGCCACTGACATGCATGTTCAGGAACTGATGGTGGAGGGATGATATTCTAATTCTATACGGGAGGTAAATTGGTAAATTACATTCTTTAATATCTGTGGTATATCAAGCAGGCAAAGGCTCACCTCCCAAGATAGTATGTATGGTTTGGGGCGACAGGTGCTTTGCGAGTTGGGTGGGTGGGAATGATAAAACTCACCCAGGAGGGTAGCAGGGAGGGGGGGGTTTAGGGGAAATGTTATGTTAAATGGGTTCAATGTGAGCAGATTGTTGATCTGCTTAACTTTAAAGTTGGAGGGGCACTACATGGCAGTTAGACATAATGCATTAGACTGTAGAGGGCAGAGAGAGAAATCACATTTAGAGAACCAGATCCCCGGGCCTGGGTGGAAGTCAACAGCAACACCGAACTTCATGACTACAAACTTAACAATTTGATCATGGAACAGCAATGGCCTTGGTAGCCCGGTGGAACACACACTGGTCCTACATTACCTAAAACGGCACGCCCCAGACATTGTACTGATGCAGGAAACGCGTCTCAAGGGAAACAACTACAAAGCCTTAGATTGGTTTTGATATGTACCAAGAGCACATTCTGGCTACTCCACAGATTCGAGAGAGGTGGGAATCCTAATTAAGAAATCTGTGTCTTTCACCCCTCATCAGGTGTGGCAGGATGCTGCAGGAAGGTATGTAGCACTGTCAGGCACTTGGGAGGGCACAACACTGAACCTGTGCTCAGTATATCTCCCACCACTACTCCAGGATGCAACTTTCCTGGAGGTGGGAGAACTTCTGGTAGGTCTTCCAGCATGGCTTTTGGTACTAGGGGGCGACATGAACTCACTTATGGATGTGGAGCTCGATAGATCCAGGCAACTGGAAAGGAGGAGGGAGGAAGATCCATTATTACATTTTGCCAGGGCCTTCAACTTTAGTAGACCTTTGGAGAGAAGGTAACCCCCACAGGTGTGGCTATACTTATTATTCAGTGGCACATAGGAGTTTCTCTCGTATAGACTATGGCCCTCATTACAACCCTGGCGGTTGGTGTTAAAGTGGCGGTAATACCGGCAACAGGACGGCAGTAAAGAAAATGAGATCACGACCATGGCGGAAACCGCCAACATAGACAGCCACTTTAACACTCCGAACACCACGGTGGTAGAAACAAACACCACGGCAGTAACCACCAACAGACAGGCGGAAGACAAGGTTCTGCCCACTGTATTACAAGAGGCCTATCTGCCACCTTTTCCGGGGCGGTACCAATGCCACCAAAAGCACGGCGGAAACAGTCCGTGGAACAGAAACCACTCACCTTTCAACACCCAACGAGGACCCAGGACGCCATGGAGCCCGAGTTACAGGTCCTGCCCATTTTGCTTTACCTCCTCTTGTATCAGGAGCAGCAAAGAAGCCGGCGACAACCATGGTGAGTACTGCACCTAGTACACAGGGGAGGGGAGGAGGGAAAAGAGAGTGACACACACACACAACACGCAACACCCCCACCCTCACCCACACCACCATACACATAAAAAAATGCAGCAACATTACGTATACACCCCGTCACCCCCTGGAAGAACGCAAGGACCAAATGAAATAATTGTAACAAGTGTAATCATTGAAAAATCAGATAGGCCAAATTAAAATATCAGTATATACAAATATGTACGCCAACTACACAAGTCCGGATATTAATGAAATCATTGTCCGTGGACCAGTGGTCCCAAAATGAATGGGCGAAGCCCACACAAGATACCTGACTCGAAAACGGAGAGAACACTGCAGGGGCATCTGATCAAAAATAAACAGGCACCTCAGGAGGAGGGGGCGGGGGGGCACCTCAGCCGGATGAACGGACGACGCCACTGCTCCACGAGGGGGCACCAGGCCCACAGTTTGGTCCTATGGAGTGCAAAGCCACAGTCTCTCAAGTCTCTCCAGTGGGTGGTTTGCCCACTGCTTTATCCTGGGGGGTGCAAAGCCAAAGTCTCTTCAGTGGGTGGTTCGCCCACTGCTTTATCCTGGGGAGTGCAAAGCCGCAGTCTCTCAAGTCTCTCCAGTGGGTGGTTTGCCCACTGCTTTATCCTGGGGAGTGCAAAGACACAGTCTCTCAAGTGGATGTGATACTCCACAGGTTCTGGAGGGGGCATTGTGCCCAGAGTGCTTCATCCTGACAAGGACTGAGGTAGTGGATGTGATACTCCACTGGTTCTGGAAGGGGCATTGTGCCCAGAGTGCTTCATCCTGCCAAGGATTAGGTGAGTGGATGTGATTCTCCACAGGTTCTGGAGGGGGCATTGTGCCCAGAGTGCTTCATCTTGCCAAGGACTGAGGTAGTGGATGTGATTCTCCACAGGTTCTTGAGGGGGCATTGTGCCCAGAGTGCTTCATCCTGCCAAGGATTAGGTGAGTGGATGTGATTCTCCACAGGTTCTGGAGGGGGCATTGTGCCCAGAGTGCTTCATCCTGCCAAGGACTGGGGTAGTGGATGTGATACTCCACTGGTTCTGGAGGGGGCATTGTGCCCAGAGTGCTCCATCCTGCCAAGGATTGGGGTAGCGGATGTGATTCTCCACAGCTTCTGGAGGGGGCATTGTGCCCAGAGTGCTTCATCCTGCTAAGGATTAGGTGAGTGGATGTGATTCTCCACAGGTTCTGGAGGGGGCATTGTGCCCAGAGTGCTTCATCCTGCCAAGGACTGAGGTAGTGGATGTGATACTCCACTGGTTCAGGAGGGGGCATTGTGCCCAGAGTGCTTCATCCTGCCAAGGATTGATGTGAGTGGATGTGATTCTCCACAGGTTCTGGAGGGGGCATTGTGCCCAGAGTGCTTCATCCTGCCAAGGATTGAGGTAGTGGATGTGAATCTCCACAGGTTCTGGAGGGGGCATTGTGCCCAGAGTGCTTCATCCTGCCAAGGATTAGGTGAGTGGATGTGAATCTCCACAGGTTCTGGAGGGGGCATTGTGCCCAGAGTGCTTCACATGCAGTGTGGCAGGTCCCATTCCCTCACCTGGGTGTGTGTGCCACGAGATTGCCTGGGAACAGGTAGCATGATACTCTATGGAGTCAGAGACACACTCCACCCTGCTGCGACTTCGCCTGCCACATGCAGGTACAAACAGTGCTGGATGTCGTGCCTCATGTACGCTGTGCAGGGTCCAGGACGTCTCCTTCAGCCTTGGACGGCTGCTCACTGGGGATGAAAGCCATGTCAGGTGTGGTGGCACTGTCTGAGCACGTCGTGGGGCTGGTGGCGGTGGTAGCGGTGGTGTCTGTGGTGGAGGTACTGGCAGTGGTGCATGTGGCAGCACCTGTGGAGGGACACAGCAGGACATCTCCTGCAGCCTCGGACGGCTGCCCACTGGGGATGATGCTGGGGACTGTTGCTGAGGCAGCAGACGTGCAGGTGGCGGTGCAAGTGGCGGTACATGTGGCGGTGCAGGTGGCGGTGTCCACCGCCGTACAGGTTGATGTTCTGGTTGACAGAAGGGGTGACTCTGGTCCCTCAGCCGGAGCTTCTGTGCCCTGTCCTGACTTACTCTTCGCCTTGTGTCCCTTCCCCACCTTTGATGTCACTGCTGGTCCCTTGGTACTGTCCCCTTTTGGCTTGGAGGAGCCCTTGCTTGGTGGCTGGTGCGGCTTCTCCCTCTAGCATGTGGGCACCTTCTTCACCTTGGCAGGTGGCGGAATGGGCTGATCCTTGGCCTCGCTAGGTTGCACACTGGCAGCCCTGATGGGTGCCGCCCGCAATGTGACCGGACTTGCTGAGACCACTGTGCTGGATAATTTGGTGGCTGAGGTGCTGGGTTGGTACCGGGACAGCCTGGCCCTAGGGAAAGGACGGGGAGTGCAGGGAAGAGGTCAATGTTAGCCAGGAAGAATTTCTTAGACACACTGGGACGGGAAGATGGAGGGGGTTTGGGAGAGGAGGAAGAAGTAGTAGTTGTAGGAGGTGTACATCTGCTGAATTTGGGTGAAGGTGCATGGGCCGGAGGCTGTTGTGAGGTGGATGGCTGTTGGGTGTGTGTGTGCCTGCGTTTGTGTAGTTTGGGAGGAGGGCTCACAGACACACTGGGAGAGGAGACAGGGGATGTGTGCATGGTAGTGGGGGTGATGATTGCACGTGAGTGGTGTGTGGTGATGGGCGTGCTGGTGATAGAGGTAGTGGATGAAGATGTAGTGCATGCAGGTGTGATTGGAGATGAGACAGGGAGGGAGGAGGAGGACGTGGAGGAGGGGGACACAGTGGAGGCAGTGGATGTTGGAGTGTCTGCATGGGGATGGTGCTTGTGTGAGTGCCTGTGAGATGTGTGGTGCTTATGTTTGCCATGTCCACTCTTGTGTGTTGATGAGTGTGCATGCTGGTCTGATGGTGTGCTTGGGATAGGCTGAGGTACAGGGGATTGTGTCTGGGTGGAGGAAGTTGGAGGGGGGAGGCTCGACACAGGGACAATGACTGCCATCAGTGCTGAGGCCAGAGCCTGAAATGCTCTCTGTTGGGCCACCAAGCCAGAATGAATGCCCTCCAGGTATGCATTTGTTTGCTGTAAATGCCTCTCAACACCCTGGATGGCATTCAAAATGGGTGATTGCCCAACAGTGAGGGATCTCAGGAGGTCAATAGCCTCCTCACTGAGGGCAGAAGGGCTGACTGGGGAAGGGCCTGAGGTGCCTGGGGCGAAGAGATGCCCACCCTCCTGGGTGAGCGGGCACAGGAAACTCAATGAGGGGCTGCTGGGAGGGCAGTGCTGGTAGGGGGGTGGCAGCTGTACCTGTTGATGTGGTGGGCACAGAGGTGCCTGCCACCGCAAGGGAGCTCCCATCAGAGGAGGAGTCGCTGTCGCTGGTGTCTCCTCCTGTCCCGGTCATGGAGCTCCCCTCACCCTCTGTCCCACTGGTGCCTTCTGACTCAGTTACTTCACCCTCCAGGGCCATGTGGGATACAGCTCCCTCCTGCTCCGGTGCCATTGCTCCTCCGCCAGATGATGCTAATGCACACAAGGACAGGGTGACAAAAAAAGGAGGGGAAAGACAGAGGAGACATGGTCAATGCCTGCAACACCAGTACTGTTGGTGGACACAACACACAGGGAGCAGCCCTATGCACTAAGTCATGCACTAACAGGGCGGGGGAAAAGCACAAGCCCATGGGGAACTCTGTCTAGACCCATTTCATGCACAGCTGGAACCCATGGGAGCCTGACTAGGTGTAGAGGGCAAATACCACCTTTGGGGTTGGAGTGGGAATGAGCCTGCAAATCAATGGATCTCCTTTTGCGCGTCTGCCCTGGCCTAGGAGAACCCACAGCCCACCTCCCCCACCCGGACACCTTGTCAAACGCACAGAGTCAGCTGAATGAAAGTGTACTCACCCCCTTGTGGCTGCTGTGATGCTCTCAAGCGCCCATCCAACTCAGGATATGCCACCGCCACGATCCGGTACATCAGGGAGGTCATGGTGCGACGGGCACCCCTTCCACGTTGGGAGGCCATCCGCAGCTGGGCCTCCGTTGTCTTCTTGCTCCAGCATTGCAGGTCCTCCCATCTTTTACGGCAGTGGGTGCTCCGTCTATGGTAGACCCCCAGGGTCCGCACTCCCTTGGCGATGGCACGCCAAATACCCGTCTTCTGGTGGGCGCTGACCTAGAGGAATAGTGAAGTTAAAAAAGATGTTACTTTCCCGTACAGTTCTTCTCACACACTGGACACAAACCTCCCACCCTGTCCCATAAAAACATACACTCACCATCCTCACATGCTGGCCTGTCCTCCCCCTGTCTCTTACATCCACGACACTCCATACAATCATGTCCCATCCACCATGCACATGGTTCACTCACCTTTTTGTCTGGAGGACCGTAGAGTAGCGTGTACTGGGGGAGGACCCCATCCACCAGTTTCTCCAATTCCTCAGCAGTGAAGGCAGGGGCCCTTTCCCCAGACACTGTAGCCATTGTTGCTTCCAGACAAAGATCACAGCAGCACCCGCAGTGTAGGTCCTCTCCTGTGGAAGGTCCGGTATCAAGAGAGGGAACAGATAGAAAATGGCAGTCACGTCCGCGGTGGTGCGTACTGTCACCGCCGCCGTACATCGTCATTGGCTCCTGGAACCCATAGGGCCCAATGATATCCAATGCTGAATTGCGCAACGGTCTTCCACCGCCTACCGCGATGCTGCACAACGCCAGCGCAGTTACCTCATTTCCCCTTGTCCCACCTTGCAGGTCAGGCAGCTGCCATTTCAGGGGGCCACATGGCAGGCCAACTAACTGCGTCACACCTATTTAGGCCGGGAAAACGAACAGGCAAAGCCACATAGAGATAATTTAACGATTGTGCTAAACAGCCTTGTGAAACCTTTGTGGTGTATGACCCTCTGCTCACCGTTCTGCTCCATAGGGTACGTCCTCTGGGGAAGGTGATGAGATGGCAGCATCCTCTGGTGTACAGACCCCTAGTGGACCTGTTGACAATGGAAGACAGATACATCATTATCAATTACAGACTTGATCGTGCAACAATCTAGGAACTGTGTGCCCAGTTGGAGCCAGACCTGAAGTCAGCTATCCGCCATCCCACAGGAATCCCCCGTCTAGTGCAGGTCCTGTCAGTGCTCCATTTCCTGGCAAGTGGGTCTTTTCAAACAACAGTAGCCATGGCATCAGGGATGTCACAGCCAATGTTCTCTAACGTGTTGTCCAGAGTGTTATCTGCCCTGCTGAAACACATGCGCAGCTACATCGTTTTCCCTCAGGTGGAGGATCTGCCCACAGTGAAAGGTGACTTTTATGCCCTGGGACATATCCCCAACATCATTGGTGCCATTGATGGTACACATGTGGCATTTGTCTCCCCGCAGGAATGAACAGGTGTACAGAATCCGGAAAAGCTACCATTCAATGAATGTGCAGGTGGTTTGTTTGGCAGACCAGTACATCTCTCATGTGAATGCCAAGTATCCAGGCTCTGTGAATGACGCTTACATTTTGAGGAATAGATGCATCCCTTATGTGAAGGGGCAACTCCAGAGGCACCGGGTGTGGCTAATAGTGAGCCCAAGGTCCCCACACAGTTTAATTAGGTGTCTGGGTACGGGAGATTCCCTAATGTTTGGAGGATGTCTAACAGTTGCCCCTCAATATTTGCAGGTGACTCTGGTTACCCCAACCTGTCATGGCTACTGACCTCAGTGAGGAATCCCAGGACAAGGGCAGAGGAACGCTACAATGAGGCAGATGGGTGAACTAGGAGGATAATAGAGCGCACCTTCGGCCTCCTGAAGGCCAGATTCCGTGCCTCCATCTGACAGGTGGATTCCTATACTACTCACCGAAGAAGGTGTGCCAGATCATCGTGGCATGCTGTATGTTGCACAACCTGGCTTTGCGACGCCAGGTGCCTTTTCTGCAGGAGGATGGGCCTGATGGTGGTCTTGTGGCAGCTGTGGAGCCTGTGGACAGTAAAGAAGAGGAGGCAGAAGAAGACGTAGACAACCGTAACAACATCATCATGCAATACTTCCAGTGAGACACAGCTAAGAGGATGGAACTGCTTCCCACATCTCATACTATTGTAGGACCTAGCATAAATCTGCCTTTTTACCTCTGTGTATGGACCCTGACATGTCACTTTGGCTTTCCATTTCACAGATCTGGGTCCCACTTTGTGCCGTCTGCTATGTTTACTGCTGGCCATCAACTGTGTAACATTGGTATGTGAACATGTACATTGACATAGCTATATTTCTGAGAGGTTGCAATTACACATTTGTGAAAGTGCAGACTGACTCCAGATTGATTTGTGATTCAAGGGTGCTTATTTCTGTGCTAATAAGTGGAGGGGGCTGTGCAATGAGCTGGGGTGATGGTGGAGGAATGTCCACGGTGGAGTTCAGTCTCTTGGTCTCACAGGTGCATTGTCCAATGGGGCATAGGAAGGGGAGCAATGGCAGTTTAAGGTGGACAGGGTGACAAAGTGGGACAGAAGGGTGACATTCAGGAGGGTCTTATTTCCTGGCAGGGGTCTTGGCAATGTTCTCTGTCTTGTTCCTGGATCTCAGGGACCGTTTGCTGGGTGGTTCTCCTTCTGCAGGGGGTGGGGTGCTGGTGGCCTGTTGTTCCTGTGGAGGTGCCTCCTGTCCACTAGCGCCAGCGGAGGTGGAGGGCTGTTCATCATCCAGGCTAGTGTAAGGGGCCCGTTTGTGTGCCACTGTGTCCCTCATGGTGTTGGCCAGGTCTGCCAGCACCCCTGCAATGGTGACCAGGGTGGTGTTAATGGACTTCAAGTCCTCCCTGATCCCAAGGTAGTGTCCCTCCTGCAGCCGCTGGGCCTCCTGAAACTTGGCCAGTACCGTGCCCATGGTCTCCTGGGAATGGTGGTATGCTCCCATGATGTTGGAGAGTGCCTCTTGGAGAGTCGGTTCCCTGGGCCTGTCCTCCCCCTGTCGCACAGCAGTCCTCCCAGCTTCCCTGTTGTCCTGTGCCTCTGTCCCCTGAACCGTGTGCCCACTGCCACTGACCCAGGACCCTGATTGTCTTGGATTGGTGGGTTTGCCTGGGATCCCTGTAGTGGTGGACACCCTGCTGATTGATGTGTCCTGGGGACAGTGGCATGGGCCCGCTGGGTGGGTGCTGTAGTGGTGTTTCCTGAGGGGGGAGGGTCTGTGGTGGCTTGTGACAGTGGCAGGGGACCCAACTGTCCAGAGGTCCCTGATGGGCCGGGCTGATCATCTTGATCCAGGCGTGCAGAACTGCTCTCATCACTGTGGGCCTCTTCTGCGGGGGGGAGTGGATATGTTTGGCACCTCCTGTCCAGTGACATTGGGTATGGGTCCTGTTGGGGTGTAAATGCATAGTTTTAGTATCTGTGTGTGCCATCTTGTGCATTGGGTGAGGTACCCTATACTCCTGTGCTTGCATTATTGTGTTTGCCCTTTTGTGATAGTTGGTTTGGGGTCTGTGTGGGTATCTGTACTTGACATGCTTTGTTGATGGGGGTCCATGCATAGGTGTTGCATGCAGGGCTTTGGTATTGGGATGTGTGGGTTGTGATAGTGGGGCATATGTGAGGTGCTGGAGTGATGGGGGTGAGGGTGGGGGTATGTGATGGCATGCAGGTGGGGTGGGGGGATATGGTAAATAAGATATAACTTACCAGAGTCCAGTCCTCCTGCTACTCCTGCGAGGCCCTCAGGTTGCAGTATTGCCAAGACTTGCTCCTCCCATGATGTTAGTTGTGGGGGAGGAGGTGGGGGTCCACCGCCAGTCCTCTGTACAGCAATCTGGTTTCTTGATACCACGGAACGCACCTTCCCCCGTAGGTCATTCCACCTCTTCCTGATGTCATCCCGTGTTCTTGGATGCTGTCCCACTGTGTTGACCCTGTCGACGATTCTCCACCAAAGCTCCATCTTCCTAGCAATGGAGGTGTGCTGCACCTGTGATCCGAAAAGCTGTGGCTCTACCCGGATGATTTCCTCCACCATGACCCTGAGCTCCTCCTCTGAAAACCTGGGATGTCTTTGAGGTGCCATGATATTGTGTGGGCGATGTGTGAGGTGCTGTTTGTTGTGCTGTGTGATGTGTTGTGTTGGGGTGTGTTGTGTGTGGTGCGTGGATGTTGTATGAGTGATGGTGTTGTGTGCCTATGGATGCTGGTGGATGCTGGTGTTGTGTTTGCTAATCTCTCTCTCCCAGATTTTTCAAAGAAATTTCGTTGTAAGGGTTTGTGGGTAATGTGGGTGGGTGTTTTATAGTCTGAGTGTGTGGGTGAGGTGTGTGTATGTGTACAAGGTGTGTGTATTTGGAATTGTCCAATGTGGTTGTGTTTTGTAAATGTGTGTGTATTTTGAGTGCGGCCGTGTGTACCGCCAATGGACTACCGCAGTTGAAAGACCGCCGCGTTGATTCGTGGGTCGTGATAGTGTGGGCGTATTCCTGTTGGCGTGATGGTGTAGGTTTTGTTATCACCATTTTATCACTGACCTTTGGTGAGGCGGACTTGTATGGGTGTCTGTATTGTGGCGGATTCCGAGATGTGGGTCGTAATACCACCACAGTATGTTGGCGGCCTTCAGCACGGCGGTAAGCGGGATTTACCACCAGGGTTGTAATGAGGGCCTATATCTGGACCTAGGGAGCCCAGGCCTCGCGGTTTGAATCTGCGATCCATCAGGCGAGACCATTCCCCAATGGAGGTCCTGTTACGTGGTCCATCCAGAGACTTTGGGTTGCCGCACCGCCTGGATGGGTGGAGTCTGAGAGACAGTGAGATCCAAGAGAAACTTAGGGAGGTCACGGAACTTTACTTTAAAAAAAAATCAAGGATCTGTCTCCTCATCAGGAATTTTGTGGGAGGTCTTCAAGACTGTTATAAAGGGGCAGGCATAAGAGATAATGGGAGCACAAAAAAAGACACTAAACTAGAATGTATTGCTATGGAGAAGGACATAGCCAGGCTGGAAGGGAAGTCCGAGACTCCGGGAAGTCGGTGGAACACCATCAGTTAAGGCTGTGTCAAGAGGAGTTGAGAACGTTGGTGGAGAATCAGGTGTGCAAACATGCACTAGCGACGCAGTGTAGGCTTTACGATGTAGGAGAGAAGGCAAATAAATTACTGGCATGGTTGGAAAGGAGAGATAGGGAGCGGTCCTGGGTGCCCCGTGTACACTTGAGGGAAGGAATATTGCAAACAACGAGCGCAGTTATTACAGACACATTTGCAATGTACTATGAGAACGTGTATGCATCACAGACTAATATGACAGGGGAGGACTGTGCGGACTTCCTGAAAGACGTTCCTTTACTACAGCTCACTGAGGAAGAGAGGGAGGGGCTAGAGGCTGACCTGATGGAAGAGGAACTTCTGGGGGCGATCCGAATCGTACAATCTGGGAAAGCACCAGGCCCAAACGGCCTCCCTAATGAGATGTATAAGGGCTTAGCCAGTGTGATTGTGAAGCCGATGTTAAGCATGCTGAGAGAATCGGATGATAGAGGACGCCTACTGGATGATCAAAGAATGGCAACAATGGTAGTGTTACACAAGGAGGGTAAGCTGACGATTAAATGTGCCTCCTACAGACTGATCTTCCTTCTGAATGTGGAGGTTAAAGTGCTGGCTAGAGCTCTGGCATCACGTCTTAGGGGCATGATAGCCGCTCTTATCCACCCTGACCAATCGGGCTTCATGCCCAATAGGAGCCCTAAACTTAATCTACGTCATCTTTACGGTGTGCTCCATATGACAAAAGACCCGTCGGTGGAATAGTCGGTCTTAATGCCATTAGATGCCAGGATGGCCTTTGATTCCCTTGAGTGGAATTACCTATTTGCCACTCTGGAGCGATTTGGGTTTGGTCCCAGGTTTTGCTCCTGGATACAGCTTCCATATAATTCTCCAAGGGCAAAGGTTTGAGTAGTATCCCGGGAGTTTGGGCTACAGAGAACCAGGCAGGGATGTCCACTGTCCCCAATGTTATTTGCCTTAGCATTGGTACTGCTGGCGGCGTGGATCCATTGTGACCCTTTGGTGCGGGGAATCCAGGCCCCTTGGCAGATGGGAGGAACGCATATCGCTATATGCAGAAGATATTCTGCTTTACATAACGCAGCTCACTTCAACCCTTGACAGACTTTTGGGATCTTTGGGAATCACTCAGGGTACACTATTAATTAGTCAAAATCTGTTGTGTATCCTCTTGCTGAAGACAGACCCAGCCTATCCCAGGAGTGAAAGTCCCAGTGCACACTGATGGTTTTAAATATTTGTCACACAGGACACCCAGAAATGCCACTGTGCAAATCTACTCCCACAGGTAGAGAAACTACGGGAGGGTGTGACCCACTGGCGGAGTCTCCCACTAACGTTAATGGGAAGAGATGCGCTACATATAATGATTAGTCTGCCCCGGCTCCTATATGTTTTACAGAATACACCCTACAGAGTTCCCAGGGAGGTCTTCCGGAATATAAATAAAGATATACGCAGTCTGCTGTGGAATTGGGGGACACCCAGGATCTCACTGGCTAAACTACAAAATAGTGTTTATGATGGTGGGTTGGCGCTCCCCGATATCAGAAAGTATTATTGGGCTGCAAACCTCCTAACAATTAATGAGTGGAATTTTGCGGACAAACAGGATCCAGCATACCGAGTAGACAGGAGCACAATGGGTAGGGGAAGTCCGGAGGCTCTATTGGGCGATGCTAAACGAGAGATACTACTTCCCCAACACACACAGATGGTGGTACAAATGTGGAAGGAGGCAAATGCATTCCTGGGCTGGGGGGATAGACTAACAGCGCTCACCCCACTTTGGCACAGCGATTTGTTGGCGAAAGTTAGGGGTCATTTGGGAGATGTGTGGAGAGCATCAGCCCTGGTCACATTTGAAAAGCTTTGAGGGGAGTTTGGAGTCAGGGAAACTGAGGAATTCTGATATCTTCGATTGGGCCATACACTCTGGAGACATATAGTAGAAGGTGAGGGGTTGCCGGATTTTTCCCCTTTGGAAGACAGGGAAATCACAGAACCCATCCCGGAGAAATGGATCTAAGTGATCTATAAGAAACGAATGTATAATGCACCAGAAGTAATGGGGTGTGTGAGGGAGGCTTGGTCTGAGGACTTAAGGGCTCTAGATGATGAGGAATGGGGGGAGGCATTGAAGGAACCTAGAGAAATAGCCATAAGGGAGCAATTCCGACTAATCCAACTACGAATACTCCATAGATCCTACTACACCAGGACTCTACTACACAAAATTGGGAGGGCAACCTCACTATTGTGCATGAGGGGTTTTCGCTGAAGAAGGCACCTTTTTCCAGACTATATGGGGATGCCCCTTAATACAGGGGTACTGGTCCAAAGGGAGTCAAGCAATGTCAAGGGTCGTCAACTTAAGGGTACCCCTAGAAGCTAGGACATTACTGTTGGGGATACAAGGGGATGTCCCATGGCCACGATACCGAGGGATCTGGTTGAAACTAGCCCTGGGAATAACAATACGAAATATTGCCACGACATGGGGCAGACCAGAGGTTCCAGAACTGTCTGAGTGGGAAAAGGACTTAGATTGGTGCTAGAGGGCAGAGTGGGTGATAGATAAAGGGAGGGGATGCACAAAAAAGTGGGAAAAGATCTGGGGTGCATGGAAGGCCTACGGAGGATCTGACTGGGGGATGCATTTGGAGGGCATGAGGGGGGAGGGAAAGATAGCCAGGCTCACTAAGGACGAAATACGATGTTTGGCCTTACAAACGCCAATGTGATCGAAGGGATAGTAGCGGAATCAGTAGCCCGGGAGATTTGGTCAGGGAATATACTGCATGCAATTACTTGCCCTACCGTGATGTTGTACCCTCTTAGTTAAATAAAATAAAAAGGCACCTATATACAGCTCCACACCAGTACTTGCACCGGCACGATTAGGTTGTTGCAGAGTCTGATGGTGCCACTTATCAGCTTGTGGTAGCAATCGCTGGAAAAGGTTCCACATCCAGTCTGGCCCCCGAAGACTTTAAAAAGTGAGAAACTGGCAATTAGATAGAGTATCCACAAGTAGTTTGTTCATTATGGTTTACGAAATACATCTCTATCAAGCAGAGCTCAAAGGAGAAGGTCCACAAAGTGGATGCTCCTGCGTGACAAATTCGTCATGAAATGTTATACCTTTGGGAGGATGCTGAAATCATACACAAATACATTGAGTGCAAAATGAACTAAACTTGCTACACCTTCCGAGGTAAGTATTACACTTCCAGAAATTCTACCATAGACAGAGCATGGTGGAATTGCTGGCACAGAGGTTTTCCAGGGAGTTGGGACTACCTTGATAGAAAAAGCTGTCTCAAATGGAAAACAAATGCTCTGTCTTGGCAACAATAGTGAAACATAGCTCAACTTCCTCTTTCTGTGAAACTTTAAGAAAGGCTCTTATTGTGTTTTATTGTTGATCATATTAAGCTAATCTTTGTTGGTTTTAAAACCAAATATTTATTTTCTAGAAAGATCTGGGTTATTGATACCTTGAACTGATTTAATTTATGAATATTTTTAGTCATAGTATTTTTCTAGTGAGAACTTCGCACATGAACAGCAGCTGGTTTCACAAGGATCCAAGAGTTGTGATTCGTAACAAGGGAGCAGAAGGTGTTATGAAGTATGCAAGTAAATGGACAAAGGTTGTTGTGAGAACCTTATGCAAGGAGAGAAGTGGGTGGGCGGCAGCGTATTTCCTCAAAATAATGTTCCACACTCTTGGGACGTCAAAGAGCTGACTAAATAGTGTAGCATTTCTTGATTCAGGGAATGTCCAGGTTAAGGTGTTTTCTCGCACATGGTGCAGTGAGATCAAATGGGGGATGAAAGCCTTTTGTTTGTGTTGGAGGATTGATCCATGTGCAGTATCGTTTTATATTATACAACTACATTTGAGATCTGAAGCCAGGCAGAGGAAGCCAGTGCTGAATTTTCAGTGGAGGGGTGATGTGGTCAGGCCTGTTTGTACCTAGGACCAGCTTGGTAGAAGAGGAGAGAACAGTTGTTATTGTATTGAAATAGCATTATAGGTACAACAGTTTGGATCTCTTTACTTTCGTCTACACCATTGCCTGTAAAACACATCTAAAGCCATGTTTAGGAATGATGTACATGAATGTCTCCAGGTGACTGAGTAGATAACAATTAGTTTTGAATATCTTGATGATGTTGAGCCCTAACGTTAATGTATTTTTCCAGACGGAAACGCACAGGCTTTACATGCAAGACAATATTGTGAGCCAATGCAGCAGGAAAGAAGCTTTCCAGCTGGAACTACTATGTAAGGGTGTGTTTGAAAAAGAGAAGGAACACTCTGCCTTTGTTGAGTGCAGTCAGAAGAAGAGGACTATGAGGGAATCTTGATACTCCTTCAAGTCTTTAACTTTAACACCATAAACATCATATAAACATTTTTTGGAAATTTCATATATCCATAAAAGTATACAAAACACAAAACGTACATAAATAACATTCAAGGAATAAAAACATTCAAATGGAATAGACCTACACACATGAACAGTTGACTTTAAAAAAGACCCAATGTAAAAATACACTTCCTCATTAATAAGTAACAATAAAAATCTAAGAGCAGGTCGGCATTGAGCAATGTCGTAACAGTATTTCTTTAAAAGTAGAATTAAAAAACGCTTTCTACAATTATCATAAAATATACAAAAAACATAAAATGTAGCAAAGACGGACCATGTGCATTGTTACAAGGACAAAGCTTAGAATTGAGATAATGTGCAAATCTCACTGGAAAACACAGCATATATTTTTATGTACCAGACCTGAATTGAAAGAGCAAGGTACATTTTCAACTCATGTGAACCATCTTAATAGAATCCGTTGAACACTGCATTTCACCTAAAGAAAGATAGTGGTCCACAATGGTCTTCCCTCCCTCAGCCCTGATGTGCCTTAAATCCTCATAATCATAAAGTGCTTTGGCTACAACTTTCTTATTTACTCCCATACATGAGGTCAGGTCAGAGAACAGGTTTTGCTTCCCAATTTTGTCAAGCTCGAGACAGGGAATAGCCAAGGAATATACAATCCCTTATCAGAAGACAGACAGTCTGATATTATCTGTTTGGTCAGGATGACCTCCGAATTTTGCCAAACAGCAAGCCATAGCCATAGTTTCTAGCAGGCAGGTCGCTTCCAACACCGCTGCCCCTGCCAGCTCCTCTCAGGTGCCTTTCCTTAGTTTTCCCAGCTTGTCTGACTCCCGTTCTCACCCTCGCTGATGCATCCCCGTGGCCCCGCTTCCCTCCCTCCACCTTGTATTGTCGTCCCTCTTCCCGCCGCCGAGCCCTGCGGCCCGCCCCCCTGCTATCCCATTCGCAGATCCCTCCCTCCTCCCAGCTGCCACTCCCACCCACCTCCCCTCTTATGGCAGCCGCGGCGCAGTAAAAGAAGCGACCCTTGACCCTGCTTCTAGCAGGCACGTCGCTTCCAACACCGCTGCCCCTGCCGGCTCCTCTCAGGTGCCTTTCCTTATTTTTCCCAGCTTGTCTGACTCCCGCTCTCACCCTTGCCGCTGCGTCCCCGTGGCCCCGCCCCCTTCCCTCCACCTCATATTGTCGTCCCTCTTCCCACCGATGAGCCCTGCGTCCCGCCCCCCTGCTATCCCATTCGCAGATCCATCCCTCCTCCCAGCTGCAACTCCCACCCACCTTCCCTCTTATGGCAGCCGCGGCGCGGTAAAAGAAGTGACCCTTGACCCTGCTTCTAGCAGGCAGGTCGCTTCCAACACCGCTGCCCCTGCCGGCTCCTCTCAGGTGCCTTTCCTTATTTTTCCCAGCTTGTCTGACTCCCGCTCTCACCCTCACCGTTGCGTCCCCGCGGCCCCGGCCCTCTCCCTCCACCTCGTATCGTCGTCCCTCTTCTTGCCGCTGAGCCCTGTGTCCCGCCCCCCTGCTATCCCATTCGCAGATCCCTCCCTCCTCCCAGCTGCCACTCCCACCCACCTCCCCTCTTATGGCAGCCGCGGCGTAGTAAAAGAAGCGACCCTTGAACCTCGTTGCTGCGTCTCCGCGGCCTCTCCCCCCTCCCTCCATCTTGTATTGTCGTCCCTCTTCCCGCCGCTGAGCCAGGCAGCCCGCCCCCCTGCTATCCCATTCGCAGATCCCTCCCTCCTCCCAGCTGCCACTCCCACCCACCTCCCCTCTTATGGCAGCTGCGGGGCGGACACGCGCAGTGGGCGCGCGGCTGGTGCGCCAAAGGCAAGCCCGTCTGCGTCCGTCTGCGCCCGTCCGCACTAAGACCGCGCCCAGCGCCATTCCCCCTGGCCCACACACAACCAGTCACAACTCCACTGCCTATGGCTTCCACACCCTTAATCCAGGACGCTCCTCTATCTGCTTCCAGTCCACTCCGAAGCACACCAAAGGACCCTTCTCCTGCAAAGCCTGCAATTTCACCTGCGACCTAACCTCCAAGCTCCAACTCAAAGCCTCAGATGACCGCCTAAGATGCATCCTGCTCAACACCCGCTCCGTCCACAAGCACGCAATCGAACTCTGGGACCTACTGACCACATCCTCGCCTGACATCGCATTTCTCACCGAAACTTGGATGAATCCGGCCTCAGAACCAGACATAGCCATAGCCATACCAGAAGGCTACAAGATCACCAGAAGAGACTGCAGCAACAAACCAGGAGGAGGAATCGCCATAGTCCACAAAAACACCATAAGAGTCTCCACCAGCTCCCACGACACCAGCAACTCCACCGAGCACCTCCATTTCAAAATCCACATCAACGCCAACACCATCCTCAGAGGAACACTGGTCTACAGACCCCAGACGCAGTTCTGCGATGACATCGCCGACGCCATCAGCTCCCAAGCCCTCGCCTCAACAGACTACATCCTCCTCGGCGACATGAATTTCCACCTAGAAAACAACAACGATATCAACACCACAAACCTAATCGACAACCTCGCCAACCTCGACCTCAAGCAACTCATCATGTCGCCCACCCACACCGCAGGACACATACTCGACCCCATCTTCTCAGCCAGCAACCACGTCTCCTTCAGCCACACCACTGAACTCCCCTGGACCGACCATTGCTGCATCCATTTCTCCTTTCAGAAGCCGGTTACTCACCACTAAACCCCCCTGCCACTACTGGAACAGAATCTCAACAGAACAGCTGATCTCCACCGTCACCCAGGCACCTCCTCCCAAGACCCAGGACCCCAGCACAGCTGCCACCTACCTGCATACATGGATAGACACCCTCACACCCCCCTCAAGACTGCCATCTGCAAACATCACCAGCTGATCCGCATTACCAAAAGAACCTACTACAAAAGCCGATTAGACACCAACGCCCACAACAACAAAGAGCTCTTCGGCATCGTCAAAGAACTCACCAACCCCAAGACCGGCTCCCACGAACGCTCGCCATCACAGGAACTCTGCAACTCCCTTGCCACCCACTTCCGTCAAAAGATCGAAGACATCCACAACAGCTTCAAACCCGAGACCCATCAGCCAACCACAGAAAACCACAAACCCAACGCATCAAACAACATCAACCCTCTATGCTCCTGGATCCACGTCAACAATGAAGACACCATCAACACCATGGCCTACATCCACTCCGGCTCCCCCTCGGACCCCTGCCCGCACCAGATCTTCAACAAAGCCAGCAACATCATCGCACCCCACCTCTGCGCCATCATCAACAGTTCCTTCGATACAGCCACATTCCCAGAGAGATGGAAACACGCTGACGTTGACGCCCTGTTGAAGAAACCCAAGCAGATCCAGATGACCCCAAAAACTACCGGCCCATCTCCCTCCTCCCCTTCCCAGCGAAGGTCATCGAAAAAATCGTGAACAGCCAACTATCCCGCTACCTGGAAGACAGCAAAGCGCTCGATACCTCCCAATCATGATTTCACAAGAACCACAGCACAGAGACTGCACTTATACGCCACAGATAACATCAGGAACATGCTTGATAAAGGCGAAACCGCAGTGCTCATCCTCCTGGACCTTTCCGCAGCTTTCGACACCGTCTGTCACCACACCCTTCAAACACGCCTCCACAACACTGGGATCTGCGGCAAGGCACTCGACTGGATCGCCTCCTTCCTCTCCGGCAGAACCCAGAGAGTCCGCCTTCCGCCCTACCTGTCCGAATCCTCCAAAACCATCTGTGGCGTCCCACAGGGATCCTCCCTCAGCCCAACACTTTTCAACGTTTACATGGCTCCCCTCGCCAACATCGCACAATCCCACCACATCAACATAGTATCCTACGCAGACGTCACCCAGCTGATCATCTCCCTCACGAAAGACCCCACAACACCAAGAAACAACCTCCACAAGGGACTTCACGCCATCGCCAACTGGATGGAATCAAGCCGCCTCAAGATAAACACAGACAAAACAGAGGTACTCATCCTCGCAACAACCCCTCTACCTGGAACGACTCCTGGTGGCCTACCTACCTCGGAGCCGCCCCCACCCCTACCACCCAAGTACGGAACCTGGGCATCATCCTCGACTCAGCACTCAACATGACTCAGCAGGTTAACGCAGTCTCCTCTTCCTGTTAAAACACCCTCCGCATGCTCCACAAGATCTTCAAGTGGATTCCTGTTGAAACCAGAAAAACAGTCACCCACGCCCTAGTCAGCAGACGACTGGACTTCGGCAACTCACTCTGTGCAGGAACCATGGCCAAACTACAAAAGAAAATGCAACGTATCCAAAACGCCTCCGCCCGACTCATCCTTGACGTCCCACGTCGCAACCACACCTCTGCCCACCTCAAAGAACTACACTGGCTACGCGTATCGAAGAGGATTACCTTCAAACTACTCACCCATGCACAGAAAGCCCTCCACAACACAGGTCCGGCCTACCTCAACGACAGTCTCACCTTCCACACCCCCCTCCGCCAGCTCCGTTCCGCTAGCCTGGCCCTCGCCTCCATTCCCCCGCATTCACCGCACCACCACCGGAGGAAGATCTGTCTCTCACCTTGCCGCCAAGACCTGGAACTCTCTACTGCTCCAACTAGGCCAGACCCAAGACCTCCTGACCTTCAGAAAACGACTCAAGACATGGCTATTCGACCAGTAGCTCCCCCCTCCCCCCCCAGCGCCTTGAGACCTTGACGGGTGAGTATCGCGCTTTATAAATTGACTGATTGATTGATAGCATTATTGGCCACACCCTTATTAGATCTTCAGTACAGGGGAGTCCTAATTCACTGTGGCAGATAAAATGCGGGGCAGAATGGCAACAGGGACACACTGAGAACTATGTGGAATGTTTATACTTTTGATGCAAAACTGCACTAACGCAGTTTTGCAATAAAAAAAATGTAGCACCGGCTTACGCCATTCCTGAGCGCCAGCCAGGTGCCATATTTATGGAATGGTGCAAGCTGGTGCAAAGGGTGGGCTAGCATAAAGAAAAATGACATTAGCCGGGTGGGGGTGGTGGTATGGGAGAAGGGGGATTGCACCAAAAAATGATGTTAGTCTGGTTAGAGGCAAAAAAATGTCTCTAACCAGCCTAACATCATTTTCTGACGCACAACCATCCATATCGCATGACTCCTGCATTTGTGCAGTTTTGCGTCAAAAAGTATAATATGGGCCCCAGTGTCTTAATTTGATTCCATTAACATTTTTTAGCCACTGGAAGTTCAAATGCAGGTAGTCTGTTTCACATAGGTGAGGCATGTCTGACGTCAACTTTGAAGATGCTCATCAAGGGAAGAAAGAGAATAGGGATCTGTTGTCCATAAGACAACAGGGGAGACTACAGAAAGACATACAGTTCTCCCTGTAGCTTATAAAACATATGATATGTTGTACAGGAGAAACATGACACAGATGAACTACAGGTTGAAGAAAGAGATGCAAGAGTAGGGTGAGGTAAGAGAGATGACGGAAGAGATGGAAGAGTGTGGAAATAAAGAGAGATGAAGGCTAGGGAGGTAAAGTGAAATGAGAATGGATTAAAAGATGATAAAATGTGATACATAACAGTAGAGAGAGGGAACACGAGTGAAAGATGAGTTGGTATCAGCAGAAGAGCATAAGATGAGAGCGAAGTGTTGAATGAGAAAAATAGAGTAGTGAGGAGAGATGGAGTGAACAGAGGGGAGAAAAGAGAAACATTAGTAGATGTGAAGGAAGAGAGGGAGGTTAGGGATGTCAACAGAGATGAAAAAGGAAATAGGAAGGAGAACATAGAAACATTAATAAAAAGGAGCTTTGGAGAGAGTGAATAAAGGAGAAAAATACAAAATAACATATATGGACTCAAGTGATAAAGTGGTAAGAAGGGGGAAATATATGAGAGAAGGAACAGTAGAGGGCAGGGGCTTGATAAAGTATGGAGAAAGTAGAGAGGAAAAGGCAGAAAAGTTGAGATTATAAAAAGATAAAAGCAAGCAGTTTGAAGGCAGGTAAATTCTGTTGATTTCTTTTGTGAAGATAGCCAAATATTACTAGGACACAAGGGAGTATTTTGTATGTACAGTTATCTTTTGCGTCTTTTAGAATCATTTCATTGTACGTAGATGGGGAACTACCACCCAATCCTTGTTTCAAACTTTCTAAAGATAGTGTATTCTGAGGGAGCTAAAGAAGAATGGAGGAAGAAGAGAAGATAGGGAGCACAATCCAATGTTGACTTAGAAACTTTACTTAGAAACCTGTGCCAGAGATGCCAAGGTGTAGAATGTCAAGACTCCCCAATCTTGATTTCACCTCATGCCTCTTAATTCCACCACCCCTTTTTCCGGTCTCTTTATTTCACTCTTAAAACCTATTTGTCTTCCTTCTCATTTTGCCTCTGTTTTCCTATCTTTCTTCTTCCTCCCTCTTTCTCCCTTTCTGTCTTTCTCTCCCTTGGTGTGGGGTAGAGTATGATGATGAAAATCAAGACCTGGTCCCCGCAAATGAACCCCAGTACAAATTAGGTGTTGGTGCAGGCCATTCTCTCCATCTCAACTCTCTGTTAGGAAGGAGGCAGACACACAGACATACACTGCAATTAGATTATCTCCAAACTGTCTGTCTTCTGCTTTATTTCATTATTGTCATAAAGTGTGACTTTTGTCTCTGTCTCGGTCAGACTTGTCACTAGCCAATGGGGAACTGGGAAGCTATAATTTAGCACCCAGGTCTGGGGTACTGGGAAGCTATAATTTAGCACCCAGGTCTGTTTCTGATTCCATTGATGTGAGAAACTGACAGGTGAGTTTTTCATGAGCAGGCACTATTGCAAATGTGTTCTCTTTGCCTCCTCGAAGAACCAGAATCTCTCTATCTAAGTGATGCTTTGCTCCTGATCTGATCAAGGATGGCGATCTCTTCCCTCTTCCATTCTCTTTTCTGGCTCCTCAAAACAATTGTCCATTTAATATGATCTCTAAGTGTCACCTTAATCCATCCTGGTTATTTCTCCTGTGACTGAACCACTTTGGGACTCCCACTTAATTCCTCTGGCAGTGGAAGCCCCTTCTTTCAAAGTAGAGAGGTATGATACATCGCTCCTGCCGTGGTTTTGATCAAGCCTGGAACATGAGAGACTCCCTTTAATCCCTTGGAGTAAAGATGTTTCTTTGGGATTTCTGCAGCATGTTTCCACGAGTCTTCAGAGCAAATTATATTATGCTGAAATTGCTCTGTGATGAATGATTTCTAGAGTGCACAGCTACTCCGAGGAGTATCCCGGCACTGACAGAGAGAGCCCATGGTTCGCACCCACAACAAAGACCTTACTTCCCCAGAGAGCAGAGCCAGGTTTTAATTTGTTTGCAGATTGTAGTCTCAAGGGGGTCAAATGCAATTCATGTGGGAGCTCATTCAATGCTTTGGCTGCACGAAAAGAGAAAGCTTTACCACCCTTTCGAACAGGCTTGAAACAAGGGATCGTCAGACGTGAGGCAGGAAGCAAAATGCAGCGTTCTGGAAAAGAGGTACTGGATGTTAGAAATTGGGTCCTTAGTTGGCCAAGTTATGCACCCTGTCTAAGTAGGGACCTAAATCCTAGTCAGGGTAGATCACAACACAACTTACATTATCCCGTGCTCACTCTCTAGTAGTTTGGCACAGAGCAAGCAGACAGGTTTAACTCAGAAGGCAATGTGTGAAGTATTTGTGCAATAACTCATACAGTAACAGAGTGAAAACACCACAAAAATGTCTTCACACCAGTTTAGTAAAATAGATGTTATTTATCTGAATAAAACAAGACAAAAGTGACAAGAATCCAGTATGCACAAGTCAAGATATCACTTTTTAGAGGTTTAGGCAAGTCTTAATCCATAGTATTCAGTGGTTGTATTTTTTCTGCACAAAATGCCAGGGATGCGTCCAAAATAATGTTTTAGAGGGCCACAGAGGAGGTGATACATCGGAAAGTAAATCGATGCATTGATTTTTCCAGCGCACTGAAGGTGATTCGTCAATTCTTTCCTTGCGAGCAAGGCGATGCATCAATTTCCAGGTGTGCAGCCTTGGCTCCTTACTGTGGTGTGGGGATATTTGGATGCCCAGAGACGATGTATGGAAAATCCAAAGCCCACTGCAATGATGAAAAAGGCACTTTGTTGATTCAGTAGTCACTGCAGCAATTTTTCATCTGCAAGACAGGCGCTGCGTTGATTTTTGCAGGCGTTTTATTGATTTGCCAGCGCAGTGGATTTTATCTCTCTGGGTAAGTCTTTGATGGATGGCTATGAGACTTCTTAACAGGAGTCAAGCTCAGTCCAGGTCCTTGGAGATCACATGTGGGGGAAGGCAAAGTCCTTCCAGCAGAGTCAGGTAGCAGAAGGCAGCAGGGCAACAAGCAGGAGAGCAGTCCATTTGGAAAAGCAGTCCAGATGAGTCCTTTGGGCAGCATGGCAGCCCTTATGACAGAGTCCAGTTGTAGGTCCAGATGTGTATGATTTGAGGGGATCACAGACAAGGTATATATACCTAAATATGCCTTTGAAGTGGAGGAGACGTCAAAGAGTTTCCAGTTCGCCTTTCAACCCAGTCCTGACAGCCAGGAGATCTGTGGGGGGTTATCAGTCCTTTGTGTGAGGTCAGGCCTCTAGCCTTTGAAGTGTAAGTGAGAGCCCCTCCACCCTTCCTGCCCAGGAGGACCCATCAGTATGCAGATCAATGCAGATGGAGGCTAGTGTCCTGTGTTTATGACTGTCTGGTTGGAATGCATGAGGGGAGCCGTCAACTGCCACAGACTAGACCTCGATTGGAGACAGGCAGAAAGGCACAGAGAGCAGTAAGTGCAGAGAAATGCCTACTTTCAAAAAGTGCTGTTGTTTCTAAAATAGTAATGTTAAATCCAGCTTCTCCAGTAAGCAGGATTTCTCACTATCATTCCAACCATACCAAACATGACAATGCCACTCAATTCAGATAATAAATTACCACTTTAAAGTATATAAGGGAATTTCCAATACTGGTCTATGAGAGTAGCAGGCTTCATAATAGTGAAAACATGACTTTGGAAGTTGCTTACTACCAGGACATTTAAAAATTACATGTCCTGTCTTTTACTTACATAGCACCCTGCCCTGTGGGCTACCTAGAGCCTACCTTAGGGATGGGTTATATGTAATTAAAGGGGTGGTTTAAAGCATGGCAAGTAGCTTTAAATGCCAAGTTGAAGTAGCAGTAAACTACACACACAGGCCCCGCAATGGCAGGCTTGAAGCATGGTTAAGGGGCTACTTATGTGGATTGCTCAATCAGTTATCCAGTATTGGATCTTTCATAAATTCACATGCTTGAATCATCCCCGTCGTCGAAGTGGGAGTCCCACGGTACATAAAATAACAATAATTAACAAATACATTTTTTTTGCCATAGGCTATAATGGAAATAGTAATCGCTCATATAGCCTATCCATGTCCTTTTGTGAAAAGGACCCAAACCTGCCTGCTGACCAATCAGGCACCAGCACCCTCTAGAACACTCTCCAGAGAAGCTCCTTCCCTCAGATTTTCTCCCGCACGTCGTGTGAAGGGAGTCTCCCTGAGCTCTGCTCAGTTTTCTACTTCTTCAGAAGCTTTTTTCTCTCAAAGAATTTTAAAAATGTCAGATTCTTCTAGAAAAGGCCTTTTCCGCCCTTGCAAGACCTGTGGAAAGAAAAGGCTCCATGTGGATGATCCACATAAAGACTGCTTGTATTGTCTCTACCCACAACATCAGGTGAAAGACTGCAAGATTTGTCATACTTTCTCCACAAAAACCCTCATAGACCTTGAGGGTAGACTCCTGACATGGTTACAGGTGAAATCCTGTACTTCAGGTGAGGAGAGTGGGTCAGAGAGGCCACACAAAAGGTCCAAATCTGAGGACCTGGGCCAGACAGAAAAATCTAGAAAAAGGCAGAAATTACATCATGGAAAGGGCTTACAGACTTCAATTTCCTCTGAGCCATCCTCTCCTCTTCAAAAGAAGGAGTCTTACCGTCTTTCTCCTTCCTCAGAGCCTTCTACCTCTAGAAAGGTAACTATTAAAATCAAATCGACGACGACACCACCGTCGATGACCGTGACGACAACGACGGTATTTACAGCTACCGTCTCCACTACATCGTCGACAAGACCATTGTCAGCGACAACTACTTTGACGTCAACAGTAAGGGTTCCTATCCCCTCAATCAAACCTCCGTCTACGAGGACTCCAGAACGGAGTGCGTCGTTAACATCATCGACAACGACAACATCGTCGCTTATAACACCGTCGACGACAGCCCCGTCGACTATAATGTCACCAACGACAGCGTCATCGGCTGTCTCATCGTCGACGAGGACACCGTCGAAGAAGCCGTTGTCGACGAAACCACCGTCGACTACACCATCGTCGACGAGAGCACCGTCGACGATGTGGCAAGACCATCGTCGACGAGACCGTCATCGATGGAAAAATCCTCACTGGTCACAGTACCGTCGACGGCATCTTCAACTCTGACACCATCTACTACTTCACTGGTGCCAGTCAGACAGATAGAGGCTACTCCTACCTCTTCAGGTCTCCGGATCTCCGAGCCATGGTCAGGATCACATCTCTGCCCAGATCAGACATTTATCCCATAGACACGTCTCCAAGCAAAGTGTCAACTTTAGTACCCAGTCATCTACTCGACTGGGAGGAATCTGATGAGGGTCCATTCGGAGATGCACACAGGCCATCACAGCTCCACGTTAAATATCAAGAAGAAGATGACGATGATGAGTATGACCAATACCAACCATACTACTCACATCAAGAACACTATTACCAACCAAGAGAGCCTCAGCCAAGAGTCTCTATACAGATGCATTCCTCCTTAATCCAGGATTTACAATCTATGCTACAGGATTATAGGAGAAGGTTCCCAGTGGCAGCAGAAGATCAGCCACCACCGCCAGTTTCTCCTGCTACACCAACCAATGTCCCTCCTCCTCCAGCTACTCCAAGAATGACACCCCACTCTGTGTTAGCTGCACCCCCTAGAGATGAAGGTTCCACTTCAGGGGAAGAAGAGGAAGAAGGAGAGATTTCAACCCCGTAACATCCTACTGAGGAATGGGATGACTACTTGGCCCCCACTCCTTCTCCACCACCTCCTCGCCCTTCTGATTCTCCACCCGAGGATATAGATGGTTTCCACAATCTTATGGACAGAGCTGCCGCACGCTTCCACCTTCCAACATCTGTCTCCCAGTCGGAATGTTTACTGCATGATTTTAAGGAGCAGTCAAGGAAGTCTGTACGGTCCATTCCGATTATTGATTTTATATGGAGCGAGGGTACAAAGATTATGCGCAACCCGGCAACAGTCCCACCAGTCCCGCAAAAACTGGACAAGAAATACAAGGCAACCCAAGATTCTCCGGCATGTCTTACTGGCCACCCAAAGCTTGACTCGGTTATTTCACAAGCTGCTCAAAGGCGTTCTAAGAACCCATCAACGCCTATCTCTACTCCTCCAGACAGAGAAGGAAGGAGATTGTATAATGTGGGCAAAAGATTCTCCTCCATGTCAGCAATCACTGTCAGAGCAGCAAATTCATTGGAAATCCTGGGTCGTTATGACCGGCAAATGTGGTCTGATATGCAACCTTTCTTGGACCTCATCCCTGAAAGCAAGCAAGCAGAGGCACGGAAGATCCTCCAAGAAGGTGAGCGTACGTCGGAAAAAATAATCGACTGTGCTCTTGATATAGCCTCCACTGGCTTTCGTCAGCTAGCTGGTGCTGCTGTCTTACGCCGCCAAGGTTGACTCAAAGCCACATCTTTAAGGCCGGAAGTGCAGTCCAGAATCCTTGACATGCCCTATGATGGCGAATCTCTCTTTGGCAAGCACGTCGATGACGTGCTCCAAGCCATCAAGACCGACACAGACACTGCCAAGTCCCTAGGTACCCTGCAGTACCGGAAACAGCCCTTTCGGGGTGCTAGAGGAAGAGGTTTTACCTCATTTCGAGGTTCCTTTCACAGGCAGTACCAGCAACCCCAATATAGGCCTCCCTACCAACAACAGTACAGGCAACCATCTACGGCTTCCTACGCCAGACAGGGAGGAAAGAGAAGACAGGGTTCACAAAGCAGAGATCAACCCAGAAAGCAATGATCTTCTCCAGGCACCGGCTATGCTTCCCCAATGTTCACACCATCAACAAATAGGAGCAAACATTTCCAACTACATCCAGGAGTGGAAGAAAATAACATCAGACAAATGGGTGCTGGATATAGTGGCAAGATATCATACCCTGGAATTCATACAAAAACCACCGCATCATCCACCAAGAACAGGCAGACCTCTCCATCTTCGTCTGCTTCAGCAGGAGGTAAGGGAGCTATAGAAACAGTTCCAGTTCAGCAACGAGGTCTCGGATTCTACTCCAGTTTCTTCCTAATAAAGGAAAAGTCAGGGGAATGGCGTCCGATACTAGATCTCAGGAAACTCAACAAGTTCCTTTGGAAGCAATCTTTTCGGATGATCACACTGTCAGATATCCTGCACCTCCTCAATCCTGGAGATTTTATGACAACTTTGGATTTCCAGGATGCCTATTTCCACATAACAATACATCAGAAACATCGCAAATATCTCCGCTTTACTGTAGCCGGTGCTCATTACCAGTTCAAAGTCCTACCATTCGGGCTGAGATCAGCTCCAAGAATCTTCACGAAATGCCTTGCCCCAGTCGCAGGTTTCCTCCGCAGCAAGGGTTTCCAGGTGTTTCCATACCTGGACGACTGGCTCATAAAAGCTCCGTCTATGCAACTAGCCTCCAAAGCGACAAACGCTTGCTTAAAATTATTCCACAGTTTGGGGATAACAGTGAATCTACAGACGTCAGTCATACTTCCCCCATGCAGAAGAGTCTTCCTGGGTGCAGAATTAGACACTATCCAGAACAAAGCATATCTCACTCCAGCAAGGCAGCAGAAGCTAACCCACTTAGCTGTCAGAATCTCCACAAAAGAGTTTGTTTCAGTACGACTGTTCAAGTCGCTTCTGGGCATGATTTCCTCAGCCATCGTCCTAGTTCGACTAGCAAGGCTGAGAATGAGACCGTTGCAAGAAGAACTACAACTCCAATGGACCCAGTCTCAAGGGTCCTTCGATGATTTAATAACTATCTGTAAGGAAATGCCTCCTTGGCATGGTTACCCCCTGAATTTTTGCCTTTGCTGATGCTATGTTTTGAATTGAAAGTGTGCTGAGGCCTGCTAACCAGGCCCCAGCACCAGTGTTCTTTCCCTAACCTGTACTTTTGATTCCACAATTGGCACACCCTGGCATCCAGATAAGTCCCTTGTAACTGGTACCCCTGGTACCAAGGGCCCTGATGCCAGGGAAGGTCTCTAAGGGATGCAGCATATCTTATGCCACCCTAGGGACCCCTCACTCAGCACAGACACACTGCTTGCCAGCTTGTGTGTGCTGGTGAGAACAAAACGAGTACGTCGACATGGCACTCCCCTTAGGGTGCCATGCCAACCTCACACTGCCTATGCAGTATAGATAAGTCACCCCTCTAGTAGGCCTTACAGCCCTAAGGCAGGGTGCACTATACCATAGGTGAGGGCACCAGTGCATGAGCACTGTGCCCCTACAGTGTCTAAGCCAAACCTTAGACATTGTAAGTGCAGGGTAGCCATAAGAGTATATGGTCTGGGAGTCTGTCAAACACGGACTCCACAGCACCATAATGGCTACACTGAAAACTGGGAAGTTTGGTATCAAACTTCTCAGCACAATAAATGCACACTGATGCCAGTGTACATTTCATTGTAAAATACACCCCAGAGGGCACCTTAGAGGTGCCCCCTGAAACCTAATCCAACTACCCGTGTAGGCTGACTGGTTCTAGCAGCCTGCCACACTTGAGACATGTTGCTGGCCACATGGGGAGAGTGCCTTTGTCACTCTGTGGCCTGTAACAAAGCCTGCACTGGGTGGAGATGCTATCACCTCCCCCAGGCAGGAGCTGTAACACCTGGCGGTGAGCCTCAAAGGCTTACCCTCTTTGTTCCAGCACCGCAGGGCACTCCAGCTAGTGGAGTTGCCTGCCCCCTCTGGCCACGGCCCCACTTTTGGCGGCAAGGCCGGAGGAGATAATGAGAATAACAAGGAGGAGTCACTGGCCAGTCAGGACAGCCCCTAAGGTGTCCTGAGCTGAAGTGACTCTAACTTTTAGCAATCTTGCAGATGGAGGATTCCCCCAATAGGGATAGGAATGTGACCCCCTCCCCTTGGGAGGAGGCACAAAGAGGGTGTACCCACCCTCAGGGCTAGTAGCCATTGGCTACTAACCCCCCAGACCTAAACACGCCCTTAAATTTAGTATTTAAGGGCTCCCCAGAACCTAAGAATTTAGATTCCTGCAACTTAGCGAATAAGAAGACTGCTGAGCTGAAAACCCCTGCAGAAGAAGAAAGAAGACACCAACTGCTTTGGCCCCAGTCCTACCGGCCTGTCTCCTGCCTTCTAAAGAAACCTGCTCCAGCGACGCTTTCTCAAGGACCAGCGACCTCTGAATCCTCAGAGGACTGCCCTTCTTCAAGAGGAACAAGAAACTCCCGAGGACAGCGGACCTGCTCCAAAAAGACTGCAACTTTGTTACAGAGGAGCAGATTTAAAGACCCCTGCAATCCCCGCAAGAAGCGTGAGCCTTGCAACACTGCACCCGGCGACCCCGACTCGACTGGTGGAGAACCAACACCTCAGGGAGGACCCTCCGGCGACTCTGAGACTGTGAGTAACCAAAGTTATCCCCCCTGAGCCCCCACAGCGACGCCTGCAGAGGGAATCCCGAGGCTCCTCCTGACTGCGACTGCCTGACTCTAAAATCCCGACGGCTGGAAAAGACCCTGCACCCGCAGCCCCCAGCACCTGAAGGATCGGAACTTCAGTGCAGGAGTGACCCCCAGGAGGCCCTCTCCCTTGCCCAGGTGGTGGCTACCCCGAGGAGCCCCCCCCCCTTGCCTGCCTGCACCGCTGAAGAGACCCCTTGGTCTCCCATTGATTTACATTGGAAACCCGACGCTTGTTTTTGCACTGCACCCGGCTGCCCCAGTGCCGCTGAGGGTGTACTTTTTGTGTGAGCTTATGTCCCCCCCGGTGCTCTACAAAACCCCCCTGGTCTGCCCTCCGAAGACGCGGGTACTTACCTGCTGGCAGACTGGAACCGGGGCACCCCCTTCTCTCCATTGAAGCCTATGCGTTTTGGGCACCACTTTGAACTCTGCACCTGACCGGCCCTGAGCTGCTGGTGTGGTGACTTTGGGGTTGCTCTGAACTCCCAACGGTGGGCTACCTTGGACCCCAATCTTAACCCCGTAGGTGGTTTACTTACCTGCAAAAACTAACATTACTTTACCTCCCCCAGGAACTGTGAAAATTGCACTGTGTCCACTTTTAAAACAGCTTATTGTGTTTTATGTGAAAAGTATATATGCTACTGTAATTATTCAAAGTTCCTAAAGTACTTACCTGCAATACCTTTCAAATGAGATATTACATGTAGAATTTGAACCTGTGGTTCTTAAAATAAACTAAGAAAATATATTTTTCTATAACAAAACCTATTGGCTGGATTTGTCTCTGAGTGTGTGTTCCTCATTTATTGCCTGTGTGTATGTACAACAAATGCTTAACACTACTCCTTTGATAAGCCTACTGCTCGACCACACTACCACAAAATAGAGCATTAGTATTATCTCTTTTTGCCACTATCTTACCTCTAAGGGGAACCCTTGGACTCTGTGCATACTATTCCTTACTTTGAAATAGTGCATACAGAGCCAACTTCCTACACTATCACACAAAAAATTCGACAAGCGTTGAAGTGGTGGTCTCAGACCAACCACCTCTCCCAAGGTCTTACGTTTCTAGCACCAATAACAGACTTTGGGGGTCATTCCAAGCTCCCGCCGCCCGCCAAGCGGGAACCGCCAGAAGACCGCGGCGGTCATTCTGGGTTTCCCACTGGGCTGGCGTGCGACCGCCAAAAGGCCGCCCGCCAGCCCAGCGGGAAACACACTTCCACGAGGAACCCGGCTCCGAATGGAGCCGGCGGAGTGGAAGGGGTGCGACGGGTGCTAAGCAGACACTGAAATTCTAAGTGGGGCCCTCTTACGGGGGCCCCACGACACCCCATACCGCCATCCTGTTCCTGGCGGTTAGGATGGCGGTATGGGGGTCGGAATCCCCATGGCGGCGCAGCAAGCTGCGCCGCCATGGAGGATTCCCCTGGGCAGCGGAAAGTCGGCGGTACATCGCCGACTTTCCGTTTCTGGCCGCGGCTGTACCGCCGCGGTCAGAATGCCCAAAGGAGCACCGCCAGCCTGTTGGCGGTGCTCCCGCGGACCACGGCCCTGGCGGTTTTTACCGCCAGGGTCAGAATCAGGCCCTTTGTCATCACCACAGACGCTTCCTTGGAAAGCTGGGGAGGCCATTTGCAAGACATGCGCATTCAGGGAAGATGGTCCAATCTTCAGAAAGGAATGCACCTAAACCTGCTAGAACTGAAGGCGATCCATCTCACGCTCAAGGCTTTTCTTCCACGCATCGCAGGGTCCTCAGTGTTGGTCAGGACGGACAACACAACAAGTATGTTTTACATCAACAAGCAGGGAGGAACAAGATCCCTCTCCCTCTCAAGGGAAGCTCAGTCTCTTTGGGACTGGCTCACACTGCACAATGTTCGCCTCAGGGTGGAGCACCTGCCAGGGGTCAACAACGCCCTAGCGGACTCTCTCAGCAGGACGGACGACAACTGCCACGAGTGGGAACTCAACCAGAACATACTCGACGGCATCTTCCCACGATGGGGTCAGACGATCCTAGACTTGTTTGCCACCAACCTGAACGCCAAATGCCAGTTCTACGCCAGTCGATACCTACTCCCGGGGTCGTGGGGAAATGCTCTTTTGATGAGATGGTCCGGGATCTTTGCCTACGCTTTTCCCTCCATCTCTCTGATTCCCAGGCTCCTCAGGAAAATTAAGTCTGAATGCTGCAAGATCCTTCTCATAGCTTCCAGATGGCCTAGACAGTACTGGTACACGGAGCTCCTACTCCGGTCCGTGGCCAATCCAGTCCGCCTTCCTTGCAACCACAACCTTCTCACGAAGAATCAGGGTCTCATCCTTCATCCCGATCCAGCTTCTCTGCAATTGCATGCTTGGCTCCTGAGTACAGAGAGTTTCACGATATGAACATCGATCAGGAATGTAGACTGATATTATCTAGGGCATGAGCAGAGAGCACAAATAAGACGTACAAACTCAAGTGGAAGAGATTTTGTGTTTGGTGCTCTCAGAACAACTTCCACCCGTTATAAATTAAGCCTAAACAAATTATTTCGTACCTTCTCTCACTCTCCAAGGCTGGTCTTTGCCATGCATCAGTCAAGATTCACCTAGCAGCTATAGCCTCCTATAGGCGATCAGCTGAGATGCCCTCAATCGGCTCATCCAGAATCATTAAGCAGTTTATGAAAGGACTCCTCCGCACTTTCCCTCTGGTGCGGCTACCTCCGCCATAGTGGCACCTTAATATAGTCCTGTCTCAGCTCATGAAAGCTCCTTTCCAACCCATTCACAGGGCGGAACTCAAGTACATCACATGGAAAGTGGCAACCCTGCTTGCTCTCACTTCTACCAGGAGAGTCAGTGATATACAGGCGTTCACTACTAAAGAACCTTTTTTGTTTTTTTCTGATTACTTTGTTATTCTCAGAACCAACCCTAGATACATTCCCAAGGTGCCATCTTCATTCCATCTCAATGAGCCCGTGATACTACGAACCTTTTTTCCAAACCCAACTACAATTGCAGAAAAAACTCTACATTCTTTGGACATCAAACGATGCCTCAAATTTTATCTTCAAAGTACCAAACAAATCAGGAAATCAGATCAACTCTTGGGGCCATATTTATACTTTTTGACGCAAAACTGCGCTAACGCAGTTTTGCGTCAAAAAAATTAGCGCCGGCTAACGCCATTCTGAAGCACCATGCGGGCGCCGTATTTAATCAATGACGTTAGTCGGCGTTAGCCGCCGGCGCTGCCTGGTGTGCGTGAAAAAAAACGACGTACACCAGGCAGCGCCGGCGTAGGGGGATATGGAGCTTGGGCGCCAAAAAATGGGGCAAGTCAGGCTGAGGCAAATTTTTCGCCTCAACCCGATTTGCGCCATTTTTTCCGACTCCCAACCCCCATAGAAATGACTCCTGTCTTAGCAAAGACAGGAGTCATGCCCCCTTGCCCAATGGCCATGCCCAGGGGACTTCTGTCCCCTGGGCATGGTCATTGGGCATAGTGGCATGTAGGGGGGCACAAATCAGGCCCCCCTATGCCACAACATTTTTAACAAAAAATACTCACCGGAACTTACCTTAATGTCCCTGGGATGGGTCCCTCCAGCCTTGGGTGTCATCCTAGGGTGGGCAAGGGTGACAGGGGGTGTCCCTGGGGGCATGGGAGGGCACCTCTGGGCTCCTTCCGAGCCCACAGGTCCCTTAACGCCTGCCTTGTCCAGGCGCTAAAAAATGGCACAAAAGCGGCCGTACGTCATTTTTTTGGACCCGCCCACTCCCGGGCGTGAATTTTGCCCGTGAGTGTAAATACGGCGCACATGCCTCGGAGTCCATTTTTTAGACGGGAACGCCTACCTTGCATATCATTAACGCAAAGTAGGTGTCCACGCTAAAAAATGACGCAAACTCCATGGACTTTGGCGCTAGACGCGTCTAACGCCAAAGTATAAATATGGAGTTAGTTTTGCGTCGGAATTGCGTTAAAAAAAAACTACGTAATTCCGGCGCAAACAGAGTATAAATATGCCCCTAGGTATCTTATTCTCTTGGACGACAGGGAGCAGGAGTCACAAAGGCCACTATAGCCCGGTGGATTTCCACGACAATCCAATTCTGTCACACCAAGGCAGGAAAACCATTGACTAGGTGCCCGAGAGCCCACTCCACGAGAGCAGTCTCCACATCGGCTGCTTTGTTTCAGGGTATTGCCCTGGATAAGATATGTCAAGCTGTGACATGGAAAACTACGCACTCCTTTACGCAGCACTATTGTTTGGAGTCATCGCAGAGAACCGACTCTCTAGTAGGACAAGCTGTTCTACGTCATCTCTTTCATTAAGGTGAGACCTTTCCTTGGTTATATAGAAATGGTTTGATATGCAAATAGCCGTGATTTCCATCATATATACTTTGACATGCTTCTATATAAGTATGCATTTAGTTATATATATATATGAATATATATGTGTATTTATAACACGAATGTTCAGTATATGTGTATATGTACTTAGAAGTATCTATATTTTCTCCGAAGTTCATAATGCAAGATTTATGAGCTAACTATTTTATATTGGTTACAAAGGATTTTCATGCTCGCACCCTCCATCCACTGTGAGTATAATGTTTATCAACAGTACTGCTGACTATTCAGATTCAAGCATGTGAATTTATGAAAGATCCAATACTGGATAAAAAAACAAGTTACTTACCTGTAACTACAGTTATCCAGTATTGGTATCTTTCATAAATTCACATGCAACCCACCCTCCTCCCCTTTGACGCTCGCATTTCCTCTCAGGTTATAATATTTCAATCTTGTGCTGGAAAATCTGAGGGAAGGAGCTTCTCTGGAGAGTGTACTAGAGGGTGCTGGTGCCTGATTGGTCAGCAGGCAGGTTTGGGTCCTTTTCACAAAAGGACATGGATAGGCTATATGAGCGATTACTATTTCCATTATATCCTATGGCAAAAAATGTTTATTTGTTAATTATTGCTATTTTATGTACCGTGGGACTCCCACTTCGACGACGGGGATGATTCAAGCATGTGAGTTTATGAAAGATACCAATACTGGATAACTGTAGTTACAGGTAAGTAACTTGTTTTCTTCTGCAGACCCACTAGTAGCAATTAATTTGCAGGCCCTGGGCACATGTAGTGCACTTTACTAGGGACTTACATGTAAATTAAATATGCCATTTTGGTATGAGCCAATGTTACCATGTTTTAGGGAGAGAGCACATGCACTTTAGCACTGGTAAGCAGTGGTAAAGTGCCCAGAGTCCTAAAGCCAACAAAAAACAAGGTCAGAAAAAGAGGAGGAAGGCAAAGGTTTTGTGGTGACCCTTCAGAGAGGGCCATTTTCCAACAATGGACAAATCCTTTTTGCCAGATATCAAGAGATGAAGAGAGAAGTTGCTCTGTGCACCAGAAACAGGGCTTTAAATATGAACCCTTTACCGACAGGCAGCCAATGGATAGCTCTCAAAGCTGATGGGATTGAGGGATGTCTAGGTAAATGCAAGAGAAGCCTAGCCGCTGCATTTTGGACCACCTGCAGGCAACTCACCAGAGCCTCCGCAACTTCTAGATAGAAGGTGTCAGCATAGTCCAAGCATGAGGTGACCAGCTCGTGAAACACCACTCTCCTAGCCTCCAAAGGAGGTAAGGGAAGACATTTCTTCAGGGTGCAGAGCATAGCAAAACATTGGCCCACCACCACAGAGATCTGTGGCCGCATGGAGAGGGAAGTGTCCAGCTTCACCCCTAAGTTTTTAACCACCATGCACTATTTTAGTGTGTTTTTAGTAACTGTATCTGTTATTCGCTTCTCTCTCCACTTCTTGTGTTTGCGAAATCTTTCTCAGGCATGTAAGTCCTTTTTCTCCCATAGCCTTCACTCATGAGGCAGCATCCTGTTTTCATACATGGATCATTTTGTTTTATCCCCCTTTGTTTTTCAAATCTCTTACTTAGGTCTGTAAGTCACACTTCTCCAATAACATCACAAAGCCACCATCTGCATGGTTTCCTTGCACAGCTAGCCAAGAAGATGCCTCGGGCATAGAAGAGAAGGAGACGCCCATGACTTCTAATGGCAATGAACGAGAAGAAAGGGTTTGGCTAAAAGTAAGTCAAGCACATTATGCATTCATCTTACCTGATTTTGGTTACTAGTGTATACATTGTGTATTATACTTACCTCCAGTAGGAGTATTGCCTCTAAGTATTTTTGGCCTTGTGTGACTAAAATAAGTACCTTTATTTTTGGTAACACTGAGTATTGCCTTTTATTGTGTATAAGTACAGTGTAACTATAGTGGTATTGTAAGAGGTTTGCATGTCTCCTAGTTAAGCCTTGGCTTCTCTCCTACAGCTACCCCTTGACAGCGTTAGCTGCTAGACACTGCCTACATTTCACTAAGGTGGATCACTGGACCTGGTATAAGGTGTAAGTACCTCTGGTACCCACTACAAAGCAGGCAAGCTTCTCACAGTTCATCTCCATGATTGTAAGTTTCCCCCACCTCTTCAGTGGCTTTATATGGATCCAGGTATTTTCTATTGAGGTGTAAAGGACGGTGTTATCTGATGAGAATCAGTAGTCATGCACACTTGACATGAAGAAACCCGTTATGACAGGAACACTGAACCTGCAGTGGTGTTCGTGGATCACAGACCTGAAATTTCTGTTGATACCTGGGGCACAGAAAAAATAAACTCTGGAGAGAGGTCTGCTGGAGGACTGTGTTGGGCCTGGCAAGGGGTTCATCCTATTTGAGTTGGAGGAGAATGCCACAGACCCATATGAAAAGGGTTGATTAGGAATGTTACATATTCAAATGAACTCATTAAAATACCAGGGAATCAACTGACTCTATTTACATGGCTGCATGCACATTTCAAATACTTCACTTTTGATCACTGCCACAACGTGTTGGCTTTTAAGTCTCAAATCATTGCTAGGTTCGAGTCTCAAATCATTCAGAAAAATACTTCTACAGAAGCCTCACAAACTAGAAGACATCCTTGACATGGCAAGAGCTGATCGAAGTTTGCAGTTTCAGGCTAAATTTGCTCATTTCCGAAAGAAAGAATGTGCCATCAGAACATTATTCCACTTGAACGACACAACTGCTGCAGAAAGCTGCTGGAACTTGCATTATTGCTAGACTGTGCTCAGGCAGCAACTATAGCCTTTGAAACAACCAGCATTTTGTCCAGTAACTGACAATAAATGCCATGAACATGGAAGGAGGGTAATTTCTTAAATATGTGCAGGCAAACAGGCTAAGAAACAATGAGGCTAAGCTTAGCCATTCATCCCCAGAAAGTTTGTCTCATCAGAAAACTGCTAAAGTCCAGACACAAAGCCAAAAAGTACAGCAGACTGATCATCAAAATCGATCACCAAAAACACCAAAACAATTTTCTTAGTGAAGGGTAGCTTGCTGTTTGACAATGATGAGCTAATCAAACTAGTAACTGATAGTCTCCTTGGTGGGCACTGGCTCTCCATTAACATTATTAATGACAAATAATTTGCTTACCTGAAAGGGAACCCTTAGTTTCACTCCACGAAGACGCATATCTATCCCTACAGATACATGACAGCTCTTCCTTGCATGGGTTATTTCAGACCAACACTGAAATAAGAAAGCCGTCATGCAACGTGTGATGCACATTTCATAGAAGCAGCTGTTGACATGGGCTGTCTGCTCAGCTTTGAGTGTGCCATAAACTGGACAGTTGTAGGTTCTCTGTCTTCTAAATGCTGGGTGACATTGCCAGAGGAATAAAATGCTAAAAGTATTTTTTCCAAATCTAGTTATGGTTCAAATGTGTTTATTGATTCAAACACATACTCTTACCTATAACCTGCCGGCAAGATGTGATCAGGAAATTCAATGCTCCCCTCCCCAAAGCAAGTGAGATTTTTCATTTCAAAGAATAGTATTTGTAGGAGAGGTGCCCACTGTGTATCAAAGAGGTTTGCTGTTCCTGCAAGGGAGTTGCATTCTTCTCCATTCTTCGAATGTGCACCAGGCAGTGTATCCAGTCTCTCACATCGATTGGCCTGTTTTTGCTCCACAATTAAGTTATGGCTCATTTATCTGCACAAAGTATTAGCGACATCAGTCTCCCCTTTCTGGAATATAATAGGAAAGCTTGAGGGTTAGCTACACCCAGAATTAAGTCAGAAAGTAGGTAGTTGGACCTGAAACTTATTATCCTAAGTGTCCAGGACGTTCCACCAATATGTCTGAAATGTGCTTTCTCAGGGAAGGTGACTCGAGGTGTTATGCATTTCAAAACCTCTCCAGCATTTCGGGGGATTGCATTTTTCATGTTCCCATTTATTTCATAAGGTGTGAGGTGCCAAGATGAGGCTATCTTATATAGCTCTTCCTGTGTGATGACTGTTTTTGCTGTGTTACAGGCTCTGCTATATACCTCTCCCCATTCCCTCTCAGACAATTCTCCTCCAAGCTCCTTTTCCATCCTCATCTTTCCAGGATTTTTGGAAGGAATACCACCTTGTGATAGTATCTCATAGATATCTGAAGCAAGTTTCTTATTGTCTTCTTGCAATAGCACCCTATGTTCAAATTTGTTGAAGGGTCTTCAGACCAGAGGCCTAATGGAGGGATTCAAAGCCCATTGCTGAACTTTCATTTAGCAAAAAAAAAATCAGACTCAGGGTTGTCATATTGGGAGTGGACGTCCGTGAAGGTTTTGAGTTCTGGGCCCTTAAGGATGTTTCCAAGTCTCTTGTGCAATTTTTGTTTCCAGTTTTCAAATTCACAGTCCCTGAGAACCAGGATGAAGCAAGGATTCCCAAGAGTGTAAGTCAGTGGTGAGAGGAAAGTACCAAGTGCCTTTTTTTTGCTAATCTATCCCAACCCATACATGTTAACCTTGTGACTGGGGAGGAATGACACCCCAAGCCCATCCCTTTTTCTCTGTGCATGGAACCTAGCCTGTATAGACTCCTGCTACTGTATGGTCCATGAAGCACCAAAGTTTTTCAGAATCATTTTGCATCGACTCTACCATACATCTAATTTGGGAGATCTAGTAGGATTGCTTGATGTACATTCCAAGCCCCCCCTTCCTGACTAGTTTTTGTGGCATATGGGAAGCTATTCCTGACCAGATTAAGTTTTCTAAGGATTTCTTTAATTGGCGGGAGATAGATCCCTTATTTGGGAGCGGACGGACAGAGAATGAGCAAGAATGAGGTCATCTTTATGACCACTACTTAACCCACCCATGAAAACCCTCCCTTATGCTATTTATGTGTGTCTGATCACACTGACTTAGGGAGAGTATTGTAAGGTATGGGTAATGTTATGGCTTCTGAATTCCTTAATCGAAAACAGATGTGGCTCACCATTGAAAGGGAAACTGCTGTCTAAGTTCTGTTATCTATTCATGGGGGAAAGTAGGGTTTAGCCCCAGGGATTTTTTTAGGTTTTCTTGGAATCCTGAAACTGTGCCATATAATTCAAATTCTGCCATTAAGGCTGGCAGAGTGCTGTTTGGGGGAATAGTCATCACAATAATGATGTCTGCATTATGCCCTCAGGCGGATCCTGGATATTTCCTTGCAGCATCTGAGATCAGACTTGGGCAGAAAATATGCTTGAGCAGTAAAATAAAAGTGCCCCAATTAGCAAATCGGATAGCTAAAAAAGTGTCCCAGATTTACAAATCGAGACAGTTTTGAACTACTAAAGGGATGCTGTACAGGTGTTTTTCAAGATATGGGAGACAGCATGCATTTGTGCTTGCTGCAGGGAATAGGTGTGTTAATATCAGGGAAATCAACGGTAAAAACCAGCTCAGCAGACTATAATACAGTCCCAGACACAGCCAAAAACCAAAACAAGGCTTACACACTTTCCTCTCCGACCAGTCCTCCTGGCACTGCCAGACTGCACAGATTGCCCAATAGATCAGTCTGATCCTAATAGAGTCTGATCTTCGTGACCAAGGGATATAGCATCATATGAAATAGGAGGGAGAGTGGTGTACCTATGTCAATATTTATATGGAAGGAGATGCAGCCATTAGCCCTTATCCTCACTGAAGGGTTAAAGATAGCAGCTCAAGACCCAACCCCTGAATCTTGTTTTAAAACCAACTGATATCAGTATCTTGTTGAAAAAGGGTCATAGGACTTGATCAAACACTTTGTCACTGTCTAATAATAGCATGAAAGCTCCCTTCTTTGTCCTCTAAACGTTGCTCAGTAGGTGCAGGATGGTGTTGGTGTTGTTGCTACCACTCTGCAAAGTGATGAATCCCACATGATCTGGTTTGTTCAGTACGAGCATAACCTTCTACAATCTGTCCACTGATGTACCAGTGAAAATATGTATGTTCATGTTCAGCAAAGAAATTGGATGGTACGATTTGCACAATATTTGTCTCTGCAGGGTTTTGGTATCACTGATGTAAGGATCTGTGACATAGTGTATGTGATACCAGTAGCAAGTGAAACGCTGTTGTGCCTCTTAGGCAGGTCAGGAGCTAGCTGCCTAACAAAGACCTTATAGAATAATGAAGTATAGCCATCCATTCACAAGGACTTAACTATCTTCAACTCTCCTATGGCCAATAGCCCCTCACTAACTTGTATGGGTTCCTGTAGCAGGGTACACTGCTCCTTCGCAAGTTTAGTGAGTCGAATATAATATAGGTATTCAGCAATCTCATTGCATGTGATGTATTTACAGGAGTAGAGGGATTCATAGAGATCTCCAAAGCAGTTAACTAACTTCAGGTCCAGTATTTCCAAATCTATTTACTGGAATAGGCAAATTAAGGTATCAATCTATTCATTTGACCATTGATGAATCAGTGAAGTTGGTGTCTTATCACTTCAGGGCTATTACTTTCTACATCCAAGAGCAAGTCACACCCGAATTCAGAAAAAGGCATCATAGAGCCTATAGTTCCTGTGCACAAAGGACAGTATGTTGGGCAAATGTTCACTTGTGCGAACATGGTCCAACCATTTCAGGGCATATAGTAAGAGATGCATCTCCTTCCCTGCGTCTAAGATATAATTCATATCCAGTCCATTTTTTCTCCAAGTTAGATCTGAATTGAGACTCTCATGTGTTAGAACTTGAAGAATGTCGCTGCTATATAACCATGTTCACCACACACAGATTTGTTGTGCCCTTCATAGTTTTCCAAGAAAACTTCAAGAAAATTATCAGATACACTCCAAAGTGCTTGGACTAAAGGGATTATAGAAACATGAGAACACCCTTATCAAGGTTTGGAGTGCTCTTCATGAAATGAACTTCAAATTGAATGAGGAAAGACGTGACGTTTGCAAACATTTACTCACATTTTATGGAAATATTTTCTCTAATGAATGTATGTGTCGTGACTCCAATGTTTTAGCTGTCAAATCATTCCTGGGCATGGTGAGCTATATGACCAGATATGCATTAAAAATTTGTCTTCAATAAGTAATTCCTCTTTTTGACCTCACCAAGAAAGGTCAACCCTATTGATGGTCCCAATGGTTTCAGATTGCTTTTGAAATAATCAGATGCCACATTGCTAAAGCAGGTGGCATGACGTATTTTGGCCCTGTTTTACAAGCAGAATTCATTTTTGGTGTCAGTGCTGTTCTTTTCTGTGCCAATGCTATTCTGGCTCAGCTTGATCTTGAATCTGAGGCATGCCGATGGGCCGTTTCGTATGCCTGCTGCAGCCCAACAAGCCCAAAGAAGAAATACTTCCAAGCAGAGGAGCAAAGTCTGGCCCTTCTATGGGCATCTGAGCATTTTCACTTTGGTTCATGGGAAGCCTTTCACTGAGGTGACTCATCATCAGTCACTTGTGTCTATTTTCGACAAGGCCAAGAAACCCTCTAGGTGTTCTAAATGATGAAGCTTGAGAGTTAACGATTATAAACTCAACATCATCTACAAGCCAGCAGTAGATCAGAATCCTGTCAGTTTTCACACACTTCCACCTGCCAACTCCAGTGCTATGTCACCGATCACTGAGGAGTACAGTTGTAATGTGATCCACCAGGTGTGGTATGTTACCTTGAATAAAGAAGATATTGTCAAAGCCATGTAAGAAGACTCCATTCCTCAAGCCATGGCTGAAATGTATTCAGTCATAATGATGTCATGAACTTGAAATAGTGCACAGGTACTCTTGTGCCTGTGAACGGCTTGTTATCCAGCAAACACAATGTGAATTTATATCAACCAGAAAAGGTCTATTTCTCATGAGAACTTGTCTTGTTATCCCTCACTTGCTGTGACATCAAGTTGCTGAACTGGGTGACACAGGACACTGGGGAATGGTCGTACCCAATAGACTTTTGAGGTATAAGGTATTTTTCCCATTCGTGGACAAATCAATGGAGAGGGCACCATCATGTTTACCAAGCCTTGGTAAAGACAATTCTTCTGAACCTTTCTCAATATCTGAACTGCTGGGAAAAATCTAGGAAGACGTTGTCATTGACTTTGTTGGCCCAATAGCCATGGGCCAATTTCTTCTCAGTGGGATTGATGTTCATGTTCCCTGATGTCATGGCAGTTCTCAGCACATCAGCTGAAGTGGTTGATTCCTCCTCTGGACAAGGTAAGTTCAACTTATGTCACTCCAACAGTTCTTATATACAGCAGTGGACCACCTATTCATGATAGAGTGTTCTTGGAATACACAGATTCATCACCACAAGATTACACCACTCTGTCTTCAGGTCATTGGCATGATGGACGATTTCATGACTGCTCTGAAGAAAGCCATGCAGGCTGTCTAAATCGCTAAGTCTCACACCATGGACTTGCTGTGTCAGGCTCTGAGAGACTATCTTGACACTCTGCACCTCATGACTGTGCAAACTGCTATTTGCTTAAAAGCTCAGTACTCATCCTCTTCTGGCAGCCTCTGGATTGCACTGCAGTTTGGGAGAAGTGACACATCATGATTGTGAGAAGAAAGACAAGATGAAGATGTACTCAGATCAAAGCAGACATGCAAGATAGTGGAGATTATATCAAGAAGATCAATTACACACCTTGTTGAAATAAACAAGTGAGGATGACCTTTACTTTGATCCCCATCAATACATGGTCATGGACATCAAGAGCTCCAAAATCATCATCTAGAGAGATGGGCTCATCATTACCCATAACTGGTCTTCCACACTTTGATGGGATAACTCAACCACCTCTTAGAAGCTAAACAATTGCCAGACAACTGAGGCAGTTCGAGGAGAAACAGCTCCTGTGCTTGTTTTTTTTTGCCTCTTTCTTTCGCATCATTATGCTAATTTCATCACCTCCTTCTCCTGAACCTGAATTTGAACCAATTCCTCTGATCTCCCACCATCTTTTATTCGCCCCCTGAAAAGCTCACCACTGCAATGGACTAATGTGAAAACAGTAGTATGGTTGCAGAGATGAAGGATAAAACTGGAATCTGGAGTGGAATTAAACACATCAGAAACAGTTAACAATTTATTGCAAAAAAAGTTGAATCAGTTTATTGTAAGTCACATTTAAAATGTGCTACTACTCAGAAGGTGTACAAAAAGACATAGGGATTCTATTGTACCTCTAATTAACATTAGAATGCAAAAAATAAACATGTTCCAGTAAATATCACCTTTCTGCTGATCACTCTTTTAGAAAAACAGATCATACGAATGAAAAGCCAATTTTCTTTTTTCTTTGCCTTGTTTGAACTACAGCTGTAATTATGGTCTGTGACTTTCATTTCACCTTGGCTGCTGTCTCTGACAGGAAACATTGTGACATCAGAATACAATTTTAACAATTTGTTAAGTTGGGGGGCGTGGCCAACCAAGATGGCCGGCGGGACGCGTCTTTAGTGCGCTCCACCATCCCTATTACATCCTACAGGGATCCTGGGTACCAGATGGCAGTGCACCCCTGCAACAGCAAGTGGCAGCGCCCTGACGACGCCGGCAGGTCCCTGCCTGATTTTGGCCCTAGTTGGAGCTCCGGGTCGGTTGGAGTGCTGGGTCGGGCCTGGTCGGACGCTAGAGTGGCTCTGGAGGGGAAAATAGAAACGGTGGCAGGGGAGGTGAACCTTCTCCGAGCTGACCTCTGCAAGGTATCTGATAAGGTCAAGGTGACGGAGGGGTCTATTGTGGACTTGCAAACAGAGGTTGGCACATTGCGCAAGCAGATGGCTCAGGTCACTTCTACTGTAGGGACATCAGAGGCTTGGCTGGTGGATTCAGAGGGCAGATCTCAACGGAACAATGTGCGCCTCCTTGGATTCCCATAATGCTCGGAAGGTTCCATGGTGAAAAGTTTTGTTGAACAATAGATCAGAGAAGTATTGCAGCCGAAGGGGATGTCCAGTATGTTGGTGGTGGAGTGCGCTCATAGGGCCCTGGTTGCTCCTCCTTGGCCTGGGGCGCTGCAGAGGGCCATCATAGCACGCCTCCTGAACTATAAAGACAGAGACCGATAGGACTGTCTTTGAGAATCGCCAAATTTCCATCTTCCCAGACTATACGAATAAGGTCCAGTCCTCCCGAAAAGGGTTTCTGGAGGTGAATGCCAAGCTTCGTGCCATGAACATCAGATACATGTTGTTGTATCCGGCATGGCTGAATGTGAATTCCGGAGGCAATTTGGACGGAATGCCCCTTACCATTCTAAACACTTATGCACCTAACATAGATGATCCCTCCTTTTTATGACAATATACCTGAAATGCTGGTTGAAGGGATAGTCTCCCCTCTGATATGGGCTGGAGACTATGATTGCATATTGGATGGTGAGGTGGATCGTTCTCTTCCTAAGTTGGGAACCAAAGCATTGATGACGACTAACTCAAGGGGCACGGAATGGGATGCCTTGAAGGTGGTCTTAAGGGGAGTATATATCGGCACTGCATGTGGGGTGCACAAACAAATGGAACAGGAACTTACAGACTGGGAAAGTGAACTGTAGGTAGCACAGCACCAGACACTGGTAACTCAAGAGGTTGTGCAAGAGCAGCTTCGGCTGTTTAAGAAGGTCAACAACTGCTGGGACACGCTGGATAAGTTTACCCTTAGATCGTATAGACAGTGTCTCCATAGGGAGGGAGACAAGTCTGGTAAATTGTTGGCATGGCTCCTTAAGCGGGAAGTTGACTCTCCTCCCATCCTGCGTATTAGGAATGTGGAGGGGGTACAGGTTACTAATCACAGAGATATTTTTCAGGTATTAGTGGAGCATTTGCAGGTTGTGTCCAGGGCTGGTCCTTCTGTCTTGGATGTTAACTTAGGCGAGTTTCTGAAACGGATGAGACTTCCGTGGCTGGAGCCGCTCTGTATGGAGAGTCTAGAGGCTGAGATAACAGTTGAATAAGTAGGTGCAGCTCTAGAGGCGCTGTCGAAGTCTAAATCGCCTGGTTGGGATGGTTTCCAGATTGAGTTGTACAAGACGTTTTTTCTCCTTCTGAGGGAGAGGTTGTTGGCGGTGTTTGAGGAAGCTCGGCATCAGAGAATTCTTCTTGAGACCATGCGGCTGGGCGTTGTCTGTCTAATGCTTAAGCCTGGAGGGGATCCTGATGATCCTTTCTCATATTGTCCGCTTACTATGCGCAAAACGGATGTCAAGATTCTGTGTAAAGTTTTGGTTACTCGACTGGGTTGTGTGATCCGGGGTCTGGTACACGAGGATCAATGCGGAATCAGTTCCGGTTGCAGTACGACTTACAACTTACGCCATTTGGCACACGTTTTACTTGAAACATTGGGGGCGTAGACAAATTGGTATTGGTATCACTGGATCTAGAGAAGGCTTTTGACACTGTGGAGTGGGAGTACCTATTGGCAGCTCTGCGGGGAATGGGATTTGGCCCTCAATATTGTGCTTGGATTCGTTTGTTGTACACTGCTCCCACTGCACGTATTCGGGTGAGCGGAGAGCTTTCGGATTCTTGGACGATTGGTAGGGGAACTAGGCAGGGATGCCCATTGTCACTGCTCCTCTTTGCTTTAGTGGTAGAACACCTGGCGGCCTGGCTACGTGAGGAATTGGGGCCCTGGGGTGTTCAGGTGGGACAGGTCACTCATCTAGTCTTCCTGTATGCCGATGATGTGTTGCTATACCTCCGAGAATCGCGCGTTTCGGTCCCCTTGTCTTTACAGTTGATGGAGGAATTCAGGGCTGTATCTGGTTTATGGGTGAATAGGAAGAAGTTGCTGCTGTTTCCTCTAGGACCACTATGTGATGCCCTGCCAGAGGATTTGCCGGAGGTGGGGCTCAGGTGGGAACTTGAAAGCTTTCGTTATCTGGGCATATGGGTTACACATACGGTCACGCACATGTAATGCACAATATGGAACGGGTGGTGAAGTGCACTTTGTATCGTTCTGGAATAAGCTGCCTCTATCCGTGATGGGAAGGACGGCTGTAGCCAAGATGGTGTTCTTGCCGTAGTGTCTTTACCTGGTCCAGAATTCTTTGTTTCTATTGACAGCTCGGCTTTTTAATCATCTGGATAGCTTGTTGATTTCCTTGGTTTGGGATGGCCGTCGTAGTAGGGTGGCGTTGTCTACGTTACAAAGGGAAATGGAAGATGGAGGCTTGGCACTGCCTAATATTAGACTCTATTATTTTGTGGCTCATTTACAACATGCTGCTAAGTGGATGACGCAGACAGATAATTTGGAGAAGCGGCTATTCGCTGGCATGTTGGGAGATGAGGCACTGGTGCACGCATTAATGTCGGGCAGTAGGTCGGTGACTATTGTCCCCTATCTGGTTAAGAATACAGCTGGGATATGGGAACAGGAGGTTAAGAAAATACTCTGACTTGCCCACTTTGATAGGGAGCTGAAGATCTGGAGTCTGGCCTCCTTTCGGGATATGGATACTTTAATGTCAGTGGAAGCTTGGAGAATGGGTGGCTGCTTGGTGGCGGGTGATTTATATCCCAATGGTGAGTTTATTTCCTTTAGTGAGGTGCGAGATATGTTTGGACTGAGCGCTGGCCAGTTCTTGCAATATGCCAAGATTGAGAGTGTGGCTCGAGAAGTCTGGTCTGGATTCCCGATGGCCCTCTTAGCATCAAAGATGTTGAATGGGTTAATAAATTGGGGAGAGGATTCCCACTCGGTTACTCTGTTTTATAGAGCGCTGCGTGGGGATAGTGTGGGGGTGGGGTGTGCAGCGCGTAGGGCCTGGGATCAAGAGCTGGAGAACCCTATAAAAGACGTGGACTGGAATTTGGCACTGTCTCTGGTACGCACGGTCTCTTGTAACCACAGATTTAAGTTGTTGTACTTTAATTTTGTCCATCGTGTATACATCACGGCTGCCCGACTTAATAAGATAGACCCGACAAGGGCGACTGGGTGTCCTCAATGTGGGGAGACAGGTGCTTCCTTTCTCCACTTGGCCTGGTACTGTAGGGAGGTACAGCAATTTTGGTGGGTGGTGGTTCGGAGGTTGGATGGGCTCACAGGTCTGGGGCTAGAGGCAACGCCATTGACTTGCCTCCTGGGTACGTGGTAGGCGCGTCCCATATAGATTTGGGCAGCTTGCTTTGGTGCTGGCTAAACAAAGGGTGGCTATAGGCTGGATGGGTACACAAAGCTAATCCCCTTCTAGCTGGTCCCGTGATGTTTTGCAATGGGGTGTGGCCAAAAAACAAAATATGAGACTGACACATAGGGAAGAAGGGGCGCTGACAGACATAACGGCTTGGAGTACATTATTAGAACCCTTCACAGGGGTCCAGCAGTCCAGCTCTCATTGGAGCACGGATGAAGATCCTTGACTTTAGAATGTTATGCTATGCACATAGGTGACAACCAACTGTGGTAATAGAGTAACGCTGGTAACCATGGTGTATGAACGACTTGGTTACATATGAGGTCCTTGGGAGGGGAGGGGGGGTCGCTATTGTTGATCTGATTGGATATGTTCCATGTTTTTGCCTCCTCCGCCCAGGAGAACAATAGCAGTGTGATATCTCATATGAAAATGCACTGCTTGTTTTTGTCTTTATTTTAAGTTTTTTATTATAAACTCAATAAAATAGAGTTTAAAAAAAATTGTTACAGTTGAGCAACTAAGTCATTTAATTATTACAGGTGGCTAGAGATGTCAGTAGTCACCTGTAATAAGGAAATTAGATAACAGCTTTTACACACATATATCAGGTTCACCTGTATTATACAGACAATTCTGCATTTCTTCCTGTAGCTTGACTTTTGCTTACCTTTCACTCATCGACGTAACTGTATCTGTTAACAAGGTGTGCTTCGATCGACCTGGAGTTGCGACCTCTGTCTTCCTTTACTTGGCATATGATGGAAGTGTACAGGGTGATCAGCAAAGGCCAACAGTGACAGTTCATCTGACCGATGTGACAGGACACAACCACTCAATTGGTGAGTGAAGTGTAGATTTCCATGGTTTATGATAAAAAAAAGATTTATGGTTGGCGGGTATGATGGGACTTGCACTGATGCCACATACTCCGTTTCTGACTTTTCCCTCAGTACATGTAGCCAAGTAAGCACAATTCTGCAACCCTCACAAATGTCAACAGCTTTCTGGGGAATATTTGGTTCTCCATAACAGAAGACTAATTACTCTGTCATCTCTTCTCCTCTTTGCTCAGGTACCCATACATTGTCATGCCAAAGGAACCCGCTAATTCTCAATGTCACTCACAATCTGAGTTTCCCCTTCTATCGAACTGCCTCAGTGCTGCTCAACTTCTCTTCTGCCTTGGTGGGCATCTCTGCAGTAGCCTTGAGGACCTCAACACACCTTGGCCCAGCTGTTCCTGACCACTGTGAAGATGTGGATGGGTCTGGTGGTTATGAGAGGCTTGGGTAAGCAGCTTTAAGGTTGGTAGTGTCACCTCAAGGGTGGCTTTGGCCTTGAAACTGCCTGGGATTAATTGTAATGAGTATGGCATAACAGTCCAAAGGGTCATGAATATATAAATTAAAGATGGAATCATTTATGGGGAGATGCTGGATGTGAGAATATTTTAGATTCTTTTTTTGTGAAAGCAACTCTGTTCAAGAACTTGCATCCCTGTGCCATCCCCCCTTGTTATTCTTTCAAGATGAAAAATCCAGTGACCCAATGCCAATCTGATCCCCGATGTTACAGAAGCAAATGATTTTGTGCCCCTGTGATTGTCCTCAGAGTCCGCCCTATTTTTGAGGTAAGAGGCAGTGCATCCCTGTGGCTATTTTAAAAGTCCCAAAATCTGTATCTCTGTGCCAGTACCATGAGCCGTTCAGCCCTGGGGGGTGACATTGTTTATTTGTAGGCGATGATCCCAAAGGAATTTTAGTGCTAAAAGAAAGATACTCATAACAGGCTCTGTTAATTTGCAGGACCCTCCAGTCACCGAGATGCCAGACCATGGGCCATATTTACAAGAAATTACGCATTGCTGCATTGCAGGAGCGATGTGTCAAAATTATTTATGATTCACAAGAATCTGTTACAACATGGATGTGCCATATTTACAATATCCGGTACCATTGCGTAGGAACCCAAGGTGCGTCAAAAATTCTGACACATCTTTGGGAACTTTGTGGTAATAATTCTGCCCAAAAAGTGGCACCTTGCTAAAGTTTGGCCTCGCAACTGATGCAACTTCAGTGATACGTCAAAATTTAGAGGTGCTGCTTCAGCTTGAAATGATGCAAGTAGCCTAATGTTTTAGGACCAATGTAGAAGACTGTAAAATGGTCAGTATCACCATCTACACACATATATTGGACCTGGACGTAAGAGGGTATGCATGCAGTATGTCTGTGGGTCACATTACTGTGGGCATAGTGTACTCATGTGTATGTAGAGACCTGCATATCTGTAATGTAAATGAATACAAGTATATGTTGGAATGTGAATTGGAAATACATGTATTACCTGCCTTATGTGTGTACCTACCTGTTGTCCTTTCGGAGTACGCAGAACTGAAGTTGATGACCCCTTCCACCATGGAGAAGTGACAACGTTGGCATGTCCCCTCACAACGTACACAACGTCACATTTCCTTGCTGCAGAGGATGACTGAATCATAGGTGCCATGGTCCCAGCTTGGTCAAAGGGTCCTACAACATGATCCTAAAATGTGTAGACCTACTACTAGTAGAGGGGAAGCGAAATACAGACATATTCCAGTGTGGAAAGTGACATCAGCTGGTCAGTTCCCTGTCGCAAAGCCAGTGTGTCTTTTTTATGCCTGGGTTAAGGAGGCATAGGAATTTTGATGCATTTTAGACTCTGTGCATCATTTGGAAACAATGCTGAAAACCTGTAAATAAGGATGCGTCAGTTCTGCATGGAATTGTATGAAGGAAGGCCTACCTTGCATATATTAATTCCAATGCAACGCAGCCGATTCTGGCGAAGGAAAGAAAATGACGCATCCCAACGGAAAGTGACGTATTCCCATAGATGTGTTACTATGTAAATATGGTGCAAAGGAAGCACCACCAGTGCATCAAAAAAGTGAATCATCGGCAGCACAAGCTTCTTATAAATATGGGTCTATGTTTCCCCATGTTAATGCCCTTAGCTAATCCACCTCTTGTGGTGATTGATCTTGTGTCAATGCACAGATCCTTCCTGCACCAGAGTTTTCAGTCTGTTGCCGTCTTATAATCCCCAAAGTCCATCCATGTTTCCTGCATTCCTCTGCAACTCACCAATGACACACTCTGTAACCCTATGCCTATCCCCAAATCTCTCCAGTACCAGAGTTTAAAGGCTGCATTCCTCTACTCCAATGCTTAGAGCCTGACCAATTTTGTATTGCACCGTCCCAAGAGAAGATGATGGAGTCTACTGGATGAGGTTTCAAAAGAGAGTCAAAAAACTCATTGCCATACCCGACTGAATAAATCACTGTATCTCCATGTATCTCATATTTAGTTTCTACCAAACATATGGGTGCCTAGAAATATGGGCCCTCATAAGGAGTTTGGCGGGTGGTGGAGGCCGCCCGCCAAACACCTACGGTGATCAGGCCACCTGTGCAGCCAGAACACCACCAGCCCTATTAGGAGTTCACTGCAGGGCCGGCGGGCGGAAACAGCGTTTCCACCCGCCGGCCCTGTGGTGTACCCAGCCTTAACATTGACACGGCTCATAATCGAGCCAGTGCCAATGTGGCAGTGCGGCGGGTGCAGCAGCACCTGTCGCACTTTCCACTGCCCGTAATCCGGCAATGGAAAGTGTAACAGGGCTGTCCATGGGGGCCTCTGGCACCCACTTTCCACCAGCCCTTGCATGGCAGGGCTACTGCCATGCAAAGGCTGGCAGAAAGGGGACTCGTATTCCCCAGAACAGTGCTGCAAGCAGTGCTGCCCTGGAGGATTACAACCCGCCGAGACCACCAGGCTGTCGACTGGCAGCAACCTGGGGGTGCCGGCGGTCCGACTGTGGCACTTTCACCACGATTGTAATGTCGCAGTCATGCATCATTTTTCTTAAGACGAGCTAATGCCATTCCCTAATGCCATCCATGCGCCATATTTAAGAAATGACGCACAATGACGCTAAAGAATGGCTAGCGTCTCAAAAAGCATGCTGAGACCATTTCCAGCGTATCACTCCTCAGCCACACTAGCTTGAATCTGGTGGTAAAGCAAGCACTGGACCCACGTCTGGGCACACCCTTCCCACTGAGGGCAAGAAACGCAAAAATAACTTGTAATGGACAGAATGTGGAAAAAATTAAACATTCACCCCTAGTCACAAATCTGGGTTTAATCAATCAGTTATTTTTCTTGCCGTGCCATCCCAGTTTGGACCCAGCCATATTCAAATAAGTCTTGACCCTGTTCCCCATGGGTACAGCCCAAACTGCCAGGCCAGGTCCTCAATGGACTAGAAACAAGCATACTGGGACAAGTTTTGGGGTATCACCCTTCCTCAGCCAGGCTAGCTTGAATCTAGGGGGTGGGGGGAATAGCGGTGAGTGTTTGAAAAGTTTCAGCACTCCGTCCATCATCCTTTTAAAGTTGCCCTTAGTGGGAAGGGTATGCCCAGACGGCGGTCCCGTGCTCACTGTGCCACTGGATTCAAGCTAGCCTGGCTGATGAAGGGTGATACCCTGAAACCAGTCCTAGGATGCTTCTTGTTGGTCCAGAAAGGACCTGGCTTTTCAGTTTGAGTTGGACTGCTCTCATGAGGAACAGGGTCAAGGCTGATTTGCATTTGGCCGGGTCTAAACTAGGGTGGCATGGTGAGCAAAAGAACGATGGATTAAACACCTATCTGTGACTGGGGGTGTGTGTTTGAAACGTTTTCACCACTTCGTCCGTCATCCTTTTGTGTTGCTGTGGTTTAAACCTAAGCATTAAAACTGAACCTTGACATTTACATTTTTGTAGATGGTTTTAGAATTAAGGCCTTAGTTTATTATGCCTTTCTGACTTGGATCTAGAGTTTAGGCTCAGGCTTGTGAGTTTATGATTAGTGTTCATAGACCATGCATGAGATATGGGTCTAAGGCACATGTCTGGTACTTTAGGTCTAGGTGTTCAGGCGTAGACAAGGGAGTTTTTTGGTCATATGTCCTTGAGTTCTGTCGTAGGACCGGGTGTATTAGTTGTAGAACTTGGTGCCATGTGTTTAGGCCTGGGGGATTAGGCTCCGGCCTAAAGGTTTAAATGAAGCTGTGTGACTATTGGTCTAGAGGTACATGCCTATGAGTTTAACCTTAAATGTTGGAATTTAGGATTAAGTCTAGCTGTTTAGGCATAACTAGGCCAAAGGTTTAGGCATTGGTGTTTTTGCTTTTTTCATTTGTTTTTAGATGTATCCCTAAGCAATTAGTCTTGGGTCTAATGGGTTAAGATAAATTTGATTAGGATCGTATATTAGAGCATGGTGGTTACGACTAAAGTTTTTATGCATAGAAATACTAATTAAGGGTTAAGATTTTAGGGGCACAAGTTTAGTGCATCAGGTGCATGGTAAGTAAAGTGCAGTAATCTTAAAAACTATTTTAGGAAGAAGAAAAATAAAGGTTTATGGTGTAAAAAATAAATTCCCAAAATGTAAGGGTTCAACAACTGAGCTAGCTACTTTTTCTATTTTTTGTATTGTTGTTTTGTTACATTATGTTGTAAGGTGGTGGTTTGATGGGTTTATTCTCTTTAGCCCTAAATAGATTGAGCCTTCTTATATGCACAAACAGGAGGGCCTTTGACATAGTCTGTCGGTCAAAGGATTCCGAGAACAGAGCCAGCTGAAGCCCCACCATCGGAATCTTACGACCTAATTTTGAGTTTGGCAGAAAGGGTACTCCTCCACAAATATGGCAGAGTGTCCTGCCTGCCAAAAATGATGGTTCACTCACTGTATTTAGAGTTGGGCAGACCGACACATTCCTGGTTGAGGTACCCTTGCTGGCTCCTGCAGCAGAAATCTTACACCAACGGGCCAACAGAGTGCATCAGACTACCCGCCCCATTCAGAGTGACCAGTCTGATGTACTTTCCGTTCAGTTCAGGAACACCAGAGAAACTCTGGCGACCCTGAACCCTGGTTGTCCCATGTTTGAATTTTTTTTTAAATAACCCCAACATTCATGGAGAAAATGCCCAGGGTGTCAGGGACATTATTATTCTTTTTTTCAAAAGCCAGCTCCCATTTTGGGAAAGATGACAGCCACTCAGCAGACTTGCAGTGCCTTCAGAGCAGATACTATGGCAGTGGCACCCCTGGAGGCACAGTGATATCTGCAAGGCTGGTGGAGATCTCAAAGTATGGTTGACAGTAGTCCAGCCAGACTGGTGGAGGTAATTACCTGAACCACCCTTATGGATGGCAGCCCACTTGCCAAATACAAAGTCAAGCCCTTAGTGCTCCTTCACCTCTAATAGAAGTGCTATCCCTTAAGGTTTGTGGGGTATGTGCTTCACCAATATACATTAAGTAATAATTTGCAATTCAAAAATATATTTACACTACACAGCTGCATTTATGAACACTTTCAAACATTTTCAAAAATAATACACCCGAAATGACACATTTGCATGTACAGTTAAAAATAATTTATGAATTAGAATAGGTTGATGATTATTCAGTTCATTAAATGATAAAGCCTCAAAACGGTTCATGACTTTCAGTGGTTTAAAGTTATTTAGTTAATTATGTGATCACAGCCAATACATGTTTCGAAGTATTAATGGTCAGCTTCTTCAGGGCTTAGATCTGGACATAAATCAGAATTATCACTCAACCTTATCCTCTTTTGTATATTCAAATTAGTTAGGGCCTCATTACGAGTTTGACGGGGGGATTACTCAGTCACAGACGTGACCGATATCCGATATCCTGCCATATTACAAGTTCCATAGGATATAATGGAACTTGTAATATGGCTGACAGGCTATCCATCACATTTGTGACAGAGCATCCCCTCTGCCAAACTCCTAATGAGGCCCTTAGTCTTTGATATTTCCAGAGGAATAGTCCATAAACTTAATTTCTGAAATCCTTCATGCATTAATTTAAAGGGATAGTCACAAGAGATTACATTGACCAAGATTTCAAAATGTCCTTGTAGTAGATGTTACCTGTTGCCTCTTGGTGAAATAGTTCTGAAAAGTAAGGCCTATGATAAAACAATCAATAGTGTAAGCAAGGTGTTTTTTTTCTCAGGACACAGTTCACATAAGAACATGTAATCTAATGAACAGAATAACTGTTAAACTATTCAAAATCGGAAACTGGCTTTGATCATCTAGGGGACTGAAAACTTATCAGTTTATTCAAATTCTTGAACCGTTTCAAATGTATGTAGAAATGTGTCCTTTTGAATGTATTATTCTTGAAACTGTTAATAAGTCTCAATACGTGCTGTGCTAGACCCTAAATATATTTTAAATTACAAAATATTCTTGTGTTTTTAAGTATGTTCAGAGGTTTTGCTCCACACCATCCCAATGTACTTAAGAGCAAATTACATGGAAGAGGTGATTATTTGTGGGGCGTTTCTCAAGTATTATCTTAATCTTTGTAATTTGTTTAATTTGTCAGTATTATACCTGACTATGTCAAATCGTACCCTTTGGCGGCTGGGTAACATGGATTTCATGAGTGCTGGTTCACTTTTTTAACCATTTATCTGGATTACATAGAATTGACTGGTACATCTGGTGTGCCCAAAAGTTTACTTGTTGGTGTGCTGTACATTTGTGCAAAGTTGTACCAATACAATCAATCTATATAACCATATGTTAATGGGAAGTTGCACCACCACCTCTGCAATCTATACAATGGGGACAATGGTGTTTTCATGTTGGCCTTGGTGTCTTAGTTAATCTTATCTGTGACATGATTTAATATTAAATTCCACTTTCCATATTTTCATTTTTCCCTTCCTTGCAGATGCCCACATCGATCATGTGCAGACAACATTTGTCAGTCACTGCAAATCAGCAATGCCTATGTTAACTGCACCGTGACTAACCAAGGACATGTCCAGTGCACAGTGACCTGTCATCTGGGTTTCACCCTTAGTACTGGAGGTGGTCAGGAACAGAGCGGTACTCAGGTTCGTTTTTATGTGAAGGCACACTGTCACCAACATTAGGTGTAAGTAGTGAATCGGGAATCACAATGAAATATGCATCAAAAGTAGTGATCACCTTAGTTCTGGAGCACACAGTTAGGAATTGTGGCCTCTGATGAAGTCTGTGTTCAGTATGTCAGGAAGGAAAGGTCTGTTTTTAAGAAAACGATTTTCGAGTCTTATCCCTAGGGCTGTAATCCCAGCTCAGCAGAGAGAGGAGGTCTAGATGGTAGATCCAGAACTGGTGTCAGGACATCTTGGCCTTCTCTGAGCAGTGACAAGGTTTAAAGGTGAGAACTGGTACCAGGTTACTTTGGCCCTAATTCCACCTTTGAAAAGTGGGATGTTCGAGAGGTCTGGGGTTGAGGGTAGAGTCCAGGTCTCCAGATCAGTGCTTAATTTGTAAATAAAAAGGTGCCGGTGCTCAAAGACCTCCTCAGACATGCGGCTGCTGCAATTAAATGTGTGAACACAGAATACTCAGGCAGCATAATCCTAAAGCCATCTTGGGCCTCTTCAGTCCATATAAAGCCACTCGTTGCCCCTTCAGTTCACTCTTGCAGCTTTCTATTTATCCAGTATTGGATCTTTCATAAATTCACATGCTTGAATTATCCCCGTCGTCGAAGTGGGAGTCCCACGGTATATAAAAAGCAATAATCAACAAATAATTTTTTTTTCTATAGGCTATAATGGCAACACCAGTCACTCAAATAGCCTATCTAAGTCCTTTTGTGAAACGGACCTAAACCTGGCTGCTGGCCAATTAGGTACCAGCACCCTTTAGAACACTCTCCAGAGAAGCTCCTTCCCTCAGATTTTCTACCGCACGTCGTGTGAAGGGAGTCTCCCTGAGCTCTGCTCAGTTTTCTGCTTCTTCAGAAGTATTTTTCTCTCAAGAAAACTCTAAGGTTGTCAGATTCTTCTAGAAAGGGCCTTTTTCCGCTCTTGCAAGACCTGTGGCAAGAAAAGGCTCCATGTGGATGATCCACGTAAGGACTGCTTATACTGCCTCTACCCACAACACCAGGTAAAGGACTGCAAGATATGCTGCACTTTCTCCACAAAGACCCTCCGAGACCGTGAGGGTAGGCTTCTGACATGGGTACAGGCAAAATCCTGTGCTTCAGGTGAGGAGAGTGGGTCAGAAAGGCCACACAAAAGGTCCAAATCTGAGGACCTGGGCAAGGCAGAAAGATCCAGAAAGCAGCAGAAATTACATCATAGAGAAGGTGCAAAAGGCTTACAAAGCTCAATTTCTTCTGAGCCATCCTCTCCTCGTCAAAAGAAGGAGTCGTCCCGCCGTTCTCCTTCCTCTGAGCCTTCTACCTCTAGAAAGGTATCAATAAAAATTAAGTTGACGATGACACCACCGTCGATGACCGTGATGACGGCGACGGTGTTCACATCTACCGTCTCCACTACCTCGTCGACGAGACCATCGTCGACTACCTTGACGCCAGCGGTAAAGGCTCCTATTTCCTCTATTAAACCTCCGTCGACGAGGATTCCAGAAAAAATTGCATCGCTGACAACGTCGACGCCTTAGTCAATGACAACATCATCGTTGATGACATCATCTACGAAAGCCCCGTCGACTGCAACACCACCGATGAGAGCTTTGTCGGCTGAATCACCGTCGACGAGGACACCGTCGATGAGGCCGTCGTTGAAGAGAGCACCGTCGACGGGACCACTGTCGTCGACACCATCGTCGACGAGGCCGTCGTTGATGGAAGGATCATCTATTATAACAGTGCCATCGACGGGACCATCGTCGTTGACACCATCGATGATGCCAATGGTGTCTGTGAGCCAGATAGAAGCCATTCCTACCTCTTCCAGGTCTCCTGATCTTTGAGACATGGTTAAGATCACATCTTTGCCCAGATTGGCGATCTATCCTACAGACACTTCACCAGTCATTGCTGGACTGGGAGAAATCGTATGAAGGTCCATTTGGAGATGCACACAGCCCATCCCAGTTGAATGTTAAATACCAGGAAGAGGAGACGATGATGAGTATGATCAATATCAACCTAATTACTCTCATCAAGAGCGCTGTTATCAACCGCCTCAACCAAGAGACTCTGTCCAGATGTCCACCTCCTGGATCCAGGATTTACAATCTATGTTACAGGATTATAGGAGGAGGTTCCCAGATACAGCAGAAGATCAACCACCACCGCCAACTTCTCCTGTTACACCAAGGAGCGTACCTCCACCTCCAGCTACTCCCAGGATGACTTCTCATTCCGTGTTAGCTGCTCCCCCTGGAGATGAACTTTCGACATCAGGGGAAGAACAGGAAGAAGGGGAGATATCGATGCCACAGCACCCTACTGATGAATGGGATGACTACTTAGCCCCCACTCCTTCTCCACCGCCTCCTCGCCCTTCAGATTCTCCACTGGAGGATATGGGTGGCTTTCACAATCTAATGGACAGGGCGGCTGCACGCTTCCACCTGCCAACATCTGTTTCCCAGTCTGAATACTTCCTCCATGATTTTAAAGAACAAGCAAGGAAGTCTGTAAGGGCCATTCCTATTATTGACTTTATATGGAGTGAGGGTATCAACATCATGCGCAACCCGGCAACAGTTCCACCAGTGCCACAAAAGCTTGACAAAAAATACAAGGCAACTCAGGACTCTCCGGCATGTCTAACTGGTCACCCAAAGCCGGACTCTGTTATTTCTCAAGCGGCTCAAAGGCGTTCTAAAAACCCATCAGCGCCTATCTCTACTCCTCCAGATGGAGCAGGAAGGAGATTAGATAACGTGGGCAAAAGGTTCTCCTCCATGTCAGCAATTATTGTTAGAGCAGCGATCTTGGGTCGTTATGATTGACAAATGTGGTCTGATATGCAGGCTTTTATGGATCTCATCCCTGAAAGCAAACAAGCAGAGGCACGGAAGATCCTCCAAGAAGGTGAGCGTACGTCTGAGGAGATAATTGACTGCACTCTAGATATAGCCTCCACCGGTTTTCGTCAGCTGGCTGGTGCTGCAGTATTACGCAGACAGGGTTAGTTCAAGGCCACATCTTTCAGACCGGAAGTGCAGTCCAGAATTCTTGACATTCTTGAACTCTTGACATGCCTTACGACGGAGAATCTCTCTTTGGCAAGCATGTAAATGACGCACTGCGGGCTATCAAGACCAACACAGATACTGCTAAGTCCCTAGGTACCTTGCAGTACCGGAAGCAGCCCTTTCGGGGTGCAAGAGGAAGAGGATTTACCTCATTTCGAGGTTCCTTTCACAGACTGTATCAGCAGCCCCAATATAGACCATCCTATCAGCAGCAGTATAGACAACCATCCACTGCCTCATACGCCAGACAAGAAAGAGAAGACAGGGTTCCCAAAACCGGGATCAACCCAGAAAACAATGATCATCACCAGGCACTGGCTATTTTTCCCCAACATTTACACACTCAACAAGTAGAAGCGAACATCTCCAATTACATCCAGGAGTGGAAAAACATAACATCAGACAAATGGGTGTTGTATATAGTGACAAGAGGTCATACCTTGGAATTCATACAAAAACCACTGCATCATCCACCAGGAACATCCAGACCGTTCCATCTTTGCCTGCTTCAGCATGAAATATTCCTGATGCTTGCCAAGGGAGCGATAGAAAAGGTTCTGGTTCAGCAAAAAGGTCTTGGGTTCTATTCCCGGTTCTTTCTGAAAAAGAAGAAGTCAGGGGAATGGAGACCGATACTAGATCTCAGGAAGCTCAACAAGTTCCTTCGGAAACAATCCTTTCGGATGATCATGCTGTTGGATATCCTACACCGTCTTAGTCCTGGAGATTTTATGACAATAATGGATCTCCAGGATGCTTATTTCCACATACAAATACATCAAAAACATCGCAAGTATCTCCTCTTTACTGTGGCCGGTGCCCATTATCAATTCAAAGTTCTCCCATGCGGTCTGAAGTCAGCTCCACGAATTTTCAAGAAATGCCTTGCCCCAGTCGCAGGTTTTCTCCCCAATAGGGGTTTTCAGGTCTTTCCAAACCTGGATGACTGGCTCATAAAAGCTCCTTCTTCACTACTAGCGTCCAAGGCTACAAACGCTTGCCTGAAATTATTTTGCAGTTTGGGGCTAATAGTAAATCTACAGAAGTCAATCATACTTTCCTCATGCAGGAGAGTCTTCTTGGGTGCACAACTAGACACCATCAAAAACAAGGCATACTTCACCCTGGCACGGCATCAGAAACTAACCAACTTGGCTGTCAGTATTTCCAGAAAAAAGTTTGTTTCAGTACGACTGTTCAAGTCGCTTCTAGGCATGATTTCCTCAGCCATCGTCCTAGTTCGTCTAGCAAGATTGAGAATGAGACCGTTACAAGAGGAGTTACATCTCCAACGGACCCAGTCGCAAGATCCTTCGACGACTTAATAAGTGTTACACCAAGAATTCGACAGGCTTTGCGGTGGTGGTCTCAGACCAACCATCTTTCCCAAGGACTTACTTTTCTTATGCCAATAACAGATTTTATCATCACCACAGGCGCTTCCTTGGAAGGCTGGGGAGGCCATTTACAAGACATTCGCATTCAGGGAAGATGGTCGGATGTTCAGAAAGGAATGCACATAAATCTGTTGGAATTAAAGGCGATCCACCTCACGCTCAAGGCGTTTCTTCCATGCATTGCAGGGTCATTAGTGTTGGTCCAGACGGACAACACAACAAGTATGTTTTATATCAATAAGCAGGGAGGAACAAGATCCCTCTCCCTTTCAAAGGAAGCTCAATCTCTTTGGGACTAGCTCACACTGCACAATATTCACCTCAGGGTGGAGCACCTGCCAGGGGTCAACAACGCCCTAGCGGATTCTCTCAGCAGGACGGACGACAACTGCCACGAGTGGGAACTCAACCAGAAGGTACTCAACGGCGTCTTCCAACTCTGGGGACAACCGATCCTAGACTTGTTTGCCACCAATCAGAACGCCAAATGCCAATTCTACGCCAGTGGATACCCACTCCCGGGGTCGTGGGGAAATTATCTTTTGATGTGATGGTCCGGGATCTTTGCCTACGCTTTTCTCCCCATCCTGTTCATCTTCCTGAGGAGCCTGGGGATCAAGTCAGAGTGCTGCAGGATCATTCTCATAGCGCCCAGATGGCCCAGGCAGTACTGGTACACGGAGCTTCTACTCCGGTCCGTGGCCTGTCCTATGCGCCTTCCCTGCAACCACGACCTTCTCACGAAGATCAGGGACAGATTCTTCATCCCGATCCAACATCTCTTCAATTGCACGCTTGGCTCCTGAGTTCCGAGAGTTTCAGGGTATGAACATTGATCAGGAATGCAGATGGATTTTATCCAGGGCATGAGCGGACAGTACAAATAAGACGTACAAGCTCAAATGGAAGAGATTTTGTGTTTGGTGTTCTCAGAACAAGTCCCATCCTTTACAGATTAAGCCGGAACAAATTCTCTCGTACCTTTTCACCCTCTCAAAGGCCGGTCTATGCCATGCATCCGTTAGGATTAATTTGGCAGCTATAGCCTCCTGTAGACGCTCTGCTGATATGCCCTCACTCTGCTCATCCAGGATTATTAAACAGTTCATGAAAGGCCTCTTCCGCACTCTCCCTCCGGTGCGTCCACCTCCGCCAGAGTGGCATTTGAATGTAGTCCTGTCCCAGCTAATGAAAGCTCCGTTCAAACCTATTCACAGAGCTGAACTCAAGTACATCACATGGAAGGTGGCAACTCTGCTTGCTCTTACTTTCACCAAGGAGAGTCAGCGATATACAGGCTTTTACTACTAAAGAACTTTTCTGGGTTTTTTCGGATGATTTTCTTCTGCTCAGGACCAACCCCAGGTATATTCCTAAGGTGCCATCATCATTTCACCTGAATGAGCCCGTGATACTATGAACTTTTTTCCCAAATCCAACTACAATCGCAGAAAAGACTGCATTCTTTGGACATCAAGAGATGCCTCAAATTTTACCTCCAAAGTACCAGACAAATCAAGAAATCAGATCAGCTGTTGGTATCTTATTCTCATGGACGGCAAGGAGCAGGGTTCACTAAGGCCACCATAGCCCGGTGGATTGCTTCTACAATTCAGTTTTGCACACAAAAGCAGGAAAACCGTTGACTAGGCACCCGAGAGCGCACTCCACGAGAGCAGTCTCCACATCGGCTGCTCTGTTTCACAGCACTGCCCTGGATAAAATATGTCAGGCTGCGACATGGAAGACTACGCACTCCTTTACGGAGCACTACTGTTTGGAGTCGTCGCAGAGAACTGACTCTCTAGTTGGACAAGCTGTCTTACCTAATCTCTTTCATTAAGGTGAGACCTTTCCTTTATTGTGTAGAAACTATTTTATATGCAATAGTCTATGATTGTTAGGCAGTATAGTTTGAGATACTGTTATATCTATATAACTATATTTAAGGTATATATGTGTATATATATATATATATATATATATATATATATTTGTTTTAGGTTCATAACACAAGATTTATGAGCCGGTTATTTGATAATATGTTTTAGAGGATTTCTATGCTCGCACCCTCCATCCACTGCGGGCATGACGTTTATCAAGAGTACTGCTGGCTATTCAGATTCAAGCATGTGAATTTATGAAAGATCCAATACTGGATAAGAAAACAAGTTACTTACCTGTAACTACAGTTATCCAGTATTGGTAACTTTCATAAATTCACATGAAAACCACCCTCCTCCCCTTAGACACTCGCATTTCCTCTCAGGTCATAATCTTTTTCACTCTTGTGCTAGAAAATCTGAGGGAAGGAGCTTCTCTGGAGAGTGTTCTAGAGGGTGCTGGTACCTGATTGGCCAGCAGCCAGGTTTGGGTCCTTTTCACAAAAGCACTTAGATAGGCTATATGAGTGACTGGTGTTGCCATTATAGCCTATAGAGAAAAATAAATATTTGTTGATTATTGCTTTTTATGTACCGTGGGACTCCCACTTCGACGACGGGGATGATTCAAGAGTGTGAATTTATGAAAGATACCAATACTGGATAACTGTAGTTACAGGTAAGTAACTTGTTTTCTTTCTCTCTTTGTGACGCTTTTTCGTTTTTCACTTCATCTGACTTTCTCATATGTGTCTTTTGGTCGCAGCAAATGCTTGAGGCAGAAGAATAAGCACAAAAATAAGTGCCTGCGCTCCGCACCGGAAACAACAAGCACAAATTAAGCACTGCTCCAGGTCTTTGCTTACAAACTCCCTTTCAGCGTCATTAAATGACCTTGTATTCTAGAGGTGATCTCCCAAGGACCAATGCATTGCTGAATGACTCTGCTTATTGCTTTCATGTATTTGTATGCCCTTGTACCTTTTATACATATTAATCTTTCAAGGTCTCTCAGAACATAACCTTGGTTTTAAGCTTCACACTATCCTGAAGACTTATCTCTGAACTGTTTCCGATTGGACTTCATGCTTTCAGAGATGTAAACTCTAGAAATTGAATAGAGTGATGCAGACAGTGCATACAGAACTAGAAATATTGCTACAACACTGTGGCCACAGCAGTCCAGAATACACCAAAATGTGTTGCCCAGAAACAGACGTTGAAATCAGATGAGGCCTTTGGAAATAAACAGAAACCTCCAAATCTATTAACTGAACACAATAATTTTAGGCAACATTGTAATTATGCCAGTACAATTGACCTAATTTGGGGAATTTTTACATTGCACTTGTTTTGCACCATTATACCACGTCACATAATTAAACCGCATTTGTAGACAAATAAAGTAAAATATACCTCTTAAAGCCATGTTTGCATTTTGAATACTTATGCCTAATTTTCCTTCATTTTCCGAAATTCCATGTAGTTACGCAAATGCAAATTGTACAAATTTCACACACTCCTAAATGCTACCAACCAAGCCTTCAGAATTGAACATAACTCCAGAAGAGGCCATAGGAACTGGACACAATGCCCCAGATGATGCCTCTAGATCTAGAACCAATCCTGCAGATGAACTCAATAGTGACGTTTACTGGACCAATGCAACCTTAGTTCACTGCTCCCTGAGCATCCCAACAGTCATTACAGTCTGAGTGCATCGGCATTCCACTGTCAGATCACTTGATAAAATGCAACAATCCCCAGCCGTCTAGAAGTCTTTAAAACCTTTCCTCCCACTATTCGATACTCCTCAGGATTCATGTGCCCTAAGTGCATGACTTTACTCTCAACTGCATTTAACACACGGTGAACCAAACTTGGACCATTATTACTTCTCTTTTATACCCCATTTCATTGTTTTCACTTCTTGTATGGTATCACTGTTGTAGCAAATGGTTGCGTTACCCCTATAAAAGACACACCTTACCTATTAATAATATCGCTGTACTATTACCCAGGAATGCATTGAAAATTATTAGACTTAGAGGTACTGCCGACTTCACCTTTTCCTCACAATGGAATATATTTACCAGCACTCTTTTCTGCATAACCAGCTGGAAGTTAATCATTCCGTTTGCCAAATTCAGTTCATGCCAAAGTTGCTCCTCAACGTTTTGAGTCATCCCCAAAGCCTAGAGTTCAGGTAAAGAGGGTGAGGAGGTGGCCCTTCTGTGATTACCCCAGTTTAGCAAAGGTAAGGTCTCGTACAAATCATAGCTCTTGGAGTGGTGAGTCTGTGGTGAGAGGCCAGAGATGCAGCAAGGGATCTTTCACTCAAATCTTATCCCTGAGTGAAGTGAGGAGGCCAAGTGGTGAGAGCCCCTCACAGGCTCTAATAATAGGTCATAGAGTTTTGGGGTTAATCAACCTGCACTTTAATCCTAGTTCAGATCAGGATTGTATCATTCTTGTCTTGCAGAAAGAAGCTCTTCTCACCTGCACACTTGGAAGGTGGGATGTACCCGTGACTTGTGACCCTATTGATTGTGGGATGCCTGACCAGTCCCTTGTCTTCTATGCCGAGTTCTCCTGTCCAGATGGCACTGGATTTGAAAAAATATGTTCATTTTCCTGTTTGCATCCTGCAAAACTACACGGTATGTGCACTATATCCATATCCATACTTCTGTCACTGAATGCCAAAATGTCTGCTATAATCTACATGCATAGGTGAAATGTTTTTCTCAAACATTGATGCTATTACACAATCAGCATATCAGTATACCACATGAAGGAGCGCTCTCACTGTCATATGGTCATTATATCTTACACTGGAACATTCGCCCTGTTACATAGTCACTCTTGGCTGTAAGGAACACATAACTATGGGTCCTGATTGCAATTAAATGATACAGCCTTTGTTCACGTTTCATGAATGAAATTCTGATTAATTAATTGATAATGGTAAAACTAAGCACACCAGTTTCGGGCAGCCACTGGGTCGTGCTTAGAACCGAATTGCTAGAGGGAAGGGAATCAGATTGAGACACAATCTCCCATACAACTAAATCCATATTTTACAGGAATTAAGTCATTTCAATAAAATATGGATTTACAGCAAATGCTTCATGGTTGTGACATCATCCCTTTGGAATATGGGGTTTCAAACCCCTGCTTTTTGTGTATGGGTAGCGGACCACATAGTATGATCATGTGTAGCCTTTGAGAAAAGCTGGTGATCATTGTATTTTGTGCAATCAAAGCACTCAAACATAATAGTTATGGTATAACGTCCCCCTGGCAAAAAGTTTTAAAGGTATTCCAAATCTCCAAGGAGTTCCATGACCATGCAGAGGCATGAAGCCAAAGCGGATGACTTCATAATGGCATGGCACACCCAACTTCCATTGCTAACAAGGTATGGAGGCGGATGACAGATGATCTGCTCCTCAGTAGTCCTCAACTTTGTGCAGGCTATGAGGAAGTGGTGACCTGCTTTTTGAAATAGTGAAACTCCTTGCCTCACTGATGGGCAAAGTAAGGGGAGTTGTGCCGGAGACACTAAACGCGGCACATATTAGCCCCACTCTTGTGCAAGGAAAGATAGTAATTATTAAACTACCCACTTGCTCTTGGCAAGGCAGCATCAGGAGGGATTATATTATAACCCATTAGAACTATTTCTTTAAATCTCTTCCAATGTTTGTGAACATCAGTGAAATTGTTAAACAATTAGCCCAGTGTTTGGGCATTGTCAAAGAACTACCCCACCTAACCCCAGGCTTAATTAAAAACAATCTCCCGTGATGCCCCAGAATAATACTTTTTCATTCACATTCTCAGAGGTCTATGACTGCTGTCACTGTTAGGAAGTTTGTCAGTCATAAAAAAATTTACCCAAGGAGAGCTGTGTGCTGTGTCAAAAAGATAATCACTATCCTATGAAACACATTTGAGATAAGGCAGTACTTTTTGATTTGTGTACATGTGCACTGAAGTACTTGTGCGCATGTTCCGGAAGCCAATCCCATCTTGGAGCTGCACTCTCAACACATAGAAGCAAGGATGTATATGCTTTTTGGTGGGCCCTGCGTGCGCACGTACACTTTTTTGAATGATGCAACACAGAGACAGCAAAAACCTTTTACCCTCGCAGTGCATCATATGTAACTGAACCTGCACCGGAAGAACACAATACATTAATGAAGACCTGCCAACTCACAGGGTGCCACAGTGTGACACACGATATCATCTCCCTTCACACGGTCACCCAGTGTGGAGCCAGTATCATGCGTTGGCAGGGAAAACGTGCTGGAAACCACTGTAAACAGTGGATTTGTTTGCTTGTTTTAGATGAAGAGGAGTGACAACACCCCAGTACATCCACACCAGCCTCAGCAAGGTCTTTTCTTTTTCCTTGGAGGAGGGGGCTTTGGGCGGGGGTGGAACAAAAATGTCTTGTAGGTACTTATAGGCACTATGTCCTGCCCTTTCAAAGGCCCTGATCCTTCCTCACATGGTAAATATTTCGTTTGGGATGTCAGGTCTGTGAATCCTAGAATACCCCATGAATGTGGTGGGGATGAGGTTCGCCTCATTCCTTCCGTCCACAACTGGAATGTGGATGCTAGTGACTAGAAATAGTACAAACACCTTGGACATGAATGATGACTCACTTATACACAAAATCCACCTCGTCATCTCCTAAAACTATCCACTCATGGCTTGAGTAACAGTAGTTGCTGTGTGGTGGGTGTACAGAACCACATTTCCAAGTCACTTATCGCTACTGTTGCAAAAGACAAAAGGACACCTCTTTTTGCAGAATAGGCTGAATTTCCAGAAGCTCCCTAGATGGCTACTCCATCTCATGATTAATGAGCCTCTAGATTCAGCTGACTCCACAGAACATCGACATGTTCAACTTGCGTAACTCAAACATGCTCAAACACACAATATAATGCACACAGACCTAAATCCCATGCTCCAGCTAGATTTAAATTAAATTCCATAACTAAACAGGTGTTGCTTTCTAACAGGAACTCTGTCCCCAAGTGGAAATAATACTACCTTAGAGCTATCATCTTATTGTATTTCCAACAGATCCACAGATGAAATCTCTGTGTTGTGACTTTCTGTTTCTGTGTCACAGGTACAAGCCAGTGGTTGACATGTTTGGAAGATGGACTCTGGTCCTTTCCAGAAGCCTACTGCAAGATCGAATGCGATGCCCCATCACCTATTGCCAATGCCAAGCCCCTGCAGCTCAGCTGCTACCAGGGCCCCCATGATGTGGGCTCCATCTGCCGATACAGGTGTAAGCCAGGTTACCATGTGGCAGATAGCGGCGAGAAGAAGACTAAAAAGTAAGTGTGCCGGTATTCAGTTTCCATAATCTCACCCGACATGACATGTTTTAGTCCACATTAAACCAACATGGCGTGCCCCTCAGATGCAGAAGTAAATGAGATACAGTAAACAACAACAGATCGGATGTATGAAAGCCTGAGTGTGGTGCCACATCACAGTGTTTGAGCCTTTGATGCAATTCTATCATGGATGTTTCTCAGTTTGGTGCTGTGGTTGAGATTTCTAACCCAATTAGAGTTGAATTGCACAATTAAGTCAAAGAACCATATGGATTATGAATGAATCACATTGCACCATTGTATGGTCACTGGATGTCTGTGCTGTCTGCAGAAGGAGTGATGTAGGAATTAGCCTGGAGCATCATGTCATCTGCAGTTGTGACACAAGACTGAGTGCACTGGCTGGATTTGAAGGCTTATGTATCTCTCCGTACTACCTGAATGGCTCCAGTGACTATAGCTACCAGAAGTGATTTTATGTATGATTTCTTAATGGACTACTGTGGTACTATGAGCCAGATTTACAAGGCCCTTGCGCTTTTTAACGCCACATTTGCTTCAACATTTTTGCCACAAATGTGACGCTAACGGGCCACTACCATAGCCCCATATTTACAAGGTGGCGCAAACTGGGTTTATGACACCTTTTAAGCCCTTTGCGCCACATCATGCATAATATATGCATGATGTATGCAAATAGGGCATCCCCTGGTTAGAGGGTTGCTAAAAATGGTGCAATGGAATCTACAAGGTTCCATTGCACCATTTCTAGCGTCATTTTTAACGCCTTCTTAAAGCAGGCGTTAAAATGAGACTCCATTGATTTCAATGGGCCTGTTAACACTATACTGGATTGCGTCATTTTTTTACACTAATGAAGCATAGGTTTACAATAGCATCAAAAAAATGACACTATTGCCCCAAACATGCGCCGTGGTGTGCCTTTTTGTAAATACGGTGCTACCATGGTGCCGTTAGGGGACGCAAGGGGGTCACAAGAAAAGTGGTGCATCACTAGTGATGCACCACTTTCTTGTAAATATGGCCCTATATGTTTTAGTTTTAGGTGGTGTGTGTATATGTTACAGTGGGTGTTGGAGAGTGTGCTCTAAGAGTTTTATGAATCAGTTACTGGTAGCCAGGGTCTGTCAGGAGATGTTTTGTCTGGCATTTGAAAATGAGAAAGAGTAAAGCAGATTTCATCCAAAGGCTCTCTAAGTGAAAGATGAGAGGCTGGCTGTTCACATTTGTAAGTGCAAAGCTTTAGAGACGATGTGTTCAGCTCAGTTTCACTTTCTTTATTTTCAGTTGAAGTGCTACTCCATCTCTCTTGATAGCTTGTAGATGTTCCACAGTGTGGCAAAAAGTATTGTTTTTTGCACAGGTTGAGGTCAGTGTCTACGACACAATTCAGCTGGTAAGGCTTGGTTTTACTATTCATATCACTTAGAAAGCATTTTGAGTGTTTTGACATATAACAAAACACAATGATGCTATTAGGTGACAAATACTTCCATGAGGTTTATTCTTCCAATGATTTGTTATAATAAAACCTCAAATGTTCACTGTACTGTGTAAGATCCCCATAGTACAAATGTAAAAACCTTTCTTAGAAGGATAAAAACATTATAGTCCTCATTTCATGGGCTCATAGTTATTTGGCAAATTTGTATATGGTTGGCGCAAGTGAAAAACAGTGATCTGCAACTTTTTGCACTTCTGGTGAAATTATGTATTAACAAAGGCTTACATCGACTCTTTGTTAATACTGAATGAGCCCGTGGAGATCCTCTGGTGGTGTATTCCCTAGGAGACATTTCATTTTTTTATGTTTAGTCATAATCTATGCAGTTGAGGGAATCGACGCTCACTTTTAGACATGTTCCCAGGCCGCAATTCCTCTTATAGAGGTAAAAGATGAATGACGCCCAGGGGTGGAGCAACTTTTGCACTCTATTCTAACTCCTGGGAGGTTGCATTCTGCGAGATCACAGGAGCAGAGTTCGTTAGAGTGGCTGAGACCACACAACCTGGACATTTACCAGTGTACTTTTGCATCTGTTTTTTGAGAGACAGTCTCCATCACAACTTATGATACGATACTGTCAACTGAGGAAGCATACTATGTGCCCCAGATACGCACACTCATTATGCAATGGTGCGTTCTTTATTGATTTGTTGAAGTGGTAGTTGAGCATTTTGTCTGCTTAGAATGACCGAATATGCACAGTTTGTGCATTACCCTAGTGACTACTTGGTAAAAAAACATGAATCTCATTCAGCATAGTTTCACAAACTCTCTAATCAAATTAACCCTGCCAGTAGTTCTTAAAGAAGTTTGTGTACATGTCAACTGATTTCTGAAAGTATTTATAAACAAAAGACAAATTAATTATCTGTGACTCACAGATTCGGCCGACCGAGAGGTCCTCCAGAAAACTGTGATTGTAGTGGTCTTTGCAAACAAAAGCAAACAATATTTTTTACAGGATCCTACACACAGCCTTCCAATGGAGATCACATGACTTTGTAAAATAAAGGGAGTGGAAAGGTGCCAGGCTCTGAGATCATGAGAAAGGAAGAAGACAAGCTTCATTTGTAATAAAAATGTAAAAGTATTCGACTGATCAAGCTAATCAACACTTTATTGTCGTGGGAGCCAAGATGTGAAAGAGAGGCCCAAAACATCATAGACGGACACTTCCTTTAGGCATTGTTAGCATAATCAATCAAACTCGCCAGCAGCAGTTACAGATACACTAAGGTTATAACTCATGTTTTACAATTCCTCCCTGTTGCCCTATTTATTAGCACAGTTCATATCACTGATCAATAAATGATTAATTTCCAGTTACATATCAGAATCATAATTTTCGAAAGACCCATAATCAAGTTTCAAATCCAGTTCACTACCCACAACCAATATTTTCAATGGATAGGATTAGGAGGTGCGCTTGCCTCTCTGTTGAGGTAGCCAATATAGGTACTGGTTGCCTCATATTTTTTGGGGGCCATATACTAGACAGATTATTATACTGTCTCAATTTTTAAAATTACAATTTGTGCTTGTTTTGATTTTTTCAAATGCAGTACTTCCTTCCTGATCTCACATTATAACTGGGTTTCACATGAATCCTTGTCTTGTGTTCCCTTTTAGTTAAAATCATTCTATCCTTAGTGGGTGGAATGTTCTTACAGCCTTATAGCCCTTCTGCCTCACCTGCCACTCCGGCCTATAATTCGGGTTCTGAGGCTTTAACAACTGGTATCACCCTCTGCAGAGGTCTATTATAAATCAGTGTAGTGAAAAAAGAGATGAGCAAAACTATTTCAAGAATCTTCATTTTCCAACCTCCAAACACAGATGTCAGCCAATACCAAGCATTCCACCCTTCAAAACCCATTCAGTTGACTATCTTATGTCCTTTCTTACCACATTCAAGTGTTTGACCAAGTTACTCATGCATGCCTAGAGAAACCAATGACAACACAACCTTCTGCACCTATGATTCTACAAACTGGCAGTCAAAAAAAAAAACACAAGAGCCATTCTTTTCTATAAAAGTACAATGTACCGGGCTTCTGTTGGTGAAAGATCAACCAAAGAGCAATTGCAATTGCATTCTCTATCTAATAGTTTGGTTAACTGTTGGATTTGCATATAGATAGACACACACTGTAGTTTGGGAACAGAATGGCAAAGAAACAAGCAGTTTCCAAAATTTCTATGGGCAGTCTCTTAGAGAGAGGAGGACGTTTGGCTGGATTATGTCCATAGCAGAACAATATAAGCAGGTTAGCAAGATTCTGACCACTCCTTTGGTAGCGAGGCATAGGCTTAGTTTCCACAAATAAAGAAAGTCCCCGGAAGATCACAGGTGTGGCTACTGCAATAGAGTCGATGCAAAGAGTACACTGTTCCTAACTCTAGGGTGAACAATTAAAGTTTAGGAGCTAGAGCCCTCACACACCCAAAGGGTGTCATGCTTCATCATCGGGAAGCTCCTCGTCAGACCGGCGGGTGCAATGTCTGACGGGCTCCCCTTTCGGGGGCTCTTTGCCGGAGATCTTTTTATATATGGTGGCTGCCGTTAAATCAAGAAGGTCAGGCACTCAATGTGGCAGGAGAGTAGAGAAAATATTAAGATTGATTAGGGACCCCTCAACTAGTCTGTTTACTGGCAATACAAAGGGGTCACGATCAAGATTAAAAACATAGTTAAGTGGACAATGAGAATAATGCTCAACCACTTAAAAAGCCTGGAGTACTGGGAAATTGTCACCTGACCCCTAGGGTCTGGTCAACATGTTTCGCGTAAATGTGGTCATGAAAGATCCTCTAACGCTTCATCAGGACCTATATCAGATTAGACTTCTCCTGGCTATATATAAATGAACTCAATAACCTATTATGTATGTGAGAAAAATTAGGTGCCAGTCACTTACATTTTGAGTAAACTGTCCCGTCAAAAGTCTCAAACAAAAAAAGGTCGCCCTATAAAAAATAGAAAATAGACATACAAACAAATCTGAAAGCACGGTTAAATGACCATTCACACCCAATGTGAATCTGTGCAGAAAGTGATGTCAAACAAAAGAAAGACTATGCTTACCCGCCCTCTTCGTATGGGGGGCCCCTTGAGAAGTAGCACGATCCAGCCTATTGCTTATAGCAGAGGTTAAACGTTGTCAGTACAGTGAAAAATATATCTATGTAACCATTATATGCAGTAGAAACATTCCCTCTAACAGATGGTATTGATACTGACGATCATCGACATACAATGTGGTATTAACTTACAATATATTAGCATAATTACTAAATTGGTATCATGTCTAAAAATAAAAAGAGTGGTAACCACGTGTAAGTTCATGCTTATCTACTGTAAGTATCTGTTAAATAAGCTGATTCACCGGAACGATTTAGTTACTGGTTCCGTGCAAACAATCGTACTCGAGTTGGAGTCAAAGCCGGAGAAAAACACATCCGATATGAAAATACTAATCGTAGTGAAAAAATGATCTCTACGATCAACAGTCCTCAAAGCAGGGTGCCCAATAGACTTACTTTTAAATAGGCTTCCTTGATTCGGGAAACCTACCCTCGGCGTGCTCTCCCCGGAGACACTAAGCCGAGGTTGGGTCAAGGTATTTGAAGCCCGGCGCGGGAGCTAATCACTTCCGCGTTGCCTGGACGTTGGTTTCGTTAAAAGAGAAAACGGACTCGCAAGTCTCCAGATCGTGAGCTCGCATCGGCTTTCACTCTGTTAGAGTTGCGGACAAGAATGCTTGCAAATTAAACTTCTACGTCACAAGTCTTAAGTAGAAGGATATAATGTCAGCATAATGGATAGTGATAACAAATAGTAAATCATCGTAAAGAAAAACTAAAACAAAACTCGGGTGACTCTAAGTAATAAGTGGCATCGAGTAGTTCTCTGCTTAGTATGGCGGCCATCTTAAGAGGGTAAAAGGGGCTCGACTCAAATAACTTGAGGAGGTGGAGAGAGAACACATGAACACTAGATATATTTTCTCGTACTAGGTCGTGCTCAATACATGACGAAGTTATCCACTATCAGGATCAGAACTTATGATTGCAGATAGTATCTCGTGGTCAAATGAGACTACAAGTCGTAATAGAGAGAGATTGATGTCAGGTCCAAGAACCAGAGAGTTCACAGCTAAGTCCATCATTTAGGGCATATGGATCGTTGTGAGACGAATAGTCCTAACTTAATGTGAATCAGTCATTGGTCTCATAAGACTATTAGCGAGACAAGGACACCCAAGGGATATCGTCGTTCAGCCCAATGGTATTAGTGTGTAATCTAAAGACCCAGCGTTGTTCAAGCCTGAACAGTGAATCAGATGAGTCTTTAATAAACTTAGGAGCTTCCAAAACAACCCAGCGTAAGTCATCTGGATTATGGGGTTTCTCAAGGAAGTGAGCACATAGTCTGGTGGTTTTGCGGCCACATCTGATATTACTCCTGTGTTCATTTATCCGTGTCTTGACAGGTCTAGAGGTCATTCCGATATATCGTAGACCGCATGGACATGTTATCATGTAAACACAATTCTTTGTGTTACAATTGGTATGTTTGGTCAAGTTCCATCGGCCGATGGGTGCCAAATCGAGTGTTTTTGTCTGTTGTGTCAAAAAACAAACGTTACATTGTCCACATGGATAATGTCCTGCCACTGGAGGGAGATTCCAAAGTGTCGACTGAGTCTGGATGGTATTTCTGGGGCGGGTATGAATTATCAAGTCCTTCATGTTCTGTGACCGTTTAAAAGCAAATAGAGGTCTAGGAATAGTGCAGCCACTGCTGCTAAGTATTGACCATCTTTTCAGAATAAATCTCTTGATCTTATTAGACAGAGGGGTAAAGGTGGTAACACATGTCAATAACTTGCTGTTATTCCTAGTGTTCGGTGCAAGTAATGCTTCGCGATTATTATTCCTCGCTCTTTTACGGGCTCGATTGACAATGTCCCGGGGGTAGTTGCGTGCTAACAACTTGGTTTGGAGGTCATCAGCCTGGGTATTATAAGTGTGTGTTGAGCTGCAGTTGCGTCTTAGTCTAAAAAATTGGCCAAACGGTAAGTTATCGCGTAAAGATTTGGGATGATGGCTGTCGTATGTGAGAAGACTATTGCGGTCTGTTGGTTTGTGATATGTGCTAGTGATTAATTTGCCATTCTGGATAGTGATCAGTAAATCCAAAAAAATAATCTCATTAGTAGTCATTGTGGATGTAAATCTCAAAAAAGGGTTAAGTGTATTAACCCATTCAGTAAAGGTTGAAGCAGTCTCCAAAGGACCATGCCATACTATCAAAATGTCGTTGATGTAACGGCGCCATAATTTGATGTTGGCAAAAAAAGGATTTGTGGATGGTAGAATAAATTGTTTCTCAAAGTTGTACATGTACAAACATGCCAGACTGGGAGCAAAAGTGCTGCCCATACAAGTGCCCCTTATCTGGTGATAGAAATCATTTTCAAACTGAAAAAAGTTTTCAGTCATTGCTAGGTGCGCACATTGCATGATGAAGGAAACTGGTGACGTGAGATCCTCACTATCTTCTAAAAGAGTTGATTCAACTACCTGTAAGGTTGCATCCTGTGGGATGTTTGTATACAGTGCTTCAACATCCAAAGTGATAAGACCGTGAACATCAACCGTCTCATTAATTAGATCGATCAAATTTAGTACATCCTTGGTATCCTGTAAATAGGTGGACGATTTTTTGACCAATGGTTGTAAAAAATGGTCGCAAAGTATGGACAATGGTTCTAATAGGGAACCAATACCTGACACAATAGGCCGTCCCGGTGGTGGTGAAATGCCTTTGTGAATCTTGGGAAGGCAGTAAAAGTATGGAATTTTTGGGTGAGGTGTGTCTAAAAAGGCAGCTTCTTTGGAAGAAATCCAAGTGTTATTAGTTGCTTCAAGTATCATAGACTTAATCTTGGATTGTAATCTGGGGGTGGGATCCCTGTTGATTTTAGCATAGTAAGTATCATCACTAAGTAGCCGTAGACACTCATGCCGGTAATCTCCGGAGTTCATTATTACTATCGCTCCTCCTTTATCAGCCTGTTTGATGACGATAGTAGTGTCTTCATTCAGTGTCTTGAGGGCCTGCCTTTCGATAGTGGAAATATTGATAAAAGGGCACTTAGGATGTATTGTCGCTATGTCGGTTAGGACAGCTTTCTCGAAGGCTAGCACCTCACATGGAATGGTTGGAGGAGGTGGAGTAAACGTAGATTTAGGTCTGAGTCCCGAGTCGGTCTGGACGCTGTCAGATGGTGTATCAGAAAAGTAGAATTGTAATCTAATTTTGCGGAAAAATTGTGAAAGTTCGCAATTTAACCTGAAAAGGTTTTCAGTCGGTGTGGGCACAAAGCCCAGACCTCGATTAAGAACCCTGGTTTCTATCACAGAGAGTTGTCTGGTTGAAAGATTCACTACTAGGTTCTCGGGGGTTGGTTCTTCCCCTGGCTTCTGGTGATCATCTGGGGTTCTTCCATGGCCCATTGAACACGTCTCCCTCTGCCTCTTCTCCTGCCTCTGCCTCTGCCCCGGCCTCTGCCTAAAAAAGGGGGCCATAGAGTACCCGCAATGGGAGTTTGAAGAATTAGGGAGGTAGCTCAGAATCAAGCTGAACAGCATATGAAAAGTCACACTCACTGTGGCCCACAAGGATACTTCAGTTTCTAGTTTCATATGCCACACCAGAAGCAGTGCCCTCAAAATGTGAATCAGGAGGTGAAATTTGATGGTCAGGAAAATAGAAGCCTCCAGTTGAAAGGGTAATGAGCATAGCAATATTGTCACATTCAGTGGGTTAGCGCTCATAGAGGTAGGGTCCAAGTTTGTTCTTGGAAAGGGATAGGAACCTTTGTCACAACCCCTTCGGCGTTAGTAGGCCAGTGTTAGAAATGGGGTCTCTGGTTGACAGTCAGTTTGCTCTCTGTCCAAGCAGGGACCCTCATTATAGTCAGGACAAGGGAGATATTCACTTAAGATAACCCCTGCTCATCCCCTTGGTAGCTTGGCACAAGTAGTTAGGCTTATCCCAAAGGCAGTGTATAAAGTATTTGTACCAAAACACTCAGTAACACAGCGAAAACACTACAAAATGGACACCACACCAGTTTAGAAAAATAGCCAATATTTATCTAAATCAAACAATGCCAAAGCGACAAAAATACAACATACACAAGTAAAGTTATGAATTTTCAAAATAATAGAATCTTACTCCATAGAAAACAATGGAAACCGTGTTATTACACAAAGTACCTGGTTTGCGTCAAAAATAAAGCCAAACAAACAAGCGTGCGTTGGAAGAGTCAGCGATATGTTGATTCCTTCCTCGTAAGTGAGCCTGCTTCTTATACCCCTTTCTGCCTTTGAAGTATGCAAACTTCAAAGCAAAGTCTCTGTTGTTCTCAAAATCATGCGTTGCTCAGGCCTGGCCCCAGACACATATCAGGGGGTTGGAGACTGCATTGTGTGAGGGCACGCACAGCCAATTCATGGGTATGTGTTAGCTCCTCCCTCCACTCTAGCCAAGATGACCCATCTGGATATGCAGGATACATCGCAGCCACCTGTGTGTCACTGTCTAGTGGAGATTAACAAACGACTCAACTGTCAGTCTGACCCAGACAGGGAATACGTAAGCAAGCAGAGTCACAGAATAGTTTAAGCAAGAAAAGGCCCACTTTCTAAAAGTGGCATTTTCAAACAGACAATTTAAAAACCACCTTTACAAAAAGATGTATTTTAAAATTGTGTGTTCAGAGACCCCAAACTCCACATTTTTACCTGCTCCCAAAGGGAAAGTGCACTTAAAAGTTATTTAAAGGCATCCCCCCATGTTAACCTATGAGAGAGATAGGCCTTGCAACAGTGAAAAACAAATTTGCCAGTATTTCACTGTTAGGACATGCAAAACTCATCAGTACATGTCCCATCTTTAACATACACTGCACCCTGCCACTGGGGCTACTTTGGGCCTACCTCAAGGGTGCTTTACATGTATAAAAAGGGATGGTTTAAATACTGCACACACACACATTGCAGTGGCTTGTCTGAGCCATGTTTACAGGGCTATTCACATGGGTGGCACAATCAGTGATGCAGGCCCACTAATGGCATTTGATTTGCAACCCCTGGGCATCTCTAGTGCACTTTACTAGATACTTACTAGTAAATCAAATGTGCCAGTCATGAAAAAGCCAATTACACATACATTTTACACAGGGAGCACTTGCACTTTAGCACTGGCCAGCAGTGGTAAAGTGACCAGAGTAGCAAAACCAGCAAAAACAGAGTCCCGCACACAGTCAAAACATGGGAAGCAGAGGAATAAAGACAGGGGAGACTACGCCAAGGATGCCAGGTCTAAAAGCCGGTATTTACAAGTTGAACAAGAAGAAAGATAGAAATTTTGCTTGTACTACAGGAAATACAGAAAGGTATAGTCACAGTAGCTGCAGCGTTGGCAGGCTTAGTCCTGTTGATTTCTTTATGACACCCTCCTGGCCCTTCGAAGCAAAGCCACACAGTGAACCAACACAAAAGACTCATAGTAAAGACATCTGACCAGATCCATTGCGAGGTCAGGTAGCTGGAAGGCTTCCCACTGCTGGGACTACAGGCTAAGGGAGTAGGGGTGAATTCTCATGAAGTCAGTTAGAGTTGCAGCAGGAGCAAAGGCACAGTTAATTGCAGAAGAGATGTTGCCCACAGGTGCCACTGCAGAACCAGGAGCACTGCGGTTCCAGGAGCGGTGTTACCATTACAAGCAGATGCAGGAGTGCATGGGCCACTGGTCCAGGAGTACTCTAAGCTGTACCTTCAGTGTCATTTTGTTCAGTGGTCTGATTTCAATGTGATGCATAGATGCTGGCAGGCAGTTCACAGCAGTGTTTTTGGTGAACAGAATCTGGCATGGGTCTTCCCCCTGAGTTGGATAACAGACTTTCACTGATGGATCTTCACGTGGATCCAGTCTGTAGGATATAGATGTGGTAGGTTCCAGTCAGGCAAATGGGCAGGGCAGTTTGAACCTGAGAATGGAAACTGTTGAGACAGCAAATTAGTTGTTGCAGTACTACATACAACGCATCACAAAACATTTAAGTGCAGATAATAAAAGCTAGTGACATTGGAGGGACAGAATGAAGTATCATTGAACTGCAATTATAATTTCATAGGCACTATCTTGAGTCTTTTCAGTAGGAGGGTCTTGAATTCCTCAGAATGCCCCGCTTACAGCGTCAGGCCATTTTTCCCTATTTGACTACAAATCTTAGCCATCCTGGACTTCAAAGTTCCATTAAACTACTCAACTCTCCCTGAGGACTCAGGCAGGTAGGCACAATGATGATGTTGTTTGATTTCCAAAGGTTTACATAGTTCTTGACTCACAGATGACACAGAGTGAGTACCCTTGTCACTCCCTGCCTAGCTGAAGAAGCATTCCAAACCTTGGGATAAAATCTCTAAGCAGTATCTTGACTACAGTAATTGAAGCAGCTCCATCACATGGGTATGTTTTAATCCATCTGGAAAACATGCACTCTAGAACCAAAACATAGGCATACTAAAAATGTCAAAGCATTTGAATGAATGCAATTTGAGTGTGGACGAAGGATCCCCATGGAAGTGGATAAGCGGAAGAGTGGTTTTGACACCTTTCCCAATGTTGTTGTGAGTTTGACAAGTTGGTACCATTATACTACTTAGAAATAATGAATGCATGAGTGTTTGCTATATGAGAATACTGACATCTGGATGTCATTAAATATATTAATTCGGAAACATATGGTCATATCATCAAAAAGATGTGTTAAAATTTTATCACACATAAGCATTTAGAACATGAACTCAGCAAGAGGGAATCATATATCCATTTCATAGGAAATATTCCATATGGCGTGATCTGCCTTGTAAAATCTCTTTGAAGGTGTGATACTCCACTTTGCATGCCCGAATTAATACCAAGAAGAAGTCACCCTTTCCTGTAAATAACTACTTTGTTTCTAAACATAAATCCTCAGCAGCTAGTGTCCATTTGTTTCATTTGTCATTTATGAAATCCTCCAAAAGATAGTGTTGTTGCATTTCGGCCTCACTCCTTTTTAACAGTATCCTCAGGACATATACAAGGACCACATTGTTTTTTACTTAGTAACATGTATATATGCATACATAGTCACCATATATTTAATGACTCGATTCCTATTGTATAGCACACTTATAATATATGCTACAGTAGTGAGGGCCATAATATGAACTTTACACATGAGAAAGTTAATTGCCCAGGTTAATCAATTATCTCATGTTCATTTATATTCCATATTTTGGTTTACACAAAATTGGTGCCTGAGGGGAAAGCCTGTCAGATCTCATTTCAGCTTTCCATAGTGGGTTAAGGGGGTAGGTATACTACCCCACATTTACGATACCTTAGCTACAATTGCATCACATTGCATCCACATTGAAAAGATGTAATCAATTGGAGCATTGAACTGTGTGATAGTCTGTGGGATAAGCAAAAGGAAAACCCGAAAGAAGACCAGGATGTCTAGCCATGCTGCCTGTACTAACTTTAATCATAGGTCACATAGGAAAGTGTTGCAAACATTTTTTTAAGCGGTACCTTGCAAGGAAGAATCATCATGTTATTTTAGAATTGGGATGGAAGAATATCATAAAAATCCATAGCTTACATTTACTCATCAATTGCCTTTCCAAAATGTCCACGTACAATAAGAAGGAATTTCATCAAATGGACCAAAAATGAATATCTACATGACTGATAAGCGTATTCTTAATCATCTCAAATAATATGAACATTCATGTCTCCTTACCAAGGTCTTTTGGAGGCACTCTAACCTTCAACAGGCTTTATATTCTTTATAAATGACTTGGCTCCCAGGAAAAAGAGCCGCTCATCGGTCATTTGTCACAAAGAGTATGTCTCCTACAAGTATTGAAGAGCATGTGGATTTCCAGGAGTCAAAAGTATACCAGACATATAAGAGAAATAAAATCACAAGCTTATCATTGCCATCATAGCATGCTGGGTGAGTAAGATGAGTGGGTCTATAGTCACAGATTCCCTTTGTTTTGAAACCCAATATGGCCATGGTTAACTTTCAATAGGTTATGTTTATTTACACAGATGAGCACCTGAAAAAAAACAACATTGTAATTTATTTGGGAAAAACATCTCCTGTCTTGTGAGTGTTCAAAGTTTAGTGTTAAGCTGTGCACCAAGTATCACATAGTGGTTGAAGAATGCAGGCTTAGCATCGCCGTCATAATGTACTGCATAAATTGAATGATCTGATTTGCATCTGTATGATCCCTGTGGCTTAAGATGCAAGGGGCCAATATGTCTAAGGGATGTGTTGTGATAGTAAAACTCAGAACAAGCACCATATTCACCCAGCAATGTTTTGTATATATTGCCCATACTAGCTCTGGGTATCACTGATGACTAATAGCTTCGCTGTATAAAGAAGTGTACAATGAGAAGGCTCCCTATTCAAAATGGATTTTGAGTATATCTGAACAGGCACCATATTAAAAAAAAAAAAAATAATAATTGGGCTAATTCAATAGGGAACACCCCATGGTTAGAAAATTGCTATATCTAATAAAGGATAAGAATTGTTTGTACACCCTCATTGGGTGGAATATTAAAAACGTTGTTATTCCATGAACCAAGAGATACCATGTTTTTCTAATGACAAATTTGATTATTACTTACAACATCACACTACAATTCAACATTTAAAGACACAGATACATACAAGTACTTATATAAGAAATCTCAGACAACATCTGGTGCTTTGATGAAATACCTGAATTGTATCAATATTGTAAACAAAAGCCTGGTTTGACTTCAATACTGCTTGAATTACAAATTCACAATTTACTGCAACATTTAGTGCAAAATCTAACAATGAACACACAACAAATTTATTACAGAATCAGTGTTCAAATATCTGTGACCTGCTTATTAGATTGAACAGTTTCAAGAAATGGGAATAAGGCATATATATCCTGGGAAGAGATACACGCTACTGGGTACATATCAAAACAGTCATTACATTGACACAGATATGGTGTTAACTGCCATATCATTTATAATAATACTTCTTAAAGACAACTGTACATGATAAGTAACCATATACCGGTCATAAGGATCAGTATCATATTGAGTAAGCAAATTAATAAATTCCATATTTCATCTACTCCAATTATACCTATTGTAGCTGTCTGGAATTTTTACATGTATTCTACCCCCTTTCTGGTCAGTTCTGTTTACCCTCCCCGGCAGTCATAGTCTATTGTCACTTATCCAGTCCAATTAATTTCTTTGGGCGTGGCTTTCTTTTCTGAGTAGTTGTTTGCCATTGGGGAACCTGAAGTCTGACCTCTAATTCTTGGTCTATGTTGGATAATGACTGCTTTAACTTTTGTGTTGCCATACCAATCTCCGTCTATACACAAGGGCATGTAATAGCATAGTTCATGTTTTTAGTATTGCAGTTGGAAACTTTGTACTGCTTTATAGCAACAGTATTGATAGTGACTTCCTTATTTTTGTTTGTGAATTCAAATACATTGAATTGTCTGCACATGAAATGTCCATTGAGTCTGGGTAGTCCTTGTATTTCCAAAATGGTCTTTTGTTCTCACCAAAGAATCTGGTAAATTATTTCCTTTTTTAAAGTCATGTAAAAGTATCAGTAGATAGAAGGGTTCTGGTTCCGGTTCTTTTTAATAAATGTCTTAATCTGATTAGCTATATGGCGATAAGTGAGTACCCATATGAGATGAATCTTATCCCCCCCATCCTTGCATTGAAACAGGAACTCACATGGAATAAACTATCCTCTCTGTCAATAGGGTCTTATCACTGTCAAAATATTTGCCTTTCCTTGAACAATGTCTCCTTATGTGGAGTAATTGACTGTAAGGTAAGTTCTCTCTGAGGGTCTTAGGAAGAAAACTAGTAGAATGTAGCAACATGTTCCTGTCTGTCAGTTTAGCCTACAGACTAATAAGTAGGGCCAATCATTGTTTAATGAGTGAGCTGTTAAATAAAACAATGCGTTTGAGATCTGTTGACCTATTATTAAACCAGTCAGAGAACATTTGTTTTTCTAACTTGGAAAGGTTCTCCAGAATCCCTCAAACGTTTCCATTATTGGTTGATTAATAGATCAATGGAACTTGAATTTACCATTCACTTTAACATAATAAATTAATGGAAATGGGATACTCAAAGAAAATGGTAAAATACTCCATGAAGAAAGCCTAGTTTACTCCATGTGAGTCCCTGTTACAATGCAAGTATAGGGGGAATAGAATTCCTCTCATATGTATAATTGATTACAGCCCTATAATTAATAACATTGAGAGACTGATTAAACAGAATTGGAATCTACACACACCTTTATATGCCTTTAAGAAGGAAAAAGATATTTGAGATTACTTCATGAAATTAGCCACATTGTCAGGAAGAAGACAGTTTTAGAAATGCTAGGACTACCCAAACATAATACACTTTTCAGGTGCAGACATTACATTGTATGTGAATTCTCAAACAATATTAAGGAAGTCACTATGAATAATATTGCTACAAAACAGTGCACTTTTTCCCATTGCAATACTAAACATGTGGTCTATGCTATTACATGCCCTTGTAACAAGACATAGATTGGTATAACAAAACAAGAAGTTAAGTCAAGGATTTTCCACCATAGATCAAGAATACATTCTCAGTCTCCCAGTGCCCCATGGTAAACCACTACTCAGAAAAGAAATGCTCCCCCGATGGCATTAATTGGATTTATTAGAAACAGTAGAACATTACCCGAGGGGAGGAAAGAGAGAAAACAAACTGACCAGAATGGAGGCAAGATGCATACAGAAATTACAGCCAGCTACGATCGGTCTAAATGGAGTAGATGAAATGTACAATGTAATGACTTGCTATGTTGATAAATGGTGTACTGATCTGAATTACTGGTATTCAGTTAGTTATGATGCATATGGCTATGTTTAAGAGACAATATTGTAAATTATATGACAGCAGACACCATATCTGTGTCAGTATGAATGAATATGTACCCAGTAGTGTGTACCTGTTTCCATAATATGGATGCCCTACTTCCAACCCTTGAGATTGTTCAGTCTAATAAGTATGACAGATATTTGCTGACTGAGTATGTAATATATTTGTTGTGTGTTCATTTGTAAATATTGGACTAAATGTAATCATGAATTGTGATGTTACAAGTAAAGTAGTATCAAAGTTGAGCCAGGATTATTACAATATCCATTTATTCATCACAGTTTTCAAGAATTACATCATCCATATATGTCATGCATGCAATAGATGTTGTAAGGATTTATTGTATAAGTACTTGTATGCATCTATAATTTCTGTTTTATAGTGTGATGCCATATTGGAATCTACAGAAACCTTTATATGCCTGTAAGAAGGGAAAATATATTTGAGATTACTTGAGATTAGCCAGATCATCAAGAAAAAGACAATTTTCGAAATGCTAGGGCTACCCAGGCTGAATAGACTTTCCAGGTGCAGACAATACACTGTATGCAAATTCATGGCCAAACACTAAGAAAGTCACTATGAATAATATTGCTATAAGACAGTACAATTCTTCCAATGGCAATACTAAAAATATGACGTATGCCATTATATTCCTCTGTTAGAAGACATAGGGGGTTATTCCAACTTTGGAGGAAGTGGTAATCCGTCCCAAAAGTGACGGTAAAGTGACAGATATACCACCAGCCGTATTACGAGTCCATTATATCCTATGGAACTCGTAATACGGCTGGTGGTAAATCCGTCACATTTGGGACGGATTACCACCTCCTCCAAAGTTGGAATAACCCCCATAGATTGGTAGGACAACACAAGAAGTTAAGTCAAGGATTATCCAACCTAGATCAATAATTAGTTCTCAGTCTCCCAGTGCCCCATGGTAAACCACTACTCAGAATAGAAACACTCTCCCAATGACATTAGTTGGATTATATTAGCCACAGTAGAACATGACCACAGATAGGGAAGAGAGAAAACAAAATGACAAGAATAAAGTCAAAATACATAGAGAAATTACAGCTTGCTACAATAAGTCTAAATAGAGTAGATGAAATGTACAGTTTAATGACTTGCTATATTGATATATGGTGTAGTGATCATGTTACTGGTATTCAGTTAGTTATGATGCATATGATTGTCTTTAAGAGATAATATTGTAAATGATACAGCAGTGAACACCATATCTGTATCAGTATAAATAAATGTGTACACAGTAGTGTGTACCTGTTTCCACATTATGTATGTCCTACTTCCAACCCTTGAGATTGTTCAGTCTAATAATTATGACATATATATTTGCTTACTGATTCTGTAATATACTTTTGTGTTTTTGGTAAATTGTGTTCTAAATGTTACAGTGAATTGTGACGCAACAAATCAAGTAGTATCAAAGTTGAGCCAAAATGATGACAATAGCCATTTATTCATCACTGTTTTCAAGAATGATATCATCCATATATGTCATGTGTGCAAAAGATGTTGTATGAATATATTGTATAACTACATGTATGTATCTATAATTTCTGCATTATAGTGTGATACTGCATGCAGTAATCAAATGTGTCATTAGAAAAACATGGAGTAATACAGCTTTTGATTTTACACTCAATCAAGATATATAAACAATTCTTATCCTACATTAGATATATTGTTTTTCTATCCAGGTGGTTATCCCTTTATAATGAGTCAAATTATTCATCCACTTTTTCAAATGGTGCTCATTCAATTATATTCAATATCAATTTTGAATAAGGAGCCTCCTCAGTATATGCTCTCTTATACTGTAAAGCAAAAAGTAATCAATGCCCAGACCGGGCATGTATGATATATACAAAACATCACTGCTTCAGTATGGTGTTCGTTCTGTTTAAATATTACCAGACACATCCCTTCAACGTATTAGCCAATTAGCTTCATATAGCACACGAAGTAAGTGGATGTGAAGCCCATTGTCCAATTCATGCAGTATGCTCTGACAGCAATGGTAAGCCTGTGATCCCCAACCACTCTGTGATGTCTGTTGCACAGTAAACTTTAGCCATTCACAAGCTCATTTTAATATTTGCAAAGACCTTTTCCCTAAAATAAATTACCAATGTTTTGTTTTCTTTGGTTTGGGTGCTCATCTGCACTGTAAAATAGTTGGAAGGTGGACTGTGGCCATATTGGGTTTTGAAACACGGAATCTATGAATACGGACCCTCTTTTCACATTCATTCAGTATGCCACAATGACAACTGTAAGGTTGCCATTTTGATACTCTGATATACCTGGTATATGTTTGACCCTTGGGAATTCACAGGCTCCATTTTAATACTTGTAGGAGATATACTCCTATGTGAGATTACTAGTGGTCAGTTCTTGTTCTTGGGAGACAATTCAAGTTTAAACAATATAGGTCCTGTTGAAAGTTTGGCTGCCTTTAAAAGACATAAATATTCCTATTATTTGAGTGATTAAGAATATGCCCTGCAATTAGGTAGATTTTAATTGTATCCTTTTGATGACATTTCCATATTGGCCAGACACTTGATAACTATTTGTAATGGATTTTTGATATACATCCATCTTAATTTAATTATAATGTGACATGTTGGTTCTCCTTTAGGAGATAGCATTTTTCTTTAAACTTTGTACTTCTTTCCTCTGTAACTCATGATTAAGACTAGCTACAGTAAACTTTGATAGGCTTCCTGATCTACACAGGGGTTTACCTTTTGCCTAACCCACTGACAGTCACACAGTTAAAATCCTCAGCTAATTGTATCTTTTCAATGTGTATGTAATGTGAGGTATTACATTGTGGTTAATATATCTGGTCCCCATTAAAGGGGCACAATATGTAGCCTAATAAGGAAACCTAAAATGAGGTATGATAGACTTCGTCCTCAGGAAAACATTTTTGTTTAAATCAAAAGGTTGCATATAAATGAGTTGGATATGATTGATATAATTGATGGGAGTGTACAATTAACCTACTCATATCTAAAATATGTGCTATGGTTAATAGTGTAACATATGCTATAACTATGTTATGTAATAAGACTCAAGGGCCTGATTTAGATATTGGCGGATGGGTTAGTCTGTCACAGCGGTAACGGATATCCCATCCGCCAAAATCTAAATCCCATAGGAAATAATGGGTTTTAAATTTCGGCAGGCAGGATATTTACCACTGTTGTAACGTAGTAACCCATCCGCCAACATCTAAATCAGGCCCTAAGTCATTGAATACGTGGTGAAATATGTCCTGAAGAGGCTGTTAAATAAGTGATGCTGAAACACGACAACAACATCCGTCATAAATAATAATTGTAACAAATGAACAGTTTAAGTGACAAGGATTTATTATATTTAGGAACAAACTAATTATTTATAAGAAAAGGGAACTACCATGAGGTGTTAACTCTGACACACAAATTAGAGTCTCACACCTTTAAAAAAATTAAACAAGTGCTGGATTTATACTAAGTATGCTTCAATTGTTTTTTAAAGTTGTTGAAGTACTCAATGTCAAAGGTACAGTCTTCTCGACAATGGGCCTTATTATTACCTTCACGGAGGGGTTTCCTCCATCACAAATGTGATGGATATCCCGTCCGCCGTATTACGATCTCCATCGAATATAATGGGATCGTAATACTGTGGACGGGAAATCCGCCACATTTGTAATGGAGGAAAGCCCCTCCGTCAAGGTCATAATAAGGCCCAATATATTTTATTCTCACTGTTACTGCACTTGCCCAGTCTTCAATATACCTGCTTGTTTTTTTTCCATACATGTGAGGGAGTCTGTTTTCCTGGAGCTTTTCCGGACTTGGATTTCGTTACCCCATTACCTTACTAAGCTCTCATTCCAAGCCAGGTACACAGTTAGCCAGCCTTTTACCATAGCTCATCCTGTGTAGGACGTAGAGTAGAAAGGTTAGAAGAGTAAGAGTAGGTCTAACAGCTTTCCCATCTGCTCTTGAGGGGGGAGGTAGGTAAACTCTTTGGTGCCCTGCTTACATTCAGAATCCCCCAACCATGACTAGATCAGTGTACCTCTTTAATTCATACATTCATTTGCTGAGTTTGTGCAAAGGATTCTAGACAGTTCCTGCCATCACCTCTACGCACCTTTTTAGAGCCTCCTGCTCGATCTCATGGAATACACACACACTTCTGGCTTTGGATATCAGTGATGTCATTTAAAATGTCCTTGATGTTATAAATGATTTCATGAGTGATGTAATATGTGAGGTCATAAACAGTGCATGGTTGGGCTGCAAGTTATAGTTAGCTCTTCTAACTACTGGTGAATATCTGTGTTTTTTATGTCACTGATATATTCACCTAACTATAATGTTACTTTAACCTTTGGTTTTTTCAGAGAATTTCAAACGTTTTGGTTAACCAAATACAGATCTTTTTCATCACACCTAACTATAACATTACTTTCATCTTTGATTTTGTCTATTGCGTACTCGACTCTACAGCTGTGTAAAGGACCATGAGGTAATGTCTTAAGTGAATTTGTTTGTGTTTAATTTTAGTAATGTGATTGTTCTTCAAACGTCCTCATACAGAAATCATCAACAAAGTGAATCCTCATAAATAGAAAATGACAAGACCACAGACAAAGAGTTGAATCTCCACCAAACAAGGGTACTTCCTCTAAATTATATTATATGCATAGTGCAGGAGTGGCATTGCTCCCACCTTGAGGGAGCAACCTGTTGATTTGTTTCCCTGCCTGCATCGCATCAGTGCGGTTAGGGAAACAGTTCACAAGTCTGCTCCAAGCCAGCCGGTGCGTTTTTAAAGCTCCTGCCCACTGGGAGCAGACCTTGGGTTTGCTCCCATTTGGAGGGAGCATTATTAAAAGCTCCGACCAAGACCGCTCGCCAAATTTTCCTGCCTGTGCCAGTGCTGGGCTACCTGCGACACAACAAGTGAGCTGTCTCTGGAAAATGAGGTCCCTGGGCCATAAAAAGCTCAGGGAGAGTGGCAGCACAGCCCCGCCGTGGGATATGGGGTCCACAGAGCCTATTAAAGGCTTGGGGAGAAGGCCATGCGGCTCCCTGTACTTGAAGAATACATTGGGTCCCATGGGATGGGGTCCCTGGGGATGAATACACCACCCCTTCCTCATATTTATTAAAGTGGGCAGTGGGAGAAGGGGGCCCAGGGCTGAATAATGCTTTGGGATGGGGGCCACATGCCCCACCCCATATTATTAAATTGGGCCCTGAGAATGGGGTCCCTAAGGTTGAATACGGCTCGGGAGGGGGTGTATGCTCCCCTCCCCAAATTAATAAAAGTGGGCCCACTGGAGGGTGTCCCTGGGGCCAAAAACAGCTAAGGGAGGGGGACCACACACACACACCCCTACCTGTAATTAAAGAATGCTGCCCAGGGCTGCCATTTTTTTTATTTCATCCTGCGGGAGTCCTGCCGGATCATGGCAAAAGTTGCCTTTTTTTCAATTATGGCCCCAGGGAGGGAGCGGGTCCCTCTGAGTCCCCTCCATGGGGCCTAGGGTGGCAGGGTATCTCTATCCTGCCCTCTTTTATCACTTCTGTTTTAAAGTTCAGGACAGGGCACTAAGTCCCTGAATCTTGTAATGGCTGCCAGCAGTATTTTTCTGTATGCTCTTGCTCCCAAGGGGGTCTGACTCCTGTGGGAGCAAATTGGCCCAAGGTGAGGGAGTGGGAGCAAATTGGTGCTCCTGCAATACTCTGGAGAGACTTTTGCAGACCCAACTGTCCAGATATACAATTATTTTTAAACCTCAGTTTCTTAAAAACTACTGTACGGATTTACACCAGATCACAAAACACCCACTCTGCGTACCAAGATTTAGCTTCCTCCCAAATCTGGTTTAATTCCGTTAAGCAGTTTTTACTGTAGCTCTGCCTAAAGACGTCTATAGAAAATGCATGGGATTTTGGGAGCCCCCTTTTTTCTCGGACTCCACTTGACGGATCACCCCAAAACTTTCCATTCACAAACAAGGCTAAGAAGAGCTTTCATGTACTGGCTCCCAGTTTATGGACCTTCACCTGTGTCTCACTACTGTAACTGGTGCTGCGGTCAATTATTGACTGTCTGTAATTCATGAATGCCAGTTCAGCTCCAGGAGATGTACTAGTGACAGAGCTCCTCACTTAACCATAATCAAACCAATCAATAAAATGTCACTTACATTTTCTTGTATTTATTTTTCCTAAGTGCAACTGACCAAAAGCATTCACAAACTAATAATTTCCTACTTTTTTCTGTTGTCAAATCGGATGATCCTGTTACATTAACTTTTTTTGGCGCAGATACAACATACATTAAGACCCATATTTATAATTTTTTAGCGCCGCATTTGCGTCATTTTTTGTCGCAAAAGCAACGCAAACTTACAAAATACAATTGTATTTTGTAGGTTTGCGCTGATTTTGCATCAAATAACTACGCAAATGCGATGCTAAAAAAGTATAAATATGGGCCTAAGACTTTTGTTCAGTGTAAAATCGATATCTACTGCTCAGTATTCACAATGCACACCCCTGAGCCGGTAACATTTGTAAGTTACAAGCTGGCAACTAAATATATGGATTAGCATAATAAACACATCTGATCAGAACACATAAATGCATAGCACAAGTACCAAGCAATTTTATACTGGTAAAGGGTAATTTCGGCTAAGTGCCACGTTATATTTAATCTGACTTAACCAACATTTGCACAAACAGATTGGAACAAAAGCTGTTTTTTTCACTGGTCATGCACTGCACATTTCATTTCAGCACTGTTCATCAGTACAAATATTGGAATGGTGAAAATTACTTGATCTGACCCATCGTCTTTGCAACATTGCTCATTTTTACTTTTTATGGTTCAAAGAAAAACAAATAATAAAAGAAAAAAAAACACAACAGACAGAAAATAACAAGTGTAACCGTAAGAAAAATGCGTTCACATTTGGCAGGTAAAACCTTTCATCTTCCAGTTTCTTTTCAGTTTTAAATAAACAACATGTCTCCAGGATTACGGGAGCAGACAGAAGCCAAGATAAAATAAATAAAAACACATTTATTAAAGGAAGGAAAGAGACATGAAATGGGCCATTAGAGGAAGCTCCATGCCTGAAGTGCAGATCCTGCTAATTCTATGCCCATGACTGCCAAAAATTAGCCCGTAGCGGCCCCTCTGCGGTCCGAGCACTCTGGCACAGTCCTTGGAGACAGGAACAAGGATAGGCGAGTGAACATTAAGGGAAAATGCGGGAATTTAGGATACGGGGATGGGGGGAGAGAAAGGATGTATGGGTAGAAAAGGACAAAGAGGGGCGCTAGAATGAGATGTACCCGAGAGATGAAAATAAGGAACAGATAAAAAATGTTCAGGGTCGAGGCTGCGAGTGCATGCGCTAGGGCATGCGTCTCACTGGCGAGACTGTTGTGCCCTCGGCTTCTGATGTGATTGAGGTACACTTTTGTTATTTTTAACTTATAGGACCCTGCAAACAGAAGGTGTATGACTGTCAAAAAACGTGCCCAGCAGGACAAACAAAATCGCAAAGTCTTTTTTTTTTTATAGCTAACTTTCTTGTATTTTACCAATCATCTTTTCTCACTTTGGGCTCATTTTTTCTTTTCCTTTTGCTCATGGGCGTTGTTCAGAAAAGATGACAATTATGTTGTTCTAAATATTGCAATGCAAAATTGTTTCTTTATTATGTGTAATTTCTGAAATGAGGCTTTAACACATAATTGTGAAGTACACCCCAAGACACCCCACTTCAATCCGCCCTATTACAATCCACCCCACCTCACCCCACACCAGTCCTCTCCACCCCAATCCAATCTACTTCAATCCACCCCACTCCAATCCTCCCATCCCATCCCACCCCAATCTAATCTGCTCCACTCCTGTTCCCCCCACGCCAATCCGAAGCAATCTACTCCAGTCCAAAACAGTCTGCACCACTCCAATTGGCCCCAATCCAAAACAATATGCCTCATTCCAGTACTAAACAAAATGCCCGCTCCTATCTATCCCTCTCCAATCTGCCCCACTCCAATACAGAACAATCTGTCCCACTCCAATTTGCCCACTGCAATACAAAACAATCTGCTCCACTCCAATTCAAAATAATCTGCCTCACTCCAATACAGAACAATCTGCCCTACTCCAGTCCAAAACAATATGCCCCACTCCAATCTCCCCCAATCAAAACAGTGTGCCCCACTGCAATCAGCTGCTTTCCAATCCAAAACAATGTGCCCCACTCCAATCTGCCCCGCTGCAATCCAAAACAATGTGCCCCACTCCAATTCAAAACAATCTGCCCCATTCCAATCTGCAACACACCAATCTGCCCCACTCCAATACAGAACAATCTGCCCCACTCCAATCCGCCCCACTCCAATCTACCCCACTCCAATCCAAAACAATCTGTCCTAGTCTAATCTGCCCCTCTCCAATTTGCCCCACTCCATCCAAAGCAATCTGTTCCAGTCCAAGCCGTCCCACTTCAATCTGCCCCACTTCAATTTAAAACAATCTGCCCCACTCCAATCTGCCCAACTCTAATACAGAACAATCTGCCCCACTCCAATCCGCCCCACTCCAATCTACTCCACTCCAATCCAAAACAATCTGTCCCAGCCCAATCCGCCCCACTCCAATCTGCCCCACTTCAATCCAAAGCAATCTGTCCCAGTCCAATCCTCCCCACTCCAATCCTAAACAATTTGACCCACTTCAATCTGCCCCACTCCAGTCCAAAACAATATGCCTCACTCTAATATAATCCACCACACCCCAATCCAATCCAATCCACTCCATCCCAAATCACCCACTCAAATCTACCCACTCCCATCCAATCCACCCCATTTCAACTCAATCCAATCCAGCACACTCCATTCCAATCCACCCACTCCAATCCACCGTAATACAATCTGCCCCACTCCAGTCTGCCCCATTCCAATCTGAAACAGTCTGGCTCACGCTAACCTGTCCACTCCAATTAAAAAAAATGCGTCCCACTCCAAACTGCCCCACTCCAATCCAATTTGATGTGCCCCACTCCAATCTGCCCAACTCTAATACAGAACAATCTGCCCTACTCCAATCCGCCCCACTCCAATCTACCCCACTCCAATCCAAAACAATCTGTCCCAGCCCAATCCGCCCCACTCCAATCTGCCCCACTCCAACCCAAAGCAATCTGTCGCAGTCCAATCCTCCCTACTCCAATCCTCCCCACTCCAATCCAAAACAATTTGACCCACTTCAATCTGCCCCACTCCAGTCCAAAACAATATGCCTCACTCTAATACAATCCACCTCACCCCAATCCAATCAAATCCACTCCATCCCAAATCACCCACTCAAATCTACCCACTCCCATCCAATCCACCCATTTCAACTCAATCCAATCCAGCACACTCCATTCCAATCCACCCCATTCCAATGCACCGTAATACAATCTGCCCCACTCCAGTCTGCCCCATTCCAATCTGAAACAGTCTGGCTCACGCTAACCTGTCCACTCCAATTCAAAAAAATGCGTCCCACTTCAAACTGCCCCACTCCAATCCAATTTGATCTGCCCCACTCCAATCTGCCCTACTTTAATCCAAAACAATCAGCCCCACCCCAACCTGCCCCACTCCAACCTGCCTTACTCCAGTACCAAACAACCCACTCCAATCCAAAATAATGTGCCCCATTCCAATTTGCCCCACTCCAATCCAATCCAACCCACTAATCCCAATTCATCCCTCTCCAATCCACCACAATCTACCCTACTACAATCCAGTCCACACCACACCAATCCAATCCACCTCAGTCCAGTCCAGTCCAATCTACCCCTCTCCAGTCAATACACCCTACCCCAATTCAAACCACCCTTCTACAATCCACTGAAGTCCAATCCACCCCACTCCAGTCCAACCCACTCCAACCCAACCTACCCCACTCCAGTCCATCTCACCCCACTCCAATAAACCCACCTACTCCAATACATCCCATACCACTCCAATCTAATCCAACCAATCAACCCACTCCAATCCACCCTACTTCAATCAAGTCCACTTCTACACAGTCCACCTCACTCCAATCCAATCCACTTACATCACTCCAATCCATCCCACTCCAATACAATCCACCCCACTCCTGTCCAATCCAGTCCACAGTAATCCTCCCAACTCCAGTCCAATCCACCCCAATCCAACCCAGTCCACCCCCACCCTACCCCAATTCAATACAATCCACCCTCCCCATATCCAATCCACCCACCCCATCAAATCCATCCCAATCCAATCCACCACACTCAATCCACCACCTTCAACGCAGTCCATGCCACCCCACACTAATCTGCCCCACCCTAATTCACCCCACCCTAATCCACCCCACTCAATCAAGTCCACCCCACTCAATCCAATCCACCCCACTCAATCCTGTCCACGACACTCCAATCCACTCCACCCATCCTATCTCAATCTGATCCACCCCAACCTAATGCACCCCTATCCAATCCACCCCAATCTGATCTGCCCATCCCTGTCCATCCCACTCTAATCCAATTCATCCCACCCACGCTCCCAATCCAATCCACCCCACCCCAATCTAATCCACCCCTTCCAACCCACCCACCCCATTTCAATCTACACCACTCCACCCCACTCCAATCCACCCCACTTTACTCCAATCCACCACACTCTACCCCAATTCCATCCACCTCACTTCAGTTCAGTCTACCTTACTCCGATCCAATCCACTTCAATTCAATCCACCCATGCCAATTCTGTCAACCCCAATCCAATCCACCCTACCTCAGTCGAATCCACCTCATCCCTCACAGTTCAGTCCACCCCACACCAATCTAATCCATCCACCCCACTCCAGTCCACTGCACCTCAATGCAATCCACCCCACTGCAATCCATCCTGCTTAACTCTGCATCAGTCCAATCCAACGCACCGCACTCCAATCCTATCCACACCCACCCCACACCACTACAGTCCAGTCCATCCCACTGCATCTCACCACACCCCAATTCAGTCCACCCCATCCCATCCCATCCCATTTCAATCCACCCCACTCCACCCTACCCCACTCCACTCCACCCCACTCACAGCAATCCACAGCACTTTACTCTAATCCACCACACTCTATTCCAATCCAATCCACCCCACCCCCTCCCACTTCCGTCCACCCCACTCCAGTCCAATCCATCCAGCCCACCCTTCTCCAATTTAGTCCAATCCAATCCAATCCAATCCACCACATGCCAATCAAATCCACCACGCCCCAGTCCAATCTAATCCACCCCACTCCAGTTCAATCCACCCCACTCCAATCCAGTCCACCACACCTCAACCCTATCACTGCAATCCAAACAACCCAGCCCATAGAGTCCAATCCACCCACTCAAATTCACCCTAGTCCAGTCCACCTGACCTAATTTCAAACCCACCTCACTAAAATCCATTCCACCCCACACCAGTCCACACAACTCCAATCAATCCATCCTGATCTACCCCATCCAATCCACCCCACTCTATTCTAATCCAATCCACCCCAATACCTTAATCCTCTCCAACCCACTCCACCCTGTTCCACCCAACTCCACTTTACGACACTCTCTGCCACTGAACTCTACTCGCTTCTACTGTACTGTATGACACTCTATTACCCACTCCTCCACTCTACGACACTCCAACAACTCCACTCTACAACTCTCTACTCCTCCACTCCACTCTGACATTCCATGCAACTAACTTTTATCCATGCCGGACAGCAGCCACACTGGTGTACAACATGGCAAAACACATTTCCAAAGCCAATAGCTCTTGTCTAGGCGAGACCTATCGGCTTTGCCAATGCCTGTTTTTGTTAACTGTCAGACTAAATAATGGCAATGCTCTCTCAAATGGTACACACTTATATACAGAGCCCGTAACCGACTTGTTTGCTGGTGATGGCAGAACGATTTGATCACTTCAGGCCTGTATTTCTTTTGTCAAGTCTCCTTTTCCTACACATTTCGCTTCAGCATTTGCTTTGTCCCGTAAAGGCCCATGTACTGCCTGTCACTACGTCACAAGAAAAAAAGCAGCCTTGCATGTTGGTTTGATTGGAAGGGTCTCAAGGCAAGATTGTCTCTTCCTAGTGGTAGTGCTCTCACTTCCAGAAAGTACTTTCTGGGATCAGTAGTACAGCAAGCATGGTGCAAGGAAGAAAAATGACCCCTTACACTGCTGTTGGGGTAGTAAAATACAATAATTATCAGGGCTTAATTGGCCCCTTTGGGCTCTGGGCCCGGTGCCACTGCACCTGCTGCACTAATGGTTACTACTCTACTGACTGGTATGCTCATTGCGGAAGTGCATGGGATGACTGCAGGCTGATTCCCTCTGAATGAAGAGAGCATGTGAGTAGAATAAGGGGATACCTTTACTCATCAAACTAGAAAATGACAGTTGTCCAGCCCCCCGAAACTGATGTCACATCCATTACCGGGACGTCTGGTGCCCCAGAGAGTCTGCACTGGAACTGGCATAGGTGTAGGTGGATCACATGTGCTGTGACATCATGTGATCACGTGTTAGGCATGTGCCAGGGTCCTAGTTCAAATGATGCAAAAGGTCATGACACTTGGATAACGTTACGTGTAACCCCTCAACGTATCAGAACCATCAAGGAGAGCATGTGACCGCTACGTGTTGTAGAGGAGTATGCCCCTTTTTGAACTGTAGAATACATATAAGGAGCCGGCTAGAGCCTTATGTCAAACCGTGAGCCAAAGCTGAAATAGATTGTCCAGGTATTATGAAGAGACAACCCTCTCACCAGAAAAGACATCTCCTCAGGGGCCTTGAACACTATCAATAGATATTATCGTACCCTATCACCTTCGGTGATGGATAAGAATGCACAGCCGTCTACCCCTAAGGAGGGGGGTTCCGACGTTACCGGCTTTCAAGATGAACTCTGCCAACGGCTTGAAAACCTCAGCCTCATGGATTTGCCGCAAATGATATCCCCTATTAAGGTTGACAGCGAAGCCTCGACAGACAAATTAAATGTTGGAATCAACTTAATCGACACTGAAGATGATGAAGAAGGTATAACACTGCCGAATTCACCTGTCTATGAAGGTATGGGGTTTCAGGAGGACCCTGATCCTGAGACAGTCATCGTACAGCCGGCGAGTGTAAACTTCGACACTGCTTATGCACCAATGGACCTATGTGACTCCCAAGATTTCAGGGCACCCACTGAGTGTAGTGAAAATGATGAGGTTAGTGAAAAAAAAATACTCTATAGACACTCACCATGTATACGACGATATCATGCTTTTAACTAATAGTTTGTCTTTTATTTTTGTTTGAACCGTAGAAAACAGCCACAAAAAGAGATGCGCTAGAGTGGTTGGTGACAAAGGTTAACAACATACATTTTTACTGCTTATGTTTATCTAAACAGTCTGAAAGTATTACAAGCCAGAACAAAGGGCAGCCTAAGAAATGTGTTTGCACCTACAATAGCACAGATTTTGAAAAGGAAACTCCGGGTGTACCCTATGACATCATATGGCCTGTTAAAGGTTTTGCGGCCACGGTTGTGAACATCTGTGTTAAATGTGACTATTATAACCTATGTTGTGGGCATAAAACTAATAAACCACAACAGAAGGCTAATGAGTGTCTATACGAATCATACACAGCAAGAACAATTTGACACATATGCAGCAGGTTAGACCCGCACAAGGTTTATAAGTTTTTAAGGGTGGTTTATGGGTTGTCGTCGGTAAAGAAATATGTCCACATTGATGTGATTAAGGTCTTGGCAGCAGCGGTCAATGAGATCCAATATGCGGACGAGCCCTGCTCAAAACTCGAACGTATGCAAGGGATGTGTACCTATTTTGATAGAAGAGTGATAGAAAGGGTCATAGAAAGAGGAATGTGTGATATTTATTATAGAAATAGACGAATTGGGTCTTTAGCCCCAGGAAGGTTGTTTTAAAAAATACAGAGGTCGAGGGTAGCGGGCCATAAGTGTGTTATTTTATGCTACATACTTACTCACATTTAGGACGAGAATCAGAATGTCGCGGTGCAAGATATCTATGAGTTACACCCTGGATACATATGTATTGCCAGAATGGTATATGTGCTGCTTAAAGAAAGAATAGCTGAAATACACCCTGTAACTGCTGTATCTGAACATTTCTGAGACGTCAACTACGGGGCTGTGCGATATTCTTGAATGCATAACCAGATGGTGTATCAACGCATCGATGCCTGCAGCGGATAAATACTGGAGCGTGTACAAAGGGTGTATGCGCAAGTGAAGACTTTTGCCGATGACCGCATCACGCACAGCTTTGGAGCTTCTGACCAATGAATATTTCACAAATAAGGGTTTTGTATTGTCAGGCCTAGAACTGTACTAGCCTATGAATGCAGTCAGTATCCTGAGTGTACCAAGTTATAGGAGGGGTCAGAGGGAAGTAGTGTCTAGAGCTAAGGAGTGTACATCTATAAAAATAGCAAAACTGGTGACACTGAGACCGAGTAGCGGTGGGGTCCGTAGTAATGTATGTAACATGTGCCATATTATGTATGCGTAGGGAAAAGTCAACATATTGTATGTCAATGCAGCCCTTAAGACCAATAGCCAGAAACTGTAAAGTATGTCATGTTAATGCTGTGCTAATATTCTTTATTTTTAATAAAATGTCCTCACACAAAACAATTGGCCTTAATTTCATGGAATGTAACAGCTGATAACATGTCCAGTGGCGGCAGGTTAAGGAAGCTTTATTACGATACAAGTGGTGTCAGTAGCTTCGGGGTGCCGAAGCACTGTTTAGAAGGAACTGGTAAACAGAGCCCAGGTGAAGACCTGGTTATCAGGGGAATAGGCGTATTCACTCCATAAGCCCGCCAGGAAGCAGTTTAAGAGAAGACCTCCAATCGTTAACGCTCAAGTAGATTATCAATGGCAGGCGGACATAATCAGTCTTCAAGATTTAGCAAAACACAATAACAGTGCTCGATATAATTTAGCGGTCATAGATGTCTTATCTAAGTACGCATACGCAGAAGCCTTATTTGAGAAAAGTGGGAGCAGTGTGACCAACGCCTTTAAAGCCATCTAAAGGAAAGGACGAACACCTCAGAAACCACAAACAGATGCTGGAAAAGAGTTTTTAAACAGAACGTTTCAGAGGTAAAAGCTGCAGTTATAGAGCGTTTTAACAGAACCGTAAAGTCTAAGATGTGGAGATATTTCACGGCTCATAACAATTACTGATACGTGGATGTTCTACGGGCTTTTAAAGACATTTATAACACCACTTACCACAGAACCATCAAAACGGCACCCGTAAATATAACATCAGATAACTTGTTAAAGGTGTGACAAACTGTGTACGGAAGTCAGATCGGTGCAGATGTAAAGACGCCACTTTTAAAAGAAGGTGACCATGTTAGGCTTTCAAAACTGAAAGGCGTCTTTATGAAGGGCTACCAACAGACTTTTAGTGACAAGATACTCATAATGGAAAGTGTGGAGCTTAAAGGGGATGTATATATTTACGGGCTAAAGGACTATGACAGGAATAAGGTGTGGGGTTTCTTTTACAAGGAGAGGCTGCAGAAGGTACCTATGATCCGCACCGGGTGTACAGGGTTGAAAAGATTCTGAAGAGGAAAGGTAGCAGCGCTAACCACCAGGTTTTTGTCAAATGGCAGGGGTGGCCTGAGAAATTTTTGCAGTTGGGTACTGGCCAGTTTTGTGCAGGTTGTATGAATATGACGGGGGTATCGTTGCAGACAAGGAGATGTATACAGTGCCATTTTATATCACTGCCGTCCAATGCCTCAAAGGACCTGTTCCCTGACAATAGAATTTCTAATTATACAGTGAAATTGGCTAAACCCGTAGACCTGAAAGGTAATTGGGAGGTATCCCTAACAGAAATTCAATACCCCAGAACATGGAATATGTTTTCAATGTACGATGCCGTATTTAATATAAACCGTGCTCAGGACGCTTTGACCATCTGTACGGGGTTTCCTCATGGCTATTACCCATCTGTGGCCTCCGTGGTCACAGCCATCAACAAAACCATTGCCAACATTGAGTTGTGTGTGAATATTCAGTTAATTTTAGATAAAGTTAGATGGAAGGTGTTTCTTGAAGCTCCAAAACTGTTCGGGTAAATTAAAAAGGGTTTTAGGAACAGTACAGTACAGCTGAAGTCATGTAGATTTGGACCAGTCGTGCCACAATATTAACAGCAGTTTCTATACATTCTACGTGTATAGCGATATCGTAGAGCCATAAGGGATAGTTATTCACCATTGCGGAGATGGGTCCAGGTGAAGGGTGAAAATAACACAATGGTAAATATACAATACAACAAACCAGACTACATATCAATTTCTAAAAAACATTTTGACACCATAACGATCATGATCCATGATGATCAGGTTGAGCCAGTGTCCTTTAAATACCGGAAAGGTATTGTTAAGCTTCATGTAAGACCACGACGCAAGAGTGACTATTAGCAAGTCATCATGGTGATTATGAAAACATACGTCGACCCCTCTATGTATAGGGATTATTACAGAAACCAGGCTGGATATGGAGCCCCGCCACTGTACTTTCAAGGAGCCCCGGTTATATGCGGGGCAGGGTTGGGGGGTTTCTTCTGTAGTTTGTTTAGGAGAGCTATGCCGTTCTTGAGAAAAGGTTATGAAATTGCAAAAGCACACGTCAAAGCGTATGCTACGAACATTGCGCAAGATGTTGTGGGTTCCGAGACATCTGCGGTTGTTGAACATATGAATAAACAACCCTAAGAAGGAGTGGAGTTGGCATACAAGTCCCGCACACGCTTTAAAAGGAAGCATGGTGTTTCAAAGCGCAGAGGTCCACCTGCCCCCTATAACAAACTACGCCGATCCTCAAAAGGTGCTCACAAATGAAGACCCATAAGTTGGAAGAGAGCTAAGAAGAAGAGGAAGAGAAGGGGCACTAACGTAAATATTTTTTTTAAAAACTGAACACTGCATGGCCTTCGTACATTGTGCATCAGGTGAATGCGCTAAATCGGAGTTAGACCTGTTTTCTCTAAAACCCACGCAGACTAGCATTGAAAACAGTTTTTGCATGGAAGTATCGCCGATAGAGTTTAATGGGTCAGGGTCCACAGATATGTATCTGGATCTCAACAATACCCTGCTGCACCTCATCTGTAAAATTGTAAAAGTGGATTGTTCCAACATAGAGAACGACGCTAAAGTGGCGATGATCTCTTATCCTGTAGCAACCATGTTTATCAGGTGGACATTACCTTTGGGGATCGGCTTATCACACAGAGTGATAACATGCATGTGTAAAGGGCATTAATTGAGAGTATTATAAATTACAGCCGTGATGCCCTGGACGCTCAGCTTTCAGCTGGACTCTTGTACAAAGATACTTATGGGCATTTCGAAGCTACAGCATTGGATGGTTACAATCAGGGTTTTATAAAAAGAGCAAACTTTGCTGCAGGCAGTAGACAGTTTGACCTCCTAGGCCACATACATTCAGACCTTTTCTACCAAGATAAACTGCTCATCAATGGTATCAATCTTAAGGTCAAACTAACCCGCAACAAGGACTCATTCTGTCTCATCAGCTGGGATTCGTAACAGTATAAACTTGTTATACTGTCCGCCAGTTTGTTTGTAAAGAGAGTGAAAGTGTCACCAGGCATCAGTCCCTACAGCTATCAAACTCCAAGTATGCCATGAAAAGAGTGGCTCTGAAGATTTTCAGCATACCTACCGGTACCCTATTAACCCAACAGCAAAATGTATTTCTGGGTCAACTACCGAAACCTATTATCATAGGGTTTGTGGACAATACCCCTTGTACCTCAAACCCTTTCAATTTCAAATACTATGACATCAGCTAAGTGGCACTGGTACACATGGGTGCTGCGATTCCTACAAAGCCTTAGACGCCGAGTTTTAGAATATCTAAGTTTATCAGGGAATATCTTGGCTGGGTGCCATTAACAGGAAAACATCTAAGGAACTCAGGAGTCATTGTATCAAGAGAAGGATATGGGGCAGGCTACACCCTTCTCGCTTTTGATCTGCCGCCAGAGATGTAAGATGGGGATTACTATAATCTGATAAGAAATGGAAATCTAAAAGCTGAAATACGTTTTAGTCAATCCTTGGCTACCAATGTGAGCATGGTTGTATTTGCGTTGTTTGACAGAGTCATTCAGGTCAACCATGCCAGCCAGATTTTGTTTGACTATCTTTAACACATTGTACAATGGACAATGTACAGATACGGGAGTTCTTAAGATGGCATAAATATGCGAAAAAATATTGTTCAGATGTTTTCCCAAGCGACGGGCTACCCTCGGAAATGGGCTTAGAAAGACCTTGATCGCTGGTCTTTAACACAGATCCACATTGCAAGGGTGGAACACACTGGGTGGGAATATTTGTGGATAACGACAAGGTTACAGTGTTTGACAGTTCAGCAGCTTTCCCAGAGCATAGCATCTATACAAAACAAGTATTTAAAGAAAGCGGCTGTTAGGGTTGAGTATAACAAGATGCGTGTGCGGGATCCTCCAGCCATCACTTGTGGGGAGCACTGTATATATTTTATTAGTAAAATGTCTGTGGGTATGACGTTTAGAAATTTTCTAAATCTGTATTTGAGCGATCTAGTAAACAATGATAGTATTGTTGTGAAATATGTAAAAGAAAGCGTGAGGTCTACGTCAAACTCTCTTCAAACACAACCGCCATTTGCCAAAGGTGTAAGGCCCTGTAATGCATATGTACGTGTAATGCTAAAAGTCTACAATAAAATAATTTAAGCACAAAATCAGACTATACATCTTCATTCAGCCGTCAAGAGACACCTTAAAATTTTTCTCTTTTTTATGTTAAAATATGACATAACAGTAATGAAACGGTTAAAAAGTGTTTATTACACATAATTTTAGTACAAGCAATAAGTATTCAAACTTACTAAAGAAAAGAAATGATGAAAAGAAATCAATATATTAACTGTAAGTAATCCCACATTTAACCATGGTTTCCTTTTTGACAACAACTTTTTAGCCGCCGAAGGTAGAGGGGCTGTGTTCCAAGAGGGGGATTGTTGGGGGGTAGACAGAGGTTTCAAAACAAATGCTGATGGTGTACTTGGCGGGCTGTAAGTAGGATCTTTCCAACTTTCAAACAGCCTACGGTGTTCGGTATTACCAACAAGCGTAGAAGGGACGTTGAGTTCTGCAGTGACCTGTAGAAACTGGTCCCATCCTCTAGGCACTTTCTGGAGCGGTAGAGCTTTGGGGCGTGTGAAACCTTTGATGAGGTCGTACATATGAGACCCAACAACTAGTTGCCCTTTGTAGAGGAATTCACAATGGGTTCCAATAGGTTAGATCTTTAGAAGCAGCCATGGTGCTTAGTAACATTTGCGCTGCACCTCTGACTTACATTTTTTTTAAAGTTCTTCAAAAAAGACCTCTGTGGGCGGTGGTGATTGGACCACCGGCAGTGAAGGCTGTTGAGCCTGAGGTGCGGCGAGGGCTGGTGGTGGCAGATCAGAGTCGGGGTATATAGAATCAGCGTGATTTTTTCCGACTGCCATTGCTTGTAATAATGTAGAATGTTTTGAAGAGCTCTGGAGTAAAGATCGGCTTTGTCGTAAGGTTTAAATCAGTCCAGTTTAAAATGCTTTTAGTTTCGGCATCTAGGTGTAGTGGTTCATTTTTTCGTATATCACAAGCGTCAATCATAGAAGAGCCCAACTGTTCCAGTGGTGGTGCGGTACCAAGTACATCTTTTGGGCTTGATCCATTAGTTCCCGGTTAGGAGGTTTTCTAATTAAAGGAATCGCTATGCCCAGAAGCAGTCCTGTAAAGCCGCCCAACTGTTTTACAAGTTTTGTTCTTAGAAACAAGGGAGGCCCTTTTATTACTAAGCTTTTTGATAAGGTTACGCTTCTTCTTCAGCACACGGAACTGCCTCTCTGATATAGGGACATTGCCTTTTAGGGTGTTTAGGACGATTTCTGAAATAGCAGTCACTAAGTCGTCCGAAGCTGAGCAAAGGATGGCCTTTCTTTGTTGGATGCTAGCTATGACCAGCATTTTTATGACTGCTAAATTACAGCGTACATGTGTAGACATGGTCAACACCTTATATTATAAGGTATAGAAAGTAAATATTACAAAAGTCTTCTTAGCTATTCTTTTTATACTCCTGGGGTCTGGTTTTAGGAGTCTAAGCTACTGGAGATCTGTTGGGAAAATATCAACACATAGGGGGTCATTACAACCTCAGCGGTCTTTTTGAAGACCGCTGAGGGACCGCCGTGCGGAAGACCGCCAGTGGTGGCGGTTTTCCGCTCGGCCTATTATGACCTTTGGCAGCTCTCCATCCTTTTACTGACGGAGAGCCGCCAACAGCCATACTGGCGGGAGGTGGGGAAGTGGAGGTTGCTCCACCTCCACCGCCACGCCAACAGAACACCGCTCAGCGAATCACGTCCTGTGATTCGCCGTGGTGGTGTTCTGTTGGCGGTGTGGTGTCGGCGGAGCTGCCCCCATGGCTCCCGTCCCCTCCCGGAGGATCGTCGGACCAGGTAAGTCGATCGCCCGTGAGGGGAGGGGGGTGGGCGGGTGTTGTGTGGGTGCATGGGGGTGTGTGTGTGTGTGTATGTAGAGGGGTTGTGTGAGTGCGTGTATGCTTGCGGGGGTGTTGTGTGTATGGGAATGAGTGTGTGTATGTCTGTGGGTATGTCTGTATGGATGTGTGCTTGTATATTTGAATGTGGGTGTGCGTGTCTGACTGTGTGTGTGGATGTAGGCATGTATGTTGGCGTGTGTGCGTGTAAGTGTGTAGGTGATGCCTGCGTGCGTGTTGTGTGGGTATGGGTGATGTGATGTTGGGGGTCGGGGTGGGGAGGGGGCCCTGCCACCTTTGGGTGGTGGCAGAGGTGGTGGGGGGTGTAGGGGAGGGAGTCGGGTGGGGGTGGGGGAGACCCCTATAAGTGCCAGGGAAGGAAATCCCTGGCACTGATAGTGCTTACTGCCATGGATTTCATGGCAGTTCAAACCGCTGGAAATCCACGGCGGTAAGCCGGGTCCAAATACCGACGGCGGTATAGTGACGTCTGCCGGGCTGGAGACCCAGGTCTCCAGCCCAGCGGTCGTCTCCGCCCTGGCGGGCGGAACGGAGAACCGGCAGATGACCATGGAGGTAACCGCCATGGTCATAATTCCCCAAAGTAAGACCGCCAGCCTGTTGGCGGTCTTACCGCCGGTTTAACACCAACCGCCAGGGTTGTAATGACCCCCATAGTCTGTTGTCTTTTAGAGTCTTTGGTTTTAAGTCTACCAACAGGTACCCGTGAGGTTTAATGGTTGCTTTCTTATAGGCTTCTAAGAAAAACGTAGGCCCATATTTATACTTTAGCGCCGCATTTGTGTAATTTTTTTACGCAAAAGCAGCGGAAACTTACAAAATACAATTGTATTTTGAAAGTTTGCACCGCTTTTGCGTCAAAAAGCAGCTCAAATGCGGCGCTAAAAAGGTATAAATATGGGCATGAGTGTTTCCAAGGTACATCTGCTTATCGATGATCAATATTTGTTGTTTGTTCCTAGGGTTTTTAAATAAAACAAGGTATGAGACATTCAGAGTTATAGAACGACTGCTCTTACCTTTGTATAACAAGTTCTGCAGAAAGTAACCAATGCTTAGGTTACGATCGTGTGAATATTGGGTAAGAGCTTTTTCTATCTCTGGAAGATCCCCACCCTCACGAGATCATCTAAAATCACCATGTTTACGAGGTGTGTAGGTAACCGTGCATTGTCGTTGAGATTACCAGGCATGTATTCTGTAAATCTGATGTGCGAGAACCTTAGGGATAGTTCTGTATAAAGATCTTGCCAGCATGAATAAAGCCATCCAATATTGTTTGGGTTTTGGGATAGAACATAGGGCGCATTTTCTAATAACTTCATTATAAAATAACTTTAACTGCAATTGGAGGGACCTGCTAGAACACAGGAGAACAGATGTTGCAAGTGAGTGTCCATAGTCGTGGGGACTCGAGAGTCTAATGATCTTTATTAACCATATGGTAGGGTTTTGTAGTCCTCAGTCAGGACCCTTTTATTAAACACTACACATAAGGTTTTATATAAAGGCTGGGTTGCGATTTCCCACTGCTTTTTGGACCACACTATGCTAGGCTGATGTACAACAATTGTTTTATTATTGTCACGGGTGTCGGACATAGCGTATCCGCTCACCAGATCTTTAAGACTGTCGAAATTGATTTTTACTGTATTGTTAACATTTAAGGTGACACCTTTGACTTTCATACACACAGTATTGCTTGAGGTTTTATACAAATAGGTTTTAGGACCTGATGAGGTGAACTCCACTATGTGTTCGCTCTTTTGTAGTTTGCTGGTCAAATCCCCTAGATAATCGCCTAATGGTGGGTTCTTCATCACCTACTTTACTTACAAATATAACAGAGTCTGTATCATGATACAGACACCTGTCCTGCAGTTTATCTAGCACTCTGTAAAGCTCTAATGGGTGTGAGCGGTTGTGAAACACGCTATGAAGATGTTTATATTGTTATATGTTGTGGGGTACTCTTTAGTGTACTACCAATAGGGAGCTGCGGTCTCATCATCGATAAACTTGCAACTGGACACCTCATAATAAGGGACAAAAAGGTGCTTAACTCGTCAGGATCTGTTATTATGGTTGTGTTTGACAAATTTGTACGCTGTGCGAATTTCCCCCATAAGGAGTTTAGGCAGAGTTTGGTTAACTGGCAGCAGGCAGGGTTGACTTCGATCAATTTGGGTCTCAAGCATAAAGGCTCATGAGTGTAGTAGTCATCTCTGTACTTTTGCTTAGAGGCCTCTTCAAAACACCACTCTGGAAACCCCGAAGCCTCCTGTTTGTCTCATAGAAACAGGTTGATATAGTTAGAAAAGAGTTGTGTTGAAGTCCTTTCAAAGTGCCATATTTCCACTATTTTACTAAGCCGGTATCATTTCTCTAGGGACTTTAGTACTTCAGTGCTACACCATGCCACGTACCGGTCAGCATCCTTTGCTCTTCACTGTGTCTACACAAGCTAGTCTCTTTACTTCCAGCGCATGTATGGCATAGTGGGAACAATAGCTTACCATCATCTCTGTACGGTAGTACCGGGAAGTAAAGACGCCGGGTGGGTATATTTGGCACTTAATGAGCCCAAAGTATTTGCCAATGGGCTTAAAGTCCCTGTATATGATGGTTGGGTGGCCTACAGGGTATAACTTTTGCTTGTTCACAAACGGATGCAGACTTGTTAAGTCATAAAAGTGTATTTTCTCACCGTCGCCCACAGCCCTGTACAGCTGTATATTATTTGTATGCCTACCAAATAAGGCGTCTCAGGGCTCCATAGGCTCTGGTAACTGGCGACTCTTAATGAAAGACACGAGCTCAGCATTTGTTGTTAATGTATCTAACCATTCATGCTTCCAAAGGGTTCTCATGACAAAACCACAGTTTTTAACATATTGCGCTTTCATCAGAGTACGACGGTGTAAGTGCTCAAACTTGGTGCCCAACAGCCTGTTAAACTCATGGAGTTTGTAACAACGCGGACAACCGTGGTAAAAACACCCGTTGTATTCAAAGGCAGTTGGTACACCATTAATTATGGCATAACTGTCAAGATAATAAGGCCCCAAGTGGTATTCACCACCCTGTAATGAATGTTGAATGGCTATGTTTTCTATGTCCGAGATATATTTGAGACTTTGGATCAAGGGGGTTGAATAACACTTCTGTTTACCATTATACAGGTGGCGGTACTAGGGCGATGCTGCATGGTTTCAAAAATATGTGTTTGTAGATATACATACACATGGAAGCCAGCGTGCTATTCTGGAAAGGGCCTATGTATTCTACAGTCTTTGTCACCTGGGGCGTGTTGGGCTTTTGAACCTTCACCTGTTTGGTCATCTCCACCACTACATCTCTAAAAATATTGTAGGCTTTTCGCAAGATCATTACATGCCTGACAGTACGCTTTCAACACAGTTTGAAAATGAAAATTATGTTCACGGTATTCACCATACCATTGTAGAAAGCTCACTCTCTTTCTCAGCAGGCATCATATAATCAACACCGTAGCTGGAGGGTTAAGGCATGGGTCCCTCATAATTCTGGTTGGCTCATCTGTTAAAAAAGTGGGGGAAAAAACCTTTGCATCCCTTGGAAACCAAAGGCTTTTGGTAATTTACTCAATTTCATAGGTAGAAAATGTAGGGTTTTGATGAACCTTATTTGAAAAGGCACCGCTGTTAACAGCATCAATTTGGAGCACTGGGTTATGAGTTCTACACCCATCTTTTCACCAATCATGGTCTGTAACATAAAGAAGGAGTTGTACGCTTTAGAGTTATGAGCCAGCATAGTATATGTAGGAAAGTACCATCTTGCCTGGCATGTTACCCCCATATTTCACTGTATATATGTTGTTTTAGTGTATGTGTCACTGGGACCCTGCCAGCCAGGGACCCAGTGCTCATAAGTGTGCCCTGTATGTGTTACCTGTGTTATGACTAACTGTCTCACTGAGGCTCTGCTAATCAGAACCTCAGTGGTTATGCTCTCTCATTTCTTTCCAAATCGTCACTAACAGGCTAGTGACCAATTTCACCAATTTACATAGGCATACTGGAACACCCCTATAATTCCCTAGTATATGGTACTGAGGTACCCAGGGTATTGGGGTTCCAGGAGATCCGTATGGGCTGCAGCATTTCTTTTGCCACCCATAGGGAGCTCTGACAATTCTTACACAGGCCTGCCAGTGCAGCCTGAGTGAAATAACGTCCACGTTATTTCACAGCCATTTACCACTGCACTTAAGTAACTTATAGGTCACCTATATGTCTAACCTTTACCTGGTAAAGGTTGGGTGCTAAGTTACTTAGGGGGTCATTCTGACCTTCCCGCTGGTAGCACCCGCCGGCCCAGCGGGAAGGAGCCCTGCAACACAGAAGCCGGCTCCGAATGGAGCCGGCGGTGTTGCGGGGGTGCGACGGGTGCAGTTGCACCCGTCGCGCTTTTCACTGTCTGCTAAGCAGACAGTGAAAAGCTTAATGGGGCCCTGTTAGGGGGCCCCTGCACTGCACGGCAAATTCCCCGGACTTTGTGAGTGCGGGGACACCATTACACGCGTGCACTACACATAGGTCACTACCTATGTGTAGCTTCACAATGGTAACTCCGAACATGGCCATGTAACATGTCTAAGATCATGGAATTGACCCCCCAATGCCATCCTGGTATTGGTATTGGGGAGACAATCCCATGATTCCCTGGGTCTCTAGCACAGACCCGGGTACTGCCAAACTGCCTTTCCTGGGGTTTCACTGCAGCTGCTGCTGCTGCCAACCCCTCAGACAGGTTCCTGCCCTCCTGGGGTGCAGCCAGGCTTGGCCCAGGAAGGCAGAACAAAGGACTTCCTTAGAGAGAGGGTGTTACACCCTCTCCCTTTGGAAAAAGGTGTTAGGGTTGGGGAGGAGTAGCCTCCACCAGCCTCTGGAAATGCTTTCATGTGCACATATGGTGCCCATTTCTGCATAAGCCAGTCTACACCGGTTCAGGGATCCCCCAGCCCTGCTCTGGCGCGAAACTGGACAAAGGAAAGGGGAGTGACCACTCCCCTGACCTGCACCTCCCCTGGGAGGTGCCCAGAGCTCCTCCAGTGTGCTCCAGACCTCTGCCATCTTGGAAACAGAGGTGCTGCTGGCACACTGGACTGCTCTGAGTGGCCAGGGCCAGCAGGTGACGTCAGAGACTCCTTCTGATAGGCTCCTCCAGGTGTTGCTAGCCTATCCTCTCTCCTAAGTAGCCAAACCTCCTTTTCTGGCTATTTAGGGTCTCTGCTTTGGGGAATTCTTTAGATAACGAATGCAAGAGCTCATCAGAGTTCCTCTGCATCTCTCTCTTCACCTTCTGCCAAGGAATCGACTGCTGACCGCGCTGGAAGCCTGCAAAACCGCTACAAAGTAGCAAAGACGACTACTGCGACCTTGTAACGCTGATCCTGCCGCCTTCTCGACTGTTTTCCTGGTGGTGCATGCTGTGGGGGTAGTCTGCCTCCTCTCTGCACTAGAAGCCCCGAAGAAATCTCCCGTGGGTCGACGGAATCTTCCCCCTGCAACCGCAGGCACCAAAGAACTGCTTCACCGGTCCTTTGGGTCTCCTCTCAGCACGACGAGCGAGGTCCCTTGAACTCAGCAACTCTGTCCAAGTGACTCCACAGTCCAGTGACTCTTCAGTCCAAGTTTGGTGGAGGTAAGTCCTTGCCTCCCCACGCTAGACTGCACTGCTGGGAACCATGTGATTTGCAGCTGCTCCGGCTCCTGTGCACTCTTCCAGGATTTCCTTTGTGCACAGCCAAGCCTGGGTCCCCGGCACTCTAACCTGCAGTGCACGACCTCCTGAGTTGTCCTCCGGCGTCGTGGGACCTTCCTTTATGACTTCGGATGAGCTCCGGTTCACTCCACTTCGTAGTGCCTGTTCCGGCACTTCTGCAGGTGCTGCTTGCTTCTGAGTGGGCTCTTTGTCTTGCTGGACACCCCCTCTGTCTCCTCACGCAATTGGCGACATCCTGGTCCCTCCTGGGCCACAGCAGCACCCAAAAACCCTAACCGCGACCCTTGCAGCTAGCAAGGCTTGTTTGCTGTCTTTCTGCACGAAAACACCTCTGCAAGACTCTTCACGACGTAGGACATCCATCCTCCAAAGGGGAAGTTTCTAGCCCTCGTCGTTCTTGCAGAATCCACAGCTTCTACCATCCGGTGGCAGCTTCTTTGCACCCACAGCTGGCATTTCCTGGGCATCTGCCCACTCCCGACTTGATCATGACTTTTGGACTTGGTCCCCTTGTTCCACAGGTACTCTCGTCTGGAAATCCATTGTTGCATTGCTGGTGTTGGTCTTTCTTGCAGAATTCCCCTATCACGACTTCTGTGCTCTCTGGGGAACTTAGGTGCACTTTGCACCCACTTTTCAGGGTCTTGGGGTGGGCTATTTTTCTAACCCTCACTGTTTTCTTACAGTCCCAGCTACCCTCTACGAGCTCACATAGGTTTGGGATCCATTCGTGGTTCGAATTCCACTTCTAGAGTATATGGTTTGTGTTGCCCCTATCCCTATGTGCTCCCATTGCATTCTATTGTGACTATACATTGTTTGCACTGTTTTCTATTGCTATTACTGCATATTTCGGTATTCTGTACATATGTCTTGTGTATATTTGCTATCCTCATACTGAGGGTACTCACTGAGATACTTTGGCATATTGTCATAAAAATAAAGTACCTTTATTTTTAGTATATCTGTGTATTGTGTTTTCTTATGATATTGTACATATGACACTAGTGGTAGAGTAGGAGCTTCACTCGTCTCCTAGTTCAGCCTAAGCTGCTCTGTGAAGCTACCGTTTTCTATCAGCCTAAGCTGCTAGACACCCCTCTACACTAATAAGGGATACCTGGACCTGGTGCAAGGTGTAAGTACCCCTTGGTACCCACTACAAGCCAGGCCAGCCTCCTACATTGGTTGTGCAGTGGTGGGATCAGTACTTGCAACTACTTACCACTTTGTCATATTGTACTTTTCATAAGAGAAAAATATACAAAACAAGTTCAGTGTATGTACACCTAACCAAAAAGTTTTGCTTTTCTCCTCTTACTCCTTTGCTAAGTGCTGAAAAGTACCTCTAAAACTTTCAAAAAAGTTTAAAAGTTTAAAAAGTTTTTTTTCTGTTCTTTAAAAAGTTCTGAAACGTTTTCTTTCTTTTTCTGTCCCTTACACCTTTTCTATAATGTCTGGTACAGGTCAAACTGTTGATCTGACTAAACTTGCATATGATCACCTTAGCTGGAAAGGAGCAAGGAGTCTCTGCATTGAAAGAGGTTTAGGGGTAGGGAAGAATCCCTCAAGAGAACTGTTAGTTAATATGCTCATTGAACAGGTTAAGACCTTAGTTGGCACATCTGTAGAGAAATTAGCTGATGGTTCACACTCTGATTCTGGGAATCCCCTAGTAAGAGAGTTAGGAGGGAACCTTCCCAGCCTGCCCCCTAGCAAGCCACCTAGCATGGCTGGTACTAATGTGAGTTCCCATCACAGTAGGAGTGTTACTTCTGTAGGCCAGAATGTTAGAGTGCCATCTGTTAGGGACAGGTCTCCCTCTGTCCATTCACACCATTCTTCTGTGTCAAGGCATGCCCATCCCACCCTCCCTGAAGACAGAGTGTTAGAAAGGGAACTCAGTAGATTGAGAGTGGAAGAATCCAGGCTGAAGCTCAAGAAGCAACATCTGGATTTAGATAGGCAAGCATTTGATTTAGAAAAAGAAAGACAGAGGTTGGAGTTTGGACCCCATGGTGGCAGCAGCAGTATTCCCAATAGTCATCCTGTAAAAGAGCATGATTCTAGAAATCTGCACAAGATAGTTCCCCCTTACAAGGAGGGGGATGACATTAACAAGTGGTTTGCTGCACTTGAGAGGGCCTGTGTTGTACAGGAGGTCCCTCAAAGGCAGTGGGCTGCTATCCTATGGCTATCTTTCAGTGGAAAGGGTAGGGATAGGCTCCTTACTGTTAAAGAAAGTGATGCCAATAATTTTACAGTTCTTAAGAATGCACTCCTAGATGGTTATGGCTTAACCACTGAACCGTACAGGATCAAGTTCAGAGAAACCAAAAAGGAGTCTTCACAAGACTAGGTAGACTTTGTTGACCATTCAGTGAAGGCCTTGGAGGGGTGGTTACATGGCAGTACAGTTTCTGACTATGAAAGCCTGTATAACTTAATCCTGAGAGAGCATATACTTAATAATTGTGTGTCTGATTTGTTTCACCAGTACCTGGTAGACTCTGATCTGACCTCTCCCCAAGAATTGGGAAAGAAGGCAGACAAATGGGTCAGAACAAAGGTGAACAGAAAAGTTCATACAGGGGGTGACAAGGATGGCAAGAAGAAGGATGGTAAGTCTTCTGACAAGGGTGGGGACAAATCTAAAAATGAGTCTTCATCAGGCCCTCAAAAACACTCTGGTGGGGGTGGTGGGCCCAAATCCTCTTCAAATCAAAACAAAGAAAAGAAAAACATGGTGCTATTTATGTAAAATAAAAGGCCATTGGACAACAGATCCCAGTTGTCCAAAGAAAAGCACCAAGCCTCCTACCACTACAACCCCTGCTGCTACACCTAGTGCCCCTAGTAATAGCAGTGGTGGTGGGAGCAAACCTACTAATAGCCAATCCAAGGGAGTAGCTGGGCTCACTTTTGGTAACTTAGTTGGGGTTGGTCTTGTTAGGGAGACCACAGAGGCTGTGTTGGTCTCTGAGGGGGTCATTGATTTGGCCACCTTGGTTGCTTGTCCCCTTAATATGGATAAGTACAAGCAACTGCCCCTAATAAATGGTGTTGAGGTTCAGGCCTACAGGGACACAGGTGCCAGTGTTACCATGGTAATAGAGAAACTGGTCCACCCTGAACAACACCTACTTGGTCACCAGTACCAAGTGACTGATGCTCATAACAACACACTTAGCTACCCCATGGCTGTTGTAAATCTCAACTGGGGGGGGGTTACTGGTCCAAAGAAAGTTGTGGTTGCCTCAGATTTACCTGTAGACTGTCTACTAGGGAACGATTTAGAGACATCAGCTTGGTCAGATGTGGAGTTGGAGGCTCATGCAGCAATGCTGGGCATTCCAGGGCATATTTTTGCTTTAACCAGGGCTCAGGCCAAAAAGCAAAAAGGACAGGCTGACTTGGATCTTGGAAGAATGGACCAAGTGCTCCCTAAAGCTAGGGTTAGTAAAGGTAAAACACTACCTACTATCCCTCCCTCTATAGTGGATTCAACTTCTGAGGAAGAAGAATTTCCACCCTGTGCAGAACCTACACCAGAGGAGCTGGAAGCAGACACTGCTGAGCTTTTGGGTGAAGGGGGGCCTGCCAGGGAGGAGCTGAGTGTGGCACAGCATACCTGTCCCACACTAGAGGGTCTAAGACAGCAAGCTGTCAAACAAGCAAATGGGGATGTCAGTGACTCTCACAGAGTTTACTGGGAGGACAACCTCTTGTATACTGAAGCAAGGGATCCTAAACCTGGAGCTGCCAGGAGATTGGTGATTCCTCAGCAATACAGAGAGTTCCTCCTAACTCTAGCCCACGACATTCCCTTAGCTGGACATTTAGGTCAAATGAAAACTTGGGACAGGCTTGTCCCCTTGTTTCATTGGCCTAGAATGTCAGAGGACACAAAGGAATTTTGTAAGTCCTGTGAAACCTGTCAAGCCAGTGGCAAAACAGGTGGCACTCCAAAGGCTCCCCTTATTCCACTACCTGTAGTTGGGGTACCCTTTGAAAGGGTAGGGGTTGACATAGTTGGCCCCCTTGACCCCCCTACTGCTTCAGGCAATAGGTTTATTTTGGTGGTAGTGGACCATGCCACCAGATATCCTGAAGCAATTCCTCTAAGGACCACTACAGCTCCTGCAGTGGCAAAGGCCCTCCTGGGAATCTTTTCCAGGGTGGGCTTCCCAAAAGAGGTGGTATCAGACAGGGTAAGCAATTTCATGTCTGCTTACTTAAAGGCCATGTGGAAGGAATGTGGTGTTACATACAAGTTCACCACACCCTATCATCCACAAACAAATGGACTGGTTGAGAGGTTTAATAAAACTCTCAAAGGAATGATAATGGGACTCCCTGAAAAACTCCGCAGGAGATGGGATGTCCTGTTACCTTGCCTCCTTTTTGCTTACAGGGAGGTACCCCAAAAAGGACTGGGCTTCAGCCCCTTTGAACTCCTATTTGGACACCCTGTAAGAGGTCCTCTAACACTTGTTAAGGAGGGTTGGGAACAACCTTTAAAAGCTCCTAAGCAAGACATAGTGGACTATGTACTTGGCCTAAGATCCAGAATTGCTGAGTATATGAAAAAGGCCAGTAAAAACCTTCAGGCCAGCCAAGAGCTCCAAAAGCAATGGCATGACCAGAAGGCTGTTCTGATTCAGTACCAACCAGGGCAGAAAGTGTGGGTCTTGGAGCCTGTGGCCCCAAGAGCACTCCAAGACAAATGGAGTGGACCACACATTATTGTTGAGAAAAAGGGAGAAGTCACCTACTTGGTTGACTTAGGCACTGCCAGGAGTCCCCTTAGGGTGCTCCATGTCAATCGCCTGAAACCCTACTACGACAGGGCTGATCTCACCCTGCTCATGGCAACAGATGAAGAACAGGAAGAAGAGAGTGACCCTCTCCCTGATCTCTTCTCTTCCACAGAACAAGATGCTCTAGTGGAAGGTGTAGTTTTGGCAGATTGTCTTACTGCTGAGCAGAAAGACCACTGCATAAATCTCCTGGGTCAGTTTTCTGAACTCTTTTCTACTGTGCCAGGCACCACTTCTTGGTGTGAGCACACTATAGATACTGGAGACAGCTTGCCTGTCAAAAGTAAGATCTATAGGCAGCCTGACCATGTCAGGGACTGCATAAAACAAGAGGTTCAGAAAATGCTTGAACTGGGAGTGGTTGAGCATTCTGAAAGTCCATGGGCCTCTCCTGTGGTACTTGTACCAAAACCTCATTCCAAAGATGGAAAGAAGGAAATGCGGTTTTGTGTAGATTATAGAGGTCTCAACCAGGTAACCAAAACTGATGCTCACCCTATACCCAGGGCAGATGAGCTAATAGATACACTGGCATCTGCCAAGTGTATCTAGAGAAGTGTGGCTCAATGGTTAGAGCGGCAGACCCTGAAGCAGAGATCTGGCTCAAGACCAGGGTTCAAGTCCCGCTTCGGCAGGTCTTGGGCTCAATTCCCCTTGACCAGATAATTCTCGCCTCGGTGCCTAATCTAATCCATGGGTCCCACTCTGCAACTCTGGGCAATAGCTTGCTTAATCTCCACAACAGCCCCAACAGCGCTTGGATGCCTGGCTTCACCCTGGGGGTGCTCAGGAGTGGGTGCCTCACAGGGAAAAGCCACGAGGGGTTCCATAGCGGTATGAGTACAGCGCCTTGAGACCCTAACGGGTGAGTAGTGCGCTATACAAGTGCTAATTTACAAGTATCTAAGCACCTTTGATTTGACTGCAGGGTATTGGCAGATCAAGTTATCAGAGGATGCAAAAGCAAAAACTGCATTTTCAACCATTGGAGGGCACTACCAATTCACAGTAATGCCTTTTGGGTTGAAAAATGCATCTGCCACTTTTCAGAGGTTGGTGAATACAGTCCTGCAAGGGTTGGAGGCTTTTAGTGCAGCATATCTATATGATATAGCTGTCTTTAGCTCCACCTGGGATGATCACCTGGTCCACCTGTGGAAAGTTTTGGAGGCCCTGCAAAAGGCAGGCCTCACTATCAAGGCTTCAAAGTGCCAGATAGGGCAGGGCAAAGTGGTTTATCTGGGACACCTGGTAGGTGGAGAACAGATTGCACCACTTCAGGGGAAAATCCAAACTATTATAGATTGGGTTCCCCCTACAACTCAGACCCAGGTGAGAGCCTTCTTAGGCCTCACTGGGTATTACAGGAGGTTCATAAAGAACTATGGCTCCATTGCAGCCCCTCTTAATGACCTCACATCTAAGAAAATGCCTAAAAAGGTATTGTGGACAGCTAGCTGTCAGAAAGCTTTTGAGGAGCTGAAGCAGGCCATGTGCTCTGCACCTGTCCTGAAAAGCCCCTGTTACTCCAAAAAATCCATTGTCCAAACTGATGCATCTGAATTAGGGGTAGGGGCAGTCTTATCACAACTTAATTCTGAGGGCCAGGATCAACCTGTTGCTTTTATCAGCAGGAGGTTGACCCCTAGAGAAAAGCGTTGGTCTGCCATAGAGAGGGAGGCCTTTGCTGTGGTCTGGGCACTGAAGAAGTTGAGGCCATACCTGTTTGGCACTCACTTCATTGTTCAGACAGACCACAAACCTCTACTTTGGCTAAAACAAATGAAAGGTGAAAATCCTAAATTGTTGAGGTTGTCCATATCCCTACAGGGAATGGATTATACAGTGGAACATAGACCTGGGAGTACACACTCCAATGCAGATGGACTCTCCAGATATTTCCACTTAGACAATGAAGCCTCATCAGGTCATGGCTAGTCTTATTGTCCTTCGATTGGGGGGGGGGTTGTGTAGGAAAGTACCATCTTGCCTGGCATGTTACCACCATATTTCACTGTATATATGTTGTTTTAGTGTATGTGTCACTGGGACCCTGCCAGCCAGGGCCCCAGTGCTCATAAGTGTGCCCTGTATGTGTTACCTGTGTTATGACTAACTGTCTCACTGAGGCTCTGCTAATCAGAACCTCAGTGGTTATGCTCTCTCATTTCTTTCCAGATTGTCACTAACAGGCTAGTGACCAATTTCACCAATTTACATTGGCATACTGGAACACCCCTATAATTCCCTAGTATATGGTACTGAGGTACCCAGGGTATTGGGATTCCAGGAGATCCCTATGGGCTGCAGCATTTCTTTTGCCACCCATAGGGAGCTCTGACAATTCTTACACAGGCCTGCCACTGCAGCCTGAGTGAAATAATGTCCACGTTATTTCACAGTCATTTACCACTGCACTTAAGTAACTTATAAGTCACCTATATGTCTAACCTTTACCTGGTAAAGGTTGGGTGCTAAGTTACTTAGTGTGTGGGCGCCCTGGCACTAGCCAAGGTGCCCCCACATTGTTCAGGGCAAATTCCCCGGACTTTGTGAGTGCGGGGACACCATTACACGCGTGCACTACACATAGGTCACTACCTATGTGTAGCTTCACAATGGTAACTCCGAACATGGCCATGTAACATGTCTAAGATCATGGAATTGCCCCCCCAATGCTATCCTGGTATTGGGTAGACAATCCCATGATTCCCCGGGTCTCTAGCACAGACCCGGGTACTGCCAAACTGCCTTTCCTGGGGTTTCACTGCAGCTGCTGCCAACCCCTCAGACAGGTTTCTGCCCTCCTGGGGTCCAGCCAGGCTTGGCCCAGGAAGGCAGAACAAAGGACTTCCTCAGAGAGAGGGTGTTACACCCTCTCCCTTTGGAAAAAGGTGTTAGGGCAGGGGAGGAGTAGCCTCCACCAGCCTCTGGAAATGCTTTCATGGGCACAGATGGTGCCCATTTCTGCATAAGCCAGTCTACACCGGTTCAGGGATCCCCCAGCCCTGCTCTGGCGCGAAACTGGACAAAGGAAAGGGGAGTGACCACTCCCCTGACCTGCACCTCCCCTGGGATGTGCCCAGAGCTCCTCCAGTGTGCTCCAGACCTCTGTCATCTTGGAAACAGAGGTGCTGCTGGCACACTGGACTGCTCTGAGTGGCCAGGGCCAGCAGGTGACGTCAGAGATTCCTTCTGATAGGCTCCTCCAGGTGTTACTAGCCTATCCTCTCTCCTAAGTAGCCAAACCTCCTATTCTGGCTATTTAGGGTCTCTGCTTTGGGGAATTCTTTAGATAACGAATGCAAGAGCTCATCAGAGTTCCTCTGCATCTCTCTCTTCACCTTCTGCCAAGGAATCGACTGCTGACCGCGCTGGAAGCCTGCAAAACTGCAACAAAGTAGCAAAGACGACTACTGCGACCTTGTAACGCTGATCCTGCCGCCTTCTCGACTGTTTTCCTGGTGGTGCATGCTGTGGGGGTAGTCTGCCTCCTCTCTGCACTAGAAGCTCCGAAGAAATCTCCTGTGGGTCGACGGAATCTTCCCCCTGCAACCGCAGGCACCAAAGAACTGCTTCACCGGTCCTCTGGGTCTCCTCTCAGCACGACGAGCGAGGTCCCTTGAACTCAGCAACTCTGTCCAAGTGACTCCCACAGTCCAGTGTCTCTTCAGTCCAAGTTTGGTGGAGGTAAGTCCTTGCCTCCCCACGCTAGACTGCATTGCTGGGAACCGCGTGATTTGCAGCTGCTCCGGCTCCTGTGCACTCTTCCAGGATTTCCTTTGTGCACAGCAAAGCCTGGGTCCCCGGCACTCTAACCTGCAGTGCACGACCTCCTGAGTTGTCCTCTGGCGTCGTGGGACCTTCCTTTGTGACTTCAGGTGAGCTCCGGTTCACTCCACTTCGTAGTGCCTGTTCCAGCACTTCTGTGGGTGCTGCTTGCTTCTGAGTGGGCTCTTTGTCTTGCTGGACGCCCCCTCTGTCTCCTCACGCAATTGGCGACATCCTGGTCCCTCCTGGGCCACAGCAGCATCCAAAAACCCTAACTGTGACCCTTGCAGCTAGCAAGGCTTGTTTGCGGTCTTTCTGCACGAAAACACCTCTGCAAGACTCTTCATGACGTGGGACATGCATCCTCCAAAGGGGAAGTTTCTAGCCCTCGTCGTTCTTGCAGAATCCACAGCTTCTACCATCCAGTGGCAGCTTCTTTGCACCCACAGCTGGCATTTCCTGGGCATCTGCCCACTCCCGACTTGATCATGACTTTTGGACTTGGTCCCCTTGTTCCACAGGTACTCTCGTCTGGAAATCCATCGTTGTTGCATTGCTGGTGTTGGTCTTTCTTGCAGAATTCCCCTATCACGACTTCTGTGCTCTCTGGGGAACTTAGGTGCACTTTGCACCCACTTTTCAGGGTCTTGGCGTGGGCTATTTTTCTAACCCTCACTGTTTTCTTACAGTCCCAGCAACCCTCTACGAGCTCACATAGGTTTGGGGTCCATTCGTGGTTCGCATTCCACTTCTAGAGTATATGGTTTGTGTTGCCCCTATCCCTATGTGCTCCCATTGCATTCTATTGTGACTATACATTGTTTGCACTGTTTTCTATTGCTATTACTGCATATTTTGGTATTATGTACATATGTCTTGTGTATATTTGCTATCCTCATACTGAAGGTACTCACTGAGATACTTTGGCATATTGTCATAAAAATAAAGTACCTTTATTTTTAGTATATCTGCGTATTGTGTTTTCTTATGATATTGTGCATATGACACTAGTGGTACTGTAGGAGCTTCACTCGTCTCCTAGTTCAGCCTAAGCTGCTCTGCTAAGCTACCATTTTCTATCAGCCTAAGCTGCTAGACACCCCTCTACTCTAATAAGGGATACCTGGACCTGGTGCAAGGTGTAAGTACCCACTACAAGCCAGGCCAGCCTCCGACAGCATACCCTTTGAATTTAGGCTGCATGAAAATGGTTAGGAAGTCATTCACACACGTATGCCCTTTAAACTCCCAGTTGTCATCGGAAGTTAGATGATGACCATAAATATAATTAGGCTGTGTACACCTGTCTCTTGTGTACACTCTATATCACACACTATGTAGTCTTCAGTTTTGGTCTGAGGTCGCCCTTTAACCATGTGACACTTTTGCTCTGTCCCAGCCTGAAAATACACCTCACACCTGGAACATTTCATGCCTTTACATTTCTGCTGATAGAGGTCGTAACGCCCGCAAGACCTACAGTCTAATTTAGGGAAGCAGCACGCAAGTCTGTTGTGTATGCTCATGCAGTTTTGCAAGCGTCAAAACAGATTACGCGTGCAACACTGGACCTTCTGTTCAGCTGCCTCAATACAACCATCCCTCTGACACATTTTACAGTGCATTTCACACTGATGAGTTGTCTATGTGTTGTAGATATGGTCACAGTGGGGGCACACATACTTGGCTCCTAGAAAACCCTTCAGGTTCAAAATACCATAAAAGTGGTTTTCATGATGGAGAACATAAATGGTCCTGTTTTTCACGTGCTCCCCGATTGTGAAGTACTTCCAGGAACCGTTGTGATAAACATCTTTCAACGTAATGGCAAAATAGTTCTCAAAAAGATCTAGGTCCTCGAAACCGACCATTCTGTTGTGTGGTATTTCAAGAGCCCTGTGGGCTTCAGCAGCTGTTGACATAATATGAGCATCGGGTGTAGTGCGATCCATCAGTAACCACACCATTCTGGCAGCCAGACAGGTGTTGGATGCTCCTGTGTTAAAATTGAGCAACCCGCATTGTTTCTTACCAATAATCTGACTATACAAGACACTCTTTAAAGGTCTGGAAACACCATCCTCCCGACCCCGGACAATGAGGGCTATAACTCTAAAGGTCCAGTATGCTACTATTTTTGCCTTACTCTGCAGCAGGTTACAGAGATTCTCTAGAAATGTTACCGCGTCAAACACATCCCTGGGTGTTCTACATGTGAACAAAGGACTGTCAATACCCTGTCCCTGGAAACGCAATTGGAAGCAATCATTAGGACCCACATCGTGTAACAACCTTTCTAGCAGTGTTTGTACAGCTTGGTGGATGGCTAACACACCATGATCAGAGAAATTTATACGGTCTAGGTCAATAAACCTGAATTCCACGTATTGTTCTTTAGCGCTAAACCATTCAATAGTACGACTGTACCTTCTAATACTTTCTAAAAACGCAGGTTCTGACTCCTCAGCTTGCGGATCATTGCTGTCTGGTGGGCTCTCTTGTGTGTCATTGTGGGGTAGTGGACTAAGGCTCTGTGTTGCAGTGGTTTTAAGCCTCCTTGTAACACATAGTTTTGCTTTCTTTAATTTCCTCAGTAGGCACCTATGCAGACTAACTAGCCCACTTTTGTTTGTTACAAAACAACCTATTTTCAGGTAAGTGCCCATTGCCTATTTGAACAACAGGGGCTGTATTTATGGGCTGTGTGCCTGCAGTTTTACCTACTACAGCCACGGCTAGGGACCCTTTAGGGTGTTGGGGGGTTACCGTGCTCTGAACACTACACGTTGAGGTCCTAAAACAACCTATGTTTGTGATGTTACCTCCTGACTTTATGTTTTGAGGCCTTGCAGGGATCGTTTTACATGTCACAGTAATGGATTTGGTGGCTTTTAAGGATTTGTTGGAGGGTTCCATGGGCCTTTTGGTTTTGAGTGGCCTTAAGAACCGTAGAGCCTTAGTGAGTATGTCTACGTTTTTTTTTTTTTTATTAGACCTATGGACACCCTTATTTCAAAAAGCAGATCTTACACTCCTAAAGGGGGACACGCCGGCCTAGTCATGCTGGTATATTGTCGATGTCTATCGTGGCTGATTCACAAGCTTGGACCACCTCTCTTCTACACCTTGTCAGCCTCAGGATAACCGCTCTCTGGGAGGGTCTGGAGGGCCCTGGATCGCATTCCACCTTCCCCAGTTTTTAGGTCTTGAGGTTCAGGTATGATTTTAGTTTCCTAACGGCCTGCTGTATTTCTTTCAGATATGTTTCCAAAACCCTGTTGTGGTCCTTAGCACCATATCTTGATCCGTTACATGTGTCATTAGCTGTGTGGTGCACATTACTCAGGGCCACCCCTATTCCAGGACAGCTGTTAACGTCAATAAGCCCTTTCTCAGGGCTGGTCTAAAAAAACAGGGCCCCAATTTGAACACCCCGGTGTTTCAGAGGCCTGATCCTCGCTAGATGGAGTTCCAAAACTCTGATTTTGTGACCCGCTACAACATGTACTGCTGTCAGGGTATGTTGGGGAGGAGGGTGAAGACCAATGCGCATATGCACTTGATGTCAGGCTGGTGGGGTTGTACGCCCCAAAGGGTGTAATTGGTGACATCAGATATGGGGAAGTAAAATTTTGGTCATAATAACTCAAGGCCTCTGATGCGTAGGAAGCGTTGTGGCTGGGTGAGAGTAAATGAGGCCCGGTGATTGCAGCCCTAGGGGGGGGTCACGTTAAAAGGGTCATAGGGCGCTGCTGCGGCTGTGGCTTCAGAATTCTGTACCAAACCCGCTAGTGCCTTGAGAAGTCCAATACACCCCGAATAAGGATCCTCTATGGGGTGATCAGTTTCCAGTTGTGTGCCTCGTAGACTAGAGGGCTAGTTCTACAGAGTGTTGGTACTAGGTCATTGACAGGCCCCTGTATATTAAGCTCCTCAAACATTAAACGTTTAGAACGCTGCAGGTTATGTGGAACAGTCTGAGCCTTAAGAGTTTTTTAAAGACTGGCCTAAAGGCAAGACTTGTAGCTCAGGGGGCGCCAGCTTCTTCTTGTAGTTCTTTAAGGACAACCAATTTATTTTAGGCTTGTTGTACTGGTTAGGGTCCCAATTATAGATTCTACACAGTACAGGGTGTTGTGTGTCTGAGGCTGTAAGCGCTCCACTGTCAGAGTGTCCAAACCCTTGCACATTGGGAGTTCCAGTAGAAGCGTTCACGGTACTGGGCATAGCCTTTATTACTGATGGTGTGGTGTAGATAAGGGCTGTACCTGATCTATGACTGCTGTCTGTAGAGCCGTTGCACGGTTTGTCCTGCTGCCCTGCGTTGATCAAGGATGCTGCTGGAGCCTTGGTGTTTTGAAGGGTCACTGTGTTATCCTTTAAAGATGGTGCCGTCTGCTAAGCCTTACAGCTGACTCCTCCAGAGCTCTTTTGTGATGACTCTATGATGTAAAGATAACAAAATACATATTTTGTGTTGCTATAGTAGCGATATCCTAGAGGTGAAAGAGGTTTGAGAGACAATAAGGATTGAATTCTTTTGGCTGCGATCGGGGTCCCCCCGCCTCCCCACCCCATGCCTCATGCGCTCAAGCCATGGTTGGTGGGGCCAAGACCACAGCCCAACCTTAACAAAACTTTTGTAATAGTGGACGCGGTCCCAGGGGCAGCTCACGGACCCAGGGACCATGTCCTTCATTAGAACGGTCCTTTAGGGCCTGGGGCGAAGACCGCGGCCCGGCCTTAATAAAACGTTTGTAATGGTGGACGCGGTCCCTGGGGCTGTGAGCTGCCCCAGGGACCGCGTCCTCCATCACAACGGTCCTGTTAGGGCTTGGACAGAGACCACGATCTGGCATTACACTGGTACCGTTAAGGACAGGCCTGCGGTCTCTGCCCAACCCTCTAACTACACTCCTGTAGTTAGGGGAGCTGGGACAGAGACTGCGGTCCGTCCCTTACAGTGATTTTGTAAAGGAGGATGAGGTCCCGGGCCCTGAGCTGCCTGGGGGCCATTGCCTTCATTACAATGGTACTGTTAGGGCCAGGACACAGGTCTCTGCCCCAGGTGCCCTAAGAACACTTTTGTAAATGTGGTCTGAAGATCCGGTACCACCCGGCCCCCGCACCCAACACAGCAGCAGTAATATTGGGGGACAGAGTTAAGACCCCAGACCCCCTATCAACACCCACATAATGGCAGCTGGGGCCCAGTGACCGAGCACAGTCCCTGGGCCCCGATCACAATTACCAATGTACTGTTAAGGGGCCTGGGGCCCTGCCCCCCCCCACTCTCCTGCGCCAACACAGCAGGAGCAACATTGGAGGGCAGGGTTGAGACCCCAGACCACCTAACAACACCCACGTTATGGCGGCCGGGGCCCAGGGACCGCGCACGTTCCCTGGGCCCCGACCACCATTACAAATTTACTGTTAAGGGGTTTGGGCCCAGCCCCCCCCAGTGTCAACACAACAGCAGCAACATTGGGGGGCAGGGTTGAGACCCCAGACCCCCTAACAACAACGTAATGGCGCCGGGGACCTTAGACCGCGTGCGGTCCCCGACCCGCAGCCGCCATTACCAATGTACTGTTAGGTGGGGCCTTAGCCCCAGCCCCCATTACAGATGGCCTGTTAGGAGCTTCGCCATGCCCATAAAATGCGGTCTTTACTAATCCTCACAACTGTCCACATAAAAAAATATATTTCTGCTCTTTGCAGCATGCATATTATCCCTCTGCGCTACCTTATGGGGAACCAAAGCAACCTCTATGCATAACTCATGCATGAACGTTAATTACATGCTGTTTCTGAACATTATAAATGTTTCCTGAAAGCATGCTGTCCTAGGAACTTTTCAGTAGGTGCTTTAAAAGTGCTAGTTTCATAAGTTATTGCAAAACATAGGGGCATATTTATACTCCGTTTGCGCCGAAATTGCGTCGTTTTTTTTTACGCAATTTCGACGCAAAACTAACTCCATATTTATACTTTGGCGTTAGACGCGTCTAGCGCCAAAGTCGATGGAGTTTGCGTCATTTTTTAGCGTGGACACCTACTTTGCGTTAATTATATGCAAGGTAGGCGATCCCGTCTAAAAAATCGACTCCGAGGCATGTGCGTCGGATTTATACTCCCGGGCAAAAATCACGCCCGGGAGTGGGCGGGTCAAAAAAAATGACATACGGCAGCTTTTGCGCCGTTTTTTAGCGCCTGCAATAGGCAGGCGTTAAGGGACCTGTGGGCTCTGAAGGAGCCCAGAGGTGCCCCCCCATGCCCCCAGGGACACCCCCTGTCACCCATGCCCACCCCAGGAGGACACCCAAGGCTGGAGGGACCCATCCCAGGGACATTAAGGTAAGTTCAGGTAAGTGTTTTTTTTTTTTTTTTTTTTTTTTTTGTGGCATAGGGGGGCCTGATTTGTGCCCCCCTACATGCCACTATGCCCAGTGACCATGCCCAGGGGACAGAAGTCCCCTGGGCATGGCCATTGGGCAAGGGGGCATGACTCCTGTCTTTGCTAAGACAGGAGTCATTTCAATGGGGGTTGGGAGTGAAAAAAAATGGCGCAAATCGGGTTGAGGCGAAAAAATTGCCTCAACCTGACTTGCCCCATTTCTTGACGCCCAAGCTCCATATCCCCCTACGCCGGCGCTGCCTGGTGTACGTCGTTTTTTTTAACGCACACCAGACGGCGCCGGCTAACGTCATTCAATAAATACGGCGCCCGCATGGCGCTTCAGAATGGCGTTAGCCGGCGCTAATTTTTTTGACGCAAAACTGCGTTGGTGCAGTTTTGCGTCAAAAAGTATAAATATGGGCCATAGTGCCCCCATGAGGCATGCGTCATCCCGTTCTACAACAACACCTGCCCTAAAGCAGGCCCTACTAACAACCTTTAAAACATACATGGTTAGATAGTCCTATTTTAAAAATCAGCGTAGTAATAAAATTGTATGGTTCTAAACTACATATCTAGAGCTTACAATATTAAAATGTTTAATTATCATGCATCTTGTACTATAAACTTTAGACCTTCTATTTTTACCACAGCCCCTGTTTTTTACCTTTAAATATGGTCCACTCCCTGCTATAAATTAAACATAGGCCTAGACAACATATAAAACACCATTCTCAGATAATCCTGCGCATAAATAGAAACACACACATGACGCTTTGTCTCTGAATACTATAGTGGGAGACACACCATTGGAAATATAAGAGTAGAAGAGGATTAGCATCACCAGTCTGCGTTCTGCCCTTCATGTTTTCCTCCTTGGCTGTTCATTTGTACCTTGCTGTCTGCAAACTTCAAATATATAGTTCAGAAAAAAGAGACCTGTGAATGTGGGCGTGCTTTTATACCGCCCTCATTGTGTTAATTATGCATAGGTTTTGTGGAGGGGGCTGGGCCTTGAACAAGAAATATGTGTTAGGTTTGCATTACATGGCTCCTGTTTTGTTTTAAACTTTTAATTGCATGGTCAGTTTACACTTTGCCATCTGCTTTAAAAAAAAATCTGTTTATTAAACATAATAAAGATTGCCAGAACAGTTGCCCACAGGGTCGGATAGTCATGTACATATATATAAACGTATTCAGTGAAATACACATATAGATGTGCTATGAAAACCTAACAATGAACTGTGCCACATTAGTATCGATTATTGAGGTTGTGTTGTTTGTGGGGCGGTGACATTTATCCACGTTCAGAACAAGGGGCGTGATAATGTATTTATTTATGTACTGGGGGCTCATTAATAACCCACTTTGTATACCTAGATATGTAGGGGAAGTTTGTCAGTCGGGGGTCATTCTAGCCTGGACGTGGCCAGCCCCTTTACGGGCAGACAATATCGTAATTAGTGTCCTACGTGCGCGGTGTCCGTTGCTACCTAATAATGTATGTCGGGCAGGACATGCAGATTGCTCCTGGTGAAGGGCACTCGACCCGAGGGTAGGAGGAGACCATTTGTCTATTCAGTACCATGTGATACACATAAGGCTCAGGGTGGGTGGGTGTCGCTCTTACCTTCCATATTAACAATAAAAGTGTCCCATATTTCAGAGCCTCCCTGGGCCAACCCTCTGTATTGTAATTGGAGTAGTGTTTCGCGCAACCAATTGGCATATCCCGGAGCGTGTGGAGCTTTCCAGTGAGTTGCTATCAAGCGCTTGAACACTATGAAGGCCAGATGGATAAATCTGTGTAACTGTTTATCCCCTTTGGCTCGGCGGCGCAGGCATAGCAGGCAAGACTCGGGTTCCATATTCTGAGTATGATCAGTGATATCGGCTATAGTGTCAGTGATATGTTGCCAGGCTAATGGCTAATGGTGGACATTCCACACCATGTGGTAAAAATCTGCAGATGGCTGCGCACATCTGGGACATTACGGGTCCGATCCCGGGTATATCCGTTTTATACGGGCTGGGGACAAACAAGAGTGATGCACGTAATTAAACTGAGTGTAGCGGAGTCTAGTGTTGCGAGTAACATTTTTGACAGCAGATAGTGCTGCCGTCCAGGCGTCGTGAGACAGGGGGGAAGGGAGTATCTCGTCCCACCGGGCTTTAGCGCGCATCAGTTCGGGGCAGACCTGAGCTAATAGTGTTGAGTATAATCTTGATATTGCGCCCCTTGTACTTCCAACCGAGAGGATCAGTGTGAGCAGTTGTGAATCCTGTGGTTCAGCGCTCCCTGGTCCCACGTGACACCCAGCAAGTGTTTGATTGCGCAGTATGTTAGGAAGGCGCCGCTGTGGATCCCCACGGTCTCCATAAGCTCACCTAAAGACCTCAGCGTGGAGCCCACGTAGAACTCCCCTATATTCACCAGACCCATTCCACGCCATATAGATACATCATGATGCTTTGTCAAAGCTTGTGCCCTGGGTAATTGTGCCCATGGGAGCAAAGGAGAGTATGGCGTCAGGGAGCCTCTGCCATGGACATATCGCTGCCAGCACGATTTGGCAACCTCTAATAAAATGGAGCCGTGTGGTGAAGGGCATGACCCATCTAACAGCCAAGTTAGCACTGAATGCGGGGCTTGTGTTTTCATTATCACTGTACGTTCCGCTGAGGGGGTCTCGCCAAGCCATGCGGCCGGCCACTGCAATTGGGCATAATACAATTTGAGATTAGGCATGCCCAGTCCTCCCTTCGTCTGAGGGTATTGTGTTATGGACAGCGCTACTCTACGTCTGTCCCTGCCCCATAATAAGTCAGTCAGTATTGAGTGCAGGGACTTGAAGAATGAGCAAGGCAGGACAATCGGGAGTGCTGTGAAATAATATAGAAATCTCAGGAGGATGAGCATTTTTGCGATGGCCACCTGCCCCATAGGTGACAAAGGAAGAGCCACCCAGAATGGTAAAGAGCCGCAAACTGAACGAAGAACCCTGTCTATGTTGCCTTCCCGAAGATCATCTACAGAATGATATATCTGTATCCCCAAATACTTAAAAGTAGAATCGCACCATGGTAGTTGATAATTTTGTAGGACTGAGCGGAGCTCCAATGGTGCAGGGGAGAGAGGGAAAATGCAAGATTTGGACCAATTGACCTGTAGGCCAGAGATGATTGCAAAGGTGTCAAGTATCTCCATCACCGCGACCATGGAGGTAGCATGATCATGCAAATATATCAGGGCGTCATCCGCGTACAAAGAGATAATATGATGTGTGTTATGTTCCGGGATGCCCCATATATGTGCCCACATGCGCAGCCTGACAAGCAGTGGTTCCATGGCTATTGCAAAAAGTAGGGGAGACACCTGGCAGCCCTCTATACCGATCGGGCCATCCAATGTGTCCGCCTGCGCGGTCTGCAGGTGTCTCCGGGGGGGCGGACATTAAAAAGTAATCCATTTGCTCTGCAGGCGGAGGAGGGAGGGGCGAGTATAAGGACCGGCAGTAAGTGAAAAAGACATTGTTAATTTCCACTTGGGAATTGACTATCTTCCCTGAGATTAAACGGATTGCTCCTATGGGCGAGGGCTGAGAAGTCTGTCGAACAAGCCAGGCCAGCAAGCGGCCTGCCCTATCTCCCTCAGCATACCGACGTGTCAGATAATGTCTATAATCATGTTTACTCAATCTGGTATCAGCCTCTCTATGACTGGCCCTCAACGAGTGTAGCTTCTCTACTGGCATTTCATTTCCTGCTACTGCAATCTCCACCTCACGCAACCTGGACACCAGCCCCGCTATCTCTTACCAATACCCGCCGGACCTCCACTGAGGCAGACATGCAGTGGCCCCATACCACCACCTTGTGGGCATCCCACTCGTTTGCTCAGTGAGACGTTGTATTATCATTCAGGGAGAAATAAGTGGATAAGCACTGGGCAAGTTCAGCACAGAAGGGGGGGGTCAGATAGTGCTTCTACCTGCAGACGCCACATAGGAATCCGTGTGCGTGGTCTCCCCCAACCCAGTACTGCACGTAGCGGGCTATGGTCTGATATGGTGCGAGCCAGATAATCCCACGCATGTATCTTGTGTACCACTGCCAGCGATGTAAGGAGCATGTCTATCCTGGTGTGTAAACTGTGGACAGGGAAGTAGAAGTAATATTCGCACTGTGTCGGGTGTCCTAACCGCCAGACATTGCACAAGCCATTCTTTAATGTCCAGGCCTCCAGCTCGCGTGAGATCCGACTACTCAGGGCAGTCGGAAGTGGTGGGAAGGACCTATCTATGTGAATGTCCATGACACAGTTAAAGTCCCCATCCCAAATGCTGTCTACTGCTGGATCTCGGAGTAGCCCCGTTGATAATGTGTGTAAAAAGCTGTGCTGATTAGTATTGGGAGTATATAGTGCCACTAGGGATAGTGGTGCACCAAGCAGGCTTCCCTCTGACACCACATATCGGCCATCAGGGTCAATTTGTGTGAGAGCGACCACATAGGGCACCCCTGGGGCGATCCAGATCGCTACCCCGTGGGCAAAGGATGAGGATACAGTACCAAAAATTGCCCCTTCCAGTTTACTCGTGTTTTGTCCAGAGTGGCATCTGACAAGTGTGTTTCTTGAAGCATGGTAAAATGCACCCGGTGTCATTTCAAGTATGCGTGTATGCGCTGTTGCCTGTGCGGAGTTGCCATCCCCCTCACATTCCATGTAAACATGTTATACCTTGGGGTATGTGTTTGTCCTTATATGGTCATGGAGATGTGGAGAGGTTAACTGATGGGAGAGCGCGAGGAGCCCTGCCCATGATGACCCCAAGGAACGTATGGGACATCCCACCCGACGTGTTTGCCCCTGAGAGCCTACAGCGTGCTCGCCACCTTCTAGGATGAGCATGGTATGTGGCAGTGATAAAACAGTCACCTGTAAGAACAGTGGGAGAACCCCATTGGAAAACAATGAAAAAAACAACAATATTAAACAATAGCATTGAATATGCAAGAGCAAAACAGGTCCTGCAAGCAGGCATAAGGTTGAACAGGTCCATATGGAATGGGGCGCTGATGATGTGGGCCAGATCTGGCGGTTCAGGTTCCCAGCCCTGCGGATGGTCACGCTCGACCCGCTGCTCAGTGCCCCAGCGGGAGAGGCCTCGGATGTGTGCCATGTGTCCGGCACCTCACATCCGACAGATCAACAACAGCACCCGCAGCCATTCGCGTGAAGAACCAAGGGTTCTGGCTCATCTTGGGTCTGCTAGATACCAGGGTGAGTAGGGCAGATCAAATATCGTCAGCCGAATGCGGGGTGAGAAGTGAACCCGGGAGGGAGTCCGCAGAGTCAGAGTGGGTCTCATGTTCAGGTTCAGTGTCAGCTTGATCTGGCATCACCGCAGGGGGGTCGGCCACAAATTGTGTTGTCTCCTGTAGCAGACGAGAGCGCTCCTCCACCACTTGCTCCCGAGTGGGCTTGATCCTCGAGCACGACCGGCACTTGCGTTTCTCCTTGGGGGACGACCATCCCTCATCTGTGATCTCCGATCGTACGGCCCGAGCAAGGCCCTTGGCATGGAGCCAAGTCCAGGCATCTTCTGGAGAGGTAAAGCTATGCACCTTGGACCGATCCTGTACTCGTAGTTTGGCAGAAAACAAAAGCGCATATTTAATGTTGTGTTCACGGAGGTGCTCTTTTACCTGATAGAAGGAGCCACGTTTCTTCTGAACTTCCGCTGTGAAGTCTGGGTAGGCCATGATCGATGCATTTTCAAATTGCAGAGGGCCTGTCTTGCAAAACAGTTGCAGTATTAGGTCCCTGTCCCAATAATTAAGTAACCTGGCTATCATGGGGCGAGGATGTGCTCCTGGTGGTGGCGGTCTGCCTGGGACTCTGTGGGCCCATTCAATCGAGAAGAATTTGGGGATTTTGTCCCGCAATACAGTCTCCGCAAGCCATTTTTCTACAAACAGTTCGGGGTTAGGGCCTTCGGCCCGCTCTGGGAACCCCACCAGGCGGATGTTGTTCTGTCTCGATCTGCCCTCAGCATCTTCAGCCCTGCGTCTTAGCCCATCCACCTCCGACGACAGATGGAGCATCTTTTCCTGTAGCATTCTAGCCGTTGGGGACAACCCAGCCAGGTCGTTTTCCAGAACCGTGACCCGGTCAACCAGCACACGATGGTCGGCCCAGAGTAAGTTGACATCTGTTATTACTTCACCAATTTTTGACTCCAGGATGGTTTTGGTGTCCACAATGTCCTGCAACACCCTCTCCAACTGCGAGGTGTGGTTGCGCAGAGTAAGTTCCATCTGCTGCAGTGCCTGGGAGGTCATGTCCTGCTCTCTAGGTGGGACATCCAGCGTGCCCATGGTCCCCGTGTGTACTCTTGGCCCCTTTGGCTTGCCCATTTGACCCCTACAATAGTGGGGAAAGTTCCCTTGGGAGGGCCTTCTGTCCGGGACCACCTTAGGTACGGCCGCCTAGAGGAATGACGCGGGTGAGAGGTCTTCCAGCATCCAGGCTAGCGGCCCCCTACAGTGACAACAGGGTCCCAGTTCCATATATAATGTACTTTGGACCCCTATCAGGTAGGCAATGGCTAATGCAGACCCCGGGTGTAGCTCACGTCAACGATGGTGGGGTCGCGCGATGTCACCAGGCACTTTTCTGTTGCACTGCTTGCGTAGGGGGTTAACCCTTCCTGTCCTAAATTGTGATGAACGCCTCGTCCTACTCTCCAGGGCCAAGCAGCATGGGAGTCTGGGGCCGTACGGCCTCGAACCAGGGCCCTAGCAGCTCCATGACTGTCCATGGATCCTGTTACCTCCGATTCAGCTATGCAGTGCGGCGCCTCTGCGCTGCACCTCTCCTCACCTCAGATGGCATCCACCGGTCTGCACGAGGAAACGTGCCCAACCACGGGTCTTTGGGCCAGGCGCACTGGAGCGACGTGGCGCGACATATTCCGCCGATAGGACGCTCTCGGTGCCCGGCACCCTCACGTGGCTGTACGCGGCCCGTGCAGCTCCGTCCAGGAGCGGAGCACAGCCCCACCACGCTCCAGTATAGCGACGCGGGTCAGCTGGATCCCGCTCTCGTCACTGCGATGGTGTCGGGTACTGTTGCCAACGGAGGCGCACGGCCGTGCCACAGTCCCCACCTCCCCAGGTCCCGAATCGGACCGAGCGCTCCTTCACTCTACCTCCTCGGTCACGCACCCGTCCGGCCGAGGTCGATGGACCTCCGGAGGCTCCGGGTCAGTGGGGAGACATGCGGTGCGCCAAAACAAGCCAGGGATCACCGTTATACAGGAGATTTTAATCGTCCAGGAGCGGAGCTGCAGGTTAGGGTGCTGCTCTGGTCGGCATCTTGGCCACGCCCCCTTTGCCATCTGTTGACCACCCTTTGAAGCCTGTCCTGGGAACTCTTGAATGCTGACACCTGTTTAAGGGTTGCATTGCAAGTCATCTGCCTGTTTCAACTTTTACTTGCACAACCTGATTATACTTTGACAGCTGCTGACCATCTTTGAAGTCTTTCCTGGGAACTCTCGGGGTTATCACCTGTTTGTTTCAAACCTTGATGGTATGGGCAGTTTGCCCTTTGACAGCTGTTGAACACATTTGATTCCTGTCCTGAAAACTCTTGGGGCCGACAGCTGCTTGTTTTGCACCTTGCATCTGTGGTCATTTTTACACTTTGCCAGCTGCTGAACACCTTTGATTCCTGTCCTGGAAATTCTTGGGGCTGACAGCTGCTTGTTTCACACCTTGCATGTGTGCTCATTTTACACGTTTGCAACCTGTTGAACACTTACGAATCCTATCCGGGGACTTTATGGGGACGGCCAGCTGTTTTAGGATTACATTTCTAAAAATGATTGGTTGACTCTAATAAACCCACATTGACCAGCCCCGTTTTTTTTATTCAGCCATCAGTGTGGAGGTTTGGCCTTACATTTCCACTGCTCCTCCCTGTGAGGAGACACCCAGCAGCCACATGGCCCTGGCTGTCTGATATGTCCAGACTTGTCCTCTTAGGTGCAGAAACAGGGTACACGCCATCCGGGTTCCCATTCTACACAGCCCATAGACCTAGACACAGGGGTTCGGACCCTGGCACATGACTAACGTGATCACATGATGTCACAACACACGTGACCCACCTACACCTACGTCAGTTCCGGGGCGGGCTCTCTGGGGCACCGGAAGTCCGGGTAACGGATGGGACATCAGTTCCGGGGGCAGGGCAACTGTCACTTTCTAGTTTAATGAGCAACAGTAACCCCCTATTCTACTCACGTGCTATCACCCTGCTCGAATGCCTACTGCCCCTAATAATAATATTATGTGTAAATAGTTCGTGTTTGCAGACTAAAGAATATTGTTACGTGGCGAGCTCGTGTGAGCGGTTTCATTTATATTATAGTTGTGACAAGGTTCTTTTTCCCTCTGATCTGTACACTCTATCAGGGTTGGACTGGGAACCCAGAGCAGCCCTAGCAAATTTTGTCAGACCAGCCTCCGTACAGTGGATAACAAAACAGCCTGGCCACTGCAATGGGGGCTTGGGCGGGCTCTCCCGCCAAGAAAAGTGGGGGGGAAATGGAAACAATTGTGTATTTACTGCACATTTTTCATTATATTTTCATTTGTATTAGCTTTTAAAGCATAATAAATGATGACCTTACAGTGCACCAGGATACAACAATCTTTGTTGGGTCTCTTCAGTGAGTCCCTCACTATCACCTCTAACAGTGTCTCTCATCTCTCCATAGACCCTCTTTCACATGTATTCTGTTTGGTTGGAGTGCCTTTCATACCAGACATACACTCAGACAAGGAATCATATATGTGTAAATCAGTGTATAGAAAATGTCACAGGGGGAACTACAAGGTGTAGGATTCACATTGACTGGAAGTTCTCAGTTTGCTCTTGTTTTGACACTTCCCTCTTTGCCCCATAAGTAATGATCTGTGAAGCCCTGAGGCGCCACTATCCTGGGTTTCTCCAGCTACTAGTGGTCCATGTGCCTTAGTTTCCAGCGTTGGCCTATTGTATTTGGAGAGTCACAAAGAGGTTGTGCACAGTCTGTGGGCCAACCGAGGGTGCCATCTGAAAGGCAGAAAAGGGGCTCTCATTGACCTCCCAAGCCCATGATATCCCCCTGCAGGCTGGTTCAGTTACTCACTGCACATGCCTGCAGGGGTGTCTGTGTTCCCCTCTCCCCTCTTTAGTGCAGGCTGGGTGCTGCTTGCAATTTAAAAGGTAGAGTGGCAGTTTCAAAGAGCCACTGCACTTCTCATTTGCTCACTGCCTAGAGGGTGCACTGTCCTTGTTTGTCTATCGCTCACCCTGTTAAAGGTGAATCACAGTGCAAGCAGGAAGAGTGCATCTTATGTATAATATGGCTCCTAGTTTCCATTTTGGTGATGTCATCATTGCATCACAGAGTATGATTATCACCACTTTTAGTATCCTTGAGATTGTGAAATTCAACAAAATTATATAGTTTAAAACAAAAAGATGCAAATGCTTTGCTAGTTACGTGGGTTCTCATCACATAAAAATTACTACACCATGGGCCAAGGCTGATTGCATGATTGAGAACTTCATGACAACCTTGGAAAAAACCATGCAAATCTTTAAAAACACAAAAAGTCCTTAAGTCTTCCACAAACTTTTATCAGACGAACCAACAATGGTCACATGTAAAGAGGCTTGGCAGCGAGATGGAAGTAAGTTAATTGTGGAAAGGTAAGCTGAAATCCAACACAAATCAGATCACAGTCTATTCTTTATGCCTCTGTCAAGGTGCTGGTCAAAACGAAAGGCTCTCAGAAAGCTGCTTGACCTTCCAAGCCAGATCTTTGTTTCTATGCTTGCTGTGTTGAGACAGGGACACACCATGACCCACGACTACTCATGCTAGTGACTGATTAATGGAGATCCCTGTCAAGCATTTCAAGAAGGTGAAGATAGCCTCTGGACCAGTTCTGGAAAAGGACTTACCTCCAGTTGTTTTTGTCCCTGACCTTCCTTACCTCCTTACCAAGTTCATCTGACCTGGAACCTAGAGGCAGATTTATGGAAAGTGGTGCTGCACCGAGTGCAGCGCACCACCCCCCTGCTACCACCATGTGTGCTCTATATTTAAAATATGGCGCACCATGGCGCAGGGTAGTGGGCAATAGTGTCATTTTTTAATGACACTATTGAAATACTCTGTAGGAGTAGTGCCAAAATATTGGTGCTACTCCTGCAGAGTACATAGGGGCCCACTCTAAAGAATGGAAACCCCCTTTTAACGCCTGCTCCTGAGCAGGCGTTAAAAGTTCTGTAATAAATGGCGCAAGGAAATCTCATAGATTTCCTTGCACCATTTTACCAGCTCCCCTAATGGGGGAACACCCCCTTTGCATACATTATGCCTAGCACAGGCATAGTGTAGCTCAACGGTTACAGAGTGGCGCAATGCATGCATTGCGCCACTCTGTAAATACGGCATGGGGATTTTGCCATTGTTGGGACACATTAACGTCAAAATAAATTACGTTAATGGGTTGCAAGGTGGCGCTAGGGGCCTCTAAACAGGCCCCTTAGTGTTTCATTTCTCATTATAATATCAGGTCTGCTGAAAAATTAATACTCGTGAGTAAGATTCCAATGTTGTTTCTTATATTTTGGAGTGGGTAGGGGGAGTGGAGTCACTTATGGTATTTGCATAAATACAGCAGTCCCCTGGATATGGAGGGAAGCAGACATGTTCTCACCCTTGGCCTGATGCTGTCACATTTAGGGCTAATAGTTGCCATTGTACATAGTTATGTTTGGAAAAATGAAGCATGTTGCTGAGATGCTAAGGGGCATATTTATACTCTGTTTGCACCGAATTAGTGTCATATTTTTTTACTCTAATTCGGTGCAAAACTAACTCCATATTTATACTTTGGTGCTAGACCCCTCTAGCACCAAATTTATGGAGTTAAAGTAATTTTTTTAAAGTGGAGACCTACTTTGCCCTAATGAGATGCAAGGTAGGCGTTCCTGTGCAAAAAAATGACTCTATGGCCTTAACGCCATATTTAGGGCATATTTATACTCTGCAGCATATTTATACTCTGTTTGCACCGAATTAGTGTCATTTTTTTTTACTCTAATTCGGTGCAAAACTAACTCCATATTTATACTTTGGTGCTAGACCCATCTAACACCAAGGCCCTGATTTAAACTTTTTTTTGCATCGCATTAACGTCATTTTATGACACAAAAGTGGCGCAAACTTACAAAATATTAGCCCTTATTTATACTTTTTGCTGCAAAACTGTACTAACTCAGTTTTGCACCAAAAAGTTTAGCACCGGCTTGCACCATTTCTGTGCACCAGCTGGGCACCATATTTATGGAATGGTGCAAGCCGGTGCAAAGGGTAGGCTAGAGTTTAAAAAAATGACTTTAGTCGGGTGGGGCTGGCAGTATAGAAGAAGAGGGTTTAGCACCAAAAAATGGCTTTAGGCAGGTTAGAGTAAAAAAAAATGACTCTAACCAGATTAGCGTCATTTTATGGTGCTAAACCTACCATGCCACATGACTCCTGCCTTAGAAAAGGCAGGAGTCATGCCCACCACCCCAGTTGCCAGCACAGAGGACAGGGGTCCCCTGGGCATGGCCATTGCACCCGGTGCCATGTATGGGGACCCATTTCAGGGCCCCCTATGGCACTTTCAAAAATAAAATGCACTTACCTGTACTTACCTGGGATGGGGTCCCCCATCCTCGCAGTCCCTCTAGTGTGGGTGGGGGTGCCCCTAGGGCCTATGGAGGGCACCTCTGGGCTTATTCCATGGTGTTCCACCATGGAAATAGGGCCACAGGTCCACTAACACCTGCCCTGACCCAGGTCTTAAAAAATGGGGCAAAGCAAGCTTTGCCCCATTTTTTGACCCCTCCTCCATCCCTTGCACCATTTTTACATGGGAGTATAAATATGGTGTTAAGGCCATAGAGTCATTTTTTTGCACGGGAACGCCTACCTTGCATCTCATTAAGGCAAGATAGGTTTCCACTTCCAAAAAATGACTTTAACTCCATAAATTTGGTGCTAGACGGGTCTAGCACCAAAGTATAAATATGGAGTTAGTTTTGCACTGAATTAGAGTAAAAAAATAATGACTCTGATTCAGTGCAAACAGAGTATAAATATGCCCCTTAGCGTCAAAAAATGATGTTAATCTGGTCAGAATCATTTATTTTGACTCAAAACTGCCTAACGTCATTTTTTTTTAAGCTAGCCTACCCTTTGCACCGGCTTGCACCATTCCATAAATATGGTGCCCAGCTGGTGCTAAAAAATGGTGCAAGCCGGTGCAAAACTTTTTGGGGCAAAACTGCCTTAGTGCAGTTTTGCACCAAAAAGTATAAATAAGGCCCTAAGTTTGTTGCAGTGGTTTTGGGTACATTACACCGTGGAGCATTCTCGGCTGGGACGCTATCTCCAATTCCTACTCAATATGCGTATTATTTGGTCCCAGTCATGGTCGGGCGGTGCATGTTCCCACATCCTGTGACCTAGATGTTTGCTAACCTCACGAGAGGACAAAACCTCTTGGTGTGAACACAGTCCTAGATAAGGTACCACTTACTGCCCAACCAATGTCCCCTCAATCAAAAGTTCCATCTCAACGATTTTTGTTGCCCTGGGCAAGACATTCTTCGGGGCTTTTTGTTTAGAACTGCTGTAAACATATTATGCCTTTAACCTAATTCAAGCCATCTTGCTGCCAAATAATATTGTATTATAAAATACATTTCCAGAAGTGAGGAAAAGCCAAACGCTCAAGCTGCACGTGTCTGACAGCCATACAGCACTAAAGGAAAGTTTGGGCAAGCATTGTTAAAGCCATTTGTTTTTGTTTTTTTAATCTGTTTTTTTTGTCTTTCTACAAAAGTATTTGGCATGGAATCCTGTATTGTACAGCATGTTCCTACGTTTGTAGAAAATACGCCGTAAGCACAACTTCCTGGATGTTTAATAGACTAGTACATAGTATTAAAAACATATGCACGTAGCATGTACTCATATTTGAATAGGGTTGTTACCAACATTCGATAAATAATCCTATAGATCCCCAATGGATTGGTGCTTCTTCTACTCAGACTATTTTCAGCACATGTGATAGAATTCCTCCTGCACACACTTGCAACAGCACAAACCGATTCAGTGCTTATGATTCTGTGCAAACTTCACCAGTCTCGCTTCTCACACACAACCAGACAGGAAATGGCAAAAATACTAAGGAAGAAGGAAACACCATGAGTCGCTTTTGGAAAGGCTAAGGCTTTCCTTCTGGTGTCTTTTAGGAGCCTGTGGTATGGGCTGAGGGAAATTTTGGGTGGTGCGCCATTTCCTTTCTTGTTGCATGAAGTTGCGTTTGGTGGATCTTAGTTCCAGGGTGTTCTGTGGAGAAGGTCTGGCTCCACCAGCATGCCTGTTGCCAAGATTGTAGCTGAACATTTAGCTAGTTTCAGAGATTTGTCTTGAATGGTGAAGCAGCCCAATGGACTGGAAGTCGGTGATGGGGCAGGCATTGGACCTTTGATAGGAAAAAGTGATGAACCTAGTTACATTGTCATTGTGGGCATACACGTTTTAGGGCATCTCTGTATAATGGTAATCTTGACATCTGTGTGTGAAGGTTTGAGGTGGACAGGGCTGGGTTGATTTGCCATAGTGTTCTTAATTGGAATGTGTCAGCAGAGCTAATGTGTCTGGTTGCGTGCATAGCTAGGAGCGCTGACAGGTCCATTCACAAATGTTGATAATAATACGTTTATAGTACTTTAGTGCAGTCAAAACATTCTGGGGGTCATTATGACCTCGGCGGTCTTTTCAATAGACCGCCGAGGGACCGCCGTACGGAAGACCGCCAGTGCTGGCGGTCTTCTGCATGGGCCATTCTGACTGTTGGCAGCACTCCGCCCGTTTCCGGACGAAGAGCCGCCAACAGCCATACTGGCGGCAGGCGGGGAAGTGGAGGTAGCTCCACCTCCACCGCCACGCCAACAGAACACCGCCCAGTGAATCACGACCTGTGATTCGCTGTGGCGGTGTTCTGTTGGCGTGTCGGTGTCGGCAGAGCTGCCCGTTCCCTCCCGGAGGATCACCAGGAACAGGTAAGGTGATCGTCCGCTAGGGAAGGGGGGCAGGGGGGTGTTGTGAGTTGTGTGCGTGCATGGGGGTGTGCGTATGTGTATATTGAGGGGGCATGTGAATGCGTGCATGAATGCAGGGGTGTGTGTGTATGTGCATGAATGCGTGCATGAATGCGGGGGGTGTGTGTATGTGCATGAATGCGTGCACGAATGCGGGGGGTGTGTGTATGTGCATGAATGCATGCCTGTATGTGTGTGTATATGTTGGGGATCGGGGTGGGGGACGGGGGTCCTGCAACCTTTTGGGGGTGGCAGGGGTGGTGGGGGGGGGGTAGGGGAGGGAGTCGGGGTGGGGGTTGGGGGTGGGGGAGACCCCTATCAGTGCCAGGGAAGGGATTCCCTGGCACTGATAGTGCTTACCGCCATGGATTGCATGGCGGTCCCCAACCGCATGAAATCCATGGCGGTAAGCCGGGGTCAGGCGGGTTGGAATACTGCCGGCGGTATGTGACATCCGCCGGGCTGGAGACCCGGGTCTCCAGCCCGGCGGTCGTTACCGCCGTGGCAGTCGGAACAGTGAAGCGGCGGCTGGCCATGGCGGTAACCGCCATGGTCAGAATACATGAAAAAAGACCGCCAGCCTGTTGGCGGTCTAACCGCCGCTTCACCGCCGACCGCCAGTGTCAGAATGACCCCCTCTGTCTTTTCTAGGCACTATAAATAGAAGGTGTTACTGTCATCCAAGTACATAATAGTAAATGTATCTACCTCAGAATGATAGAAGTCTGACTCAGTCTTGCTAGGATTCAAACTCATGATCTACACCTCAAAGTAGTTGTCAAAGTTGAATGTCAAATCATTGAGCTATCTGGAAAGGCATGAGAGTTAAGAAAATGGTTGTGGAGAATTTTCCCATTTTCACTGAAGTCCTAAAGACATCTGTGGGTCATACTTTTTGAACCGCTGAAGAGAGCTACTGCACACATTTTAAGGAGACTGGGTGGACATTGCGGCATGGTCTTTACCTGGGCAGAGTCTTGATAAGGAGCCTTGTTACCAATGTCTTAGAATCACTGAGACCATTTTGTATGCATGGTTACAGGAATCCTGATCACAGCTTTATCACTGTATCAAGACCAATAAGAATGGGATATCACAAAAAGATAGCCCCATGTTCTTTCATAGAGTCAAATGCTTGAACATTCCTCATTGTTAGACTGGAAATCCTCAATAGACAATGATATTAGAGCAGTGTGTAGTAAAACTTTAAATAGCATTGAAAACTGCCATAGGCTGTGTGTAGCGCATCTACCTCAGTTTAAGACTCAAATATGGCCAATCAGGTGAATAGATAGTGAATTCAGTTAGTAGATTTTTACTCCACTAGGTGAAAATGCTTCGGATACACCCCCTCTCTAGACCCCCACCTTGTCTGTACGGGCACACAAACACACTCTAGCATACACAAACATACAAGCACAGCCAAATTAACAAGTTATTTATTTAACACACATGAAAAACACTCTTAACCGAGACTGTTAGGAATGATATATTTGGAAATGTACATGTAGACTTCATAGCTCCTTGCAAGTAAATATCCTCAACATGTGGGACAACCATACCCCAAGGCCAGTGGGTTTGCCTCCCCATCAGCACTTCTGGAGGCCAATACCCCATACTACCAACTATAACAACCCCCTCAAATTTATCACTGTGAGCTGCAGTGCTTGGAACTGTGTAACCCTTTTATCGAGGGCCCTTTCCTCTGATATTAAAGTGCTGTTAGTACTTGAACTTTCCACCGAACTAAATTGAACTGAATGGATAGTATTGCAATATCACCTGAGGAGATAATAATTTATTAATAAAAATGAGTGTAAAATGCTGATTGTATTCGGTATCTTACTGTGATTTTTCACAAGAAAATTATTGCTTTCCAAACAGGAATCCAAGATGGCGGCCGGATTTCCCGGCTGATCGCCACTACCGCTCTAGGCCATCTCCAGATCACACGCGGCTCCCATTCACCCGCGAAAGCCGCGGATGCCGCGGACGCTGTGTGCCTGCAGCACGGACCGCTGCGGGCGCTTCACGGCTTTCTGGAGGCCCCCGCTAGGATCCGGGCCGCGTCGGCAAGCACCGGAGGGCCCCGCAAGAAGATGCGAGCGCGGCGCTCGCCCTAGACCTGCGCTCCTGTTCCTCTTGACCGAGCGCGACCCCCGCCGTTTCTTGGCAACATTGGCTGGCTTGTGGGGTGTGTGGGATGCCCTGATGGCGCCGAAGTTAAACAGGACCCCTCTCTCCTTACGGGCACGGCAGAACCAAGATCCAGGAGGAACCAGAAAGGACAAAAAGCTACCGGTCCCCGGATTGAAGGAGCACAGCAATCCTCAAGTGAAAGGGGGCCTGCATAAAATAACCGACATGGAAAAAGACACCAGGTACTCTGTTCCAACAATGTTTACTAGCGTGATGCGGCTTAAGCAAAGGTCCACGGAAAAGGCAGTATGTGATTTGCAATCTAACATGCCAGGAGTCAATGATGAGCAGATACCTGTTGCATCTACATTTCTTGAAGTACTCACTCCTATATGCAATGCAGGGGGGAGGGAGCCACCCAGTCGAGAGACCGATAGTACAAGTCCAGGAAAGAGCGGGGAGGTGGTGGCCCCCCCACCAATGGGGTGTGAGAAATTATCTGAGCAGGAACCCAAAGATTCAAATCAGGGGCCTCAGGAATCTAATCCAGAGAAATGTGAAATACAACCTTGTACGTTAAGCTGCAACTTAAACTCGCAACAAGCTGAGGGTATGGCCAAGTCCCCAACGACATATGAGACTACCCCACCAGCTCCAGTCCTGAGGGGGAAAGAGGCGAAATCAGTAAACATTGATCAGGGGCCATTAGATACAGCAGAAAACTTTTTTTCTCTCTCCGATCAGTCTAGAGACTCAGACTTAGACGAAGAAATCCCTTTAACAGACTCAGATATTGAGAGTAGCTCTGCAGCAAGTATCTGGGTATCCAACTACTCAACATGTAGAAGAAAATCAGTCGAGCAAACTGATGTTAGGAGTAGTTCAGGGGCCAAGCTTAGGAGACACCCGCTTAAGCCTCAAGAGGAGGATGGTGAAATGCAGTGGGACTATACGGCCACCCAACAGGCCTTTTCGAAAAGTGATTCGGCCTGCAGTACTCTAGTGCCCCCTTCCATGGGTGGCCCTGCAGAGCCTCCCTCGTTGGATCTTATCTACAGGACAATGGTTCAGAATCATGAACAGGCACAGAGGGAGAGCAGGAAAATGAAAGCAGCAAACAGACAGTTACAATTATCCATTAAAAAAGTGGGCAAATCTTGCCAGGACATTGGTGCACGCATCGCCACCATGGAGACTCGAACTGAGGAGCTGGAAATCGAAGTTAAAGCAGCAACAGCACAGACGACGAAACAAGGACTGCAGATCTCGGATATTCAATGGAAACTGGAAGATGCGGAAAACCGCCAGCGGCGGAATAACTTGAGGATTTTGGGTATAGCAGAGGACCTTGAGGGGCAGGATACTAGGGCCTACATAGCTTTACTTTTTAAGAAAGCATTCCCAGACCTGATTGGGTGGGATTGGGAAAAGGAGATTCAGAGAGCACACCGTTTTCCGTTAATGAGGAAAAAACAAGCCTTGACCTCTGCCGGTAGAGACCAGAGCTATCCACGGGCTATTATAGTGTATTTTGGTAATTTTTTATTGAGACAGGCTGTGTTTGAAAAAGCTCGCCCCAATTCAAAGGTGATGGTGGAAGGTGTATCATTTTTTAGTAGGCCAGACTTTGCACATGCCACTGTAGAGAGACGGTGGCGACTCAGGCAGATGATTGCTCAATTCCAAGAGTTGGGGGGCGGAAGCCTACTTGTTAAGCCCTGCACGTCTAAAAGTTGTCTATAAAACAACTATAAGATTTTTTCTCTCAGAAATTAAGGCAGGGGAATATGTACAGCAACTGAAAACTGGTCAAGTGCAGGGGGTACGGAAGAAAGGGGGGGAGGGTTTGCCGTAAATAGCCGTTTATATGTAAATGTATGTGATACTGTTTGGGGGTAGGTAAACTCCCCCCTCACTCCGCTCTCTACTCTCCCATTTTTTTTTTCTTTTCATGTATCTCTTTTTGGCCTTTTTTTTTTCTTTGAATTGTTTATTGGTCAAGGGTTTCGATCGGGAGGGTGAAGAAGAGGGGCCGCGGGTAAGGATTGGTAATAGATGTGTGAAGTTTTGTTTTTTTACGTATGGGTGGGCTAACGGGAGCGGGACTGGCAAATACCATCTTACAGGCTCAGGAGCCTGGCGATTCCATTTGTAGGGGTAAGGGTTGGGGGGTGGGTTAAAAGAGGGTGGAGGGGTCACAGGGACAAAAAGGATAATGGGACACACAGCAGGGGGAGTGGGGATGGTTCTCATCAGTGGAAAAAGGGACAGGGTGTGAAAGCAGCAAATTTGAATGGGGCATACAGGGGAGCCAGAAGGACCAACATCCATGAAAATGGGACAGTTAAGTGAAATACGTATTGCCACAGTGAATGTTTGTGGGCTAAATAATAACAAAAAACGGCAGCTTGTAGGAGAGGTTTTCAAGTCCTGGAATGTCGATATTATTTGTATGCAGGAAACACATATCCCAGTTACACAAAAGCAACTAATGGAGTTTTATGGCTGGAAGCTAGCGGTTTTTACACGAAAACACACATCCACTAGAGGGGTCGCGATATTAACTCGGATCAGTACTTTGGTTATACATAAACAATTTGCTGATAAACTTGGCAGGCTGGTTCTGTTGAAATGTTCGGCTAAGGGGCTAAGGTTTACTCTATGTTCTATTTATGGATCCAACACAGATGATCCAGAGATACTGGATTGGCTTAATTTAGAACTTGCGACCTGGGCAACACCTATCATAATGTGTGGAGATTTCAATATACATTTAGATAATAAAGAACCCATTCAGGAACAAACACTCTACCTGGGTAGAAAGAATAAAGTTTTTAGGGCACTTCAATCATTGGCCATTAATCATGGCTTGATCGACGTCTGGCAGCTGTGTTGCCCGCAGGACTCAGGGTTCACTTTTTTCTCTGCCCCGCATAAGAAATTAGTCAGGTTAGACTACTTTTTTGTGACAGCCTTTCTACAAAACCAAATAAGGATCAACAGACTTCCTAGAATCATATCAGACCACAACCCATTGGTTTTGGCTTTAGAGATTGGGAGAAAGGGCCCACAGCCTAGATCTTGGACATTTGATAGGGCACTGTTAGCCGATCCAGGGTATATCCAAAAAATGAAGGAATGGATCCCGGAATTCTTTAAGATAAATCAGGACTCTGCTTCTTGCCAGACAGTTTGGGATACATTCAAAGCTGCTGTCAGAGGAGAAACCCTGAGCTATGGGTTAAGAAAGGAGAAAATATGCATGGATCAGTTAAAATTAGTTCAGAGAAAGCTGGTTAAAGCCTAGCAGCGACTAGGGGAAGTGATCCGCAGCGGAGTAGAGATCGCAGACATTCTGTGTGAGGTGAATATCATTAAGGCAGAAGCCACTAAGATTTTTATGGATAAGGCTGCTGCAATTTTTTTTGTATATCGCCAGAAATGCTATGAGTATAGCGGGAAAGTGGGCCAACAGCTGGCCTTAAGGATAAGACAAAAGCAGGTATTTGGGAGCATTAAAAGTTTAGTGAATGAAGAGGGGCGGATGGTACACAACGGTCCAGAGATTATGGAAGTTTTTAGACGATTCTATCAAAAATGATATACCCAGGAAGAACAGCCCCAAGAAGAGGAAGGGATCGATGCTACGGGCAATGAGATATCAGATCAGTTAAGAGAGGAAGATAAGGCAGCTTTAGAAGCACCTATGACCTTGGAAGAATTGGAGATAGCAACTCGCGCCTTGGCAAGCGGGAAGGTGGCAGGGGGGGATTTAATTCCACTGGAATTCTACAAAGTTTTTTTTGTGGAGATATGTAAACAGTTGCTTAATTTATTTATTGAAGTACAAGCAGGGTCTCCTCAACCGGCCTCCTGGGGGGAGGCTAAGATAGTAGTCTTTTTTAAAAAGGACAAGGAACCCACGCAGCCTGGTTCATATCGCCCAATTTCTCTAATTAACAGCGATGCCAAAATTTATGCTAAAATACTTGCCAGTCGCCTGAGTTTGGTAATCTCAGGTTTAGTATCTCCATGGCAGCATGGCTTCATCCCAGGGAAGAGCACGGCAGATCATATAAGACGAGTCATCACGTTACTTGATGTTAGTGCAACAGCCAAGCTTCCCATGGCAGTAATCTTGCTAGATGCGGAAAAAGTTTTCGATCGAGTTCACTGGCCCTTTTTATGGTCTGTCTTGCGTAAAAATAACACCGGTCCCGGGTTTGTTAAAGCAATTCAACAGCTTTACCACAAACCAACGGCTACGATACAAGTTGCCGGGCTAAAGTCGACCTCAATCAGTATCCAGAGAGGTACGCGACAAGGGTGCCCGTGTTCACCACTGCTTTTTGCGCTATATATTGACCCCTTGATCAGGAGAATGATCAGGAATGATCGGATCATTCCAGTCTCATTGAAAGGAGGGTGTACTAAGATTTTAGCATATGCAGATGATATTGCGGTGGTGACCACGGACCCCAGGACTGCTATATTGGAAATAGAGCAGGAAGCCCTGCAGTTTGGGAAAAGATCTGGCTATTTGCTGAACAAAAGTAAATGCCAAATGTTGGTGAACGACTCAATAGATTTTAAGGATGAGCGGGCGCTGACACAGGTACAATATTTAGGTGTTAAACTCACAGTAAACCTTGACGAAGTCGTGAAAATAAACATGGGCCCAATTTTAACAAAGACTAGGAAAGATCTTGCTCGCATTAACAATCTACATTTGTCACTTATGGGACGTTGCAACGTGATAAAAATGGTCTTTCTACCCAAAATACTCTATCTCTTTAAAACAATCCCCCTAGAGATTGGGCAAGACTGGTTCAAACTAATAGAGGGATTGGTTAATAGTTTCATTTGGTCCTATACAAAGCCGCGCTGGGCTTTCCACTTTATGACTCTTCCTAGAGAGAAAGGGGGGTGGGCACTTCCCAACTTTAAACTTTATTATCTGGCAGCAGTGCTTCAGTATGCACAGACACTTTATGTCACAGATAGATCCGGGCAAGATGCTCTCCCTTCGATATATACCCTGATTTTGGGCAAAGAAGCAGATGCTGTCTTTCTGCGGATTCTGGAACCCAGCTACTATAAAAAGGTTAAATTTAAGGTAATCTATGCTGCATTTAAGGCATGGACCCAGGTTAAGCGCAAGATAGGTATAGGACGAATCTGCTACTACACTCCCTTGTGGATTACTCCCACGTTTCCGGCGATATTTAAAGACCACTATTGTTTGAGGTGGAGTAACTGGGGCATTCATAAAGTCAGGGACCTTTTTCATTCTAGCAGCCACTTCAAATCATTTGAGGGATTGAGTGTGGAATTTGCGCTGGAAAAAACAGACTTTTTAAATTTTTTACAGATTAGAGCTTTTCTACTAACTAGTATGACCCAAGGTTGGCACATAGACAAGATTAAACTAATGGAAGTTTCACGACACCCCACTAGCTGCGGCATTAAAAACCTGTATCCGTTGCTTCTAAATGCTATATTGGACGACCGGGTTTTACTTGTTAAAAAATGGGAAGGACGGGTTGGAGCTAAAGAGATAGAGGTTTGTGAATCTATGGAAATGGCACGGACTGTTTTATTGTCTGCGAGCCCGCAAGCTCAACATTTTATGGTATTGTATAATTTATATTATACACCTGCTAAGATTGCGAGCTGGGGTAAAACGATGGGAATCATGTGTCCACGATGTGGCTGCCCGAATGCAGATCTCTGTCATATGTTTTTTCAATGTGTAAAACTGGAAAGTCTGATTACCGGGATATCCGATATATTGAAGAAAATCTTGAAACAGACTATCTATCTGACACCTCAAATGGTTTTGCTGGGAGTTGATCATGCAGTCTGTAATAGTCGAGATAGATATTTCCTGTTCATAGCAATGTCGGTATTTCGCAGCTGCATAGCATCTCTGTGGCGTGATGTAGATTCCCCACGATTTAATCAATGTTTTTCACGACTTTTATCTATGTATCACTTGGAGAATAGCCTGTATGAACTAAAAGGAGCAGCGGCCGGTAAAAGACTCACTAGAGTTTGGGCACCCTTTTCTGCATGGCTCTCGGGGCCTCGAAAATATGTTAATTAAATAAGTAATCTTATATGAGATCTTTAAAAGCAGAAACTATGACTATTGATTTAGAATAGAATGCATGTTTCCCCTGTATGACAGCATTGATGTACTTACGACTTTTTTATTTATTTTTGTTTCTCTTCTTTTATGTTGCAAACATGTAACCCGCTGTGTGTTCTAAATAAAAAAATAAAATAAAAAAAAAAGACAATTATTGCTTTCCACCTATGATTATTCACTTCAATTAATTCATGTATGCTTTGGACTGACAGAGGGTTAGGCCTTTTAACAAATAATTCTGACGGATACATGGCTTGTTAAGCCAGGCTTTGCTTCCCCCTCAACCTCAGCCACTTAAGGTAAATATATGTGTGTGTCAGGTTAAAATGCTGCCCCTTTCTACCTGACTCTTTCAGGCCTCAGTAACTTGAAGGACAGTCTTACTATTATAGGGCCTGTTTAGAGTGCAGAGTACGGTTTGTACTTCGTCAGGGCTATGGAGTAAAATACTTAATTGTCTTGATAGAGTACCCTTCCTTGGCATTTAAAGAAGCGTGCCTTCCCTTCAGGCATCTCTAGTCGTTGTAAGGAACCGCCATCAATAAGTTAAAAGTTTGATATACTGTACCATCACATTGATGGACATTGGTCAAACTTTTAACGTGTTTTTGTTTTGTTTTTTAAATAAACTCCCAAAGCAGGAGTTTGTTTAAAAAAATAAAAAATGAATGACCTCCACACCATGGGGGTTGCTTCCCATGGTGTGGGGTCATGTACATTTTTTCAGGGTCCCTTACTGTCAGGTTTCACCTGGCAGTGACGGACATTAAAAGCTGGCTGTTTGCCCACTCACGATTAATTGAGTTGGAGGTCGAATTGCCAAAACTCAGTACCTCAGTGAAGGAGCCAGAGTAGGCTATGTCATCTATATGTTGAAGGTCTGCCAATGTGTAAATCATGCTTGTGGACCGAGGGTTTGGTGTAGAGCGTGCTTCTTTGTGACTGTGACGAAGAGCCCTCTCCGCCATACTCTGAATCAAGCTCATAGTCTGTAAGATATCTGTAACTGAAAGAATTACCTTGCTCTCTGAGTGTTTGAGATCTTTGTACACTGAGAAAAAGGCCTGCTACCTAAAACTAGAAGAATCATGTTGCCTTTAGGTGAGCCCAGAATCGAACCGCTTGAAACCTATGTCATCTGAAGGATAGCTATGATGTCTGAATCGGTAAGATTAATTTAACTAGAGTGAGGGCTCTTCTGCTAGCATTCACAATCAGTGTGGGATGTGTAATCTAAAAAATAACGTGATAACTTGAGACCTGTAAGATTTGTACAACCTGAGAGATAGCACTACTGTCTAGGGGCATCCATGGAAGATCAATTTAACCAAATGGATCCCTCTTCTTTCAAAGTTATTTTGCATAAGTCCTTTGTTCTAGAAAATATAATGACAAAATACGTTGATTATTATTATTTCTTGTTTTTTGCTAGGAAAATCCTGAGAATCCACTGTCTTGAGGGTGGACTTTGGGAAGAAGGCAGCTGTGTTCCTGTGGAGTGTGACCCTCCACCGCCTGTCTTTGAGGGGATGTACAACTGCAGCAACGGATTCAAACTGGACAGTCAGTGCACTCTCAGCTGTGGCCGGCACAGACAACAAGTAAGATGACCTATCCTATCCTTTTGTTCATCGCAGTGACCAGTGCCTCCTGAGCTGATTGGCTAAACCCAAATTATGCAGTACAGATTATTAGAATTAGAGTAATTGACCCAAAATATGGTGGAACCTTGCAAATAATTCTCAAGTTAACTATAACAATATTCTCGCTTTGCATACATCCGTAGGACTACAATTCTGCAGACATTTAAGAAACTTTCAGATGATAAAATGATCATATACAGGGAGTGCAGAATTATTAGGCAAATGAGTATTTTGACCACATCATCCTCTTTATGCATGTTGTCTTACTCCAAGCTGTATAGGCTCGAAAGCCTACTACCAATTAAGCATATTAGGTGATGTGCATCTCTGTAATGAGAAGGGGTGTGGTCTAATGACATCAACACCCTATATCAGGTGTGCATAATTATTAGGCAACTTCCTTTCCTTTGGCAAAATGGGTCAAAAGAAGGACTTGACAGGCTCAGAAAAGTCAAAAATAGTGAGATATCTTGCAGAGGGATGCAGCACTCTTAAAATTGCAAAGCTTCTGAAGCGTGATCATCGAACAATCAAGCGTTTCATTCAAAATAGTCAACAGGGTCGCAAGAAGCGTGTGGAAAAACCAAGGCGCAAAATAACTGCCCATGAACTGAGAAAAGTCAAGCGTGCAGCTGCCACGATGCCACTTGCCATCAGTTTGGCCATATTTCAGAGCTGCAACATCACTGGAGTGCCCAAAAGCACAAGGTGTGCAATACTCAGAGACATGGCCAAGGTAAGAAAGGCTGAAAGACGACCACCACTGAACAAGACACACAAGCTGAAACGTCAAGACTGGGCCAAGAAATATCTCAAGACTGATTTTCTAAGGTTTTATGGACTGATGAAATGAGAGTGAGTCTTGATGGGCCAGATGGATGGGCCCGTGGCTGGATTGGTAAAGGGCAGAGAGCTCCAGTCCGACTCAGACGCCAGCAAGGTGGAGGTAGAGTACTGGTTTGGGCTGGTATCATCAAAGATGAGCTTGTGGGGCCTTTTCGGGTTGAGGATGGAGTCAAGCTCAACTCCCAGTCCTACTGCCAGTTCCTGGTAGACACCTTCTTCAAGCAGTGGTACAGGAAGAAGTCTGCATCCTTCAAGAAAAACATGATTTTCATGCAGGACAATGCTCCATCACACGCGTCCAAGTACTCCACAGCGTGGCTGGCAAGAAAGGGTATAAAAGAAGGAAATCTAATGACATGGCCTCCTTGTTCACCTGATCTGAACCCCATTGAGAACCTGTGGTCCATCATCAAATGTGAGATTTACAAGGAGGGAAAACAGTACACCTCTCTGAACAGTGTCTGGGAGGCTGTGGTTGCTGCTGCACGCAATGTTGATGGTGAACAGATCAAAACACTGACAGAATCCATGGATGGCAGGCTTTTGAGTGTCCTTGCAAAGAAAGGTGGCTATATTGGTCACTGATTTGTTTTTGTTTTGTTTTTGAATGTCAGAAATGTATATTTGTGAATGTTGAGATGTTATATTGGTTTCACTGGTAATAATAAATAATTGAAATGGGTATATATTTGTTTTTTGTTATGTTGCCTAATAATTATGCACAGTAATAGTCACCTGCACACACAGATATCCCCCTAACATAGCTAAAACTAAAAACAAACTAAAAACTACTTCCACAAATATTCAGCTTTGATATTAATGAGTTTTTTGGGTTCATTGAGAACATGGTTGTTGTTCAATAATAAAATGAATCCTCAAAAATACAACTTGCCTAATAATTCTGCACTCCCTGTATAACAAACGTCATTCATTAAGACCAGGAAAAGGTGTTTATTTATTGTCAGGGATAAGCTAGAGCCATCTTTTTTGTACCCTTTATGCGAAGGCCTGCCTGGTTTTCTAAGGACCAGGTAAGCATTCACCATCCCCCGTCCTAGTCCTGAAGCACTCTGTCACCATCATAACTGGTAGTGGTATCACTGGTTGCAACTCACTACCACCTCCTATGCCTATCACTCCTCTCTTGGGAGTTCTTGCTGGGTTATTTATGAGTCAATATTGCCATGTTCACCTACATGAAATATGGGCTGACAACCAACTTTTGGCTGTAAGAGGCCATTTGAGTACTGTTCTACAGAGTCTTGGGAGGAAACCACCATAGAATCCGAAACAATGGTTGTGATTGGAGAGTGAACTTCCAGCTCCATCAATATCTAACCACTTGCCTGTTCTTGGCAAGCAATTCAACATGGCCTCCAGTTTTACATTTTATTCTTGATTACTGTTGTGCTTTTTGTTTCTTGACCCTTTTCTCAATTAATTTCTCGTGTTTCTCCCCGATGCATCTGCTGGAGGTCTGCTCCAGACATTCCTTCCCTGTTTTTTTCATCTGCTATTTTCTAATGCTTTTTCTGTCCCTTTCTGATTGGTGTACTGAAACAGAAGAAATACTGACAGGGGACATGCATGCATAGGTGAACCCAACATGTTTCCAGTAAGATATTTCCTTTGCAGGCTCCCATTCTTTGCACGAAAGATGGCACATGGACAGAAGAATTTAAGCTGTGTGAAGACCTCCAGGGAGAGTGCCCGCCTCCACCGTCAGACCTGAACCTAGTGGAGTACACATGCGATGAGGGCTATGGCATAGGTACAGTATTAAGGATTTGATCTGTAATTATGATACCATAGGATGGGAACTTCCATCCAGAATATTCACCTGGTACATGTAATGTCCTGACACACCCACTCCAGGAACAGGCATTCTGATAACACATAAGAGTGCATGGAGCTATAATTCTGTATCATATCCTGACTGTAACAGACACAGCCCGGGAACAGAAATTTCACCTGGCAAATACACCCCTTTGACACTCTCATTCCAAGCATATACTGTCTCCTAATATCATAGACTATATAAACGTTTGTAGCAGACTCACCCCTGGCTTGGAGCTCTACCTGGAATATAGAGCTCTTTGGCAAACTATTCCTGGTAGATGTATGTCCCCAGAAAAAAGCATATTCTTGGGCCAGGCACTCTCCTGGCACAGCCTGCAACCTCACGCAGTGAAGATACATGGTTGTTAAAGACTTTCACCTCGTTCCTACAGCTGAAACTCAAGATTCTGAGCATATTAACTGGCTGTAGCTGAAGTGGCATCTACCCCTGTTGACAGGACACCTTGGCTCCTGGGTAACCCCTTCTTCAGATTCTAAACCCTGTCTTTTACTTTCACTAGGGTCCATCTGTTCCCCGTCATGCCTCATCCCCCCAAGTGATGTCGTAGTGCTACCTAAGAACATCACAGCAGACACGATGGAGCACTGGATGAAACCAGCAGGAGTAGAGGTGAGGAGTAATACTGCAGGCATGTTAAGATGTCCACCAGGTTGGAATTCAATGTAGGATAATAGGACAGAGATTTGCCATATACAAAGCACACCATGAAGTAAGTTAGGACAGGAATTTGCTGTATGTGATGCATTCCAGGGAAATAATTTGATATACATGAAACACTCCAGGTTGTAACCTGAGAATTTATGATGGTCTAGAGTTTGTATGATGTAGATGTGGTCGAAGGAAGTAGATGGCATGAAGGGTAAGCAGTGTGCTAAGCTGTAGAAGATGCAAGGTTTAGACAGTGATGTAGGAAATGGTTGGTTTTGGGTGTAAAAGTTTGAGTAGGTGATATTTTTGTAATGTATGGGTCTAGCGTGCAAGAGCTGGGTTGAGGTCTTTGTGGTGGCGTGGCGTATTAGGGTGTGTTGTAGCTGTAAGGTGGTTTGGTATGTGAAGGGTGTAGGTGGTTTTAATGGGGGGTGGAGGCCATAGGATGCCAATTGCTATTTAGGGTGTGAATGGCTGTTTATATTGTGGTGTGAGATAAAGATGACAGAGATGGTAATGGTGGAAGTGATGACCTGTGGTAGTAAAGGGAGGAAGCAGCAAACATCTGAGGGTAATGGGTACAGAACATGTTGCTCCTGGTCCCACTAGAGACTTGATTTTCCCGCCTTATGTAATCTCGAGGGCATCGCATAAGCTGGGGGAAGCAGTAGGATCGAAAGTAAATAATGCCACTGTCTTTGGCTGCCATGAAGCACGCAAAAGCTTTAGAGACAGAAAAAGAAGATATAACAGCTGAGTGGACAGGAGGTGCTAAAGGGTGTAAAGTATAGTTGATAGGGTGTAGATTATGATGTAGATAGTAGGAGTTGATGAAGAATGTAAAGTGCAATTGATGCATCTGGTGAAGGATGTGAGTGCTATATCCTGTCCACGGCCGTGAATATGTGGTGTATGGTGTAGGTGTATTGCAGGATAAAGGGTGTAAGGTATAAAGTGTAGCTGGTGCAATATATAATTGATTCTGGGGTTAGGTGGTTCAGGTGGTGAAGTGCGAATATGGCTGTTGTATAGGTGCAAGATGTGTGTGGAGCATGAGGTGGTAGTTTAGTGTCTAGATTATAGTGTAAGGTTCAAATTTTAATGTAGGTGGAAGTAGGGTAACTTGGCAATGTTATGTAGGATATGGCTGGGGTGGTGATGTAGGTGTAGTGTGCAAAGTGTGGCTGGTGGTCAGGGCAAGTGAACGTCAGGAAGCAACATTTCCTCAGGAGCAGAGGGGGTGAAGTGCTACTGCCTACTCGTGGTGCCTCTCAGACATCATGTCCTGGCACATTCAATGAGGAAGAAGCAGGAGGTGGTCAGGGGGATAGAGGGGTTGGTGCTGGGAAAAGTAGTGACCTGGGAATAAAGGCAACAGCTGTGGGGAGGTGTAGATAGTGAAGAGCTTGGAGTGTGGGTTGAGGGACAGATGGGTCTGTGAATCTCATCGGTGTTGCTTTCAACAATCTTGAAGCTATAAGGCTCTTTCCACCCCAATTTAGCCAGAACACCTCAACACACCAAACCAACTACACAGAACTGGAGAACTTAATATTACACCATGACATAGTAAATAGAAAACATTACACTACAGCACAACACATCCTACAAAACACCTTACCATACCATACAAAATCACTGCCCTGGCACCATCCCTATCCACATCTCAAAACACTATACAATAAAACAGTTTGCCAAAGGATATCTGGAAGACTAGGCAATACCATGCAACACCAGCCACACACCTCCCACGCTCCAAATACCACTGCAAAATATTAAACAACACCTGTCACCTTCCAGCCTCACCATACTACTCTCCAAACAGTTAACATATGTGCCACACATCCACTGAGCATACCACAGGTTCCAAATGTCATCCATCCATGTGACATCACAGCACATCTCATCGCACTTCCCCACATAACATTACACCATACCACCATATCACACCATAGTGAACTATATTACACCATAAGCATAACTCACAATACAACACACTCCACCTACAGTGTCATTTCACATAGTACCTTACCATACCGTCCAGCAGCACTATACCACCCAATAGTAAACCCTGACATGTCTTTTTAAATGTAACCGTAACATGTTATCTATGCTGCATGATTTAGTGGAGAACTACACTTCAGTAGCCCCATTACACCACACCATATCATGTTACTCCATACCTTACTACACATCTCTGCATTATACTATCCACTTCTGTATTATAAGTACTACAGCATACCATGATACATCACCTTTCACCATGTCACCATTGTACAGTACACCAACTTCTACGACACTGCACCATACCACAGCACCCAACACTATAGAATGTAACAATACCACATTACACACCATTATTTTGAATCAGACAACACTGCTTAACACTACCAAACATCATGCACACACAGCAATCATCATCATTGCATTGAACTAGCCAGTTCTGCATTACAAGTACTACAGCGCACCATGATACATCACCTTTCACCATGTCACCGTTGTACAGTACACCAGCTTCTACCACACTCCACCATACCACAGCACTCAACACCATAGAATGTAACAATACCAAATTACACACCGTTATTGTGAATCAGACAACACTGCTTAACACTACCAAACATCACACACACACACCAATCATCATCATTCAGCATCGCACTATGAGACACCCTAGCACACCTTACCAATACATCACATTGATAATACATTGATTGTACAACAATACATCATGGAATGTAATAGGATACTAACTTACACAACACTGTATAACCACACATCACACCATTATTACTGTGCTGCACCACGCAACTGCACAACACATTTCACTTACACATTAGAGGAACATGCAGACATGCAACTCTACCCAACAACAATTTACTCTACCCAAAGGCACTGACACCACTCAATAGAAACCACACATCATGTTGTGACATTGCTTCACGTGTACTCATGCCACCTCATTACAGACAACACCACACAGTTCAGTATCATAAACATCTTGCTAGACTGCAAAACATCTCATTACATCACACCTCACACCATACCTTGTAACTATATATGCCACCACATGCTGCCATGTAATTAGCCACCACATTACATCATGCCTCACCACCAACACAGTGCAACTCAAACCACACCAGATGATTCTGCACCCTACTACACCTTACCATATTGTACTTAAGACACTTTAACACCATGTGCAACACCACTCAAAAACACATCACAGGATACTACACTTTAAAAGCCAGTGAGTAATAGTTACTTTAGGGCGCGAGTTATAGTTACTTAAAATAACTGTAACTATAACTGCTGAATTTCTATGATTTTGTGTGAGTAAATTCAGAACCCTAACTATAACGTCCCTGTAACCTTTGTTTTTTAAGTGAATATATATATATATATATGCTCAATGGCATGTGTAGCTGCAGATACACATGCGGTGCATATACTTCTGCCATCTAGTGTTGGGCTTGGAGTGTTACCAGTTGTTTTTCTTTGAAGAAGTGTTTTTGAGTCACGGGATCGAGTGACTCCTCCTCTTCGGTTCCATTGCGCATGGGCATCAACTCCATGTTAGATTGTTTTCTTTCCGCCGTCGGGTTCGGACATGTTTCCCTTCGCTCCGATTGTTCGATTCGGAAAACTTTGAAAACGCTTTTGTTTCGTCGTTATTGTATCGATCGGGTTTACATCGTCTATCGACACATCGGTACTGTCGGAAAAGGCATCTCTACTCGCCCTTCGGGGCGCGCGCCCAACTCGGGCCTGGTCGGGCCAACCACGTGGAAGCCTCATGGATCGGACTCCATTCTGATTCTGTCCTCGGTGCCACATGAAATTCCCTTATACAGACCAACACCTCGTCTGTAATCTTTGCCTTTCCTCAGATCATCAGGAAGAAAATTGCGAGGCCTGCCGATCCTTCCGATCTAAAAAAGCACTTCAAGACAGAAGAGCACGAAGGCTCGAGATGGCATCCAAAAGCTCCAAACATCTCAACGTCGAAGAGGAAGAGATCATGCAGACAGCAGTCTCCGTTCGAGGTTGTGACTCCGACCAGGAATCCAAGGAAGGCAGACCAGTCACGGCAGGACAACCCGTGAGTACAACCTGCACAAACACAACAGTGCTTTCAACATTGGGGAACACCAAACATACATCTGTTCGCCACAAGCGAATTAGCAAAATGCCAAAACTTCGCATCCAGACACCCACATTCCCTATCCAAGGGCAATGCTCTATGAATCAATTGGTCAGGGATATTTGCTTACGCTTTCCCCCCTCTGTGTCAAAAAACACTCAGTATGATACTCATAGCACCAACGTGGGCCTGTCAACCGTGGTACACAACATTATTAGACCTATCTGTAGTACTACACTCCAAACTCCCAAACAGACCAGACCTGTTGACACAAAATAAAGGGCAGATCAGACACCCAAATCCCAACACACCCAATCTAGCAATTTGGCTCCTGAAGTCATAGAATTTGGGTATCTACAACTACCAACTGAATGTATGGAAGTAATTAAACAAGCAAGAAAACCCACTACCAGGCAGTGCTATGCCAACAAATGGAAAAGATTTGTGCATTACTGTCAATCTAAACAAATTACCCCTCTTTCAGCATTAATACAAGACATTTTATGTTATTTGCTTCATTTGCAGAAAGCAAACTTAGCTTTTCATCCATTAAAATACATTGCACTGCAATTTCCGCGTACTTGCAAAATATACAGCGCAGCTCTTTATTTAGAGTTCCTGTTATCAAAGCCTTCATGGAAGGGTTAAAACGCATTATCCCACCTAGAACACCTCCAGTGCCTTTGTTGAATTTAAACATAGTGCTCACACGACTTATGGGCCCACCATTTGAACCTATGCACTCATGTCAGATTCAATACCTAACATGGAAAGTCGCCTTCCTAGTCGCAATTACTTCATTGCGAAGAGTTAGTGAAATTCAAGCTTTCACAATTCAAGAACCGTTCATACAAGTACACAAACATAAAGTCGTACTACGAACTAATCCTAAATTTCTTCCAAAAGTTGTATCACCTTTTCATATCAATCAAACAGTGGAACTACCAGTCTTCTTCCCACAGCCAGATTATGTGGCAGAAAGAGCCCTGCATACATTAGATATTAAAAGAGCCCTAATGTATTACATAGATAGAACAAAATCATTCAAAAAGTCTAAACAGTTATTTGTGGCTTTCCAAAACCACATACTGGTAACCCCATTTCAAAACAAGGTTTAGCAAGGTGGATAGTAAAATGCATCCAAACATGTTACCTTAAAGCTAAAAGGCAGCTCTTAGTTGCACCTAAAGCACATTCCACAAGGAAAAAAGGGACTACAATGGCTTTCTGGGGAAATATACCAATGGCTGAAATTTGTAAAGCAGCTACTTGGTCAACACCACATACATTTACCAAGCATTACTGTGTAGATGTGTTAGCAATGCAGCAAGCCACAGTAGGCCAAGCTGTACTAAGAACATTATTTCAAACAACTTCAACTCCTACAGGCTAACAGCCGCTTTTATGGGAGGAAAAACTGCTTTGTAGTCTATGCTTATCATGTGTATCTGCAGCTACACATGCCATTGAATGGAAAATGTCACTTACCCAGTGTACATCTGTTCGTGGCATGTTCCGGTGCAGATTCACATGCACCCTCCCACCTCCCCTAGAGCCTGTAGCCATTTAAGTTCAACATTTAATTGTACATATGTATATATATATATATATATATTCCATTTGCATGGACATCTCTTTTCTTTATGCTCTATCACTCCTACCTTATCCTCTGCGGGAAAACAATCTAACATGGAGTCGATGCCCATGGGCAATGGAGCCGAAGAGGAGGAGTCACACGATCCCGTGACTCGAAAACACTTCTTCGAAGAAAAACTACTTGTACCACCCCGAGCCCAACACTAGATGGCCGACGGTATGCATAGCATGTGAATCTGCAGCAGAACATGCTACGAACAGATGTACACTGGGTAAGTGACATTTTCCATATATATATATATATATATTCACACACATATAATAACTGCTAACAATAGGTATAATCCCGCTAAGGGGCAATCTTTAGTATTAATGGACTTCTAGACAATAAAACTCAAACAGAGCCAGTGGGCTGTTGAAAATTGTAAAGTACGCACAATACAATAACTCAGACATATAACATAACTTGGCCCTTATCTGTTCTAACGATGTAGGGATTTCCCCCGAGTAGTGGTAAAGCGGCACTATGTGAGAAGTAATTAGATGAGTATTACACTGAATTAATCAACGCAAAATAGAAAATTGTGCTGAAGGAGTATGGCAAAAGTAAAACCAGAAGCACACAAAAATCAGTTGATTTAAAGTAAACATGCTGCGATATGTAATGTATAGTTCAAGTGACCACAGAGCCTTGTTGTGAAATGGGTCAGACTGCCAAAACAGACCGCAGCTGTAAATGTAGACTAACAGACACTACAAATTAGTGAGTATAGGAGTGATTTAAGTTCACTGGAAACCCCAAATTTGATTCCATGTATAGAAGTTCAACAACATAATCTGAAATGTTATCCCATTATTAGTTAGCTAGAGACCTCAGTGTTACAGAGTGCAAAGGAGATGTACTAACACCATTGTCTGTTACACACTCTACGATCTGAAAAATGAGAGGATTTGTGACCACAAAAAGGCTTTTTAACATGCACAAAAGCCCTTTTATGAGTGAGTAAAGTTTCTGACTCATAAACTGGATTTTGTGACCCTCTTTGAGTCGCAAGTAAGAAGGGGCATGAAAGGACTGTCTCCCTGCTATTTTCAATTTAGAAAGGTAAATATCAGAGTTTGGGGACATCTTCACATTTGGGAATTGTGTCTCATGGTCTCAGTGGAAGTAGGGATCCAGAGGACAACAACCTACTCCCCCAATGTATATCCCCCTTCCAGATGTATATTTCTTGAGTCGATCATGATCCTCACGCAGGGATCTACTCACTAGACACCAGCTAGGGTGGAGTGGCAACCAAGGCATGGGGAAGTGCTCCCACACTCTTAATCGTTTGGTCCCTTCGTGCAGGATGTTTAGGGGCTTTACCAACAAACAACACAGCCTGCATGGAGAAAGAAAGTGTTGGGGGTGGCCTGCCCAGGCATCAGGCCATGCTCCCCACAATGGGCCAACAGTCTTTAGTTTACACCCCATTTGCCTCCTTTAGTGGGTATAGGAGGAAGAAAGCCCAGAAAACACTCACAGTTTGTCTGCCCCTCCCCAGCTCTGTAGATTATGAGCTTTACCCCATAAATCTCCCTAGTGGGGGCAGAAAGCCCACTAGACACTAGAGATATTATTTAAAATAAAATAAGTGATGGGGCCTATCTGAGGGTCAGATTGTAGGATTTACCTTCAATATACCTCCAGGGGTGGGAGGGCAGAAAACCCATTAGACACCCGAAAAATATGGGAAAAAATAGGAACTGATAGGGGCGACCCAGCAAGACAATGGGTAATGCCCCCACCACATAAGAGGTTCCACAGTCTTTCTACCCCCACCTGAAGGCAGATGTGGGAGTAGAAAACTTACTACTCCAATTGAAGTTTGACGCTTGCAGGACATTCTGCTTTGGACAACTTAGTGGGATTCACACAAGTCACACTACCCTGGACTCCCCTGGGTGTCTTGGTTTTCAGAAGGTTTAAGTGTCTTTCAATAAGTGATGGCTAAGCCTGGGCCCAAATGCCATAGGTACTCATATCACCAAAATGAGTAATTTTTTACTGCAAAAAATTGAAGTCTTCACATTGCATTTTGGAGGCTTCCCCATGGCGGATGATAGACCAACCACACAAGTGGGTTACTGTTGTTATGGGGAGAAGAGTAAAAATACAGAACACGGAAAAGCTGTGATTATCAACTGAATTTCTTTCCTGTTTTTTCTTTAAAATATGAACCAGTGTGGGAAAAAGAATACATTTTGCAACATGTTCTCAGAATCATATGACCTTATGCGAAACTCCAAATTCAGAACTGTACAAATAGCCACCATTCCTAAACTCAGTACTTTGGGCACATTTAAAATTTGCATATGTTTTCTTCATTTTTGATTCATAAAATGTTCCCAAATTAATTCTGCCTGGTTGGTGCACAATGAAATATCATTACAAGCTGTTGTTCAGTTGTTGGCTCTGGGTATCATGTGTTTTAGGACAGCCAACAACCATCTGTCTCTGTTTCCAGAATGCTCTGATGGATAACAGTATATTACTTTTGTAAACCAGCTTCTGTGACAAAATCATTACAGATAAACATACGTTCTCCCATTTCTGTTTTTGTCTATTTATTTCCATGATTGTTTTATTTCTGCGGTTAGTGGGGAGAACCAGAGTGATCTACACAACTGCCCCTTTGCTAAATTTAGAATTTTGTCTATGTTTGAGAAATGTTTTGCTTTCCAGTTTCACACATGTGTTTCACACCTGTTTCCCCTACAAACTGCAAGTAGGTAGAAATCATAAACAACAGTAAAAACTGACTACCACTTACAAAAATGAAAAAACCCTGGTACAACTGAATTTTTTTACAACTATTCTTCCTCTTGAAAGCAAATAAAATGAACTTTTAGTTGATGTCATTTTTTGACAAAAGCATGCTTTCTTGCAAAGACCTTGTTTTTACCAGTTCTCCAAAACAATCCCAACATTTTGCTATAATTTCGCTATTTTCTTGGTTTCCACCATTCAGAAACCCAGGGTTCATTTTGAATTCCCATCATGTGGGGGAAATAGAACACAAATTTTGCCAGGTTAAGGCTTAAGGTCGAAGTGCTCCAAGCATAAAAAAAACAAAAGACTCACACTCAGGGGAAAGACTAGGCTGCTAAGAGTGAATTGACATGAGCTGCTTTAAGAAAATGTTTCCTGTTTGGCAATACAAATGAAAGGACAGAGGTTTGTGTCCTTTGCAAGGCTCCATCCATGCAATAACAGCCAATCAAAGGGGGACTCAAATTGTGACAAGTATAATTAATATTCCTTAAGTAGGTCATTTTGTGACTCCTAGCCCTAGCAAATGAATAATTTGCAACATGGCCTATTGGGGAAGCGATAAAGAAAAACTGCTGAACTTAATTAAGCTACATTTGGCATAATGTTAGAAATTTACTCAGAAAGCGTGCTTTTCATGATTTTGTGTAAACCTGTTCAGCCGTTTTCAACAAATTTCAATTCAGGAGGTGCTCAGGAGAGCCCGAAAGGGTAAAAAATAGGCATTTCTGGATGGTTGGTCCAGGGGGAATCCTGAGGAACAATAAGGGTTTTCTAATTGTCTGACAGAGATTTGTCTCCCTCAGAATACACTGACATACATCACAGGTTAAAGTGATGTTATAGTTACTTGTTGAAATAAGATACACACATTTAAAAAACAGAAAAATGCTGACATTTACCATTATATTTTACTTAACTAACTATAACTTGCACCCACCACCAGGCAGTGCTTCTAACGTCACACATTACACCTCTCATAACATGTTTAATGGCAGTTCATGGCGAGGATGCAAATTATAGTTTGCTTAATAAACTATGAGTAGTGAATTTCAGTTTTGTTTTTAAACAGCTATTTTAATTTTATTTTAACACCCAATGACAGCATCACTTTATAAGCTGGTGTTTACAGTGTGTGTGTGTATATATATATATATTTGTATATATATATATTTATATATATGTAGATATATATATATATCTACATATATATCTACATATATATATATATATATATATATATATATATATATATATATATATATATATATATATATATATATTCAGTAAAAAAAACCAAAGGTTACAGGAACGTTATAGTTAGACTCACATTTTAAAAATACCAAACCATAGAAATGCACCTGTTATAGTTAGAGCTACCTCAAGTAACTATAACTCGTGCCTTAAGGTAACTATAACCCATGCCCTCACCATGCAGTGCTAATTACCCCACAAATTAAGGCAATCAGGAGATTTGTGATACCATCATTGATAATATCAATGTAATATTTGCAGTAATACTTTTGACAAAACAAACTGTGCATGGCGAGGGCACGAGTTATAGTTACCTTAGAGCACAAGTTATAGTTACTTGAGATAACTCTAACTATAACAGGTGAATAGATCTTTTTTTGCTGAAAAAAACAAAGGTTACAAGGACATTATAGTTAGGCTCAAGTTTCTCTTGTACAAAACCATTGAAATTCAGCATTCTGGCAATGCACTGCTTATGACCGCACATATTACATCACTCATGACAGAGTCAGTGACATCACTTATGACATTATCCCAAGAGGCACTGACACACCCACTCACACCCCTACACACAACCTCTCATACAACCACTCACGTACCCCATTCACAGACCCATACAAGTACTCATTAAGGCACTTACTCATCCATAGAGCCACTCGCACACCCACTCACTTAATCATACACCTACTCAGACAACCACTCACTCACCCATACAGTTATTGATACAACCAGTCAATTACCCACAGAGCAGCCACTGAGCAAAACACTTACTGATACAGCTACATACAAACCCGCTTACTCATCTATACAGCCACTCATAAACACACTCACTCATGCATACAGCCTCTCAACGCAGCCACTCACCCACCCATAAAAGCACCTCACACACTTACTCACACACCTACACAACAACTTACATACCCGCTCACACATCCATACAAGCACAAACATATCCACTCACTCAATCATACATCCATTGACACAGACACTTACTCTACAATACAGCCACTCACACACCAACTCACTTAACCAAACTGACACTCACTCACCCATACAGCTACTACAGATCCAGTCATTCACTCATATAGCCATTCTGACACCATAGTCAATCACATACGCACTCACCCACCCATACAACCACTCACTCAGCCACTCATTCACCCACATAGCTATGGACACAACCAGTCACTCACTAATATAGTCACTAACACAGCCACTCACTCACCCACACAACTACTCACCTACCTACATACACACCCGTACAGGCATTCAAGCACAGACTCACACATGGATGCCCACAGTCACACAGCCAGCCGCATAAAATATACTAGAAGTAGTGCCACTCATTGATAGTACAGAAAGTATACTATTTTAATTTTTGTGTTACCTTGGTATATATACTTAACACTCATAAACGTTTAGAAAATACTCACACTCACTGATTATGCCATCAATGATGTCATCAGCGATGCCATTTGAGATGTCATCAGTGATGTCACTGACCCTGTCATGACTGATGTAATATTTGAGGTCATAAGCAGTGCGTTGAGGGGGCGTAAGTTGCTCAGGTAACTATAAGTGTTGAATTTCAGTAGTTTTGTACAAGTAAAATTTTAGCCTAACTATAATGTCCCTGTAACCTAAGTTGCCACTATGTAGTTATAGTTAGGACCATGTTTCCATAGAAAAAGCATTTTTTGACTTGCCTCTATCTTTGGCACTGCTTGACGAATCACAAAACAAAAAAAATAAAAAAGTGTGATTCTTGTGCCCCACGGCAAGTTTTGGGGTGATCCGACACGCGTGGGCCGTGGAAAAGGGGGGTCAAAAAAGCTGTGTTTCCCATGTTAATTCCCATAGGAGATATTTAAGGAAAACAAATTTGTATATCTCTGGCTGTGACCACTTTGCAAAGATTAAGAGCTTGTGCTGGGCAAATGCAGAGTTCTGACTGGCTGCCAACACTTCAAACCGGGAAGTGTTGGCAGCCATCTTGGGACTTGGCCTCAGCCGAGTCCCACTAAACCGTGTGACAAAAGGAGGAAAAGGGGCCAGGATTGGGACACCCTGTCCCCACAGCCCTGGGATGCAATAAAATAACAGAAACCAAGTGGGGACTCCTGCGTTTGTTTCTGTGAGGCTCCCGGGTGGGCCAGGTTCTGGAGGGCATTTACATTTTAATGCAGAGGCCCAAAGGACCCACCACACAGCCCCAGGGACCACCACCTACCCAGGGCTTCAAACAGTTGTAACTGGGGCCTCCCCCCTGCAGCCCTAGGGACCACCACCTCCACAATGCTTTAAATGAATATAACATGGGGGCAACTCGGCCCACCCGCAGCCCCGGGGACAGCCACCCCCCCCGGGCCATTACTGAATTTGTGTGCGGGGGCTGCACGGCCCCCCGGCAGCCTGGGGGACCACCACCTCCCTGGGGCATTGCTCAAATTGTATGCAGGGGGCCATGTGGCCTCTCCGCAGCCCTGGGACAGCCACTTCCCCAGGGCATCTTACATTTTACGTGGGAAGGGTATCTCTTCAGGCAGGGAAACAGAGGTTTCTCCACTTCCAGTAAGTGAGAGCTGTTTGATAGCTCTCACTGGCCGGATCTAGAGTGTTTGCTCTGACTGGGCGGAAGCTGTCAAAGCTCCCGCCAAGTCAGAGAAAACAGCTATGTCTGTGGGTGGGCACTCCAGGAAATAGCAGAAGCCGGCCCGGGGGGGGGGGGTGGAACTCAAGGCCATCACTGGCTTTTCAAGGGGGAGGTGGTGGTCCCTGCAGCCAGTAGTCCATGATGGATCTCCTATCTCATTTAAATTAGCCCCAGGGAGGTGGTGGTCCCCAGGGCTGGGAGGGTGGGCAGGCAGCCCCCCACATTTGAATAGACATTAGCCTTAGGGAAGTGGCAGTCCCTGGGGCTTCAGGGCCCAGGGCTGGGCAGGGGGTACCGAGTCCATCTCAGCCCTGGAGACCCCACCCCCGGGGGCCCTGCCTCAACATTTGGGGGGAGGAGGGCTGTGCGGCCCCCCTCCCCAGGCAATCTCGGCCCTGCTGAACCTGCAGCTCCCTGTCTATGAGACCAATAGTTTCCTCTGTTTCCCTGCCTGCAGAGATGCAGGCAGGGAAACAGAGGAAATCTCTGCTTCCAGAAAGTGAGAGCTGTTTGATAGCTCTCACTTGCTGGAACTGGAGCTCTGACTTGGCTGGAGCTGTCAAAGCTCCTGCCATGTCAGAGCAAACAGCTATGTCCGGGGTTGGGCACCCCAGGATATAGCAGGAACCAGCCCTGGGGGGAGGTGGAACCCAGGGCCGTCATTGGCTTTTTGAGGGGGCCACGTGGCCCCCTTCCAACTTATACAGCCCTGGGGAAGTGGCGGTCCCTGGGGCTGGTGTTCCGTGATGTATCTCCTATCTCATTTAAATTAGCCCCGGGGAACTGGCGGTCAACAGGGCTGTGGGGGAATCGGGCAGCCCCCCGCATTTCATTAGGAGTTCTGGCCTGGGGATATGGTGGTCCCCAGGGCTGCGCGAGGGCTGGGCAGCCCCCCCACCACTTTTTATTACAAAATCTGCCCTGGTCTCCAGGACTTCGGGTGGGTAGAGCTGTCAAAGCTTCCACCAAGTCAGAGCAAATAGCTATGTCCCAGGTTTTGGCACTCCAGGATATAGCAGGAGCCGGCCCTGGGGGTTGGCGGAACTCAGGGCCATCATTGGCTCCTCAAGGGGGGCTGCGCTGCCCCTCTCCAACTTATACAGCCCTGGGGAGGAGGTGGTTCCCGGGGGGAATCACTCCGAAACTTTCCAGACAGACATTGAAGTCAGCATCCCATTTTTTTGGGGGGGGGGGAACATTTCATGAAGATTCATCAAATGACGCCAAAGTTATTAGCAAACAAAAGGCACTTTTTCTGTAGCAACTATGTCCTAGCTATAACTACCTAGTGGTGACTACCATTAGGTAATATATATATATCTTACGTAGTGGCGGTTGCCACTAGGTAGTTATAGTTAGCACCTAGTTGCCTAAGAAAAAGTAGAAAAAGTGTTTTTTGTTTTGCTAATAACTTTGGAGCTGTTTGATGGATCTTCACGAAATTTCCAAAATGTATATACTAAGTTCAGCTTCTGTTGTGAAAGTTTTGGTTATCTCTCAAGCGGGCTGAGAAAAAGGTGGTGGTCCCAAAATGTGTTTTTACCATTCATTTTTCCATAGGACCTTTAGACACACCTACAGCCCAAACTACTGAACAGAATTACACCAAATTTGACACAAAGCTAGATTCTGTTCTGCAGATTACGCTTTTTGTGATTTGGTGCAAATATGTTCAATAGTTTCAGAGAAATTTAAGGTAACAAAATATAGATTTATAGGGACACGGATCCTCCGCTGATCCAACTGTCCCTGGGCTGATATATGATTGGCTCAGAAACTTTCAGCACGGAAGTATTGGCAGCCATCTTGGGACTCTTCTTCCGCCAAGTCCCTGAAAAAAATAATAATAATAAATAAAGAAATGGGGCCAGGGTAGAGTCACCCTGACCCCTTAGGCCTGGTGTTGGGATCCCTGAGGGCCCCCGCCAGGGCTAAAAAGCAATTTCTTTAACAACATCGGAAAAATCCGCAGATGGATCAGCAGATGGGCTGGTCCCAGGGGCATCATAGAGGTGGGGGACACATGCCCCCCCCTCCTTGGGCTTTAATAAGCTCTGGGGACCGCCACCTCCCCGGGGCAAATTTCCAAATATGAGCTGGGGGCCATGGCCCCCCGGCACCCCAGGGACCACCATCCCCAGGGCAAAAATGTTTTTAAGTGAGTGGAGGAGGCACAATGGCCTACCCACACTGCCCCGGGGACCGCCACCTCCTCGGGGCTATCTGTTTAATAAATGTGGGGGGGGGCAGGGACCACCCCCCCCATTCTACACTTAATTTGAAGCAGGGGGACCACGCAGTCCCCGCGCCCTGGGAACCACCAACCCCTGAGGCAAAAAGCAATGTATTTGCATGCCGGACAGACACCCCTCCCCAGCCGCCCCCGGGACCACCACACCCTGGGGCAAATGATTAAAAAAGAAAGGGGGTCCCTATGGGACCCCCATAGCCTCGGGGACCAAAACACCAGGGGCAAATCTTTAAAAAAAGAAAGGGAGGCCCTAAGGGACCCCTGCACCCCAGGAACCACCACCTTCCCAGGACAAGACCACGTTGGGAGGGGGTGTGTGGCCCCTCTTCTGGAGCCACAGATGGCCCTGGTGACCTCTACCCCCCAGGGCCGACTCCTGCTATGTCCTGGGGTGCCCACCTCTGGGACATAGTTATTTGCTGTGGCTTGGCTGCAGCTCTGAAGCTACAGCCAAGCCACAGCAAACATTCTGCTGTTTGACAGCTGAACATTTAAAGCAGGTCCCACTCTCAAACAGCAGAGCTTTCATCTCTGTTGCCTGCAGGCGTGCAGGGGACAGAGATGAAATACTTCAGCAAGCACAGAGCTGATCTCAAAGCAGCTCCGTGCTTTCTGAAGCAATGGCATTCAAGGCTTCCCCTGCAGTGTCAGGTAGCCCGTAAAAGGCTTTTCATTTGAAATAAAAATGTTTAAAAAAAATAATGATAAATAAATAAGGAGAGACCACGGGGAGCCCTTGAGGGCTCACTCGCAGTCCCTGAAAGCCTAAAAAGGTCTAAAATAATTTTTACAAAACAAAACCCCCGTAGTTCATTGTAAAGGTCATAGTGTATCACACTAAGCTTTGGGGGATCCAGTCCAGCTGGACTCATTACCATTTTTTTAAATAAAAAAAATATATATTTAAAAAAAATATATAATTGTTTTATTTTAATTTCGATAGAAATACCCCATTCTAAGTATTTCAGACATCAAAGTCTAAACAACTCTATCTCTCTCCCTCTCACTTTCTCTCTCTCTCTTGGTCTCTCTTTCAATCAGTTCTCCCACTCTCACAGCCACTTAGACACTTACGCACCCACTCACAGACCCACTCAGACACTCACCCGTCACTCAAAGACCCACTCAGACACTCATGCACCCACTCACAGACCCACTCAGACCCTCATGTGCTCATTCAGAGCCCCTGTCAGACCATCATATACCCACTCAGATCCACTCAGTTACGCACCCACTCACACACTCACTCAGACGTCCACACTGACGCACCCACTAAAACACTGATGTATGCACTGTCACATCCAGACAATCTGACAACCACTCTCACCCCCAGATACGCCCTCTCACACCTATTCTCACACCCAGAGAGGCAGCGACAGCTCCCACCACACAGGGCCAAAGGGTAATGCACAGCATGCGGTTGGATGGTTAAGGAGATTGGTCGCAGGGTCTGGCTGAAGTTCAGGTCTTGCGGGCAACCTCTGCGCACATGGGTAAAGGCCGTGCATGCTGTAAGTTTGGGTGGTTATAGGGGGTTTGTCACAGGCCGTGTCCGCAGGTTGGATTAACGTATAGTAATGAAAATTACTATACGTTAAAAAACCATAGAAATTCACTGAAAAATCCAAAGGTTATTGGAACGTTATTGTTGGGAAGTAGAATAAAAAAAAAAACATAGAAATTCACTGAAAAAAACAAAGGTTACGGGGCCATTATAGTTAGGCTCACATTTCAAAAATACAAAACATTAGAAATTCGCCAGTTAGAGTTACCTCAACTAACTATAACTCGTGCCCTAAGGTAACTATAACTTGAGTCCCCGCCATGCAGTTTTTTCGTCAAAACTTTTACTGCAAATATTACATCGATATTATCAATGATGTAATCAAATATATCATAAGTGCCATAATTTTGGGGTAATTACCCTTACAAAGCCCTGTTATCTGCATAATACTTCTTTAGGCCAGAACCTGGTGCCCCCCGGGATCACTTGAGGCTCCCCCCAGGGGGGCCTGCCTCCAGTTTGATGACCCCTGATATATATATATAATACATATGTATTTCAAAAACAAAAAATACCCTTTCAGGCTTAGTATAAATTATGCAAAAAAGAAGAAAGAGCTCTGGGTAGTTTCCAAGCTGCACTCTAAATTTTCTCACCTCCAATATCTATATATATAACTATAAACATATATATGTATATATGTATATATATATATATATATATATATATATATATATATATATATATATATATATATATATGTAGTTATAGTTAGGTATTTAGGAAACTTTGGCAGCGTTTGATGAATACCCACAAAACTTTCCAAACGGATGGTACTTCCTGACTAGTTTGTGTTTGGCAAGTTTTTGGCTAATCAGTCAAGCGGGAGCAGAGGAAAAAAGGGAGTCTAAAAATGCTAAATCCCCATGTATGTTCCATAGACCACTTTAAAACAGGCTACAGCTAAATCTGCTGAACAGAATTACACCACATTCGTCAGGAAACTAGATCTTGGTCTGCAGATTGTGCTTCCTGTGATTTGGTGTAAATCAGTTCAGTAGTTTTTGAAAAATGAAAGGTAAAAAATATTTATATTTTTGGTATTTGGGTTCACATGAATCCCAGAGACTCTGTGGGAGTGCCAATTTAATAATAGAACATTCTGATTGGCTGAGGGAGCTTCAGTTCCCTTGGGCCGTCTTGCTCCCTCAGAAGTCAAACTTCAATGAGAACGAGTGGGTCTGACCGTCTGCCAGGAGTATGACTGCATTGATTAGCCCCTTTGACAAACCCCAGGGGTAGAAGATTTACACTGTAGCAATTTTTGCTAGAATTTCTTTGAAAGGCATTAGTTGTCTTCCAGGCCCGCCATGGTATTTGCAGATATGCAGAGTGAAATATGATATTTATTATCATTATTGAGTTTGGGACAGGGCCATGAGAGGCGAAGCCTTGAGTGAGTCATGATGCCTCTCCTCTCTCCCAAAAATGGTAATAAATATAAAATTGCACTTAGCACATCTCAATATACGGTTTATTTCAGGTTATTTGTTCATGTGTACTAGTTTTAACAAAAGTTGTGTAGCAAAAAAACTGCATGCACGGGGTTAAATTTGTGCAACTGCCATTATGGTGCAGTTGTGCTAAATAACATTTTTGAGCAACCTTTTGTTTCACTGCCATGGAATAAATATCTGCCTACCTATGTATGTGTACATAGCTTGAGCCTGAAATGGACTCAGGGAGCCCACTCCTTAACTAGTGCCTGAAGAGGCCCCAGGGAGCCCACCTCTGAGGTTGATTCCTTTAAGGGATGGAGGCAGAGCAGCATCCCTCCATGAGCTATTACTGTCCCCTGAGACCCTATCCCCTGAAACCAGCTCCCAGGCTTTGTCCCAGGAAGCCCATCCACAGGACATAACGGTTTCCTTGGCCACAGCAGCGTAAGCAGTGAAACCTGTGTCTGATGTTGCTTGATGGGAGCATTTTAAAATCTCCTGCCAGGCAGGTGCAAACACCAAGTCCTCTTTCAGGTGACGGGTGCTTATAAAATGCTCCTGCCCGCCGGGAGCAGACTTTAAATCTGTTTCTCTGCCAGCATGAAATCTAAATTATACTCCCGCCTGGAGGGAGCAGCATTATTAGCTGCTCCTTCCGGACATGAGCAATGATGGATGCCGGAAGCCGGCTTGGGCTGCTTGTGCCTTGGGGCTCTTCCAGCACCCTTCAGCTACAAGATGGTTGGTGCCCTGGGTGGGCACCAGGGCACCCACCTTTAATGCTGCCGAAACCTAGTGGAAGCAGTCCCTAGGGCCGAAATTTGCCCAGAGAGGGGGGGCACACGCGCCCTCTCCCCTTTATTTGAAAAAGTGGTCCTGGTGGATGGGGTGCCCAGGGTCTAACAGGGGTTACAGAGGGGGTCCACATGGTCCCCTCCCCTTTATATAAATAAGCTGCTCAGGGGGATGGGGTCCTCTGGGCTGATAATGGCTTGGGGAGGGAAACTGCACACCCCCCCCTTCAATTTAAAGAAACAAAACAGCCCTGGGTGTTGGGGTCCCCAGGGACAGGTTGTGCGCAGCATGGGGTTGACTATATAAGGGCATGTTGGCTGCAAGGCCTGGCCACAGGACCTGCCGCCAACCTCCAGCTGCGCATGGCCAAAGGCTGGGGGTGGCATAGGGTTGTATTTACTTATGGTAATTTGGTATTACTTTACTTTAAAAAACTTTAGATATTCACTTAAAAAAGCAGAAGTTAAAGTAATGTTATAGTCAGATATGATAAAAGGATCTTTTTTTTAACATCATCATTTTTATGACATCACTGATGACATCATCCAGTGTGCTAGTTTGTTTTATGGTTTACTTAGCGGCGGGTAGATATCATATTATTTGTCTACCTAATGTTGCACAGCCTGTGTCTAGCTAATGAGTGTAAGTGTTTACAAAACACATTTGATCCTAATGCACCATAGGTGTATAGAGGTATTGAACACATTATACATTTTGTATTCAGAGTAGTTTTGTGTGCAGGTGACAGTTGATTTGTGTTCCTTATGTTCCACACAAGTTTTTTTGTTCTGTAGAAAAGTTTTCCAACAGGAGTAGGATTCTGCATAGTTCATACTAACCTTTATAAGCGGCCTCGAGTTATTAGAAAGGATTGTGTCAGCATGGCAAGTTCTACATATCTTAGTAGACTCTGTGCACCAGCTACTTACCTATATTCAAGTACTTGTTTTGCTTGAGAAAATGGGCTATCTGTAGAGTTTTTACCACAGTATAAAGAATGGAGGTAGTAGGATGTTTAGCAACTTCAGATCTTTGTTATTTTGAGCAAATAGTGAATTTTTGACAACTGTTGCATAGATTGTACACTCTTCATAGTAGATCCATTTTACTGCTCTGTGGTGTGTTTCCTAGCACAGTTTCACTGTTTGAAAACAGTGTGGCATAAAGTAAACTCTCTCCACAGAGTAATCAATGTTTACAGTACCCAGTTCTCTGCTGACATCAACTTCATTTCTCAGTGTAGATTCAGTGAATATTAAGTGTTTGATTCAGATAAAAGCTGTTGGTAACAGGTCAGTTGTTTTGTAAGTGACATTCACTATTTTTAGGAATTGGCTTTCTCGGAACAGTTGCATACAGAATGAACACTGTACTTATGTTTCCTATATATACCTGGGGTTGATTGTTAATGTGAACTACACTAGCTGTAAAATGTATGGTTTAGTGTCAGTGTTGCACGTAATGCAATTTTTCTACATCTAAGGGAGTTTTATCTGTGATGGCAGTAATGATGACTGATTTTCTCCTGAGCTATTTTGTACTTATAGTCAGGTCTCTAATACCATAGAAATGTATAGACCAATATGTGGGAAAGCGAAGCTTGGATGATGCCATCAGTGATATAAGTACTGATGATGTAAATAATGTCATTTTAGATGTCATCAGTGATGTCATAGAACGTCATGAGTAATGTCATATGTGAGGTCATAAGCAGTTGATGGTGGGGCACAAGTTATAGTTAGCGCTGCTATATTCACCTGCTTATAGGTAAGTTACTTTAACCTTTGTTTTCTTTCAGTGACTATATATATATATATGTGTATATATATATATATATATATATATATATACATATATATACAGGGAGTGCAGAATTATTAGGCAAATTAGTATTTTGACCACATCATCCTCTTCATGCATGTTGTCTTACTCCAAGCTGTATAGGCTCGAAAGCCTACTACCAATTAAGCATATTAGGTGATGTGCATCTCTGTAATGAGAAGGGGTGTGGTCTAATGACATCAACACCCTATATCAGGTGTGCATAATTATTAGGCAACTTCCTTTCCTTTGGCAAAATGGGTCAAAAGAAGGACTTGACAGGCTCAGAAAAGTCAAAAATAGAGAGATATCTTGCAGAGGGATGCAGCACTCTTAAAATTGCAAAGCTTCTGAAGCGTGATCATCGAACAATCAAGCGTTTCATTCAAAATAGTCAACAGGGTCGCAAGAAGCGTGTGGAAAAACCAAGGTGCAAAATAACTGCCCATGAACTGAGATAAGTCAAGCGTGCAGCTGCCACGATGCCACTTGCCACCAGTTTGGCCATATTTCAGAGCTGCAACATCACTGGAGTGCCCAAAAGCACAAGGTGTGCAATACTCAGAGACATGGCCAAGGTAAGAAAGGCTGAAAGACGACCACCACTGAACAAGACACACAAGCTGAAACGTCAAGACTGGGCCAAGAAATATCTCAAGACTGATTTTTCTAAGGTTTTATGGACTGATGAAATGAGAGTGTCTTGATGGGCCAGATGGATGGGCCCGTGGCTGGATTGGTAAAGGGCAGAGAGCTCCAGTCCGACTCAGACGCCAGCAAGGTGGAGGTGGAGTACTGGTTTGGGCTGGTATCATCAAAGATGAGCTTGTGGGGCCTTTTCGGGTTGAGGATGGAGTCAAGCTCAACTCCCAGTCCTACTGCCAGTTCCTGGAAGACACCTTCTTCAAGCAGTGGTACAGGAAGAAGTCTGCATCCTTCAAGAAAAACATGATTTTCATGCAGGACAATGCTCCATCACACGCGTCCAAGTACTCCACAGCGTGGCTGGCAAGAAAGGGTATAAAAGAAGGAAATCTAATGACATGGCCTCCTTGTTCACCTGATCTGAACCCCATTGAGAACCTGTGGTCCATCATCAAATGTGAGATTTACAAGGAGGGAAAACAGTACACCTCTCTGAACAGTGTCTGGGAGGCTGTGGTTGCTGCTGCACGCAATGTTGATGGTGAACAGATCAAAACACTGACAGAATCCATGGATGGCAGGCTTTTGAGTGTCCTTGCAAAGAAAGGTGGCTATATTGGTCACTGATTTGTTTTTGTTTTGTTTTTGAATGTCAGAAATGTATATTTGTGAATGTTGAGATGTTATATTGGTTTCACTGGTAATAATAAATAATTGAAATGGGTATATATTTGTTTTTTGTTAAGTTGCCTAATAATTATGCACAGTAATAGTCACCTGCACACACAGATATCCCCCTAACATAGCTAAAACTAAAAACAAACTAAAAACTACTTCCAAAAATATTCAGCTTTGATATTTATGAGTTTTTTGGGTTCATTGAGAACATGGTTGTTGTTCAATAATAAAATTAATCCTCAAAAATACAACTTGCCTAATAATTCTGCACTCCCTGTATATATATGCATATATATATATATATATATATATATATATATATATATATATATATATAGAGTCACTTAAAAAAACCAAGGGCCAGATTTATGAAAAGTGGCCATACATCAGATGGAACTCCATTTTTCTTGTGGCCTCTTGCGCCCCCTACTGCCACAATGTGTGTGCCCTGTTTAAAATATGATGGACCATGGCACAGGGTACGGGGCAATAGTGTCAGAGTTTCTGATGCTTTTGATGTACTGTTCAGGTTTAGCGCCAAAATGTTGCCGCTAACCCCGAACAGCACATAGAGGCCCATTGTAAAAAATGGTGTGTCCCCTTTTAACGCCTGCTCTGAGCAGGCATTACAAGTGATAAAGAAAATGATGCAAATACATCTCTTCAGATTTCTTTGCTCCATTTTTTCACACACCACCCTCCCCGCAATGGGAGAACACCCCCTTTGCATACATTATGCCTAGCGCAGGCATCAAGTAGAGCACATAGGGTTACAAAGTGGCGCAATCCATGCATTGCGCCACTTTGTAAATATGACGCCGGGAAAAGGCCACCTTAGCATTGCCTTAGAGTAAAAAAATTATGCTAAGGTGGCACTAAAATGGCGCTAGGCCCTCTTAAAACAGGGCCCAAAGGTTACAAAGTTACAGAGATGTTATAGTTAGGAAATAACATTTTAAAAAACCTTATAAATTCACTGAAAAAAACAAAGGTTACAGGGACGTTATTGTAAGGAAATAGAATTTGAAAAAACCTTAGAAATTCACGGAAATTCACTGAATAAATCAAAGGTTACAGGGACATTATAGTTAGGCTCACATTTTACTCGTACAAAACTAGAGAAATCAGCAGTTATAGTTACCTGAGCTACCTATAACTTATGCACCTGCAATGTACTGCTTATGACCTAACATATTACATTACTTATGACAGTCAATGACATCACTGATTACATCACTCATGACATCACTGATGACATCACCCAGTGAGTGTGAGTGTGTTCTAAACGTTTATGAGTGTTAAGCATATGTACCAAGGTAATACATTAAATTAAATTAAATAGTATACTTTCTGTACTACTAATGAGTGATACTATTTCTAACATATATTATGCGACTGGCTGTGTGACTGTGTGTATCCATGTGTGAGTGGGTGTGTGAGGTCCTGCATGGAGGTGTGAGTCTGTGTGTGAGTGCCTATATGGGTGTATAAGTAGATATGTGAGTAGCTGTGTGGGTGAGTGGCTGTGTGAGTGACTATATTGATCAGTGAGTATGAGTGACTGTATGGGTGAGTGAGTGGGTGTCTTAATTCCTGTATGAGTGAATGACTGGCTGTGTAAGTGGCTGTATGGTTGAGTGAGTGGCTGTTTCACTGGCTATTTGTTTATGTGAGTTGCTGTGTGAGTGGCTGCATTGTAGATGAAGTGTCTGTGAATGGATGTAAGAGTGAGTGAGCGGATGTGAGCAGTTATATGGATGTGTGAATGGGTATGTAAGTGGTTGTGTAGGTGTCTGAATGAGTGTGTGAGTGCTTGTATGGGTGAGTTAGTGGCTGTGTTGAGAGGCTGTATGGGTGAGTGAGTATGTGTGTGAGTGGCGGTATAGGTGAGTAAGTGGGTGTGTAAGTAGCTGTATGGGTAAGTGTGTGGCTCTGTGAGTGGCCGTATGGGTAAGTGACTGGTTATATGAGTAGCTGTATGGGTGGGTGAGTGGTTGTGTGAGTGCTTGTATAATTAAGTGAGTGGGTGTGTGAGTGGCTGTACGGATAAGTGAGTGGTTGTGCAATTACCTGTATGGGTCTGTGTAGGAAAGTACCATCTTGCCTGGCATGTTACCCCATTTTCACTGTATGTATGTTTGTTTTTGCCCTTGTGTCACTGGGATCCTGCTAGGCAGGACCCCAGTGCTCATAGTGTATGCCCTGTATGTGTTCCCTGTGTGGTGCCTAACTGTATCACTGAGGCTCTGCTAACAAGAACCTCAGTGTTTATGCTCTCTCTGCTTTCTGAAATTATCACTGCAGGCTAGTGACTAATTTTACCAATTCTCATTGGCACACTGGTACACCCATATAATTCCCTTGTATATTGTACTTAGGTACCCAGGGTATTGGGGTTCCAGGAGATCCCTATGGGTTGCAGCATTTCTTTTGCCACCCATAGGGAGCTCTGACAATTCTTACACAGGACTGCCACTGCAGCCTGAGTGAAATAACGTCCACGTTATTTCACAGCCATTTTTCCCTGCACGTAAGTAACTTATAAGTCACCTATATGTCTAGCCCTCACTTGGTGAAGGTTGGGTGCCAAGTTACTTAGGGCCAGATGTAGGAAAATTGCAAATTGCGACTTGCAATTTGCGAGTCCTTCCGACTCGCAAATTGCAAGTCGCAATTTGCAATGCAGAACGGTGTCTCAGACACAGTCTGCGAGTCGGTATGGGGTCGCAGAGACCCATCTCATTAATATTAATGAGGTGGGTCGCAAATTGCGGCCCCATACCGACTATAGGCACTCGCAAACATGGAGGCCTGCTGTAGTCAGCAGACCTCCATGTTCGTGACTGCTTTTAAATAAAGCAGTTTTTTTTTTTTAAGTGTAGCCCCTTCCAATTTGCGAGTGGGTTACCATCCTCTTCAAGTGGATGGTAACTGCGACACCATTTGCGACCGCATATGCGGTCGCAAATGGTATTGCATACCACTACGAATCGCAAATAGGAAGGGAACACACCTTCCTATTTGCGATTCTGAAATGCATTTTGCGAGTCGGTCCCGACTCGCAAAATGCATTTCTGCATTGGAAACACGCATTTGCGAGTCGCAAACGGCATATTTTGCCGTTTGCGACTCGCAAAGTGTTTCCTGCATCTGGCCCTTAGTGTGTGGGCACCCTGGCACTAGCCAAGGTGCCCCCACATCATTCAGGGCAAATTCCCTGAACTTTGTGAGTTCGGGGACACCATTACATGCGTGCACTGCACATAGGTCACTACGTATGTGTAGCGTCACCATGGTAACTCCGAACATGGCCATGTAACATGTCTAAGATCATGGAATTATCACCCCAATACCATTCTGGTATTGGGAGGACAATTCCATGATCCCCCGGGTTTCTAGCACAGAACCCGGGTACTGCCAAACTGCCTTTCCGGGGTTTCAATCTGCTGCTGCTGCCAACCTCTCCGACAGGATTCTTCCCTCCTGGGGTCTGGGCAGCCCTGGCCCAGGAAGGCAGAACAAAGGATTTCCTCTGAGAGAGGGTGTTACACCCTCTCCCTTTGGAAATAGGTGTGAAGGGCTGGGGAGGAGTAGCCTCCCCAGCCTCTGGAAATGCTTTGATGGGCACAGATGGTGCCCATCTCTGCATAAGTATGTGTGTGAGTGGCTGTATAGGTGAATAAGTGGGTGTGTAAGTAGCTGTATGGGTAAGTGTGTGGCTCTGTGAGTGGCCGTATGGGTAAGTGACTGGTTATATGAGTAGCTGTATGGGTTGGTGAGTGGTTGTGTGAGTGCTTGTATAAGTAAGTGAGTGGGTGTGTGAGTGGCTGTACGGATAAGTGAGTGGTTGTGCAATTACCTGTATGGGTCTGTGAATGGGTATATGAGTGTTTGCGTAGGTGCATGAGTGGTGTATGTGAAGTTGTATAGGGGTGTGAGTAGGTGGTGAGTGCTTCTGTGGATGATGTCATGAGTAATGTCATCAGTGGTGTCACTGACCATGTCATGAGTGATGTAATATGTGAGGCCATAAGCAGTGCATTGTGAGGCGTAAGGTATAGTTAGCTCAGGTAACTATAACTGCTCAATTTCACTGGTTTTCTATGAAGAACATGTGAGCCTAATTTTAATGTCCCTGTAACCTTTGTTTTTCAGTGAATTTCTACGCTTTTTTAATGCTGTTTCCTAACTATAACGTCCTTGAAATCTTTGTTTTCGTGTGAATTTCTAAGTTTTTTAAATTTTTTATTTCCTAACTGTAACCATTAACCTTTGACAGTGAGTGGGTGCATAAGTGTCTCAGTAGGTCGGTGAGTGGGTGTAAGAGTGTCTGAGTGGGTGTGTGAGTGTCTCAGTAGGTCTGTGAGTGGGTGTGTGAGCCTGAGTGAGTCTGTGAGCGAGTACATAAGTGTCTAAGGGGGTCTGTGAGTGGGTACATTAGTCTCTGAATGCATCTGAGTGAGTACATGAGTTTCTGAGTGGGTCTGTGAGTGAGTGCATGAGTCTCTGAGAGGGTCTGTGAGTGGGTGCATAAGTCTCTGAGTGTGTTTGTGAGTGAATGCATGAGGGTCTGTGAGTGAGTGCATGAGTCTTTGAGTGGGTCTGTGAGTGGGTGCGTGAGTGTCTGAGTGGGACTGTGAGTGGGTGCATGAGAGTCTAAGTGAGTCTGTGAGTGAGTGTGTGGGTCTCTAAATGAGTGAGTCTGTAGGTGGGTTTGTAAGAGAGTGCATGAGTTGGAGTGGGTCTGCGAGAGGGTGCATGAGTCTCTGAGTGGATCTGTGAGTGGGTGCATGAGTCTTTGAGTGGGTCTGGGAGTGGGTGCCTGAGTGTCTAAGTGGGTCCGTGAGCAGGTGCATAAGTGAGTAGGTATGTGAGTGGGTACTTGAGTCTCTGAGTGCATCTGTGAGTGAGTGAATTTCTGAATGTGTCTGTGAGTGAGGTCCTGAGTCTCTGCGTGGCTCTGTAAGTGGGTGTGTGAGCCTGAGTTGGTCTGTGAGTGGGTGCATGAGTGTCTGAGAGAGTCAGTGAGTGGGTGCATAAATGTCTGAGTGCATTGTGAGTGGGTGCATGAGTGTCTGAGTGAGTGTCTGAGCGCGTCTGTGAGTGGGTGTATGAGTGTCTGTGTGGATGTGTCAGTAGCTGTGTGACTGACTCGACGGCAAAGAAACCTCACCTAGCCTTTTATCCAACAAGAGTCCACAGTTTTGCACAAAATACCTACCCAAGTGGAGTTCTTTCTTCCTCCTTGGGTAAATGTTCAGTAAATATTCTACACTACAGCTGCATAGTGGAGAACAAGGAAATGTCACCAGTGACCTTGTGTGCATTTTGGCAATATGATTGTTCCTGGTGCGTCTTGATCCAGAAATATGTGATAACATGAATTCTCTAGTAGCGAGGCCAACACAACTACAAAGACGTAAATCTCCACTAAACCAGGCTCCTTCGTGTTATCTATATGATGTAATGTGATGTCCTCATATTCCTTAGATTTAAAAACGCACCACCAAATTTGGCAGGAAAGACACTGGGGGCCCTTTGGTACGCTGTCCATCATGCTGGCAAGAGGATGGACGGGTGGGACAAGCAGTGAAGCTTCCAGGTGATTTGCACATTTGCAGAGTAGAACAGGGACCCCATCCCCCGGGGCCTGGTCACAACTTAACGGTGGAGGGAGACTGCGCGGCCCCTCTCCCCGGGCCAATCTCAACTCCGGGGACCCCATCTCGCAGGGCCATCATTCAATGGAGGAGGCGGGCTGCGCAACCCCCCTCTCCTAGCAGATTTCAGCCCCAGGGACACCATCCCCTGCTAGATACATACAGACTGGCATTTGCCATTGTGTAGGTGAAGTAGGGCAGAATTTCCTAAGGATCAACTTTTTTTGTTTTTCCAATAACATTTGGATGCTGTTAGACAAACCTTCACTAAAGTCTCCATAAAAATTTCAGCCACTTCGTCTCCTTCCTGGAAAGTTTCACGGAGATCCGGAAGGCGGGAGCTGAGAAAAAGGAAGGGTTCCAAAATGTTTCCTCATGTTAAACCCCATTGGAAATTCTTGAAAGCAATACAGAAAAAACAGGTGAACATATTTATACCAAATTTTGGTAGAAACTTAGAACTTTACTCGGAAAGTGTGCTTTTGGTGTAAATCCATAGAGCCATTTTTGAGAAATTCATGTTTAAAGAGGTGCTCAAGTTCAGCTTGAAAGGGTTGAAAAATAGGCATATCATGGTGGTTGGTCCCACAGGACTCCCACAGGACCAGAGCTTTTTCTCCTATCGGCTAGCTGAAACTTGAAATAAAATGTTGTGCCTGCCAGTACAAGACACAGGGATATGATCCCCGTGTGCTGAAGTAGTTTAAAAAATAGAAGCACCTTGACCCTTTGGCACTTATGGTGGTGCAGAAATTAATACATATACTTGTAGGGTTGCGTGCTATGTTGGTTGCTTGTAACACCCTACCTTAAAGTGCTGTTGCTTCAGTGTAAAAAAGCAGGTCAGGGAAGAACCCGGGGGGGGGGGCTGATTTAGACTTTGGCAGAGAGAATTACTGCATCACAAATGTGACGGATATCCCGTCTGCCGTATTATGATCCATAATAGCCTATGGAGATCGGAATACGGCTGACAGGATATCTGTCACATCTGTGACAGAGTAACCTGTCCGCCAAACTCTAAATCGGACCCTTACTGTTCACACTCTCCACATTTTTGTAGGTATTCCAGGTATGTATTTAGTTGGTTCTGTATATTTCTTCAGGGCATATATTTAGCTTTGAGGTCTGAAGGGTGCATGTTCTGTGTGATTATTCAAGCATGAGAGGTCTGCCTTTAGTACCCTAGGCTGAGTATTCCAAAGTGAATGTTCCCCAACATGCTTGTACATTACTATAATGAGTGACAAATTATCAACCTACAGAAATGAGTACCCCGAAACTACCATTGCCAAGTGCATATAGGTAAGTATAGATATTCTGTTTTTAACTCTACATCTGCGTACCTTGACGCTATGTGTCAAGGTACATCGATGTCTAGTTAAGAATAGTAAATCTATACGTATCTGTATATAATTACCTTTACAATGTCTGAACTCAGTATTGTTAGAAGCTGATATTCTGTCTTTGATATTGTGGTAGAACACCCTACCAGTTTTTTTTATTAATGTGTATTCCAGTGTGACTATTTTTTTAACAGTATTTAATATTTAGCTGCAAGCACTACAGTGCAAGGTTCCTGTTATAAATAATCTATCACAGAACCTAGATTCATTAGTCTTTACTAGACTTCAGTGTAGTCTTAGAGATTTCCACCAAGAAGGTGAGGATTCTCAAATCAGGTGGGCAGTTGTCTGCCAGGGGAGTAAAGGTTGTGGCCTCTGCTGACCTCATGGGCAGGATGGTCAGCCTGTGGGCCTTCCTCCAAGGTCTAAGATACCCTCAAAGTCTCTGAAACTCTTTTGGAAGATACTTTACAAACTAATCGCCGTTTCGTTTTCTGCTTTGGCTTTTTTTCAGAATGTTGTATGCACCGGCATGCTCAGATGGCACCCGGATCCAGAGTTTCTCCACTGCATACCGTCATGTGAGGTAATTGTGGTATTCTTTATGTCTCCATCTTGGCCTGAGTGAGCTTGTGCACGTTGTATGTGTACCTTTTGTTAGTGTGTGTGTTACCCCCTCCCTCCAATTTCACACATGACTGATGATGCAGACAGTGAAGTACTGGAGGGAAAGCTTGATACATGCATTACAACATTGGCTTTGAGGATAGACTTCAAACTTATATGCTGCTTACCGTTATAATGCATGTAAGCATGTTGCAAATCTTAAGAAATAAGCCACTATTTAGTAAGCGTTGAATACCCAATAAGATCTGTTCCCCCTAAACTGGCATATGCTACTTCACTTTATACCAGAGGAGCATCATGGACCATGTCAATGGCTGTATGCTTGGGTCTGATACAGAGATATTGAGATTGTCACCCCTAGCACTGGGCCTACTCAGTCACTTGATCTGGGTATATATACCATGCACCTCTAGGGCTAAATAGATACTGGGGACTAGCACAAGATGAGAATCTGTTACCTCAATAGATTTTATTTAAGGGCTTGACACAAACATGCAAAATTTCAAATGTCTTGATCTTGGTCCAGTGTTTGGCTTAGCTCATCACACCTTTGTGATGTTCATCACCATGCAATAAACTGAACACTGTAGACTAGTTAGTTCACCATATATACGAACTGCCACTACATTATGCTTTTGCATAAAAACATAAACCTTCCAGAGTACATTAGAACTGTTTCCTCCAGAGCAGCAGCTGCAGCAACTACCTTAGCTTGGGTCGTTCCAGTTTGGACATCTGCAGGACAGTCACATGGGCATCTGTTCATACTTCCACTTGGCATTGCTGCACTGATTTGCAAGTCTGGATTGCGGATTATTGTGGCCACTCAGTCCTACAGGACTTTGTGGTTTGACGCCCATTCCCCAAACACATTGCGTTGGAATAGGCCTTGCATTTGCAGCAATTCACAAGGTAAGCAACACGCTATTAGAAATATCCATTAAAAGAATACCTTTCAGAAAAACTCTTTCTCCAGGATCCTTTATGTAAACACAGGTTCCGCACTACTCAGCCACCTTATCATTCCGTGGAGAGGATGTGCATGTATTAATAAGGTCCCAAATTATCTTTCACACAGTGCCAGTAAAAGCCAATCCAGTTAGCTACGGCCTGCATTCTTCGGTGCAGAATGGTCTAATGATTAAAACAACGTAATTGCACAAGGGAGGCACCTTTTCCATCTCTGTTTTATTATGTCCAGAGAGAGGGGTGACAGAGTTACGATGGAGGCCAATGACACCACATGGCTTTGCTACACAGACATAAGAGAAACCCAAGGATATATTGGGACCAAGGGTTGAATTATGTTATAAGGTAAAAAGAGGTCCCTAATAATTAATAGTGTAAGTAATACGCTGAGGACTTAAGTGAGGACCAGGTTGCATCCAATAAACTGTTTAAAATAGCATTTATTGAAAAGTTCAATTAAAATAGTTTTGTAGAAGTGGCTATCCCCATTGGGCACAACACGCAGGTATCAAGAAATATACAGGTAAAAAGTGAGTGACACTAAAGAATTCACATTTTCCAAGAAACAATTCTATGCAACAGGAAACTACTGCACCCTTCAACACTTTCATATAGGTAGTAGGGTCAGAGTGTTTAGGTCTACATCATTTCTATCTACTCAAGTTCTTGGATCATCATCATGACAAACAAATGCTTGCCAGGGGCAAATATACATGTATCAATATGTAATCCAAGGGGTCACATATCCCCAATTCAAGGCTTAGCTGGAGCACTCCACAGGAGTGTACTCCCCTGTGATAGACACGTTCACACAAGGTCGATATCTGGCAAACTATAGTCACAATCTGTATTGTAGATAAAGAACATGAAAGGTGCCTGGCGATTTAGGAAGAAATCACCAGACACAACAACCAGGTTGCTATCTGAAGTCAAGTGGTCATTTCCAAACCCGCGGGTAGTAAGATTTGCACTGGCGCTAAGGCCACAAATGCATCCCAAAAGAATCTTATATCATGCTAGATTCTGTGGTATTTCCAGATTGTCCAAATAAATAGGGAAACTAACAGTTTTTTTGGCTTATATTTTTACTTCTTCACTATAAAGCCTTTATATGCGTGGATATTTGATGGGGAAAAAATACTGTCTGCCTTCATTGAATGTTTATAATAGTGACAAGCTTCAAGGTGGAGCTAAAGGATTCCATATAGAAAAGAACTTCTCATGCTTTGTGCTTTGTCTGTAATAAATACTCCGTATACAGATCACTACTCTAGTACAGTTACTAGATGACTCTACCTCAAGATGTAATACTTTAGAAATGGGCTTTTATTTTACAACATAATACACTGTGATAGTTACAATCTCGATTCCCCCCAATAAAACTAATCAGAACAAAGTACTACATTACGTTGATTTCTAAAAACATGCCCAGGACTAGAGTATTGCATTCTTAATGGGGTCATGTCTTAACGTCATCTATCTCATCCATCAGACAATCGCTGTAGGTTAAGAAAGGCAGGAAGTTTCCAGAGATATGTTCCTACATCACCAGTACAAAAACTTGTACACTGTGAACTTGACCTAACCTCCTGACCAGAGCGGTTTTAAGACATGGGCAAAGTGGGCTCTAGCCCAGGGCCTCAGCCTTTTAGGAGGGCCCCTTATAGAGTCAGCCTTATGCTGCAGAATGTCATGCCCTCATGACCTTGAATATTTCTGAAACAGATTGTTTTAAATATGTTTTCCTTTTGTTTGTTATTAATGTGGGTGATATGTGAGTCTTTTTCAAAAAAATTCAGATAATTGTTGTGTTTATGTTTTAGGCAGAAGCTACAAAAAAAGTTTCATTGAGATCAAAACAGGACCTCACATTTGAGAAATGGAAGGGTATCACAGAGATTATTTGAAGCACAGTTAGTGAGCTGCTGCCACTGATTAACTTGTAAAAATTTGTAAAAACTTGTGAAAAAAAAACCATAGATGGACCTCGTTAGGAGGTCACTACAACTGGCAACACCCATTGGACTGCTAATGCTGCCAATGATAGTACCTACACAACTACTAACAATCACACTGCTACAAGCTGACAATTCAGACTGTTCAAGGCCCCCAAAGCTTTATGAATGGCTTGGGCAACAGATATTTGTTAAACAACTGTTATTTTGCTCATCTCTAAATTACACCAGCAGCACCACCATGTGGCAGCTGTCATAGGTGCTGACAAATAAGTGCTGGTGCTGAGCACTAGAAACCACCGGCTCAAATTAAGCACTGGTTTCTGCTGTGTTACAAATATTGAAAACACATGTCACTATCCCTGAATTTTAGATGTAAACACATTTTTATTTTGGACAAGTGTGCCTCTGCAATGACACTGACTTGGCCAAAGAGGGTATAAAGAGCTAAATCTTTAAGATGTCCCTGCTCCTGACAGCGGAGCCGAACTGTAATAAGATAGGGTGATTCTCACCTCGTCATATTACAATTTGTGTAGGAGAATCCATCATTGAACATAAATATTTGAATGAAAAACTGGAAATACTTTAGAGTACAAACTGTCTGTACAGATTTGAACACCAAGGTAGACACAGTGATTAACATTGTTCTTTATGATTTAGGCTTCTGTCTTGATTTTTACTGATTTTTACCCATACACAAATCAAATCAAATCAAATCAAATCATTAACATTTATAAAGCGCGCTACTCACCCGTGCGGGTCTCAAGGCGCTAGGGGGGAAAGGGGGGGTTATCGCTGCTCGAACAGCCAAGTCTTTAGGAGTCTCCGGAAAGCGGAGTGGTCCTGGGTGGTCCTGAGGCTGGTGGGGAGGGAGTTCCAGGTCTTGGCCGCCAGGAAGGAGAAAGATCTCCCACCCGCCGTGGAGCGGCGGGTGCGAGGGACGGCAGCAAGTGCGAGGCCAGCGGAGCGGAGGGGGCGGGTGGGGACGTAGAAGCTGAGGCGTCTGTTGAGGTATTCCGGTCCCTTGTTGTGGAGGGCTTTGTGTGCGTGGGTGAGAAGACAGAAGGTGATCCTTTTGCTGACTGGGAGCCAATGCAGGTGTCTCAGGTGTGCGGAGATGTGGCTGTTGCGGGGTACGTCGAGGATGAGGCGGGCCGAGGCGTTTTGGATGCGTTGCAGGCGGTTTTGGAGTTTGGCTGTGGTCCCGGCGTAGAGGGTGTTGCCGTAGTCCAGGCGGCTCGTGACGAGGGCGTGGGTCACGGTTTTTCTGGTGTCGGCGGGGATCCAGCAGAAGATCTTACGGAGCATGCGGAGAGTGAGGAAGCAGGTGGAGGACACGGCGTTGACTTGCTTGGTCATGGTGAGAAGAGGGTCCAAGATGAAGCCGAGGTTGCGGGCGTGGTCTGCGGGGGTCGGTGCGGTGCCGAGGGCCGTGGGCCACCAGGAGTCGTCCCAGGCGGACGGGGTGTTGCCGAGGATGAGGACTTCCGTTTTTTCAGAGTTCAGCTTTAGGCGGCTGAGCCTCATCCAATCTGCGACGTCCTTCATACCCTCTTGTAGGTTGGTCTTGGCGCTGGCGGGGTCCTTGGTGAGGGAGAGTACAAGTTGGGTGTCGTCGGCGTAGGAGGTGATGATGATGTCGTGCTTGCGTACGATGTCGGCGAGGGGGCTCATGTAGACATTGAAGAGTGTCGGGCTGAGCGATGAGCCTTGAGGTACGCCGCAGATGATCTTGGTGGGTTCTGAGCGAAACGGAGGGAGGTAAACTCTTTGGGAGCGGTTAGGCAGGCAGTAAATAATGTGTTTCCACACCGGTACATCTTTAAAAAAAATTAACAATACAAAAAATAGGAATTATTTTGAGTAACTCCTAGTGCTGTCATTAGTGATTGCCAGAACAAGATTTGTTCAGATTTACAGCGTGGGGAACTAAAAGAGGGATATTTATTTAAATGGCTGCAGATGTGTAAAGGGATTTGCACTTCAGTTTTACTGTTTACAGATTGTATTATATATGGCTGCGTTTTATACAGTGGCAGTCGCCGCTGTGTAGTTATGGTTCAGATGCAGTTTTCATTGAAAACACATTTTAGTGGCTTATAGCTTTGACCCCGTGAATGTAGTCATCTAGGGTCTGGCTTGCCAATTTTGTGCAGATCTGTGCAAGGGTCAAAAAGTAGGGGGTGGAAAATAATGTGTCTTCTCATTTTAGTTGCCATGAGATTTTGTCTACATCTAATTCCACAGAGTGGATTTAGAGCGAACTTGGCATGAAAGTATAACTTTTCCCAGAAAGAGTGCTTTGGTATTTTGGTATAAATCCTTTCAGTAGTTTTTGAGATATAAATATTTTAAAAAGTTTCTAAGCAAGGTAATCTTTAGTGAATCCAGAAATTTGAAAATTACATTTATGATTGGATGAGGAAGCCTTTTGTCATGTCTCCCCTTTCAGATCCAAGATTGGAACTGTGGAGCCAAGTGATCTGATTGGCTGGACACAAAACAAGAACTTGTCCTGTGGCTACCATTCCAGGATTTGTGGCACAGTCCCTGTGTCCTGAAAAAAGTAAAAACACAATGTAAAAGGACAACGTGAGAACAAACTTACCCCCAGGCCACAGTCCAGACCCTAAATGGGGCACTGAAAAAGAGTTGTTGTGTCATCTGATCCTTTTTGGGATGTGTAGGACTCTGATATTTAAAATGGCAGGTGGCGTCCATGGTACCAAAGCAGGTTCCTGTTGACATTTGACACCATTGTAGGTGTTAGGGTTCTGGAAATCGCTGAAGGAATCCATGAACATGGCAAACCTTATATCCAAATACCATAAACTCAAGGCAATCCTTGATAACAAGAGTATGATCATTGGGGGTTTGCTGTAATGGATTCAGAACCCCAAATCCCAGAAAGGAGAACGATCATGGTTCAGAGATCCTGCCCTGAGTTTGCAGTACCCAGGCATGATACTTGCCCTGGATTCAATGTATGAATCTGTGATCTATAAATTAAAGCAACTTGGAAAAAAACAGGACTTGGCCATAGTTCAAATACTATAGGACCACCACTATGCATAGCAGAGATTGGCAGCACTCAGAGGGCTGGGTGCTGGACCTAACCAAAAGCCAACCCCCTGGCCTGCTGCTCCCCAAACTTATGCAAAAGGGGTTGGCTGCCGATAGAGGGTTGGGTGAAGGTCATAGCCAGAGACAAGGCTACACCCAGTGGAAGCAAGGGTTCGGTGCAAGGCCTGGCCAAAGACCAATCCCTGCTGCCAACCTCTGCAGCACACTATTAAAGTCTGTGTGCATCAGAGGTTGGTCACCATTCAACATTTGGACACAGGGCCGGGAGGAGGAGGCTCATGCAACTGGAGAGAACGGCTGAAGGCTGTTTGCACTGCAGGGTGGATGCACATGGAGGATTGACACAGGTCTGCCCTGTGGCCAACCTCAGCAGTGCATAGCCAAACACCTTGCAAAGTGGAGGTTGGCTGACCACAGTGAACCCTGTAGCCAGCCTCTGCTGTGCAAGGCCGAAGGCTACATGCAGCAGGTACTGGACACCTGTAGCGGGTTGGCCAACGTTCACGCCAAAACCTGCTGTGCACAGCTGAAGCCATGCGCAGTGGAGTATGGGTACCCTTGGAGGGATAGGCACAGGACCAAGCTTGAGACAAGGACCTATGGCCTTCTCCCCCGAACTACCAAAAACCACACCAGCAGTTTTGGCCGCACGCTGAGCATTGGGCACAGGTCTGCCCTTGAGCTAATCCACTCTGCGCAAGGCCAAAAGTCCTGCAAAGTGGGGTTGTCTAGCCACCATGGTTTGTGTTCAGGGCTTGGCTAGAGACCAGACTCCTGTAGCAAAATATCCACTGTGCATGGCCTGCACCTGACCAAAACTTGATGCACACTGTCTCACTGCTGCTCTCACTTTGTCACTCTTACTCCCTATCACTTGCTTCCTAAATTTCACATAATCTATCAATTACTCTTTCACTCTTCAAATCACCCACCTCTCCTCCTGTCTATAGCTTTCACTCACTCTCGTCAACGCTCACACACACACACACACACAACATAGACAACATATAGCTTTATCTTTTTTTCAAGCCATTAGAAATTGACTCTGAAAAGAACTGCTTTTGTTTTTTTGTTTTTTTTAACTTACTTTTTTGTGTTTTTACTTTTCTGGGAAAAACAAACCAAAAATTCAACATGAACAAAGAAAAATACACTGGATAAACAAAGACCAAAATATTTTTTGAACATATTCCGATAGTGAAGCACTTGATTTTTGCATGCCCTTCAACTTTACTTTCCACAAGAGAGGACTTTGCAAACAATGCAACCCTACACTTGCAAAGTAGGAATCAATTTCTATTTGCTCCTCCTGCAGGATATCTTCAGACAAACTTTCTCCGGGCAGGATGGCGTGTTTTAGTGCAAAGCAAAATGTGTTTCTACTGTGTCCCTCTCCTTCTTCTTGTTAGTGACTGCTGCTCATAGCAAACATTGTGACGCTTGTGCATTGATGAGGTTCTGAAACTGCATTTTCCCAGTAGCCTCTGATCAACTTTTTTTGGCACAAAATGTAAGTCACAAACTTCAAGGAGCTTTTTTCCAAGCAGGTCGATTCTTATGGTGACTTAAAACCCATGGAGGAAACAATGTCCGGTTTCTTTGTTTAATTCTTGTCTTTCTTGCGCTGGAGTTATCCTCTCTTGTTTTTCTTGTCCAGATGCTGTTGCAAAGGTACAAATTGTTCTGGTTACCCAAAAAGTGAACAACAGTCAAGTAAATGTACATTCGTGTGCACTTCAGTACTATGCAATATCATGGAGTCCAATTAACTGTTTCAGATACCCACAAACCCTTTGGGTGTGAACCAGTTTATTTTCAGGAACCAATCAAACCTCTGTGGTCCATAAGGATTTCTGTTGCTCTGCAATCCCTGTAAAATATGTATGTTCGGGACCAGCACAACCTGATTTTGCAACACTAATTCCTGGTACCATACTTCTACAAGAAATAAAATAAAATGTGATACTACATATATGATATGTTTAGTTGTTCCTAAACAACCCCTACTTTCAGACAACATGTTAACATTTATTCTAACACCAAAAACAACTTTTCAAAAATGTATGGAGTTTGCAGTACTCATTTTTGGATTTCGGATACTCAGAATGGAGGTTCCCCCTCTGTGACTGGGTTTGTAACTGCACATTTTTCCCAAATCCTGAAACAACATAAAACGGAGAAGTCTGATTGGATCTAAGTTTCACACACAGAAAAGCAAGCCCATTTTGTGTAGAAAGTAGGACTCCACCTTCACATAGGCACCATTTTCTTTTGCACTCTCTACATAACAAAAGTTTGGAAAACAGTCATATAAATATGTCACAGCCACTTAGTAGTAAAAGTGAGAGCCAGCTGCAGCATTCAACCACCATTTTATGCTTATGGAGAACAAAAAAGGAGAGATTGTGGAAGCTCCAACCATTTCAACAGGAGCAGAACATCCAGCCAAGGAGTCACTTGTCTGGATGTTTTTCAGTCACCGAAGAATGTTTATGGTGGGAAGGTTCTGTGTACACTTTGTGAGAAAGAGTCCAGGTGATCACAGAAAACATTCTGGCAAATATGCATTTATGATAACAGACATGGTGGGTTGGGGAGTTGGTTGCAGGGCCTGCGGTCAACACCTTGCCATGCACAGCCAAAGGCCATGGGTGGCAGGGGTGTGGCTGCCCTCGGCGGATTGGGCGCAAGGTCTGGTCACACAGCGGGGTTGGTTGGCTGCAGGGTTTGGATGCAGTGCCTGGCTGCAGGCCAGGCCCAGCAGCCAACCCCACGATACGTATAGCCCGAAGGTCGTACGTGGCAAAGATTGGCCTCTTGTATGGTACCACAATATTACTTTATGTTAGGTTCACTGCACAGCATGCAGCGAAGCCCCTATAGCCATCCAACCCGGCGCTGCTCATGGCCTTCGGCCGTGCCTGGCAGGGGTTGGCCACAGGACATGGGCTGTGGCCAGGCCCAGCGGCCAAGCCCCTATAGCCACCCAACTCTGTGCCATGCACAGCTTTCGGAGAGTGTGAGGGAGAGAGATAGAGAGTTTTATAAGGTTTGAAGATTTACAAACTTAGAATGAGACATTTCCAGACAAATTGAAATGAAAAATGTATTTCTTAATTAAAAAGAGTGAGATCACCTTTCAGTACGTACCTTAAATATTTCAAGTTGAAAAGAAACTAGGGAAAAACCACAGACTCACCTATTTTGGAACCCTCAACCTTCAGTGTGAGGGTCAGAGACATATACCTCTAGGTTAGAAGTGACTGCTTACAGTGCTTTGTCCAGACTTACCTGTGATATTCAACCCCCAGATTTTGATTGGAAAAATACTGCAATCTGCCACTACTAGAAATGTTTAACAGTCAAAACACTTGAAAATAAACAGACACACTGCCATGAGATACTAGCATTTGAACTTTCAACCTACTGAGTGGCAGTCCAAAAGCTTTACTATTAGGCCAGACGTATTCCTTGTCTGTTGTTCATCAAAACGTAACTATACCATTTGAACCAAACATGTTGCCAGTGTGACACGTTGAGGTTATTGCATGGAGAGTGTCTGCAATAACAATTTCTCTCTCTCTCTCTCTCTTCCATCCCTTTTATGGGATGGAAGGTAGAGAGAGAGTGATGGGACTGTGGGGAGAGCCTCAAGGCCCCTGTGGTCTTAGCGGGCTCCCCATGTCCTTCGGGAGCTGGCATTGCTCCCACAAGCAGGGACCTGCATTAAATAGCAGCTCCCTGCTTGCAGGACCAATATTTTGGAAACAGATGAAAACTACACTTTCTGCAAGCAGGAGCTGTTTGACAGCTCCCACTTGCAGAAAGATGAGTTATATTTGCTTTTGCTTGGTGGGAGCTGTCATCTCCCACCAAGAAAAAGCAAACAGCTATGTCTCGGTGTGGGCACCCTGGGACACAGCAGGAGCCAGCCCTGTGAAGCGGCAGTCGCCAGGGCCATGTATGGCTCCACAAGGAGGGACGGCATGGCCCCCATTCTACATTGTATTTGCCACAGGGAGGGGGTGGTCCCCAGGGCCGGGGGTCCGCAACTCAACCCCTTCATTCTTGCATTTTAACCCTGGGGAGGAGGTGGTCCCCATGACTGCACGGGCTGGGGGGAGCGCACCCCTCCACACACAATTCAACATTTGCGATGGAGAGGTGGTGATCCATGTGGCTTCGGGTCAGCTGCGCCCCCTGCATACAATTCAGTCTTTTCCCTAGTGAGGTGGTGGTCCTCGGGAATGCAGGGGTGCCATGCAGCTCCTCCCACATACAATTCTGTCTTTGCCCCAGAGAGGTAGCAGTCCCTGGAGCTGCAGGGGTGCTGCATGCCCCCCAACATACAATTCGGTCTTTGCCCGTCGAAGGTGATGGTCCCCGGGACTGCAGGCGGGCTTCATGCCCCCTGCATACAGACTTAATTTAGCCCTGGAGGGGTAGCAGTCCCATAGGGCCTCCCCCACATTAAAACATTTTTTCCCCGGGGAGTGGCGGTCTCTGGGTATACGGGGGGCCTGCATTTTTCTTTCTGATCATCCAGGAGGGTGGTGGTCCCTGGGGCGGTCCCCGGGGCTAATAGAAGCCCTAGGAAGGGGCCCCATGTGCCTACCTCCTTTTTCAATGCCCCTGAAACCAGGCCCACCGGGGGCCTCATTAAAACAAGTGCGGGACCCTGCACTTGTTTTTTTTTCTGTTTATTTCCACCAGATCCGCAGCGACTCATGGCAAAAATTTAAACAAAAAATGCTTTTTTGCTCTGGGAGTCCCTCTGGGACCCCAGCACCAGAGCTAAGGGGTCAGGGTATCCCTAACCTGACCCTTTTCTTATTTTTTACCTTTTTTATCTGGGATTCGGTTGAAGCCGAGTCCCAAGATAGCTGCCAACCCTTCCTTGTTGAAGTGTTGGCAGCCAATCAGATCTCAGCACAAGATTGGGAGGGCTTCCGGAGCCTTCGCGTCCCTATATAGAACAACATGTTTTTTCTTTAATTTCTCAAAAACTACTGAACAGATTTACACCAAATAGCAACAAGCATTGGCAAAGCCAATAGGCCTCGCCTTTACAAGACCTATTGGCTTTTTTTTTGCTATGTTGTACACCAGTGTGGCTCCTGCTCAGTATGGCTAAAGTTAAGTGGCTTGGAGTGGGGAAGTACAGTGTCAGAGAGTGGATTTGTTTGAATGTTGTAGACTGGAGTAGAGGATTAGAGTGTCGTAGAGTTCAGTAGAAGGGAGTAGGATTAAATGGCAGAGAGCGTTGTAGAGTGGATTGGAGTGGGGTGGAATAGGGTGAAGTGGGTTAAAATGGATAGAAGTAGTGAGGTGGATTGGATTGAAGTAGAATGGGGAAGGATTGGATCGGGGTGGCTTGAGTGGAGTGAGGTGGATTGGTGTGTGGTGGATTGTATTGGAATGACGTTGATTGAAATGGGGTGACGTGGATTGGATGGGGTGGATTGGAGTGGGGTAGATTAGATTGGATTGGGTGGGTGGTTTGGATTGGAGTGATAGTGCTGGGGTGGATTGGATTGGGGAGGGGTGGTTTGGATTGGGGTGGAATGGTGTGAGGTGGGGTAGATTGGATTGGGGTGGGGTGTGTTGGACTGGATTGTGGCGGTTTGGAGTGGGTTGGAGTGGGGTGGTTTGAATGGAGGTGGGGTGGATTGGAGTGTGTTGGGGTGGACAGATTGGATTGGAGTGGGATGGACTGAACTGGGATAGGGTGGGGTGGATTAGATTGGTTGGGGTGGATTGGAGTGGATTGTGTTGGATTGGGTGGATTGGAGTGGGGTAGGCTGGATGGATTGGACTGGAGTGTGGTGGTGTACAGTACATTGGATTGGAGTGGAGTGAGGTGGATTGGAGTGGGGTGGAGTGGATTGACCTGGGGTTGAGTGGATCTGGGTGGAGTGGACTGGAGGAGGTGAATTAGATTTGGGTGGGGTGGGGTGGAGTGTATTGTATTGGACTTGGTGGGGTGGGCTGGACTTAGATGGACTGGACTGTGGTGGATTGCATTGAGGTGAGGTAGATTGGATTGGCATGAGGTGAGGTGGGGTAGAATATAGTGGGGTGGACTGCAGTGGGGTGGACTGCAGTAGAGTGGACTGGAGTGGGGTGTATCGGAGTGGAGTGGAGTGAGGAGGAATGGACTGAGTGGGGTGGATTTGAGTGTGATGGGGTGGATTGGATTGAGTGTGGTGGCTGAACTGGGGTGGATTGGATAGGGGTGAGGTGGACTGGATTAGGGTGAGGTGGATGGATTGGCGAATGGTGTACTGGATTGAAATGTGGTAGATTAGTTTGGAGTGGGGTGGATTCGACTGGAGTATGGTGGACTAATATGAACTAGATTGGATTGAATGGGGTGGCTATAAGTGGATTGTATTGGAGTTGGGTGGATTGTACTGGGGTGAAGTGGTTTGTGTAGCGGTGGACTTTATTAGAGTGGGGTGGATTGGATTGGAATGGGATGGATTTGATTGGAGTAGAGTGGGTTGGATTGGTATGGGGTGGATTGATTGGAGTGGATTGCATTGAATTGGTGTGGGGTGGATTTAATTGGATTAGTGTGAGGTGGACTGGGCTGTAGTGTAGTGGATTGGAGTGGGGTGAGGTGAGGTGGATTAGATTGGATTGCATTGGATTGGATTGGAGTGGAGTGGAGTGGGGCAGATTGTTTAAAATTGGAGTGGGTTGTTTGGCATTGTATTGGGTCAGGTTGGAGTGGGGCAGATTGTTTTGGATTGAAGTGGGGCAGATTGTTTTGGATTGGAGTGGGGCGGATTGTTTTGGATTGGAGTAGGGCAAATTGTTTGTTTTGGATTGGAATAGGGCAGATTTCAGTGGAACAGATTTTTTTTTAGATTGTATTACAGTTAATTGGAGTGGAATGGATTGGGTTTGTGTGGGGTTGATTGGATTGGAGTGGGCATATTGTTTTGGATTGGAGTGGAGCAAATTGGAGTGTAGCACATTGGAGTAGGGCAGATTGTTTTGGATTGGAGTGGGGCAGATTTGAGTGGGGTGGATTCAAGTGGGACAGAATGTTTTGGATCAAAGTGGGGCAGGTGGAAGTGGGGCGGTTTAGAGCAGGGCAGATTGTCTTGGATTGCAGTGGGGCAGATTGTTTTGGATTGCAGTGCGCAGATTGGCGTTGGGCAGATTGTTTTGGATTGAAGTAGAGCAGATTGCAGTGGGGCAGATTGTTTTGGATTGGGGAGATTGGAGTGGGGCATATTGTTTTGGATTGTAGTGGGGCATTTTGTTTTGGATTACAGTGGGGCAGATTGTTTTGATTAGAGATGGCAAACTGGATTGGGGCAGAATAGACTGGGATGGGTTTGGAGGAATGACGTGAGGAGGATTGGAGTGGACTTGATTGAGGTGGGGTGGATTGGTGTAGTATAAAGTGGGCTGGATTGAGGGGGATAGTAGTGGGGTGGATTTGAGTGGGGTGGATTGAGGTGTACAGCATGATTATTTGTTAAAGCATAATTTCAGGGCTTACACATAATAAAGAAACACTGTTGCTTTGCAATATTTCAAACAAGTTAATTGTCATTGTTTAAGAACAGGGTTTACGAGCAAAAACAAAAGAAAACATGAGTGGAAAGTGAGAAAAGACGACTTGACAAAATAAAAGAAGGCTAGCTTTAACATGCCTGTTGGGCATGTCTTTGCTAGTCACACGCCTTCTGTTTGTGGGGCACTAGAAGTATAAAATAACAAAATAGTACCTCAATGAAGTCGGGAGCAGACGACGGAGACTAAATACGTTTAATCAATTAGTTCTTGATCCCTGCTCCACACAGAGGAACAGAAATGATGCCAGGCATGCCTTGGCGAATTACAAGGCGGTAAAGAGGAGTGCTCAAAGCAACAAATGGTGAGCGACAGGCGGGCTCCAAGCCATTTACTAAGCACAATAGAGTTTCTCAAGCGAGACGCATGCACTAGTGCATGCACTCGCAGGCTTGACCCAAAAAGGGTCTCTTTCTGGACCAAGAGCTACCTTTGTGCTAAATCTGGTGTAAATCCGTCCAGTGGTTCGGCTGCTATTCATATTCAAAATCCCTATGGAAAAATGCATGGGGAAAAGTGTTTTGGGACCCCCTTTTTTCTTGGCCCCCCACTTGACAGATCACCCCAAAACTTTCCAGACAGCAGCTGGAGTGAGCGTTGTATTTTTATGAACACTTTTGTGAAGATTCATAAAACAGTGGCAAAGTTATTGGCCAAACAAAAAAACGCTTTTGATATAGAAACTAGGTCTTAACTATAACTACCTAATGGCGACTACCACTAGGTATTTTTGGGAATGTTAAGTGTATTTATTGAACTCCAGATAATAACAGAAATGTTGTGCCTCCTGTGCCCTTGGGTTCAACGCCAATCTGCGCACTGCAATCCAAAACAATCTACCCCACTGCAATCCAAAACAATCTGCCCTGCTCTAAACCGCCCCACTTCCACCTGCCCCACTTTGATCCAAAACATTCTGTCCCACTTGAATCCACCCCACTCAAATCTGCCCCACTCCAATCCAAAACAAATCTCCTGCATTGAGGGGGAGATCGTTTTTGTGCAGGAAGGGACACCTTCCTCCACAAAAACAACCTTCAATGGCGATTTGCTCCTTCTATGTGTGCGGCAAAATGCAGCACACATAGAAAGAGCAGAAAACGAGAAACAATTTGAGCATTTCTCCTCATTGTGCCACCCTAACGCCACCCCAGATTTTGGCACTGCCTCAGGTTTACGAAAACTCGTAAATCTGGGGCAGTATCAAAATGTAATTGGTGCTGCTGTGGCACACCCACAGCAACACCCATTGAATCCCCCTTCCATGTAAAGTGCTGGGTGTGAAGGGGCCATATTTACAAGGGGGTGTTAAGCTACAAAAAGCAGCTTAACACCACCTTGTAAATACAGTGCAGTGCATAGCGCCACTGGAGTGTCACTAAAAGTGATGCACCGAAGGCGCTAGGGGCTTTTAAATATGCCCCATAGTATTTTACCAGGAGTTTTCACCTAATAAATCAAGGGCAATGAAATCCAATAGTGATGAGCAGTAGGGTGGGCGTGTGTTGTTAACTTTGCGTGTGTGTTTAGAAATGTGCAGTTCTTTTCTACTAAAAACTGCAGATTATTTATTTATTTTTGTTTCATTTTGCACATACGGCTTGAGGTATTTTTTGTTTGTTTCTACTACATGCTGCCGCGGGTAATTCTGTTTTATTCGATTTTTTTTGATGGGTGGGTTGTTTTGTTTTGCACCCAGGGCCAGAAGTGTTGACATTCCATTTCACAACACACTGTAGCGGTTATTTTTATGTTAACTAACATAGCATCACAGTTTGTGGCTTGGAGATGGCGATAACTATAGCCAAATAGTAAAATATGCATATATTTTTCTCTCACTTTTTTAAATAAAATTTTATTAAGTTTTATGGCGTTACAAATTTGTCAACTTACAACTTTGCGGGTAAAATGTGTATGTTTGTTTTTGCATTTTTGTGCTAAAAGTAGTTTTCTTCACCTGCAAAACCTGCTCTTTGAAAATGTTTTCACCCTTTTTAGTGTCAAGCCTGCAAGTGCATGCACTAGCTCATACATCTCGCTTGCAGGACTTTGTTGTGTTCAGTAAAGGGCTTGGAGCCCGCCTGTCGCTCACCATTTGTTGGTTTTCGTAGCACTCTTCTTTACAGCCTTGTAATTCATCAAGGCATGCCTGGCATAATTTCTGTTCCGCTGTGTGGAGTCTGGCTCAAGCACTAATTGATTCAACTTTATTAGTGCCCCTCCGCTGCTCCCGACGTGATTGAGGTACTGTTTGTTCTTCTTAACTTCTAGTGCCCCCAAACAGAATGTTTGGGACTAGCAAACACATGCCCAACAGGACAAACAAAATTGAAAAGTTTTATTTTTAAAGCTAACTTTCTTGTATTTTCCCGAGACGTCTTTTCTCAGTTTTCACTCATCTTTTCTTTTGTTTTTGCTTGTGGGCGCTGTTGTCAAAAGGTGACAATTAACTTGTTCAAAATATTCGAAAGCTACAGTGTTTCTTTATTATGTGTAATCTCTGAAATAATATTTTAACACATAAGCCCTCATTATAACATTGGCAGTAAATACCGCCTACTACCGCGGTGGCGGCCACCAACATACCGCCATAGTGGCTACCATCTGTCTGCCATATTATGAGCACTGCCTGACTTCCGCCACAATAAGGGTGGAAATCTGGCAGTGTTCATAGTGGCGGAAGGTGGTAACCGGGCACTGCTAACACCAGCACCGCGATGCCAGTAGAATGCCACCAGCCATTTTATGGCCAGTAATACAGCCTGGCTGTGTTCTGCTGGGGGGGTGCTGCTGGCGGGGTGCTGCTGGCGGTAGCAGTGCCCCTTCCTGTTCCCTGCCGGACAACCTCCTTGCCGGACAAGGTAAGTCGGGCGTCCAACAGGGGAGGTGGGTGGGAGGTGGGAATGTTGTGTGTCTGAGTGTGTGCATGAATGTGTGAGTGTGTGTGAATGTTTTTGTGTGTGTGTGTTGTGTTGTTTGCATGGTAGTATGCGTGTGAGTGAATGCGTGTAAAAATGGTGAAGTGAGTGCGTGTCTGCATGTCAGTGTGATTGTGTGTAAGAATGTGTGTGAGTATGTCTGGAAGTATGCGTGTATGCCAGTGTGTGTATGAACGCTTGTATGCCAGTGTAAGTGAATGGGTGTATGTGTGGACATGTGGGTGTCTGTGTGCGTGTGAGTGGGGAGGGGTGGTTTGTGGTGAGGGGCGCTGTGACTGTAGTGAGGGGGAGGGGGTGATGTGTGCATGTGTGGCTGTGGGGGTTGGGATCAGTTGTGTGGTGTGTGCGTGTCTGCGGGTGTGTGCGTGTATGGAGGGTGGGAGGTGAGTGAGTGGATCGGAGGGGGTGGGGGTGAGTGAGTGGATCGGAGGGGGGTGGGGGTTAGTTTGTGTATCGGGTGGGTGAGTTTGGATGGAGGTGGGGTGAAGGACATCAGGTGAGTGTTGGGGGGGGTGGGTGAGCTGCCTACCGGTGACAGGGAAGGAATTCCCTGTCACAGGTAGGGCCTACCGCCATGGTTTTCGCTGCATTGCTAACGCCACGAAAACCATGGTGGTAGGCGGGCTCATAATGCCATGGGCGGTACTATGTCGGAAACCGGGCTGGAGATAGACATCTCAGGCCCGGTGGCTCATACCGCCATGGCAGTATGAGTGGAGAAGTGGTGGGATGGCTGCTGCCAACCCGCCAATCTCATAATGTGGCTGTATGTAGCGCCAGCCTGTTGGCGGTAATACCGCCACATTAACAGGGACGAAATGAGAGCCATAATTATGAGGAACACCCAAATCCAACCCACTCAATCCGCCACGAAAACCATGGTGGTAGGCGGGCTCATAATGCCATGGGCGGTACTATGTTGGACGCCGGGCTGGAGATAGACATCGCCAGCCCGGTGGCTCATACCGCCATGGCGCTATGAGTGGAGAAGTGGTGGGATGGCTGCAGCCAACCTGCCAATCTCATAATGTGGCAGTATGTAGCGCCAGCCTGTTGGCGGTAATACCGCCACATTAACAGGGACGAAATAAGAGCCATAAGCATGAGGAACACCCAAATCCACCCCACTCAATCCGCCCCACTACTATCCACCCTAATCCACCCCACACCAGTCCACTCCACTCCAATCCAGTCCACTTTAAGCAAGCCCAGTTCAATCCTCCGAACCTACCACAATGTATTGTGCCCCACTCTAATTCACCCTCCTAATCAAAAACAATCTGCACCACTCCAAAGCAATCTGCCTCACTGCAGTCAAAACAACCTGCCCCTCCAGTCTGCCCTGCTCTAATCCAAAACAATATGCCCCACTCCAATCCAAAACAATATGCTCTGATTCAATTTGCTCCAATCCAAGGCAATCTGCTCCACTACAATCTTCTGCACTCCAATCCAATACAATCTGCCCCACTGCAAACCAAAACAATTTGCCCCACTGCAGTCCAAAACAATCTGCCCCACTCCAATCTGCCCCACTCCATCTGCCCCACTTCAATCCAAACAGTCTGTCCCACTCGAATTCGCTCCGCTCCAATCTGCCCCACTCCAATCCAAAATAATATGCCTCAATCCAATGTGCCACACTCCAGTCTGCCCCACTCCAATCTGCCTCACTCCGTTCCAAAACAATATGCCCAACTCCAATCCATCTCATTCCACTCCAATCTTCCCAACTCCATCACAATTTACCCCACTTCAATCCACCCCACTTCTATCCAATCACCCCCACACCAACCCAATCCACCTCACTCCAATCCACCCACTCGAATCCAAAACAAACGGGCCCACTCTAATCTGCCCTATTCCAATCCAAAACAATCTGCCCGCTTGAATCTGCCCACACCTTAATCCAAAACAGTCTGCTGTACTCCAGTCTGCCCCACTCCAATCCAAAACAATCTGCCCCCTTCAATCTTCCCCATGCCAATCCAAAACAAACTGCCCTACTCCAATCCATTTCAACCATTTCAGTCTGACCCACTCTCGTCTAGCCCACTTTAGTCCAAAACAACCTGCCCCACTATATTGCCAAAACAACATGCCCCACTCAAATCCAACCCAACATCCCAATTCACCCCACTCCAATCGACCACACTCCACCCCACTACAACCCAGTCCAACCCACACCAATCCAATCCACCCCACTCCACCCCAAACCAGTCCAATCCACCCCAGTCCAATCTACCCCACTCCAATCCAATATACCTCACCCCAATCCACCACACCCCAATCCACTCCAGTACACCCCACCCCACTCCAGTTCACCCCACTCCAGTGTAATTCACCCACTGCAGTCCAATCCACCCAATTCCATCCAACCCACCCTACTCCAACCCACCCCAGCCCACTCCAATCCAGACCACCCCAGTCCAGTCATTTCACCCACTCCAATCATTCCACTTCAATACAATCCAATCCACCCTACTCCATTCCAACCCACCCCACTCCAATCCACCACACTCCAGTCAAGTCCATTACTACCAATACACCTCACTCCAGTACAGTCCACCCCACTCCAATACAATCCACTTTAATCCACCCCTCTCAGACCAATCCAATCCACATAAATCCACCCTACTCCAGCCGAATCCACCCCCACTCCAAACCCCCTTAATCTATCCCACCTCAATCCAGTACAGCACTCTCCAGTCAGTCCATCCCACACCAGTCCAAACCACCACACTCCAATCCAACCCTCCCCACTCCAGCACAGTCCACCACAAGCCACTCCACTCCCAATCACACCCCCCAACACAATACAATCCACCCCAGTCCAGACCACCTCACCCCTATCCAATCCACCTCAATTGAATCCACCACACTCAATCCAATCCACCCCATCCCACCCTTATCCACACACTCAGTCCAAACCACTTCACACCACTCCGCTTTACTCCACCCCAATCCAAAAACCCCCACTCCAGTCCACCCCACCCCACTCTACCTCACTGCAGTCCAATTCACCCCATGCCAATCCAATCTACCTTGCCTCTTTGCAATCCAACCCAGTCCAATCCATCCCAGTCCTCCTCATCCCAATCCTGTCCACCTCTCCAGTTCACCCCACCCCAATCCACCTCACCCCATTTCAATCCACTCCACTCCACCCCACTCCAATCCATCTCACTCCAATCCTATCCACAACACTGTACCCCAATCCATCCCACCCCATTGCACTTCAGTCTAGTGCACTCCAGGCCAACACATCCAGCCTACCCCACTCCAATCTACCCCTCTCCAACACAATCCACTCCACTCCAATCCATCTCACTACAATCAATCCCATCCTATTCCAGTTCAGTCCACCCCACTCCAATCCAATCTGTCCACCCCACTGGACTCCTATCCACCCACCTCCATGCAATCCACGCGCTCCAATCCACTTTGATCCACCTCAGTCCAATCCACAGCAATCTAATTCAACACACCCCACCCCAGTCCAATCTATCCCAACCCAATCCAATCCACCTCACCCCACTCAAATCCAATCTAGCCCACCCCTGTCACTCCAATCCAAACCACCTACCCAATCAACCTAATCCACCCCATTCAAATCCACCCCAATCCCATGCACCTCACCCCATTTCAGTCAACCCCACTCCAGTCTAATCCACCCCACACAATTCATCCCACTCCACTCAAGCCACCCCAATCCAATGCACCCCATTCTACTCCAGTCCAATACACCCCACTACCTCAATTAACTCCAACTCGCTGCACCCTTTTCCCCCCTCTCCACTACATGACACTCTCTGCCACTGAATCCTACGCCCATGTACTCAACTCTACAATACTCTAATCCTCATATTCCATTCTGCAACATTCAGTCAAATCCACTCTACGACACTCCACTCCCCCACTCCAATCTGACACTACACGTCACTAACCTTTAGCAATGCTGAACAGGAGCCACACCGGTGTACAACATACATGACAAAACAAAGCCAATAGCTCTTGTATTGGTGAAACCTATTAGTGTTGCCAATGCGTGTTCAATGTCGCCATCTTTGAGGTTGGCTAAGTGTAAAAAATCTACACGAAGGTTGCCGAAGTCTGTTTTTCCAGCTTCACAAATCTTAGCTACAACACTTACGCCTAGTTGGTTATCTGGCTGGTACTTGCTCTTGTCTTCAGGCACCAGGACATACATTTCATTATCAGACCAGAGCAAGAAATAAGCAGAAAACTGAGAAAAAAGTAGTATGAGAAAGATAGGAAAACCGTGACAAAGGAGAAATCAGGGATGAAAAAGGAGTGAAAAACACCCAACAAGAGTGATGAAAGGAGGCAATATAAAAAGACGAAAGAGAACCTGCAGGAGTGAGATAATGAGAATGCAACTGTAGAATGGTGGACGAGAGAGGCATGGGGTATGACAAGTGAGCCTTGATATTCGGCAACCGTGGCATATGGCAGCACTGATGGCATCTTCAAAGAAAATCTTTGAGCCTCTCCTCCTGCACTAATTAATATTGATAACTCATGCAAATGTTTGCTTGGTTTATTTAAAGGTTAGTGATTTGTAAATCCTGATTGCGAAGAGGGAGGAGGCAACTCAACAGATTATGCATATTGCATCTGTTGTCATTACTGACTTTGGCTAATATAATATCTCTACTTACTGAGGTAGAAGAACTAAGGGGCAAATGTATAATGCCCTAGCGCCACCTTGTGCCACATTAACATAATTCTTTTTTACATTAATGTGGCCCAACGAGGCCGAAATCCCTGCGCCATATTTACAGAGTGGTGCAATGCATGCATTGCGCCACTCTTTAACCCTTTGTGCTACATTTTGCCTGTGCAAGGCATAATATATGCAAAGGGTGCGTTCCCCCTTTAAGGGGGGCGCAAAAATGCACTAGGAAACTTATGAGATTTCCATGTTCATTTTTACGGCACTTTTAACGTCTGCTTAAAGCAGGCATTAAAAGGCGGTTTCCATTCTTTAGAATGGGCCACTATGTACTTTACAGGAGTAGTACCAACAGTTTGGTGCTACGTCTGCAGAGTACATCAGTAGCGTCAAAAATAATGACGCTATTGCCCCCTTCCCTGCGCCATGGTGCGTCGTATTTTAAATACGGCGCACACATGGTGACGGTAAGGGGGTGCTAAGGGGTGCAGGAAAAGTGGTGCTGCACACAGTGAAGCGCAACTTTCCATAAATCTGCCCCTCAGGGTCTCATTTACAGCTTGGTAGACAGGTGAATTTGCCAGAAATGTGGCGGATTACCCTTTGTGTTTGCAATAATATTCCCCCAGATATTCCTCATTCAGTCAAAGCAATACAAATTGGATTTGGTGCTAATAAAAGGTTGCCTTTCCAGTGTAAAAGTAAATCTGAGCCACAGTTTTACACCACATTGCGTCTCACTAGCTCCAGTATAAAGCATTAGTAAATCTAGACCCAGTTTTATGCTTTTTGCTTCAAAACTGCGCTAGTGCAGTTTGCAGCATTAAGTCAACTGCTGGCTTGCGTCATTTAACAATGCCAGCCGGGTGCTGTATTTATTGAATGGCACAAGCCGGTGCTAAACTTGGGTTAGCGTCTTCAAGAAGCATGCTAGCTGGCTGGGGGTGAGGGTGGCGGTAGGGAAGGAGGGGGGTGTGCGTCAGAAAATTATGCTAGCCTGGCTAGAGGCAAAAAAAAGCCTCTAACCAGATAGCCCCAATTCCTGGCACACAGCCACCAGAAACATGACTCCTGGAAAGACAGGAGTCATGGCCACCACCCCAATGGCCAGCACAGGGGACAAGTGGCCCCTGTGCATGGCCATTGCACCCTGTGCCATTCAGGGGGTCCCAAGTTATGGCCCCCAATGGCACTTTAATAAAAATTTAAAAAAAATACTTACCAATACCTACCCTACTTACCTGGGATGGGGGGTCCCCCATTCTCTGGTGTCCCTCTGGTGTGGGCGGGGGTGTTCCTGGGGCTTGGGAAGGGACCTGTGGGCCCATTCCATGGTCCACAGGTCCCATAATGCCTGGTCTGACCCAGCTTGCTTTGCACCATTATTTAGCCCCCCCACCCCCCCACCCATGGGTCATTTTAGCACTGGGGGATAAATAGCACAATTTTTTAGATGGGAACACCTACCTTGCATCTCATTGACGCAAGGTCGGTTCACACATCCAAAAAATGGTGCAAACTCCAATATTCTGACGCCAGACTTGTCTAAATAAATAATATAAATATGAAGTTGTTTGCACCGTATTTGCATAAAAAAACAATTACGCAAATTTGTTGCAAAGAGTATAAATATGCCCCTTTGTGAAACATCCCTCCAAACTCCATACTCAACAATCAAGCTTTTCCCATGTAGGCTGCTCTATATACCGACAGACATCACGCACAGGACCTGTACTCTTCCCAAAGACTGTTCCATATAAACCCACAATCTTCACATTCACACCACACTCTTCTATAACAGGCCACTTTGTGAACCTAAAACCTCTACAAACAGCCGCAACGCTCTTCCATTAGAGACCCTTCTATCTCTTTAAACCCACGACCTTTACTCACAGCTCCCACACTCTTCCCACACAGTCTGCTCTATAAACCCGCAATCTTTACATACAACCCCAACTCTTCCTTAACAGTCCGCTCTATTAACTCTCAAATTTAATACAAATGCCTCACACTCTTTCATAACAGGCCACTCTATAAACACAGAAACTACACCCCCACACCCCACACTCTTCACACATAAACTAGTCTAGAAGCACACAACTTTCCAAACACACCCAACGAGCAGAGTACCCGCCTATGCAGAGGTGGTAAGTATCTGAAAATTATGACAAGCTCTCCTTGGCCATCTGCACTTTGAGCCCTTGTCAGGGGAATGAGGAACCACACAAATGTGCTGCAATACAATACAATGCGGATATTCTAAATGCGAGGGCGGGCGCGGTAGTTTGTTCCTCTCTTCTTGGGCGGCAAAGGCACAGCATTGGGAGGGAGTACCAGCAGAAAATAAACCTCAATCTCTAGATCCCAACTGGCAACACCTGAAAGACATGTCAACTAAGTGCAAGGCTACTTTAGGGCCCTGCCTAACACAACAGAAGAAAAGACTTGGAAAGGGGGGTCCAAAACTCGGCCAAGGAAAATGAAAACAGGTTTTGGAGAGATTCCAAAACAAGCGAATAAAAATAAGTATTGATTTGAAGCCGCTCAGTGGCTCTGGGCCCTCGTTTTCCTGTCTTTCTGCTCCTTAATTTCTGTTTCCCTCACTTTTGTGATCCATCTCTCATTTCAGTCTCTCTTTCACCAGTTTTTTTTAATTGTTCGCCTCTCTCCTCTCTTCTCGCTGTCTTAATTAACTCTCTCCGTAGTTCTCCCCTTCCCTTCCCTCGTCTTCGCGCCTCCTTCCCCTCCCCTCCTCTTCCCTCCACTCCCGATTATTCTCTAGTCATCCAAAATCCTTTATTCCTTGACTTGTGTTTTTGTATCAAACCTGTCCACTCTCCATGTTTCTTGTAATATCCATACCCACTTCCTGCTTGGTTCCTATGACATCACTGCCCACTCTCTGCTTCTCTCTTGTGACATCACTTCCGACTCTCTGTTTGTCTCTGGCTTCAGGGTACATTCTCTGCTTGTCTGTCTCATCGGTGCTCACTGTCCAATTGTGTCTTTGCGACATCATTGACCATTAGCTTTTCTCTTGTGACATCAGTACCCACTTCCTCCTTGCTTCATGTAATGTCATTGCCCTCTCCCTGCTCGTTTCTTTTATGATCTGGTAGTGCCCAGTCACTGCTTATTTCACGTGACATCATTTCCTGCTTGTCTCTTGAATGAATAACCATTCATAACTTCTCTTTACCATCAGTACCCCACCTACGGTTATCTCATGTGACATCAGTGTCATGTGTCTATTGGTGACATCACCGCTCCATCCTTGATTATTTATGTGGCATTGTGGTACATAAGTATCAGTGGCAGAAAATTGTTGGACTCAAAATCTCTTTTGTAGCCTGTGCTGGAAGAGGTTATATAGAAATCGCCTCCCTGTTTTTAGCTTCACACACTGGGGATCGGAGGTGGGATCATCTCAACCTTTCCTCCTAAAATATGTATGAGTTCATTGTTAATGGCACGGACTTAAAAAAGGACTGTGTTCCAAAGAAATTTAGGGGCATATTTAGGAGTCCCTAGCGCCATCTACTGACACAGTAGCGTCATTTTTTTATTCTAATGTTTTGTTAGATGGCCATAATCCCTGCGCCATATTTACAAAGGGGCGCAATGCATGCATTGCGGCACTATGTAACCCTTTGCAATACATTATGCCTGCTCCAGGCATAATGTGTGCAAAGGGGGCATTCTCCCATTAGTGGGGCTGAAAAAATGGTGCAAGGAAATCTGAGAGATTTCCTTGCGTCATTTTTGTTCAACACTTTTATGGCTGCTCAGAGCAAACGTTAAAAGGGTGCACACCATTGTTTACTTTGGGCCCTTATGTACTCTGCAGGATTAGCACCAAACATTTGGCGCTACTCTTACAGAGTACACCAATATCGTCATAAGAAATGACGCTATTGCCCCATACCCTGCAACATGGTGTGCCATATTTTAAATACGGCGTCCACATAATGGCAGTAGGGGGCGGTACAGTGCAGCGCCACTTTTCGTCAATATGCCCCTTAGTAGCCATAGAAAATAATGACTAGGGGTATGAAGATACATATGCAAACATTTAGATAGGTACACACTATAGGTAGTTAGGTATATTGGGCAAGTACCAATCCAGGAACTTGGTGTCCCCGGGAACCTTATCTCAAATCTTACCTGACACACTGAAACATTCTTGGAACCTTATGACATCACAGGCAATACAATGACTGGATAATGCACCAGGACAAGAGAAGAAAAACAGATGATCAGACAGAGTGTCATTTCCATATCCTTCACCCACATTCATACTAAATCCTACAACTACCTGCAATAAAAACGAGAGGCACAACAAACCGGAAGGTACATTTAGCAGAATGTTATCTCTCTAGAACACTGTCAGTAAATGTACAATCCAGGTAGCATAAACAGATCCTCAGAGACCAAGGTGTGTGTTCTCAAATGCCTAGTGGTTGTAGCCTTCCTCTTGACGGACAGTAGCATATTATCGAAATTTCCAATGTGCACGGTTAATTGCTGGTTCTATTACCAGCGAGGGGCCTATAGTCTTCCGTCTCTGAGCTGGTGTGCTGTCAATGCACAGTTGCTTTGTCAGAAGCTGGCATGTATCTGGAAGCCAACTTTGCAGACTTCGGCACAGATTCTGAAAGGTGTCTGTCAATGCAGCGTAGGAGCCAAAAATGCTGCACTGCGCTGCGTGACACGGAGAGAGCAGGAGAGCGCCATATTCACCTAGATATGGCACTCTCCTCCTCTCTCTCAAGCGCCAGCGCTGAATTCACCTCAGTGCCATACTGCAAGGGTATGTGCGTGAGTCTACCATATTTTTTGTACAGAAAGGTATCCTTCCTGTACAAAATTCTATGCCTAAAAGCTTTTCCTACTTTGTATGTGTGCTGGTCAGTGCAGCACACATGCAAAATTAGAAAAGCAAGACGAAATTAAATAATTTCTCCGTTTAATGCCTGCTTTTCAGCTGCGTTAATTTTTGGCGCTAAACCCTCTCTTCTGATGTTAGAGAATAGGGTTTAGCATCAAAAGGGATGGGTGGTAGCACTGGTACGCTCATGTACCACCCATGTAACGCCCCCTTGATGCAAAGTAACACAAAGCAATAATTTGTGCTGATTTGTATTATTCTTCCATACAAACCAACGCAAATGCCAATTTGCATTTGTTTGTGAATCACAAAAAAGGTTTAGCGACAGTTTAACGTTAAAACTCTGATACTAAACTTTTGAGCATCTGGGCCTTCGTCTCACCTCTACCATTAGCCGTGGTCTAAGCTTGACCAAGCAGCAGCTTTTCCCCTACTCTTTTTCCCTGCTCCCATTGACAGCATGCATACACCAACCCCTCACTCTAAAAAAGCCACAAACAATGTGAACAGTGTACCTTTATGTTTTTTTTCTCAGCCCAGTCCTTCCAGGATGGGCCTATTCATCTCACAGCCCCCAGTGAATGAAACATACCTATCTCAAGAGTTTTAGCATCACATTATGCCAACCATCATTTGGGGTTTGTGATTGGTCAGCATCGGCCAGACCACTATATGCATCTACTCAGTATTCAAACAATGATGTGTGGTAGTGGCCTTAAATGTTCCGGCTTTGTCCCTTCTCAGGGGCCCTGAAGATCCTACCACAGTCAATCTTGCTTACAGCATCTTCAGTGTTGGCAAGGTCTGGCAGTATGCACAGAATAAGACGTATGTTGCAGCATTTATAACAGTGGGGTGCCCACGCTTATCAGCATACACTCCCTATTTCACACTCAGGTTCTCCTCTGAGTGAAAAACCTACTACAGGGTGGAAAGTAGCTGATGTATGAAATATATTTGCTTTGCTAAAAGAATGTTCCATTGCCATCCATTCTTTCCTAAAGTAACCTATTGATGTTATTTATCCAAATTGATTAACTGGCCATCTTTGATTGGCAGCCAGTCCATTGTCTAGCATAAGAGATGATGCAGTGGTTCCCAATGTAGTGCATCTGTATCAAAGACGATGGAGAGTGCCCTGGAAAAGATTCTTAAAATGGCACACAGCAGGATGGCTGCAGTGAGCTGGGAGCCAGTTGTGCCACCTCCTCACACTCATACAGCCTCTCTAAAGGGGAGGCTCCTCCGCTATGGCGGAGGAGCGTTGCCCCCCACCAGCAGCAGCTGCTGCAAAACTTTTACAAGAAAGTTATAATAAACTATGTTTATTATGGTTTTCTTGTAAAAGAGGCGGGCCACGGGCTGTGATGAGCACGGAGGGGGAGTGCACTCCCCCTCAGTGCACATGTATGTTTGGCTGGCCATCTCAGGCCAGTCAAACATACATGCGCACTAGGCTCTCTCCAACACAGCAACACAGGCACTGCATTGCTGGGTTGGAGATAGGAGGCAGAGACTTTCAGAGTGCCTCGGAGTGCCCCAGCTGGGTGCGCCGTCCAATCCTAATGGTGCTTTCATGCTACCAGCAGCATGAAAGCAGCGTTAGGATTGGATGCAGGGTAGGCTGGGAGCCTATGCCTGCAGTGGAAGAGAGGAAAAGCGCAGATCGGAGCGGCGCCTCGTCTCTTTTCCCTCCCGCAAGTCGTCACTGCTCTCTGAACCCTGATATATGCACAGGATTCCCTCTTACTTTCTGAATGTGAAAGTGTCAGCTCCCAATCGGTCTGGTTGCTGAATATGACTTGCTGAGTGCACAGCCTCTGTCACTTATTGGAGGTGGAGATGTAAGCCATGTTCTGCAGGACCCTACCATCCTGCAGTTCTGGCCTCACAACCCTTTTCCAGCAGCACCCATTCCACCATCCCAGTGGCTATAGCCAGCACCATGAATCAAAAAACATCCAAAAAGTTCGTCTTTTGAAGAAAGAAATACTGAAAACGAGGCAGGAAACTGAGAGTTATGCTTTCTTTTAGATTGAAACCAGCACCCTAAAAATGCTTCAGCGACTATTTGCTGCATCCTGTCTTTGCTAGGCAGAGAATAAGCAGGAAAAACCTACCCGCTTCTTAATGACATTGAACAGAAGGCAAGGGTCCAGCTGCTTCATCACAGTAGCCCATGAGGGCAGGTGGATACTTCTACACCTCTCTTAATAGTTAAATGGAGACATCTTTTTAAAATGTGCTGTAGCTCGTTTGGAGCTTGGTGGATGACTAGCCATTGAATAACCACTAGAGACAGCCGAAGATGGAAAAATAATATTATTTTAAAGCCTCCGATTTATGATCAGGGCCACTGGAATTAAGCTGCAGGTTTGATTAAATTATGCATCGAGAAAAGGGAAATTATACGGCATAATGCAGAATATTTTATGACGGTATTATTATGTCTTTAGTACGAGTGAACTCTGTCTGAGCAAAGGTTTCTCTGCATTAGTACAAGTTTAACACCTACATACAGCGATAAGAAACAGAAAGGTGATTAATCAACCTTTGTAATGGGCCTTTCACTGCTAGCAACATGTTTTGCTGCATTTTAGGTAACTGCTTGATCTGTTTAAACTCGACCAAACATTTTTGTTAAAATCTGAAGATAATGAAGCAGATGATGGATCATGTGGCAAATGCAGCAAAATCATATTTATATGAAAAACACCACAAACGCATGCATCCACAAATGAGCCAACCATGGTAAACCTGAGGATGCTCCAAAACCTTACGCTTCCCAAGGGGAGGCTCAACAGATAGATATCAATATTTCTCCTTGTTTTTTCCTCTTTCTGAGTGTGCTGCACTCTACAGCACACATAAAAAGATGACAAAGCCTCCCAGGATTGTTTTTATGCTGGAAGATGCCCCTTCCATCACAAAAACAATCCTGCTTACAACACAGACACACTTGCACCATGGTGCAAGGCTGCCCATTTTGTGCCAGTGTAGAGAGGGAAAGGACAGGAATGTGCGTATGCCTTAAATGTTGTGTATTCCTGCCCTTTCCACGTGACGCAGTGCACCTATTGTTCACTATTTTGTACCTTGATTTTCTGTCTGGGAAATTAGTGTGCCAAAAGAGTTGATTATTGTGTTGGGACAGGATGAAACTCTGAGCATGAAACAGCTCATCCCATCAGCAAACAACTACCACAGTAGAGGAGGCCCCACACTCCACACATATAACCCCTTAGAGGAGAAAGCAATCTGGACGAACAGGCAAAAGTCAAAATTACAACTTAATTCGGCTTCAGCCAAATGTGCCTTCTTGTCCTTTTCCATTGGCAACCTATTTGGGAAATCAAACAGTCTAACCCATCCAAAGATAGTCCACAGATTTTCCCTCCCGATTAGACAAGTGTTTAATGCTATTAAAATGAAATAATATAAGGGAGGCTGCAGTCATCAGGTGGTGTGCGAGTATAGGAAGAGAAACATGAAGTGAGAGGAGGCAACAAATTACATAGAGCAGTCCTTGTCAGAAACGTATGATAACAGTCAAAACTAAAACAGGCTTTTTCACTCAGTTTGGAATGCACAAAATCATGTGTGGGGCATAAATAAGGCAAAGAGGACCATTTTATCCTTGGATTCTGAAAGAAGTCAAATATGAACTTTATGCTTGAGGGGTTATGGATTAGGACCAGTCAGCGACATGTTACTTGGCCGATTTCTCTCCTCACAGCCAATTATCACACTGTCCACAGTCGGATCCCAATTCATGAATGGATCTCGTCCTCAGTGGTGTCAGGTAACCTGTTGGAACCTTTCCAGAGGCAGTCTTCTTACAAATCCAAAAGGATCCCACTTCATAGAGCCTCCAAAGGCTCATAGCATTAGATTTGGGGGACATCTAGGAGGAACAGTGACATTGATTCTTCCACTTTTCGCTCTACATATGAAAGGGCTGTGTGGCTGTAAAATAAATTGTATTATGGGTGATAAGTGAAAGGGAAATGCCTTTTAAAATTAAGTGAGTATATAATGTCAGAGGTTAGATAGTTACTACCATAGGACTTCCTAATGAACCTTCTACTGGTTCCAACCATCTTTTAAACTGAACCCAGATATCTGGTTCCTTCCTAGTTTGACTCTTCAGTTCCAAATAAAATGTGTCTTTGACATCCATCAGCCATCCTACGATGATGGGGTGTTGCCTCCGAAAGGAGAATGACTGACATTCTATGTCCTATTGCTGACAGTACTGGAAATCTTTACTAATGAACTCCAAACCTTGACACCAAAGACAATTGTGATTTGTTGAAATAGAAAGCGAATGAGTTCATTTAGACTAGAGGTATTTTGGAAAGAAATTCGGAAAAAAAACAATCATAGCTTGAATATCTGATTCTGAACTGCGTATTGGTTTGAAAAACAATGCTTTTATCACTTTCTAATGACAGGCCACTCTAACTTGGTAGCTGAGCTGTCATGACTGTGGTGTAAGTCGTAACACCCACCAGCCACCCACACACCACCAGCAGCACCTCGAGTAGCAGCAGCACAACCACCAACAGAAGTACCACCACCACCAGCACAAGAAGCGCCGGCACCACCACCAGCCCCACCCCTACCTCAGCCACCACCACCACACCAAGACCACCAACAGAAGCACCAGCACCACTCTCCCCTCCCATTCTGCTCCTTTACATAAGCACCTCTTTTATCATGACACTCCAGCAGCATATTTTGGATTGTCTCATCTGCTTATTTGATGAGGCCAGATGCAAGGAATTATCACATTTAACTCCAGAGGCCTCATCCGGTTGTAGAAAGGGAATGTGTGCATCTCTCTCCTCGTAGACCTGCAGAGAGTTGGCACCCCTGAATGCTGACTTGTCAGGTTAAAAGCCCAAATGCAGAACACTGCAGAAAATGGGTACACTGTACTGCTAGTTATCTCTTTCTTCGGTACTGCACTTCTGTATCTTTGCTAATAAGGGCCTGTTGAAAGCCTCATAATATATAACATATTTATCATCTTTCGTTATTAGCCTCATTAGCGTAGGTGACACAGAGGTTCTGAATTTATTAGATTGGTTTCTCATTTGTAATATGTTTACAGTGCACTTTACTGACCAACAATAGTCATCAATCCAGGTTCTCTTTTCTTATCATACAGTTCCAGTGCTTAATTCATGCTGGTGGTTGCATGTAGTGGGCACTAGCAGTCATTTTCCGGGACTGGAATTATTTTTCATCTTTAGACTTGAACCCAAAACAAGAGTGAGAAAGGCAGAAAAGGGAAAAAGAAGAAGGAAGCCTTTAGAGTGAGCCAAAGACAATAGGAAGTGTTGGTCTGGTGAAAGCAAGAGACATGAGGAGGGATCAAAATTAGGCAGCTTTGATATTCGGCAGCCCTGGCTTGCAGCAATGCTGTTGGCAGACTCCTAGGAAGTGTGACTACTGCACTTATCTATTTACAAATTAAGCTCTGCAGAGAGTTTCTGTGACACATGTAGGTGGGCAGCCGTGCATCAGAATTCAAATTACTGCATTCTTTTCTTTTGCCAACATATCACATGGAACAGCCTGAGTGTTGGGACAGTAATGTCTCCTGCATGGCCTACAGTTGCGTCCCCTGCCCTGTATGCCCACCTGCAAGTATCTGGTGTCACAATACTTGGATGTTAGGCACCACGGCACACAAATCCAACATGTGTGTTACCGCCTTGGCCAGCCCTGTAGCAAGAGTCTGATCCTGGGATTGTCCTGGAGCTGGAGCGGTGCACAAATCATGCCCTTGATAGTTGCGGAAGACTACTGTACATGTCATGGGTTCATGCATGTTGCTCAGTGGTGGCAGCATACTGTGTCTTGTAGAGATTGTAGCATGATCAGGCCTTTTTACCTGTGTCATAATAGTGGGAGACTACTGGTTCACTCAATTTCCACTGCTAACGATGAGCGAAGGGATATTAGCGCGAGGGTATGTGATGTGCCCAGAATCCTAGCATGTGTGATGTGTACAGAGTGAGCAACACACTTTATGTTGGTAAGAGTGAACCCGGAGTGACATAGACATTTGGGTTTCATTTTGGATACCTCGCCTGTCCCTGAACACAAGAAGAAGGTAAGGTTTATTTTCTAGGTGGTGGAAGTGTATTGGTGACATTCCTGAGACTGAGGGAGGAAACCCAGACACTGAAGTGAGCAAAGAGTAGAAAAGGTTTCCTTTAGAAATTGATTAGAGCCATTCATGCAGAGGGACTGCTTATTAGTCTTCCTGTCAACCTTTTGATGGATGATAGGAGTGATGGATGGGGCTTCAGTTTCAGTTTTCAGAGTGTAAACCGCCTTTTGAGGAGTGTTAAGCTTTTGTCTCTCTTCCTGATGATTGTCAGATGTGGCTGTGATAGCTGATTGTAGACTGCTCACACCTCTTTGTGCTTCTTTTGTGTATGGCCCAAACTGGAAACAGCATGTCTGTGAAAAGCATCACTCAAGACAAAGGCTGAGTTTAGAAGACAGACTGAGAAGGTTACATGAAAAGAGAACTGGCTCAAACCAGGCCTGAAATTACAGACTGATGATACACTTCTCGTCTGCTGTACCTATATAAGAGGGGGAGTTGTTGACTCACTTATGGTTCCTGTTCCAAGGAGGGGGTGCCCCACAGATTTACCAGAGGACTACTCTGCCACCATAGCTGGTGTCAGCCTGACAGCCAGCTTCCCAGAGCAGAGAGGACATCACCTGGAGTCTAATCCAGCTGAAAAACTGCTTGTCTGGTCCTGAAATGTCTGGAGAGTCTGATTAAACAAGAGGGGAAGGAGTGAGCCAACTCCGCAGGAGGAGCTGACAGCTTGTGTGGACGCAATCCGTTGACCTTGTTCTGGGTCCCGCCACCAGAGCCTGCTAAAATAATGTGACTGTTGTTCTCTTGGCTTGGACCTAGTCATCGAACTGTTAGGAATAACTGCAGCTCTCCCAAAGTGTGTCCGAGCAGATCCTTCCGTCAACCCCAGCATTGTGACTGTCACTTGTCTGAGAGTGCCTGGTCGTCCTGCCCAGCTAAAAAAGGGATTGACATTGCCTGGGGCTCCTTTTGGTGCGCCCCAAGTGCAGTTCTTGATTTATGTTTGTTGTTTCTGGTTCGGAGCACTAGCACTTATTTTTGAGGGCTGGCACTTATTTTTCTGCCTCAAGCATTTACTGCAAGCAAAAAACACATTTGGGAAAGACGGAGCACAGAAAAAAATAAAAGCGTCACAATGGGAGAAAGCTGCAAGAGTGAGCTGAAGGGACAGGGAGTGGCTTTAAGTGGATTGAGGAGGCCAGAGATAGCTTCAGGATTACGCTGCCTTAGTATTCTGTGTTCGCACATTTAATTGCAGCAGCCCCATGTTTAAGAAGAGGGCTTTGGGCACGGGCATGTTTTTATTCACAAATTAAGCACTGCCCAAGTGACTGTCGTGGATATGACTCTGACATTGTTCAAACCCTGCCTTGCAGTTTCTGTTGCTGAAGAAGAATCCTGCAACCTGTGGTGCCTGACTGGGCTCAGATACTATGGTCTAAAGCACCATAAAGCTCTCCAGTCACCTCCCCAGGATCTATACTTGGACGGAGGACTGCCTCATTATCATAATCCCGGGAGGTCCCCGAGACAGGTATCAGGACTCACCAGTTCAGAGAAAGGGGGTTGCTGCAGCAATGAGTCCTACCTGTTGCCAGTGTGGTCAAGCCTGCAACAGGGCCCCTGTGCAAAGTCAGCTGCGCCCACCACGTCAGTGTGTGACCTGAGACCATCTGGCCCGAACGGGGCAACTGAATGAAACAGTTGCAACGTGCATACCTCTGTAGAGCACAAACTGTGTGTGAGAGGCCGACCCAAGGCAATCCACTGCCCAGAGATGGGTGAAAGACGGTACTGAACTGCTAATATAGCCTGTCCAGAGTAATAAATGCAAGAGGCAAAGCACTACACCTGCACTGGGTTCTTCGACACTGCGTCCTCATTATATGGGAAGGGGTAGAAGTGAGGGAGGTTGAGTGAAAGTGGGCAAGCCTTTGCAGCTGTATGAGCCTCACACCCACCTAGCTGGTATCTGCCACTCTTCTACTCTGCATAGCCTTACATTTTGTAGTGTAATAAAGTACTTTGCTTTACCAAGGAGCCCCACTGTGCTGCACTATCACATTATTGCATTGCTCGGTGTTTGCTGAGTTCTGAGTTTATTGTACCTCAGCATTAATCTCCCTGAGAAGCCAGTAAAGGTTCATTCACCGCTGCTACCACTGAGAGTGTAGAAAGCAAATGTTCCTATAGTTGTGAATTATGTTTTGTTCTTTTGTTTTTAATGAGTCCAGTAGATGGCAGTCTAACACTTTTTTGCCATCCACAGTGCGGTCGAGCTCATTATGTTAGGGCCAAAGAAATCGAGTCAGCATTTTTCCAGCAGTCATGCAGAAAATGACAAATAAAGGCCTCGATTTTGATAACCATGATACTTTGGAGCTATTTTGAATTTTTGGCAGTTTCGTCGGGTTTCTGATGATTTTGTTGAACTGCCGATTTTTGACTAAGAAATGGTCTGGGTCAGTGTTTATAAGTGGATACTGCCAGGGACTGTCGATAACTGTTTTACTACATTTTAGGTCTCGCTGAACAGCACTCATGCCCTGTTGCTGTGAAGGATATTATGTACAGTAAAGGGCTTGGAGCCTGAACATTACTTACCATTTAGTGGCTTGATTGGCATTCTTTTTAGCTGCCTCCTAATTGGCCACCATATGCCTCATTTCACTTCCTTTTATTTCTTCGGAGCATTGACCAAGTACTAATTGGTTTTATTTGTTTAGCCTCCTTCTGCTGTTCGCGGTGTAATTCAAAGTACTTTTTTCATTTTTCTGTCCATCATTTCCACTTCCATGCTACACCACAGGCGTTGATTTTATTTGCTTTTGTTTGTTGTTACCTTCATTTGTTTTGGAATTTGACGCTTCGTTTTACAGCACCAAACGGCAAGGACTATTAAAGCAGTTCATGACTTTGTTCTGCAGTTCGGCTCTTCCTTTTATTGCACCAAACAAATGGCACACAGTAGTGTGTTTTCTTTCAAGTGCCTCAACTTTAGGCAGCACTGCAGTTAATCCATTTCTCCTTAAAGCCAGTGTTCTCAGTCTTAAATGTATTCCACCTCTTCTCTGCACATACAAAGTACGTGTCTGTTTAAAGCATTTCAGTTTTGTATAATGCAGCAGCTACTCCATTTCTCCTCAAAACGTGTGCATAATTTATGATTCGTATACTTATTCCTCTGAAGATGCTTTCGGCACTCTGTATTCACATACACTTAGGTGCAAAAGATATAGCCTAAAAGGCACAGGTACACTTCACTCCACTCCAATCTACCCCGGTATATCCCACTCCAATCTACTCTAATCTCTTCTACCCCACTGCACTCCAATCTACCCCACTCCACTCCACTCCAATCTGCCCCACTTTAATCTACACCACTCCACTACAATCAAATCCAGTCTATCCCACTCCAATCTACTTCATTCTACCCCAATCTACCCCAGGCCACTCAATTTAAATCTATCCCACTCCACTGTACCCCAATCTACTCCACTCCATGCTAATCTACCACCATCTACCTCACTTCACTCCATTCTACCTCACTCCAGTCCAGTCTACCCCAATCTACTACACCCCACTTTAAAAGCTGTAGACTTTATTGTCTTATTGGTAAAGCTGAATCAGATTCTATAGACTAGTTGTATCTGTTATGAAATGTTATGACAATGCCCATAGACCTGATTTAATTGTCACAAAAAGCATGTTTTAAAAGCAATGCATTTTTAGATGTGGGTTGTTAATACACTGTGCTAAAGCCTGCCGCAGGTTTTTTGTTTTATGAAATCTCACAGATTACTGTAGTTGGCAAGGGTTTGGTTCTGATGATATATTCAAACAAATCATGGGTATAAAAGATTTGCACCATGATAATTCCTATTAAGCATTTTTGGAGAAATGTATTGTCTAGATACTGTAATAATATACCAATTTGTACATGTCCTTCTGAATGGCTGATCGTTGCCTTGTGGGATAGCTTGTGCACAATACAGTAGGGCTGAGTTGATTATGATGACAAGCCAGTGAGAAAGGCAATACATCTGATTGGTTCCTTAGAAAATAGAATGCAATCTGCCATAGATCTAGTCTGTTTTTTTAAATAAAAGTTACACCGAAGGCAGAAGGCATAATTCATGTATTATAAAAAGCATATGGTAAAGCCAATAGGCCTTTAAAGGTGTATTGTTACTTCACTGTGTTATATCCTGTAGACATGTATTTGTTACATTTAATCCCACAGACTATGTACACAAAGGTTTTGGTATTTAATAGCCCCTTGACAAACCCCAGGTGTAGAAGATTTACACTTTAACTTTTTTTGCTAGAATTTCTTTGGAAGGCATTAATTGTCTTCCGGACTGTCATGGTATTTGCAGATGTGCAGAGTGTAATGTGATATTTATTATCATTATTGAGTGTGGGACAGGGCCATGAAAGGTGAAGCCTCGTGTGAGTCATCATGTCCCTCCTTTGCCTCAACAATGGTAATAAATATACTATTGCACTTAGCTCATCTTCATATATGCTTTATTCCAGGATAATTTTACATGTGTTCTAGTTTTAACAAAAGCTGTTTGATTAAAACCAGCATGCAAGGGAGCAAATTTGTGCAAGTGCCATTATAGTTGCTCTAAATAACACATTATTGACCCACCTTTATTTTCACTGCCATGAAATAAATATCTGCCTACCCTTCCACCAGGGAACAGCACCATATTTAATTGGGGGAAGGGAACATGTGGCCTCCTTTCCCAGGCCCCATCCCCTGGGACCTGGCACATTATATGGGCTCCATGGGCCGATTGTGGCCTCAGGGACTCCATTCCCTGGGGACTGGTGCATTTCTTTAACCTACACAGGCCAAGTTCAGTCCTCGGGACCCCATCCCCGGGGCCTTGTCATACTGCAAAAAGGGAGGGGGTGTGCAGCACCCCTCCCAGGGCTGATTTTATCCCCAGGGACCCCATCCATCCATGCCTTGGTGAATTCTAATAGGGGGAGAGGGTATGCAGCCCTCCTCCCCAGTTTGAAATTGGCCCCAAGGACCCCAACCCCTGGGGCTGGGCCAATGGAAAAAGGAGGAGGAGGCTGGTGGGCCCCCCTGTCTGGGTTGATTTTGTCCCTGGAGACCCCATCCCCTGGACGGCGGATGGCATATCTGTCACAGTTGTAATGGAGTAACCCATCTGCTGAGTTCTAAATCAGGCCCTTGGTTATTTGCTCCTGCTTGGTGGGAGTTTTGAAATTGCCCCAAGTGAGAGCAAACACAGGTTTTCCTGCCTATGCCAATGCGGGCAGAGAAACCACTACGTCTTGGGGTTAGGCACTTTGGGACAGAGCATATGACCTGGCCTAGGGGGATGGAGTCACCAAGGTTATGAACTACTCAGTGAGGGAGGCCACCCTCCCGTTTGTTATTAAGGCCCAGGGGAGTCGGGTGTCCGGGGCCAAAATTGGCCAAGGGAGTGGGGCCAAGGGCCTCCTCCTCCCCATTACTTATATGGCTGGGCCCAGGTGGATGAGGTCCCTGGGGCCGGAAATGGCCTGGGAGGGGGGCCAGGTGCCTCTCCCACTTTTTTTAAACAGCTAATCCCCAGGGATGGGGTACCTGGGGCCAACATTGCCCTGGGAAGGGGAGCCACATGCCCCCTCACCAAATATATATATATATATATATATATATATATATATATATATATATATATATTGTTACCCCAGGACACGTCCCACCCAGATGGCTTAAAGAAAATAGTGTGGAAGACTGTTCTTATGGTTTTTTTAAAATGTTGCCGCAAATCTGGGGATTTTTGGCCCCAGGCGGGGTCTCTGTGGGACCCCACCACCAGGCCTAGGGGATCAGGGTATTCCTATCCTGCCCTTATGGTTGTTTTTTGCAATTTTCTTGGGACTCCGGCCAAGTCCAGGGTGCCAAGATGGCTGTCACCACTTCCTGGTTGAAGTGGTGGCAGTCAATCACAGCATTACTGTTGGCATGTGGATCCACGTCTCTAGGTATACATAAATCTTTTTTTTTTTTTTAACAGCTCCAAATCTGTTGAACAGGTATACATCTAATTACAAAATGAGCTTTTTATGGACCAAGATCTAGCTTTCTGCCAAATTTGGTGTAATCCGATCAGCTCAAATGCCTATAGGAAATTGCATGGGGAAAACGCGTTTTGAGACCCCACTTTGTTTTGGCCCCCGCTTGACACAATCACCCCAAAATTTTCTAGACAGCAGCTAAAGTGACTATGGCACAGTAGTTTTGGAATTTTCATGAAGATTTGTCAAACTGCCAAATTTATTAGCGAAACAGAAATGCTTTTTTTTATAGAAACTAGGTTCTAACTATAACTCCCTAAGCTGCTTTTGACTCCCAGGACATCATCCCCTGGAGCCCAATACATTTAATAATAGAGGGGGCCCTCTACCAGAGCCTTAAAATGGTTCTGGAGACCCCATCCCTCGAGGCAGGCTGACTTGCTGTGTCCAGGGAGTCCACCCCAGGGCACAGTGGGTTCCTTGCTTGCACCGGCACAGGTAGAGAAAGTTGTGTTTTTTCCTGTCTGGTTAAGCATTTTTAAATCTCCCGCCAAACAGGAGCAAACACAAGTCTGCTCCAGTCGTGTGTGAGCCTTAAAATGTTCCTGCCGACTGGGAGCAGACTTGAGATCTGTTTCCTTGCCCACAATGAAGCAGATAGGGAAACAGAACAACAGATTGCTCCTGCCCGGAGGGAGCAGCATAACAAGATGCTCCCTCTGGGCGGGAGCAATACCGGCTCCTGCACAATGCAGTGAGTCGGTTGGGCCCCCCAACGTGTGCTTGGTGGGAGCACCATGTGAGCACTGGGGTACCCACCTATTACTGATGTGGGCCCTGGGGATGGGTACACGGGGTCAAAATAAACTTGAGTGGGGCTGCAAGGCCTCCTCCCCTGTAATGTACATTTTGGCCCCAGGGGATGGGCTCCTTGGGGCCTGTAATGGCTTAGGAATGAGGGCTGCGTGCTCTCCACCCTTTAATCAGTAAATTAGGCTCCAAGAGGATGGGCTCCCTAGTGCCAAAATGGCTTGGTGAGGGGGTCTTGCACCCCATTCCCCTTTATACCCAGCCCCAGGGGGTGAGGGGGTCCCTACTGAGGCCCCCCTCCCCACATATATTTTATAAAATGGCAGCTACCATTAAAAAAAAAAAAAAAAGGTACAGCTTCAGGGGATGGGTCGCTGGTGCCTATAAAGACTCGGGGAGAGGGCCGGAATGCCCCCTCCCCTTTTATTTCCATTTTGGCTCCATGGGTTGGGTTGACAGGGGCCTTATTAGGCTCATGGAGGGAGGCTGTGCACCCCTCTTTATTAATTACTTGGCCCCATGGAGGGGGTAACTGGGGCCCAAGAAAGCTTGGGGGCACACCCTGTCCCTTTTTGAATTGTATTGGGCCCCAGGAGATGGGGTCCAAAGTGCCTGATAAAGCTCGGGAGGGGAGCAGTGCACCCTCTCCCCTTTTAAACAAAAAAGCCCCAGGTGATATTGGCCTATGAAGGCTCGGGTGGTAGGTCACGTGGCTCCTCTTCCCTTTTTTCATAGCGTGGCCCAGGGGTCACTGGGGCCTAATAAGGCTCATGGGTCAGGGCTGAATACCTCCCACCCTTCCCCTTAGGATTTAATCCCTGGATGGCGTCCCTGGGCCCAAAGAAGTCTAGGGAAGAGGACCATGTGGCCCCTCTCCTTTGTTATTGTATTTGGTCCCAGGGATGTGGTCCCTAGGCCTATTCATGCTCGAGTAGGTGGGCATGCAGCACGCCTCCCCAGGCCTATTAAGGCTCGGGAAGGTGGGCTGCATGCTCTCCCCCTGTTTAATTGTATTTGGCCCCAAGAAAATAAAAGGGGAAATTGTATTTGGCCCCAGGGAAATAAAAAGGAGAAAGGGGCCTACATGAACCCCTCACCTCTTTTAATGGGAACCGGCCCCAGGGTATGGGGGGGTCAATTAAGAATCAAGAAGGGGGCTGCACACCTCCTTCCATTAATATATATTTTGGCCCCCTGGGATGTGGTCCTAAGTGCCTGAAGGCCAACCCTATGCTGTGCACTGTAAAGGCTGTGCACATTGTGGGGTTGGCAGCCTGCTAGGGGTTTGGTCACAGGGCCTGGTGGCAGGCCAAGCCCTGTGGCCAACCCTCTGCTGCGCATGACCAAAGGCTGTGTGCTTATGGGGGTTGGAAGCAGGGCATGGCTGCAAGGCAGGCCCTGGGTCTAACCCACGCCACACATGACCAAATGTGTTACGAGGCATGGGGTTAGCTCCCTCCGGGTGGCTGCCGGCAGGGAGTTGGATGCCGGGCTTGGCTGCAAGCAGGCCATGCAGCCAACCGTATGCCACATGTGACAAAAGACCATGCACCATGTGGGCTTGGCTGCCTGCGTGGGGGAGTTGGCTGTCTCTCAGTGGGTTGGCCACAGGTCCTGGCCACAGGCCAGGCCCAGTTGCCAACTGCCTGCTGTGCACAGCCAAATTTTGTGCACAGCGTGGAGTTGGCTGTCTGTGGTTGTGCTGCGTCTAGGACTTTTGGCCAACCCCTCCAACTGAAGGCTGTGTGAGACGTGGGCTTGGCCTTACATTTGGTATTAAATATTACTTTTAAAAAAACTAGAAATTCACTGAGAAAAACAAATGTTATAGTAACATTATACTTAGGCTTAGGTGTGATACAAAGACCTCCAAGAGGCCCGGCAACCCATCCCCCAGGGCCAACATTTCATTGAATGTGAGGGGGCTGGAGAAAGCTATGGGGACCCAATGTCCTCTAGGGCTGATAGATTCAAGGGAAGGGTGCTGTGTGCCCCCCAAGCCATAGAATGGCTTCAGGGACCCCATCCCCCGGGGTTGGCTCGGTGACGGTGTCCCAGGGTCCCCAACCCCTGGGACATTGTCTATTTCTCTGCCCAAGAATATGGACATGAAAAAGGTAAAGTTCTCCCACCGGGCGTGACCACAAAAATGCTCCTGCTTAGTAGGAGAACAAAACAGTTCCCTGCCGGTGCTCTGGGGTAGAGAAAATGCTTTGATTGCTCCCACCTCATGGGAGAAAAAGAAAACTGCTCCCATGGGGCTGGAGCAATGCTTGATCCCCCTGCTCTCAAAGTGGGTGCAAGCATGGTAGCCAGCAAGGCTGCGGGGGCCCTGTGCCTCCCCTACAACTCCCAGTGAGGGACGCACTGTGGATTCCAACCTTTAAAAAAAAAAAAAGAATGGACTAATGGCTCTAGTTGTGGCGTTCCCTGGGCAGGCACTGGGGCAAACCATTTAAAAAAAAAAAACAATGCGGGTGGTGCATTAACTAATGGTTTGAGGTGCCTCGGGTTGGCATCAGGAACCCCCGTAGAATAAAATGCTGGCTCCTCAGCGGCCTCATAAAATGGGGCTGCTAACAGGGAGTCTGCAGGGTTGCCCGGGCCCTGCTAATTCCCCGGGGCCCCTTATAAAAAAACAATAAAACAATGGATGTCCCCTTTGGGACTGGGACATACCCAAAAATAATAAAAACAAATAAGCCCAAAGTGAACAATAAATGATTGTTCATTGCTCCTTCAAGGAACACCTCATAATGCCCTGGAATTGCTGTATATTTAGTTTTTGGGGATGTCCCTAGAAGGGGCAGGGACATCACCAATTGTTTTTATGTTGTGCAGCAGCACTAGAAAAAACACTTAGGTCTCCTGGGTCGTTGAAACCATGTCCCATGGAGAACTTACCATTTTCTTCTAAAATATTTCCCATGCTCGAGCTCTTGCTCCAATACTGTGATTGCAGTGCCCCACAGTGGTCATCATGGACCCTGAGTATTTTAGCAATAGAAAGGAGGCTGATAAAAGCAGATTTTATTCAGTTTTTTTTTTTTACAACATCACTAGCAGAATTCTTAGTGTAAAAGCTACGGACCTCTGTCACAATCTGCATGATGGATTTTATCTTATGTCTGTTTAATTTGTGTAACAGGACTCATTTTAATTCTCATTGCAATGGTTTGAATTATTCATGTAAATAAAGATAACTTACTTACCTATTAGGGTCATGTTGAATTTTATGTGTTAAAAATATATCACATATATCACATAAAATAGAAGCCCTTACATGGTTATATTTATCACTACATTTTTTGGGGTGTAAAATGTGAAAAGACGGAACATAGGTATATTTGTTTTATTATCTTTCTTAAAGAAAAAATTAAATATCTTGGACTTTTTATTTTCACGCCGAAAATGTATTAATAAAAAGTATGTAAAAAGAAAGAGTCACAAACTAGGCCAATAACATGTTATTACATATTTTTAAGTCAACATTGAAATATAGATTTGATTATTGTTGGTAATTTTTGGAGAAAGATGATAGATCTGCTTATCTGCTTACATACAGGGTGTTATACATAGGGTGGATGTTTGGTGTGGAGAGATAGGGGGAGGTTTTGCTGCCTGTGGGGGTCGGGTGCAAGAGATGGCAATAGGGCATAGCCGCAGGACAGGCCTTTTGTCCAACTCCCTGCTGCGCGCAGCCAAAGACTATGCGCAGTGTGTGGTTGGCTGCCTGCAAGGGTTGGCCGCAGCACTATGGTAATTCCAAATCATGCCTTTCGCTTCTCTTTTAAGAAATCCCCTTTAATTTCTTTCCTTCCTTTTTTTGTGTTTTTAGAGCATGTGGTAGCTCCAAATGATAGTGCCACTGTGCCATGCACTCGCTGCTCATGTAAACCCCAATGGGCTGAATTAAGTGCAGCTGCTGCTTCTAAACCAAATGGTCATCTTAGGCGGAGTTGCACATAGTGTATAATTTTACTGTTTAAAGATGGCGGCCATGTTTAGATGTAGATTATTTCAGTGATTTTGGATTGATACAGCAATGATACACTATTCACAATTCCATTCCATGATCACAGCCACTTAACGACAGCATTGAAATTGGAGGTGCAATTCCATCAGCAGATGTTACCAGGAATTATGCCATCTTGAGTAACATCTAATGGTACATTTCTTTACTTAGCACATCATCAGTTTGCACTTCTGTAAAAAGTTAATTGCATATTCTGCGGAATTCCCGAAGGTTGTGAGATCTATAGCCCAGAAGTATCCCTTCATGAATACGAGAAGATATTTGAAAATGTAAAAATGCTCTACACCATTAACATACAAATGACGTGTACTGCACAAACTTAAGGTTACCATTCATTGCAACACAAGTTATGATGGGTCAGCACATGGTGCTTTTTTACTACAAAGGAGCAGTATTTTTGGAATCGTGACCAACTTGCAACATGAGAAGATCTGGTTGCTTGGTGAGTTGGAATTTGTAGATTTGTATATAAAGTGTTACAGTGTATTTAACCTTAAAAACACCTGGATTTTTTGCATGTCTGTGCTACTAAGCTTTAAATGTATTCTTTGTAAGTAACACTGCTAAACTACTCAAGTGTCGACTGCTGACGTCCTTCTAAAATCCATGTACTCCTGTGGCGACGCAATACAATGCAGCATACAGAATAACCAAAAAGGGCATTGAACGCACATTGGACCATCTGAAAAGGAGGTTCCATCATTAGCATGCAAGTGGTCAGAATCTACTCAATCTCTTGCATAAGGGTTGGTATTGTAGTGCAGTGGTGCATATCATTGCAATAAAACGACAGATCCCGATGCCTGAAGAGCCATCTACCCCTATCACCGAAGAATCAGAGAATGCTGAAGGAGATGAAAACACAAGTCAACGATTGGCTCATAATAGCTTCTTATTGTATGTGATTGGTCTGTTGAAAGAATGCTTGAAATGATGAATTACCTGGTGCGTTTTTTTTTAACATAAAGATACCGACGAAAAAATCCTTTGCAGCAACATGAATGGTTTAATTGTTTAAAAGCTTAGGGGCAGATTTATGGAAAGTGGCACTGCAGCGAGTGCAGCACCACTTTCCCTGAGCCCCTTAGCACCGCCCTACCACCACCATGTGTGCGCCGTCTTTAAAATACAGCGCACCATTGCGCAGGGTAGGGGGCAATAATGTAATTTCTCATTACACTATTGATGTACTTTGCAGGAGTGGCGCCAAAATATTGGTGCTACTCCTGCAGAGAACATAGGGCCCCATTCTAAAGAATGGAAGCCCCCTTTTAACGCCTGCTCTTGAGCAGGCGTTAAAAGTGCCCGTAAAAAAATGGTGCAAGGATTTCCTTGCGCCATTTTTCCGGCTCCCCTAATGGGGGGATGCCGCCTTTGCATACATTATGCCTGAAACTTAGTTGAATTCCTACAATTTGAAATAATAAAAGAATTCTCCTCTCCAATGTGCAGAATAAATGTTATTTATTAATGACAGCTTTTTTGTAAACACTTGCCATTTCAACATTTATAATGCAAACATAATTGTATTTAGATAAAGGTATGTAAATAATTATGTCTCCTAGCAATGTTAGACGCACTTCTTAATTTACATAAATAGAAAGTCATTGGAATGTTTTTGATGATAAAAGGTTACTGCAGTACTTTTGGGTGAACTAGACATACGTTGTTACTAATTGCATTGCAGTCTTAACAAGTAGTGATGCAGGGCTGTCATCTCACAGACAGGTTTGCTTTCTTCTTCAGTGGTAGACACAGGTGGAGACTGCGCAGTGGTGCCAATCTTGCATTTCACTCTTAGTAAGGAGCAGTCAGGCAGATTTAGGGGCATATTTATAAAATGTTTGCCCCGGAATTGCATCGTTTTTTTTTACGCAATTCCGACGCAAAACTAACTCCATATTTATACTTTGGCATTAGACGCGTCTAGCGCCAAAGTCCATGGAGTTTGCGTCATTTTTTAGCGTGGACACCTACTTTGCGTTAATGATATGCAAGGTAGGCGTTTCCGTCTAAAGAATTGACTCCGAGGCATGTGCGCCGTATTTACACTCCCGGGCAAAATTCACGCCCGGGAGTGGGCGGGTCAAAAAAAATTACGTACGGCCGCTTTTGCGCCGTTTTTTAGCACCTGGACAAGGCAGTCGTTAAGGGACCTGTGGGCTCGGAAGGAGCCCAGAGGTGCCCTCCCATGCCCCCAGGGACACCCCCTGTCACCCTTGCCCACCCCAGGAGGACACCCAAGGCTGGAGGGACCCATCCCAGGGACATTAAGGTAAGTTCCGGTAAGTATTTTTGTAAATTATTTTTGTGGCATAGAGGGGCCTGATTTTGTGCCCCCCTACATGCCACTATGCCCAATGACCATGCCCAGGGGACAGAAGTCCCCTGGGCATGGCCATTGGGCAAGGGGGCATGACTCCTGTCTTTGCTAAGACAGGAGTCATTTCAATGGGGGTTGGGAGTCGAAAAAATCGGGTTCAGACGAAAAATTTGCCTCAGCCTGACTTGCCCCATTTTTTGGCGCCCAAGCCCCATATCCCCCTACGCCGGCGCTGCCTGGTGTATGTCGTTTTTTTCCACGCACACCAGGCAGCGCCGGCGGCTAACGCCGGCTAACGTCATTGATTAAATACGGCGCCCGTATGGCGCTTCAGAATGGCGTTAGCCGGCGCTAATTTTTTTGACGCAAAACTGCGTAAGCGCAGTTTTGCGTCAAAAAGTATAAATATGGCCCTTAGTCCTTTTTCATGTATTGCAGCGCAGCAACTGAATTTGCTCTGCTATGTTACACAAGGTGGAAAGCAAAAAACAGAGTGCTGCTGCTATAATTAGGCTACCTTGCATGACAACCTGCCTTAGATTGTGGTGCATAGGTGAGTGTTCACTGTTAGCTTAGGATTTGTATTGAAAACATATATTTTAGGGGAACATTCAGGGCCTGATTTATGAAAAGTTAGCTTCACCTTTGCATAATTTTTTGAAGCAAAAGCGGCGCAAACTTACAAAATATAATGATATTACATATAATTATATTTTGTAAGTTTGCACCACTTTTGCATCAATAAATGAAGCAAAGGTGGCACTATGTTTTCATAAATCAGGCCCTCAGTGCTTAATTTAAGCCAGTGGTTTCCAGGGCTCAGCACCAGCACTTAATTGCCAACACTGGCACTTAATACAGTCTGCCACATGTTTGTCTCATTTATAGATGAAAACAACAACAGTTGACTGTTTATTCAATATACATTAAAAGTAACAAATACCTGCCACCCACGACTTTATTAAAGCTTTAGTGGCCTGTAATAGTCTGAATTGTCATACTTGTAGGAATATGATGGTTAGTAGGTGCGTTTGTACTGTCATTGATAGCCTGGCAGGGGCAATTGGTGGTGCAAGCTGCAGTGGCCTTCTGACGAGGGCTCTAGGCACTTTTTTGTTTACAAAATAAGCACTGGGCATATTTACAATTAATTCACACAACATGGCGTAGCAAGGGAAATTGTTGTGCTGTGCTGACTTGCATGAAATGGAGAGAGTAGAAATATCTCACATTTACAAGGATATGGAGCATTCCTGCTCCCCCCATGGAATGGCACACTGTGTGCTGCCCAGCACCAATGCAGGCACCCTTGCACCATAGTGCACCTTTCTGCCACCAGCATTGTTTTTGTGTTTAAAGGGATACCTTCCTCCACAAAAAAAATCCACAGAGGCATATTCTTTGTATGCCTGCTGCATAAAGCAGCACTCATAGAAAGAGGAAATAACATGGAGAAATAGTTACACCTCTGTCGGGTAGGTGCACCATTTTGGTGCAAAACCCAGGTTTGCAGGTCTTTCTAATTCATTTTTTTGCATCAAAATATATAGATGCCTACATGAACCAAAGTAATGCTAGATAGTGCTAAATATTTACTAAACCACACAAACCCATGCACAGCTTTGAATGGCTTAGTAAATGTCAAAACTGATTTTGCATTGAGGCTGCAATACAAACGTGGTGCAACCCTAATGCAAAATCATGCTAAATCTGTGCCCTAGAACACATTCTTGTGCCTAGACAACTTCTCAAGGGTCCCATGAATAGGATGTGTGGAGTGCACATCAGCACATTTTACTGTGTTAACACACCCTTCAAGGAAGCCTTATTTGTTGCCACAAAGCACCATCTGGCTATTTTAGTAAATCCAGTTTTGCACCAAATCCTATAGGTGTTTGTATTGATCTGCCCAAGTGACGACCCTTAATTCAAAATTAAGCAAAGAAGTGCAAATCTATGTGTGCAATAAGAAAGGAGCACCCCTATTTGCTAGAAAGTAAATACCAATATGTTGCTTTGCATCACTCTGCAGCAGTAAAAAGCCTTGGACATCTGGGCTTCAGACTTTAACTTATGCCACATAACTCATGCCCACTTGACAATTATGGTGCAGCAGTAGTCATTCTTAATGCATATTTTGCCCATCAAGCGAAAGCAGTGCATGACATTTTCATCCTAGGCCAAGGAAAGCTGAAAGAAGAGGAATTTATGATTGATAGTTTCCATACAAGGATTGAGGCAACCAATGATGACCTGTACACTGGTTCATTCTGAAGAAAAGGCAAAGAACCAGGTGATCCAAGGGTGCTGCTCAGCCAGACTAAGCAATTACATGCCTAATACGCTGCAAATATTGTAAAGATTTCAGAGGCTGACATGGAAAATTCCAGTGCACTATCCTCCATCAAGCAGAAGACACCTTACAGCCTTGGAGAAATATAGGGCCAGATTTTCAAGGCCCTTATGCCCCTTAGCTCAGCATTTGCCACTACCATAGCGTCATATTTACAAGGTGGCGCAAACTTGGTTTGCACCACCTTGTAAACCCTTTGCGCCACATCATGCATAATATATGCATGCATGATGTATGCAAAGGGGGCGTTCCCTCGTTAGAGGGCCACCCCCTGCCACCCCACCCAACCCTGGAGGACACCCATGGATGGGGGACCCATCCCAGGCAAGTGCAGGTAAGTTAAGGTAAGTATATTTTTCTGTTTTTTTTAAAGTGGTATAGGGGGGGCTAATTTGTGCCCCCCTACATGCCACTGTGCCCAGTGTCCATGCCCAGGGGACAGAAGTCCCCTGGGCATGGCCATTGGGCAAGGGGCATGACTCCTGTCTTTGCTAAGACAGGAGTCATTTCAATGGGGGTTGTGCGTCCAAAAATGGCGCAAGTCCGGTTTGAGGCATGATTTGTGCCTCAGACCTGACTTGCACCATTTTTTGACACACAACCCCCATTTTCCCCTATGCCAGCAGTGCCTGGAGTCTTTATTTTTTACTCAGACCAGTCCGCAGCGCCGGCTAACATCATTCCTTAAATAAGGCTCAATGGCGCGTAGGAATGGCGTTAGCTGGCGGTAAAATTTTTGACGCATAGTTTTTTGCTATACATATTTAAAATGTTATTTATATATATGACATTTAATGGCCTGTTTAATTTTTAAGGGTTGTTAAATATATTGTATAGAACTTGTGTTGATTACTGTGACAAATATGTTTTTGCAAATTTATCAATTGCTAATTAGTTTGGCATTGTTTTGTTTAAAACTATCTGAACCGATTGGATAAGCTGTTTGTTTACAATGCAAGGAAAACTTTGAACAATGCTTGGTGTTCACTTGCAGAGAACTATATATTATAAAATGGAGCATGCTTCTCCCTTTATTCATGTCAGTTATTGCCTTTTTGATGTTTTCATACAAATGCACTGATGTGCTCTTATTATTATTGGTCTAGTGAAACAACAGTCACTATATGGTGATGAGATATAGACCAACACACTCATGGAGACAATTATTTGGATTATGCCCCTTCCTTAGTGCATACGATTCCTACCTTTTCTGGACTTTGAACATGATTTAGGGTTTGGTGAATGGGATACTCTTTCACAAATGTGACTGATATCCCTGCTGCGGTATTACACATGCCACAGAATATATGCACTTGAAATACAGGAGAAGGGATATCCGGCAAATTTGTGATGGAGAATCCCAACCATCATACTCTAAATCAGACGTTTCAATTTGGGTAAAGGCTTACTGTTTGTCACATTTTGAATACTCATGCTCTCTGTACATCTTAGTTAGTTATCCTACACACGTTTTAGTGTTATGGTTATATTTCGTTTATTTGACTGTATGCCATTGATAAAAGATAGAACTTAAAGGTGTTTCATGGTGTGCCAGTAAGTCTGTGTGGGGCATGTGGAAATGTGAGTGCTTATATGTTAGTGATATGGTATTGTTTATGTATTCCTATGTGTCGCTCAGTGTAATTTACAATGTATGATACATTAATCCCACATTCCTGTTTGCTTTAAGACTGTTTGTTGTTAAATTTGATTTTTAGGGTGCTTGTATTTCAGTTGTATTTTTCCCTTGCAGTGTGTTTATCTTGATGTATGTGATTTATCTGAATGAGTAGTAGTGATCAAATGTGTGTTCTCAAGTATGCTTCACATTGTTTCTTCATGCAAATTTTAATATCTGAGTCACAGGAATTGTGCCAATAATGTATCTGAGTTTGCCTATAACTTTGCCACTATACCTTTGAATTTCAGTGTATATGTAAGTGGTTTTAAATATATACCCACGGCCACTGAAATTATGCATCAGGTGAGCACCAAATTATATGACAGAGTTGCCTAACAATGCAGGACATTTATTTAATGGTATTACTTAATTATTTCGAACATTTTCCATGGTAGTGCTGTCTGGAGAATGATGGCACCTCATTAGTACCAGTTAACAACCAAATATAGAAATAAGCAACTGAAAGTTGACTAGTTAACCTTTGCAACCTTACAAAATTTGTTGTTAAAATCTGCAGATTATGTAGCAGATGATGGATTATGTGGCAAATGTGGCAAATCCATCATTAGGCAAAAATAAAGCTGCAGCCACAGAACTGCATGATTCCAGTGGGTTGCATTAACCTCTTCCTGTGTGTGGCTCTGAGTGTGCCTCTGTGCATATGTCAAAAAGGGCCTGTGACAGTCGTGTTATACAAATTATGTTTGTAAGTGTGGCTCTGAATATGATAAGGACATTCTGTCAGTGTATGTGTACTTAAGTAAGTCATATACTGCAAATATGCCTTCCTATGTGTTTCTCTGAGCACGTGTCTAAGCTCACTTGAGTCTGAGTCTGAAACAATGGATATTGCAACCCCTATTTTTATTTAAGCTTTATTGTTGATTTTGTTTTTTTTCTGCTGTATATGTGTATATGTTTATATGTTGATGTCATTAGTGATGTTACTGGTGAAGTCTTGAGTAAGGCCTTCAATGATGCCTCTTATAAAGGCAACAAGGTAGGCATAGGTAGCTCAAGGAGGTGGCTCAAGTTATGATTCAAATAGACATGTCAATGTCATAAATCATGTAATCGATGTTCTCATTTATGATGTCATGAATTACATTCTGCGTGATGACATTCACAGCATAAGGGAGAGGTGATAGTTATGGTTTGTGACATGAGCCATAACCTGGACATTTCAATGGTTTATCCAATTTTAGCCAGAACCTTAACTCAGTTTTAACAGTGGTTTCTTTCAGTAAATTTCAATGTTTTTTAAAAAGAGATTTGTCTTCAAAGTAAGGAGTAACTTTTTTTTTCACTTTTGAAAACATACTTTTCAAAATCAATAATTTCTTACCGGATTGATAATAAATGTATCTTTTTCTTTTAGTAAATTTTTGCCAAAATGTACATGTATCTGGGTGGAAAAGGGAACAACATGTGAACTACATTTTTTTATTTTCCTGAGGCTCAGAATGTCAGTGAGTGCATTGTTTGTGATATTTGAGCTGGAAATCCAATGCCCCTCTGACCTTACTCACTATTGGAGTGTTCAATTACATGTGTTTACTCCAGAATGTGTACCTGAGTGTAAGAAACTTGGGGCAGATTTATGAAAAGTGGCGCTGCACCTAGTGCACCGCCACTTTCGTTGCGCCCCTTAGCACACCATATCGCCACCATGTGTACAACGCAGCATGGCGCAGGGTAGGTGGCAATAGCGTAAATTTTTTACGCTATTGATGTACTCTGCAGAAGTAGCGCCAACATTTTGGCACTACTCCTGTAGAGTACACAGGGGCCCATTATACATAATGGTATGCCCACTTTTAAAACCTGCTCTGAGTTGGTGTTAAAAGTGCCGAAAAAATGGGACAAGAAAATCTCTTAGATTTCCTTGTGCCATTTTTTGCGCCCCCCCCCCAACTGGGGAATGCCCCCCTTGCATACATTATGCCTGGCACAAGCATAATGTGGCACAAGGGGTTACAAAGTGGCGCAATGCATGCATTGCTCTACTTTGTAAATATGGCACTGGGAAAATGGCACTTTAGCGCTGACTTAGCATAAAAAAAGTTACGCTATGGCAGCGCTAAGGTGGTACTAGGGGCTCCTAAATATGCCCCTTGGTGTACTATATGGTAAGGTTGGGGTCTTATAATGCAGTACACTAAGATATATCTCCTTGGGTCCAGTCAGAGGTATTTTCTTAACCTTCAGCTCAGCCCTTTGGTAGCTATGGCACAGAGCAGTATGGCTTAGCAAAGGAACAATGTGTAAAGCATTGAACAGCACCAAACAAAAGAATAAGAAAGTCACCAAACAGGAAAGAGACACAGCCATTCTTTATTAAAAGGAGCATAATGTTATGAATTTTTAGAGTCCTTGATGACCAAAATCCACATGAAGGCTCCGGAGATATGAATTTTTAAAGCATTTAAAAATGTTCATATTAACTGCAAACAAGCATTGGCAAGTCAAAACTTTGAACATTTTGGAAAAGTTTGTAAGAGTTTGTAACACTACAGCCCAGATTTATACTTTTTCACGCAAAACTATGCTAATGCAGTTTTGCGTGAAAAAGTTTACTGCCGGCTAGCGCCATTCCAAGGTTCCGGCCGGGCATCATATTTATGGAATGACGGTAGCTGGCGGTTAGGCCCGGCTAGCGTCATAAAAAAGGATGCTAGCCAGGTGGGGCAGGTGTAGGGGGAACAGGAGGTTGTGCGTCTAAGGATGATGCTAGTCTGGTTAAAGGCATAAAAATGCCTCTAACCAGACTAGCGTCATTTTTTGACGTACAACGCCCATGGACATGACTCTTGTCTTAGCAAAGACAGGAGTCATGCCCACCACCCCAATGGCCATACCCAGGAGACATATGTCCCCGGGGCATGGCCAATGGGGACTTGAGGGCCTTGCTATATAGCAGAGGTCTTCAAACATGGGGCGGGCCCCACTAGGGGGCCTCTAGTGATCCCAGGTGGGGTGCCAGTCTCTGGCCAAAAGAATCATTCTGCAAATAACAGTGCTTTGTTTTAAACAGTTAATAATTTATTGCATTTTTAAAAAGGTAACAGAACTTAACTGCAATGTTTATATAAGCCTAGACATATTTAAACATTGTCAACTTATTATAATATTTGTGGAAAATTCAAAGGGGAGGTGCAATGATTTTGTTTTTCCACCTGGGGGGGCGCAGTATTGAAACATTTTAGAAACTCTGCTGTATAGACATATCAAACATATATGTCTATCTTAACAATATACAGCTCCTTGCCATAGGGCTTCATAGGCCTGCAGTAGAGGAGACATATATATAGTTAAGGGACTAGTGCAGAATGACACAGTGGTAATGGCAAGGGTGTGTGTGCAGTGCATGCACAGCCTCTTCAGTCTGCAATGGCTGCTGAAAGTTGAGTTTTTACATTGTTACACACAGAGTGGCAAAACCAGTGCTGCAGGTCTTGTATGCTCAGCCAGTATTAGATGCTTTGAGTACCTGGGTACCATATACTAGGGACTTACAAGTCAGCCCATGCCATTTGGGGATATCCAATTAAACATACCATTTTGAAAAGGAAAGAACACAGTCACTGAGGTCTGGACAGCAGGCCTCAGTGCACTCTCAAAGTAAAAAACCAGCAGATAATAGTGCAAAATGGAGCAAAATGTAGGGGGAAACCTGCAAAATGCTTGTTTTCTCACAATGAGTGATTGGTGCTTTGCGTTGTTAGTTCTTTGTTTGGCCACCACTGGCTGACAGTGCATTCCTTTCTTCAGACCTATAATTTTGTCAGCCATTTGCTATGAGTGTATATCTCACTGAGGTCTAGGGCATGTGTTAGACACTCACTAGTCTCACCCTTTTCCCTCCTTAATTTTCATTAAATCTCTGTGAGTTCAATCCCTCACTGCACTTTTCCATAGTTTTGCTGCAGCTGAGGCGCTCCCCTTAAAATCCCTGATAGTGGACCTGTGTGCTGGTATGCTATGAATGTAAACCTACACCTGCCGTAGACACCCTCTGCCTCTATGTTTGCTAAAGCACTCCCCAAATCTCTGATTTTGCCAGTGGGTGCTGGTATGGGTGAGTGGATTGTGTGCTTAAACCTGAATATGCCTCCATTTTTGCTGCCTCTTGGGCTTTCCCAGAAATCACTGATATGGCCCTGAGTGCTGGTATGGGTTATTGAGGTGTGTGTGTAAATCCGGACTTGCATTTGGAAAACCTCTGCCTCACTGTAGTCTTGCTTCCATTGGAGCGCTGTTCAAATCACTGACTGTAGCCCTCAGTACTGCCATCCATTCACATTGTGTAGAAAAATCCAAAATGTTATTGACAGTGAGATTTAATGAATATATACCCAAGTGTTAACCCTTTAAATTCTCTCCAGCATCTTTTTAAACACAAATATCTCACAAACTACTGGATAGATTTACACTAAATCAAAAAACAAAGGGGCATATTTATACTCCGTTTGCGCCGGAATTGCGTCGTTTTTTTTTACGCAATTTCGACGCAAAACTAACTCCATATTTATACTTTGGCGATAGATGCGTCTAGCGCCAAAGTCCATGGAGTTAACGTCATTTTTTAGCGTGGACACCTACTTTGCGTTAATTATATGCAAGGTAGGCGTTCCCGTCTAAAAAATCGACTCCGAGGCATGTGCGTCGGATTCATACTCCCGGGCAAAAATCACGCCCGGGAGTGGGCGGGTCAAAAAAAATGACGTACGGCCGCTTTTGCGCCGTTTTTTTGCGCCTGCAAAAGGCAGGCGTTAAGGGTCCTGTGGGCTCTGAAGGAGCCCAGAGGTGCCCTCCCATGCCCCCAGGGACACCCCCTGTCACCCTTGACCACCCCAGGAGGACACCCAAGGCTGGAGGGACCCATCCCAGGGACATTTAGGTAAGTTCAGGTAAGTGTTTTTAAAAAAAAAAAATTGTGGCATAGGGGGGCCTGATTTGTGCCCCCCTACATGCCACTATGCCCAATGACCATGCCCAGGGGACAGAAGTCCCCTGGGCATGGCCATTGGGCAAGGGGGCATGACTCCTGTCTTTGCTAAGACAGGAGTCATTTCTATGGGGGTTGGGAGTGAAAACAAATGGCGCAAATCGGGTTGAGGCGAAAAAATTGCCTCAACCTGACTTGCCCCATTTCTTGACGCCCAAGCCCCATATCCCCCTATGCCGGTGGTGCCTGGTGTACGTCGTTTTTTTTAACGCACACCAGACGGCGCCGGCGGCTAACGCCGGCTAACGTCATTCAATAAATACGGCGCCCGCATGGCTTCAGAATGGCGTTAGCCGGCGCTAATTTTTTTGACGCAAAACTGCGTTGGCGCAGTTTTGCGTCAAAAAGTATAAATATGGGCCAAAGGGGCATATTTATACTATGTTTGTGCCGAATTTGCTTCATTTTCCCCCCCAAATTCGGCACAAACTTAACTCCATATTTATATTTTGACCCTAGACACGTCTAGCGTCAAAATATTGGAGTTTGCACCATTTTTTTGGATGTGTTCACCTACCCTGCGTCAACAAGATGCAAGGTAGGCGTTCCCATATAAAAATGGTGCTATCCCCATAGCAACATATTTATCCTTCATGCTAAAATGACGCACGGTGGGATGTGGGGCTAAATAATGGTGCAAAGCTCAGACCAGGCGTTAGGGGAGCTGTGGTCCCATTTCCATGGTTACACACCATGGAATGGGTACACAATTGCCCTCCACAAGCACCAGGAACACCCCCACCCACACCAGAGGGACACCAGAGGATGGGAGACCCCATCCCAGGTTAGTAGAGTAAGTATTGGTAAATATTTATTTATTTATTTTTTAAGTGCCATCGGGGGCCCTAACTTGGGGCCCCCTGCATGGCACTGGGTGCAATGGCCATGCCCAGGCGACCCTGGTCCCATGTGCTTGCCGTTGAGGTGGTGGGCATGTCTCCTGTCCTTTCTAAGACAGGAGTCATGTGTTATGGATGGTTGTGCATCAGGAAATGACGCTAGGCGGGTTTGAGGCATTTTTTTTGCCTCTAACCAGCCTAGCGTAATTTTTTGATGCTCAACCTCCATCTCCTCTCCTGCCACCCCCACCTGGCTAGTGTCATTTTAGTTGACACTAGCCCAAGCTTAGCGCTGGCTTGGCCATTCCATTATTATGGCGCCCAGCTGGCACTAAGGAATGGCGCAAGCCGGCACTTAACATTTTGGTGCAAAACTGCATCAGCGCAGTTTTGCACCAGAAAGTTTAAATATGAGCCATACTTTCTTAGTGAAGTTCTATGTTCATGCCATGATTCTTCCATTCAATGGTTTTTGCGCCGCCTTGATCTTCATGAAACGCTCCATGCTGAAACTAGGCTGACTAAGTTGATAGACTGTCAATTTTCTTGCAAATGACTCTTTGGTGGAAAGTTATAAGCAAATCAAAAAATGCCTTTTCATTGTGAAGTGTGGCTGAACCAAATCTACACAGTGGTGAAATATATATTTATATTTTATAGCAGCGTAATATGTTATTTATTCAAATTGTTCAGAGTAGGACACGCCATTACTCAGGATATGTTTAGTCACTCTCCCTCAACAATGGTAATACAGTGAAACATGCAATCTATGATGCTTTTCTCATTTGCACTGCAGTAATAAATAGGTGTGAATGTGTGTTTATTAATACAACTGCTCTAAACAATGAGTTATTGAGCAGCTTTTATTTTTACTTCTATAACGCAAAATATGTTTATACATACAGGATCTTTCAACAATCATCTTCACACATTGGCCTCTTGTTGCATGACTCACGTGTTTATTCTGCTGACTGTAGCAAGGGGAAATGGGTCAGCCCAATTCAGCCATTGGATAACTTCACTGTGAATTACAGCAATCTGTTCTTTCACAAGGAGCAGATCACACACTAAACAGTTCCCTTCAGTGCAGGATCTGCTATGGCAAAGTCTGCTTTTTGAGACCAAAGAATATTTTTCTTTTAGCCAGTTTTTTATATATTTGCAAGGACCGTGCACCTCCTCCAACAAAAAAGTTTCATAAAAACATGAGCAAACAAAACAAGCACTGACAAAGCCAAAATGCTAGCAGTAACTATCAGATCTATTAGCCAAAGCTTCTTTTTATTGGTTTGTATAATAGGATATGCCAATGATATGGCTGCTGAAGTTATTATATTGCTCGCTCCATTTTTCTTTTCTTTTAATCTCCCTTTTTTCCACTTTGTATGCTGCTTATTTCTGCTCATTATCACTCTCTCTCTCTTTCATTCCATTTAGAGTTATCTCTGTCCAATACGTTGCCTTGGTCGTTGCACTTGCTTACATTCTCTTTTATTGTCCAGTGCTGGTCTAGGTTCCCAAGATGAGACTAGATTACTGGCTAGTGAGCCACCTCTAGGAGGCCATCATTGCCCCTCAAAGCTACAAGGTTTAACCTCTTGCCTTAGGAGTTAGGAAAATGTACTTAGCACCTGGAAGAGAAATTACTTTCACCCACCATCCCCTCTTTGCAGAGATATATCTCCTTCCACTAAATTCAACTCCCTTTTCCTTAATGCGTCTTTATTTCCCTGCCTTTCTTGGTAGAACTCCTTTTCCATCTGTGCTTAGGTACAACTCTCTTCTGCATCGCTCAAGTATCCGTTGCTTTGCTCGCTCACCGGCCTCTGCCATCTATGTCCCTAGTGGCATTCCCCCATTTCACTCTGTTTTGCTTTCCTCCACAGCCTTTCCTTGCCGATGGGTGGTGTGATATCATCAACAACCGGGCGTACTGCGGGTATGATGGTGGAGACTGCTGCGCATCCACCCTCTCCTCCCAGAGGGTAAGCGGATCCTTCGTTAGACATGCTGTGAGTCATTACTCTGCCTGCAAGTTTACATCTATGCTATATAAATACAATTACAATCTAGCTCCTGATACACTTATAGAGAGTGCATAGGGCCACATGTTGGGCTACAATTAAGCTCCAGCATCCTCTATTTGTTCCCTCATTCCAGGACCAAACTCAGCAGGAAGCTTCAAATTCCCACAGCACTTTGTGGCAGATTTACAAAACTGTCACCCAGCGCAGCAATGAAAAATGCTGGGCTGCGCGACTTGGAGGGAGCAGGCAAATGCAATATCTACAAAGATATGGCACTCTCCTCCCCTCTCTCTAGCGCCGGCACTGATTTCAGCTGCTGTGCACCATGCACACCTTTGAGCCATAGTGCAAGGGTGTGTGTGTGTGAGTCTAGCATAGGTTTTGTACTGGAAGAGTACCCCTCGAGTACAAAATACTATGGGGGTGATTCTGACCTTGGCGGTCTTTTCGCAAGACCGCCGAGTTACCGCCGCGGTAAAGACCGCCGACCGCGGCAGTATGCCGCGGCGCGTATTCCGACCGCTGGGAGCGTTCCGCCGGAAAACCGCCAGCAGCCACACTGGCGGTCGGCGGGAAAGTGGAGACTGGTCAACCTCCACCGCCACGCCAGCAGAACACCGCCCACAGAATTACGACCCACATTTCCGTGTGGCGGTCTTCTGTTGGCGGTCTTCTGTTGGCGGTCACGTCCCTATGGCTCCCGTCGCCTCCCTGAGGACCAACGCACAAGGTAAGTTGATCGTCCGAGGGGGAGGGGGTGGGGGGGGTGTTGTGTGATGTGTGCGTGCATGGGGGTGTGTAGAGGGGGTGTGTGAGTGCGTGCATGCGGGCGGGGGGTGCTGCTGTGCCTATGGGCAATGTGTGTAGTTCGGCGGGTGCGCATGTTGGCATGTATGTGTGCGGGTATGTGCCCCCGTTGTGTATGTGTGTGTGTAGGGGGTGTGCATATGTGCATGTTGGGGGTGCGTGCATGTCGGGGTGCGTGTATGTGCATGTCGGTGTGGGGGGGGCAGGGGGTTTGTAACATCTCTGGGGGGTGGCAGGGGGTGGAGGGTGTGGGGGGGGGACTCGTGGGGGGTAGTGGGGGGTGGGGGAGACCCCTATCAGTGCCAGGGATGGAATTCCCTGGCCCCGATGGTGCCTACCGCCATGGTTCGCATGGCGGTTCCCGACCGCCAAAAACCGCGGCGGTAAGCAGGGTCATGATGCGGTTGGCGGTCTTGGGTCGACCGCCGGGCCGGAGTGCGCAAACTCCAGCCCGTCGGTCATGACCGCCGTGGCGGTCGGAGTGGGAAAGTGGCGGTCGATCGCGGCGGTGACCGCCGCGGTCAGAATGCCATTTTTTGGACCGCCGGTCTGTTCGCGGTCCGACCGCCGCCTCTCCGCCGACCGCCGGGGTTAGAATGAGGGCCTATGCTTAGACACACACACACATGCAAAGTCTGAAAAGAAAGGAGAAATAAAAACATTTCTCCTTTTAATGCCTGCTTTCAAATGGCGGTAACTTTTTCCACAAAACCCTGTCTACTTTTGTTTGTAGATTTGGTTTTGTGTCAAAAGCCATGGGTGGTTGCAATGGAAAGCCCACGTACCACCCATGTAATGCCCCTTCAGCTCTTTTAGGGTACTTTTCAGCGCAAAACAAGTTTTGCGCTGCAAAGTAAATTGGGAAAAAACATTTTGTGTTGGTTAGCATCACTTTGTGATGCCCACCCAGCACAAAATGTTTGAAAATCTCTTCCTTCGTGTCAGCAGATCCGTGATGCAATCATTGTGGGGGTCACTGCTGGGTCACAAGTCCTTAACTTTGGAAGAAAATGCATTTCAGAATGACTAGCTTCTGAGTAATTATGAAGTGCCTAATATTTGAAGAGACATAATGGAAATGCAAATCTAAGAAACATAATTACGTTTTTGAGACAAAACACAGAGAATCACCCGATTACATCGAAATTCATTTTAGAAATATGCAACAGTAGCACATAGTGGGGTAGATTTACAAACATTTAGTTCTGGTTTAACATCACAAAAGTGATGTTAACCAACACAAAATGTTTTTACCTAATTTACTTTCCATTGCAAAACTTGTTTTGCGCTGGGAAGTATCCTAAAAGTAATGCAAAGCAGTGCAAAGCACTGCTTATTGTTACTTAGCGCCAAAGGGGCCTTACTTATGTAGTACGCTGGAGTTCCCATGCAACCACCTATGATTTTTGACGAAGCCCACTAGGGAGCTTTGTGGCATGCCAGGTGTGAGACACCCACAGCATAATAAACAAGCTCTGTTCCAAGCAGTTTTCAGAGCCTATGCAGTAAAGCCTCTGTTTCAGGCCAGAAAACAATCTCAAGATTAGTGAGAGAAAGCAGCACTTATGCATTTATTGCTATCCATGAATGTGTATTTGCTGTTAGAAGTCAACACACATCTTATTGTCAGACTCAGCAGGTCATTGGGGAAACAAAGATGCATTCTGATGCACTCATTTACCAGAGTTCTGCGCCACCGAAGCGTCACTTTTTATTTAGTGTTGCAGGCCTCTCAATCATATCTGTGAGGCGACGCAATGCCACCCTGCTGTGATGGGTTTCCCATGCAACACCATGTGTTCTGACACATTCCCAGATTTACAAGGGTTTGTGAAATCTAGGAACGTGTCAAAACTGTGCACCTCCCCAGGGGAGGCATAACAAGGAGAAATAACTTTATTTCTCATGTTTTTTTCCTCTTTCAATGTGTGATGCATTCTGCAGCACACATAAAAAGAGGAAAACCCTTCCATTAATTGTTTTTGTGCAGGAAAGTGCCCCTTTCTGCGCAAAAACAATCATGGTGCAAGGGTGCCTGCGTTGGTGCTAGGCACCAATTAGTGCACTGGCGCAGGCAAAAAAGGGAAGGATGCCACACACTGCAGCAAGAAGTCTGGCAGTGCTGCCCTGCGACAAAAATATGTAAATGAGGCCCTGAGTGTCAGTGCATAAGAAAGTCAATAGATGAGCCAAGATCAAAACGTTTTTCAAATAAATCCAAATGATTTACAAAGAAACAGAGAAGATGCTAAATATCATCGAGTATCCCGAAGTGTTTGGCATTACATGCATAACTATACCATTATTGATTCTTTTCATATCACACAATGCAAACTGAATTATTTTTGCACCTAGTATTAGGGCCAACTCAATGGCATTAAATGTATCAACAATGCAAGTTAGACTGAGCTTTGCAAAGATTCAAACTTAAGCCAAGCCAGTCAGGAGTAGATGTTTGCAGGTGGCACTTTAGCCACTTAACATTTCCCAAAATAGGAACTTGTGGCCTGACCTGCTGGTACAAAAGAACCTCTGAAACTGCATGAACCCACTGTGTTATCTCACAATATTTTATACCTGTAAATTACAGTGCACACGCAACAATGTGCGAAAAGCACATTAACATTGCTGGTCAATTGCAAGACCATGGTAACAAGTGGCCTGTAAAAAACATTGTTTTTTTGTATACCAGCCACTTGTTTCCACTGTCTTATAGTGGTAGGAAATGGCTTGCATGCACACACACATATACGTATACACTGCGTGATGAAGTTCCCTTTCCTGTGTGCACAGCCCAAAGTCTGGATATTTCTTGAACCAAATGTGATATCTCACACGCTTCAGATCAGGAAAGCGCTTAGCTGCACAGTGATCACATGCGCCTGGGACCTCAATGGGTTGAGGAGCTAAGGGCCAGTTAGCAGAGAGACGTCGGGGTTGTGAAGGCAGGAAGCGGCTTTTTAGCCTAAAATGAAGGATAGAGGGGGTTATTACAACTTTGGAGGAGGAGTTAATCCGTCCCAAAAGTGACGGTAAAGTGACGGATATACCACCAGCCGTATTACGAGTCCATTATATCCTATGGGACTCGTAATACGGCTGGTGGTATATCCGTCACATTTGGGACGGATTAACACCTCCTCCAAAGTTGTAATAACCCCCAGAGTTTGTTAAGGCTCAGAGTAATGTCTAGTAGGTGTGCTTTATTGATATCTGAGGATTAGTCTGAGGGCTGCTGATTGTTATCTTGTAAGAGGGAGCATGAGGCCTCCAAGACTCTGGGGGTTGGTAAGATAGGGCCAAGTGAGAGCAGGCAAACCTAGGGCCGTATTTATAGGCCCCTAGAGCCACAGGAGCGTCGCTTTTAGTGACGCTCTTGTGGTGCTAAACACAGCGCTATATTTACAAGGTGGTGTTAAGCCACTTTTTGTGGCTTAACGCCACCTTGTAACTACGGCCCCTTCCCACCGGATCGTAAGGCGGGCACGTTGGCTTTTTCCCCTGGTTGACATCAGCAACACAGCAGCAGGATGAAAAGAAGCCACCTGGTGCACATAATAGCAGCAGGTGGCATGGTGAAAAGCAGCTACCAGGTGCACTGAAAGGCGTCAGCAGTCTGGCATCAGGGTGACAGGAAGCCACTGGGCACGCTGAAAGCTAGATGGCCGGCCTTCGTCTCATGCGATCAGTACTTCAGTGCAGAAATCTTGGAGTGACACCATGAAGCAGTGGCCTGCAGTGGAATGAAAGTAGCTTCCAGCCATGCTAAAAAGAAGCAGTGACCGAGCAGCTGAGTGAAAAGGCTCTACTGGGCGTGCTGAAAAGCCACTTCGGACCAGCAACAGGACGAGATGGAGTTTCCTGGTGCACTGAATGGTAGATGGATTCCAGTGTCCCACGAGATTTTCGGCAGCCATCTTGAAAAAAACAGTGGTGGCTTTTTATTTTAGGATCAGGAAAAAAACATGCATGATGCAGTACACAAATGTGTATTTGTGCATAGTACACATGCATGTAAGGTAAATATTTGAACAATTGAATTATATATTTTGAAGAAGGGAATAGGTATCATATGTATTATAATGGAAGATGGAAGGATACATAAAAAGAGCCGATTACTCGAGGTGATACAGAATACTGTTCTAGGGTGCAGAAAAAGTATGTTAAAGTGTTTTCAACAATACATGTGTAGCACAGCTAAAGCTGTTTGTAGCTAGACTTAAAAATCGGCATGCCATTCAATGTTGAAATAAAAACCTAGCAACACATAGAGACCTTTATAATGTACTGGATAAACACAAACCAAGTGGAGTGAAACGTGTCACTTCAAATGCCAAGTGAATCTTCATAGACTATAAGCTAAATGTCGATACCCAGTATCACGCTGCTGCTTGCAACGTGGTTCCTGAATGATTTTGCACCGCATATGGGATGCAGAAAAGGGTTAGAAAAGTTATTTTACTACTATCGAACAAAAATTCCCTCCAATCCGAGACAGACTATCCTACAGGGCAGTGCCCGAATGGCTGGTCTGACACATCAGTGCATTGGCTGTTTTTTTACTTTTCGTGGGCCAGATTTATGGTCCATTAGGCTAGTTTTTATTTACTGTTGATTTCTCTAATATTACCACAAACATTGCCAGCAGCAAGTTCAAAAGCATACAGTCTCCCATTCCATGCAAAACACATATACAGCGTGTTTGTACAGGTTTAAAACTGCCCCAATTTGCAAATATGGGCCACTTTTTTAGTCATTTGTTTCACTAATAGGGCCACTTTTAATTTGTTTGCCAGGCCTATTTCTGCCCTAGTCTGACCCGGGCTCCAAGTTGGGATAGCCAGGCATAGCAATGCTACCCGTCACATGGCGTTTGGTACACTTGCCACTGCCCTTGTTTATCCTGATCACGTACCCCGGTTGCCTTCTGTGGTTTCCACTCCTTGCCTTTTCCTAGCTCAGAGGCATGCAAACTGTGGGGTGTGCCCCCCCCCCCCAGGTGTCTGTGGCTGCATTTCCAGGTGGAGCAAAAGCCACAGCAAGGAAGTGTAAATAAAGATCGCCTGGAAGTGCAACCCTGAAGTGCATACAAAAGGTGTGGGAACTGTGATCCAAAACTGACATTGGGGTGGGGGTCGGTGAGTGTGGTGGCAGGATCAAAGAGGTTGTTAAAAAGACAAAATATTCTATAAGGATTTTGTTACTTTTTTGCATTTACGTAACTGCATATAAAATAACCTGTACGTTGCAAGTAAAACATCCAGTAATATCTGGGCAACTCACGTAATCTACCCTTTCCTATAAAATGAAGGTAACCTTGTGTAATCTAACTGGTGCTAATGTAGAGTGCTCAAATACAGTCAGGTCAAGTTCAGACTTGTGAGAAATTGGGTTCTTGGGTGACTGGGGTGTGAGCCCTGGTAAAGCAACTGTCACAATCCTTTGCAGGGTGAACCACAAAAAAGTACCTAAATAAACCTGCGCTTAACCCTGGGTAGTCTGGCACAAAAAACAGTCTAAGTTAGAGGCAATGTGCAAAGTATTTATGCAACACACAAACAGTAATAACGTGAAAGCACCACCCATTAAAAATCCCACACCAATTTGGAAAAATAGAGTACATTTTAGTAAATAATTTGGCATCAAGATCAGTAGAACCATAGTTATGCATTTTTAAACTTTTAGGTGCAAAATAGTGCTTAAAAGAAAAAGCGCCAACTGCAGACATCTTGTCGTGCAAGACTGTGGCAAAATCAAAAGTTAAGGCCAGTCGTGATGGTGTGCAGTTCGGATCCATTAAATGGATTGGGCAAGGTCAGCATTTACCTTCAAACTTGGAAAATATTTGAAGAAAAAGTCTCTAAGAAGGTAGAAAATCAGAGGGCAAAGTTGCAGGATTGTCCATGGAGGGAGCGTCATCATCGGATATCGGTGGAGTGAAGCCGGGGTGAAGATTTTTACCCTCTGACTTAGTCGTCAAGATGGAAGTCGAAAATCTCCAGTGGGGTAAAGCAGAAGGCTGTAGACGAAGACAGTTCCACAAGGTCAGATACCCCTTTTTGCAAAGGACCACAGAAATGGACTTGCTGCTGTGGAGAAGAATGCAATGTGTAAAGCCATAAAGTCAATATGACTGGCGATGCACCTCGGGCAGATAGACGGCCAGGTTGATCCTGCTCTCCTCCTGGTTCTCAGAGCACTTTTATGACCACATTTTGTCCTCTGTCCTCAGTTTTGGAAATTGGCCATCTGGACACTTTTAGCACCACAACCAAGGGTCCAGAAGTGGATGGAGACTTCTTGGGATTTTAGGACTCACCCAGGCTGGGTCCAGGTGCAGGTTCAAGATTGTGGGAACCTATTACGTCCCCGTGGCTCTGAACATGAGTCCAGCAAACTAGCCCTTCGTGTCACTTCAGGAAGTCCTGGGTGCAGGTGAAGATGCAGGGCTCAACAGCAGGGCTGGCCTCTGAAGGTTCAAGGCGGGCTCCAGGCAGCAAAGCAGTCTTTCCACGTACAGCAGCAGTCTGGCAGAGTGCACAGCAGGTCACAGCAGCAGGCAATCCTCTGAGAGCCCTTCCGCAGGTCCTGTAGTAAACTGAAGAGTGGGTCAGAGAGCCCTATTTTTATACCCTGGTGCCCTGCTCCTAGAATGTGGGAGAAGTTTCCAGAAAGGTTCTTTAAAGTTCCAGGAGTTTCCTGCCTCCCTGCCCTGGCTCCTAGCTGACTGTACTGACAATACAGGGTTGTGGTGGGAGAGCACAACCTATTCAGGTGCAGCTGGGGCTGTACTTAGCTATGCTCCCCCATCCTGCCAGTAGAAAGGCCATTCAGGCTCTGCTAAGCCCACTATAGTGTAACTGTCTGAGGTGAATTCACAAAGTATCAACTGTCAGTTACACCCAGTCATGAAATGAAATGCAGATTTTTATAGCGCAGCTTATCACCCGTGAGGGTCTCAAGCCTCTGTCCATGGGTACAGGGAGATTAAGTGATTTACCCAGATTCACAGGGCGTTGCGCCATTGCCGAGAGTCAAACCCGGATCTCCAGCTCCTGAGGCAGTCGCTCTGACCGCTGCGCTACATCCTCTCCCCTTGTGACCTAAGGCTGGCTGCAGGCACAGAGGGCAGGGCCGACTTTAGCACTGGTGGCACCCTGTGCAACAGTCTTTTTTGGCGCCCCTCACCCCATGACCACCTCCTCGGATTCACTCACTACCACCCGAGGCAAATGTGTCCCTCATCTCTCCATAGTCCAGTGTCGTAACAAAGCCCCTGCAGCCCGTATGGTGCAGGGGGCCTCCCTCAGCACAGTACACAGTGCAGGGGCAGCAGGCCCCTGACCGGATCTAGGGAGGAGGGAGCCCCGTGCAGGTACTTTGCAAGCGAGGGTCCTTCAGTTTCATTAGGCCACTGCCATAGCCCCCCTTTCACATACATCCACATTTTTAAAGCACCTGTAAAGGCTGGCTTTACTAATCCACTCAGCTATCCACATAAAAGACAGTTCTGTTCTTTCCAGCAGGCATATTAACCCTCTATATGACTTTATGGCGAGTCAAAGCTGCACTAGACAAAACTCCCATCCCTCTCCCTAGTAGAAACATTAATCACAAAATGTTTCTTGACATTTTAATTGCTTTCTGGAGGCTAGACGCATAAGGAACTTTTCAGCAGGTGCTTCTAAATTGCAAGTTTCGTATGTTATTGCTAAACACAGCACCCACCTAAAGTCAGCACCCTGTGCGGCCGCACCACTCGCACCACCCTAAAGCCGGTTCTGACAGAGGGCTAAGGGCAGGAAACTTTCTAGAAATGGCCTTTTCAAAATTGTAACAATACATTTGATGTTACCATTAAAGAAAATGTATCATTACAAGTTCATAGGTACCAAACATGACATAACTGCCTCCTTTGGTTTAGGAATTACAGCTTATTAAATGTAATAAGGAATCCCCAATGTTATCCTAAGGGAGGGGTAGGCCTCACAGTCGTGAAAAACGAATTTGGGAGTTTTTCACTACTAGGTCATGTATAATTTAAAAGTACATGTTCTACCTTTTAATTACATAGCACTCTGCCCTATGGGCTACCTAGGGCCTACCTTAGGAGTGCCTTATAGGTAATAAAAGGGGATTTTAAGGCTTGGCAAAGGTTTTTAAATGCCAAGTCCACATGGCAGTAGGACACTACCTTCAGGCTTCAATGGCAGGCCAAGGACATGTTTTGAAGTGCTATTTAAGCAGGTGGCACAATAAGTGCTGCAGGCCCATTGATAGGATTTAACTTACAGGTCCTGGGTATATGGAATAACACTCTACAAGAGACTTACAAGGAAATAAAATATGCCAGCCAGGTGTATGCCAATCAAACCATGTTTAGAGGAGTGAGCACAAGCACTTTAGCGTTGGTCAGCAGTGGTAAAGTGCTCCGAGTCCTAAGGCCAACAGAGTAAAAATCCAGAAAAGTTGGAGGCAAGCAGGCAAAAGTTTGGGGGAACCACCCTAAGGCTGACTGGTCTAACAACATCATATAAACTATAAAATGAAAAAAACTAATTGAGGGTGTGGTCAGGGAGGCCAAGATGGCAGAAGCATTTTACAAATTCTCCGGACCTCCTCTGCCAACCGGGCTCCCCTGTTGCCTGTGTTGGCCATCTTTGTTTCCATCTTTGGTTCCTGTCATCACCCGGGGATGACATGAAGGCCCACCAAGATCCAGCATGTCCCACGCACCATGGATGGCAGCGGATGCGAGGAGCGAGTGGCAGCCTGCCAAAATGGTGGCCGCCCTTTGAGTGGAGCGTGGCGGCGACCTGGAGGAGGGACTGGTGCTAGTGCTGGACTGCACAGCTGACAAGGACCATGGCCCAGACGCTGGAGCCCCTAGCACTGCTGTGGGATGCTCGGACAGTCTTCTGAAGCTATCGCCTGCAAAGAGTGTGCTCGCAGGGCTATGCAATGCAACACCTGCACCAGTTTGGGCTTGGCTGCATCCGTGATGTCTTCATGGGGCCTCTGACTGATCGGTGGTTTTTGCCTTCATCATGAAGACCCAGCATAACGTCTTCTGCTCCCTTTCGCAACTGGCCCACCTGCGCTGCTTCTGGACCCTTAGGTGACAGGGCTGCTGGGTGGTTCCATCAGAGGAGCCACAGTGGATTGCCCCCTCAAGTGCTGCATATTGTTGGCCGGAAGATGCCTGAAGCTTGCCAGTAGGGAGGCCCCTTCTGCTCATGCTGCCCCGCCGTGAATAGGCGGCAAGTGGGCTGAGCAGCCTCCTCATCAAACAGTTGACCTTCCTGTTGTGGGGTGGCATTGAGGCCATGGCTCTTCTATGACTGCTACAAATGCAGAGGCGCTGCAGGGGAAACACACTCCAGCCTGGGTGCAGCTGTGTTTGCTCTTCTCTGCCTGATTTCTCTGGCCTTTGGAGCTGGGACTCTGCCTGTCCGGCACCGGTGGCCTACAATTGTTCAGGTGGTGGGAGTCTACTCAAGAGAGCTGTTGCATGAGTGGGGGTCAGGCCTTTCAACTGCCCACCCCTACGTTGAGTGCATGGCCGGAGTCTCATATATATCAATGAGGGGGGGGCCCTGCCACATTATAAGCACCAGGGTAAAGGACAAGGGCATGACACCACATACCTTACACAAAAAGGGGGAGAGGTATTGTAAGCCAAAACCCTTTCACTTCCCGTCATAACTCCATAATATACACAAAAAGGGTTCAGCTATCAATATTGCTTTGAACAGAGATCCCTCTGGGAAAGGCAAGGCCCTCACCCACATCAAGATGTGGCATGCTTCATCATCGGGCTTCCCACACCTAGGACCGGAATGACTCGAAGGTGGGCTACTACCACATGAAGTGCGAGTGAGGGTTTTTTATGTTTAAGTTTGTGGAGGTAGAGAATATACTCTGCACGAACCAGAGAAACAAGAAATATGATAAAACTAAGATTATCCAAACCTACTAATTTATTAGAGGATACCCTGATAGAATTGAAGGACAAATGGAGGGATGAAAACAGGTAATTAGTAATTCTGTCTTCCCACCCTGATGAAGTGTTTGAGATAAAATAAGTGCTTTCCAAATATATATTTTAGCAATAAGTAATCAGACTGTATCTAGCGCAAGCATTTTAGTAAGTGCAATTATTACGGAACTCAGCTGATAACACTCTTACATTACCTCTTAAAAAGAATAAGGCCCATATTTATACTTTATTAGCGCCGCATTTGCGCCGCTTTTTGACGCAAAAGCGGCGCAAACTTACAAAATACAATTGTATTTTGTAAGTTTGAGCCGCTTTTGCGTCAAAAGGAGGCGCCAATGTGGCGCTAAAAAAGTATAAATATGGGCCTAAATCTTTGTCACGATGAAGCTTTCAGGAACTCCATCAATTAAAGGCTGGTGAGAAGGCCTTTTTTCTTCTTTAGTGTCTGTACCCCACCTCCCCCTTAGCTTTCAGGCAAAGGCACCTCAAGGTCAGCATTAAGCATTAACGGGCAGCTCTTCTGGTAAAAAGTGAGCAAGGGGGTGGGAGGGAGGAGGCATACAGGGTTGCATTCAGATGCAAGACCTTAAACCTCTGGACCGCTGAGGCCTTAGAGTAATAGTCCACGAGAAATAGGAATGGAGTGAGATCCATGGATAGTGACAAAGATAATGGCCCGGAAGACGAGGGCAGTATGTGGGGCTCATTTGTTTTTTCTTTACAAATGAACAGTGACCGCCTCCTCAGAGAGATGTTCCCTAGGAAGGGGTCAGTTCATAGGGGCCTTTTTTAAAGAGCCATAGCTGTTATCAGTGCAATAGGTACTGGGGTCATTGTGTAACTGACACTATACACCAATTATGTCTGCCTCACTACTGAAAAGCAGAGGGGGGACCCATTGTCCTTGCTAGCATTGGAGCCCAGGTCACCCTTGCTGCTTTTTTTCATCCCAAAGGGTCAGAAAGTATCATTGGTGTTGCAGGTACAATGGCACCGGGCCCCATGGTATAAGGAGCCAACTAACCCCCAGTCATAGCTGTTTTACTGTCCTTCTGAGCTTCCATTATTGCCCGTTGCACACTGGCTATGCTAGTGATGCTTTCGGCCTCAGAGTAATGGTTCAAGAGGGGGGGGGAATTGAAGCAGAGGAGACACCTTAGTTTAGCCTCAGAGGGATGGCAGAGAGTGGGATGTGGCAAGACGGAAGCCCTGTTTTAATGAATGGTAGAGGAGATAGCTTTCTATGCAAGGCAGTAGCTATCATTAGTGAAGTATGTACAGTGGCACTGGGTCCCATGGATCTGAAGGACACACTGCATCACAAGTATAACTGTCTAACTTTAAAAAGGGGGCATGTGGGTTTATTTTCCTATCTAGCATTAGGACCGAGGGCACCCTTAGAGAAAAACAGGGGCAACATGTGGTAACCCTTTTATTCCTTGAATGGGAAAGAGAGCCTGTTGCAAGATTGAATTGATGGTCAGGTAAGGTTGGGAATGGGTAAAAGTATCAGAGGTGATAGCCTGCTACTCAAGACCTCAGTTATCAGCAGGCACTGTTGGATTGGAGCACAGGAGTGTGAGGGCTCACAAGACCCAAATTATGGAGGGCAGCATTTGTGGGTCAGTTATTGGGTGGCTCTGATATATTTGCTGTTTTTGTCTTACATTTAGTGTGAACTATAAGCTACAGAAAAGTACCACTGAAATGCTCTCATAACACCTCCAGTGCTGATGCCCATCTCTCCACCTCCCCAACCCTTGCCATAAAGATTTGGGAGGAGGCCCGAGTTCAAAACATCTTGTCTAAGAAGGCTCAGGGTAGAAAAAAAGTTTGATGACCTCTGCCCTAGCTCCCTTATGGCAAGTTGGTCACTGGTATGAAAAGAGCTGGATAAGGAGGCCACTGAATCCTATTACATAATTGCAAGGCAGAGTGTGCATGTCAGAGGCACTGCCTCGGGTATGATGTTCACCCCACATTTCCGTGCGTACAAGACTAGCACATCATATTTAGAATAAATGGTTAAACTACCTCCACAACACACATAAGCACACACACAAATACTAATATACATTTGAAAAGGTTTCACTGGTTAGCCACCAAAATTAATTGATCTTTGACTTCGAGCTAACGTTCCTTACAGAGATAGATACAGAGGGCTAATTTGATTTTCCTTTACAGTATGCTAGTGGCCTTCAAACTGTTGGGCTGCCCCCTTGAAGGGGTGTAGTGGGGTGGGACTGACTGTGTCAAGGACAGTATTTTACAGGTTGGGAAAAAGCAGTGCCAGTTTGGAGTTGGCGACCAAACTATGGGGCATATTTACAAGGAACTGGTGCATCGTCTCCGATGCGTCAGTTTCCTTGCGTCGCCATGCGCCCCCCCCAGCAATGCCATGGTAAAGCTGTATTTACAATATTGTGTACCATGGCACATGTTAGCACAATAGCGTCAACATTTTTGACACTATTGTGGAGCTTTGCTGGACTAGCACCAAACATTTTAACGCTAGTCCAGAAAAGATCGGGGAGGCCCATAGGAAATAGCCTAGCGTCACTTAAACGCCTACCCTGGGCAGGATTTAAATAATGACACTAGAATAGCGCAGTGAAATCTTGAAAATTTCACTGTGCCATCTTTTTGGGCCTTACTGCGGGGTAACACCCCCCTGGCATACATTTTACCTGGCGCAGGTATAATGTGTCCCAAAGGTTTACAAAGTGGAGCAATGCTAGCATTACGCCACTTTGTAAATATGGTGCAGGGTGAGCGCCGCTGTAACATCAAACAAAATGCCGCCACAGTGACGCTAAGAAGCAAAAGGGGCTTGTAAATATGCCACTATGTTTTTTAATCAGAAGAGCTTAACATAAAATTTTCAAAGACCAATGCGGTATAAATACGGTTTCTTCCTCATTTCCATGCTTTTGCAAGTAGTGCTACCATGTGTTCGGTTGCAGAACTGTGTGTATGCAATTCAGGGGTCAGATTCATTTATTTACCTTATTTAAATAGCAGTGTATTCAAGCTTAACAGCCAACCTTTTAAACTCTGTCGGAACATTCAGATCGATTTACAGCTTTTCTCAAAACATTAACAATTTTGATTACTTCCATAGCTTTTAATTTGTTGTCACAGTTCATCATTGGGAGTGGCGTCTATACTCACCTGTTGCCTTAGCCAAAATCGTATTTCGGACAGTCATAAGTGACTGCAAAAGCCTGCAATAAACAAGTTCCTCTCCAGCAGGTAAACCAGGGCATAAATCTCAATGGTGCATCAGGTGCAGTGGCACCGGAGCCCAGGGGTGTGAGGGGCCCACTGCCACAGAACTGTGGATGTTTCTTGCTGTCATTCAAGGAGGTGAGGGTCTCACTTTCCTTACTTGCATTGGGGTCCATGGCAACTTATATACGCCATGGAACAGCTGGAAGCCAAGCCGTCAAAGTTTACATTAAGATACACCAGTGTTCTAGGCTCCTGTGATGTCATATAGGTGGAAAATGCCCACAAAATTTGTCTCATGCATTTATTGATCAGTGATGTGCTTGTTGGTAGCATTTAAGTGCGGAGTTTGGCTAACGTCCACTGGAATCATAGTACAGTTCATATGTATATGCGGCTCTCGCTGTCAAATCAGCCTCATTACACATAGCGGTGACAGCTTTTTACAACATCAGTTTAAGATTTAGGTACGGGACCCTCCTCACCCTGGAAGACACCCTGAAGCTCATGAACACCATCTACTCTGGGCCACCCTCTGACCCATGCCCCCACCACATCTTTAATCGATCCATCACCACCATCGCACTGTAACTATGCAACACCATCGACCAGTCCATTGAGACTGCCACCTTCCTTGACACCTGGAAACATGCAAAGGTAAATCTCCTACTGAAGAAGCCCTCCGCAGTCCAAAAGGATCTGAAAAACTATTGGCCTATCTCACTGCTCCTTTTTCCAGGCAAAGTAATTGGGAAAGCGATCAACGCACAGCTCACCAACTTTGCGAGACCTACCACATCCTCAACACCTCCCAGTCTGGAGTCAGGAGCAACCACAGCACCGAAACTGCACTCCAGGCAGCCAAGTATGACATCAGCTCTCTACTGGACTGTGGCGAGACAGCAGCCCTCTTCCTCCTCGACCTCACGGCTGCCTTTGACACCGTCTCTCACACCTCCTTGTGCACTAGACTACACAACGCCGGCATCCATGACAAAGCCCTGGGGTGGATTCGATGAATCCAGGGAGTCAGATTCCCTCCCTTCACCTCAATGCAGACAGAAAACAGATGCAGAGTGCTCCAGGGATCCTCCCTGAGCCCCACACTCTTCAACCTCTACATGACCCTGCTCGCCAAAATCTTCAGACACCACGGGCTCAACATTGTCTCGTACGCTGATGACACACAGCTCATTCTCTCCCTCACCGTCAAACCATCAACTGCCAAAGAGAACTTTTACAATGGAATGAAGGCAGTCACTGACTGGATGAGAGACAGCTGTCTCAAGCGCAACTCACACAAAACGGAGAGCCTCATCCTGGTCTCCACCACCACTGCATTGGATGACTCCTAGTGGCCTAGCACCCTCAGAACTGCCCCCGCTCCTACCGACCACGCACACAACCTCTGCATCATCCTCGACTCATAACTTTCCATGGCCCGCCTAGTCAACACTATCTTATCCGCATGCTTCCACATGCTCCTCCTACTCCAGAAGATCTTCAAGTGGATACCCATCAACGTGAGAAGGAAAGTTACCCATGCACTCGTCAGCAGTAAAATTGACTACAGCAATGGTCTCTATGCCGGAATCAACAAGAAACTCCAAACTAGACTTAAGAGAATACAGAACGCCGCAGTAAGACTGATTCTGGGCATCCCCTGCCACAGCCACATCTCTGCCCACCTGAGAGACCTACACTGGCTCCCCATCAACAAAAGCATCACTTTCAAGCTCCTGACCTGCATATAAGGCTCTTCACAACATTGGACCTGCCTACCTCAACCACCACCTCTCCTTCTACACACCCTCCAGGCAACTCCGCTCTGCTCAGCTGTCCTCACCACCTCCCCAGGATCAGGAAGAACATGGCCAGAAAAAGAACTTTCTCCTACCTTGCCGCACAGGCTTGGAACATGATGCCCCTCCACCTCAGGCAGTCCCCCTCGCAGGCTCAGTTCAGGAAGCACCTCTAGACCTGGCTCTTTGAATGACCCGTGTCCCCCAGCTACTGCCTTGAAACCTCCCGGGTGATAAGCTGCGCTTTTGACTGATTGATAGATTGATTGATCATGGCCATCCAAAACAACCGCTAGATGAAAAAGAAAATCAGCCACTTAAAGTTAGGGGCACCATCTAGAGTCTGGTGGAGCAGGAGCAGCACCTTAACTTGGCAGAGCTTCCACCCTGCCAAAGTCACAGTTCACTGACCCCACCCAGTGGTGGGGGAACCACTGGGTTTCCATGGGCAAAACCTCAACTGGGTCCTCTGATAGAGACCCTTGACCTGGGGGCCCATCTGCCATTGGGCCACCAGATCTGAGGGAGGAAACATGTTCATAGTTTCTTTTCTCTAATGATAAATATTAACATGTATTTTACACAACCACCACCAGTGTATGAAACAAATGAATCAATATCACAAAAATAAAAACATAAAATTCACCTTAAATGAGATCTGAATTCAGATCATTTGAAAAAAGCCCATTTGACAACAGAAGCAGTGAATGTGTTGTGTCAAAAAACGAAATAATTGGAAAAGAAAACTCCGCAGCACCAGAATAAAGTCTATGTGTTGTTATTGTCCTAGAATTGTACCCATGCATCTACCCATGGATTTCATGCAATCCCAGATTTACAAAGGTTTGGAAACCTGGGTTTGCGTGAAATTTCTATGCCTCCCAGAGGATGGCATAACATTGAGAAAAATCTTTTTTGTCCTTGTCATTTTATGTTTCTATGTGCGCTGTAAACTGTAGCACACATAGAAAGAGGAAAATGTCTCAAGTGATTGTTTTTGTGCAGGAAGGTATTCCTTCTTGTACAAAAACAATTCTGCTTGCAATGCAGGCACCCTTGCACCATGTTTGCATTGGCGCTAGGCTGTCTGAAGTTTGCCAGCGCAAGGAGAGAGAAGAAATGCTCCATATACTTGTAAATATGGAGCAATACTGCTCATCTCTTGGCCATGCTGTATCACGATCCTCTGAAGAATTAGTTCCAAGCATAGTTTGTCCTTTGACTTGTTTAGCTATATGCAAATTGGCCACAGCCTACAATTTGAGGGTCTCTAATCCACTTTGGAGTCTGTCAGTCGCATAGTCGCAGATAAGCAACTCATCTGCACAAAGGAGAGAATTATAGGGCTAGATTTACAAGGCCCTAGCGCCTGTTAGCGCAACACTAGCATATTTTTTTTACAATAATGTGACGTTAAGGAGGCCATTCTCCTTCGCCACTTTGCACCACCTTGCACCACATTATGCCTGCACCAGGCATAATGTATGCAAGGAGGTCGTTCTCACTCAAGGAGGCCCATAAAAATGGCACAGTGAAATTTACAACATTTCACTGCGCCATTTTTAGCATCATTTTTAACACCCTCTCAGAGCAGCCATTAAAATGACGTGCCCATTATATTCAGTGGGCCTCCCTTTACTTTGCAGGATTAGCGCCAAAATTTATGGCGCTAATACTCCAAAGTACCACACTAACATAATACATTTTGATGCTATTGTCCTAACGGGTGCCATGGTGCGCCGTATTGTAAATACCGCACACACATGGTGTCGTTAGGGGGGCGCAAAAAAGTGACGCATCACAGCTGATGCGTCACTTTCTTGTAAATCTGGCCCTTATTATTTTAAGATTTTACTTATGCTTTACATGTTCAGGCGCATGTTACCTAAAGTTTTATGTCAGTGAAAGTAATTTAACTAACAAGATAGAGAACATGTAATGAGCATCCTAAAGATGGCGAAAAGGTGTGTGCTTGTCTAAGACAAAAGTTATAAATCACACAAAAATATTAAAATTAGTTGTAAGTGTGACGCCTTCTTGAACACCTGTTTTAAAAGGTATTGACGAGTATTGGGGGTAAAGCAGAAAATGCATTACAAGTGAAAAGATTTAACTCGGCCAAAATTGCTGTCATATTCTTTGGGAAATCTAAAGGTTGAAGTTTGCTCCAGAGGGGACAGAGATTATTATGGCGAGAAGCTTTTTAAAAGTCTGTGAACATAGAATGCAAGAGCACATATGCGTGAGCCAGGGATTTAATGGCAAGCAGAGCCAGTGACATTGCGTTGCAGGTAATTGCCATGAATCCAGTCTGCGTAGGTGGTAACGCTGCATTTCGATTGATTATTTTGCTAATTTCTTTCTGTAAAATATTTAAAATATTTTAGCCGGATGACACATCATGGCAAGAGTCCTATGGGTCTGCCAGTTTATTTGAAAGTTCACAAGAGCAACCCATTCCACCAGTGGGAACTTGGCTATAAATATGCACAAAGAACAATGATTCACCAAGGACTCATTTGTAATCTAGTAAATCCTTGTCATTAATCTAAATACTGTAGACATTTAAAGTAAGACAACGAAAGTCTAGCCTTTGAAATTATTTTTGATTTATTATTCATAGTCCATCACAAGACTTGAGCAGAGAAATCAACAGCAATAAAAAATACTTTTAGTACTTGACATAAATGGAGAGAAAACGAATAGTGAGTGGTTTGTGTCACCAATGATTGCATAAAAGACAAGAAATATTCCAAACATAAAGGATGTGTATATACAAAAGACACACAGCTTATGTATGTATGCACTTCAGGGCTACTCATAATTCAGCGCTCCCTGTTTTATGTTTAAAAAAAAAATTATTTACATGTCTGTCTGTATTTTTCTAGAGTTGTTTTTTACTAATTTGATCTGTATTTATCCTCACGTGGTATTTTATGAAGAAAGCTCAAGCTGAAACTAATATATTTTTACATTTATTTAACTGATAAATGTACACTCATACTTAAATGCCTCATGGGTTTCAATGAAAGGAACAACCACAGATGAAAAACATCTATTTGAAAACAAACACATTTTAGTATCAACCTTAAACACATCTGCTTCTGTTTAAGCAGCATTACTCACCTGTATTTCGTTTTTTAACTCCCTTGCCTAAATTCACAGCCATTGGCCTGGCAGATGTGATTAAAAGCATTTAGAATCACACAAAAAACCAAATTTCTGCTTCTATTCCCATTTAAAAATAAATAGAGGCAAGAACAAAAGCCCAGATTTATGAAGCTCTAGCGCCACATTAGCGACACTAATGTGTTTTTAGGCTTCAAAAATCGCTGCACCATATTTACAAAGTTACACCACTTTCTAACCCTTTGCACCACATAATGCATGTGCCATGCATAATGTATGCAAAGGGGGTATTACCCCGTTAGGGGGACCACAAAAATGGCTCAGTGGAATCTAAGAGATTCCACTGCGTCTTTTTTTGCGGCTACTTTTAATGCCTGCTCAGCAGTTGTTAAAAGGGGGCACACCATTGGTTACAATGGGCCCTTATGTACTGTTCAGGGTTAGCAGCAAAATGTTGGTGCTAACTCTGAACAGTACATCAATAGCGTCAAACATTTTGACGCTATTGCCCCTTACCCTGCGCCATGGTGCACCGTATTTTAAATACGGTGCACACATGGTGGCGATAGGGGGGTGCTAAAGGGCACAAGAAAAGTGGTGCTGCACCTGGTGCAGCACCACTTTTCTTAAATCTGCCCTTAAGTGTTTTTCTGCCTATACTTATCAGTAAAAATGAATAAAAACGGAAAACAGGGAGCCTTGCTTATAAGTAATACACAGCGAGGGGCGGCTCCTCCGCAATGGAGGAGGAGTGTCGCCCCTCTGGCTAAGCCAGCAGCAGAAAAATAAAATGATACTTCATTATTGTTTTATTTTTCTGCTGCTGAATCAGCCAGCATGTGAAAAGAGGGGCGGGGCTGGTCCATGGGAGGAAGAATGGAGTGCACTAATGCCCATACTTATACTTTTTGATGCAAACCAGCGCCAGCACTTGTTTGCGTCAAAATATTTACCGCCGGCTAACGCCTTTCCAATGCACCAGGCGTGCGACTTATTTATAGATTGACGTTAGCCGGTGCTGCGGGCTGGTCAGAGTAAAAAAACCGGGCAGCGCAGGCGTAGGGAAGAATGGGAGTTGTGCATCAAAAAATGGTGCAAGTCAGGTAAGAGTCAAAAATCATGGCTCAAACCGGACTTGCGCCATGTTTTGACGCACAAACCCCATTGAAATGACTCCTGTCTGAGCAAAGACAGGATTCGTGCCCCCTGCCCAATGGCCATGCCCAGGGGACTTCTGTCCCCTGGGCATGGCCATTGGACACAGTGGCATGTAGGGGGGCCCACATTAGGTCCCCCTATGCCACTTAAAAAAAAAAAAATACTTACCTCTACTTATCTGTACTTACCTGGGATGGGTCCCTCCATCCATGGGTGTCCTCCAGGGGTGGGCGAGGGTGGCAGGGGGTGTCCCTGGGGGCAGGGAAGGGCACCCGTGGACTGCTTCCATGGTCAAATACCATCGAAATGAGCCCATAAGTCCCTTAACGCCTGCCCTGACCCAGGCGTTAAAAAACGGCACAAATCAGGCTGGGCGCCTTTTTTTTAAGGCCCGCCCCCTCCTTGCGTCAAAATGACGCTGGAGTATAAATAAGGTGCACAGGCCTTAAAGTAATTTTTTGCATGAGAACGCCTACCTTGCATGTCATTAACGCAAGGCGGTTTCACGCATCCAAGAAATGATGCACACTGCTAAATATTGACGTTCGCCGGGTCAGGCGTCAATGCATAAATATGGCATTAGGTTTGCGACAAATTTGCGTAAAAAATGTTGACGCAAATTCGGTGCAAACAGAGTATAAATATGCCCCTTAGTGTGCATGTGTGTTTGGCCGGCAGTCTTAGGCCGCATGCGCTCTTATGTTTCTCCAACTCGGCTGTGTTGAACAGCTGGGCTGGAGAAACTGCACAGACCCTAGGGCAGTGTCTGAACGTCAGTCCAAGCCTCACAGACCAATCCTGACGCTGCTCTAATGCCAGGTTTAGCATAAAAGCAGTGCCAGGATTGCTGGAGAGCCTGTGCTGGTGTCCCAGTGAATACTGGGAGACCAGAACAGCAGAGGAGCGAGGCGGCGGCAGCAGAAAGGGTGTTTTTTTAATTTTTATTATTTGTCCCCCCGACCCCCTTTGTCCTTCATCCCTCCACCCCCTTGACATTTGCAGCTACTCCTTATGATAGGCATCTGTTGACCAAGTCAGTGCACCATGTTGTCAATGACGTTTCAACTTCCTAAAACTGTAGAAGGTCTGATCAGGACTGAGAGAGTGCCACACACCAAAATAAGAAAAAGTAATGTAAGTCCAGGAGTGCAATACGAAAATGGTTAGACTGCAGAATTACAAAAAACAATAGGTACCTGTAAATGCGGTAGAACCACTGACACAAAGGCTTGTTGAATGTCAAGAAGCCTTTTGAAGCGTGGCTATACATTAGAAAACAAAAAACAGTTACGCCCATTTGCAATCAATAAATATTGCAAAGGAGAAGGAGTTATCATATTTTGCCAGCTACAGTCTTGCGGATAGTAATAGGAAGTTACGCAGGGTAGCCTGAGTTGTCTTTTGCATGAGGAATGACCCATGCACCTTAGAGGATGCTCTTAAATGAATTCACATGCACCTCGTATGCACTGACATCTATTATGTACCAAAAAAGTACACAATCACTACTGTAAAATGAAATATCAAAGCCAGAGCGAAAAAAGTTGGAATTTAACAGAAGATGTGCAATTTCACCACTTGCTCAAGAACCCACCTACGGTAACATGGCCCTTGGTGTGAATAAACAACACGGAGGTGGGTACGCCTATTCTAATGTGGTGTCCAGAACAAAACCAAAGTGTGGACCACTGATCTCTAAGGTGCATCTTCATCATGCGCAGTAATCACACGGAGTGGTCACCAAAGCGCTCTGTTTTCCCGTAGTTCCTTTGCATATTCCTACCCTATTTAGGATGTTTGTCCCGGATCATAGTAACTACTATTCCCATTGTCTTCAGAAACTGAGGGACGTATTTATAGGCCCCTAGTGCCACAGGAGCATCACTTTTAGTGACGCTCCTGTGGCGCTAAGCACAGGGCCGTATTTATAAGGTGGCGCTAAGCCACTTTTTGTGGCTTAATGCCACCTTGTAAATTCGGCCCCTTCCCACACATCACTGTGTGTGGAAGGGGCGTGCAATGGATGTTGCTGTGGGCGTGCCACACAATCAAATGCCAGAAATTATTGTTTATGTGTGGGAAGGTGTCCCTTCCCGCACACAATCAAACCCCTCAACACAGACATCTTTGCACGATGGTGCAATGAAGCCTGCGTTGGCGCTGACAGCTAAATTTAGTGCCAGCGCAGGGGGAAATGCAGGGGTGCGCTGTATTCTCTTAAATACAGCACATCCCTGCGTTTCTAAAGTGATACAGCGCACTGCTGCCAATTTAGGCTCGGCGCTGCACCACTTTTCTTTAAATCTGGCCCTGGTGCTTTTGCCGGCAGAGGTGATGGGAGTGAAACTGCATCTATTGTTTTTGTTCAAAATGCACACCTGAAGTCAGTCCCAACTATCTGGTGTATCATAGAGAGGCAGGAGCAGTAGAACATAGTCCAACTCTTAATCCACACCCAGGATGGCAGCTAACCTGCCAAATTAGAAATTCATTTTATTGTGTGAGGTGTGGTGGAGGCTTGAGGAAAGGAGTGGGGTCTTGTTGGGCAGGGTTTTGAGTCTCTTATCCCCTGGTCAATCATAGTGGAGATCCTGGGCCAAGACAAGGTAGCGGGTCTTAGAGCCAGCACTGTTCAAGTACACCCTTCCCATTCTCTCCAAAAAACAAACTACCAAGGCTTGTGAAGCAGCTGAAGACATCCTGGGGTGATTGATAAAACCCCTGAAGGACGTCAGCTGCACAGAGCCTCCACGCCATGAGCTGGAAACCCACACTCTGTGGGGATTTTCAACTCACGGTGTGCACACTGTGGGGCAGATTTACAAGAAAGTGGTGCATCGGTCCCGATGCACCACTTTTCCTGTGTCCCCCTTGCCCACCCTAACAACACCATGGTTGCACGGTATTTACAATGTGGTGCACCATGGCAATCATTACCACAACAGCATCAAACATTTTGATGCTGTTGTGGCACTTTTCTGCACTAGCATCAAAAGTTTTGACATTAGTGCAGCAAAGCACAGGGAGGCGCATAGATTATTATGGGTGCGTGACTTTAACTCCTGCCCTAAGCAGGCGTTAAAATGAATGGAAAAAAAGGTGCAGTGAGATCTTTTAAATTTCACTGCACCATTCTTTCAGGCCTTCCTGCGTGGGAACGCCCCTCTTGCATACATTATGCCTGGCACAGGCATAATGTGGCGCAAGGGATTGCAAAGTGGCGCAATGTATGCATTGCAACACTTTGTAAATATGGAGCGGGGTAATGGCCAACTTAAAGCCACCTAACCGTCATAAAAATAATGCTAAGGCGGCGCTAGGGGCTTGTAAATCTGCCCCTGTGTGTTATAGTTTTTGTCACTAGATTAGCATGTGAAGGAAGCTGATATCGTGTGACACACGGTGCTGTGTGAGTTAGCAGGTCTGTCAGGTCAGAGTATTTTATATTGCAGCTGCAATTGACTTTCAAGGGTAATTAGTGAATTTAGCCCATTATACGTCCTTTATTAAGTTACAATGTTGTATTAAGGTGGCTAAGGCACTTCAAGGGCAGTAAATCAGTAGAAGGACAAGCAACAATACCAGACCTAATGCCCTGTAAGTGATATGAAATGGGTTAGCGCACATCAGCTGCTATCCCACTGACAGGTTAATATACATAGCTCACTGCGTACCCTCAATTGCAGAACTCACACATTGCAGCCGAATTACTGGAGGAGGAAGGTGAAGAATTTTCAAGCCTCATTTTACTATTTTTGGGCAGAGGAGTGGTGAGTGCTTGGGTGAAATGAAATGGAAAGCAAGTGAATGTAAGTTGCTTCCTGTAGCAATAGAGTCTATTTGCCTAGACCTCACACTCCAGTAGTATTGCTAACATAGTGCAGACAACCACAACAGCAAGCTGGTTCACTTCTGATTTAAAGATAAACATTTGTAGAACGAATCAGGCATATTGGGTTTTACTACATAAAGTGAGCCCTGCAAGTACCAATTTAAGAGAGTATCACATGAAGTGAACACTTAGGCCCATATTTAGACTTTTTTTGCGCCGCATTTGCGTAATTTTTTGCCACAAAAGCGGCGCAAACTTACAAAATACAATTGTATTTCGTAAGTTTGCACCGCTTTTGTGTTAAAAAGCTGCGCAAATGTGGCGCTAAAAAAGTATAAATATGGGCCCTAAAGTGCTAACATAAGACCCATCCATGCCTCAGTTTTTGGTTGACTGGTGAGGTAAATAGTTGAAGAGCTGGAGCAGTGCTATATACCACCCGAGACAATGGTAAATGGTTGATTGTCATAGACGTTCCCTGCTTTTAAATGGAAATGTAATAGAATGTGTGGACATTTTTTAAGTCAGTAACAGAACATAGCACAATCGCATAAACAAAACAACATAACAACACCAATAAAATATAACAAAAAAATTGTCAAAACAGAATATAACAGAACAACCACAATACAGCATAACATCATATTTCAATAATTCAGCACAAATCACACAACACAAAAAAACAACATAACACATCACTACCACAACAAAATGCCCCACAACAAATATGAGCAAATATTCTTATCACAAATTACCACTTACCGAAAGCTGCTTTCACAAAATTGTGATAGATGTTTGCGGCAGGTACTGCCATAACTTTCCACCAAGGGCATGAAATAGCACCAGTAAAAAACGTTTTGTGATCTGGTCCATTGACTTTAAACAGTAGACATACATAGTTGCCAATAAGTGACCCGAAATTGCCATATTGGAGCAAATTTACTGCAAGTAAATTAAAAGTGAAAATAGGAAAAAGCTACAGAAACTGGTAACTCTTTTGTTTTTAATTGCAATAGTGTGCAAGTGAATAATTGGGGCTGTGGTTCCGAATGTTTTGCCTGTGTAGGTGTTTAAGTGAAGCAGAGCTACCATGGTGCTGGTGATGTAGTTTGATCTCAGTGATCAGCAAACTTAGATCAAATTTAGGGGCTTATTTAAAAAAAATGGAGGTGCACCCAGGGCAGCGCCACTTTCCTTGCGCCCCTTAGCATCCCCCTACCGCCACCATGTGTGCGCTGTATTTTAAATATGGTGCATCATGGCACAGGATAGATGGCAATAGTGTCAAAATTCATTCCTGACACTATTGATGTACTCTGCAGGAGTAGTGCCAACATTTTGGTGCTACTCCTGCAGAGTACACAGGGGCCCATTGTATTCAATGGCATGCCCCCTTTTAACACCTGCTCTGAGCAGGCGTTAAAAGTGCCGCAAAAATTGGCACAAGGAAATCTCTTAGATTTCTTTGCACCATTATATTGGCCCCCATAATGAGGGAACGCCCCCTTGCATACATTATGCTTGGTGCAGGCATAATGTGGTGCAGGGGTTTACAAAGTGGTTAAATGCATACATTGTGCCACTTTGGAAATATGGCGTGTGCAAAAAGCCATTTTTGAGTCGCCTTAGCGTAAAAAAAGTGATGCTGTGGCGGCACTAGGGCCTCTTAAATCAGGCCCTTACTGTTTGTGAAGTACAATCTGACATTGGTGGTTGTCCCTTTTCAAGTGATGGATCTCCGCTGTGTCCCTGGACATGCCCCCCTTGGAATGCTGGCTCTCCACAATTTCCCTGCATATGCTTTTTCCTTGTTTATTGACTCTCAAGAGTACCCCAATGGACACCCTTTCCCCTTCTGGCAGCTGCCCTCAATGTCTGTGTATACCTGCATGCGTGGTTGGCTTTTCATTCTAGCCCATGGATAAAGGCTTTTGGTTGTACACAGCCACTGTACATGTTCCTCCGTGTATCATTGCTTTCCACATTGTTTCTATGGAATCAGGCATTTGACTCTGCAATGTTCTAATAGATGCCCTTGCTTAGGTTATATGTTCTATTCCATAGATGTTCTTCCTCAGGCTATTTTCCATCAGTGACCTGTACAGCATCCTCTCCACATGGTTAGTATCTCTCCATGGTGGACCTAAGGATATCCCTGTCTGGGCCGATGACACTCCACAATGTCCCTCTTAGATTACCCCTCCGTCCCCATTTAAAACCGCCCAATCAAATGAAACTTGGCTCCTTGTAGTCACTTTTTCTATCTCCTGCCACTTAATAATATGTATTTATTGATTTATTTGTTTCATTAATTATTTTTAAATACAACATAAGTTTGTTTGAGACAAACTGTCATATGACTCATGTACAAAAATGTACAACATACTACTGTTAGAAATTGGGTCTCTAGTTGGCTGTCAGTTTATACCGTGTCCAATTAGGGACCCTCACTCTAGTAGGAGTAAAGGAGTCACACTCCTAAGATTACCCCTGCTCACCCCCTTGGTAGCTTGGCACAAGCAGTCAGGCTTATCTCAGAGGTAATGTGTTAAATATTTGTAGCCACACAGTACCACAGTGAAAACACTACAAATGGACACCATACCAGTTTAGAACAATAGCCAATATTTATCTAAATCAAACAATGCCAAAACGACAAAAATCCAACATACGCAAGTAAAGTTATGACTTTTCAAAATAATAGAATCTTACTCCATATAAAACAATAGAAACATTGTTATTACACAGAGTACCTGGTTTGTGTAAAAAATAAAGCCAAACAAACAAGCGTGCGTTGGAAAAGTCAGCGATATGTCGATTCCTTCCTCGCAAGTGAGCCTGCTACTTATACCCCTTTCTGCCTTTGAAGTATGCAAACTTCAAAGGAAAGTCTCTGTTGTTCTCAGAATGATGCGTTGCCCAGGCCTGGCCCCAGACACATACCAGGGGGTTGGAGACTGCATTGTGTCAGGGCACGCACAGCCCATTCAGGTGTAAGTGTTAGCTCCTCCCTCCACTCTAGCCCAGATGACCCATCAGGATATGCAGGCTACACTCCAGCCACCTTTGTGTCACTGTCTAGTGGAGATTAACAAACAACTCAACTGTCAGTCTGACCCAGACAGGGAAAAAACCAAGCAAGCAGAGTCACAGAATAGTTTAAGCAAGAAAAGGCCCACATTCTAAAAGTGGCATTTTCAAACAGACAATTTAAAAACCATCTTTACAAAAATATGTATTTTTAAATTGTGTGTTCAGAGACCCCAAATTCCACATTTTATCTGCTCCCAAAGGGAAAGTGCACTTAAAAGTTATTTAAAGGCAGCCCCCATGTTAACCTCTGAGAGAGATAGGCCTTGCAACAGTGAAAAACGAATTTGGCAGTATTTCACTGTTAGGACATGTAAAACACATCAGCACATGCCCCATCTTTAACATATACTGAACCCTGCCACTGGGGCTACCTTGGGCCTATCTCAAGGGTCCTTTACATGTATAAAAAGGGATGGTTTAAATACTGCACACCCACACATTGCAGTGGCAGGTCTGAGCCATGTTTACAGGGCTATTTACGTGGGTGGCACAATCAGTGATTCAGGCCCACTAATGGCATTTGATTTACAACCCCTGGGCATCTCTAGTGCACTTTACTAGGGACTTACTAGTAAATCAAATGTACCAATCATGAAAAAGCCAATTACACATACTTTTACACAGGGAGCACTTGCACTTAAGCACTGGTCAGCAGTGGTAAGGTGCCCAGAGTAACAAAACCAGCAAAAACAGAGTCCTGCACACAGTCAAAACATTGGAAGCAGAGGAAAAAAGACAGGGGAGACTATGCCAAGGATGCCAGGTCTAACAGCCGGTATTTACAAGCTGAACAAGAAGAAAGATAGAAATGTTGCTTGTACTACAAAAAATACAGAAAGGTATAATCACAGTAGCTGCAGTATTGGCAGTCCTGTTGATTTCTTCATGCCACTCTCCTCGCCCTTCGAAGCAAAGGCACACAGTGAACCAACACAAAAGACTCATAGTAAAGACATCTGACCAGATCCATTGCGAGGTTAGGTAGCTGGAAGGCTTCCCATTGCTGGGACTACAGGCTAAGGGAGAAGTGGGTGAATTCTCATGAAGTCAGCACAGAGTTGCAGCAGGAGCAAAGGCACAGTGAATTGCAGAAGAGATGTTGCCCACAGGTGCCACTGCAGAACCAGGAGCACTGCGGTTACAGGAGCTGTGTTACCATTAGAAGCAGATGCAGGAGTGCATGGGGCACTAGTCCAGCAGTACTCTAAGCTGTACCGTCAGTGTCATTTTGTTCAGTGGTCTGCTTAGAATGTGATGCATAGATCCTGGCAGGCAGCACACAGCAGTTCACAGCAGTGTTCTTGGTGAACAGAATCTGGCATGGGTCTTCCCCCCTGAGTTGGATAACAGACTTTCACTGATGGGTTTTCAAGTGGATTCAGTCTGTAGGCTATTGATGTGGTAGGTTCCAGTCAGGCAGATGGGCAGGGCAGTTTGAAACAGAGAATGGAAACTGTTGAGACAGCAAATTAGTTGTTGCAGTACTACATACAACGCATCACATCACATTTAAGTGCAAATAATAAAAGCTAGTGACATTGGAGGGACAGAATGAAGTATCATTAAACAGCAATTATAATTTTGCAGGTACTATCTTTAGTCTTTTCAGTAGGAGGGTCTTGAATTCACCAGAATGTCCCACTTACAGCATCAGGCCTTTTGTCCCTATTTGACTACAAATCTTAGCTCTCCTGGACTTCAGAGTTACATTAAACTACTCTACTCTCCCTGAGGACTCAGGCAGGTAGGTACAATGATAATGTTGTTTGATTCCCAAAGGTTTACATAGTTCTTGACTCACAGATGACACAGAGTGAGTACCCTTGTCACTCCCGGCCTAGCTGAAGAAGCATTCCAAACCTTGGGATACAATCTCTAAGCAGTATCTTGACTGCAGTAATTGCATCAGCTCCATCACATGGGTATGTTTTAATCCATATGGAAAACATGTACTCTAGAACCAAAACATAGGCATGCTAAACATTTCAAAGCATTTGAATGAAAGCAATTTGAATGTGGACGAAGGGACCCCATGGAAGTGGATAAGCGAAAGACTGGTTTTGACACCTTTCCCAATGGTGTTGTGAGTTTGACAAGTTGGTACCATTATACTACTTAGAAACAATGAATGCATGAGTGTTTGCTATATGAGAATACTGACATCTGGATGCCACTAAATATATTAATTCTGAAACATATGGCCATATCATCAAAAAGATGTATTAAAATGTCATCGCACATAAGCATTAAAAACATGAACTCAGCAAGAGGGAATCATATATCCATTTCATAGGAAATATTCCATATGGCATGATCTGCCTTGTAAAAACTCTTTGAAGGTGTGATACTCCACTTTGCATGCCAGAATTAATACCCAGAAGAAGTCACCCTTTCCGGTAAATAACTACTTTGTTTCTAAACATAAATCCTCAGCAGCCAGTGTCCATTTGTTGCATTTGTCATTTATGAAATCCTCCAAAAGATGGTGTTGTTGCATTTCGGCCTCACTCCTTTTTAACAGTATCCTCAGGACATATACAAGGACCACATTGTTTTTACTTAGTAACACGTATATATGCATACAGTCACCATATATTTGATGAGTCGATTCCTATTATATAGCACACTTATAATATATGCTACAGTAGTGAGGGCCATAATATGAACTTTACACATGAGTAAGTTAATTGCCCAGGTTAATCAATTATCTCATGCTCATTTATATTCCATATTTTGGTTTACACAAAATTGGTGCCTGAGGGGAACGTCTGTCAGAACTCATTTCAGCATTCCATAGTGGGTTAAGTGGGTAGGTATACTACCCCACATTTACGATACCTTAGCTACAATTACATCACATTGCATCCACATTGAAAAGATGTAATCAATTGGAGCATTGAACTGTGTGATAGTCTGTGGGATAAGCAAAAGGAAAAACCCAATGAAGACCAGGATGTCTAGCCAGGCTGCTTGTACTAACTTTAATCATAAGTCACATAAGAAAGTGTTGCAAACATTTTTTTTAAATGGTACCTTGCAAGGAAGAATCATCATGTTATGTTAGAATTGGGATGGAAGAATATCATAAAAATCCATAGCTTATATTCACTCATCAATTGCCTTTCCAAAATGGCCACGTATAATAAGAAGGAATTTCATCAAATGGACCAAAAACGAATATCTACATGACTGATAAGCTTATTCTTAATCATCTCAAATAATATGAACATTCATGTCTCCTTACCAAGGTCTTTTGGAGGCAGTCTAACCTTCAACAGGCTTTATATTCTTTATAAATGACTTGGCTCCCAAGAAAGAGAGCTGCTCATCGGTCATTTGTCACAAAGTGTATGTCTCCTACAAGTATTGAAGAGCATGTGGATTTCCAGGAGTCAAACGTATACCAGACATATAAGAGAAATAAAATCACAAACTTATCATTGCCATCATAGCATGCTGGGTGAGTAAGATGAGCGGGTATATTCACAGATTCCCTTTGTTTTGAAACCCAATATGGCCATGGTCAACTTTCAACAGGTTGTGTTTATTAACACAGATGAGTGCCTGAAAAAAAAAAACATTGTCATTTATTTGGGGAAAGCATCTCCTGTCTTGTGAGTGTTCAAAGTTTAGTGTTAAGCTGTACACCAAGTATCACATAGTGGTTGAAGAATGCAGGCTTTTCACCACCGTCATAGTGTACTGCATAAATTGAATGATCTGATTTGCATCCGTATGATCCCTGGGGCTTAAGATGCAAGGTGCCAATTTGTCTAAGGGATGTGTTGTGATAGTAAAACTCAAAACAAGCACCATATTCACCCAGCAATGTTTTGTATATATTGCCCATACTAGCTCTGGGTATCACTGATGACTAATAGCTTCGCTGTATAAAGAAGTGTACAATGAGAAGGCTCCCTATTCAAAATTGATTTTGAGTATACCTGAACAGGCACCATATTAAAAGAAATTAATGAATAATTGAGCTCATTAAATAGGGAACACCCCATGGTTAGAAAATTGCTATATCTAATAAAGGATAAGAATTGTTTGTATACCCTCATTGGGTGGAATATTAAAAACTGTGTTATTCCATGAACCAAAAGATACCATGTTTTTCTAATGACAAATTTGATTATTACTTACAACATCACACTACACTTCAAAATTTATAGACACAGATACATACAAGTACTTATATAAGACATCTCAGACAACATCTGGTGCTTTGATGACGTACCTGAATTGTATCAATATTGTAAACAAAAGCCTGGTTTGACTTCAATACTGCTTGAATTACAAATTCACAATTTACTGCACCATTTAGTGCAAAATCTAATAATGAACACACAACAGATTTGTTACAGAATCAGTGTTCAAATATCTGTGACCTGCTTATTAGATTGAACAGTTTCAAGAATTGGGAATAAGGCATATATATCCTGGGAAGAGATACACGCTACTGGGTACATAGTAAAAGAGTCATTACATTGATACAGATATGGTTTTAACTGCCATATATTTTATAATAATACTTCTTAAAGACAACTGTACATGATAAGTAACCAGATACCGGTCATAAGGATCAGTACACCATTTAGCTATATATTGAGTAAGCAAATTTGAAATTCCATATTTCATCTACTCCAATTATACCAATTGTAGCTGTCTGGAATTTTTACATGTATTCTACCCCCTTTCTGGTCAGTTCTGTTTACCCTCCCCTGCAGTCATAGTCTATTGTCGCTTATACAGTCCAATTAATTTCTTTGGGCGTGGGTTTCTTTTCTGAGTAGTTGTTTGCCATTGGGGAACCTGAAGTCTGACATCTAATTCTTGGCCTATGTTGGCTAATGACTGCTTTAACTTCTTATGTTGCCATACCAATCTCCGTCTATACACAAGGGCATGTAATAACACAGGTCATGTTTTTAGTATTGCAGTTGGAAATTTTGTACTGCTTTGTAGCAACAGTATTGATAGTGACTCCCTTATTTTTGTTTGTGAATTCAAGTACATTGAATTGTCTGCACATGAAATGTCCATTGAGTCTGGGTAGTCCTTGTATTTCCAAAATGGTCTTTTGTTCTCACCAAGGAATCTGGTAAATTCTTTCCTTTCATAAAGGCATATAAAAGTATCAGAAGATAGAAGGGTTCTGGTTCTGGTTCTTTTTTATAAATGTCTTAATCTGATTAGCTATATGGCGATAAGTGAGTACATATATGAGATGAATCTTATCCCCCCCCCCATCCTTGCATTGCAACAGGAGCTCACATGGAATAAACCATCCTCTCTGTTAATAGGGTCTTAGCACTTTCAAAATATTTACCTTTCCTTGAACAATTTCTTCTTATGTGGAGTAATTGACTGTAAGGTAAATTCTCTCTGAGGGTCTTAGGACGAAAACTAGTAGAATGTAGCAACACGTTCCTGTCTTTCAGTTTAGCCTACAGACTAATACGTAGGGCCAATCATTATTTAATGAGTGAGCTTGTAAAAAGAAAACAATGCATTTGAGATCTGTTGCCCTATTATAAACCAGTCATAGAACATTTGTTTTTCTAACTTGGAAAGGTTCTCCAGAATCCCTCAAAAGTTTCCATACTTGGTTGATTAATAGATCAATGGAACTTGAATTTACCATTCACTTTAACATAATAAATTAATGGAAAGGGGATACTCAAAGAAAATGGTAAAATACTCCATGAAGAAAGCCTAGTTTACTCCATGTGAGTCCCTGTTACAATGCAAGTATAGGGAGAATAGAATTCCTCTCATATGTATAATTGATTACAGCCCTGTAGTTCATAACATTGAGGGACTGATTAAACAGAATTGGAATCTACACACACCTTTATATGCCTTTAAGGAGGAAAAAGATATTTGAGATTACTTCATGAAATTAGCCACATTGTCAGGAAGAAGACAGTTTTAGAAATGCTAGAACTACCCAAACATAATGCACTTTTCAGGTGCAAACATTACATTGTATGTGAATTCTCAAACAATATTAAGGAAGTCACTATGAATAACATTACTACAAAACAGTACACTTTTTCCCATTGCAATACTAAACATGTGGTCTATGCTATTACATGCCCCTGTAACAAGACATAGATTGGTATAACAACACAAGAAGTTAAGTCAAGGATTATCCACCATAGATCAAGAATGTGTTCTCAGTATCCCATTGCCCCATGGTAAACCACTACTCAGAAAAGAAATGCTCTCCCAATGGCATTAATTGGATTTATTAGAAACAGTAGAACATGACCCTAGGGGAGGAAAGAGAGAAAACAAACTGACCAGAATGGAGGCAAGATGCATACAGAAAGTACAGCCAGCTACGATAGGTTTAAATGGAGTAGATGAAATGTACAATATAATGACTTGCTATGTTGATATATGGTGTACTGATCTGAATTACTGGTATTCAGTCAGTTATGATGCATATGGCTGTGTTTAAGAGACAATACTGTAAATGATATGACAGCAGACACTATATCTGTGTCAGTATGAATGAATATATACCCAGTAGTGTGTACCTGTTTCCATAATATGTATGCCCTACTTCCAACCCTTGAGATTGTTCAGTCTAATAAGTAAGTAAAACAAGACCAAAATGACAAAAATCCAACATACACAAGCAAAGATATAAATTTTCAAAGATTAAACTTCTGTATAGAACTTAGAACACAATAGCTCCAACTGGGACTATCACAATATCGTTGATGGAGTCATTCACAACAGTCTGATGCCACTCACGAGGGAGTGCAGCGCCAGTCACGGAGTCGCACAGACCCCAGGTACAGTACCTTAGAAACAAGGCAGGGTCAAAGATGTGGCACGGAGTTTGGGAGGTGAGGCGTCACTGGAGCCGGTGTGGTATTGGTTCTGTGCTGCAATGCAGGAGGTGGAGCATTGGTTCCTCACTGCTACGCAGGGGAGGTGAGTTTTTTGGTTCCTTAAAGAGGCAATGGAGGTCAGGCGGCATCTGTGGTGAGGCGTCAGTTCCGAATGATCTGGCGGGGTCAATGAGTTCCACGGGTCAACACACAATAGGGCGACCTCTTGGGGTTGCATTCACACCACGTGTCCACAGATGCTGCAGTGGAGTCAAGTGTCACAGACATCGGAGACACAGCACTCGGGACTCAGAATGTTGTAGGACTTCAGCAGCACTGTGGCGGCATGGGGGCTGCGATGTTGGTTACGGTCGTCGCACTTCAGGGGGGATCATGGCTTCGGTTGCAGGCAGTGATGCATAGTCGGGCAGTGGTGCCAGTTCCGGAGTCGTCAGGAGTCAGTGTGCCTGGTTCTTCTTGTTTTTATGCTAAGTTTCACTTCCAAGGGCCCAGGAACTGAAGTGGCCACAACTTGGCAAGTCAGGGTCCTCAGCAAGAGAACTCAGGCGCTGGCAGGTGAAGTCGGTGATGTCCCTGAGAGTTTTTAACAGGAGGCAAGCTCAGTCCAAGCCTTTGGAGAAACTTCACAAGCAGGATACACAACAAAGTTTTTGTTCCTTCCAAAGCAGAAGCAGCAACTGCAGGCCAACCCAGCAAAGCGAACACCACAAAGGGGCAGTGCTCCTCCCCACAGCTTTTCAGCTCTTCTCTTTGGCAGAGTCTCCTCTTGCTCCAGAAGTGTTCTAAAATTCTGGGGTTTTGGGTTCAATACTTATACTCATTTCTGCCTTTGAAGAAGGCAAACTTCAAAGGAAAGTCTTTGTAGTGCACAAGACCCTGCCTTTCCTGCCCTGGTCCCAGACACACTCTAGGGGTTTGGAGACTGCATTGTGTAAGGACAGGCACAGGCCTATTCAGGTGCAAGTGTCAGCTCCTCCCAACACTGTGGACCATGGAGACCCATAAGGATAGGCAGGGCACACCTCAGCTCCCTTTGTATGACTGTCTAGAGTGAATTCACAACCAGCCCAACTGTCATCCTGACCCATACATCCCATACATGCATTCAGCAGCCAGGCAGAGACGCAGAATGGTTAAGCAAGAAAATGCCTACTTTCTAAAAATGGCACATTCAAACTGACAATCTAAAAACAAACTTCACTAAACGATGTATCTTTAAATTGTGAGTTCAGAGACCCCAAGCTCCATCACTCTATCTGCTCTCAATGGGGAATTACACGTAAAGGATATTTCAAGTCAATCCTCGTGTTAGCCTATGTGAGGGATAGGCCTTGCAATAGTGAACACCGACATTGGCAGTATTTCACTATCAGGACATGTAAAACACACCAGTACATGTCCTACCTTTTAAATACACTTTCCTTAAGGGTGACTTACTTGTAGTACAAGGGAAGGTTTGGACCTGGCAAGTGTTTACACTTGCCAGGTTGAATTGGCAGTACAAAACTGCCGACACAGATACGTCAGTGTCAGGCCTGAGACGTTATTTGCAGGGCTTCTCATGTGGGTGGCACAATCAATGCTGCAGGCCCACAAATAGCATTTGATCTACAGGCCCGGGGCACATATAGTGCACTTTACTAGGGACTTACTAGTAAATCAGATATGCCAATCATGGATAAGCCAACCACCAATAGAATTCAGACAGAGAGCATATGCACTTTAGCACTGGTTGGCAGTAGTAAAGTGCCCAGAGTCCTAAAGCCAACACAAACAGGCCAGAAAAAATAGGAGGAAGGAGGCAAAAAGTTTGGGGTTGACCCTACAAAAAGGGCCAGGTCCAACAAGTACCAACAAAGCTTTAATGTGTATCACTATACAAAATTCATCCTCACTCCTAAAATTTTCAGTAATCGAATCAGCATAAAACAATGCCTGTATACCTGTCTATTGGTTAAACATTCACAGTTATCTTGCTCAGCACCACCATCACCACATGGTAAGCCTGTCAAGAAACTAACTCCTACATCTTTATGCAGTAGGCAGGCTGACATTACATGACAGGTCCTTTCCTCCATTTTGTTCCCCACAGTGGACGATCTTACCCTTGTTTATATTGGAAAGTTTTCTGGAGTGCATACTCCTACACATCTAGACTTTGCCAAATGACACTCGCAGTCCAAACCTACCTGTCATCTTAAGCCAAAACCTTTTACTAAGTCTTATATATTTGATTTTGCTTACACAGTTCATAATCCTTATAATTGCAGCTTAGCACAACTATTTCTTACTGCTCAATTGGAACATAATAACCTTGAAAAAGTCATACTTATGAAACGTGCCAGCTGTATTTGATGTCTACTATATCTTCATTTGTCTCTGATATTGAACTGTGCGTTGCAGCCGACAGAGATATATATGTATACTTCATAACATCTTTGTACATAGCTATTTGATGTCAACAGTACCTCATGTTATGATAACTGTTTAACCACATCCCCACATTTAATGGAATGTTTTGCTAAAATGTATGCAACTTGTCGAATTAACAGGACTGCCTGTTTAATTGTTTAATCTTTTACCTTTAGTGTACATACCTTTTGATACTGTCTATCATTGACACATTTTGGTGTGATCCAGAGATTTGTCTGTATTCGGAGTGATGTGTCACCCATCACTCTAATTGCAGCTTTTGGGTTGCAAGGTGCAGCCTGATGAAGCGCCTACTTATATTACTATTGGTGGTAGCCGTATACTTCCCTCATTTATACATAGCCACAATAAACTTGTGTTGTGCAGTTAATAATATCCACTGCTAATATTGCAAACGTGTTTCTATAATGTCCAGCTTAGTTACTTGTGATTGCCATTCGTTATTACTTGGCCCATCATTAGTGCCTTGAATGCCCAATTAAGTGTCTATTCTTAAAATACATATTTCTGGTTAGATGCATGAGGTGCCGAGAGGTAGCTATGTTTATCTTCCCAGTAGTGCATCCGTTAATGTTTCTTCGATAGCTGGTCTTGTCCTCAGTATATTTAAGTGACTCTTAGCTGAATATATTTCATAGTGTCCACTTATATTTTCTCCTAAACCAGGTGATCCCTTTTGCTGCATACTGTGACCAGGATGAGTGTGCATGCCTGGATCCAAGTGCCCAGGAGAACCAGTCCCGACAGCATGGCGTGCGCTAGCCCTCAGTTTGACAGTGAGGATGCTGGGGCAGTTACCGAAGACGGCACTGGTCAACATGAAGCAGAGGGAGAATGGGACGTTGTGTATATGAAGTGTGTGCTCATTAACTTATATGAAATACTGTATAACCTGTGTATATTGGGGACATTAAAAAAATGTGGATAGCCAAGCTGTGATACGGAGGTGTCCTTGTTATGACTTATGTGATCCACGTTTGCTATGTTGTTCACACTTTTTCTTTACTGGCCATACTATACACAGGGGAAATTCATTGGCTGTCAATTTTTTTTTCCCATCTCGTGTCCTTGCCTGTAGATTTCATGCAGGAATGGGCCTTGAGGTGAAACTGGAAGCAGATATTGGAGTGGTAGTTGCCAAGAAATAGCAATTATTGATTTGAATGCAAGAAATATGCAACAGCACATAAACAGTAATGCGCTAACCACAGCCTAACATCAAACTAGCCCTCTGATGACTAACAAAACAGGACGTGGTGTGAATGTAAATGTTGTATGTACCCATAAACCTGCAATCGTGCAAGCAGAATACGCAAGAAGGTTCGAACTGTGGTGAGAATATGTTTACAAAGTTGTGGAATTTTCCACATAGAAGTTCATTCGCTACAAGAATCAGTTTGATATCTCTTATGGTGTCACCATGTGACACACACTGTTGGCTCCTTTCACATGGTCACAGTGAGAAATAAAGTGAGCCGGGTTCCATTACACAGAGTTAGGCCTATATTTATGGGAAAGTGGCACAGTGCAGCACAGCAGCTTACCTTCCTGCGCTGTGTCACTAGGAAAGGGTGGGAATAAAAGTATACAGGTCATTTCTGCCCTTTTTCCCGTGCTGGTTCACAATGGGCTGCAGGAACACTTGCACCATGCTGCAAGGGTGCCTGTGTTGCATGAGGATGGCTTTTGTGCAGGAAGGAGCACCTTCATGCACAAAAACAAACCTGGGAGGCATATTCCTCTTTCTAAGTATGCTGCAAAATGCAGCAAACATAAAAAGAGGAAGAAACGAGGAGATGTAAAGATATTTCTCCTTGTCACTCATCCCCCAAGGTGGCGTAAGGTTTTGGCACATTACCAGGTTTATCAGGTTTGGAGAATTTGGGAATGCATCAAAATCCATGGTGCATTCCAAGGTTTGTCAGGTTTGTTAAATCTGGTTATGCATCAAAATGCATGGGAGTTGTGTGGGAACACCCACGCAACGTCCATGGAATGCCTCCCTTGCTCAGAGTAATACAACACTGCACATTGTGCTGCATTGCATTACTCAATTTTTAAGGCCAATCAAAGCCATGCAAAGTGGCTTTGCTTGGCTTAAAAAATATAACTAAAGGTTTGCGTCACGCATGTACCACCTTGTGTGGTGCAAGCATGATCCAAATCGCTCATAAATATTCCCCTAATTTTCCAGCTCGTGCTTAGAGACACTGGGAGCTCACTGTGGGCTCTATAAGCCACCGGACTATAGAAGGCAGACACACACAACCTTGTTTTTTTTGTTATTTTTTTGGGGTAGTTGTTGACCGAAGCTAACCACTACACGTATCCTGCTCCTCCACTTCCTCCTCTCCAATATGATTACATGGTAGGGATATTCTGAAGTTGGCAGGTCTAAAATTGGAATGACAGAACACACAGAAAACGATTTTTGTTAGTGATCTTATTATGAAACACATGTACATGCATTTCAGTTCCACCCCACCAACCGCCTACATGTGAATGAGAGTATTATTTTTCCTTTTCTGTGCATTTTTTAAAAACACAATGAGCACACAATCGTAATACTGCTATTTACTTGTATTTATTTTATTAACATACTTTAAAATGTGCAGGCCTGCGAGTGTTTCAGAGAAAGAGCAATTATTTCAAATTAGCAGAAAATAAATTAGTAACCTTTCTATAATTTCTCTAAAGTATAAAGAAATGCGCAATCTTGCAAATAAAGGTCATACCATTAAAAACAGTTATGAAATCCCAAACTCGGAAACAAACTAAAGGATAACAAATTCATGTCGAAAAGTAAGTAAACAAAAACGTAAAAAGGCTCTTGTAGACAAAAATGGGTAACACTTTCCTAAGTAGAGGAGCTTCCTATTGCTAGTTTTAGAGAGATACCCAAGAAAGTCTCTTATGATGGTACCAGTCGCGCTAAACCTCTTTCACTGGGGTCTCATCTAAGTTTTACTCTTGAAAATCTAGGAGCCTCCAAATATACCTAAATGGCAGCAAGAGAATAAACTACAAGATTTTCGAGTTTGAAAGTAATGTATGCCCATCCATGATAAGCTACTAGGAGTTTCTGGGATATTGGGTTTAAAATATCGTGCTGCGAGAATATGGTAGCAAAAATACCAACGACCAACATATATCAACACAGTAAGTATATTTGGGTAAGCACAGTTTTACTTTACTTGACTCCACGTCTGCGTACCTCCATGGTATGGTCGCTTTAGCCTTTCACAGTCTTTCAGATTAAGCACTTGCTTTAAATTATAAGTGTTGCTAAACACCTCACCTGGCAGTTCAATGCAATGCAAACCTATCGCCAAATTACGTTAGGTGAATAGGGACTATGAGTCATTTAGTGCATCCATGGGGTGGGCACCCTGAATATCGAACTCACAATAATAGCGGGACAGGATATTGAGTACAAAATATCTAAAATAATTATTGACAGGTAAGTAAGTCTAGATTTCCTATACCTAACTCCACATATATATGTATCCTCATCATACATGTATCTTCCAGGTACACATATGTGGAAGTGAAATAGTAAATCAATAGTTACCAATATGGACTTACTTTTCAATGTTTTGCCCCTTGATATTCTGTCCTCGGTATCCTTGTAGCATCATATTGTTGATTTTGATATTCAACCCATCCATGGTATGGAATATGTGTACCTCCCTGTTAGTCCTAGAAAATTGGTGTCTTTCCACACATCACCATTTTAAGGACCCTAAAATAGTACAAAGGTGGCTCAAGTAATCAGGGCAACCAATTTATGATTCAACCCTACAAACGTGAAAAGGCTGTGCCTGGATCACTGATGGAACAAACCCAGGACATCACTATGAAAAATATCTACAAGGCTCACATGCATATATATTACAGAGCAGTATATTGGGCCAAAAAGCACACTTTAAAGTCAGTGCTGGTAAAGTGACTAATCAGACACCGGAGCAGTTCAAAATCTTCAGTCCAGGAATGAAATCAGATGCCACCAAAGCCAGCCGATAAGTCATCACCCAACAACGCAGGAATCTCCTCTTTTCCCTTCTTTGGGAAAGTTTACAATGCCATTGACCCGAATGCACAAAAATGCACCAGCAATGCTATTTAAGTCACGAAGACCCACGCATACTTGATTTTCGTCTCAAAGTTGACCCCTTCCATTAATTGCATGTAGGTGACAATGTACAATCTTTTAATCCCCTTGTCAATCTTTTAATCCCCTTGTCAATCCATCACGTACAGCAACCATATAGAAACACATGACCACCTTTGCACTGGACATAGGAGAGTTACGGAATGCGTCACTCCTACAGAGCATAAGTCACAAGGAATTGGAACATGCTCTAATAATCCTGCTCCTGAAGAAAGAGAAGGCAGATTCAGGTTTTTTTTGTCAATTATCGTTCCGTATTGAGCCTTCCCTTCCACAGAAAGTTCTTTGATAGTAAGAGCCCAGAGGCCTGATTTAGGGTCAGATTTAAGAGCCCCTAGTGCTTCCTTCTGCCACATTGGCGTCATTTTTTTATGTTAATGTGGCCCAAAAAGGCCAAAATCGCAGCACCAAATTTACAAAATGGTGCAATGCATGCATTGCGCCACTTTGTAACCCTTTATGCTACATTATGCTTGCACCAGGCATAATTTATCAAAGGGTGCGTTCCCCCATTATCAGGGCCAAAAAATGCTGCTCAGAGCAGGCTTTAAAAGGTGGCTCCCATTGGTTTCAATGGGCCTCTGGGTGCTTTGCAAGATTAGCATCAGAATTTTTTATGATATTCCCGCAAAGCACTGAACTAGCTTCAAAAGTTCTGGTGCTAGTTTCCTAACTACCGCCATGTTGCACCATATATTAAATACGACGCACACATGGTGGCATTAGGGGGCGATAAGGGGCAAAAGAAAAGTGCTGCTGCAATAGATGCAGCGCCACTTTTAATAAATCTTTCCCTTAGAGTTTGGCAGAGGAGGTTACTCTATCACAAATGGCTATCCCGTCAACGGTATTGCAATCCCACAATAGCCTATGGAGATTGTAATATGCCAGACGGATATCTGTCATGTTTGGGGCAGAGTAACCAATCCACCAGACTCTAAATCAGGCCCTAGATCTCCAGTACGATGTGGAAACCAAGGATCTTCTCCATCTCTCTCAGAGTTTAATCTCTTCAAGAGCACTGAACCCACCTCAGCTGACATCAAAGAGGATTTCTGGCAGCATTTTCCATTTAGTTATTTATTTATTTTGTTCCATATAGAGCGAATAAGCCCATTTCTGGTATCAGCATCATCATGCAGGACAACCTGCAGTCCTAATGCACAGCCTGTCAGTAGCTTACAGCATAGAAAATCACAAAATTCTTCTGGAACGACTGAAGAACTAGGATGAAAAATTAGGCATCGCTAAAATTGATGTTCTCTTTTCTAGCAGACAGAAGGCAGAAATCAATAGGTAAGAAAGGGCACAAGCAACTGATTGACCACATGCGTTTTCAGTGATGGTGCCCTAAGCTCATTGTTGCTGCTATTCTTTAGTATCTATAAACACCTGTGGGCAGGGTTTGCTCATACATCACCTTTTGTGATGTTTACAAATGATTACATTTTATGAATCCAACTGGAAAAATGCCCAGATGGCCAGAAAATGAATGCAACTTACTTAAACAACATATATGACAGGATGAAAGAGAGTTGTCAGTTCCTCAATAAAGCCTAGACAGAAATCTTGGTTGTCCCTTCATCAATTGAGAATATATTCCCTTTTCTGGATGCCACAAAAGCTAAGAAAGGATGGTTCACTTCAGCAGAATGTTAACAACCTCAGGAGTCTGATTTGATCCACAACTCTCCTTTTAACATAAAATGACAGCCATTCAGAAGAATACTATCTTCTGACACATAATTCTGAGAGTTCTTCCTCTCTTACAAACACGCCATTAAACAGAACTTATCAGGGCTCCTGTGGTGTCCTCACTGGCCTAATGCAATACAGTATACATCAGTGCGCTAGAGGAAGAAATACTACCACTCCACAAATCCCAATAAAGCATCTACAGTCATTTAAAATTGTAATCAATAAACAAAGAGGTGGCTGGGACTACAGGCGCACACACTCCAATACTAATACAGTACAATTGAAAGTGCCCAAATGTTCACTCATATCTGGTGCTCTAAGAGAAGGACGAGCCACCCAGTCTTTCCTTATTGGGACAAAGCCACACAGAACACATCAATTCTCTGAGCACTCCTTAAAAGTTGTTGCATTTGATTATAACTCGAAATATGGATTTGGGAGCACTCTCCTCAGGAAGCGAGATAAATACATTATGGAAGAATTATACTAGATACAGATATACATGGGACTTGAATTTTGGAACCAATTAAGGGACTTCTGACACAAGAACTTGAAGCAAGCCCGAAGAAGTCAGTTGCGACACCTGCAAAGTGTGATGAAACGCGAGTTAGCATGGGCGTTTGTGACTCATCTCTAGGAAAATAAAGACTTGATGACACTACGTAGGCTCTTTGGGAGTACTCGGAGATTTGATTTAAAATTTTAAATCTGACAATATTACTCATGCTCCTTGTATTACAATACATCAAATTGAAAATACTATGCACTGTCCATGAAACAAGGCCTGGATGCCTGTGAAAAACAGCTCATCATTACACTCTGGAGCACATCCGTCGGCCTGACAAACCTAAACTAACCACACCAATCATGTTCAAACACAAGAAACTGGAAGAAAGACCTTAAGTAAGGGACTCAACTCTGGAACTCTAAGAATTGTCATCTTAGAGCATTAGCCAACCCAATATCATTAAATTATGTTCTGAAGATTCTCCGGTTTAAATATTCCTTTGACAGTGTTTCTGACATTACCAGTACTATGGGCCAAATTCAATTTTTGCATTTCCTAAATAGCAAATTGTTAGAAATGGGGTCTTTGGTTGACAGTCAGGTTACCCCCTGTTCAAGCAAGGACCCTCACTCTAGTTAGGATAAAAGAGAATCACCCTCAGCTAACCCCTGCTTACCCCCTTGGTAGCTTGGCAGAGCAGTAGGCTTAACCTCAGAGTGCTGGGCGTAAAGTATTTGTACCAACACACACAGTAACTTAATGAAAACACTACAAAATGACACAACACCAGTTTAGAAAAATAGGAAATATTTATCTAGACAAAACAAGACCAAAACGACAAAAATCCAACATACACAAGTCAAGTTATGATTTTTTAAAGGTTTAAAAATAAAAAGAGTCTTTAGGTAGTTGTAACAACACACTAGCGCTGCTAGCGTGAAAATGTACCTGGTTTGCGGCAAAAATAAACCCGCACGGGCGGTGTGCGTCGAAAATAACCCTGCACGGGTATGTGCGTCGAAAACAGCTCGGCACGGCGAGGCGCGTCGAAAAAGCCAGCCACGCGACGGTCCGAAAGTCCCGCGGCGCTGGTTGCGATCTCTCAGCCTTCGTCAGCGATGCTGCGCGTCGTTTCTCCTGCTCCGGGCGTCGATTCTCCGGTCGCGTTTCCTGCGGCGTCGTTTCTCAGCTGCGGAGCCGGCGTCGCGTCGTTTTCTCAGCCGCGATCGGATTCGCGTCGATCTTTTCTCCGCACGGTGCTCGGTGCGTGTATTTTTGTCCTTAGGCTGCCAGCCTCTCCTTTCAGGGTCCCAGGAACTGGAAGGGCACCACAGAGCAGAGTAGGGGTCTCTCCAGAGACTCCAGGTGCTGGCAGGAAGAAGTCTTTGCTATCCCTGAGACTTCAACAACAGGAGGCAAGCTCTACATCAAGCCCTTGGAGATTTCTTCTTCAAGATGGAAGGCACACAAAGTCCAGTCTTTGCCCTCTTACTCTGGCAGAAGCAGCACTGCAGGAAAGCTCCACAAAGCACAGTCACAGGCAGGGCAGCACTTGTTCCTCAGCGATCAGCTCTTCTCCAGGCAGAGGTTCCCCTTGATTCCAGAAGTGTTTCTAAAGTTTGTAAGTTTGGGTGCCCTTTTTATACCCATTTTAGTCTTTGAAGTCACCTTTCTTCAAAGGGGACTCACACCTTCTTGTGAAATCCTGCCTTGCCCAGGCAAGGCCTCAGACACACACCAGGGGGCTGGAGACAGCATTGTCAGAGGCAGGCACAGTCCTTTCAGATGAGAGTGACCACTCCACCCCTCCCTCCTAGCAGAGATGGCTAATCAGGAAATGCAGATTACACCCCAGCTCCCTTTGTGTCACTGTCTGGTGTGAGGTGAAAAACAACCCAACTGTCGAACTGACCCAGACAGGGAATCCACAAACAAGGCAGAGTCACAGAATGGTTTAAGCAAGAAAATGCTCACTTTCTAAAAGTGGCATTTCCAAACTCACAATCTTAAAATCAACTTTACTAAAAGATGTATTTTTTAATTGTGAGTTCAGGGATCCCAAACTCCACCTGTCCATCTCTTCTCTAGGGGAATCTACACTTTAATCATATTTAAAGGTAGCCCCCATATTATCCTATGAGAGAGACAGACCTTGCAACAGTGAAAACGAAATTGGCAGTATTTCACTGTTAGGACATATAAACCACATTACTATATGTCCTACCTTATCCATACACTGCACCCTGCCCTTGGGGCTACCTAGGGCATACCTTAGGGGTGCCTTACATGTAAGGAAAGGGAAGGTTTAGGCCTGGCAAGTGGGTACACTTGCCAAGTCGAATTTACAGTGTAAGAATACACATACAGACACTGCAGTGGCAGGTCTGAGACATGATTACAGAGCTACTTATGTGGGTGGCACAACCAGTGCTGCAGGCCCACTAGTAGCATTTGATTTACAGGCCCTGGCACTTCTAGTGCACATTACTAGGGACTTACTAGTAATTCAAATATGCCAATCATGGATGAACCACTTACATATAATTTAAACAGGAGCACTTGCACTTTAGCACTGGTTAGCAGTGGTAAAGTGCCCAGAGTAACAAAAACAGCAAAATCAGAGTCCAGCACACATCAACAACCTGGGGAACAGAGGCAAAAAGTTAAGGGAGACCACGCCAAGGATGAAAAGTCTAACACGTGTCCCCCCCAGCTAAAAGTGGGGAGCAACTACCCAACCTCATGGGAGTTCTCATCACTAAGGCGGAAGAACCTGGACAGACCATCAGCATTGGCGTGCTCTGTACCGGGTCGATGTTCCACCGTAAAGTCCATCCCCTGTAGGGAAATGGACCACCTCAACAGTTTTGGGTTCTCACCCCTCATCTGCATTAACCATCTGAGGGGTCTGTGGTCGGTCTGAACTCGGAAGTGAGTCCCAAACAAGTAGGGTCTTAGCTTCTTCAGTGCCCAGACCACAGCAAACGCTTCACGTTCTATGGCACTCCACCTACGTTCCCTGGGTAGTAACCTCCTGCTAATGAAGGCTACGGGTTGATCTAGGCCCTCTTCATTCAGCTGTGAGAGTACTGCTCCAATACCATGCTCTGAGGCGTCTGTCTGTACAACAAACTCCGTGGAGTAGTCAGGTGCCTTCAGCACCGGTGCTGTGCACATGGCAGCCTTCAGGGCATCAAAAGCGTTCTGGCAAGCCTCTGTCCAGATCACTTTCTTGGGTTGCTTCTTAGAAGTCAACTCAGTTAAGGGGGTAACAATGGTACCATATCCCTTAACGAACCTCCGATAGTATCCTGTGAGACCTAAAAAGGCTCTCACTTCAGTCTGGGTCTTGGGAGGCTCCCAAGCCAGAATCGTGTCAATCTTAGGCTGTAGGGGTGCCACCTGGCCACTCCCCACCTGGTGTCCTAAGTACACAACAGAACCCTGCCCTATTTGGCACTTGCTCGCCTTAATAGTGAGGCCTGCCTTCTGCAGGGCCTCTAACACTCTCCAGAGGTGTTGCAGGTGTTCCTCCCATGTGGAACTAAACACAGCAATGTCATCCAGGTAGGCGGCACTGAACTCATCCAGTCCTGCCAACACCTGGTTGACCAACCTCTGAAAGGTGGCAGGGGCATTCTTCATCCCAAAGGGCATCACATTGAAGTGGAAGTGCCCATCGGGGGTAGAGAATGCGGACCTCTCCTTTGCCCCTTCAGTTAAGGCAATCTGCCAGTACCCAGATGTTAAATCAAACGTACTGAGGTACTGGGCAGCTCCTAACCGATCAATGAGCTCATCAGCTCGGGGGATGGGGTGTGCGTCAGTCTTGCTGACCGCATTGAGACCCCGGTAGTCCACACAGAACCTAAGTTCTGGAGTGGCACCAGGAGCAGTAGCCTTTGGGACCAAGACCACTGGGCTGGCCCAAGGACTGCTGGAGTGCTCAATAACCCTTAGGGCTAACATTTTGGAGACTTCCTCCTTAATGCAAGCCCTCACCCTGTCAGTCACCCTGTAAACCTTATGTTTAACAGGTGTACTGTCCCCAGTGTCCACATCATGTGTGCACAGGTGTGTGACTCCTGGGATCAGGGAAAACAGTGAGGCGAACTGTCCCAGCACGTGGCGACAGTCCCTCTGCTGTTCCTCAGTCAGGGAGGGGGAGAGGATCACTCCCTCCACAGACCCATCTTTCTCTCCTGCAGACAGGAGGTCAGGAAGAGGCTCACTCTCTTCCTCCACCCCGTCATCTGTCGCTAGGAGCATGGATAGCTCAGTTCGCTCAAAGTGTGGTTTGAGGCGGTTGACATGTAGGACCCTCAAGGGGTTCCTGGGGGATTGCAAGTCTACCAGATAGGTGACCTCGCTCTTTCTTTCCACCACCTCAAAAGGCCCAGTCCACTTATCTTGGAGAGCCCTAGGCTCTACTGGTGCCATGACCCACACTTTTTGTCCAGGCTGAAACTCAACCAGAGTGGCATTCTGGTCGTACCACCGTTTCATGTCCTCCTGGCTTGCTTCCAGGTTCTCCTGAGCGAGACGCCTGAAGCGGGCAGTCTGGTTTCTTAGTGCCAGCATGTAGCTAAATACATCCTGGGGTGGTTTACTAGGAGCTTTCTCCAAAGCCTCCTTCACCAGACTGAGCGGTCCCCTCACAGGGTGGCCATAGATGAGCTCAAAGGGGCTAAAGCCAAGTCCCTTTTGAGGCACCTCCCTGTAAGCGAACAGAAGGCATGGCAAGAGGACGTCCCACTTACGCCTCAAGGGCTCTGACAGGCCCTGAATCATGCCTTTCAAGGTGCGGTTGAATCTCTCAACCAGACCATTACTTTGGGGGTGGTAAGGGGTGGTGAACTTGTAGGTTACCCCACACACCTTCCACAGAGACTTCATATAAGTGGATATGAAGTTTGTACCCCTATCAGATACTACCTCCTTGGGGAACCCCATGCGGGTAAAAACCCCCATCAAGGCACGTCCCACCACGGGGGCGGTGACCGTCCTTAGAGGAATAGCTTCTGGGTACCGTGTGGCATGGTCCACCAAGACCAGGATGAACCTGTTGCCCAGGGCTGTCTTGGGATCCAGAGGCCCCACAATGTCAATTCCTACCCTTTCAAAGGGAGTACTGACTACCGGTAAAGGTTGGAGGGGAGCTTTGCATTTCCCCCCACTCTTGCCACTTGCCTGACAAGTCTGACAAGATCTACAATAAGCAGCTGACTGCTTGTTCATCAAGGGCCAGTAAAAGTGGGAGACAAGCCTCTTATAGGTCTTGTCCTGCCCTAGATGTCCTGCCAAAGGCACATCATGAGCCAAACCCAATAGGAAGGTCCTGAAGCCCTGGGGTACCACCAGCATACGAGCTGACCCCGGCTCAGGAACCTTAGGCTCACTATACAGGAGGCCATCCTCCCAATAAATCAGGTGAGTACCTGGCGCCCCGCCAGCCGCCTGGGCTGCAGCCTGCTGCCGCAGTCCCTCAAGAGTAGGGCATTCCTTCTGCGCTGTGCAGAATACTTCCCTGGTGGGTCCCCCTTCCTGCTGCCACTGCGACAGCTCAGGGACCTCCCCCAGTTCAGCCACCTGTTCCCCTGTAGGTTCCGGGGCATCACCCTCAGGCTCTGCCTCCTCCCGGACCGTGGGAACTTCTGGGGCGGGTTTCCCGCGCCTCCTGCCTTTCCTCTTCTTGGCGGTCCCCTGGGCCACTGTTTCAGGCTCCAGGGGCTCTTGACTACCCTGATTGGCTGCCATAGACCGGGTGGATACGCATACCCACCCAGGCAGACCCAACATCTCCAAGTGAGACCTGTGTTCCACCTCCTTCCAAGGGGAATCCTCCAGGTCGTTGCCTAGCAAACAATCAACAGGCATGGTTGGACTCACAGCTACTTTCCAGGAACCTGAGACCCCCCCCCATTCAAAGGGAACCTGCGCCACTCTGCAGAGGCGCTCAGAGTTGTCTACTGCAACTACTTGGTGAAGTACCCGGGGATCAATCTGCTCTTCAGACACCAGGTGACTCCTCACTGTAGTCACACTGGCTCCTGTGTCTCTCAGAGCCTCCACCCTCTGTCCATTGATGGTCACCCATTGCCTGTACTTCTTAGTGTTATCAGGCACTAGGTTTCTCTGGACCATCTCACTGTCCCCTAGTGAGACAAGGGTCATTTCTGCTGGTTCCCACCCACCTGAAACCAACTCCTCCCCAAGCGCTACACTGGCCAAACCCTGGGACGGTGCACCAGTGGGTGCCGGTGTACTTTTGGGGCATTTGGGGTCCCCCCTCACATGACCCACCTGGTCACATGAATAGCACTTACGTAGGGGACCACCTGCCATTGGCTTCCCTTTGGAGAACCATGGCTTCTTTTCACTGGGGGGTTGGGAATCCTTACCCTGGGAATCAGTTTGGGGCCCTTTAGAGAACTCATCCTGTTTGCCCTTACCCCCCCCTTTCTTCTGAGAGGGACCCTGCCCACCCTTGGCGTGGTCTCCCCCATACCTCTTTTGGACCCTGGTGCTCTCCCAGCGGTCCGCTTCCTGTGCAAGCTTCCTGGGGTCAGTCAGCTTGCTGTCAATGAGGTGCTGGCGCAGCTCTGGAAAACATAAACTGTACAAGTGCTCCCAAGCAATTAAATTGTAAAGCCCCTCATACGTGTTTACCTTACTGCCCTTCACCCAACCATCCAGTGACCTGCAAAAAGAATCAACACATTCCAACCATGTTTGGGATTCCTTTCTCTTGTAGGATCTAAACTTCCCTTTGTACTGCTCAGGGGTGAGACCATACCTGGTAAGTAAGGCCTCCTTCATGGCAGGGTAGGTGAGACTCTGAGCATCCCCTAAGGCCGTCAGTGTGTCCCTCCCCTCTGCTTCAAAATGCTTCCACAAGGCTGCCCCCCAATGAGCTTCAGGGACCAGGTTCATGTGGAGAGCTGACTCATAACCCTTGAACCACAAGTAGATATCATCCTCCTTTTTATAATCCCTCACAAGGTCTTTTGGGATGTGTACCCTTCTCTCAGGCTGCACTGTAGAATTGCTGCCACCATCCCTACTGGACTGGTTTCTATGATCTATCTCTTTCAAGCTAAGCTCATGAGCCATTGTTATCTTTTTCTCCTCAAGGGCTAGCCTTCTCTGCTCCAATTGGTACTTCCTTTCTGCCTGTCTGTCCTGCAACTCTTCAGGTGTCAGACCCTTGGAGGATACACTGCTACTTGCCCTAGAGATTCTCCCTTGAGACATAGCAGGCCCACCCACTACATCAGTGTGAGTGACTTGCAACTCCTCTTCCCCCTCTGGCTCCTCATCTGTGTGCCCCTCAGCTGCTTTGGCTGCCACCCAGGCCCTCAGCGCCTTTTGCAGCTCAACCTTCTTGGATGAGCTCTCAATGGGACAGCCAACATTCCTACAAAACTGCTTCAACTGAGCCACCTTGTAGCTCTCCAATTTCTCCAAGTCAAAAGCAGTTTCAGCTAGGGCATCTCCAGACTGAGACATGATGAGAGGTTAAAAAAAATATGCACAGTTCCAAAAACAGAAAAGCAAGTTCTCAAATGAAGTTTCAGCAAAGTCAATCCCGGGATCAGTGAAAAAAAAAGAAACTGAATGTAGAGAAACACAGTCCAAGTAAAAAACAAAAATCACAAGACTAGTAGTATGTGGTCACGTAGTGGTCTGAGATCAAAAACAGTAGTGTACACTTAATCACTGTATGTCAAGTACAAATACAAGTCCAAATCCCGACCGCTGGTCACCAATGTTAGAAATGGGGTCTTTGGTTGACAGTCAGGTTACCCCCTGTTCAAGCAAGGACCCTCACTCTAGTTAGGATAAAAGAGAATCACCCTCAGCTAACCCCTGCTTACCCCCTTGGTAGCTTGGCAGAGCAGTAGGCTTAACCTCAGAGTGCTGGGCGTAAAGTATTTGTACCAACACACACAGTAACTTAATGAAAACACTACAAAATGACACAACACCAGTTTAGAAAAATAGGAAATATTTATCTAGACAAAACAAGACCAAAACGACAAAAATCCAACATACACAAGTCAAGTTATGATTTTTTAAAGGTTTAAAAATAAAAAGAGTCTTTAGGTAGTTGTAACAACACACTAGCGCTGCTAGCGTGAAAATGTACCTGGTTTGCGGCAAAAATAACCCCGCACGGGCGGTGTGCGTCGAAAATAACCCTGCACGGGTATGTGCGTCGAAAACAGCTCGGCACGGCGAGGCGCGTCGAAAAAGCCAGCCACGCGACGGTCCGAAAGTCCCGCGGCGCTGGTTGCGATCTCTCAGCCTTCGTCAGCGATGCTGCGCGTCGTTTCTCCTGCTCCGGGCGTCGATTCTCCGGTCGCGTTTCCTGCGGCGTCGTTTCTCAGCTGCGGAGCCGGCGTCGCGTCGTTTTCTCAGCCGCGATCGGATTCGCGTCGATCTTTTCTCCGCACGGTGCTCGGTGCGTGTATTTTTGTCCTTAGGCTGCCAGCCTCTCCTTTCAGGGTCCCAGGAACTGGAAGGGCACCACAGAGCAGAGTAGGGGTCTCTCCAGAGACTCCAGGTGCTGGCAGGAAGAAGTCTTTGCTATCCCTGAGACTTCAACAACAGGAGGCAAGCTCTACATCAAGCCCTTGGAGATTTCTTCTTCAAGATGGAAGGCACACAAAGTCCAGTCTTTGCCCTCTTACTCTGGCAGAAGCAGCACTGCAGGAAAGCTCCACAAAGCACAGTCACAGGCAGGGCAGCACTTGTTCCTCAGCGATCAGCTCTTCTCCAGGCAGAGGTTCCCCTTGATTCCAGAAGTGTTTCTAAAGTTTGTAAGTTTGGGTGCCCTTTTTATACCCATTTTAGTCTTTGAAGTCACCTTTCTTCAAAGGGGACTCACACCTTCTTGTGAAATCCTGCCTTGCCCAGGCAAGGCCTCAGACACACACCAGGGGGCTGGAGACAGCATTGTCAGAGGCAGGCACAGTCCTTTCAGATGAGAGTGACCACTCCACCCCTCCCTCCTAGCAGAGATGGCTAATCAGGAAATGCAGATTACACCCCAGCTCCCTTTGTGTCACTGTCTGGTGTGAGGTGAAAAACAACCCAACTGTCAAACTGACCCAGACAGGGAATCCACAAACAAGGCAGAGTCACAGAATGGTTTAAGCAAGAAAATGCTCACTTTCTAAAAGTGGCATTTCCAAACTCACAATCTTAAAATCAACTTTACTAAAAGATGTATTTTTAAATTGTGAGTTCAGGGATCCCAAACTCCACCTGTCCATCTCTTCTCTAGGGGAATCTACACTTTAATCATATTTAAAGGTAGCCCCCATATTATCCTATGAGAGAGACAGACCTTGCAACAGTGAAAACGAAATTGGCAGTATTTCACTGTTAGGACATATAAACCACATTACTATATGTCCTACCTTATCCATACACTGCACCCTGCCCTTGGGGCTACCTAGGGCATACCTTAGGGGTGCCTTACATGTAAGGAAAGGGAAGGTTTAGGCCTGGCAAGTGGGTACACTTGCCAAGTCGAATTTACAGTGTAAGAATACACATACAGACACTGCAGTGGCAGGTCTGAGACATGATTACAGAGCTACTTATGTGGGTGGCACAACCAGTGCTGCAGGCCCACTAGTAGCATTTGATTTACAGGCCCTGGCACTTCTAGTGCACATTACTAGGGACTTACTAGTAATTCAAATATGCCAATCATGGATGAACCACTTACATATAATTTAAACAGGAGCACTTGCACTTTAGCACTGGTTAGCAGTGGTAAAGTGCCCAGAGTAACAAAAACAGCAAAATCAGAGTCCAGCACACATCAACAACCTGGGGAACAGAGGCAAAAAGTTAAGGGAGACCACGCCAAGGATGAAAAGTCTAACACAAATCCTGAGAAATCTATTTAGGGAATGCAAAATGGAATGTACAATAATGGAGATTTCTTAATAGCGATTCCTACAGAGTAGGAATCTCTGTTAGAAAATCGTTATTTAGGAAAGGCTTCCCTATTCTGTACCTAGTTTAGCATTTCCAAATTTGAATAAATACGGCAATACAATAGTGCCGTTATGTGCTGGTGGAGGGGGGAGCACAAGAAAAGTGCCATATAATCTATGATGCGCCACTTTCTTGTAAATATGCCCCAAAGTATGCACATATAAAGTGCACAAGTGCCCTGCCGCTACATGGTACTTTAAAAATGCATTTTCGGTATGTTGTTTTAAAATTGCACATGGTTACCATCGACTTGGAGTCAATGGTAATAGCATTTCCTAAGTGCCCATTTCACATATAGGAAAGTCTTTGTACATATGCATGGGAAATCGCAAATAGGAAATCCCTAATGGTAATTCTATTTAGGGAATCACAAAATTAGATTTCTACATCATAAAAATAGCAATTTATGATTCCCTATCTGCCTTTGTACATATGGAAAGGCAATTTAGCATTTCTTAACGGACCAAAGTTGTGATCCCTTCTGTTAAGAAATGGTAAATCCCTTCGTGCATATGGAACTATGGGCCACATATATGTATATTAGAAATTGTGATTCTGTAACTGCGATTCCATGTGAATCACAATTAGGAAACAGCAATTCCAAATGTACGAAACTCCATTGAGTTTCTATTGCAATACCCAGTGGATTGCAAATAGAAATACCTCATGAATATAAATGAGTTAGGTTGCCATTTTTGACCCATTGGGATTCGCAAAAATCACAGGGATGATGGACTGCTGTGGTCAGCAGACAGCCATGTTTTAAATAAAGCAATCTTTGTTTTTCTTAAACACAGACTGTGCTCCTTAAAGAAAAATGGGATGCATTTAAAAGAAAAAAAAGAAACATTTAAATTTAATTTTTTAAGCGTTATGCCTGCTCTTAAAAATTTCTTTTCCCACCCATTCACAAAGGGCAAGGAGCCCCTTGGGGACTCTTTCACATTTACGAATGGGTTACCACCAACTGTTCATTGGCAGTAAATTGTGAATGTTTTGCGACTGCATTTTGGTTGCAAAACATTTGTACATTCCTTTCAGATTCGGTACTAGGTAGGGATGCTTTCAACACACCCCTTCCTAATACTGAATCGCAAACCTAAATTGCTATTTGGTAACTAGTTACTGAATTGCAATTTGGGCTTTGTACATTCCAAATTGCTTTTTTCCAATTGCAAATGGGCCAATTCTGCAAATCGGCCCCTTTGTGACTGGACAAAAGCTTTGTGCATGTGGCCCTATATCTCTTACAGTTTGTCACCTGCACTGAAATAATGGCCCTTCAATAGCTAATAATTTCTAGCAAAATCACCCAATACCAGATCTGTAAGCCACAAACCTCTACCCAATGTGCAGCTTTGAAAGCACTGACCTACGTTGAACTGAACCTGACACCCAGGAGATCATCAGTGGTGCTAACTGGTCGTAAATCAACATGTCAATGCCATAGAAAACATGTAAATAAATCGGGTATCCATTCGCTGCACTACATCTGAAGTTAATGAACAATGGCCCAGATTTATACTTTTTGCCGCAAAACTGCGCAAATGCAGTTTTGTGGCAAAAAGTATAGCGCCGGTGTGTGCCATTCCTCAGTGCCAGCCAGGTGCCATATTAAAGGAATAAACTTGGGCTAGCTTATTAAAAAGATGCTAGCCGGGTGGAAGAGGTGGTAGGGAAGGAGGGGATTGTGCGCCAAAAAATTAGGCTAGCCTTGTTAGAAGCAAAAAAAAGTCTTTAACCAGACTAGCGCCATTTCCTGACACACAACCACCAAAAACATGAGAAAGACAGGAGTCATGCCCACCACCCCAATGGCCAGCACAGGGGACAAGTGAACCCTGGGCATGGCCATTGCACCCTGTGCCATGCAGGGGCCCTAAGCTAGGACCCCCGATGGCACTTAAAACAAATTAAAACCGTACTTACCTATACTTACCTTACTCACCTGGGATGGGGTCCCCCATCCTCTGGTGTCCCTCTGGTGTGGGTGGGGGTGTTCCTGGGGCTTGGGGGGAGGCACCTATAGACCCATTCCATTGTGTTTAACCATGGAAATAGGTCTACAGGTCCCCTAACACCTGGTCTGACCAAGGCGTTAAATAATGGTGCAAAGCAAGCTTTGCACCATTATTTAGCCCCTCCTCCCACCTGTGCGTCATTTTAACACGGGGTATATATATGGGGCTATGGGGATAGCACCTTTTTTTAGATGGGAACGCCTACCTTGCATCTCATTGACGCAAGGTGGATGCACGCATCCAAAAAATGGTGCAAACTCCTATATTTTGATGCTAGACATATCCTAACGTCAAAATATAAATATGGAGTTAGGTTTGCACCAAATTTGCCTAAAAAAAATTACACAAATTCGGCGCAATTGAAGTATTAATATGGGCCTATATCTATAGGTTGAAGGACCTAAATATTTTATGAAGCTTGAGCCAAGTGATTAGGAGACTCTCTACAGGGGGAGGCTTGAGTTAAGAATTTATGTGTTTAGCAAGGAGAAATATCACTAGCAGCTATGACAAACTAAGGATTTCAAGACTTGCTTTTAACCTTTCATTGAGAAAAATGGACTCTAAACTTTGCAAGTATTGACATTTGTATTAATTTATTAAGCATTTTGTTCGGCAACACTGTGCCTAAAACAACAGCATAGATTTCCACAGACAGAACAGTAGAATGATAGTTAGTGGGATCGTCAAGCAATGGGGAGGGTGCAGGAAGGCATGAGTGCAAGCCATGATGGCAACATAAAGATCCCAAAGCCTTTGAAAGAGTATTGGGTATTGGGATCACACCCTTTCCTTTGATTTACCTCAATTGAGAGTAAACTCATTGATAGACATCAAGAAGGAGGAAGGCTTTTTAGGGTATTTGTGAAGGCATTGAGGCCAAGGGAAGGCCAACTTCTACAAGGTGTAAGGTTCCGTCAATGTGGACCTAGATGATTCACCAGGTAATTGCCCATGGCGAAGAAAGGGAGAGTTTGTGATCTCAGGTCTTTTGTGACTATGGAGGTAGTGTCTGTTTCTTAGTACTGGATAGGTGGGGCCTTGACAATGATGGATCTGAACTCTAGGTTAAAGACATTTTACAGAGATCTGTGGTGGAAAGAACTGTCTGGTGCCCTTAGAGAGAGGTCATGTAAGTTGCAAGGGTCAAACATGATGAGAGTGGCATAGTTGAAAATGCATTTGATTGAAGTGTAGTTGGAGGAAGGCAAGTAGGCTTTTTCAGTAGACAGGGTTACCGAGGATTAATAAGGGATCTGGAATTATGGAAGTTGCAGTAATGTTGTATTTTGTGGCTATCCAGTAACTAGTACCAGATAGAATTAGGCCTTGAGGTAATAAAAAGTGGAGGTCTTAATTGTGTAGTTGAAGTCAATATAGAAATTGCGACATGGAGCCTCTGGAAAATGCAAGAGGAATGGATGGCCTTGCAGATAGTCCTCAAAGCGGAAATGAACGGTCTTGGTCAATCTAGAGTCAAGCATGAGGTAGTGTGTGCGTCACCTGGTAATGGATGGAGGGATTAGAAGTCTCAAGCTATGTCTGCTAGAAAGCCATCTCCCAGTCAGGAAACTTAGGGGCATATTTAAGAAAAGTGGCGGTGCACACAGTGCAGTGCCACTTTTCTTGCACCCCTTAGCGCCTCCTTAACGCCACCATGTGTGCGCTGTATTTAAAATATGGCGCACTATGGTGATAGTAAGGGGACTAGCGTCTGAATTTATGATGCTAGTCTGGCGCTTTGTAGGTTTAGAGTAAAAAATTCTGACACTAATTCTGCAAAGCACCTAGGAGCCCATTGTAAGCAATAGAAGCTTCCTTTTAACACCTGCTCTGAGCAGGTGTTAAAAGTGCCTAAAAAAATGGCTCAAGGAAATCTCTTAGATTTCCTTGTGCCATTTTATTGCCCCCCTAATAGGGGAACGCCCCCTTTGCATACATCATGTCTGGCACAGGCATAATGTAGCTCAAAGGTTACAAAGTGGGACAATGCATGCATTGCGCCATTTTGTAAATATGATGCAGCATTTTTGGCCTTCTAATGCCGCATTAGCCTAACAAAATGATGCTAATGTGGCGTTGGAATGGCACTAGGGGCTCTTAAATATGCCCCTTAATGTTCCCAGAAATGACCCCTAGGTTACAACTAAAAAAATAAAAGAGACAAAGGGCCACATGTACGAAAAAAGTGGTTTTCTACTTCCTAACAGCAAATTTTTGCAATGACTATTAGGAAATGCACTTCAGTGTCTCAGATACTGTTTGTGATTCCCAAATGCGTCGCAAGGGACCTGCCTCATTAATAATCATGAGTCAAGTCGCAATTTACGACCTATTTGTGAATGGCCACAATCACAGGGATGGAGGCCTGCTGCGGTCAGCAGACCACCATATCTATGTGTGCTTTTTAAATAAAGCAACTTTTTTTTAAATGCGCCCCATTTTCCTTAAAAGAAAACGGGATGTGTTTCAAAATGAGAACTGAAAAGTTTCCTTTGCATTTTTTAGGAGAAGGCAGTGGTCTGTGGGACTACTGCTGCTTTGAAAACGTTTTTGCAGCCATTCACAATGGGGAAGTGGGTCCCTTGGGGACCCCTTCTTGTTTGCGAATGGGTTACCACCTCCTCTACAGAGTCAGTAAAATATGAATGTTTTGCGACCGCATTCCGGTCACAAAACATTCATACATACCAGTGCTATTTGATATTAGGAAGGGGCGCCTCTTCCTAATACCGAATCACAGAAGAAAAATGCAAGTAACAAATTACTGAGTCACATTTTGCTTTTTGTACATAGAAAAAACATTTTTCTGGTCGCAAACGGCCCGATGGGCTGTTTGCAACCGGAAAAAAGCTTCATACATCTGGCCCCAAATGTCCTGTTATTGCCTGGGATAGCCCTGTTCGCATAGTGACAGGTGTGGGCCAGTCCCTAGCGTAGCATAGAGACAAGCAGTCTCCATCCCATGTGCATCTTCTTGTACCTGACATCCTTTTAAGGAAATCTACAGAGTACTACCAATCAAAATTGTGGACCAGAATATTTTCAGCATCAGAGATCTGCCAGATCTGATGTGAGCCCTGATAAAGTATAAAAAGGCAAGTAGTGGAGGGATTATTGTCATAGACTTAACCTGTTCTTATAGGAGTATTCAAAAGTGAACCACAGCTCCATGGTTCTGAACATCACTGTCTTCAGCATCACATGCTGAAGACAGTGATGTTCAGAACCATGGAGCTGTGGTTCACTTTTGAATACTCCTATAAGAGCAGGTTAAGTCTATGACACATGCTACATACAAAAGCTTCTCATATCATAGACTTTGAATAAGCTAACCATGATGATTGAGGTCTTTGGCAGCTTGTGTCTTGTGGTCTTCTTATTATGTACTATTATGTCTCTACAAACTGGGACAAGTACAAGTACAATCCCTTCTACACGTGACACTCATGGCAGCAAAGGTGAGCAGGTACAGGCTTCTCAGGGATACAATGAGGCGGCAGAAGCACAGAACTCACCAATCAACCACCAGACACAAAAACCTGAATGGTCAGCCTGGCGCCTGCCTTTCTAGAAAAAGAAAGCTCTTTTTAATCTCACAGCAGTACTAAATACTACACAATTCAAACCAGTAACAAAGGCAGCAATCCTGGTCCCAATTTTCCCTTGTTGCTCTATACCCACTTATCCCCCCTTATGCTATCTCCCATCCGAGTGATCCTTGATGTGCTTGTCTTACCAGCAATTATGGAAGAAGCATGAATAAGGTACGGGTGCACATTCTTTCACCCCAAAAGTCAAAAGCGCAATTGGTTTATGCTTTTCATGTGTTCTTCTTACCAAAGGTGTTGTAGTAGGTAGGAAATTAGTGTCTGAGTCTTTCTCACTCGACTAACATGGTGCCTGAAGCTTTGTTCTCCCCTCCCTGGCAGACAAAGGCCCATTGTAGTTGAGGGTACTCCCTGGAAGTTTTAGGGAGGGCTGGATGTGGCTTGAAACTTGCTGCACAAGGGAGTTTGGGTTCAGTCCAGCTACAATCAGAAGCTCTGGTACTTCTGCAGATGTCGGTCTGGTGACTGCATACCCGTCAAGCTGTTGAGATGAATGCAGCCCTGCTTTGTTTGTTGGTTGACACTTAAGCAGGTACAGGCCCCGACTGGGCTGATACACTCACCAGAGAAGTTTCAGGCCACATAGTCTCAGGATTCTTCCATCCTGCCTTCAGGTGGTACTACTTGAAGAATGCTTCTATCATGAACCCTTGTTGGAGCCTGCACTGCACTTCATTGCTCATTCACAGCCTTTACAAACCCTCTTGAAAATCAAATCCATGCCAGAGTCCATTCAAATCCAAGCCAGAGTCCAGTCTATGGTTTAATTATCAACCATTAATGCATTATGGTACATGTGCGCCTTTTGCGTGAGACCTGGAATGCAGCCTTTTGGTGTATTTTATACTTGGAACTCTGTGTTACCATTTCCAACATGGCCATGTGCTCCTTTGAATGGATTCCTGTCATGTTCAGAAGCAAGATCCGATCCATTTTCCACTTTGGTTCTTCATTCTGCCCACTGGTTCTTCCCTGGGACCTTGGTGCACTCCTTCAGGCAGAGAGCTGGAGGAGGGACTTTAACTGCTCTCGCCAGCACTGTGCTACAGCCAGCTCATACCTATTTGGTGTTCCATTCTATCTATGTGAATGTGAGCTGGAGGAGGAATTTGAGGCTGGTTTCTGCATTCAGATTGTGTGCTTCAACTTCTGTTTCCTAGAGCTTCTGCTTTATTCTCCAGTTGGCTGCACTGCTGAGTCCTTAAAACCTCGAGAGGACTTCTTTTGGAGCGGAGGACATTTTAAACAGAAACAATCATTAGCATAATTTTTTACTTAAACATCATTATCCTCTCACCTAATTGGCAGTACTGGCACATGCTGGAGATTTGGGCTGGAAAGACACTGCTTTTCCAGCAGATCAAAATTGAATGGTTAATTCAAACCAAAAAGGCAAATGTTATCTGGCAAAAAAAAAGTCAAAGTTTGTCTTGCAATTCCAAATGCTCTCTTTAAAAAAAAATCCTATGACAATGTTAGGAGCCTGTTGCGAGTGCTCCTCGAGCAATACATGGCTACAGAATCATGGCACATCACAGACCATCCATATTGTGGAATTCAATGCTTCATGTCACTAGTAATGCCGGTACAGTCATTTTCTACTTCACATTTTCATATGCATGGTATAATGGTGCCACCATGTATATATTTTGGGCCACATTTATGGGGATTTGTCACAGGGCAGCACAGCAAGTTACCTTGCTGTGCTGCCCTGCGTCGAAGTGAAAGAGCAGGAATGCGCCATATCTATTACATAGCCTAGCACAGCATAGCCTAGCACCAACGCAGGCATCCTTGCATCATGTTGCAAGGGTGTCTGCTTTGTAGGCAGGATTGTTTTTATGCAGGAAGGGCCACCTTCCTGCACAACAATAATCCTGCAAGCCTTTTTCCTCTTTCTATGTGTGCTGTAGAATGCAGCACACATAGTAGGAGAAAAAAATGAATATAGTAGGAGAAAAAAATGAATATAAAGATATTTCTCCTCGTTGCACCTGCCCTGGGGCAGTATAAGGTTTTGTCACATCCCCATATTTACATGGCCTCGTAAATCCGGGGATGCGTCAAAGTCCATGGGTGTTGCATGATGCAGAGTGAGACAACACAGCGATTTGCGCTGCCATGCCTTACTCCATATCTATGAGGCCATTCAAAGGCATGGAAAGTGGATATGATTGAGAGGTTTGGACTGCAGCTGCATCATTAAATAGATGCAACAGCTCCGCAAGCCTACCATAAATAGGCAACTGAGTGTATAACAGGCATACTTATGACATCAACATCTCACACCCATTGTCTTTGCCACTGCTTGTTTGTATTGCTTTCTCAGCCAAATCAGGCTGAACCTACCTTCTGATACTCAGGCTTCTAGCAGATCATCTTTGGTTGCTTTTCCCCATTTTTAATAATATATATACAAGTCAAGAAGTCTGAATAAAATCAAACCAAACTTTCAGACCCAATGTTCTCCTAGGACCCTAAACAAAGAACACATACACAATGACAAATGCATCCAGTCATGAAATTAGTAATATTAAGTTTAATATTTAGTTATTTTACATTTTAAATCTTTTTTTTTAGTAATACTGTTTTTTCTGATTACAAACCATTGTTCATCTCCACAATCTAAAGGTCAGATTATTTTTTGACATTCATTTTTTACAGTAGTTTTAAAAGAACATAGAATACCAAAGTCAGTATAATACAAATTAACAAGAATAAAACATGGCCGGACCATAACAATGCTAAATAGTTGCACGAACGGGTATCTGAAAGACCTTGCACACTTACAGGAGAAACTAAAAAGTTAAAGATATTGCAAAGAAACACTCCCTCCTGATACAAATCACTGTACTTGTGCCATCTCTTTTGTTTTCACTTAGTGCCCTCACCCCAAGTTTGTTTTAAAAAAGGGACATTTATGGCAACAACATGGGCACCGTCTGTATGTATCTTCTTACCCTAAGGATTTAAGGACTTCGTAACCTGCATTTGGCCTCAAGGAGGAGTCCTCGTAGTTGTCTCTTACGCCTCAAGTACTTCCTGACTTGCATTTGGCAGTATGGAGGAGAGCCCATAATCATTGTTAAAGCCCCAAGCACTTCCTAGACTGTGTTTGGCAGTATAAGGAGATCCATTAGTCACCACTAAGGCCTCAAGAACCTCCTACATGTGTGTTGTGGTTAGGAAGACTACACAGTCTTTCCTTGGGCATCATAAACTTCCTAACTTACATGTAGTGATGTGAAGGTGATTCCATTATCATTCTCTGGACTCAAGAACTTCCTAAACATTTTCCGTGAGGTGAAGGAAAATAAATATTAATTCCTCGGGTTTTTAGAACTTCCTACCCTGGTCTAGGAGCATACAGGAGATTGCTTAGCAGTCACTCAAGCACGCACCTAAGTCCAATGTGTTAGCTTTTTAAGAAGTTCATCATTCAACAACGACAATGAATTGGCAGGCTTTTCTCACCAGAAAAGAGCTCTCCGGTAAGCAGGTCCTTTCAGCAACTACCTTTATCATAATCTGGTAAAGATCTGATGGTGTATGTCGCCTCTGAAGTCCCAGAGGAGACTGAAAGCCACTAAGGCACATATTTGTACTTTTTTAGCGTCGCATTTGCATCATTTTTTTAACGCAAAAGCGGTGCAAACTTGCAAAATACAAATGCATTTTGTAAGTTTGCGCCGTTTTTGTGTCAAAAAGCGGCACTAAAAAAGTATGAATACGGGCCTAAGTGTGGCCACAGTGGGGAGACAAGGCCATGGGAGAAAGATGTGGGAGATAATCACTAGAACCTACAGACTTCAGTCTTGACACATGACAATGTAGGAGTGCAGCATGCTTGACAGATCCCCAAGTGCTTAAGAGAAAATCTGTGGTTGAATTATAAAGGTGCTCCAGGAGATGCAGTTTGTATATGTGCTCGCTGTTTGCAAACCAGTTTACTTCAATATTACAGAAGCAGCCACAGACTCTTCTGCAGTCTTCTTCTGTAACCCCCCTTGTTCAGATCCACATTTAGCACCTGTGTAATGTTAAGGAGGGGTGCAATTATTTGTATGGAGGCCTGGTCCCATACAGATTCGGGTACACATTTTCTCCTTCCCCATATTACCGACACAGGCACAGAGACTTGGAGGGTGCCTCAAGGGAGGCGCACAATGCCCCACAGTGGGTGTCACCTGGAAGAGGGCAAGAAAGGGCCAAGCATGTGTAGTCACACACTCCACTGACCTGCTTGGGGTGGGTCTTTAAACATCTCCAAATGTCAAGCCAGCTTATGGACAGTGAAAGATGGAGTGATAATTTGAAACTGCAGCTCTAGTGAAGGCACAGACCCGGAGACTGAGAGAGGAACAAATAAGATGGTTTTACCAATGAACAGCAGTGGAGGTGATCCAATACTGATATAAATACAACTCAATTCGAAATGCTCAGGCATTGTCATTACAAAGAAGTGAGAAAACATCTATTTAATCAAGGTAAATAATAAAAGTATTCCACTAGAAGTCTAACCTAGAAGCAATGAAAAAGCCTCTTGCTCCAACCCTTGATGAGCTACCTATACTCTTCCGAAACACTGAGAGCCCTTAGCAAACAATCCAGATCATTCCCCAAATCCCCAAACCCTCACCCATTCTTGATACAATTTTCTATGCATTGAGGCTAGGGAAAGTAGATGTTTTGATCAAATTATCAAACAAGCTCAAGACATACTGCCTGCAGAGAACGTCTCAAGATCCTCCTTCAATGAATGCTGGCACATACAAGACCTGAACATCGACAGCTCAACGACATGTTGCCACACAAGGGAAGATATTCCACCCACCATTTAGCAGGCAGACCATGAAGTCTTGGCCAACTACAGGCAAATCCCAAATCTGTCTCACCCAAGAAAAGTCCTCAAAAATAAAGTTAGTATGTGGATCAACATGAGCTGGTAAATGACCACAAGTTAGGATTCAGATCCATGGGGGAACAGAAACCTCAGTAGTAAAATCTCAAAGAAAACCTCTCCACTACTCTGGATCACGATTATGAGGCAGCCTTGATTTATCTATCCTGATGGACTGCACAGGATACAATACACCACAGAAGACTGATAAAAAGGCTATGAGACCTCACCAAAATGTCAGACAAGGCCTTAGAGTGGGTCAAATAATGTATCAAAAATCAAAAACAATGGATATGAATAGTATCCTTTTATGCTGTATCACTGTGGTCAGCGCTATAATCAATGCTTTTCCATACATTCATGGCACCCGTAACACTGTGTACTAAACATGGCCAGTGCCATTTTCTATTGCATGCTGAGAAGATCCAAATGCACACAAAGCTACATGATGATACAGAAAACAAACTAACAACACAGAGTCCCTAAAACAATAGTTTACTGATTGAGTGGAAAATTCCACACTTGAATGGTTAAAAATCAGAAATTCTGATGTCTTAGGGTAAATGGGATTAAGCAATCCATTTCCAGTTGTCTCCATCCTTGGGCTCAGCACCTACCCAGGAGACAGCTTAAGAATATAGGCACAATCTTTGAATCAAACCTACTCTGTCTGTACTAGAAAAGGTAGAGGTTACACAGACTGACGTCTAACTTCTTCTACTCAACAAAGTCCTACCACTTTTCAGAGCAAACCACACAATGGACCTGCAAAGCACAATCATCATGACATAACTGATCATGCAGTGTGAGCAACACAGGATTTCCAAAAAATAATTGACAGACTGCAACATGTGCAGAACCAGCTGCTGAGACAGGCACTCAAATAAAAGAAGTGTTCGTATGAAACCCTCAGGCAAAGCACTCCATTGCATTCGGGCCATGGCTAGCTGCAATTTAGAGTCTTGTGCACCATGCAGGAGGAATTGTGAAAAGGCGCCCAGAACTCATGTAAAGGGAACAGCAGGAGAATATTGTGCTGAGGAACCTCAGATCAACCAATACACAAATGAAAAGGGGGAATTTAAGAAAACATGACAAAGGCGCAGATCCATATGGATAGGGTTCCAAAGATCTGGAATTCCCTACAACTAGCTCCGCGGGATCCTCGGCAGTAAGACCGCGATGGGATCCGCGGCAGTAAGACCGCCATGGCGAGGCATGCGGTCTGATGCCGCCAGCCTCGTAATGAGGGCCACAGTGACATCGGATGGCCAAACTATACCTGCTCCTGGGTGACCATATACTTTGACCAGAACTTAGCACAAGTACCCTTTTCTTTGCTAGCACTTACTATCCTTCTCTTCACACTCAATGCAATACATTTCTGGAAGATCTGTACATGCTGCAGCAGCTAAATCAACCAGGGACCTCATTACGAGTGGCCACTAAATTACACTGGGTCTGGTAAATGAAGCTGTAAGTCTATCTGAGTGATGTGTTTTGTTTTTTTGCACAATTATGTATGTGTGTTGTGTGAGTGGAGATGAGTTTCTGGATGTGGGCCTTTGTGCACAAGTTAGTTGCGTTTACATGTTTATTTTCATTTTTGTTTTGGGGATTGTGCATGGTGTTTGCATTGCTTTCTATCACGTGTGTGCGTGTATTTGCTTTATTTTTGTTTTTTGATGATTGTGCAGTTTTTGTGTAGGTATATCTATGTACGTCTGCATGCGTTTTGGTAATTGTGTGCTTTGTGAAGGTATGCCTGAAGGTATGTTTTTACAAGTATTTGTTCATGGCAGTACATACTATGTCGGGATGTTTTTTGGTGTGTTTGCATTTTTTAGTATATTCAGTGCGTTTCTGTGCTCTGTCTTTCTGAGCACGTATGCTTGTCCCAGTAAGAATTACATTAAATATTTATCAAACACAGTACCCATTCTGCAATTGACAACATTGCAGCCCTTTGATGCAGCATATGACAAATTGGCTGCCAGCTCCTTGTCACTCTCTGTTTTACAAAGTGGTTTGACAAAAGCCCTGAGGGAAGTCAGCTCCTCAAGCGACATCAACAGTGAGTGACCTTGCACAGATCCTTCGCATATGACTTCCTCCTTACGATTTGAGTCCTAAATTAAGATTCTCGTCTTGAGCAAGACAAAACTGCCCACCGCAACATAATCCTCGCAAGCAGACACTAGAGTAAATCCTTTAAAAACTGTGACCAATCGCTCCATGCACACCACAAAATACATGATTTCATATCAGTAGCTATACTTAAATCTACAGCTGGAGAGTTGCATATGGTTTAAACTTGATCCGGTTATGGAAAATGAGTTGTTGGCCGCTGGTCTGTATATGCCCAGTGGGGAAACAAGGCAATTCTAATGGGAAAGAAAAAAATGAAAAACAACAGATATTTGGAACATTAAACATCTATTCATATTGCAACTGGAATAAATTGTAGCAGTTCATTCAAAATAAAATTCTCCGGAAAATAGATTCAACGCAGTTTTATTTGTGAACTATAATTTTAAAGAGAGAACTGGGACAGGGCTTTAAGTGGGACAGGTCCCTTCGGGTCTCAGACCACACAGTAATTTGAAACAGACATTGAAACGGGACCCTATAGGGTCCTGTAAGATGTCCTTAACTTTATTGGTAAAAACACTTGCGATTTCTGAACAATGAATGTAAAAATTATTAAGGTCAGTGATTTAGGCCCATATTTATACTTTTTTAGTGCCGCATTTGCGTCGTTTTTTGACACAAAATCGGCACAAACTTACAAAATTTAGGGCCATATTTATACTTTTTGACGCAAAACTGCGCTAACGCAGTTTTGCGCCAAAAAAATTAGCGCCGGCTAACGCCATTCTGAAGCACCATGCGGGCGCCGTATTTATTGAATGGCGTTAGCCGACCGGCGCTGCCTGGTGTGCGTGAAAAAAAACCACGTACACCAGGCAGCGCCGGCGTAGGGAAAAATGGCGTTTGGGCGTCCAAAAATGGGGCAAGTCAGGCTGAGGCAAAAAAATCGTCTTAACCCGAATTGCGCCATTTTTTTTTGGCGCCCAGACGCCATTAACATGACTCCTGTCTTAGCAAAGACAGGAGTCATGCCCCCTTGCCCAATGGCCATGCCCAGAGGACTTCTGTCCCCTGGGCATGGTCATTGGGCATAGTGGCATGTAGGGGGGCACAAATCAGGTCCCCCTATGCCACAAAAAAAAAAAAATACTTACCACAACTTACCTTTTCTTCCCTGGGGTGGGTCCCTCCATCCTTGGGTGTCCTCCTGTGGTGGGCAAGGGTGGCAGGGGGTGTCCCTGGGGGCAGGGGAGGGCACCTCTGGGCTCGTTCTGAGCCCACAGGTCCCTTAACGCCTGCCCTGACCCAGGCGTTAAAAAGAGGCGCAAATGCAGGTTTTTTTTCCCCGCCCACTCCCGGGCGTGATTTTTGCCCGGGAGTATAAATACCACGCACATGCCTGGGAGTAATTTTTTAAGACGGGAACGCCTACCTTGCATCTCATTAACGCAAGGAAGGTGTTCACGCAAAAAAATGACGCTAACTCCATGAACTTTGGCGCTAGATGCGTCTAACGCCAAAGTATAAATATGGAGTTAGTTTTGCGTCGAATTTGCGACGCAAATTCGGCGCAAACGGAGTATAAATATGCCCCTAAGTTCTATTTTGTAAGTTTGCGCTGATTTTGCGTCAAAAAACGACGCACATGCGGCACTAAAAAAAGTATAAATATGGGCTTTAGTTTTTGTTTATACTTAATCTTGCACTCCATTAAAGTGTTAGCTGTTTCTAATATATTGTATTTTTGTATTTTCATCATATAGCATATTACTGTTCTATGGTGCACACTTTGAATTGAGTCACTATAAGGTGTTTGTCTATAACGAGCCATGATCGAGAGCTCTGCAGTTGAGGCTGACGGCACTGCAAGTTTTACAAAGTGCCCGACCGTAGGTCAAAAAGGGATTCAGAATACATGGCCATCCAATCCTTGGCTTCTCTGCAGATCACACACAGAGAACAATTGACAAAGCCAATAGCCCTGGCCTGATTTAGGTGTATGTCAGTTGTTGTGTTATATAGCTGGACGCAATAATAGAAAGCTCAACGACAGACAAAATTAACCAGTCAGGTGGAACACTATGGGAATCACAAAAATTTAATTTATGTTTATAAGCTACACCTATAATTACATAAACTACATCCATTTCAGAGAACGCCCCCATATATCTTTTTTTGTCCCCGCAAAGCCCTATACTAGGGGTTAAAAATAAAAACTTAACACACTCGCCTTGTATCGTAAGGTACTCTATATGGGAAGGAAAAGAGGAGATTAAAATTGATACTGCAGGAGGGAACAGCCATGATCATTGTGCCACTTATCGTCACAATTGTTTTCATAGTATTTTAGCTCATACTGTCTCAGGAAACCTCAATGCTGATTTAAACACACATGCTTCGGATGGTGACGCTGGCACTATTTGATGCACTGGCTGTTTTCATCACCATACAATTGGCAATGCGCATCGAGGTTGTAAAGTTGTGCACAGCCTGTGAAATTGTTGACTTTGTAATCAAAGGAGTGTTTATACTGAACAACTTTACATACTGTACTACATCAACAAGAAGCTGTGCAAAGCTCAGTAAAACTGGCACCAAGATCAAAACTAGTGTGCATTAGTTTGGGCTGAATTCAACCTGGTGACATTGGCACAACTGGTTAAAGTAAAAATATGGGTGCACTTGGCCTGAAGGCGCAATCAGCACACAGGATTTAGTAAACGTGTGTTATGTCCCTAAGTCTTGGGCTAGTGATGGCCTCCTTAAGTAGGCCAATGCAGCACAAATGCATTCACACATAGACCTGGGCTGAATAAAGAGATTACTCACACACTTAGCGAGAATTCTCAACCAGCATATCTCAATGTCTACTCTGGTCCTATGTGTTAATATCACCACACAGATTCCAAAGATACCATTCTGTAGGCTCACTCAGACACTGCTGACCCATAAGGCATGTATTTTGGCAGCCCCAGTGAGAGGCATGTCAGAAGGCAATACTGGAAAGGCAGCAGTAGACATTACTGGGTTGTCGAATGTGCCGCTATTCCAGACGTTTTAATGCACATAAAAGGATTATTTGAGTCTGAGAATCCAATTTCCTGATGAAGACCTCATCAAATTGTTTTCCTGCCTAAGAGGTCGAAACGTACAACATCATGAAAACTGGGAAGTGACCTGCTATGCCTTCAGATGCAATCCCACCTGAACACGAAATAATGAAATAGTTCTAAAGACTGTGACTATCAGCACCCTCAGTGGGGAATAAATAAGACTGATTCACATAGTAGGTAATTTCAACAATTAGGTATCCAAGCTACTACTAGAGATCCTAGATTTATCATTATTTTATTTTTAATAGTCAGTTGTTGGATTTATAGAATAACAAAGAGTGTTCGCTACAGCAAATGGGTGACACGAGTGTTGGGAAATTTTTATAGTATACAATAAATTGTGCCATTTCCTTTAGCGTTCTGCACAAAGGATGATGGCATTTTAAGGTTTTTAAATGTTCAAATAATCATTAAATGAATTTTGATGGTGTAACAAGAAGGTCAATGATTTAGTTTTTCTTTCAGAAAGGTTCATTGATTGATGGCTGATTGGGAAAGCCCTCATTTTTAGGTGTGTTAAAGGTGCCCCATCCCCAAAGGGTACTTAGCAGGCACTCTCTATTAACCTTGCACCAATCACAAATGGTGCGGTAGTAACTGGGGCCACAATGGAACCAAAAACATGGCAAAGAAGTAGTTGGTCAAGAGGATGGCAAATCCATTATATCGGTGAAGGAGTACATAAAGTATATCAGACACAAATGAACACAGGCCCAAATGATGATTGTGGCAAGGGAATGAAATGCACTGCATTTAACCCCCTCAACCCAAGTCAATAGTACTGTGAAAATGTTGTGCTGCAACGAGGCGAACAAGAGAAGAAAGAAGCCGTCAATTTATGACGTTAATATGAAAGCTATTTTTGCATCATGTGCGATTTCAGGATATGGACACCCCTCAGAAATTTTTCTGAAAGTAATCAACTCACAGTTATATGCCTCTGTAAGTATTTTATTTATTTTCGGTATCATACTCTGGACATACTAGAGCGTAATCACTGTGGATCATCCTATTCTTTTTGCTTCGCAACAGAGGCAGCAGCGATCAAATTAAAAAAAGTTCACAATAAGGCCAAAAACGTACGCCAGTCAAATGTTTAGGGCATTAGTAGTAGGTTACCGATCCACAATTGTGAGTGCATGTCTCCAAGGCGGACCCTGAAATCACACTCACTTCACCCTTGCAAAAAAGTATGAATCATTCTGAATTAAGTTGACACAGACTGAATGCTCAATGGTCTTAGTTTGATCTCAGCGAGCATGGACGAAGACATTCTAGCAGTTGTGTTTTCCATGGGATAAAATTTGCTCACAAAGAAATTTATCTCTTTCAGTGGTACTCTAGCTGATAGGGTCTTTGCTCTTATTGTTCATATAAGGAAGTATGTTTCTCTCTATTCAATCTTCTAGGCTTTAAAATTCCATGGAATGGATCAACTTTTGATGTGGCTGAGAATTTACTGACGTTACTTCTTGGCCAGAAAAATTTTTTTTTTAGAAAACATTGTCAACAGATTATTGTCAGGATGGAAAATAAAATAAACAAGTAATGTATGGATTGCTAGAATTAATCTCAACCACTGGTAACTGCTCTGAGCCACAATCCAGTCCATCGTTTTTTGCCTACCATCTGACTACTGACCATAACCAGTCATTTGCAAATCAACCTTGGTCAGACTCCAATAAGACCCATCCAGTCTGCACTGCCAGGCCTTGTCCCTTCTGAAATGGAATACAAGCAACCCAACAAAACAGTATTGCATATGGCAGGTCTCTTCCTGGAGTAGAAACTGGGTGAAAAACGATGGAATTTAATGCAGGTCATGTGATTGTTAGTGGCTGAGATTAATTCAAGCTCTGCCTCTGTCACTTGTTTGTTGCTGTTGATGACCCCGGACGGAAAGGTGACAAATGAAACAAAGCAATTGAAGAAGAGAAGAACATTTGCTATTGAGATATTTACAAATTTCAGATAGATTTTATGTGAATACTTAAAGTCACGTGGAAATTTATAAAAAGGTAAAGACTGCTGCCCTAGAATGTACCTTCCAGAAAGAAAATGATTTATAAGGAAATGTGCTTCTCCTGTGCCAGGTTTCAGTTTGCCAGGTCACATGAGACAAAGACTTAAACTTGCTGACCTTCAGAAAGAAAAGTATGTGTTGTAAGAAAATGGCATGACAGTCTCTGGTGCTGAACATCACATCTCCCAGTGACTACCACGCAACACAGACCTTCCATCTCTGGAACATATAATTACCACAGAAGGAGCGTTTTACTTGAGTTTCTCACAGGCTTTGCAGTTCTCAGATTAAAGGATTTACTAAATGCTTCAACCTTTGTGCAACTTCCCAACCTTATGAAAGTTAATGGAGCTTTACAAACTAAGCTCAGCTAAGTCTGCACCGCTGGCTCATTCGCTGTTAAGGAGACACTTTGCTAAAGGCTAAGGGAAAACAGCATAGAAAAACTACTAGAACATTTAAGATTGAACAAAGAATTAAGCATTTTAACAGTTGTACATTTTGGGCCTTATTACAACCTTGACCGAGGGGTTTCCTCCATCACACATGTAACGGATAGCCTGTCCGCCGTGTTACGGTCTCCATTGCAAAGTAATGGGATCATAATACGGCAGACAAGATATCCGTCAGAATTGTGATGGAGGAAACCCCTCTGTCAAGGTTGTAAGAAGGTCCTTGGTGTTTGTGACTATTAAAATCTGTTTTCTTATGTTCTTATCCCTTTGTAGGAGTCAGAAAAGTTTCTATATCCCCATATCTAAGTAAGACTGTTTCCGCCATGCACATATGATCCACCAACAGGCAAGATGCGCAGCTACTGTCTTCTCTGAATTACATTTTAATCTCCAAGACTAATGCATTTGTATTCTCTGAGCAATGTGCTAACCTCCACCTGGTCTGAAATGTAGTAGCTATCTACTCTAGACCTGCAGTCAAGTTTTGAAGTAGCTGTCACACTCAAGGTCATTCCTCAGTGAAAATGTGTGTACCCAGATCTGGTCCAACCTGTACACTAGGGTTAAGGAGCAGCACCGGGGTCTATGGGAAATTCTCATGTTCTCTGCACAATAAAATAGATGTTTTGTCACTTTTCTTTAATTGTTATAGCACTGAAATCTAGTACTTAGTGGTCAGACCGGATTTCAAACTTTCTTTCCACTTAGAAATGTGACACCATTGTCTTTAGGGTTCATTTGGAGTTCTGTGCAACATTTGATGGCAATAGTGAAATGAAGAAGTACCATTTGCACAGGATTTGGCGTCACACTATGTAAATTAGTTTTACCACATTATTCTTTTCTTTGCTCTTATTAGTCTTTGCCGGTGGTACCACATAAAGAAGTTGCCGTGATTTGATAAAATATTAATGTAAATCTCAAAGTATGGTGAAATCGTAGAAATGTGCGAGCACCCATTTAATGTGTAAAGTTCTTCTTGGCTTTTACTAAAAAGGATGCATTTTTAAGTGAAAAGATGAATTCACGCACATTGTGTGTGTGTATGTGTGTGAACCAAACATAGAAGCATAGAAGAAGTGGTGCAGCGAGGCCGTCGCTCCAAAATTGGCAGTTCGCACTGCATCACTTCTAAAATGCAGAAATGCACTGTATTTACTAGAATACGGCACATCCCTTTTTCCCTCTGCCCTGGTGCTAAATAAGCTGCCAAGCACCAACGCAGCCACCCTTGTGCCATGGTGCAAGGATGGGTGCATTGCAGGGGAACATGTTTTTGTGCAGAAAGGAATACCTTCCTGCATAAAAAGAATCTTCAATGGTGATTTGCTTTCTGAAGCACACATAGAAAGAGCAAAAAACGAGGAGAAATGCTTTCACCCTCGGGTGGTGTTAGATTTTGGGGCTGCCTCAGATTCACAAAATCTCGTAAATCTGAGGCAGCGTCAAAAGTCAATGAGTGTTGCTGTGGAACGCCCACAGCAACACCCATTGCAAGCCCCTTCCATGCAAAGTGCTGTGCGTGAAGGGATATTATTTACAGGGTAGCGTTAAGGCACAAAAAGTGGCTTAATGCTGCCTTGTAAATACGGCGCAGTGCACAGCGCCACTGGAGCATCACAAAAAGTGACGCTGCTGTGGTGCTAGGGGCTTGTAATTATGCCCCAATGTGTTCACCCAGAGCACTCACTGGCAATAGAAGAAATAGAAGAAGTGTAGACCTTATGACTTAAACATTGTTCTCATTGGATAAGACAGTGAAAACATTTACATCTTCTGACACAACAGAACTAGGAGACCTATATTTTTAATAATCTATTCTTCTGTAAATGGAAAACAAGTGCACAATTTTTTTTTGAGCTGTAGACATAGAAAAGGTCCTGTGGAGGTCCTATTGTAAACTGTGAGTCAAAAATGGCACACAGACCCGCCATTATTTATAAATTTTAAAAACTCTAGTTGAAGTCTGTAGTTATTAATCTCAACTAATATTCCATATGCTCTATTGCTAGACATAAGCCTGACAGCCTGCAATGCCCTCTATGTGCTGATTTTACTCTCTCAATAACCTATTTCAACAGTTGCCGAGACCAAGCTGCCTACACTATTGTGCAAACCAAGTGGCCATCTTTGCCTATGCAATCTTCAGCATATGGCAACTATTCTTACAATATAGTCCAAGTGCATGTGTTAACCACGCTAGTAACCGATTGTATCAATCTATCCCTAACTTTACATACATTGATGATATATCTAATAGATTTTCATCTCTGTGATATGGCCTTTTAGTTCTCAGTAGAGTTGATGAATATTTACAGCGTATAAAACTCTGCCATTAGAAATAAAAGAAAAATACGCCAGTGGCTTTGCACCTGACTGCAGTTCATTCACAGAATCTTAATCAATATGATGGATTTTGGTGAATCAATATTTGCAGTACCTTTTCAACATGAAGGCTGCAGTTCTGACCCTTTCATAGTGTTTATGTCTCTAGGACATTTTGGGTCCGTGTGGGGGAAGTGAACATTCCTGCTATTCCTTACCTGTTCTTGAGGTTCTTCTATTACATACAGAGTGGTTCTTGATGCTTTAAAAATATCGGCAAAGGTGACTGGGGCCTTTATTACTGTAAAGCTTTCATCTTGTTTATAATGCTGATGACAACTACCGGAAATAATCGGTAAATTGAAAACTATTGAATTGAGTAACAACACATGTTATTTGCAGCACTCAGGGGCTATGAAGAGCTATAGACAAACAAGTCATTAGAATGTGCGTATTTCCTTTTGTGTTTTATGCCACCAATACTTTTTTGTGGTAAATGAAAGGGGATTTTACAGAAATTCATAAAAACAGATCTTTCCAAGTTTCAGATTATCATTGATTGTTTTAAGGTATTTAATGAAAAGAGTGTTTTAATATTGAATAACATTTTTTAATAACCCATTCTCCTGACATATAAATATCTGATTTCAGTATTTAGTTTAATTGTTTCCTTTAAGATCCTTAGGGGCATATTTTAGAAAAGTGGCACTGCACACAGTGCAGCGCCACTTTTCTTATGCCCCTTAGTGCCCCCCTAATGCCACCATGTGTGTGCCGTATTTAGAATACGGCGCACCATGGCGGTAGCTAGGGGACTAACGTCAGAATTTTTTATACTAGTCCGGCGCTTTGCAGGATTAGCGCCAAACATTTTGACGCTAATCCTGCAAAGCACCAAGAGGGCCATTGTAACCAATGGAACCCTCATGTTAACGCCTGCTCTGAACAGGTATTAAAAGCATTTTTTCGGTCTCCCTAATGGGGGAATGCCCTCTTTGCATACATTATGCCTGGCGCGGGCATAATGTAGCACAAGGGGTTACAAAGTGGCGCAATGCATGCACTGCGCCACTTTGTAAATATGGTGCAGTGTTTTGGCCTCCTAACGCCACATTAGCATAAAACAATTATGCTAATGTGATGTTAGAATGGCGGTAGGGGATCTTAAATATGCCCCTTAGTTTCACACTTCATCTGCTAACAGCTTCCACTGTTGCCAATTAGCTTTCAAAACAGCACAATAAAATGCAAAAGAGTAGCCCTCTAACTCTTACCTAACAGTGAAAATTCCGGCAGCTAATTTGAAAAATAAAAATTTATTATTATTGTCTTTTCTATACACTTTGTAATTGTTTAAAATTATCACAAATGTATCCTAATTTGATTCTCGAGCTTTAGACCCAGTTTTATTTCAATATTTTGTTGCGGTACTCGCTGCTTTAAATTCAACTTTTTATACTGAACCCATTTAAAGACCATAATACATTTACTTGGTCATTGCATATTAAAAGCCTATAATGCCATCTTGGGGTTCCGAAGAAATGAATAGCCCTATCTTTTTGATCTTCGTATTATGATTTACGATGGCAGGAGAACTTCTCAATGACATTATAGGTTTATAATCCAGAGACCCCCATAGTTTTTTTTCTACATGCATGCATGTATATGTATATGTGCAATGGGTTACGATTATGTGTAATGAACAGCATGCCGACAACTCCCCCAGAAAGCCACTTCCGGAATTAATGCTGCTACCTTAGAGGAAGGTCAAGGAGTGCCTGGTGGAAGGACATTAAGTGGAATCCATCAGAAGCAATCTTTCTGGTCTTTTTCAAAACAGATTGTTGATTTGAATTAACTTTGGCTCAGCTGGATTGGTATAGTGGCCAATGACACAGTACTCTGCAAAGATAATGCTTCATGTACTTTGTTTATTGTTAACGTTGGGATGGTTCCCAGACCACAACATGAAGTCCCTTTTACCTTCCTGTCTTCCACCATGCATCAGACAGTGCTCCTTTCAAGCTGAGGCAAAGTTCAGAGAATCATTTGTTTACTGGGTAGCCACAGTAGAGATGCAAAATGTTAAGGACCAGCTATCTGTGGTCTGTAAGTTTAAACCAAGACAAGGATTTTTTGTATGTACGTTTGTGGTATTTCTATAGCGTGAACTTAGCTAAAAGGCAGGAGAGCACTGTACAATGGGCAAAGAGAAGCATAAATTAAACAAGCAACAAGCATTAAATGGATTTTGAAGAAATGCCATTGTCACTGTGTTTTCATGGACGGTAACTGTCCTACTTGAGTTATTATTGTATCGAGTGCTTTGATAAAGTCATTGGTATATTGCTGTTCCTAGGATTTTCTAGGAGTACCATTACACTCCTGGGTCGCATGGAGTTTTTACCACAAGAGCACTAGTATTATTTAAACCTAATATGGAGTCCCCTTCATGTTGGTAGAATAACAGATGTGCGGCACTTGTGTCATAACCACCATTATTCTTTATGTATATATTAAACAAGCGATAGAAATGGTAGCTGATATGTGGGCAAGTACTGTATTGTGATGTAGTGTACTTTAAAGGGGTGCATCTTCAATTCTTTCCTAATTTGGAGCAGCAAAGGGGTGATCCTGATTGACATGGGTATGTTATTGATCCTAGGTGCATTGATGGAAGAGGCCTGCTGCCTTGCTTTCGTTTTGCTTTTTACAGTTCTTAGTCTGCAGTCTAATGGTGTTCTGGCTGCGGGTGTGCTGGGAACTACCAGAGATGGTCAGCTTGTCTGCAAGATAAGCAGCGTTATTAAAATAATTGGTGGTCACTATGTGAAAATGGGTATTATTTGCTGCTCAAAGGGCATCTTGCTGTAGACTCACCGGCACCTAGTCTGATCCTACCACAGAGTCTAAAACCTGAACCTTCCCTCTCACTCTCAGAGATAAACTCTTGAGATGGAAGGTGAAGTCTGAAATTTCCCGGAAGCTGGACTTTCTGAAGCCATTAGATGTCACACCTTCACAATAGGACAGGGAGGTGGGCAAGTTAAAAGTTTCACTTTATTTCACGCTTATTAGGCAACCCTTCTGTCTAAGACCCCAGTGTGTCTAACACCTGAACTTTCTCTCACCCTAGCTAAAACCTTCAGCCGAGGCCAATGGTTGAATGTGCCTGGAAACTCAGTACTATCTATACCCTCAGAGAACACTCCTTCAGACTCTCACTCTCAAAGAGCATCTCTTAAGGCTGAGGTTGATGAATTCTCTCTTTCCCTTGGAGAAGCACCATCTCTATGAAATGGGGGAGAGAAAAGAACTAAGAAATCACTCACAATGCCTGGCCCCAAAATATGAAAGTCACAGGTACAATGGGCTTAACGTTTCCCATGTGCATAAACATAAGTGCATTGTTGGCTATTTGTATATAATTTCAAAAAACATTTGGAAAGTCTATTTCCTACCCTAAGCACAGACTATGTCCCTCGCCATCATCCTATGCCATATGTAAAGAGCACTGTGGGTCTTCTGTATGTCACTGTCCCTACAGCCCCTTTGTAGTCAAGGTGCAATGAGTGCTGCGGCAGCCAAGAGCACTGGGGTTTGCTTTGATAAAACAACTCATTTGTCTAGGGAAGTGTGACATGGTTGGGCGCTAGGGTGCCTTGTTTCCTTTTGCCATCCACAGGGTAGAAACCAGAGATGAATAATCCTCAGTCTTCTTCCTTTCAACATCAAGGTAAACCAGGGAGAAAAAGTGCAAAGAAGTCAGTGCAGGGAACGATTGAGCAATGATGTGCCCACAGGGAGAGAGTTCAGCGGTAAACGGGAAGCAATGGATCATTATGTCAGTGGCGGCAGATTATTTGATTGCTGTATCAGTGTGTCAGTGGAGGCAGATTGTTTGATTATGGTATCAGTGCGTCAGTGGAGGCAGATTATTTGATTGCGGTCAAGGCCGGCTTCAGTGCCGAGGGAGCCCGCTGAAGCAATTTTTGCTTTGGTGCCCGCCACCCCATGACTACCACCTCGGATTCCCTCACTACCAGCCAGCAAAAATGTGCTCATCTCTCCATTGCCCCTCTCTCTTATACATTTCATTTGTTTAAAAGCGCATGTGAAGGTTGGCTTTACTAATCCACTCAGCTAGCCACGTCAAATACAGTTCTGTTCTTTGCAGCAGGCTTATTAACCCTCTGCACTACTATATGGTCAGTCAAAGCTACCACTAGAACAAAACGCCCATCTCACAAATGTCAAGAGTTATCTTGACATTTTAATTGCTTTCTGAAGGCTGGATGCACAAGGAATTTTTTGAGAAGGTGCTTTTAAATCACAAGTTTAGCAAGTTATTGCTAAACACAGCACCCCGCTGAGGTCAGTGCCCTCCCATCCAGGTCAGCACCCGGTGCGGCCGTACCGGTCGCACCGCCCTAAAGCTGGCCCTGATTGTAGTATCCGTGTGTCAGTAGAGGCAGACTATTTGACTGAAGTATCAGTGTGTCAGTGGAGGGAGATGTGTATCAGTGCATCACTGGAGGGAGATTATTTGATCATGGTTCTCATTGATTCAGTAGAGACAGATTACTTGCTCACTTATCACTGCATCAGTGGAGGCAGAATATTTGCTCAATGAGTAGTGCAGAAAGGGAACTTGGTAAGGAAGTCAGTAGCCAAAGGCAATGGGATCACATTGTTAGTGCACAGTGAGAACTGGCTCATGGTGTCACTCTAGAAAGGAAATTGGATCATAATATCAGCGCACAAGGAAAATTGGATCATGCTGTCAGTGTACAGATAGAGCTGGATCATGTTGTCAGTGCACCAAATAAATGTGATCATGATCTAAGAGCACAGAGAACATCTGACTATGATATCACTGCATAGGTGGAATTGGATCATACATATGGTCACTGCAGAAAAAAAGCTCATGACCTCAATGGAGGGAGAAGTTCTGATCATGATATGACTGAATGGAGAGAATTGGCACTTAAAGACAGTGTGAAATTGGAATTGGACCTTAATGCAATTATGAGAAGTGAACTTTGATGTAATAATGCAGTAGTGATCACTTTATGAGGTCACAACTGAGAGTCAATAGATTATGTTGTCACTGCATGGATATATGTGTTGTGATGTCAGACAAGTTAATTAAAGCATCACTGGAAGAACCATAAATCACTGTGATGTCAATGTTCTATTGAGGCGTCATGTGTTCTCATTGGTGGGGCAGAAATGGGAATGATGTCACCCATGACATCAGGGATTAGCTAGTTACAACTAAGAGGAGGTTGACTAGGACATCACCAGAGGCAAACAATAGATTTGGATTCCACCACTGAAGGACAGAGGCCAATGTTATCATGATAGTGAATGAAAGCAGAGGTGTAAGATGATACAGTCGGGGAAGAAATGGAGCAAGGTTACTGATGACTCTTAAAAATGATGAGATCACCACTCATGAAGGGGGCATCATACTATGTCAATCAATACTTGAAAGCAGATCTTGTTATGATGTCTACAAATGGGAAGGTTGGAAAGTGATAATGCAATTTCAGATGGCTGATTAGATCTATCACTATTGCAATGGCGTATATATCACAGCTGGACTGTACAACACAATAACCTCAAATAACAAAGAAAACCACAGAAGTATTATTGGGAGTGCAAACGTTCTCTCCGGGGATAAACACATTAAACAAAAGAAATAATCCCAAAAATGCCACTCATGTCTGCAAGTGAGCATCCTTGCCTTTCATGTGCCCATGGCTCAAAAGGCATCCCAACATATTTGCTCATCAGCTGAAAAGACTTGCCGTAATGATATTGAACTTGCCTTAAATTACACTATGTAACAGTGGTGAAACAGAAAGGGACCTTTCAATTTTAATCCATTTTTTCTTCCTGTTTTGCAGCTGGCCCGGGAGACCACCACCCCTACCACCTCAATGTCACCTGTTCTAATAGACCTCAATTTTCTCCTAAGACTGGCCTCGGATAACTATGAGCAAAAGTGAAAGGATATGCACTCTATCAAACTAAGGAGCATATTTAAGAAAAGTAGCGCTGCATCCAATGCAGTGCCACTTTTCTAGGGCCACCTTAGCGCCTCCCTACCGCAACCATGTGTGCATTGTATTTAATATACAGTGCACTATGGCGCACGGTAGGGGCAATAGCGTCAACATTTTTGATGCTTTTGATGTACTTTGCAAGACTAGCACCACAAATGTTGGCGCTAGTCCTGCAAAGTACATAGAGCCCCATTTTAATAAATGGTGTGCCTACTTTTAACGCCTGCTCAGAGCAGCTTTTAAAAAATGCTGCTAAAAATGGCACAAACAAATCTTTTAGATTTCTTTACACCATTTTTCTGGCTGCCATAATGGGGGAATGCCCCCCTTACATACATTATGCCTGGCGCAGGCATAGTGTGGCACAAGGTGTTACAAAGTGGTGCAATGCATGCATTGTGCCACTTTGTAAATATGGCACAGCGTTTTTTTGAATCCTAACGCCACATTAGCGTAAACAAAAGTACACCAATGTGGCGTTAAAGCTTTCTAAATCTGGGTCTAAATCTTTTGCAAGGGAAACATGTTCACAAATCCCCTTGGGAGATTGGCCCTCAGTCTCCTTCTGATGAAATAATATTACAAGGTTTTCTTTCAATGGAATTTCCCAGTAGATGCTGGAAGATGCAAAAGGTTTGGAGAGGCTTTGTAAGCTATCATTATGCCATAGGTATTGTTTGACTATGTATACCAATCAGGACCGCTAAACGAGGTAGCATTCTGGGAATTTGTTCACCATATTGCCCCTGTGGGCAGGCACGTAATGAAACCACTGATCGAGCTATTGTCCTAAAAGTATAGTCCACCCTAGCACCAGCAGCTGTTGACCATCTCTTTGAGAACCAGGGCATGACAGTCCTGCCGGCACTCGCTGCGAGAAGGACTCCTGGGTGGTAGAGCTGAGCCAAACCCTCATGCAAGGAAGAAAATTTAGGAAACCAGGGAAATTGAGGCACACTCAGGAGATATCTGACACCTCTTGGGCCAAATGTGATGCCAGGATCTTCAGGAGGTTCAAGGAATGAGAAAAACTGAGTTTGATTTGATGAGGCTTTGAATCAGCACAAGCAAGCACAAGAAGAAGGCCTATAAGTTCCATGTGACACCCATTACAAGGCAGGACAGGGTGGGCCAACATCTACTTGCTTCTCAGGGTTGGTACCTGCTTACTGTGTGGGAGCAGTATCTCATGGATGAAAGAATCATTAGTTATCACAGTCTTGTAGACGAAGACTTTGCAAGACCACTTGCAACCATCAGATCGTTCAGAGGTGGATGGAATGAGACCAACAGTGTGTTTCCACTGTACTGCACTCCATAGGCCCAGACATTTCACATTCCTAAGTTTGATTGCTTCCTGTGGTCTTATGTACCATGAACTTGCGGTGGGACCTGAGTTCTAGAGTCAGCCAGGGTCCAGACAAGGTCCACATTCTTAGGACTTTTGTTAGTTGTCTCTGCTTTCTCCATAGTCATTGTAATAGACAGCCAAGGTCTGCTCCTCACAGGTCTTCTTGAGGTCCCGGCTGAGGTCAGCCCAGTTCAACCCATGTGGTTTGATCTCACTATAGCGGCAGGCCAGGTACTTTAGGGTGGTGCGCTGTAGTGTGATCTTGGGCTCCTGGACAAGGCTACTGCACCAGCCGCTCAGAATATCCAGCTGAGAGAGGATGAGTGTGGCTTTTCTGCACATTAAGAGAGAGAGAAAGAAAGGAATGAGCAAGGAAATTAAGAGGAGGAAAGAAAAGTGAGAGAGGAGTGAGGCAAGAATGGAAGATAGTGAAGATGAGAGACAGAAAGAGAAAAAAGACAGATATGGAAGGTCTAAAGGACAGTGAAGAGAAAAAAGAGGGATACATAGGGAAAAGCAAGAAAGAACAAGAAAAAGAATAAAAGAAGAAAGTTAGCCCAAAAAAGAGGAAGCAAATAAATAGGATATTAAGTAAGGTTTCTAGGTTCAAGGAACTGACAGACAACTAGGTAATCGTTACAGTAAATATTGCTAACTGTTCCTGGAACCCCAGGAAACAGATGCTATTGCGAGCTCACTGAAATGCCAAGAACCTTCTACTTTATAGTTTTACTTAATAGTAAGCAGTCAATGCTTACTCTTAAAACTTGATGTTATTCTAGGGGCTGAGATACAAACAGCACATAAACAAAACAATAATCTGTAAGTCGAGGCAATGATACAAGTTTTAAAAAGTATAAGACATACTCCCTTTGGCAGAACCTCACCTTTGTTCAACAGTCCTGACTACTTTCTGAAAAATCTATTTTGGGATCTACACATTAATTTCTCTACTGGTAAATCAGGTGTGGTGACAGTTTTTTCAAAACGTTTTATTACATATAAAAGAGAATGCCCTTTGTTTGAATGGATCCAACTCTTACATTCTATCACTGAAGGACACAATTGGAAACACAACAACATTGAATTAGCACATAGCACTGGTGAAGGCACCAGCAATGGCACTGAAAGTAAAAAGCATTGGCTTGTGTTCAACATAGATCTCTCCTTCGTCCCTAAGTTCAAATCTTGTCATAAAGTTAACAACGGTTTGGTTTATTATCTTTAAGAGAAGCTTTCCTCTCCTCCAGATCCATCATTGTGTGGAAATCACCACAATAGCCATTCCATTTCATTTAGATGTTTTGACCATGTCTAATCAAGCACTCCAAAATTAGGAATAAAACAAAATAAAAAGTAATAAAATATAAGGCCTTTACAGATTCAGCTTTCAAAACTGGGTCCTGAGATGCAGGCTTTGCTTCTTTCTGCACCAAAGTGTGTATATTTGGAGATTTACTAGGGCTTCTCCCCAAAATCCTTAGAGAACCTGCTGAAATGTATTGAAAAAGTCCGAAGGCACTGTCTTTATTGGACACATTAATCACTGTGTTTAATAAAAATTGCACCACTTTCAATTGCGATCCACGCACAACTGCAGGGACTGTTCATTAACAAGGCACTGGTAATAAAGGTTGCAATATTCAGAAGCAACCAGCTAGACTTTGCCTAAATCAGAGTTAAAGTCAAGCTCATAAACCACACGGGCTCCTAGTGGAATACAGAAAACAATTAGGAATCAGTATTTTATGTATGAAGCCTATGATTGCAGTGGTACCGATTACTAACAGATGCTGTCAATACTTACTACAACCCCACTCAGCCACACAGGCAAATTCAAACTCAGGTTTACAAGACAGACGAATCTGACATGTTTTTGATTCCCACCCGAGAAAGCTCCTGAGCCACTGAGCGTTCAGGAGCAAAGGCAGATCTTCTCAAGAAGGTTTCTCCATCAGCCCTAGTGGGTGTAGGAGCAGAATAGGAGCACTTTCATACCCACAAGAGTGAAGAGCCCACCAGACCTTAAAGATCACCCCTTATAAATTAAGGGATTGAAAATGGACAGCAAATAAATAAAGTGCAGCCATGTGCATGCCTAACTAAGCATAGATCACTTCTTACTGCACCACCAGTCCACATAATGTGAAACAATCATACTGATCTAGAAATATCGGGTTCTTTCTCCATGTAGTTTTCCTCAATTCTGGAGACACTTCCCTTGATATTTTCCACCTGCTCTGAGCTGGCAGATGATGTCAGTGGGAAGGTCCTGGTGGGAAGGAATGGGGTTAAGGGTGGAGTATCAAGGCATGCCGGGGTAGGTCCAGGGGATCAAAGTCTGCACCCCATGTATATAACCATCAAATAGCTGTAAGTGTCCATATAATCTCAGTAGGCTGCAACCAAAAGGAAGCACAAAGTTGTGACAACCCCAACCAAGAGAACTAGAGGACTGGCTCACTCTACAATGCGATGTCACTCCATAATAGAGCATCTCTCCTTTCAATATTAAGCCTTCTTGTTAGTCTTTTGTAATAGCTTAGACTCATAATTGTATATCAACCTGAATCCCTCTTCATCTCCTGTTACTCAAGATCTGTGCCATCCTGGAAATCTCTACATTTCAGAGAACCTGTTTCTTGAGCATTGATCTCATGAGTCTGTTTTGCCAACAAGCCATTCGTACTTTGTAGTGTGGACTCCTTGAAACATTCAAAGGTAGGGCTCCACAATAGTTTGTCTGACAACAAAAAGATCTATCACATCGAAGATTTCCTACAAAACAAACACCTTCAGCTTACCAGAATCTGTATGGTAGAAGACAAGAAGACTACAACACTCAAAGATGCGTTAGTTGCTATTTGGTCAATGAAAACTTTGGGCCAGAGGTAGAGTTCAGTGTATGGGTTATTCCTCACAAACATGATGGATATCCCGTCCGCCTTATTACAGGTACCATTGGATATAATGCACTTATCATATGGGGGATGGGATATCCATCACATTTGTGATGGAGTAAACCACCTGCTGAACTCTAAATCAGGCCCTTATTCTTAGCTATCATCAATGTTCCTGTGATGCCAAAATTCCCAGTTAGTTAACAGTTATCCTAAGATCTCCAATGAATTATGATTTTCTGATCCATTGAGGTTTTAACATACACTTTAATGTAAAAGGCCATGATGTGAACATAGTCACACCATTGCTCTGACCTCTTGTGTTATTTTTTGGAATCCTAATTCTTCTCCAATGAATTATGATTTTCTGATCCATTGAGGTTTTAACATACACTTTAATGTAAAAGGCCATGATGTGAACATAGCCACACCATTACTCTGACCTCTTGTGTTATTTTTTGGAATCCTAATTCTTCTAACTCTTTAAATTTGAAAGTATTAACAAAATTCTGCCTGTAATGAGGGTTACAAAACATATTCATGTTGCTATATATGTATTTTTATAATAAAATAAGATTATGAACAAATATTGACACAGACCCTTAGGCCCATATTTGTACTTTTTAAGGACGCATTTGTGTCATTTTTTACGTAAAAGCTGTGCAAACGGACAAAATACAGTTGTATTTTGTAAGTTTGTGCCACTTTTGCGTCAAAAAGTGGCGCAAATGCGGCGCTAAAAAAGTATAAATATGGGCCTTAGATTCCAAAACTGGGAACTCTAAAATGAGGACAGGGTGTAGGAAATGGTACATAAGGCACTCCCCTCCTGACACCGCCCCTAAGAAACATTGTCCCAAAATGCAGACCATGGTCAGATGTAGTACTTACTTTGATGGTAAGGTCAGGATTAGACTCCAAATAACTAATTTCCAGCCATGCTTCTGGCTTTGCTACTTTGGTTCATCTCTGGCTCTCAGCTTCCCTTTGGCTTAAGATGTTTGTGAGAACATAGGGGTTCATTACGCCCTTGGCAGTAACCACCGTGCGGCCGCCAATGCGGCCACACTCCCGCGGCCCCCTTTACGACATCCCCGCATACCCGCCAAGTTTGCGCCCGCCGGCCCAGCGGGGATGAGGCCGCAACATAGGAGCCGGCTCCTAATGGAGCCGGCGGTGTTGCGGCCGTGCGACGGGTGCAGTAGCACCCGTCGCGCTTTTCACTGTCTGCTATGCAGACAGTGAAAAGCTGGCCGGGGCCCTGTTAGGGGGCCCCTGCACTGCCAATGCCAGTGGCATGGGCAGTGCAGGGGCCCACAGGGGCCCCAGGACACCACTTACAGCCAGCCTCTTCCTGGCGGTGCAAACCGCCGGAAACAGGCTGGCGGTAGGGGTGTCATAATCCCCAGGGCAGCGCTGCTTGCAGCGCTGCCCTGGCGGATTATCACCGTCGGGGCTAAAACGGCGGGAAACCGCCGGCCCCGGCGGTGTGACCGCGGCGCTACCGCCGCGGTCGTAATAAGGGCCTCCGTACCGCCAGCCTGTTGGCGGTACGGACGCTACATTACCCCTGGCGGTCGGAGACCGCCAGGGTCGTAATGACCCCCATAGTCTTTGAAACCCAGCCTTACTCACTGATGGAGAGACACATTCCGGCTATGTGAAGGAATGGACTGGAAATTTGTCTATTAAGGAATCATGACCTGGAGTTGAACAATTTTATAAATTATCTCCCAGTACCACTCTATCTGTCCTAAAAAAACTAATTGAGGAGTCTAGTGGGTGGTCAGGTGCAGGACTTTGCTGATGATTAGAACTTCCATCCCCTAATTACTTAGGGCCTCATTGCGAGTTTGGTGGTCATGAGACTGTCAAAATCGCGGTGGCAGTTTGACCACCGCGGCTTTGGTGGTCCGACCGACAAATTACAACTTTGGTGGTCAGACCACCAAAGGACCACAGTCCCTGCCGAAAACATGGCTTACGACAGCATGACGGCAGTTGGGCATGCAACCAGCCTTGGCAAAGCTGAACTCAGCGCCGACTGGCAGATTACAACCCCCCTTTCCACCAGCCTTTTCATGGCAGGGAGACTGCCATTAAAAGCCTGGTGGAAAGAAAGTGCTGGGGGCCAGAGGGGGCCAATGCACTGCCCATGACAATATCATGACAGTGCAGGAGCCCCCCTGCCCAGCACCCTAGAATGCACACTGTCTGCTTTGAAGACAGTGAGCTTTCCAAGGTAGCTGAAGTGTTAGGATATTGGCCTTAGCTCCCCTAAAGGAGCTGATGCCAATATACTAACATTGATCCCACAGATCAGCGCGGAGGGAACATGTATTACAATGTTCCCACTGGTCAGCCCGACGGGAACATTGTAATACACTTGGGGTGAATGTCACCACTATGGCGGTGCCGTCCTCCCCATGAATTTGGCCGTCCCGTGGGGGACCGCCAGACTCGTAATGAGGCCCAAAGTATTCAAAGTAGATATTTTGGTTCCCAATATTTTTGTCTGCTCCCAATAATTGTTCATACAAGCACTCTTATGTTTAACCTTTCATTAGGAAAAATGAACAAACACTATGGGCCTTATTACAACTTTGGAGGACGGTGTTAATCCGTCCCAAATGTGACGGATATACCACCTCCCGTATTACGAGTCCATTATATCCAATGGAACTCATAATACGGTAGGTGGTATATCCGTCACATTTGGGACGGATTAACACCGTCCTCCAAAGGTGTAATAAGGCCCTATGTCACTGAGCTCCGAAAAAGGAGAAATTGGACTTGAAAAAAGATGATGATTTATTTTGTCAAAAGGGTGTGCTCTGAAGGGTAAACCTTTAGAGCATGCATGTCCAGCACAGCTCCACATACTGCAGTGTAGGCCCTGATGTAGGTGTGGATTTGTTTGCTTTCACATGGAATCCCAAATTCCCCAGTACCTTAGCTATCATCTACATGTTTTGAGGGTTTCTGGTGAGAGCTGCTAATGAGGAGCCACTTGTCTCAATAACGACATATGACCATTTAAGAACATGACCATTATTGCCATATCTTGCAGGATGCTCATAGGACAGTCTTTAGTCCCTATGAAAGTGTTTTTTAAGTGAAAGAGCATCCTGAGTTTCAGTTGCAGTCACTATAAAGAACCACAGAACTTCCAAGTCTATCACCTACTGCAGTTCCTTGCTGAAAACAAGGTAAAACTACTGTACTTATGCGCCTCACTGATATCACTCTAGAGGCAGAGAGGTTCAATACATTTGTCACTCTGAATTATACGCCCCTTCAAGAGTCTTTCACCTTCTTTGGATGATTCTCCCTGAGCTCCCCATGCCCAAGAAACAGAATTCTTTCCTTGCTCTGCATTATTTGTATCAATCAGCAGAGTCGTTGGGAGGGTGGGCTTCTATACCAGTGCCTCTGAATACCCTGAGTGAGCTGAGTCACAGAAAAAAATTAAAATAAAATAAAAAGGTCCAGGGTAGCAACACCCTGACCCCTTAGCACTGGTGGGGAGGTCCCAGACCCCCCGGAGCAAAAAATAAATATTTTTTTTTAAATTATTTTTCGCAGCAAGTTTGCGAGATTTGCGGCAAAAAAATTAAAAACAAAACAAGTGCGTGCCCCCGCACTTGTTTTTTATATAGGCCCCCGGGTGGGCCATGTCCCGGGGGCATTACAAATTTAGTGTGGGGTGCCTCCTGGCCCACCCACAGCTCCGAGGATCACCCCCTTCCCGGAACTTTTATTTTTTTATATGCGGGGGGACCGCCATCTCCCCAGGGCTTTCAATCTAATATATATGGGAGGCCCACAGCCCCCTCGCTCCCCGGGGACCATCACCCCCTGGGCATTAATGAAACTTTGCCCGCAGCCCCCCCACATCCCAGGGATCACCACCCTCCGGGGCTTCTAATTAAATACATGCAGGAGGCCCGTGGCCCCCCACACCCTGGGAACCGTGATGAAGCAGAAAAAGAAAGACTAACAAACATTCATATATCATGTAACGAAATCGTATAAGACAATGTGACTTTAGCAAAGAAAAATAATGTATGTAGGAAAATGTGCCCACAAAGTAGTTCGCCATTATTATAAACAAGCTTAATTAATCATGAAGAATCGACAATGTAGTAATCCGTCATAATTGCAAATGTATTCTATGATTTTCTCGTTGAAACTGTTATATGCTTAGCTTAAATTTAGCATAGGCTTTGGCCTAGTTGCCTGGTCTCAAATTTAACTGCGTGGTTTTCACTTGTATTAACAAAAACGTGTTTAAACTTTAAGGGCTGTATTTTCCAGTAGAATGACTAATACACTTATCTCAAGGTTTCGTGCTAGGCAAGTTTCATCCCCTTTGAAGCAAGGTCAGTTTCTGCAGGTGCAGACAATAAAGACACTGATGCAGAATTAATTGGCAACTTTGTTGTTACTTGTGTTCCAAAACTCCAAGGACACCTTATGCGTAGTTGAACATTAAGAGAAGGACATTATTCATTGGTTAAAGAGAAACCACACCATGGACCCTCCAATGGAAGACCCTGAAGAATTTGGAATGTTTTCTTACTTAAACTCACCGGACAAAGAGAAGTGAGCCATTTTCTTTGATGCCATTTTGAAGCCAGATTCAAGAAGCTATTTTGATGATCCTTTGATACTTTTTCTCTATCCCAGAGAGAGAGAGACTTTAAGAATTCTCACCCTAGAGACTTTGGGGGTCATTCTAACCCTGGCGGTCGTCGACCGCCAGGGCTAAAATGACGGGGGCACCGCCAACAGGCTGGCGGTGCCCCGCAGGGCATTCTGACCGTGGCGGTTCGGCCGCGGTCAGAAGTGGAAAACCGGCGGTCTTCCGCCGGTTTTCCGCTGCCCTTCTGAATCCTCCATGGCGGCGCAGCTCGCTGCGCCGCCATGGGGATTCAGACACCCCATACCGCCATCTGCGACCCGCCAGGAACAGGATGGCGGTATGGGGTGTCGTGGGGCCCCTGGGGGCCCCTGCAGTGCCCATGCCAATGGCATGGGCACTGCAGGGGCCCCCGTAAGAGGGCCCCACAATGAATTTCACTGTCTGCATTGCAGACAGTGAAATTCGCGACGGGTGCCACTGCACCCGTCGCACCTTCCCACTCCGCCGGCTCCATTCGGAGCCGGCGTCCTCGTGGGAAGGTTGTTTTACACTGGGCTGGCGGGCGGCCTTTTGGCGGTCGCCCGCCAGCCCAGTGTAAAACCCAGAATACCCGCAGCGGTCTAATGACCGCGGTGCGGTATTCTGGAGGGGGGAACTCTGGCGGGCGGCCTCCGCCGCCCGCCAGGGTGAGAATCACCCCCTTTAACTTTAACTTTACCCTGTCTTGCCCATACGATAACTTTTGCCCCATTTTCCTTGTTGCTGCAAGGAAAACTTGCCTTAAACTTTGCCCCTTTGAAGTCTGCCCCATGCTGATTGAACCGGTACCTGAAGGATGAAGACTTACCTTGAATGCTGATTGTAATTGGTAATTATAAAAGGATAAAGGGGGTCATTCTGACCCTGGCGGTAAAATCCACCAGGGCCAACGACCGCGGGAGCACCGCCAACAGGCTGGTGGTGCTCCCTTGGGCATTCTGACCGCCGTGGTCAGAAACGGAAAACCGGCGGTGTACCGCCGGTTTTCCGCTGCCCTGGGGAATCCTCCATGGCGGCGCAGCTTGCTGCGCCGCCATGGGGATTCCGACCGCCATCCTGTTCCTGACGGTTTTGGCCGCCAGGCACAGGATGGCGGTATGGGGTGTCGTGGGGCCCCTGGCATGGGCACTGCAGGGGCCCCCGTAACAGGGCCCCACCAAGATTTTCAGTGTCTGCCATGCAGACACTGAAAATCGCGACGAGTGCAACTGCACCCGTCGCACCCCTTCCACTCCGCCGGCTACATTCGGAGCCGGCATCCTCATGGAAGGGTGTACCGCCGGTTTTCCGCTGCCCTGGGGAATCCTCCATGGCGGCGCAGCTTGCTGCGCCGCCATGGGGATTCCGACCGCCATCCTGTTCCTGACGGTTTTGGCCGCCAGGCACAGGATGGCGGTATGGGGTGTCGTGGGGCCAATGGCATGGGCACTGCAGGGGCCCCCGTAACAGGGCCCCACCAAGATTTTCAGTGTCTGCCATGCAGACACTGAAAATCGCGACGGGTGCAACTGCACCCGTCGCACCCCTTCCACTCCGCCGGCTCCATTCGGAGCCGGCATCCTCATGGAAGGGTGTTTCCCGCTGGGCTGGCGGGCGGCCTTCTGGCGGTCGCCCGCCAGCCCAGCGGGAAACCCAGAATACCCGCGGCGGTCTTTTGACCGCGCAGCGGTATTCTGGCGGTTCCAGCCAGGCCGGCGGCTTCCGCCGCCGGCCGGGGTCAGAATGACACCCAAAATGTATTATGCATTGTGTTTTCCTTCTTAGGTACAAACTGCTTATTTTGACAGAGCCCAAGCTAGAAGTTTTCTAAATTTGTCTTGACTAAATTCGTTTTGCATGAAGCCCCACATTCCAATGCTAATCAGAGGTTAGTTGAGGTATTCATTTGATGTACCATGCTGAATTGAAATCTTGTTATGCTGACCGATGTATGCAATTAGTCAAATTCAGTTACTCTTATTAGTGATTTGCATTGCTATAACTGAGTGCATTATAGTCCAAATTTTGCATAGATTGCGTTTCTTCCGTCGCTATGGACAGCTAGTAATGTTCGTATACGTATATCATTTGATTTTGAGACTTACTTATATTGTGTTAGCTTTGTTAATATAGGGAAATAAACTTATTAACTTTTAATAAACAGGTGTGGTTATTCATGACTGAAAGGTGATGGTGTGTCTAATTACTGATTTTCTGTTTGACTAATTTGTTGATTGATCACTAATCGAGTATTGGTTATTGATTATAAATGATTATTGATTATTGATTTGAGTGATCCGACTATTCTTGGATGAGGAGAACCCAACCCGGTCAAAAGGTTCACCGACCTCCGGCGTGTCCAAATATAAGTAATTTATAAGGACTGGATGCGCTATCAGTAGATGGTAGCAGAGTTTGATGGTTTGGCCCTTTGGGACCCCATCCGAACAATAGACGGATTCGAGTTAGAATTTTCCTTGATAAAATAAGTTGGAGAGATGATGATGCCCTAAACCCCCAATGACTTTCCCGGAATCTCGGAGCTTGCGAATGAAGGAAATGGAGGTGTGAGGATGTTTTTGGCGTTTCTAGTGAAGTTAGGGTTTCGCGCTTGCATAGCTTATGCCGCAGATGAATTGTGAAGTTTGAGAGGATTTTAGAGGGTTACGAACTCCAATCAAAATTTTAGAGGAGTGGTACTCCAAAGTGTGAGAGTAGGGAAGTCGTCGAACTTCATATGTGTGTAGCGCTTTGTGCAGGAAAAATTGTCCACGTGGTTGTTGATGTTGAGACGGGCCCTGCGAGGTCAAGAGACTCCGGAGTATGTTGAAAAGTGTATGAGACACTTGATTGATGTTGTAATTTGTTCGGTTTAGTAGGTTGATCGGGCGTGGTCAACAAGTCAGTCCGAACGTTGAGGAATAAAAGAAAAAAAGAATTTTGACTTTGAGATTTGACGAATTCTAAGGTGCACTAGAATAGTTCATTGATCAGTTGAGAGTAAAGTTTGCAGGTCAAATTTTGCTTGCGAAAGTGGGAAACCGAGAAAGATGGAATAACTGCCGAGGCTAGTGAAAAATCCCTAAGGTTTCTGAAGCGATTGTATTACCCTTCCTGTAGTAAACCGACAGATTTGTTTTCTTCTTTTGATTAGTGCTCGCGATATATTGCAGAAATTAGTTTTGAGTGAAGCTGAATGAAGGAGGACAAGCCGCAAGACTTTGTCAGCCGCAGTGTGTGGGTGTGACGTCACTAGGAGCTGCGCTGGGATAGGTTGGTTGGTGAGAAGGGTTGCGCACGGATTGGACGCAGTCCGTGAAGCGCAATTGGTGGGGAAAGGCAAGCGAAGAGTATTCCGGGAATTAAAGTCATTTATTGATTGCATTTTGAGAAAATAAAAGACGGAAAGATGAAATTTTTCAAAGCACTTAAGAGTGCCTTGAGGGGAGATGTATATATTAAAGCAAATGTAGGAGAAGAAACACCGCCTGAGGGTACACCAGCTTACATCGTGATTGAAGAAAAGGGTGTCGCACCATGTCTTTGGTTACATCAATGGTGTAAATTAACAGAAAAGCATGGAAGTGTAGGGTTTCCCATCCATGGGACGTTTAATCTAAGAATCTTGGAGAATTTAAGATTTGCGCTATACGACATGAAAATACCTCCAAGACCAGCACAGTTTCAAGCATTAGCAATTTGGGAACAAATGGCTAGAAGGCAACTACAAAAGAAATTTGAGACAAGAGTGAGAAAAGTAGAAAAGACACTAGCGGATGCTAGATGGGATAGTACTCAAAAGGTTTGGAGATCAGATATATTGCAGGGAATTAAATTGTTTCCAGCAATTACTGATGAAGCAGAGATGGAAGGAAAGAAAGCTACCCATAAAACAAACAGGAGTCAGTCCAGAGATAGAGAAAACAATAGAAACTCGAAAAGGTCAGACGAATCGGACGATGAGAAGTTCATTCTGCAATTGCTAAATGACCGTCCACCACCATATGTGGAAAACGAAAATGGCCCAAGCACTACTACTGTCCCTCCAGAACCAATACAGGGTACTGTAGCTCCGAATTTGAGAATATTGCAGAGGCAAAGTAGTCCCAATATGCCTTTTACACCAGAAATACCACAAGTTCAGAGAATATATCCTGACATGACTAAACTGAAACCTGTTAATGATTATCAGCCACAGGTCCAAAGACGCTATTATGATGAGCATAATTTGGAAATTACTTCTAATTTAATGGTGCAGGGAGGACAGAATTACCAAAGACCGACATTGATTCAAACCGAATCAACACAAATTTTGATGCCTCAAAAGCAAATGCAAGAAGTGCCAAAGTATATTCAAACAGCAGAAAACCAGTTAGACATGCCAGCAATGATGAACCATAATGTGGGAATTAACATGCCACAGAATTTGGGGAACAGACAGAATCCGTACGCAATATCTTTGCTTATCACTGTAGGTCCGCCAGTACCATTATATATACAGGCAAAGCCAAGTGTATGCGATCAAGGGGTAGTGACACAAAATGAGACAGGAAGGAGATACATAGAAAATACTCAAGAAACGACTCCGGTAGGAACACTGTCAAATAGATCTGGGTCTTTGTTGGAATTTAGTCCAATTCCAATTTGTGTTCCGTCAACTGTGGTAAGGTCAAGTCCACCACTAATAGTACCAATAACTTCAAAAACAGAAATGTTACAGAAACCATCAGTAGCAGTAGACGTAGACGCTACATTGATGGGACTGAACGCACAACAGTTAACACAATGGTTGAACAGCCTGAACTCCCCACAGAGTACACCCAGCGGGAAAGGAGAAGAATATTTGAATCAAATAAGATTGGGCATGAAAGCAGGTGAACTAGTAGAGGGAACGATGGGTCTGAACAGGTTAGAATCATACACAGAAGAAGAACTGAGATACATTTGCCCTAGAATTACAAGAGAAGTAAGCAGCATACATAGGAGGTTACAATAAATTGCAGACAGACACAAAATAGACATAAGTAAAACCAAGCACTTGAGCAGAAGTTACAGGTTAGACTTTGAGACAAAAGATTTTGAACACATGAGGTCTGCAGGAATGAAAACACACCTTAAAGAGATACTGGAAAGCACACAGGTTTGGAGATGTTTAGACAAGTGGGAGAGCAGGTGGGTTAAGAAAAAGGATTAGAAGAAAGAAAGTACCCCAGATCGGAATGAGAAAGTACAACAGAATTATGATCTTATAACCATGTTACCAATGAGAGAAACAGCAGGGGGAAAACTTGTCCATGTACCATGGCACAGGTGTGATATTCAATCCTTTACGGATGATTACCCTAAGTTAAGAGAGAAACCGATCGAATGGTATCAACAGATAGATTTGTGAAACTCGCAAAATGTCTTTGGGAAGACCTGAATACTTTATTTGAAATTGTAGTTCCGGAGATTTGTGGGAAGATTGTAAAAGGGCTGTAGATTGGCCAACAAGTGAACCAGAAAGAGATAGGGACACAGGTGCACCATCGCCTAGGGTAATGAGCATGTACTATAAAGTGATTGAGTACCTGAAAACAAAAGTTGCGTCGAAAAATGCAGATTGGCAGAAGATTGACAGAACAGCACAGGAGGTTAAGGAGTCGATACATGCATATTATGAGAGATTGTTGAAAGCATTTAAAAATTACAGTGGCACGGAAACGATTGAGGCAAAGGACATGCTCAATTTTGTGTTCAGATTTGTGGAAGGATTGAGACCCGAAATCAGCCAGATGATTAAAATGCATTTGATTTGTTGGCAGTCAAAATCGATCGATGAAGTGTTGAACTATGCAAAATACTGCAGTGATGAGATTGAGACAAAGCAGAAAAGGTTGAAAGAAAAAGTGATGGTGATGCAGATTAGAGCAGCTCAGACAGGTTTGCAAGGTTTCCAACAACAGTTGCTGCAGCAGCAACAGCAGGGAAATGCTATGTTTCAGCCACAGATGAGAGGCTGAGGCCGAGGAGGTTTTGTAAATAATGGTCCTGATTTAAATACTGTTGTGATTCCTAATGGTATACAGGCAATGAAGAAAGTGATGCCATGTCACACGTGCGGAATCGTCGGACATTGAAAACGGGAGTGCCCAATGTTGGTGCAGGAAGGTGTAGGTCAGCAAAACAATGATGTCAATACATTTCAGAATATGAGAGAACCAAAATTGAGAGGTCCAAATCCAAATTTCCAAAATAATGTAAATCAGATGCAGGGTCTACAACCCATACAACCACATCAGGTGCAAATGCCCCATGTACAAATGGTACAATCGCAGCCAATGCAGCAGCAGTTTCCTATGGTACCTAATCAGCAAATGCAAATACCCTTAGCACCAATGAATCAGCAACAAGTAATGCTTCCTCAACAGGTTACAGGTCAAGGAATGAATCAAAGTAACACAGTACACCAATTCCCGTTACACAGTGAGAATGGAATAAACAATGAATGGGAGAGTGAAAGTTCAGATGAGGAGGGAAATTGTATGCTTGCAGCATCTTTGGAAGTTGATCAAAAGGGACCATATGTGGAAGGAAGAGTTATGGGTCACAGCGTTTCATTCTTGGTTGACACAGGAGCTACACGCTCTACAGTCATAAGTATCGAAGTACCAAACTTGCCACTTTCAGGGAGAACAGTTCAAGTAGTGGGAGTAGCAAATAGGTATCTGACAAACCCAATTACAGATCCAGTGCAAGTCAAAATTGGTAACTTTCAAGGGTTACATAAATTTGTGGTGTGTGACTCAAGTCCGATATCCCTATTAGGGAGAGATTTATTGTGCAAATTGGGATGCTCGATTATGTCCTCGAATAATGGAACTAAAATTCAGACAAACAGTGATGAGGAAGAAGAGGACAGTTTAGAAGAGGACGAAATGGAAACTGTCGATGAAGAGTATCCCCTGATTACTCTTTATCCTATGCTCACTGAAACAGATATTCCAGCTGAGTTACAAGAAACAGTTGAAAAGGAAGTATGGGATATGACAGGGAAAGAAGTAGGATTGGTCAAAGGAGCAGAACCAGTGAAAGTGACTGTAAAACCTAATGTAAATTTACCTCAGACTCCACAATACCATATGTCACAAGACACTCTCATGAAAGTCGCCCAACTCATTGACGAATTTGTGAAACAGGGAGTACTGAAAGAAGGACTAAGTAGTCCATGTAATTCATGGACTAATAAAACCAAGTGGAAAGGTCTGAATTGTTCAAGATTTGAAAAAAATAAATGACATAATAGTCAAATGTTGTCCCGTAGTACCAAATCCAGCTGTAATAATGTTTCAAATTCCCTGTGATGCAGAGTGGTTCTCAGTCATCGACTTTGTCACAAGCATTCTTTTCTGGGCCTCTTCATGAGGACAGCCAATTTCTCTTTTGCTTCAAATTCCTGGACAGAGTCTACAGTTGGTGTCGAATTCCTCAAGGGTTTTCGGAGTCACCATCAATTTTCAATCAGATTCTAAAGAAAATTTTGGAATCATTGGAATTACCTTTTGAATCAACCTTAGTACAGTATATTGACGATTTGCTGATCGCATCCAAAACAGAAAATTACTGTACAGTTGACACTATTGCCCTACTGAACCATTTGGGAAGGAATGGACACAATTTGGGTCACCAAATAGAGAAAGGGTTGAGGAGAATAATGAAAGAAAGAATAACGAGTGTACTTCAAATGAGTCCACCCAAAACGAGAAAAGAGGTGAGAAAGTTTTTGGGAATGGTGAGCTACTGTCACCAATGGATTCCCAATTTCTCGACTCTAGCCAAACCTTTACTGAAACTGACCCAGAAAGATGCGCAGGATGCAATAGTGTTGAAAAGAGATTAAATGGATGCCTTCATTGAATTAAAGGAATGCATGTGCAGAGCTCCAGCTTTAGGTATGCCTGATTACACAAAGCCTTTCACATTGTTTTGTCATGAACGTGATGCAGGTTCCTTGTCTGTCTTGACTCAAGCCCATGGTGGCGTAAACAGACCAGTAGCATATTTTTCAGTTACTTTGGATCCAGTCGCAGAAGCCTTACCAGGATGCTTGCGTGCTGTAGCAGCAGTTGGTATAAGCCTAAATCAGAGTGAAGGAATAGTGATGGGACATCCTTTAACAGTTATGGTCCCTCACTCAGTCGAAATACTTTCGACACGTTCCCGAACACAGCACATGACTGGTGCTAGGCTTACAAGGTACGAGACAATAGTTTTGGTATCACCAAATGTGCAATTGAAAAGGTGCACCACATTGAATCCAGCAACTTTGTTTCCCAGTGAAAATTTTGAAATTGAAAGTGTTGATGATATAGAGCACGATTGTCTTCAAGTGACTGAATTTTGTACTAAACCAAGACCTGATATCAAAGATACTCGTTTGGAAGAAAATGATCAGATTATTTTTGTTGATGGTTCATGTGTAAGAGATGCACTAGGAATATTGAAAGCAGGATATGCTGTATGCACAATAACTGGTGTTCTGGAAGCATCTTGGCTTCAAGGAGTTTACTCGGCACAGGTAGCGGAACTAGTAGCCCTTACTAGAGCTTGGCAACTTTCCCCATTAATGAAAGTCACCATTTACACTGACAGTCACTACAGATTTGGAATAGTGCATGATTTTGGACAATTGTGGTCACAAAGAGGCTTTATGACCTCTTCAGGATCACCAGTGAAAAATGGTGAAAGGATAAGAGAATTGTTACATGCTATCCAGTTACCAGGAGAAGTAGCAGTGGTAAAATGCAGTGCACACTCAAAATCACAAGACTTTGTTTCTTTGGTAAACGGATATGCAGATCAAGTCGCAAGGTTTTGCGCATTGAACTGTATATTGCTCAGAGACTAATGGAATTTGATAAATGAGCCAGAACTTGAACCAAGTGAAGCCTTTGCTCTAAAAGTCGTAGACACAATCGAAGAATTGAAATTCCTACAAAATAATGTTAGTAAGGATGAAAAACTCTCATGGAGCAAATTACAATGCGTAAAAAAACCAGATGATTTGTGGGTTTCAAGTGAAGGGAGATTAGTTTTGCCAGACAGTCTCTTGTCCCAAATAGCTAGGCTATACCATGGACAAGCACACATTGGAAGAGATGCCCTGATTAGATTATTCAAAATTGAATGGTTTAATCCCAAATTCCGCCAAGTTGCTGAAGCAGTTTGCCATTGTTGCGTCATTTGCCAACAAATGAACGCAGGGAAGGGAACAGTAGTAAATTTGAGCCACATTGGAAGAGCAGGTGGGCCATTCAGCAGGATGCAAATGGATTTCATTGAGATGCCTATGCATGCAGGCTTGAAATATGTGTTGGTGATTGTGTGTATTTTTAGTCACTGGATTGAAGCATATCCTACACGCAGAAATGACAGTCTCACAGTTGCAAAACTACTCTTGAGAGAACTAGTACCACGTTTCGGATTTCCGATCTCTTTAGAATCAGATAGGGGAAGTCACTTCAATAACAAAGTAATAAAATTATTGTGTGCAGCACTGAACATTGAACAAAAATTGCATTGTAACTACCGCCCTGAAGCATCAGGACTATTGGAGCAAATGAATGGCACGCTGAAATCAAGGATGGCGAAAATATGCGCATCCACAAACTTTCAATGGCCTGACGCATTGCCCTTGGTGTTAATGTCAATGAGAAACACACCTGATAGAAAAACTGGACTATCACCACACGAAATTCTCATGGGCAGAGCCATGAGACTTCCAGCAGTTCCTGCAAATGCTCTTGTAAATATTACAGATGATATGGTATTGGACTACTGCAAAGGTCTGGCTGATGTGGTCTGCTCTTTTTCTCACCAGGTGGAGGCAACCACCTTGCCAGCGATCCAAGGTCCAGGACACACCCTGAAAGCAGGTGACTGGGTTGTGATAAAGAAGCATGTGAGGAAGTTGTGTCTGGAACCCCGTTGGAAAGGACCTTTTCAAGTGATTCTGACAACTACCACCGCTGTGAAGTGTGCGGGAGTTCCCAACAGGATTCACGCCAGTCACACGAAAAGGGTGACGTGTCCCACAGAAGAGGAAATTGAAGCGCTGAAATTACCAACAACTGACAGGAAAGTACCAGGCACTGAGACATAACGAAGAGAGCCTGAAAGCGAACAAGAAGAAATAGAGACAGAAGAAATATTTTCTGAGGAAGACAAAGTCGATCCTTTTGAGGACAACAGAGAAGAAGCCTCAGGAGGTGACAAAGATCCTATCACAGGTGAAGAAGCAGGAGAGCCTAATAAGAGGAGGGCTTTCCCAGAAGCAAACGATACAGGAAAAGAAGGAGAAAACCTGATTGACCTCCTAGGGGAAGGAGACAAGACAGAGCAGAGTGAAATTGTTCAAATTCTTCCCGAACCGGTTGCGGGTCCATCAGGTGAAAACAACGCGAAACGAAGACAAAGCATATCAAAGACCAAAGAAGCATTAAACGAAAACAAATGGCCAAAATTGAAGGAGAAAAGAAAGGAAGTGTCTATCATAACCACATCGAATGAAGAATAGGACTCAGGCATAGAACAAGACATAAGCGAAAGAGAATCGAAAGGAGATGCAAAATTGAAAAGGAAAAGAATACCGAGCAGAAGATATTCTGGTCCAGAATGGGCATACACAGCCACTAACAATTGGTCAGACGAATTTCTATCTCTTAGTCTTGAAAACGAAGAAGCAGAACAACACTTTGGTACTTGAAAAGTGAAATCTCATGAACATTACCGAATAAGGCATTGATAACCTGATTGACTTTTGAAACCGATTTTGAGACAAAGCTGCTAAACCGATAAGAGACCAAGCTGCTAAAGAAAACCATGTGTACTTTGACCTCGTTCAACGTTTATATATATATATCTGCAAATCTGATTTGATAAAGTGTCTTCAACTTTCTGATTCTATATAGATCATGACAGACAATACTACACAAGTACATAAAATGAAATATTGTAAATATATGTGTATAGGTCTAATAACTGCATGTGTACTAATAATTATGGCAATAATTTTTGGAATGCATGGAGGGAATGAAAGAGACGCGAATGATGCTTCTACCTTTAAAACTACTACTGAATTAACTCCTTTGAAGAAACTCGAACAAGACGAAAAATATTTGCATGACAAGAAAGAACTCTCCTCTAATGTCTTCTATCGCTTGCTGAATGAGTATGTTGAGACAATGGATGCGAAAGATTGTTATGTATGCACACAAATACCTACCTCAGTAATAGAAGGGGTAACATATCATAGCATGCCCCTTACGTATGGAATAACATGTAGTTTGTTACTAACAAGATTTTATGGCCAGGACTATATTCAATACTTCTATTCCAATCATGATGTTGTATTTTCATATGTCCCCATAATTGAGTACCTGAGTAAAGTAGCAAGAGATTATTATATAAAATTAGTTAGGGGTTTCTTTGAACCATTATAGCCTTTTTCCACAGTTCACGCACATAAAGAAAACCTTACATGCTTGCTTTCACCTGTAGAGAAAAGCTTTTTAGATCACACTGAAGATAGAAGGAAAATGGTAAAAGAAAAATTAGAAAAAGAATTACACAAAAGGACATCTGTAGATAACTATGCTTTTGCCGCAATAAAGACACAAGGGAAACTGGCTTTAGACGCAATACATATAGGAAAGCCTTGTATATATAGACCTAAGTCATACTATGATACAATCTTTGTAGGAACGAGTGAATGTAAACACGTGTTTTTATTCCAGAGTAAATGGACGTTCATGTTAAATGGCCTAGATCCAGCTACTCCTGGAGTATACTATATTTGTGGACTCAATGCCTATTATCGTCTTCCAAAAGGATGGTATGGGAGATGTTATTTGGGAATAGTATTTCCAAAGATTTATCAACCGGACGACTTAAAGAAATGTCCAAATCTGTCTGAATTACATCGTATTCAGAAAAGGGAGACAGCTTCTGGTGTGGTAGGAGATATATTTGGAGCAATGATTCCTTCCGTAGGAGTTATATTGAATTCAATCAAAATACGAAAGTTGTCTACTATTGTGGATAACATGCTGACAAAATTCTGTGGAGCCATGATCCTGATTGATGCTGAACTTGCTGCAGAAAGAGCTATGACTCTTCAAAACCGGCTTGCTATAGACATTCTTTTAGCAAAGAATGGACGCGTTTGCAAAATGCTTAGTGCACGTCACTGTTGTTCATATATACCAGACAACAGTAGACAAATTAGAAATATGCTTACAAATTTAACTACCGATAGTGCAGATTTGAAAGAATTGAAAGAACCAGGAGTATGGGAAAAGGTTGGAAAGGGATTTGCTTCCGTGGGAAATTGGCTCAGCAACATTTGGAACGGATTATTACTGAAAATAGTAAAAGGAATATTAATAATATTAATTTGTTTACTAGGTATTTGGGGAATATGGAAAGCTACTAAAATATTGAAATCAAGAAACAAGAGGATAAAAGAAAATAAAGAACAAAATAAAATGGTAGAAATATACAGGGAAAAATCAAAGGGAACAAAAAGGAAGAGGGAGATGACTGAAATGTAAGATTATTAAACAGAATTTTAATGAAATAAAATTTGCGATGGAAGATTTAATGTGATGACATAATTAGTCATCAGAGGAGGGATTGATGAAGCAGAAAAAGAAAGACTAACAAACATTCATATATCATGTAAAGAAATCGTATAAGACAATGTGACTTTAGCAAAGAAAAATAATGTATGTAGGAAAATGTGCCCACGAAGTAGTTCGCCATTATTATAAACAAGGTTAATTAATCATGAAGAATCGACAATGTAGTAATCCGTCATAATTGCAAATGTATTTTATGATTTTCTCGTTGAAACTGTTATATGCTTAGCTTAAATTTAGCAGAGGCTTTGGCCTAGTTGCCTGGTCTCAAATTTAACTGCGTGGTTTTCACTTGTATTAACAAAAACGTGTTTAAACTTTAAGGGCTGTATTTTCCAGTAGAATGACTAATACACTTATCTCAAGGTTTCGTGCTAGGCAAGTTTCATCACCTTTGAAGCAAGGTCAGTTTCTGCAGGTGCAGACAATAAAGACACTGATGCAGAATTAATAGGCAACTTTGTTGTTACTTGTGTTCCAAAACTCCAAGGACACCTTATGCATAGGTGAACATTAAGAGAAGGACATTATTCATTGGTTAAAGAGAAACCACCCCATGGACCCTCCAATGGAAGACCCTGAAGAATTTGGAACGTTTTCTTACTTAAACTCACCGGACAAAGAGAAGTGAGGCATTTTCTTTGATGCCATTTTGAAGCAAGATTCAAGAAGCCATTTTGATGATCCTTTGATACTTTTTCTCTATCCCAGAGAGAGAGAGACTTTAAGAATTCTCACCCTAGAGACTTTAACTTTAACTTTACCCCGTCTTGCCCATACGATAACTTTTGCCCCATTTTCCTTGTTGCTGCAAGGAAAACTTGCCTTAAACTTTGCCCCTTTGAAGTCTGCCCCTTGCTGATTGAACCGGTACCTGAAGGACGAAGACTTACCTTGAATGCTGATTGTAATTGGTAATTATAAAAGGATAAAATGTATTATGCATTGTGTTTTCCTTCTTAGGTACCAACTGCTTATTTTGACAGAGCCCAAGCTAGAAGTTTTCTAAATTTGTGTTGACTAAATTCGTTTTGCATGAAGCCCCACATGCCAATGCTAATCAGAGGTTAGTTGAGGTATTCATTTGATGTACCATGCTGAATTGAAATCTTGTGATGCTGACCGATGTATGCAATTAGTCAAATTCAGTTACTCTTATTAGTGATTTGCATTGCTATAACTGAGTGCATTATAATCAAAATTTTGCGTAGTTTGCGTTTCTTCCGTCGCTATGGACAGCTAGTAATGTTCGTATACGTATATCATTTGATTTTGAGACTTACTTATATTGTGTTAGATTTGTTAATATAGGGAAATAAACTCATTAACTTTTAATAAACAGGTGTGGTTATTCATGACTGAAAGGTCATGGCGTGTCTGATTACTGATTTTCTGTTTGACTAATTTGTTGATTGATCACTAATCGAGTATTGGTTATTGATTATAAATGATTATTGATTATTGATTTGAGGGATCTGACTATTCTTGGATGAGGAGAACCCAACCCTGTCAAAAGGTTCACTGACCTCCGGCGTGTCCAAATATAAGTAATTTATAAGGACTCGACGCGCTATCAACCGCCACCCCTCGGGGTAAAGTGTAAAAGAAAGAAAGGGGGTTCCTATGGGACCCCTGTACCCCAGGGACCACCACCCCCAGTGCTATGTCCTGTTGGAGTGGAGCCACTGAAGTCCTTGAGGACCGCCACTCCCCCCCCCCCCCCCCCGGCTCCTGCTATGTCCGGGGGAGGCACCCCCGGGACATAGCTGTTTGCTGTGGCTTGGCTGCAGCCAAGCAAAGCCACAGCTAACACTTTGGGTTTTGACAGTGGGACCTTAAAAGCAGATCCCACTGTCAAAATCCAAAGTTTCATCTGTGTCCCCTTCACACGTGCAGGGAACAGAGATGTAATGCTACAACAAGCACGGAGCTGCTGTCAAAGCAGCTCCATGCTTGCTGAAGCAATGGCAGTGGCCTTAAGGCTTCCCCCGCAGTGCCAGGTAGCCAGTAAAGGGTGTTTTATTTAAAAAATGTATTAAAAAAAATAATACTAATAATTAGAAATATATATAGGGACCGCAGGAGAGCCCTTAAGGCTTCCCCCTTGGTGCCAGATAGCCCATAAAAGACTTTTGATTCATTTAAAAAAATAAAAATAATATGAAAACACATAAAGGGCTATAATTTTTTTTTTTAAATAAATTAAAAAATAGCTCAGCTATGGGGATTCGAGTCAAGCTGGACTTACTTTAATTTTTTTAAATAAAAAAAATATTATATTTTTTATTTTAAATTAGAGACAAATAACTCATTCTAATTATATCAGACATCAAAGCCTAAAAAACTCTCTCTCCCTCTCCCTTTCTTTCTTTCTCTCTTTCTCTCTTTCAATCAATTCTCCCACTCACAAAACCACTCAGACACTTACAGACCCACTCAGACACTAATGCACACATTCACCGACCCACTCAGACACTCACATAGCCACTCACAGACCCACTCAGACCCTCATGCACTCACTCACAGCCCCAGCCAGACCCTCATGCACCCACTCAGACCCACTCAGACAGTTCCGCACTCATTCACACACCCACTCAGACCGTCACACACCCACTGACACCCTGATGCACCCACTTACCGACCAGTGCACATACTGACGCACCCACTAAACACTGATGTATGCACTCTCACATCCAGACAGACACTCTGACAGCCACTCTTACCCCCAGATACAGCCTCTCACAGTTATTCTTCACACCCACAGAGGCCGTGGCTAACTTCTGCCGTGCATGTGCCAAGGGCCGTGCCCAACATCGGGTTAGGTCGTTAGGTGGTTAGGTGGTTTGGCCGCAGGCACTGGCTGCAGGACAGCCCTTGCGGGCAACCCCTACTGCACACAGGAGAAGGCAGTGCACAGTGCAAGATTGGGTGTTTATAGAGGGTTAGCCTCAGGGCCACGCACGGCATTGGTTGGATTCATGTATAGCAATAAAAATTACTATACATTAAAAACATAGAAATTCACTGAGAAAACCAAAGGTTACAGGGACGTTATAGTTAGGTTCTGAATTTACTCATACAAAACCATACAAATTCAGCAGTTATAGGTATAGTTCTTTCAAGTAACTAAAACTCGCACCCTAAAGTAAATATAACTTGCACCTTTTCCATGCACTGCTAATTACTCCACATACTATATCATTGATGGCATATTCTATGCCATCTTTCATACTCTCACTGCAACATTTGCAATAAACTTCTTGATGAGACAACTGTGCATGGTGAGGACACAAGTTATAGTGCCTTAGGGCACGAGTTTTCGTATGCTTTCTGTACCTGTGCACCAAAGTTACAGCCTCTGTACCTGTGCATCTATAATTCATGTCCCTCTGTGTACTTCCATATCCTCTGTATCTGTGCACCACCAATTCATGGCCTTATGTGTACTTTCACACCCTCTGTATCTGTGCATCACTGATATCACCACAGGGACATCCCCTTTTCTACGCATGACTGATATCGCTCTCAGGTACCCTCACCTCTTTCATACCTATGTATTCTTAATTCCACTCCCAGCATTACGAGTCTTCACAAATTGCCTTTGAGTGCCAAACTGATACCCCTCTCCACTCATCACTATCAGTGTCAACTCATGTCACCATCAGGCATCGCAGCAGCAGTACCTGGGACCCAGTTCATCTTCGCAGCGCCAAGTGAACTCCCCGAAGCTCTCGTAGTGCTGATTGTAGTGATAGAGCACGCGGTGAAGGCTGGGGGCTCCCAGGTCCAGGAGTGTGTTGTAGGCAGTCTGCTGCTCCTTTCCACTTGTGTACCCATTGAACAGGTTGTATATCTTATCTGCAATTTCTGGGAGCAGGTACAAAAGGGATTGCAAAGGAGATAAAAGAAGACATAATAAAGGTGGTACTGCAGACATGGTTCAGGCATTAGTGCATGGAATGAAACAACATATGGCCTCATTCTGAGGCTGACGGTCCAAGGACTGCCAGCCTCGCTGTGACAGTCGGACCGCCGCAACTGTGGCAATCTGACCGTCACATTACAACCCTGCCGCACAGACCCGCCAGGGGACAGCTTTCTCCAGCGGGAACTCAGCACTACCTGTCTTATTACAACTGAGCTTTCTGCCAGCCTTCCCATGGTGGGGTCCCTACCATGAGAATGCTGGCACAAAGCCAGAGCTGAGGACTAAAGGGGAGCCCCTGCACTGCCCAGGCCCACACGCCAGGCGGTCTGACCTCCACATTACAACCCTGGCAGTTGGACCTCCAGAGGGCCACCGTCCCTGCCAGGAACATAGCTCCCAGCAGTATTGGGGCAGTCGGAGTCGTGGTCACCCATGGCGGCACTGACTTCAGCACTGCTGCGCTGATCACGAGTCCAGTTTCCACCAGCTTTTCCATGGCAGGGACCCTGCCATGAAAAGGATGGTGTAAATATAGTGCAGGGGGCAACAGGGGGGCCCCTTCACTGAACACAACTATGTCGTAGGCTGAGCAGGCCCTCCCCGCTCAGCACCCTCTGAATGCACACTGTCTGCTGCGCAGACAGTGCGCATTCGGGTGGGTGCCAGAGGCCCTCTCTGTGCAAGAGCATTGAGCATCTGAGCTGAGGCCAATGCCGCTGCATGGTTTCCACTGGGATTACTGGTGGAAACTTCTGATTTCAGAGGTTTCCGCCGGTCAGCCCAGTGGAAATCTCGAAATGGACTTTGGGGGGGGGGGGGGGGAGGGGACTGCCAGCTCTGCTGCGGTCTCCTCTCTGCACGTTTGGCGGTTGGCTCGTCCGACCGCCAAACTCATAATGAGCCCATAAGAGCCATGACTAGCAATATCCAATATCAAATCAATTAACCACTAACCTTGGGTTCCAGAGTAGCTTGCTACTCACAGCAAGGCACTTCAAAGCCTTGTCAGGGGTGTGAGCACTACATAAATGCAATGCATCACAGCATCATATTCATTGATGTTACCGGGCACATTCTCAGTGACACTGTATGATACATACTGAGTACTCACATGCACCTTTTTCTTTGACTTAGGTACTACCCTCTTAAAGGAAACACTAATAACAGGAAGATATTATTTAAAAAAACAATAAACAAGAAAAAGTAGCAGATGGTAAATTGAGCACAAAAATGTTATAGAAATGCATACGGAACTGGAATCCTAATACTGACTTTCTATTTTTGTAGCATTTTCACTCTCCATGGCATTAAGGGTAGTAAGAAACAAAATAGAAAATGTAGTATTCGATTGAATGCTGAAGAGGTGGTCAGATATTCGGTCAAAGCTGAGTATACAAGTGCATCATTTTTAATATGAGTTTGTGCAGACTACAACACTCTCATAAGTGGGTTTTCCTGTATTTATTTTACTCTTAACTTGATCCTCACTTGATCAGCCCAACTTAGCTCAGTTTTCAGAGCTGCTTTGGCTCCATCTTTTTAATTCATGCTTATATTGAAATGCTGTGTGTTTCTTTCTTATTTTATGCAATTTGTATTGCTGTTTGTTGTATTGGCTCCTAGAAGCTGGATGATTTTCTGGTATGTGTGTGAGTCATTAACTTAATCCATATAAATACAAAGGTGTATTGTAAAATGATAGTATTAAAGATAGAAAATATCAAATTATCTATCGGTACAGCACCAGAGAAAGGAAAGGAAGGAATGAAGAAAAGAAGAAAGAAAGGGAAAGAAAGGAAGGGGAAGAAAAAATACGAGAAAGAATGTGGAAAGAAGGTTGGTAATGATGCACCACTTTCATTGCGCCCCATTGCATTCCCCTAACAACACTACGTGTGCACCGTATTTACCATAAGGTGCACCATGGCAGTCGTGTCCATATTAGCATCATAATTTATGGTGCTAATGTGGTACCTTGCAGAATTAGCAGCATAAATGATGGTGCTAATGCAGCAAAGCACTGGGAGGTCCATTGTTTTCCAATTTCCAATTCAAATTTCAGCTTTATTTTGGCAAAAATACCATAAAAGCATATTAACAAAATTTCTTACATTTAAAAAAACGCTTTAAAAAAATCAATAAAATACAGATGAATCTTAATAAAACTCAGGTCCAAAGCCCGAAGCCATATGGTACAAATATGCAAGATATCAGTAGTATAAATAGTATAAAAAAATACACAGTACACATCACCATAAAAATGTTAATACATAGCTATAAATAAAAATCTTTGTGCAATGAGCAATGAGGGCCTATCGATTCACACGATGTATGAAATACTTTGCATCCTTCACCCAATTGCACAAATAAGATTCCCGTTCTATTGTCTCACTGTTAATTGCAAAAGATTACTTCTAGCAGATATGTTCTCTTATTCGCTAGAACTGTATGTGTGCAAAAATAATATCCATGGTAAAAATACAATTTATACTTTTATACTTAAGAAATTGCCTCTGATGTGCCAGATTGCCTCTAAAAACCTTGCCAGTGCGTATACCACAATCACGCGCAGGCTTGTTTTGCAGATTCTAAGAGCCGAGTGGAGATCCCTGATACCCAGCGATTTGCATAATGGTCTGATCCAGCAAGCCCTCTGTTTCTTGTACGCCTGGAAAAAAAATAAAACATGTGCAATACTCTCTTGGGTCATACATCCCATTGGACAGAGATCAGTTGGGTTTTCTGTTTGTTCCCACCTTGAAGTAAAAGCCTGCAAAGGTAATGATCCAACTCTAAATCTGATATAAAGTGCACGTGCTAAAGGAGAAGTTATTATATCTAAATAGGGCTCAAACTCGTAATGGCACTTGGTTAATAAGAAATCGTCTGTCAAGCTGGAAGACGGGACTAATGCCAACTCATCTTCTTGCCAGCTCATCCAATAAGCATCCTTCAGAGTCTGACTAGCATTCTTTGGAAGATGCATAGGATCTGACCAGTACTGGCCTAAGCCAAGTTTGTAAAAGGCTTTTTTCACATATTTACACCATGGGATTTTCTCTGTTTGGGGGGCTGCTAACACCGCTCTAAGCCAAGCTCTATACGAATCTATGGACCATCGTCTAATCCAGTATTGGAGTGGCCTTAGAGCAGCTATCTTTGCTATGGAGTGTAAGTTTAGGTCCATTCGGATGGGCAATGTGGGTGAGCTCAAAGGAACTTTTAGCAATGCTTTTAGATGCAGATTTTCTGGTCTCTCTATATCTGGCAAATTGCTATACCCTCATAGCTCTGCACCATATGTGGCTGCTCCTCTGACTTAGCTTTTGTAAATTTCCCTTGCTGGCGTGATGGAATATCTAGATGATCTAGCAGTGAATCTCAACATGCCACCTTCTTTTGGTTTCAATGACATAGTACAATTTAGCAGATGAGCTGGCCATTTATGCGAATCCTCCATCCTGACTCCTAAATAGTCAAAATCCGTTACTCTTTCTAGAATTTTTCCATCAAGCATTATCATTTTCCTCATTCTAAGATTTGTGTCCCCAAACACCACATATTTAGTCTTGGTGGCATTAATTTGGAGACCGTGGTCCCTACAAACCCCCCAGAATTTCTGAAGGAGCCTGGCTAATTCTAAAGATGTTTGTGAGAGCTGTAAGGTATTGTCCACAAACAAGAGACATGGGGGGTCATTCCGACCCTGGCGGTCCAAGACCGCCAGGGCTGGGGACCACAGAAGCACCGCCAACAGGCTGGCGGTGCTTCCCAGCCCATTCTGAGCGCGGCGGTAAAGCCGCGGTCAGAAAAGGGGATCCGGCGGTTTCCCGCCGGATTTCCCCTGAATTGGCTGAATCTCCATGGCGGCGGGGAGATTCCGACCCCCTTCCCACCATCCTGTTTCTGGCGTTTTTTACCGCCAGGAACAGGATGGCGGGAACGGGTGTCGTGGGGCCCCTGGGGGCCCCTGCACTGCCCATGCCACTGGCATGGGCAGTGTAGGGGCCCCCTAACAGGGCCCCATAAAGATTTTCACTGTCTGCTTAGCAGACAGTGAAAATCGCGACGGGTGCAACTGCACCCGTCGCACCCCTGCAACTCCGCCGGCTCCATTCGGAGCCGGCTTCCATGTTGCAGGGCCTTTCCCGCTGGGCCGGCGGGCGCTCTTTTGGCGGTCGCCCGCCGGCCCAGCGGGAAAGCCAGAATGGCATCCGCGGTCTTCTGACCGCGGAGCGGCCATTTGGCGGCTCCCGCCGCCCGCCAGGGTCAGAATGACCCTCATGGTGTTGGAAATGGCCTTTCTGCAGGGTCACCCTCAAACTTTTTGCCTTCCTCCTTCTCTTTTTCTGACCTCATTTTTTGCTGGCTATAGGACTCTGTACACTTTACCACTGCTAATCAGTGCTAAAGTGCATATGCTCTCTCCTTAAAACATGGTGACATTGGCTCATACCCAATTGGCCTATTTAATTCACTTGTAAGTCCCTAGTCAAGTGCACTACATGTGTCCAGGGCCTGTAAATTAAATGCTACTAGTGGGCTGCAGCAGCACTGGTTGTGCCACCCACATAAGTAGCCCCCTAACCATGTCTACGGGCTGCCACTGCAGGTCCTGTGTGTGCAGTTTCACTGTCACTTCGACTTGGCATTTAAAAGTAATTGCCTGGCCTTAAACCCCCCTTTTCTACATATAAGTCACCCCTAAGGTAGGCCCTAGGTAGCCCATAGGGCAGGGTGCTATGTAGGTAAAAGGCAGGATATGTGTGTTCTATTTGTTCTGGTAGTGTAAAACTCCTACATTTGATTTACACTGCTGTAAGGCCTGCTCCTTTCATAGGATAGCACTAGGGCTACCCTCACATACTGTTTGAGTGGTAGATTCTGATCTGGAAGGAGTAGCCAGGTCGTATTTAGTATGGCCAGAATGGAAATAGAAAATCCTGCTTATTGGTGAAGTTGGATTTAATGTTGCTGTTATGGAAATGCCACTTTTAGAAAGTGAGCATTTCTCTACACTCAAATCCTCCTGTGCCTTCCAATCCACATCTGGCTAGGTTTAGTTGACAGCTCCCTTGTGCATTCACTTAGACAACCCCAAACACAGGATGCTGTCACACTTGCATACATTTACATATTGAATGGGTCTTCCTGGGCTGGGAGGGTGGAGGGCCTGACACTTACATGTCAAAGGACAGTAGCCTGCCCTCACACAAAGGACTGCCACACCCCCTACTGGGACCCTGACAGACAGGATGGAACTGAAGGGGACCTTGTGCACTTCTAAGCCACTATTTGAAGTCTCCCCCACTTCAAAGTCACATTTGGGTATTTAAGCAGGGTCTCTGACCCTACCAACTCAGACACTTCTGGACAAGATACCACTGGAGAAGAATCCCTGAACCAGAACCTGCAACCTGCCAAGAGGAACTGCCTGGCTGCCCAAAGGACTCACCTGACTGCTTTTCTGGAAAGGACTGCTGCCCTGCTGCCTTGCTGACCTCTCGCTCTGCTAAGAAGTGCTCTCCAAGGGCTTGGATAGAGCTTGCCTCCTGTTCCCTGAAGTCTCAGGACCAAAAAGACTTAATTTCTGTAAGAAAAGACGCACAGCCTGCATCGCGGTGAGAAAATAACTGCACGCTGAACTGGATCGACGCAGCCCGACTTCCCAAAGAGGAGAACAATGCATTGCCCACCGGATCGACGCTGCCCTGTGACTTCGTCCTGCATGCCCAGGATTTCAATGCATCGTCCCCGGGGCGTCCGCAAACCCCGCAACCTGAAGAGGATCCCAGTCTACACGCCGGAAATTGACGCAAAGCCTGCCGTGCGTGAAAACTCACTGATGCATCGTATGTGTGCGCCGCAAAAATCTACGCACACCTCCCGTTTTCCACGCATCTCCTCCTATGCAGTCCCTTATGGAGAATTTGAATGCAAACCACGTACTTTGTGCTTGCAAGAGACACTTGTTGCTTTTTAAAGACTAAAGACACTTTATATATATTTTTCACAGTGATATTTCAAAGTATAATGATTGATTCTTGATCGTTTGTGACCTGCATTTATCCAGATAGATATTGTATATTTTTCTAAACACTGTGAGGTATATTTTTGTAGTGTTATACTGTGTTACTGCATGATGTATTGCACAAATACTTTACACATTGCCTTCTACGTTAAGCCTGACTGCTCAGTGCCAAGCTACCAGAGGGTGGGCATAGGATAATTTGGATTGTGTGTGACTTACCCTGACTAGAGAGAGGGTCCTTGCTTGGACAGGGGGTAACCTGACTGCCAACCAAAGACCCCATTTCTAACACATGGGGCCTGATTCTAACTTTGGAGGACGGTGTTAAACCGTCCCAAAAGTGGCGGATATACCACCTACCGTATTACGAGTTCCATAGGATATAATGGACTCGTAATACCGTAGGTGGTATATCCGCCACTTTTGGGACGGTTTAACACCGTCCTCCAAAGTTAGAATCAGGCCCATGGTGTCTTAACTCCATCCAATTTTGGGGCGTCATTTTCACAAGTAAATAGGGTATGCAACTATTTATAAAGAGTAAAAAAAGTGTGGGGGCCAATAGGCAACCCTGTCTAACACCTTTCTGTAATAGGAGTTCCTCTGTGACTTCACCGTCTGTTCCCCACCTTATTCTAGCATAGCTTCCAGAGTATAAATCTTGGATCAGTTTTAGCAAGGGTCGCGGAACTCTGACCATACCCATGATCTCCCATAATTTGTCTCTTGGGACCAGGTCGAAAGCAGACTTAAGGTCCACAAAAGCGACAAAGGGTCTCCCTGCTTCCAAATCGACAATTTTCCATTCTATTGTTAGAAAACGAAAAATCTGATCTATTGTACTTGTTTTCTGCCTAATTCCTGCCTGCAAATGGCTTAAGGCATTGTTGCCTTTAGTCCAGTCCCTAAGCCTACACAGGACCTGGTAAGAAAAAATCTTCTGTAGGTTGTCTAGGGGACTTATTGGTCTATAATTACGTGGGATTGACCTGTCCCCTTTCTTATGGATTGGGACAATTATCACACCTCTCCATGTTCGGGAAGTTGGCACCCTTCCAAAATTGCATTGGGCATGCTGTTAATATAAGGACCCCAAAATTTAAAATCAGATTTAAACACATCAGAAGGGATTGCATCTAGTCCTGCCGCCTTTCCTGATTTTTGTGCTAAAATTGCTGTCTCTGTTTCCCTTAGGGTAAACAGTATAAGAGCACCTGTGTCCAAAATATCTCTCTCTATTATGCTCCCATTGCCTACAGAAGGAGCTCTTTCCTGTCTGTAAAGGTCTGAAAACTATTGCGTCCGATTTTCGGCAGAGATAAGGCATTCAGGTTTAAGATTTTCATTGCGATCTCTAGTAGCAATCGGAGACCAGAATCATTTAGAATTACTGTCTTTTGCTGCATGTAACAGATCTTGCCAGGTCGCCTCCTTCAAATTGGACTTACAGATCTTTATTGAGTGGGCATACACGGGTCTTGCTAAAATGATCTTCTGTCTGTTATTTGTCCTTACTGCTTCCAAGAGTCTACTCTTGACCTGTCTGCACTCTTTGTTGAACCACCTACAGTTACTCCTTGTATGCTGTTTATCCCCCTTAAAAGCTCTGGAGAATAAATCCCTCATGGAGTAAAAGAACACTGAATGTTTAGCCATGAACTGAATAGGTGATAATATAGACATTGCAACCACAGTTGAGTACTTAAGAATTAGATCATGCATTTTGGCCATTGACCCACTGGAATTTACAAAGGTCTCCCATTTTATGGAGCGTTTGTTATTTGCCACCATAATAGGGAGCATACCCTCACATTCACGCTGAATATTAGCTTTAGTAGAGAACCACCTCTCGCACTGTATTAAAATGGGTGAGTGTTCTCCCACCTTAAGATCTTTAAATTCATGCCAGATCCTAACGTTAAAAAGCACAAAATCAATAGGGCTATTGTGACTCCCTCTAAAAAAAGTCCCCGTTTCCTGGGCAAAGACCATGCTTTAACATAAAATCAATAACCTGTAAAGCCCTAGTACTGAGTTTAGGCTGATTTCTTGTCGATACAAAAGAGGGGATTCCCTATAAGTAGTCCTCTAACTGAATTAGTTCAGAAAAGAGGGAGTTGGGCTCCAGAGGCACATTCAAGTCTCCAGCTACAAGGACATAGTGAGAAAGAAGAAATTCCGAGACCAGTGCACTCAGCATACTGATGGTGGTAGTAGTTTGCCTCAGTGGGCCTAGTCTGTTATATACATTAACACACAGAAGCCTGGAGCCCTGATTTAGCTTGATTGAAATTGCCAATATGTCACATGAATCAACATATATTTCATTTGTTTCACCCACATGAAAAATATTTATCCATGTTATAAGGCCCACTACTGCCCGCCCAGCCACAGATGGCCCGCCCTCTTACAATATGAAATTAACCCCTTACCAGTGGATATTCGAAGTGGACCAAGGTTCCTGAAAAAAGCGGACATTGAAGGGGTCAATAAACTGCCCCTACCCAGCGTTGATGATCTTGTTACGAATGCCAGCTACATTCCATGAAATTAATGCAGGGTCAAAAGGGCCTGGCCCCACAGAGTTACCCATTTTGAGTCCATAAATAGGAATTATATTTAACTGCTTGTCAATGTCTACCATGTTTGCAGACTCTACTTGGTCTATACTTCTAGATGTTATCAGTTCCAATAATGGTTGGGGTCATATCTCAGGGAATGGATGGATAGTCGAGGGGGCAAAGGGTGGGCACAGTCAATCAATGTCAGAGAGATTGTCAAGTTGCAATGAGGCCTGAGTCTCAGAAATGTTTGTGCCCTCGGATCCACACGCCTTCGTATGCACCTTCAAGTGTGGAAGTGGGATCACAAATCCTGTACCATTGGGACCCTCCTCTCAATATGTGGTAGCCCCTTATTCCATGACCCTTGCGGTTCTCTTCAGATTCTCAGTAAATCAAGCGGATTGGAACATTCACCGGGAGTCGTGGATTACTCCTTCACAGATGTGTTCAATAGGAGCGTCATTGTAACGCCTGCTGTAGGCAGGCTTTAATAAAGATGCAAAAAATGGTGCAATGAAATCTAGTAAATTTCACTGCGCCATTTCTCTGGGCTTCCCTACATGGGAACGCCCCACTTGCATACATTATGCCTGGTGCAGGCATAATGTTGTGCAAGGGATTAAAAAGTGGTGCAATGCTTGCATTGCGCCACTTTGTAAATATGATGCCTGGGAAATGCCACCTTAACACCACATTTGCATAAAAAAAACCAATACAAGTGTGGCACAAGGTAGTGCTAGCAGCATCATAAATATGCCCTATATTTCCTGAGTAAAACTGATCTTCGTGAAACTCGTATTCTGAATACTCTCTGGTGAACACTATAGCGCAATACACACATCATTTCATCCGCATATCATGGCACCTAACTCACAGCTCTTACCCTGGGATTTGACATCATCCACTACTGGACAGGGGGTTTTCACCGTCACCTCACTTGCCCGGGAGCGACGGCCGGTGTTGTCCACACCATACAGTGTGAACCTGCAAAAGTCAAATCAGAGAAAGTTACATAGGAATTAGAAATGCGATTCTGTCCAGTAAAAACATATAGGATACTGGCTTTCGTTAGACCTCAATACAATATACTTCGTCTTCGTGCTCACCGGCCACAGCACCTCTAATGCCAGGTTCTTTGGCCACGTACATTTCTGGGCTCTGTAACCATCAGGCACAGCTCCTAAGATTTAAGGAACCTCTGGGGCAAATAAGTGAGCCAAGTTTTGTCATACCAACAAGACCATTCATAAGTGGTTTTGTTCCAGACACTTGTATTGGCTTTTCCAGCTCCAGGAAGGTAAACTGGGATTGTCAGACTCTACAGATCCCAGAAATATCTAGAGGCCCAAAATGTATCAGGTAGAAGAAATGGAAATATGTCTAAACTTTTGTGAGTGTCTTTGAGATCTAATCATATTGGGGCAACCCCAGCAGGGCAAGATCATCGCTGTCCCGATTACCATTTCAGAAATAGTCTTATGGCTGGCCTTGGTACACGGACAGTACAGATATCACCACTGGTACTCACAGAAAAGGTGCCACACTAGGATATGTGGGCAAACACTGCCATACTGGTAATTTTACGTTTTTGGCTGCTGCAACAGCAGCAATTGTCAAATGGGACCCAATGAATCTTTAAGGGGCCACAATTCAATTGCAGCAACTAATTTAAAGAATTTAAAGAAATGCATGGCCTTATCCTCAGAGCTATTTTAAAGGATGGGCAAAGTGAGCTTTGGCCATGGGCCACATCATTTCAGGGGGCCCTATTAATAAAGCCTTTCCAGCTATCTGCCACTGTCTTATTCTGACTGTCCTGTCCTGATAACCTAAAACGCTACTTAAAAATAGATCACTTTCAATACATTCCTATTCATTTATATTGTAGTAAAAGGGAGACTGGATAATGTAGGAGTCTGTTACAGATTACCTGGAGAAATGTTGGACCTTAAAAGGAAATTTAGAGCCAAATAATATGTCTCTCATGTGTAAAGGGAGGAGACGAAATAGACTATTTATAATAACATTTGAAGCACAAAGCAGTGTGGCACATTGTAATATTTTAATATGACGGTTGTATACGTTATTTATCACATACTTCATGTAGTAGCACATTTAAACAACATTAAAGTGCCATAGCACATCTTCCGTCACAAGAGCTTCCTCAAAAAAATAATTTCAGAGAGCACATTTAGCTACAAGTTAAACCTTTCAATAGCACAATAAGTAAAGATAAACACATTCAACCATCTTTCCACTTGCAAGCATGATGCATAGATGTTCTGCTGTATTTGCTCAGACTTTGTCACTTTGTGTGAAAAAAACGTGCTTGATGCTTATAGATGTACAGAACTAGTTCTCATGTGATGGTAGCTTGCAGTACTACGGCCCATGAAGTATCTCATCTGTGTGGGTAAGGTTTGATTTTGCTGCTGCCTGTTACATGTGAAGAAGCTTAAACTATTGGTGCATCTTCCATGTGTGAGGAACGCTTGCAGTGCTGCTGCCCAAATTGGTGGAAGGTGCATGTAATAGGCGTTGTAAGCGTGACATTTAGACCCATATTTATACTTTTTGGCGCAAAACTGCGCAAATGCAATTTTGCATCAAAAAGTATAGCACCGTCTTGGGCATTTCAGAGCGCCAGCTGAATCCAAATGTATGGAATCCTGCAAGCCGGCGCAAAGGGTGGGCAAGCATCTAGGAAAATTATTTTATTCAGGTGGGGGTGGCAGTACAGGGGAAGGGGGTTTTGCCTCAAAATACGCCAGGTTGATTAGAGGCAAAAAATGTCGCTATCCAGCTTAGCGTCATTTCCTGACGCAAAACCATCCAAACCACATGACTCCTGTCTTATAAAAGACAGGAGTTATGCCCACCACCCCAATGGCCAGCACAGAGGACAAGGGTCCCCTGGGCATGGCCACTGCACCCAGTGCCATGTAGGAGCGCCCGTTTCAGGGCCCCCAATGGCACTTTAAAAATATTTTCTTAATACTTAACTCTACTTTCCCTACTTACCTGGGATAGGGTCCCCAATCCTCTGGTGTCCCTCTGGTGTAGGTGGGGGTGTTCCTGGGGCTTGGGGTAGGCACCTGTGGGCCCTTTCCATGGTGTTTGACAAGGGAAATAGGTCCACAGGTCTCCTAACGCCTGCTCTGACCCAGGCATTAAAAATAATGGCTCTAGGCAGGCCGTGTGAACTGTGTCATTTAAAAAAAAAAATTTGGACAGGTATAAGGCATGCTCTAAACAAAACTTCCCTACCCGGTATTTGCCAATCTTCTGTTCCCCATACCCTTTGTAAACCCTAAGCAGGATGTCTGTTGAACTGTGTCATTTAAAAAGATCATTTGGACGAGTAGAAGACATGCTCTAAACAAAGCTTCCCTACCCTGTATTTGCCAATCTTGTGTTCCCCATACACTTTTCACATTAATAGTGCTGTTCTAGTATTTGTGTCCTTCAATTGCAAGTCGGGAAACAAAGGAATCTGAATAGATTAATTTGGTGTCAGTCAGCAGAATTGTCCTCATTTTGCAAGGTAGTAATTTGAAATATTATGACTGCATTTGTAGTGTCATGCCCAGAAAAGTATGCCTACATATGTTTTGGGGCTCCCCACAGATGGAGCTGAACAGTGTTCTCACTGTGTAATTGAATACTGATCTATGTCTAGTTGCTCAGTGCAGATAGGAACGTCTCCAATGATTATAACAGTACATTTCCACATAATTCACTGTGTTCATGTACACATCATCACTTTCAAATACAGTGTAATCCTGCAGCTCAGCAAGCATCAAATCAACTATTTGAACATCCCAGTCATTGGAAACAACACCAGGTGTAATTACATTAGTCATTAACATTTTGAAGACATATGGAATTTGTATAACCTCAGTTGGCCTGTATATATCAAAGGGAACTTTATCCCAAACAATCCCATCTGGAATTGGCACTGCTGAAATGTTCACGAGTTACAAGTCTCTTTGGAGATGTGTGAGGAAAGATAGGGTATTAAAACTTCATCAACTGGTTCGACAGAAGAGTATTCAAGAAGATAATGACCATTTATCAAGAGAAAGAAAACAGTCACAAAACCAATTCATAACAGAGAGGCAAAAAATGTCAGAAATATCCAGAGATACATCCATGGATAAACCAAATACTTATTTTTAAGCCATATGTACAGCTAAAGTGTCTTTGAAACAGTTTCAGTTACAGGTGTAGATGAAGCTGTAGAAAAGTCAGCAATGTTGATGAAGTACCCAGCAGCAGTCTCTGCAAACAAAGGAGCCGGTACATTACTGGTGGGTGGATCCACTTCACGTGGAGGCTCATAGTAGATGGTGTGGTCTGTTTGTGTTGAGTTGGAGTAGAACACAGCCACATCTTGGACAGTTCTTGTCAGTGAAGTGGTAACAGGGATCAGCGGAAGCTAATTTTCCACCCTTCCCATGCTCGAGGAGGCATTTGTAGCATTATTGTACATGCTGGTATATTCAGAAGTGTTGTTGTTTCTTCTTTGAAGAGGTATATCCGGTTGGGGGGTAGTGAAAGGGGACCGGGGACTACCCAAGGGACCTCTGCGCCTACTGTGTAGAATCAGCCACATTGTGCAGTTTGATGTTGTAGTTGGAGACAAATCTGTTCCCTTTGGAACCTGGCAGTGGTAGTAGGTAGATAGTTCTGGTGCCTTGTATTTCCAGGACTGGAACAGGTGCTATCTAAAATGGGCTGAATTCCTTCTTCACAGCAATATTATCATGAACCAGATCCCCAACTTTAGGAATTCAGCCTCTAGAAGTTGTTGGCAAATCCCTTATTCCTAAAGTGGCAGCACTGGCGGATGAATTATCATTACGAAATTGCTGAAGGTCCTGTAAGACAGTAAGACATTCATTTATGTCAAAAAGGTGTGCCTGCTGCCACCATATCAGGGCCATCTAGATCTGGGACATTTATAGGTATCGCAAAGAGGACCTCATAAGGAATGCGTCCTTCAAAGGACCACCTGGCAGAGTATTCAGTGCTTTCTGGACCCTATGTAGGTTATGAAGCATACTGCGCAAGGACCTAACACTCTAGCTTTTAAGGACTGCTTTCGATCTTGATTCCTCCTCTCCACGACTGAATTACCCTCGGGAAGGTAGGGTGAGGGGTAATGGAGTTCAACACCTATTGTCCTCATGGTGTCCCTGAATGCCTTAGAGGCAAAGGCAGGACCCAGGTCTGAATGGAATGCTGCAACCGCATATGTACCGATAAAGTTCAGCAAGTCATTTATAACAGTTCAAGAGCCAGTCGACCTCTGAGGTCATACCCACAGGAATCTAGAACAAGAATCAACGACTAAGATGTATTTGTATGCACCATCAGATTGTAAGGGAGAACACAATGGCCCGGAGACACACATTGTAGCGGCCTGTTGGACACTAAGAGGAATATTTAAGAGCCCCAGAGCCTCCTTTCGCCACATTAGTGTCATTTCTTTAATGCTAATGTGGTCCAACAATGCAAAAATCGCTGTGTCATATTTACAAAGTGGCCCAATGCATGCATTGGGCCACATTGTAACCTCTTGCGCCACATTATGCCTGTGCCAAGCTTAATGTATGAAAGGTGGGGTTGAAAAAATGGTGCAAAGAAATCTAAGAGATTTCTTTGTGCCATTTTTTCAGCATTTTTAATGCCTGCACAGAGCAGGCGTTAAAATGAGGCTCCCATTGATTGCAGGTGCTTTGCTGGATTAGAGTCAACATTGTTTACACTAATCCGGCAAAGCACCTAACTAGCATCAAAGGTTTTGACGCTAGTTCCCTAACTACTGCCATGGTGCACTGTATGTTAAATATGGTGCACACATGGTGGCGTCAGGAGGTGCTAAGGGGCATAAGCAAAGTGGCTCTGCACTGGATTCAGCGCCACTTTTCTTAAATATGCCCGTAAGAGGGATGTCTGCGGCAGGCGTTTGATGTTTGAAGCCCTTTATTTGCTGGCAAATGTCTCAGTAAAGAGCATATTGCTTGTTCTGTTTGTATAGACCCGGCCACCTGAAGTGTTTCTGTAAGAGTGTTATTGTGGCCACGACATCAGCATGAGCAGATGCAACACCCTCATGTGCTGCATTGATGAGATCTTATCTCTGGTCTTTGTTGGGGATCACTCAATCACCAACCCCAGGGATTGTTGCAAAGGCAACATTCTGTGCACTGATATGGTAAGAATACTTAGTAGGGTGAACTTTTAGAAGAGGCTTGGCTTCAGCCAAAGATTTCACGGCAGCCAGAATTTTGTTATCTAATCTCTTGTGAGAACGCGTCACTGCAGTAACAGAAGCCATAGCTACTGCGGATTTCACTGCTTCATCAGCCAAGGTGTTTCCAATAACTTGTACTCCTACAGGTTGGTGATCCAATGCATGGACTACATAAGCCTCCTGTAGTTTATCCTTAAGATCAACCACCCACCCCCACAGAGTTCTGTGTTTTATGGTGTTCCCCTTTGAATCTCTGAACCCATTCAGCCGCCAATGATCAAGATAATCATTGTAGGACTGAACACAATAGTATGAATCTACGAATCACAAGCAATCAATGTGAGTTGTCCTGGATCTACATGTTCTAGTGCTAGGATAAGAGCTTCAAGTTCAGACAATTGTGCTGTCCAGTCCCCCAGGGTCTGTGTGTAGGTATTGTGAGGGTGGAATACAACATCTTTCATCACTCCACTCACGGCTGCACAAACGGCTGAGTATTGATGTTTTGTACCTACAGCTGGTTGTGCTGAACCATCAGTTTAAATGACAGTATGATATCTGTCAAGTCACAAGATGTTAAGAGGTGCGGGGTACTCCTGCTCGTATTGGAGAAATTCTTGTGTTTGAAGTTTTGTGTCAAAGATATAACCAACATCAGTGGCAGTCACAGAGGTTGTCCATTGAATCCAGCATGGATGTAATGCTTTAGCGTTAGGAACACTGGCTTTGGTGACGGCCTCTAAAGCCGGCACCCGGGCAACAATATTTATTCATTTCCCATGGGCAAGTGGCCTCTCCTTAATGGCAGCCATGTGTACAGCAGCTAGAATGTTTTCTGTTGGTGCAAAGCATTGTTCTGCATTGGAGTATAAATGGGATTTTTCTGCTATGGGCACTGTGTCATCCTCATTAAAGGTGACATAGGTGAACCCAATGGCACCAGGAATTATCCTGATGACAAAATTTGGTTTGTTGTCACATGCGTGTAAGACCCATATTTATACTTTTTGAAGCAAAACTGAGCAAATGCAGTTTTGCGTCAAAAGTATAGCGCCGGCTTGCATCATTCCAGAGTGCCAGCCAGGCGCCAAATTTATGGAATCCTGCAAGCCAGCGCTAAGGGTGGGCTAGCGTCCGGTAAAATGATGTTAGCAAGTTGGGGGTGGCAGTACGGGGGAAGGGGTCTTGCCTCAAAAATGACTCTAAGCTGGTTTGAGGCAAAAGAAAAATGCTGTTAACCAGCCTAGCGTAATTTCCTGATGCCAAACCATCCATACCACATGACCCCTGTCTTATAAAAGACAGGAGTCATGCCCACCACCCCAATGGCCAGCACAGGGGACCAGTATTACCTGGGCATGGCCATTGCACCCAGTGCCATGTAGGGGACCCATTTCAAGGCCCCCAATGATACTTAAAAAAATATTTTCTTAATACTTATCTCTACTTACCCTACTTACCTGGGATGTGGTCCTCGCATCCTCTGGTGTAGGTGGGGGTGTTCCTGGGGCTTGGGGTGAGCAGCTGTGGGCCCTTTCCATGGTGTTTGACCATGGAAATGGGTCCAAAGGTCTCCTAGCACCTGCTCTGACCCAGGCGTTAAATAATCGCACTAAGCAGGCTTAGCGTAATTATTTAGGCCTGCCTCCCCCCATGCACCTTTTTTGCACAGAAGGATAAATAAGGCGCTAGGGGCTTTGAGTTATTTTTTGGACGGGAACGTCTACCTTGCATCTCATTGACACAAGGTGGTTTCACACATCCAAAAAATGAATTTAACTCCAATATTTTGACGACAGATAGGTCTAGCGTCAAAATATAAATATGGAGTTAAGTTTGCCCTGAATTTGTGTAAAAAATAATGAAGCTAATTCAGCGCAGAGTATAAATATGCCCCTAAGTTTGTGCTAAATGTGCGTAAAAAATCATGATGCTAATTAGGCGCAAGCAGAGTATATATATGCCCTTAAGTGTTTTGCTTCCAGCATGTCCTGCTGTAACCCTCTAAGGATGCCCGTGTGTTCAACTGTCCAGTGTCTGCTTGAGAAATCAGGGCAAATTTAAATCATAGAGTGGTTTTATGTGTAGTGCATAACCAGGAATGTAAGTTCTGCCAAAGTTAAAGAAACCAAATAAAGACTGCAGTTTCTTGTTAGTGTTTTGTGGTTGGAGTTGAGCACATTTTTCTAAAGTGCGGGACCAGGCTCTTGCCCTCCTTTGATAGTTCGTATCCCAGGAACAATACACTGAGAAAGGCTATCTTAGTTTTCCTAAAATAGAATTTGTAGCCAAGCGCTGCAAATCCTAGAATGGTCTGATCGACCCTGGCAAGAAGAATGTTGAGGTCCTCATCTGTGAGATAGATGTCATCCACATAGGACAACCCTTCAGGGTTAATATCATGCGATATTGGTGTTACAAGGGCTGAGAACAATCCTGGGTTGTTCTTATAGCCCTGAGGCAAACAACAGAAGTGCTTTTGTGAGCCAAATGAGAATGCACTCAGGCCCTGTCTTCCATGTGCTAAGTTCTGCCAGAAAAAAACGTTGGAAATATCCAAGAATGTTTTGTATTTTTTATGCACTACGTTGTTAATTAGTGCAGTACTGTGTGAATTTTGGATTGCATATGTGTGTGTGTGTGTGACTGCTTAAATGTCTGTAGTCTAAGACTATTCTATATGAATGGTCTAGTTTTGCTACAGGGAATAATGAATTATTCATTGCAAAGACGCAGGGCTCAATTACTCCCTGGTACTCAAGCTGAGAGAGAAACTATCTCATTGGAACTTTAGCCTCGTGTTTAACAGGATATTGTGGCTGAGGCTGGGGTGTAGACTTAATTGGTATTACATGGTAGGGTAATCTCTATCCCACCCTATGTGGTTGCGGTATTTACCACTTCCGGAACGAGATCTGAGAAAGAAAGCAAAATTACATCTTCCCCATGTGTGAGCTTACAGGCGTGTTCGGGTGACAATCTCTGTCTCCCAATAGGATATCACAATTAAGTTCATCCCAGAAAAGTACACCAATGGTGCGCTCTATGTCTCCCTCAAGCTGGATATTTAAATCATAAACCTTGTTGGGTGGGAGAACGGGCCTGTCCGCAGTCTCGACTGCAAGAAAATCGTTAGTTGCTGTTGCATCCAGATGATCTTTCAGATTCTGGTGACATATCGTGACTTCTGCCACGCTGTCCAGCAGGGTCACTGCCCACGTCTTGTTCTCCATCAATGTTCTTAATTTTGCTGGCATGTTTAATTGAAATTGCTGCCACCTCTTTCTTTTTAAATTATGTCTTTTGTTGTGGGGACTAGTTTTCTTTTTGTCTGAAGACCGCTGTAAGTCTTTCTTCTGTTTCACGTAGTCAGGACATTTCTCTGACTGGCCCACTCTCTCACTACATCTACCCAGTTTGTCCTGAAAGGAACAAGAGGGACGTGAATCATTATATCTGTTAGGAGCCTTTATATTTTATGGGACTATGGTGGTCATTCCAACCTCGGCGGTAAAAGGCGCTTACCGCCATTCAGAAGACCGCCATAACACCGCCGCGGCCGCGGTAAACCGCCACGGTCATTCTGACCCACAACAGGCAAACCGCCAAAATACAGACATCCACAAAAGTCCGCCACACCAAAGGGCAGCGAGAAACTTGCGATGACCAAACCTCCACCGTCACGCCAACAGAAATACGCCCACACTATCACGACACACGAATCCACGCGGCGGTCTTTCAACCGCGGTATTCCATTGGCGGTACACACCGCCGCGCTCAAAATACACACACACTTACAAAATACAACCACATTGGACAATTCAAAATACACACACCTGAGACACATACACACACCACTCCCACACACCCAATTCAATATAAAACACATACCCACATCACCCACAAACCTCCACTCCTAGAGATTCGTGAACACGCACCGAGAAAAGACATCCGAGCACCCAGACGCCCAATTCACTGTCACCCAGCAATATTTGCACGCACTCCACACAACACAACAATACACATCACCACACTTAGCACCACACAATCCACCCTACACATCACCCACACCACCCCATGGCACCGCAAAGACACCCCAGGTTCTCTGATGACGAACTCAGGGTCATGGTGGAGGAAATTGTACGAGTAGAGCCACAGCTGTTCGGGGCACAGGTGCAGCACACCACCATTGCCAGGAAGATGGAGCTATGGAGCAGAATAGTGGACAGGGTCAACGCTGTGGGACAGCACCCAAGAAATCGGAACGACATCAGGAAGAGGTGGAACGACCTACGGGGGAAGGTGCGTTCCATGGTATCCAGGCACAACATCGCGGTGCAGAAGACTGGCGGCGGACCCCCACCTCCTCCCCCAGAATTTACAACATGGGAGGAGCAAGTCTTGAACATCCTGCATCCTGAGGGCCTCGCAGGAGTAGGCGGAGGAATGGACTCTGGTAAGGCAAATCTTAACTACTTCTCCCCCCCACCCCACCTGCATGCCAACTCATACCCCCACCCTCACCCTCACCCCCATCACATCCTACTCCTTGCAACTGTCTCACCATCACAACCCACCCATCCCAACACCTAGCCCTGCATGCGTCCACAAAGCATGGACACCCATCACCTAAGCATGCCCACTGCACATACACATACAACCCCCCCCCCCAACCACCGTCACAACAGCCCCCACAAAGGAATGCCAGCACTGGGGTACACGGGCACCCACCCATTGCACGCTATGACACACACAGAAGCAATAACCATACTTTTATACCCCTGCAGGACCCGAACGCCACGTCACCGCGCAGGAGGGTCCACAAATGTCCCCTCCACCCCCAGAAGAGGCCCACAGTGAGGACAGCAGCTCTGTCTCCCTGGATCTAGATGACCAGCCCGGTCCATCGGGGACCTCGGGACAGTCGGTTCCCCTCACACAGCCACAGGCCACAGTAGACCTTCCCCCCTCTGGGAACACCAGCACAGCACCCACCCAGCGGGACCATACCTCTGTCCCCAGGACACGTCAATCAGCGGTGTGTCCACCACTACAGGGAACCCAGGCTAACCCACCACCCCAACAACAACAGGGACCTGGGGGCAGTGGTAGTGGGCACACGGTCCAGGGGACAGAGGCCAGGGAAACAGGGGAACTGGGAGGGCTGCTGTGCGACGGGGGGGGACAGGCCCAGGGAACCCACTCTCCACGAGGCCCTCTCCTCCATCATGGGAGCATACCACCGCTCCCAGGAGACGATGGCGACGGTCCTGGCCAGGTTTCAGGAGATCCAGCTTCTGCAGGAGGAACAGTATATGGGGTTCAGGGAGGAACTAAGGGCCATATGTACGAATACTTTTTCCCATAGACAAAGAATGGGTAAAAACCTTTGCTACATCTGGCCCTAAGAAACATCAGTTCCGCCATGGGTACCATCGTAGTGGCCCTGAATGAGGTAGTCACGACATTGCGGGACACTGTGGCACCTCAAAGGGCCCCTGACACTAGCATGCACCAAGAACTGCCTACCAACTCTGCCGGCGCTAGTGGACAGGAGGCCCCGACACAAGACCAACAGGCCACCAGAACCCCACCCCCTGCAGATGGAGAACCACCCCGCAAGCGGGCCCTGAGATCCAGGAAGAAGACAGAGTAAGATGTCAAGACCCCCGCCAGGAAAGGATACCGCCCTGATTGTCAACCCACTGTCCCACATTGTCACCATGTCCAACCTTAAACTGCCCCTGCTCCACTTCCCACAGGCATTTGGACAAAGCACCTGTGAAACTGATAGTCTGGACTCTGCCATGGACAATCCTCCACCATCACCCCTCACTGATTTGCAACTACCCATCCAATTTAGAGCACTTGAATAAAAACACTTATTGCACAAAACAATCTGGAGTCTGGCTGTGATTTAGAACAAATGTATTAGACATGACCGTGCCAAAATGTTCATTCACATTGTGATGGTAACAAACCGCTGTCACACAGCTGTAGTCCATGGGGAAACAAAGCAGATGTCACGCAGTGGGGCCCACAGCTCTGAAAACGGAAGGGAAAGTCACAACACAGTTACCATACACTGGGGGAAAAAGTCAGACAGTAGAGAGGTAGGAGTCTTTAAGTAAATGTAATATGCCGGTGTCTACTCTTACCTGTGTGTCACTGAAAATACTGCTGTATTACTGTGTTCCTGTTCTCTATGTCGTCCTCTTCGGCTTCCTCCTCTTCACTCTCCACAGGCTCCACAGCTGCTACAACACCACCATCTGGACCATCCTCCTGCAGAAAAGGCACCTGGCGGCGCAAAGCCAGGTTGTGAAGCATACAGCAGGCCACGATGATCTGCCACACCTTCTTTGGTGAGTACATTAGGGATCCACCTGTCATATGGAGGCACCTGAACCTGGCCTTCAGGAGGCCGAAGGTTCGCTCGATCACCCTCCTAGTCCGCCCATGGGCCTCATTGTAGCGTTCCGCTGCCCTTGTCCTGGGATTCCTCACTGGGGTCAGTAGCCAGGACAGGTTGGGGTAACCAGAGTCCCCTAATAGCCACACCCGGTGCCTCTGGAGTTGACCCATCACATACGGGATGCTGCTATTCCGCAGGATGTAGGCGTCATGCACTGACCCAGGGAACTTGGCATTAACATGGGAGATGTACTGGTCAGCCAAACACACCATCTGTACATTCATCGAATGATAACTCTTCCGGTTCCTGTACACCTGTTCACTCCTGCTGGGGGGGACCAAAGCAACATGTGTCCCATCAATGGCACCTATAATGTTGGGGATATGTCCAAGGGCATAGAAATCACCCTTCACTGTAGGCAAATCCCCCACCTCAGGGAAAACGATGTAGCTCCGCATGTGTTTCAGCAGGGCAGACAACACTCTGGACAACACCTTGGAAAACATAGGCTGGGACATCCCTGATGATATGGCCACTGTTGTTTGAAATGACCCACTTGCTAAGAAATGGAGTACTGACAGCACCTGCACTAGAGGGGGGGATCCCTGTGGGTTGGCGGATGGGTGACATCAGGTCTGGCTCCAGCTGGGCACACAGTTCCTGTATAGTGGCTCGGTCAAGCCTGTATGTCAGTATGACATGTCGTTCCTCCATTGTCGACAGGTCCACCAGCGGTCTGTACACGGAAAGATTCCTCCATCTCCTCGCATGTCCCAGCGGACGGTGCCTATGAAGGACAACAGCGAGCACAGAGTCAAGCAACCCACAGGTACATAACCACAGCTTGCACATAGCACGATTCCCAATGCATTGAATGGCTTGTATGAGTGTTGGTGCATGGCCTAGGTATGTGTGACGCAGTTGGTAATTAGGCCATGTGGGCCCTTGAAATGGCGGCTGCCTGACCTGTGAAGTGCGACAGTGGGATGTGAGGTCAATGCGCTGGCGTGGCACACCGCGGCGGTAGGCGGTCGAAGACCGCGGCGCTAAGCCGCATTGGTTAACATTGAACCCTATGGGTTTCAGGAGCCAATGACGATGTGCTTCGGCGGTCCGGACCCTGGGGGTCCACAACAGATGGGGCACCCACTGCCGGAAGAGGTGGGAGGACATCCGACGCGGGAGCAGGAAGACGGCGGAGGCTCAGCTGGGGATGGCATCCCAATGTAGGAGGGGTGCCACTCGTCATTTGACCCCCCTGATGTCCCGGATCCTGGCGGTGGCCTACCCAGATTTGGATGGGCACGTGAGGACATCACAGCAGACACAAGGGGGTGAGTACAAATACATTCTGCTGACTTTGCGCGCAGTGGAGGTGTCTGGGTGGGGGAGGAGGGCTGTGGGTATCCCTAGACCAGGGCGATTTCTGTAGGCTAGGCCCCTCCATAAGGCATAGCCCTGTGCCTCCGCCCCCCACCTCTGAAGGGTGCCAAGTACAGGTTTCCATGGCCCTGTGTCATCTATGTGTGCAGTTGTCGTCCATAGGCTTGTAGGCCATGTCCCACGGATTGCGTAGTGGACCCCAAGTGCGCGGCGTAGTGCAGGGGGCTTCTGTGTCTGTCTTGTCCGCCAACGGTAGCGGTAATCCATGCACTCAACATGTCTTTATTTCTCCCCCCCCTTTTTTGTGGTCTTCCTGTTCATGTGTGCATTAGCATCATCAGGCGGAGGAGAAGTGGCATCGGAGCACGAGGGAGCTGCATCTCACATGGCCATGGCGGGCCATGCAACTGACTTGGATTTCACCAGTGAGACGGACGGCGAGGGGAGCTCCACAGCGGGGACTCGTGCTGATGTCAGTGACAGCGACTCATCCTCTGAAGGGAGCTCCCTTGTTGTGGCGGCAACATCCGTGCCCCCCGCAACAACAGGTACAGCCGCCACCCAGCGCACCAGCACCGCCCTCCCAGCAGCCCCTCAGCGTTTGCCCCCTGCCCGCTCACCCAGGAAGGTGGGCATCTCCTTCGCCCCAGGCACCTCAGGCCCTGCCCCTGTCACCCCTGCTGCCCTCAGTGAGGAGGTCATTGACCTCCCAAGGACCATCATTGTTGGGCAGTCTACCCTTTTGAATGCCATCCAGGGTTTACAAAGAGAGGTGCACCAGAGTAATGCATACCTGGAGGGCATTCATTCGGGTCAGGCTGCCCATCAGCGATCGTTCAACGCTCTGGCCTCAGCACAGACGGCAGCAATTGTCCCTGTCTCTAGCCTCCCCCCTCCAACTTCCTCCACCCAGACCCAATCCCCTGTACCTCTGCCTATCCCAGACACACCTACAGACCACAATCACAAAAAGGGAGTACGGGTTAGTTGTAATGTGGGTAGGTCATTAATGTACTAATTATGACGCTAAGCCACTCAAAAAACCTCGACTAGAGGTGTAAATTATGTACGCTGTGTGGTGGTGTGAGGTCTGCGGGGTGTAGGGGAAGGGAAGTTTCCTTTACGGACTAGGTGGTCTCACACACTATGTAGTGTCATGCTTCATCATATGACCACCTAGCCCCACCCAGGTAGGACAGTGCCACCTGGGCGGACTCAACCTCACTGTTAAAAGAACAGGAGGGAGTGCGTAAATTGGACTTAATTCTGGAAAGTAGGGATCCAGCTATACTAGGGGAATAAAAACACCTACTCAGGTACCCGGGTAACTTTTAATCGGGGTCCTGTGTGGTGTGGTTAAAAGGAATGGGGGACCAGTGCGAGAACAATGACTCACAAGGTCACCTAACTAAAAGGAGTAGCCGACATGTTTCTGCCCTTATGGTTGAGCTATGGAGAGTCTCTGGGCATTCATCAGGGCATTGGATCCCTGTAGTAATTACTACTTGACCGCTACACAAATACGTGAAAGAGGAAGGGCCTACCTTAACCAAGATAATATCTGGGGAGGACCCTCACACTTGAGGCTACTAGCCTCTGGTATCCTGGAGAGGGAGCGTCCCCTTATAGTCAGACTTGCATCAAAGGTGGGCGCTCTCTGTGCGCCTATACCGACCTCTCGTTCAGGACCGCTTGCACACACCTCAACACCCAAGGGAAGCTCATCCAGACATAAGCACCACACATCACACAAGCATTCACACAAGCAACATCCACATGCAGACATACCAACAGCCACTGCCTCCACTGTGTCCCCCTCCTCCTCGTCTCCCTCCTCCCTCCCTGTGACGTCTCCACTCACACTTGCATGCACAACATCTTCAGCCACTACGTCCATCACCAGCACACCCACCAGAACACTCCGCACACGTGCAGTCACCACCCCCACTACCATTTACACGTCCCCTGTGTCCTCTCCAAGTGTGTCTGTCACCCCCTCCTCCAAACTACACAAACGCAGGCAGTCACCCACCCAACAGCCATCCACCTCACGACAGCCTCCAGCCCAAGCACCTGCACCCAAAGACACCAGACTTCACACTCCTACAACCACATCCTCTTCCTCCACTCCCATACCCACTACACCTACCCGTCCCTCTCTTTCCAAATTGCTTTTCCTTGCCAACCTTAACCTCTTTCCAACAACTCCCCCACCCCCTCCATCTCATAAGACTCCAATCAGCACCTCAGCCACCACAAAACCGGGACCTGTGAAGACTGTTGTCCATGGACTGTGGAGTCCCCACCCTCAAGGGCATCCAGTTCAGCTAGGAGCCAAGGCATGGCCAGCCCACCACCGGAAAAGCATCCTAAGATTGCCAGTGCCCGGCGCGAGCGACCAAAGACCCCAGGGACCAAAATCCCTACATTGGCTCCATCAGGAAGTGGGATGCCACCTGGCACACCGCCAAATGTGGGAAAGGGCCACAAGCGTGCAGGGAAGGGTGGGAAGAGCAGCATGCCCGACAAGTCCGGCAGCAGGCCAGCTGGCCAGGAGGGCCCCACCAGCCCCATCCCAGGTGTGCAGGAGGACACCCACAGGCCCAGTACTGCAGCCCAGGAGGGCCCCGCAAGCCACGTACCAGGTGGGCAGGAGGACACCCACAGGCCGAGAACTGCAGCCCAGGAGGGCCCCGCAAGCCACCAGACAGATGGGCAGGAAGGCCCCGCCAGCCACATGTCAGGTGGCGAGTGACATCCATGCCTGGGCCGGATCCGCTGACCAGGACACTCATCTCAAGCACCGCTCCGCTGGGCACCGCCGTCTCAAGCACCGCTGAACTGGGCCCTTCATCTCAAGCACCACTCCGCTGGGCACCGCCGTTTCAAGCACCGCTCCGCTGGGCACCGCCGTCTCAAGCACCGCTGAACTGGGCCCTTCATCTCAAGCACCGCTCCGCTGGGCACCGCCGTCTCAAGCACCGCTGAACTGGGCCCTTCATCTCAAGCACCGCTGAACTGGGCCCTTCATCTCAAGCACCGCTGAACTGGGGCCTTCATCTTAAGCACCGCTCCGCTGGGCACCGCCGTCTCAAGCACCGCTGAACTGGGCCCTTCATCTCAAGCACCGCTCCGCTGGGCACCGCCGTCTCAAGCACCGCTGAACTGGGCCCTTCATCTCAAGCACCGCTGGCCCATTGGCGGAAGGGGCAGGCCCGCATCTGGGTCGGGCAGGGCTGCACGAAGCACTCTGGGCACTAGTCCCCCTCCAGTACCAGTGGAGACTGTTATCCACTTGTGAGACTGTGGCTTTGCACTCCCCAGGATATGGCAGTGGGCAAGCCACCCACTGTAGAGACTTGAGAGACTGTGGCTTTGCACTCCCCAGGATGGCACAGTGGGCAACCCACCCACTGTAGAGACTTGTGAGACTGTGGCTTTGCACTCCCCAGGATGGCACAGTGGCCATGGAGGCCCCTCGTGGATCTGGCGTCGTGGACTCATCTGGCTGAGGTGCCCCCCCTTCCCTTCCCCCTGAGGTGCCTGTAGTTTTCCTATCTGATGCCCCTGCAGTGTTCTCTCCGTTGGAGGCAGGTATCCTGTGTGGGCTTTGCCCATGTGTTTTGGCCCAGTGGCCCACGAACAATGGCTGATAGACATATCGGACTGGACAATTTATGTATATAAAGTTATAGATGTGTGATATATTTTATACTCAGTCTTTCAATATAATTCTATATTTATAATCATTTCCTTTTGCCTTTGCATTCTTCCGGGGGGTTTGGGGGTGTAACTGTGATGTCTTGCTATGCATTGATGTGTGTGTTGTAGTGGTTGAGGGTGAGGGTGGGTGTGTCGCATATGTGTGTCCCCGTAAATTTTTGCCTCCCCCTCCCCTGTGTCGTAGGTGCAGTACTCACTGTTGTCTTCTGCGCCGGCGTTCGTGCTCCTGGTAGAGGAGCAGGAAGAAAATGGCTGGTAGGATGTGTAGTTCGGGTTCCATACTGTCCAGATTCCTCGTGGGGTGTATGGAGGTGAGCGTTTTCCGTTTGAAATGGCTGTTTACGCCGTGTTTTTATCGGCAGGGCTACCGCCCCATGAAAGGTGGCGGATTGGTGGGTTGTGATAGGGTGGGCGGTACATTGTCTCCCGCCTGTCTGTTGGCGGTGACCGCCGCGCTGTTTGTTTGTCCCGACGTGGCGGGCGGTGTGTTAAAGTGGCGGTCTCTGTTGGCGGTTTCCGCCAGGGTCGGAATTCCATTTTTTTTACCGCCAGCCTGTTGGTGGTTTGAGCGCCGCTTTAACACCGACCGCCAGGGTTGGAATGACCCCCTATATCTCCTTTCGGAGTTATCCTGATGTGGAGAATCTGCTGCCTGTCTTTATTTTGTTTTTGTTTATCCCAGCGCTTTTTAGAACCCTCTTGTGATTGTTTAGTAGCGTCCTTAGTGGTGGTACTCTGAAGGTCAGTTTTTTTTGGCTTGACTACCAAACTATCCCATCTTATACTAGTGATCATTTCTTATTTAAGCACGGTCACCGAAGTACTTTAAAAAGTCAGACTAAAGTGTCTCAGAGCAGCTTGTAAGATGTAGTTTCAGATACGACAAGCGCTAGGGACACCATATTATAGCTCTTTGACGCCCATATGGTACTCCAGAATGCCTTCAGGATAATCTATCTCTTCCATTACGAGGAAAAGGGGTGGTCAAGTGGGGCCAAATTTTAACAGAGCATGAATTGATACCTTGGCATATGTTTACAGAACTAGTAGAGAATACAGTCTCCAAGTTTAAATATTACCACCTAGTGAGTGGGGCAAGCATGCTTCCTAAAGTAGGGCAAAGAGGTGATACCTGGTAGGAGAAGATATGTCAAAACGACCTTTATCATAAAGAGGTTGCCCTATGGTACTGGATGTTAATGGAGGCAGGAGAAGATTCTTCCCTTCTGCCAGTGAAGAAATAGAGCAAGGAGTTTACATTGTTGGACATTGGCAGTCTTTGGCAAGGATCTATGGCTACACTTTGGGTTATAGTTAAATTTGCCACATTAAAGAAAAAAACATCTTTTTACAGTGCACAGGGTATATTGGTCCCCTGAAATGATAACTGCTCTGGGGAAGGCAAAGAAATATTGTCCACAATGTAAGAAGGAAAGGGCTGACGATATTCACATGTTTTGGAGTTGTCTGAGGCTTGATCAGTTTTGGACAGAGGCGGAGAAGGTGCTCAGGGACGTGGTGAGTCCAGAAGTCAAGGTAAGCCTCTCGTTAGTAATATTTGGACTAGCATTGGGGATGATTGGACAGAGAAACTAGACAAATATCGAAGGTATATGCTGTTTGTACTAATTCTCCTGGCATGACAAGAGATATGCTTAAAGTTTATCCTCCCGCGGACACCAACTATACATGAGTGGGTTACATCAGTGAATAAACTGTACCATTTAGAAAAGAGTGGACTCCGGAATAAGAGGAATACGTTTTGGGTACTATGGGAGAAAATGAGAGTTTGAATTGAACTGAGTACGGGCAGAATAACAATTAGGGAAAGTCCAATGATTATGAGTTCCTGTAAGTCCCAGTGTGATAAGAGCTGGTATTGATCAGATGAATAGGCTTCTCTGGTGCGGAGACTACAGGCGAAGTCTGTCTCTGCCTGAATTGCTTATCGACGGTTGGAGGGACGTCGGACGAGACACTCCCTCTGGTGGAGGTCTTCCTTTTGGTGGTCCAAGCCTGCTGTTCTTGTAGCCTCGTCAGACATAATATGAGGACTAAAAAAAAAATTCTATACTAGTATAGGTGTTGGAAAAAAATTTCAGTAGCTGGCGCTCCTGTTCCAACTGTGGAATCTCCCAGAATCGCTGGCGTATCGCTAACGCTATTGCTTCCCCTTTTTATTACTTAGTTTGATTGAAGAGACTGTGTCGAAGTTACGCACCAGTTTCAGTCCCAAATCCAGGGCTGAAGCAGCCCCGTGCTCATTTTGAATTTGTTTTAACACTTCGAGCAAGTTTGCAAGTGTTGGGGGTACCATGTGTGGTAGTATATATTGCAGCGAAGACTGTACTCCTTGTGGTGCAGTCGTCCACTGAGGGAACCATTCTGAATGACAAGCACACTGAGATTATTTTATGTTTTTCCTGTGGTCCTGTATAGGGAAACACAGCTTCCAAATGATTACTTTTTTGTGCTATCCAGAATGGTATTTTCTCTTGTTCCGTGGCCACCTTTCCCATGATAGAATGTACTGTTTGTAGGTTAATCACAGGAATGGCCAATTGGTATCCAGTTGGTGTTGGTGGTGATGGGTGCGCTGGTGTCATGTTCAAAGTTCACAATACGAACTGAACAAGTTGTCTATATAATGTTACTAGTTCATTGTAAAAAGTGTGCAGATCAGCTGCCTGCATGTCTTGTACACCTGGATGTGGTGTATTTGTGGCAACATTGGCCATGTTGGTCCATCTTTACTTAAAGGACCTAATCTCACAGGTTGTATTACATGTGGTAGGGTGCCATTAAACCAGTTCTGATGTTCTTCATAGGTAATAGGTATTACAAGATACTGGTAAGCTTGATACCGCTGTGATACGTTTGCTATGTCGTATGTGTGAAATGGGAATGTTGTAGGGTCTTCCTCAGGAGAGGTGACCGAAGAATAGAATGTTTCTGTTTGGTAACCTTCATTGGCTTCCACTATCAATGTAACACCCCCGCCCTCATCTTTCAAGCTATGCGCTATTAGATGTAGTATTAATGCATGTCCAGCATTTTCTGGAATCTCTGTGACGTCAGGCATATTAGAAAATGGGTAAAGAGAAGGAAAACCAAATGGGAGAAAGTCCTTTTATGAGTTCAAGTTTGAACAACCTACAGTCTGGTTAGGTGCTCCCTGTTCATCTGAGAATGATCATCCCCAAGACCACGGACATCTCTGTTTAATGGTGCGTAGGGTACCTGTTGTGTATGAGACAGATACACTCAGGACATCTGTAAATTAGTGCCAACACATCATCATTGGTGGTGCCTTCTCGTAGTTGGATTCTCACTCCTAGGCGAGACTGCTGGTTTAGGGATGACAGCACTTTGGTTTGTAGGCAACTAGGTCATTCTTACAACATGTTGCAACTCTAGGCCCAATCCTCCCAGCTCACAAGCAGTACCTCACCAAAAACCCAAACAGTAAAAGGTGATTTCTGGTAGCCTTACCCACGTACTCTAGAGTGTGACATCTCAGGGGGTTGTGGTGGAACGGAAGTTAGCCTTTTCTCATGTTAGCACTACATCTCAGTCACACAGGCAATAAAGGAGATGCAGGAGAGGTTTCAATATATTTATTGAAAAGATTTCAATCTACGTTAAAATTCATGAGGAGCAATGTAAAGGATAAAGCAATAATGAAAGAAGATGAAAGCCATGAATACAAAGACCCCCAACATATTGCAATAAACAGAGAATGAAAAATCTCTAGCACAGAGAACATAATCCCTAACCTAACGAGAGCTAGGAGTGATAAACCTAATCTGCCAGTACCATGTCCATGAGAAGGGCCCCAGACTTCATTGGGACACGAAGGCTAAGTCTGCATCAAGGCGATGTGCAGCCTAGATGGTGTTGATAGCATCTGGTAAGAATCCCTCTGATAACCTTGTCTGTGTGATATACTTATACAGATCTTGTAGGACCCCTGATGCAGGTATGTTCCGAAACAATAGATAAGGGGGCAGGCTTGTGGTAGCAATTATGTAAACAATTCCCACCAAAAGTACATTATGTTTCTGTTGCATGTAAGTGGGAAAGGGACACGATCTGAATACCTACGTACATCACTTAATTTTGACGCTGATAGTGACGCCTTCACAGAGTGGCACTGATAATGTAAATCAAAACATTACAGAGGTAGCTATCCTAAAAGAAATAATTAAATAAATAGGCTAAGACAGAGCAGGCTAAGCAGGTTAAAAGTCTCTAGGTGACGGAGGCACAGGCCTGCAAGCCAGAAGGCTAAGATAAACTCATGAAACCCATTAAACATTAAAACTAAACAGGATCCACTACACGCAGGCATAGCGGGAGCCGGCCCTGGGGCGGTGGTGGTCCCCAGTGCCAGGGGTCCATGATGGACCCCCTTCCTCCTTTTGATTCAGCCTCAGGGGTGTGTTGGCTGTCCCAGGAGGGGGTCCAGAGCAAACCTCTCCTTATTTTTGACATGCCCCCAGGACCTGGCCCACACCGGGGCTTTATCAAAAAACAAACGAAAAAGCCCATGCTTGGTTTTTTTTTTGTTTTTTTGCTGCAGATTCGCAAACCCGTCACAAATTCACAGCAATTATTATTTCTTTTTTTATGATTTTTTGCCCGGGGGCCCCATCGGACCACATCACCAGAGCTAAGGGGTCAAGGTGTCCATTTTTTCAGGGACTATGTTTCAGCCGGATCCCAAGATGGCTACCAATTCTTCCTTGTGTAAGTGTTGGTAGCCAATCAGATCTCAGCACAAAATCAGGAGGGTTTGCAGAGCCTTTGCATCCCTATATATACAAACTTGGTTTTGCTTTAATATTTCAAAAACTACTTAACAGATTTACACCAAATAACAAAAAGAGAGCTTTCTGGACCAAGAGCTACTTTTCTGCCACATTTGGTGTAATTCTGTTCAGTGGTTCTGACGCTATTCCTTCTCAAAATCCCTATGGGAATTAACGTGAAGAAAACATGTTTTGGGACCCCCCCCTTTTTCTCGGCCCCACTTGATGGATCACCCCAAAACTTTCCAGACAACAGATGACGTGAGTGTCAAATATTTTGGGAACATTTCATGAAGAACCAGCTCCAAAGATACAGGCAAGTAAAAAAAAGCTTTTTCTATGGAAACTAGGTCCTAGCTATGACTACCTACTGGCATACACTGAAAAAAACACTGAAACAACCAAACCAAAGGTTAGAGGGACGTTAAAGTTAGGTTCAAGTAACTATAACTCGCATCCTAAGGTAACTATAACTCACGCCCTCGCCATGCACAGTTTTATTTTATTGCAAATGTTGCAGTGATAATATCAAAGATGCCATAGAAGATGTCATCAGTAATATAATATGGGGAGTATTTAGCTGTGCATGGTGAAGGTGCGAGTTATAGTTACCTTAGGGTGGGATTTGTAGTTACTCTAACTATAACAGCTGGTTTTGTATGAGTTAATTCAGAACCTAACTATAACGTTCTTCTAACCTTCGTTTTTTTCAGTGCATTTCTATGATTTTATTGTAAATTAATTTTAATTACTATACATTATTCCAACCCTGGCGGGTGATAGTCGGAGGACCTGCAGCCAAGTCCTTATAACCACCCAACCCTGCGCCACGCAATGCTTTTGGCCATACACAGCGGAGCTTGGCCAAAATTGGATTTGTGAGTGTGTTTGAAAGTGTTTGAGTAGGCCTGAAAGTGGGTGTGTGAGTCTATGAGTGGGTCTGAGTGGGTGCATGAGTGTTTGAGTGGGTGTGTGAGTGGGTGCATGAGTCTGAGTGCATGTACGAGTGAATGAATGTGTATGAATGAGTGAATATTTTTTTACATTTTTTGCATATACTTGAATATCCTTGAATATCCTTGAATATTCAAGGATATTTGGGAACATTGTGCATGGTGGAGAAAAATCATTTTAAACCCATAATGTGACCCTAAAACACTCCTATACCACACGCCAGTCTATGTTATCAGAGAGGGTCCCCGGGGCTGAAAATAGAAATGATAAGTGGTATAAGGGTTCAGGGTGAAGGTACCCTGACCCCTTATACCACTTAGATTTTTCAAATGGACCCAAAGATATAGGTAAGTCAATAAACGCTTTTTCTATTGCACATCGTCCTAACTACCTAGTGGCGAAGAGTGTGTATATATTGTAAGATAAAATTGTTATTATACATATTTGTACAAAGAAAGACACATATCTAGATATAGACATATAGGAACAGTATAAATATTTACATACACAGGGATATGTAGTACATTGCTGTTTGAGTATGGTGGTGGTGGTGGTATAGTGGGTATTTAGTAAAGAGCCAATACTTGAGTAGTCTTCCTAAGATAAGACAGTTATCTGTGGATCTTATATTTGGGGGTGATGAATTCCATAGTTTGGCCTCTTCAACAGAGAAAGATGCACCACCTATGGTCTTTTTCTTGTAAGGTGGGGTTTTGAGGTGAGGGGCAATCTTGAGCAGAGATTTTGTGGCTGAATGATTTTATTCCTGATGAAAAGCGGTCCTGTTCCATGTATTGCTTTGTGGATGATACCAAGCAGTCCAAAGGTGGATCTTCTGGATCTTCTGGCAACCGGTAACCAATGTAGGGTCCTCAAGGCAGGGGAGATGTGGCTTTACATGTAGGAGTATTCTGGCAGCAGAGTTCTGAATCCATTATAGTCTTTTCATAGTGGATAGAGATGATCCATGGAAAAGGCTTTTGGTGTAATCCAGTATAGACAGTACATGAGAGATTCTATCCTGGATCTTGTGGGGATATCCGAGGTAGGGGAAGTAGGGGAAGATGCGTCAGAGTTTCCATGGTGATGAAGCTTGATCTTGCTAATTTGTCCACTTGAGCATTCATTGTTAACTTGGAGTCCATGGTAATTCCAAGGTTTCTAAATCTCTTGGATCATTAAGAAGGTGGTCCCAGATCGTCAGGCCAGGCGCAGAGTGGGTCATAATTTTTCCAATCACCAGATGTGAGTATTTTAGTTTTGGGAGCATTCTGTTTGAGATGGCTCCATATCATCCACTGATCAACGACTCTGAGGCAACTCAAAAATTTTGAGGTTCCAATGTCTTTGAGGCATTCCAGTTTAATGAGTATTTCTGTGTCATCTGCATAGTTGTAGCACGTGAGCTGAAATTCATTGATCATTGTTGATAATTACTTTATGTAGATGTTGAAAAGCATGGGTGAGATGATTGAGCCTTGAGGGACACCCAAGGCTTTTGTGAAGTATGGTTTGGAGGAGAAAGGGGGAGTATGGATGACATTTGTTCTGTTTTGAAGTTAGGATGTGATCCAGTCAAGAGCAGTTCCCTCTATGCCGGCTTCGTAAAAACTTTGTATTACAGTGTCATATTCAATTGTGTCAAAGACAACTAGGAAAGGCCTAAAAGATGGTGTGCAGCAACTCCATTGCGGCCTTCTGTGTTTTTAAGGTCATCCAAGATGACGATGAGGGCAGATTCAGTGCCTTTTCCTGGGTGGAATCTAGTTTGGAAGTCTGAACGTATAGAGTTATCTTCAATTAATTGTGACACTGAGGCAAATGCTGCTCTTGCTATCAGTTTGGCTAGGAAAGGTCCATTTGTAATTGGTCTGCAGTTCTGGGGTCATGCGGGTCCAGGTTTGTTTTCTTTAATAATAGGCGTATGTATGCCTTTTTTCGGTCTTCAGGAAAGATTTCCAGAGTTAAAGATTTATTGATGATTCTTCTTACTGGTATGGCAGCAGAGGTAGATAAAAGAATGTTCTTGAAAATGTGTGGTGGACAAGAGTCAAAAGGGCAGCTGAAAGGCCTGCTTGCTTTGACCAGATCCATAAATTCACTTTATGATATTTGATTATAGGAATGCAGAGGCTGGGTTGGCTTGCTCCTGGAGAAGATTTTTGAAACAGCTTGAAACAGCTTGGTGCTGGTGATTTTCTTTGTTTTAAATATGAATCCAATGTGTCTACTGTGTAATGATTTGCTAGTTTGTCTTTGAATTCTTGAGTATTGGTATGAGCTCCTTCCATTTATTTAGGTTTTAAAAATTCAGTAAGAATTTTATTAAAATAATTATTTGCAGGTATGGCATTTTGAATTCTATCTGAGAAGAATCCTTTTTGAGATTTTTTGATTGTTGATTTGTATATTCTGTTAAGTTTGTGTAGGTGAAGTCTGTCTTGCATGCTGTTAGTTTTGAGCCAGGTTAGTTGTAGCTTTCTGATTTGTTGTTTTATCTTTTTTAGTTTAGTATTTTTTTAGGTGCTTGTTTTCCTTCGTCCTGTGTTGTTGTAGTGAGTGGTATTAGGATACTGAAAGCTTCCTGTGGCCACTCAAAGTTTTTGACCAGAATGTATTGTGTTGAAACGTGTGTTGAATGTTAGCTGTGTTTCTAAGTATTAAACATTAAGGCCCTCATTCTGACCTTGGCGGTCTTTTCGCGAGACCGCCGAGTTACCGCCGCGGTGAAGACCGCCGACCGCGGCGGTATGCCGCTGTGCGCATTCTGACCGCTGGGAGCGTTCCGCCGGAAAACCGCCAGCAGCCACACTGGCGGTCGGCGGGAAAGTGGAGACTGGTCAACCTCCACCGCCACGCCAGCAGAACACCGTCCACAGAATTACGACCCACATTTCTGTGTGGCGGTCTTCTGTTGGCGGTCTTCTGTTGGCGGTCACCTCCCCATGGCTCCTGTCACCTCCCGGAGGACCAACGCACAAGGTAAGTTGATCGTCCGTGAGGGGAGGGGGTGGGGGGGTGTTGTGTGATGTGTGCGTGCATGGGGGTGTGCGTGTGAGTGTGTAGAGGGGGTGTGTGAGTGCGTGCATGCGGGCGGGGAGTGCTGCTGTGCCTATGGGCAATGTGTGTAGTTCGGCGGGTGCGCATGTCGGCATGTATGTGTGCGGGTATGTGTCCCCGTTGTGTATGTGTGTGTGTAGGGGGTGTGTATATGTGCATGTTGGGGGTGTGTGCATGTCGGGGTGCGTGTATGTGCATGTCGGGGTGGGGTGGGGAGGGGGTTCGTACCACCTCTGGGGGGTGGCAGGGGGGTGGAGGGTGTGGGGGGAGGACTCGGGGGGGTAGTGGGGGGTGGGGGAGACCCCTATCAGGTCCAGGGAAGGAATTCCCTGGCCCCGATAGTGCCTACCGCCATGGTTCGCATGGCGGGTCCCGAATGCCAGAAACCGCGGCGGTAAGCAGGGTCATGATACCGTTGGCGGTCTTGGGTCGACCGCCGGACCGGAGTGCGCAGACTCCAGCCCCTCGGTCATGACCGCCGTGGCTGTCGGAGTGGGGAAGTGGCGGTCGGTCGCGGCGGTGACCGCCGCGGTCAGAATGCCATTTTTAATACCGCCGGTCTGTTCGCGGTCCGACCGCCGCCTCTCCGCCGACCGCCAAGGTCAGAATGAGGGCCTAAGTTTATTCCATGGGAGACAGGTGGAAGCATGTAAGGTGGTCCTGGGTGTGTTGAGTTGTGGTGTTTTATGCTGGAAGGCTGCCCAATGGTGGTCTGACTCGTATGATGCTTTGAAAGGTAACTAACTCTGGGTTTGCAAAAATGGCATCTATGATGGGTCCAGTGATGTGTGTGAGTTTGTGTATGATCTGATGTAAATGTATTGTGACTAGGCCAGTTATGATAGCTTTTGGATGGGGCATATTGGGCATGTCAAACCAAATGTTTAGGTCCCCTAGAATGCATACGTTGTAGTATAGTGTTATAAGATTCGAAACTGTGTCTAGAAACATGTATGGGAATGTTGAATTGCAAGGTGGTGGTCTGTAAAGGAGGATAAAGTTACAGGAGGAAGTTGTTGTAGGGTTGCATGTGGTAATCGGACCATCACGGCCTTGTATGGAAATGTTGTCCCTTTTGCTGATTTATTGTTTGCTTGACTATAACAGCTAGTCCACCTCCTCTTTTACCTACACAGTTTTGTAGGGTGGTTTGATTGCCTGGAAAAATGGCTTCATGCAACACAGGGGCAATGTCATCTCCCAACCATGATTCAGTTATGAAGAGTGTCAGGTTGTGTGTCAGTGAATAGTTCGTAGATGCGGTCCTTGTTTTTATAAAGCAGTCAAGCATATATTAGTAGGCAGTTTTGTAGAAGAGTGATCAGTATATTTGGAACTTGTAGCAGGTATGTCAATGGTGCTGATATTAACTACATGAGGGTCACAATAGTGTTGTTTTTCTATATTGTGTTCCTAGTCCAGCAGGCATTGAAGGCATTTTGTTGGGTCTGTGTGTGTCGGTGGTGGAGATGGTGGTTGAGAAGGACATGGTGAGTTGTGTTGTTTTTGTAGAGTAGCCTTGTTGTGTAATAGACACGGGGATGTAAAATTGTGAAAAGTGTCATGTTTATTTTGTTTGCTTCTGTTTAGGGTGGAATGAATATGGGTTGGAGTGGAGGTGGACCATTTGGGTCATACTTTAAGGCTCTAAATTATGCAATAGATGAGAGGTGGGTGAATAAATGTTGCTGTTTCGTGTGTTTGTGGTAGATGTTTGTGAAGATGGGGAATTTGGGAGCAAAGTTGGTTCTGGATTTGTATTGTTTGTGTAGTTATGAAGGGAGAGTGGGTGTTTGCTTCTATTTTGTGACAGAAAGTATTATGGAAGTGCATGTGATTTTGATGCGCTGGTGCGTGCTTGTTTTGTTTTTGCGGAGTAGTGAGAGGAGATATTGATGTAGTGGTTTTCTATGAAGGATTTGTATGTAAAGTACTGCTGGTGAGTGGGATTTGAATAGCACAGGGGGTGGTGATGTGTTCTGGAGAAGAGTGTATTCAGTGTGTTAGAGGGGATGGACAAGAGTTATGAGTGTTTGTGTAAGATTTGATCACTGGAAGAGGCAATATGTGTGGTTGACTGGAGTGTAAGGATTGTTTGGTTGTGTGCATTTGGTAAAAAGAGAAGGAGGATGTTGGTGGATGATGTAATGGAAGGCTGAGTATAGCTTTCATAGTGATAAAAAGGGGTCTGTAAGGAGGAAATAGAGGATAGAGCTGGTGTTTTGTATGAACAGGGAGTGTGCGTGTGGATGCATTAAAATTATGTATAATGTGGTATCGTGTTGTGTTGGTGATCTTGCCTCTAGCCAAATTTGATGTATATCCGTTCTGTGGTTTGGGCTGTACCTGTGTTTAAAGTTCCTTTCAAAAAATGAATGGGGAAAATGTGTTTTGGGACCCCACCTTTTCTCGGCTCTCGCTTGATGGATCACCCCAAAGCTTTCCATGTGTAAACTAGTCAAAAAGAAGCACTTTTTTGGAAAGTTTTGTGGAGATTTGTCTAATGATGCCAAAGGTGTTACTAACACAAAAAAGCCATTATCTATGGTAACACGATCCTAACTGGAACTACCAGTGGTGTGAGTGCCACTGAGTAAAAAACAAAACAAAAAAAATATATATATATATATATATATATATATATATATATATATATATATATACATATATATATATATATATATATATATATATATATATATATATACGTATATATGAAAGAAAAGATGTCCTGATCTGCTTGTTACGGCGCACTTAATTCTCCGGTGGTGCTGGTTTGAGGCAGGACAACCATATTTTCAAAAAACAAGATTCTCTTTCTGTTTTAGCAAGAGAAAACCGCACTCTGTTGTTGTGCCAAAAATACCTTAACTTTTAATACATTAGTGAGATCATAAACAAACAAACAGGAATCCCCTGACGCGTTTCGGTCTCACCAGACCTTGTTCACAGGTGTTTCCTGTGTGCTAATTTCGGCGCTTAAAATAAAGTACTCCAAAGTAACAGAAAAAATACTCAAGTTACACCACTTATCAAGGGTTACTCCATAACATCACTAAATATATATACTTTAACAAAGAAAAATTAAATGTTTTTCTACTGTATATACATATTTACCAAATTGTAACAGTGTTTTGACTACAATCCAAGGTGTTTTTCACTGAGTTCCACATTGCATTCTGATATATGTAGTTTATAGCATTTCATTAAATCAAATTATTTTTAAATATATGTCATAAAATCTTGTTTCAGCGACTAATGGAGACTTCAAAACAATTTCTGAGGTGTGTTAACAAAATATAGGGGCCCTCATTAGTTTTTAATTTATATTCACATTGGATTCATATTCATGTATTGCATGTTACCTACAATAGCACAATCCCCAAAGTTTCTTTTAAACAAGGCCCTCGCTAAATCCTGCACCTCTGATGTAAGAAAATTAATGTTTGGGTATTATTCCTTTAGTCAATTTATATTGATAGCACCAAAATTGTATGTCTATCTGACAAATGACAACGGGAAAGAAAGCATCTTATCAATTGGTGGAAATGACATACAATAAATGAATGGCAACATCTTATGAGCTATGACAACTCTTATAGGTGTACAAATAACTCCTCATCCTGGTTTAAACCTAGCGGGGTGAGAGATCGGATATCAAGTATATGTCTGGATTCTAGTTGACGCAATTTCTTTTCTCTGTCACCACCGCGTTCTGATTTTAGTACCTGATCAATTACATAGAATGTCATAAGTTCCCACTTGCTATCATGTTTCTGTTCCATATGTCTCGCTGTTGCATAGCTCCTATCTATATTGATAGTTGCTCGAATATGTTCTAAAATTCGCTTTTTAGTCTCACATATGGTACTGCCAACATATTTCAACCCACAAGGACATTCAATCACATATACTGTGAATCGACTTTTACAGTTCAAGTGCTTACGTATCACTCTCTCCATGCCAGTATTTGTTGAGTACTCTTTCTTATTCACCCCAATTTTACATGCCTTACAGCTGCTGCACTTCCAAAAGCCAGTTTTCTGTAACCAGTTTGCTTTTGTAGTTTGGAAATGGCTGTGCGTTAATTTATCCCTTAAGTTTGCTGTTCTTCTGAAAGTCATTAATGGGTATTGTCCCATGATTTCCCCCACTATTGGGTCCATTTGTAAAATTGCCCAATGGTTTTCCAAGATTTTACGAACTTGTGTAGCACTCTGTGAGTATGTTGTTATGAACCTCAGCTGTTGTTGTTTGGCATGTTTAATGGCTTGGTTTCCTCCATGAATTAGTTGTTCTCTTGATGATTGTTTCACACGTTTCTGTGCCAGAGCTAAACACTTTTTCGGATATTGTCCTGCCAGGAATCTCTCCTCCGCTAATTTCAAGTGCTTCTCACACTCTTCCGGCTCTGAGCAGATTTTCTTTATTCGTAGAAATTCACCATAGGGAATGTTCCACTTTGTTCGTGGTGGGTGAAAACTGTTAGCATGTAATATGGAGTTCGTAGCTGTTATTTTCCTGTGCAATGAAGTCTGAATTGTCCCCTCTTTAACATAAATTTCTGTATCTAGAAATGTCACACGTGTTGCACTGATGTCGTAGGTGAAATTAAGTTTGGCTACATTAGAGTTCAAGATCTTAAAGTATTCATCAAATTCTGACTCAGTACCATCCCAGATAAGAAAAAGGTCATCAATAAACCTCAGCCAAGTCACTACTTTTTGTTGGTAAATCTCGTTTTCTTCTGCCCAAGCTATTCGTTGTTCAAACCATCCCATCGTCAGATTCGCAAAATTGGGAGAAAAAGAAAAACCCATTGCTGTGCCCTTAATTTGCAGATACAGTTGTTGGTTAAACAAAAAATAATTATTTGTTAGACAAATGTTAATCATTTCCAGAAGCATCTCATTGTGTTGATAAAAACGTATATTCCTTTGGTTGAATAAGAATTTGCATGCCTGGATTCCTATTTGATGTTCAATGTTCGTGTACAGCGAAACTACATCCATTGTTACTAATTTATAGGTGTCCTGCCAAGGTATCCCTTCCAATTGTAACAGTAAGTCTCCTGTATCACGTAAATAGGAGTTCAAATTTCTTGCCAAGGGTGCTAGAAAGAAATCTATGTATTCTGACATAGGTTCTAATAGAGATGCTTTGGCTGATATTATAGGTCTACCTGGTGGATGTTGCAAATTTTTATGAATTTTAGGGAGGAAGTATATTGTTGGAGTTACAGGATGTTCCACTAACAAGCGCCGAAATTAGCACACAGGAAACACCTGTGAACAAGGTCTGGTGAGACCGAAACGCGTCAGGGGATTCCTGTTTGTTTGTTTATGATCTCACTAATGTATTAAAAGTTAAGGTATTTTTGGCACAACGACAGAGTGCGGTTTTCTCTTGCTAAAACAGAAAGAGAATCTTGTTTTTTGAATATACGTATATATACGTATATATGTATATATATAGATATACATAAATATGTGTGTGTATAACTATATACATATATATATATATATATATATATATATATATATATATATATATATATATATATATATATATATATATGTACTTGCACATCTCCATGTACAATGTTGCCAGCTCACTAGTCAGATTACATTAAATATAATTTGCCACTCAGGCATGCACACTGTTCTCACAAACTATCTAATTTGAGATGTCATAAGCATTATGAAAGGTATGGATACCTCCCAACATGGTTTCTGAAAAAATCATCGTATGGAGTCCGCCCTGATGCCCATCACAGATTCAGTCAGAAAACTGGTAGACCTGGTGCATCTTAATTCTATTGGATCTGTCAGTGGTGTTTGATACCATCTTGCCCCAGATTCTGAAAAATTGCTCACATCAGGCAGGGCTGAGGGATTTGGCTCTGAACATCCTGGAGACATTTCTCCAAGATAGAACAAGGACAGTTAGTTAAGGAGACTACTGCTCAGCTCCATTTCAGCTTCCCTGTAGAGTTCCTCAGGGATCATCTCTTAGTCCTAACCTCTTTAATTTGTATGTGGCTCCTCTAGCTAAAATAGTGCGATCCTTCAACTTTTAGGTGTCATCGTACGTTGACGATACCCAAATTATTGTCTCCTTTCAAGACAATGTGCATATTACAGCCGATAGGTTTCAATTTTGCATTAAAGAAATCAGCAGCTGGATGAGCCGTATTTGGCTGAAAATGAATGGGGACAAAACAGGGGTCATCCTCTTTGGGGCAAACACCTCCATTTGGAATCATAACTGGTGAGCTCACCCTACCCTCTCTCATCTCTACCTCCAAGAATCTTGGGATTATTTGCGACTCAGCTCTAACCTTTGATGCACGAGTAAACAGAGTTACTAACACCTGTCTCTGGATGGTTAGAATCCTAAAAAAAGTCTGCCATTTATACCACAAGAACTAAGGGCGACAGTGGTGCTGGCCCTTATTATATCTAGATTGGACTATTGTAATGCCTTGTATTGAAACATAAACCAATCATCCCTGAATAAGCTGCAGATGATCCAAAATGCAGCCTCTCAGCTAGTGCTAGGATTACCTAAATTTACCTCCATTAAGGAAGGCTTGAGGGAACTGCACTGGATATCTACTAGGAAGCACATCATCTTTATGGCATTGTGCCTGACTCACAAGGCCCTTCATTGTCAGGGCTCAGGATATTTGCAAGCTGCCATTAATTGGTACGCTCCCAACTGCCCTCTAAAATCGGCCGGGCTTAGGTTGGCATGGACTTGGAGGAGCAAATTAGTTAAATGGGGAGACGGGGCCTTTTCTGTGGCTGCTGCCAAGTTATGGAACTCGCACCCAGTCAACATTAGGGGGTCTCACCCCTCCTGCTATTTCGAAAGCATCTGGAGATTTGGTTGTTTAGGTATAGGTTTTAGATCTGCATTAGCCTCTTTTTAGCAGCTTAGCGCTTCAATACCTCCTGTCTGAATGTACTTTACAAATAACAAATAACAAAATGATTTCACACAATATAAGAGATGTAATATGAAAGGGTATCAGCAGCGCATTGTAAAGGAGAGAGATATACTTAACATAGTGAGTTGACCATACTGTGTATGGAGGTGCGTGAGTTATAGTAATTTGAAGGTGGTGCATAAATTATAAATGTAAGGTATAACTATAACTTTAGAATTTGTAATGTTTGTATAGGTTGAGTTTGGTTTGTATAGAAAGAATAAATAAAAGTTTTTCCTAACTATAACTATGTTTTAAAGTTTGTTTTCTTCGTTGAACGTCAACTGTTTTTAATTTTTAATTACATAGTGTTTCACATCATAGAGTGGAGTGTCATTGAGTGGAGAGTTGTTGAGTGGAGTATTATAGAGTAGAGTGGAGGGCAATGTCGTACAGTGTAGTGTCGTACAGTGTAGTGTCATAGAATGGAGTTGAGTGGAGGGGCCCAGGCTGGAGTGGTGTAGCGTGGAATAATGTAGAATGGAGTGGCGTACACTGGCGTAAAGTCATGTGGCATATAGTGGAATAGCACAGAGTTGAGTGGTGCAGAGTGGAGTGGTGTAGAGTGGACTGGTGTACGTAGGAAAGTACCATCTTGCCTGGCATGTTACCCCCATTTTTCACTGTATATATGTTGTTTTAGTTGTATGTGTCACTGGGACCCTGCTAGTCAGGGCCCCAGTGCTCATAAGTGTGCCTGAATGTGTTACCTGTGTTATGACTAACTGTCTCACTGAGGCTCTGCTAACCAGAACCTCAGTGGTTATGCTCTCTCATTTCTTTCAAATTGTCACTAACAGGCTAGTGACCAATTTTACCAATTTACATTGGCTTACTGGAACACCCTTATAATTCCCTAGTATATGGTACTGAGGTACCCAGGGTATTGGGGTTCCAGGAGATCCCTATGGGCTGCAGCATTTCTTTTGCCACCCATAGGGAGCTCTGACAATTCTTACACAGGCCTGCCACTGCAGCCTGAGTGAAATAACGTCCACGTTATTTCACAGCCATTTTACACTGCACTTAAGTAACGTATAAGTCACCTATATGTCTAACCTTTACCTGGTAAAGGTTGGGTGCTAAGTTACTTAGTGTGAGGGCACCCTGGCACTAGCCAAGGTGCCCCCACATTGTTCAGGGCCAATTCACCGGACTTTGTGAGTGCGGGGACACCATTACACGCGTGCACTACATATAGGTCACTACCTATATGTAGCTTCACAATGGTAACTCCGAATATGGCCATGTAACATGTCTATGATCATGGAATTGCCCCCTCTATACCATCCTGGCATAGTTGGCACAATCCCATGATCCCACAGGTCTGTAGCTCAGACCTGGGTACTGCCAAACTGCCTTTCCCGGGGTTTCACTGCAGCTGCTGCTGCTGCCAACCCCTCAGACAGGCTTCTGCCCTCCTGGGGTCCAGCCAGGCCTGGCCCAGGATGGCAGAACAAAGGACTTCCTCTGAGAGAGGGTGTTACACCCTCTCCCTTTGGAAAATGGTGTGAAGGCAGGGGAGGAGTAGCCTCCCCCAGCCTCTGGAAATGCTTTCATGGGCACACATGGTGCCCATTTCTGCATAAGCCAGTCTACACCGGTTCAGGGACCCCTCAGCCCTGCTCTGGCGCGAAACTGGACAAAGGAAAGGGGAGTGACCACTCCCCTGACCTGCACCTCCCCTGGGAGGTGCCCAGAGCTCCTCCAGTGTGCTCCAGACCTCTGCCATCTTGGAAACAGAGGTGCTGCTGGCACACTGGACTGCTCTGAGTGGCCAGTGCCAGCAGGTGACGTCAGAGACTCCTTCTGATAGGCTCCTTCAGGTGTTGCTAGCCTATCTTCTCTCCTAAGTAGCCAAACCCTCTTTTCTGGCTATTTAGGGTCTCTGTCTTTGGGGATTCTTTAGATAACGAATGCAAGAGCTCATCCGAGTTCCTCTGCATCTCTCTCTTCACCTTCTGCCAAGGAATCGACTGCTGACCGCGCTGGAAGCCTGCAAAACTGCAACAAAGTAGCGAAGACGACTACTGCAACTCTGTAACGCTGATCCTGCCGCCTTCTCGACTGCTTTCCTGGTGGTGCATGCTGTGGGGGTAGTCTGCCTCCTCTCTGCACTAGAAGCTCTGAAGAAATCTACCGTGGGTCGACGGAATCGTCCCCCTGCTACCGCAGGCACCAAAGAACTGCATCACCGGTACCCTGGGTCTCCTCTCAGCATGACGAGCGAGGTCCCTTGAATCCAGCAACTTTGTCCAAGTGACTCCCACAGTCCAGTGACTCTTCAGTCCAAGTTTGGTGGAGGTAAGTCCTTGCCTCCCCATGCCAGACTGCATTGCTGGGAACCGCGACTTTTGCAGCTACTCCGGCCTCTGTGCACTTCCGGCGGAAATACTTTGTGCACAGCCAAGCCTGGGTCCACGGCACTCTAACCTGCATTGCACGACTTTCTAAGTTGTCCTCCGGCGACGTGGGACTCCTTTGTGCGACTTCGGGTGAGCACCGTTTCACTCCTCTTCGTAGTGCCTGTTCTGGCACTTCTGAGGGTGCTGCCTGCTTCTGAGAGGGCTCCTTGTCTTGCACGACGCCCCCTCTGTCCCCAGACGCAATTGGCTACATCCTGGTCCCTCCTGGGCCACAGCAGCATCCAAAAACCCTAACTGCACGACTTGCAGCTAGCAAGGCTTGTTTACGATCTTTCTTCAGGAAAACACTTCTGCACAACTCTCCACGGCGTGAGGGATCCGTCCTCCAAAGGGGAAGTTCCTAGCCCTTGTCGTTCCTGCAGAATCTTCAGCTTCTACTGTCCAGTAGCAGCTTCTTTGCACCCACAGCTGGCATTTCCTGGGCATCTGCCCATCTCCGACTTGCTTGTGACTTTTGGACTTGGTCCCCTTGTTCCACAGGTACCCTCGTTTGGAAATCCATCGTTGTTGCATTGCTGATTTGTGTCTTTCCTGCAGAATTCCCCTATCACGACTTCTATGTCCTTTGGGGAACTGTAGTGCACTTAGCACTCACTTTTCATGGTCTTGGGGTGGGCTATTTTTCTAACCCTCACTGTTTTCTTACAGTCCCAGTGACCCTCTACAAGGTCACATAGGTTTGGGGTCTATTCGTGGTTCGCATTCCACTTTTGGAGTATATGGTTTGTGTTGCCCCTATCCCTATGTGTCCCCATTGCATCCTATTGTAACTATACATTGTTTGCACTGTTTTCTAATACTATACTGCATATTTTTGGTATTGTGTACATATATCTTGTGTATATTTGCTATCCTCATACTGAGGGTACTCACTGAGATACTTTTGGCATATTGTCATAAAAATAAAGTACCTTTATTTTTAGTATATCTGTGTATTGTGTTTTCTTATGATATTGTGCATATGACACTAGTGGTACTGTAGGAGCTTCACTCGTCTCCTAGTTCAGCCTAAGCTGCTCTGCTAAGCTAACATTATCTATCAGCCTAAGCTGCTAGACACCCTACTGTATACACTAATAAGGGATAACTGGGCCTGGTGCAAGGTGTAAGTACCCCTTGGTACTCACTACAAGCCAGTCCAGCCTCGTACAGTGTATAGTAGAATGGCATAAAGCATAGCAGTGTAGAGTAGAAAACTTAGAGTGGATTGTCGCAGAGTGAAGAGGTATAAAGTTGAGTGACATAGAGTTGAGTGGCGCATAGTAGACTAGCATAGAGAGGAATACATAGAGTGGAGTGTTGTAGAGTGGAGTGGTATAAAGTTGAGTGGCATAGGGCGAGGGGTGTAGAGTGGAGTGGCATAGAATGGAATACCACATATTAGAAAAGCGTAGAATGGTGCAGAGTCGAGTGGCATAGAGTGGAAAGGCATACAGTGGAGTGGCATACAGTGGAGTTGTGTAGAGTGGCACAAAGTTGAGTGGAGTGGCTTACAGTAGAGAGGCCAAGAGTAGAATAGCATAGAGTGAAGTGCTTTAGAAAAAGTCTGCAAGAGTCCACGGAATTCCACCAACAGGCAGAAAATATACTGCTTGCGCTACAGTTTGATGCCGATAGTGCGAGACGTGCGAAAATCAGCACAAAGGGCACCATGCATTGCACAAGAGCGCCTGGCCATTCAAGCTGATTTTTCTGCCACTCAAGTAGAAATTCTGCTTGAGCAGCAGCAAATATACTTGAACGGCAGCCCTCTCTGACCGCAACTGCTCACATCTGCTGGTGTTAGAAAATGGTGCCAGGAGGCTCCTTGGTGACTGGAAATCTTGCCAGAACCGTAAAATCTCACTTGTGCTCACAAACTCATGTTGTGGAGCCTCGCGTTGCTCATACTAGATGCCAATGGCAGAATAATTCCATCACAGGCTGAATGGTGGAATTTGGCAGGGACTCTGTGTTACAAGTATAACGCAGAGTTACCTAAATTCAGCCAATTCTGGGAGTGGAATTATGATTCCGCCCGGGCCAAGGGTAGAGTGGAGTGAAGAAGAGTGGAATAGCACAGAGGGGAAAAGCATAGAGTGGAGGTGCATAGAGTAGCATAGAGTCAAGTGTTGTAGAATGTAATAGCGTAAAGCAGAGCTGCATAGACTGAAGATGCATACATTTGAGTGGTGTACAGTGGAGTGGAGTGGCCTAGAGTTAAATGGTGTCGAGTGGAGTGGCATCAAGAGGAATACTGTATAATGGAATACTGTAGAGTGGAGTGGCATAAAGTGGTGTAGAGTCGAGTAGCATAGAGGGGACTATTGGAGTGGAGTTGCATAGAGTGAGATGGCGTACAGTAGAGTGGAATCAAGTGGAGTGGTACAGAGTACAATAGCATAGAATGGAGTAGAGGTAGAGTGGAGCAGGTTAGAGTGGAGTTGCACTGAGTGTAATAACATTGGGTGGAGTGGCGTAGAGTGCAGTGGCATAGAGAAGTATAGCGTAGACTGGAGTGGAATATAGTGGAGTGGCGTACAGTGGAGTAGGGTAGAGTGGAATAGGATAGAGTATGATGGTGCAAAGTGGAGTGGCTTAGAGTAGTGGTATATAGTGGAGTGGCGTAGAGTGGAGTAGTAGAGAGTGGTAGGCAGATAGTAGATTGCAGTGGCGTAAGGTTGAGCAGCATAGACTAGTATGCGGTACAGTGGAGTAGCATAGAGTGGAGAGGCCTAGAGTGGCATACCATAGAGTGGAGAGGCATATGGTGGAGTAGCATAGAGTGTAGTTGCATAGAGTGGAGAGGTGGAGAGTGGAGTGGTGTACAGTGGAGTGGCATAGAGTGGAACAGTGAAGAGTGTAGTGGTGTACAATTGCACAACTGAGTGGCATACAGTGGAATAACGTAGAGTGAAGTGGCATAAAATGGAGAGGCGTAGATTGCACTGGCTTTCAATAGAGTGGTGTAGAGTGCATTGGCATAGAGTTGAATATCATTGAGTGGAGTGGCATATAGTGGAGTGATGTAGAGTATAATGATGCAGAGTGGACTAGGAAAAAGTGGCGTAGGGTTGAGTGTCCTACAGTGAAATAGCATAAAAGTTGAGTGTAATGGCAAAGAGAGGAGAGGCGTACAGTAGAGTGCCATAGGGTGGAGTAGTGTATAGTGGAATAACATAGAGTGCAGTGGTGTAGAGTGAAGTGGCACTGAGTGGAAAAGCGTGCAGTGGAATGGGGTAGAGTGGAGTAGCATAAAATGGAGTGTGGCCCAGTTGACTATTGTACAGTAGAGTGGCGGACAGTGGAGTGGCATACATGGGAAGAGTATAGAGTAGAGTGGCGTAAAGAAAAGTGGCATTGAGAAGAATACTATAGAGGGAAGTGGCGTAAAGTGGCATGGACTCAAGTGACGTAGAGTGAAATAGTGTAGAGCGGTGTGACATGGAGCTGAATATGTGGAGTTGAGTGGCGTACAGCGGAATAGCATGCAGTGGAGTGACGTAGAGTGGAAAAGTATAGACTGGAGTGTCATAGAGTGGAGTGGCAGTGAGGGAAATGGCGTAGGGTGGAGTGGCACAGATTTGAGTGGTATAGAGGAAAGTAAGGTAGAGTGGAGTGATGTACAGGGAAGTGGCATACAGTACAGTGGCATAGAGTAGACTGCGTAGAGAGGAATACTGTGGAGTGGAGTGGTGTGGTGTAGAGAAGGATACAGTCAAGTGGAATAGCGTGAAATAACGTAGATTGGAGTAGCATAAAGGGGAGCAGCATAGAGTAGAGTGTCACAGAATGAAGTGGTGTACAGTAGAGCGACACAGAGTGGAGTGGCAGAGAGTACAATATCGTAGAATGGAATGGTGTACACTTGAGTGCCATAAAGTGGCATGCCATAGAGTGGAATAGAGTAGAGTGGAGTGGCATACAGTGAAATGGCATAGAGTGGAGTGGCATAGAGTAGAACTGTATATAGCAAAGTGATGTAAAGTTGAGTGGCATAGAGTGGAGTGGCATAGGGTGGAATGACAGAGTAGAGTGATGTAGAGTGGCATGGCATAGAGTGACCTACCATCGAGTGGAGTGGCATACAGTAGCATAGAGTTGTGTGGCACAGAGTGGAATAGCAGAGATAAGTGGCATAGAGTGGAGCTGCATAGAGGGGATTGGTACAAAGTTGTGTGTCACAGAGTGGAGTGTGTAGAATACTATGGCACGGACTGGAACAGCATTGAGTTGAGTGACAGAGTGGAGTGGTGTAAAGCAGAGTGGAGTAGAGTGGCATTGAGTGAAGTGATGTAGAGTTGAAAAGTGTAGAGTTGAATGGCATTTAGTGCAGTGGCATAGAAAGGAGTGGCATGGAGGGGATTGCACTGGAATAGTGTACAATGGAGTGGCATAACATAGAGTGGCATAGAGTGGAATGGCCTAGGTTGAAGTAGCATATTGGCATAGAGGGGAGTATCACAGAGTGGAGTGGAGTGGGGTAGGGTAGAGTGGAATAGCAGAGTGATGTGACGTAGAGTGGAGTGGAATACATTACAGTGGCACAGAGTGGAGTGGAATAGCATAGAGTGAAGTGGCATAGAGTGGAATAGCATAGAGTGGAATAGCCTAGAGTGCAGTGGCGTAGAATAGCATACAGTTAAGTGGCGTTGAGTGGAATAGCATAAAGTGGAGTGGTGTGCTGTGGAGTGGCACAGATTACAATGGCGTAGAGTGGAGTGGCATAGAGAAGAATACTATAGAGTAAAGTGGCATAGAGTGGCATACAGTCAAGTGGTGTACAGCGGAATAATGTAGAGTGGAGTTGCATAGAGTGGAGTGGTGTACTGTAGAGCGGCGTAGACTGGAGTGGTGTAGAGTGGAATATCACAGAGTGGAGTGGTTTAGTCAAATAGCGTAGAGTGGAGTGGTGTAATGTGGAGGGCATAGAGTTGAGTGGTGTAGAGTGTAATGGTGTAGAGTAGAATGGCATACAGTAGCATACAGTTAAGTGTTGTACAGTGGAATAGCAGAGAGTAGAGTGGCATTGAGTGCAGTGGTGTAGAGTGGAGTGGCATATAGCAGAGTAGTGTAGATTGGGGTGGCATACAGTGGAATAATGCAGAGTGGAGTGGCATAGAGTGCAGTGGTGTGGAGTGAAGTGAAGTAGCATGGAGTGGAGTAGTGTAATATGGAGTTGCATTGACGGGAGGGTGACGTAGAGTGTAGTGGCATGAAGAGGAATTGCATAGAGTGGAATAGCGTAGAGTGGCATAGAGTGGATTGGTGTGGAATAATGTTGAGTGGTGTGACGTAATGTTGAGTGATGTATAGTGGAGCAGCATAGAGTGGAATGGCGTTGAGTGGAGTGGGATAATTTTGAGTGATGTAGAATGGATTGGCGTAGACTGAAGTGGTATGGCTTAGAGTGGAGTGGCACAGAGTAGAGTGGTGTTGAGTGGAACACAGTAGAGTGCAGTGGTGTAGAGTGGTGCAGAGTAGTGTGGAGTCAAATAGCGTAGCATAAAATTGTGAGTAGTGTTCAGCAGAGATGCATACAGCGGAGTGGCGTACACTAGAGTGGGGTAGTGTGGAGTGACATAGAGTATACTAGCAAAGAGTGAATTGGCACAGAGTGGAGAGGCATAGGGTGTAGTGACATAAACTGGAGTGGCATAGAGGAGTGGTGTAGAGCAGAGTGGCATAGAGTGGAATACATAGAGTGGGGTGGCATACAATGGACTGGCAGCAAGTTTAGTGGCATAGAGTGGAGTGGCATAGAGTGAAGACCCTGGCGGTCCTGCCCCACCACACCGGCAGGGGCGGCCAGACCACCGACAGCGTGGCGGTGCAGGACTGCCAAATTAGGAACATTGCAGTGATGCAGTGAACTGGCTGCATCACAGCCAGTTCACTGCCTGTACCGCCATGGGGGTGGGACCGCCTGGCCAAAGGTTGACCACCTTCGACTTGGCGGTCCACCTAACATCGTCCGCGGTATAGTGAGTATCCTTACAGCCAGGGATTCTGTTGCGCCAGCCCCACCACGAAATCCCTGGCGGTAAGGATACTGGCAACAGGAATACTACTTCCTGTCACCAGTACAGGACTCCCCAACTCCCCCTCCCTATAGGAGCTCCCTCCCACCCCCAACTCCAACCAGGAGCCTCCCACCCCCAACTCCAACCAGGAGCCCCCCACCCCCTAAGCAGCGACACCCCCTTCCCCTCGATCCCCATACTGACCCCCCACCCCCTGACCCCCGTACTGGCCCCCCGATCCATGCACACACCACACATACAGACATACATGCACACATGCACACATCCACACATACATACATACACGCAAACAGCTATGCTCACTCATTCACACACATGTACACATGGCCACAACACTCCCCCCACATACACACATTCACACAAGCACACAGACACTTGCACACACACACACACAAACACACACAACACCCCCTCCACCCACTTCCATTCACACACACACACCCCTATTCAGGCACACAATACTCAACACCCCCCCATTCCCCTGTCGGTCGATCATCTTACCTGGTGGTCATCCGGGAGGGGACAGGGTACATGGGGCCTGCTCCTCCGGCACCGCCCTGTCACCACAACACTGCCACGCTGATTACAAAGTTGTAATACGGAGGGCGGTGTTGGGATGACATGGCGATGCCAGCGGAGCAACCTCCACTAGACCACCAGTATGGTGCTGGCGACTCTCCAGCCAATGTATGGCAGACAGCTGCCAGGAGTCTTAATATGGCAGTCTCAAGACCGCCATCACTGGCGGTCTCCTGGCTGGCGTGACTTTGGTGGTCAATTGTTTTGACCACCGAAGTCATAATGAGGGCCGTAGTGTGGTGTGGCATAGAGTGGAATATCATACACTGGAGTGGCGTAGAGTAACAGAGACTCGAGCAGGATAGAGTGGAGTAGCATAGAGTTGAGTGGTGTAGAGTAGAGTTAAGTGGCATACAGTAGAGTGGCATAGAGTGGAGTGGCATAGAATACAATAGTGAAGAGTGAAGTGAAGTAGAGTGGAGTGGCCTAGAGTGGAGTAACATATAGTGGAGTAGCGAAGAGTGGTGTACAATTGAGTGGCACAGAGCAGAATAGCGTAGAGTGAAAGAGCATGGAGGACATAGAGTAAAGTGGTGTAGATTGGTATAGTGTAGAGTGGAGTAGCATAAAGTTGAGTGATGTACAGTGGAATAGCATAAACTGGAGTGGCCTAGGCTGTAGAGTGGAGTGGCATAAAGTGGCACAGAGTCAAATAGCCTAGAGAGAAATATCAGAGTGGCGTAGTGTAAAGTGGAGTTGCCTAGAATGGGGTTGTGTAGAGTGGAGTGGCATACATTAAAGTGGAGTGGTAGCGCACAATAGCATATACTGGAGTATGGATAGAGTTGAGCAGTGAGAATAGAGTGAGTGTAATAACATAGTGCTGAGTGGAGTAGAGTGGAGTGGTGTAGAGTGCAGTGGTATAAAGCTGAATAGCATGCACTGGAGTGAAGTACAGTGGAATGGCATCCAAGTGGGATAGAGTGGAACAGCGCAGAGGATAGTGGTGTGAATTGTAGTGGCTGCCTGTGGAGTGGCATAGATTGGAGTGGAGTAGTGAAGAGTGGAGTGGCAGAGAGTAGAGTGCAGTGGTGTAGAGTGGAATAGTGTTGATTGGGATGGCCTACAGTGGAGTGGCATAGAGTGGAATACCATAGAGTGAAGAGGAGTAGAGTTGAGTGGAGTAGAGTGTAGTGGCATAGAGTGGAGAGGTGTTGAGTGGAGTGTTGTAGAGTGGAGTGGTGAAGAATGGAGTGGCATAGACTGGAATAGTGTAGAGCGGAGTGGCATAGAGTGAAGAGGTGCAGAGTGGACCGGCATAGACTGGAGTGGCGTAGAATAGAATGGTGTAGAGTGAAGTGGCATACAGGTGAATGGCATAGAGTGGAATACCATAGAGGTGACTGGCCTACGAGGGTGTAGAGTCGGTAGCATAGAGTGGAACAGTAGAGAGGATTGGTATAGAGCAGAGTTGCGTAGAGTGGAGAAGCATAAATTTGAGTGGCATAGAGTGGAGTAAAGTGTGGAATACCATACAACAGAGTGGTATAGAGTGGAATAGCGTAGAGTGGAGTCACATAGAGTGGAGTGGCATAGGGTGAAGTGACGTAGAGTGGCATAGAGTTGAGTGGAGTGGCATACAGTACAGTGGCATACAGTACAGTGGCTTAAAATAGAGTGGCGTAGAGTGGAGCGGCATAGAGTGGAGTGGCTAATAGAAGAATTCTGTAGAGTGGAGTGGTGTAGAGTGGGATACAGTTGAGGGGTGTAGAGTGGAATTGCACAGAGTTGAGTGGCATAAATTGGAGAAGTGTAGTGTGGTGTGGCGTACAATGGAGAGGCATAGGGTTGAATAGTGTAGAGTGGAGTGGCATTGAGTGGAATACCTTAGAGTGGACTGACATAGAGTAGAATAGCATAGAGTGGAGTGGCATGGAGTAGCATACAGTTGAATGGCATACACTGGAATAGCATAAATTGTAGTGGTATTGAGTGGAATGGTGTAGAGTGGAGTAGAGTGGAGTCTTGTAGGGTGGCATACTGTAGATTGGAGTGGCATAGAGTCAGATGACATAGAGGGGAATAGCGGAAAGAAGTGGCATTGAGTAGAGTTCCATAGAGTAGAGTGGCACAGACTGGAGTGGCATAGAGTGGAATGGCATGGAGTGTAATACCATCTAGTAGAGTTTCATAGAGAGATGCAGAGCTCAGTGGCATATAGAGGAATAGCATGCAGTGAAATGGCATACATTGGACTGTTGGAGTAGCCTACAGTGTAGTGGCATACAATACAGTAGTTTAAAACAGAAAGGCATAGAGTGGAGCAGCAGAGAGTGGAGTGGCTAAGAGAATAATACTGTAGAGTGGAGTGGTGTAGAGTGGGATGCAGTTGAGTAGAGTAGAGTGCAATAGTGTTGAGTGGAGTGGCTTACAGCGAACTAGTGTGGAGTGGCTTAGACTGGAGATGCATAGAATAGAGTGGCATAAAGCGGAGTGGCGTAGACTGGAGGGATACTGAGTGGAATGACATAGAGTGGAGTGTCGTAGAGTAGAATGTCATAGAGTGGTATACTGTAGTGTGGAATGGCATCAAGTTGATTGGCATAAAATGGAATAGCAGAGTGGTGGAGTGGTGAAAAGTGAAACCGAGTACAGTGGAGTTGTGTACAGTACAGTGGCAGATAGTGGAGTGGTGTAGAGTGGAATAGCTTAAAGTGGAATAGCATAGAATTGAGTGGTGTAGAGTGAAATAGTGTAAAGTGGAGAGGCATGGGTTGGAGTGACATACAGTATAGAAGCATAGAGTGGAGTGACGCAGAGTGGAATAGCATAGAATGGAGTGGTGTACAGTAACATACAATAGAGTAGTGTAGAGTGGAACAGCATAGAGTCGAATGGCATAGAGTGGAGCGTCAAAATGAAGTGACGTGGAATGGAGTGGTGTAGAGTGGAATAGCGTAGAGTGTAATTGTGTACAGTGGAGTGGCGTACAGTGGACTGGCATAAAGTGGAGTGGCATAAAGTGAAATAGCAAAGAGTGCAGTGGTGTATCGTGGATTGGCATAGACTGAAGTGGAATGGCATAGAGAAGAGTATCACAGAGTGGATTAGTGTAAAGTGGAGTGGCATGGAGTTAAGTGACATACAGTGGGATAGCGTGGCATAGAGTGGAGTGGCTAAGAGTGGAAGGGGGTAGGGAGAAGTGGCATACTGTGGCATAGAGATGAGTAGCATAGAAGGAAACGGCATTGAGTGGAGTGACACACAGTGGAGTGAAGCACAGTACAATGGCGTAGAATGAAGTGGCATAGAGTAGAGGTATATGGAGTGGGATAGGAAAGAATACTTTAGAGTGGAGTTGTGTAGAGTGGCATAAAGTTCAGTGATGTAGAGTGGAATAGAGTAAAGTGGAGTGGCAAACAGTAGAGAGGCGTAAAGTAGAGTGGTGTAGAGTGGAATACCGTAGAATGAAGTGGAATACAGTGGAGTGAGATAAAGTGAAGCGGCTTGGAGTGGAACAGTGTAGAGTGAAGTGGTGTACAGTGGAATGATGTAGAGTGAAGCGGCATAGAGTTTAACACCAGAGAGTGGAGTGGCATAAAGTGGAATGGTGTAGATTGGAGTGACGTAGAGTGGAGTATCATAGAGTGGAGTGGCGTACGATGGAATTATGTAGAGTGGAGTGACGTAGAGTAGAGTGACATAGAGTGGTGTAGAGTCGAGTGACATAGAGTGGAATAATATATAAGACTGGTGTACAGTGGAGTTGCATAGAGTGGAGTAGCATAAAGTTGTCTGGCATAGAGTAGAGTGGCGTAGAGAGAAACAGCATAGAGTGGAGTGCCATAAAGTGGAGCGGCATGGAATAAGATGATGTAAAGTAGAGTGGTTCAGAGTGGAGTGGCAAACAGTTGAATAGCGTAGAATGGAGTGGACTGGTGTACCATGGAGTGGGATGCATTGCAGTGCCATAGAGTGGAGTGATATAAAGTAGCATGGAGTGGAGTGGTGTAGAGAGAAATATTTTAGAGCTGAGTGGTGTTGAGTGGCATACAGCTGGTTTGGTGTAGAGTGGAATAGAATAGAGTGAAGTGGTGTAGATTCAAGCCATGTAGAGTGGAGTGGCATACAACATAACTGCATAGAGTGGAGTGACAGAGTGGAATGGTGTAGAATGGAGTGGCTTACAGTGGAGTGGCATACAGTGGAATGGCATAGAGTGGAATAGCGTAGAGTGGAGTGGTGTAGAGTGGAATGGTGTAGAGTGGAGTGGCATAGAGTGCAGTAATGTAGAATGGAGTGGTGTAGAGTATAATACCATATAGTAGAGTGGAATACAGTTGTGCGGAGTCAAATAGCATAGAGTGGAATTGCATAGAGGGGAGTGGCATAGATTGCAGTGGAGTAGAGTAGAGTGGGGGGATAGAGTTGAATAGCATAGAGTGGAGTGGCCTAAAGTGGAGAGGCATAGCGTGCAGTGGCATGGAGTGGAGTACAATGGAACAGTGTACAGTGGAGTGGCATAGAGTAGAGTGCCGTAGAGTGAAATGGCGTAGGGTGGGGTGGCATAAAGTGGCCTAGAGTTGAGTTGCATATAGGGGAGTAGCGTAGAGTGGAGTGGCATAGAGTAGAGCGGCGTAAAGTGTAGTGGAACAGAGTCCAGTGGCATACAGTGGAGTAGCATATAGTACAGTGGTGTACAGTGGAGTGGAGTGGTGTAGAGTGGAATATCGTTGAGTGGAGTGGTGTACAGTGGAATAGCATAGATTGGAATAGATGGAATGGAGTGAAGTAGAGTAGCATACACTTGAGTAGCATAGAGTGGAGTAGCGTAAATTGAAGTGACAGAGTGAAGTGGAATACAGTAGAGTGACATTCAGTACAGTGACATAGAGTGGAGCAGAGTGGGGTAAAGTGAAGTGGTACAGAATGGAGTGGTTTGGAGTGGCATATAGTTGAGAGGTATAGAGCAGAATTACATTGAGTCGAGCTGGGTGTGGAGGGGCATGGGGTTAAGTAGCATATAGTACAGCAGCGTAGTTAATTGGCATTGACTGGAAAAGCATAGAGTAAAGTAGAGTGGAGTGGAATAGAGTGGATTGGCATGGAGTGGCATACAGTAGGCTAGCATGCAGTGGAGAAGCGTACAGTGGCAGTAGGATAGATTTGAATGTTGTAGGTCGAAGTGGTGTCGCTTGGTGTAGAGTGGTGTAGAGTTAAGTGGCATACAGGGGAGCAGTTTAGAGTAGAGTGGTGTACAGTGGAGTGGCATACAGTACAGTGCCATAGAGTGGAGTGGCGTAGAGTAGAGTATCATAGAGTGGAGTGGTGAAGAGAGGAATATGTTAAAGTGGAGTGGTGTTGTGTGGCATGCAGTCGATTTGGTGTAGAGTGGAATTGCATAGAGTGGAGTTGCATAGATTGGAGCAGTGTAGAGTGGAGTGGCATATAGTAGAACTGCGTAGAGTGGAGTGGTATAGGGTGGAACAGTGTATAATGGAGTGGCATACAGATGAGTGGCATAAAGTGGAATGGCATTGAGTGGAATAGCGTAGAGTGGAGTGGTGTACAGTGGGATGGTGTAGAGTGGTGTAGAGTGGATAGTGTAAAGTGGAGTGGCGTAGACTGGAGTGGCATAGATTGGAAAGGCATAGAGTGCAGTGAAGTAGAATGGAGTTGCGTAGAGAAGAATACCATACAGAAGAGTGGAGTAGAGTGGTGCAGAGTCAAATAGCATAGCGTGGAATTGCATAGGGTGGGGTGGAGTAGAGTGGAGGGGGAAGTGTCAAGTAGTGTAGAGTGGAGTTGCATGAAGGGGAGTGGCATAGAGTGCAGTGGCGAGGAGTGGTGTACCAAGTTCTATAGTGGATTAGCGTAGAGTAGAGTGCCACAGAGTGGAATGGCATAAGGTGAAGTGACGTAAAGTGACCTAGAGGTGAGTGGCATGGAGGGGAGTGGCATAGAGTGGAATAGCATAAAGTGGAGTGTTATATGGTGGAGTGTCATACAGTGGTGTGGCATACACTGCACATAGAGTGGAATAGCATAGAGCGGAATGGAATAGAGTGACATACAGTCAAGTGGCGTAGAATGGAATAGCATAGAGTGGAGTGGTATAGAGTAGAGTAGCATAGAGTGGAGTTGTTTAAAGTGCAATAGCAAAGAGTGGAGTGGTATAGAGTGGAGTATTGTAGGGTGGAGTGGCATAAAGTTGAATAATATGGAGTGGGGTAATGTTGAATGGTACTGAGCCAATGGGCTTACACTGGAGTGGAGTAGAGTGGAACGGTGTAGAGTGGAGTGGCACAGAGTGGTGTCACATACAGTGGAAGACTGCAGAGTGCAGTGGCATAGAGTGGTGTAGAGTGGAATAACGAATGGAGTGCATAGAGTGGCGTGGCATACACTAAAGTGGCATAAAGTGGAGTGGTGCAGAGTATGATAGCGTAGATTGGAGTGTCAGAGAGGGAGTGGCATAGAGATTAGTAGCATAGTGTGGAGTGAAGTTGCATAGAGTGCAAATAGTAGAGTGGTGTAAAGTAGAGTGGCATAGATTACAATAGCGAAGAGTGGAGTGGCATAGAGTGGAGTGGCTTAGAGTGGAGTAGCATACAGTGGAATAGCATAGAGTGGAGTGGTGTACAGTGGAGTGGCAGGGAGTGGAATAACATAGACTGGGGTGGTGTAGAGGGGCATAGAGTGGTATAGTGTAGAGTACGGTGATGCAGAGTGGAGTAGCATAATGTGTAGATGCATACAGTGGAGTGGCGTTGAGTAGAATAGCATGTGGTGGAGTGGTGAAGAGTGAAATAGTGTAGAGTGGCCTACAATGCCATAAAGTCGAGTGGCCTAGAGTGGAATGGCACAGGGTCTAGTGGCCTGGAGTGGCATAAAGTTAAGTAGCATAGAGGGGTAACAATTAACAAAGTGGTAATAGGTAGGGACAACAATTCAAAGCCTACTACTTACCTATATCTTTGGACCTAAGGCAGAACACAGCCTAAATGTGGTAAAAACAACATGGATGCCTTTAACTTTTGTAAAGGTAGTCATTATCCAACCATATACTTCCTTGTCACAGGCAAGTACAGCACAATTACGGCAACATTTCTGAGGTATACCTCAGCCTGAGATATCAATGAGTTCTACTTGCTTATACGTTTACCAATACTTACCCTACTCACCTCTACTAGCAAAAAGGCACATCAACACACCATAAACTATATGGCTGCTAACTTTCATTGAAATTGGACTGCCCAATTTCCCACTACCACCAAATATGGGGGGTCATTTTGACATTGGTGGTAAAAACCACCTACTGCTGCGGTGACGGTGGCCGAAATACCATCACCGCGGCTACCATCCGTCTGCCATATTATGATCACTGCTGGACTTCCGCCACAAGAAGGGCGGAAATCTGGCAGTGATCATACTGGTTTGATGGTGGTAACCTGGCGCTGCTACCACTAGCACCGCCACACCAGTAGAACACCGCCAGCCGTATTTTGACCAGAAATACGGCCTGGCAGTGTTCTGCTGGTGGGGCGCTGCTGATGGTAGCAGCGCCCCTTCCCATTCCCTGCCAGATGACCTCCTCGCCGGACAAGGTAAGTCGAGCGTCTGACAGAGGAGGGGGTGGGAGGGTTGTAGTGTTGTGTGTGTGTCTGAGTGTGTGAGTGCGTGTGTGAATGCATCTGTGTGTGTTGTGTAGTTTGTGTGGTTGTACGTGTGTGAGTGAATGCATGTAAGAATGATGAAGTGAGTGCGTGTCTGCAGGTCAGTGTGATTGTGTAAGAATGTGTGTCGTGTCAGTATGTCTGTAATTATGCGTGTATGAATGCATGTATGAATGCGTGTATGCAGTGTGTGTATGAATGCATGTATTGAGTTTCTGTGTGTGTGTATGCGGGGAGGGGGTTGTGGGGTGAGGGGCGCTGTGACTGGTGGGGGTGGTGGGGGTGATGTGTGAGTGTGTGGCTGTGGGGCCAGTTATGTAGTGTGTGCGTGTCTGCAGGTGTGTGCGTGAATGGGGGTGTGTTTGTGGATCGGAGGGGTGAGGATGTGTGTTTGTGGATTGGAGGGGGTGGGGGTGTGTGTTTGTGTATCGAGGTGGGCGGGTGAGTTTGGATGGAGGGGGGTGGAGGGCATCAGGTGAGTGTTGGGAGGGGTGGGGGAGCCGCCTACCAGTGACAGGGAAGAAATTCCCTGTCACCGATAGGGCCTACCACCATGGTTTTTCGTGACATTGCTAATGCCACGGAAACCATCGCGATAGGCCGGCTCATAATGCCATGGGCGGTAGTCTGTGAACCGCCGGGCTGGAGACAGACATCTACGGCCCGGTGGATCATACCGCCATGGCAGTATGATTGGAGAAGTGTTGGGTTGGCTGCAGCCAACCCGCCAATCTCATAGTATGGCAATGTGTACCGCCAGCCTGTTGGTACTACCGCCATATTAACCCCGACCGCCAGGGTCATAATGACCCACATACTGTCTATGGAAAATGCATTTGTAGAAAATGTATTTTAGGACCCCCCTTTTTTTCTTTGTATCCCCTTAAGGAATCACCATGAAACTTTGCATCACCTGCCAATGTAGACAAGCATCGTCAAAGCCAATAGGTCTCACCTATGTGAGAGCTGTTGGCTTTGCCAATCTGTTTTAGCCATGTTGTACACCAGTGCAGCACCTGTCCAGCATGGCTAAAAGTTAGTGGTGTGAAGGAGAGTGGTGTGGAGTTTCAGAGTGGAATGGTGAAGAGTGGAGTAGAGTGTTGCAGAGTGGAATCGCATGTAGTATTGTGTATGAAGTGGCATAGTGAAAAATCACCTAGTGGCATACACTGGAGTGGCACAGAAAAGAGTGGACTAGTGTAGAGTGCATTGGCGCAGAGTGTTGCAGAGTACAGTGGTGTAGAGTGCAGTATTAGAGCGGTGCATAGCAGAGAACAGTGGTGTAGAGTGGCAAAGAGTTGAATGATGCTGAGGGCAAAGGCTCAAAGTAGAGTGGATTAGATTGGAGTGGCGTGGAGTACAGAATACAGTAGAGTGGTATAGAGTGCAGTGGTGTAAGGTGGTGCACAACAGAGTAGCATGGACTGGTGCAGAGTAGAATATAGTACAGTACAATGCAGTGGCATAGTGTGCTGTGGAGTAGAGCAGACTAGTATAGATTGGAGTAATGCAGAGTAGAGTGGTGCAGAGTTCAGTGGCAGAGAGTGCAGCATTGCAGAGTAGAGTGCCAGAGTGGAGTGGTGTAGAGTGGAGTAGTGTGGCCAAGAGATTAGTAGGGGAACAGTACAGTGATACAAAGTAGCGAGTAGTGGCATAGAGTGAGGTGACATAAAGTGTAGTTCTGTGGTGTGCATTGGCATAGAGTGCAGTGGGTAATAGTAGAGTGGCTGACTACAACTCCCTACTGGCGACCAACAGGATAGTTAAGTTTAGGATTCCCAGAGGTAGGAATTCCTCAGACTTTTGCTCACTAGTAACTTAGTAAGTTTGCCACTGCTGGATGAATCTCCACAAAACTTGCCACACCTATTTCTTTTTTAGGTTGCAGCCTACCAGGCAGCACTGCCGTCTGGTTTGGTAAAGACATCTTGCGGGCATTCAAAAAGTTGACCTACGAATACATTTTGCCCATTGCTTGTCATTGACTTAGTGGTTTGTAACTCACATTTTCTTCCTTTCCATTGATCGCAGTAACACTCAACTCGTGCCCCAAGGTAACTAAAACTCGCACCCATGCCATGCACGGTTTTCTCTTCAATGATTTTATTGCAAATACTGCAGTGATTTTATTAATGATGTCATAGAAGTTGTCATGACTGATGTAATATGTGGGGTAATTAACAAGTGTATGGCGAGGGTGTAAGTTATAGTTACCTTAGGGAACGAGTTATAATTTCTTGAGATAAGAACAACTATAACTGCTGAATTTCTATGGTTTTATGTGTGTAAAATCTGAACAAAATTATAACATCCCTGTAACCTTTGGTTTTTTAGTGAATTTCTGCATGTGTGGTGTTCACTGCTGCCAGTATAGTGATCTCCCCATAGAAAGGCTAGGAGAGGCAGAGGCCATCCATATGTTTGTGAATTGCATTATGTTTGACTTGAGTAGAACTACTGTAGAACTATTTCTTGTACTACAAAGTGCTATTTTGAATAGAGCTCAATACCTCAATACATTTACAATACATTTAAACATATACCCTTACCCCCTCACGCAATACATCTACCTTCTATACCCCTGACCATATGCACCACTCTTAATTTCTCACCCTTAACTCCTTGACCTCCAACACCTTAATGACTGAACCCTACACCCTATATCCTAATTCTTTACCCCAGACCCTTAACCCTTAATCCTATAACCTTAATTTCAATCTTCATGCTGTTAGCCCCTATGCTCCTGTCTGGTGGTTCTTAACCTGTGGCCCGAGAACACCTGGGGGTCAGCGAGGCCCATAAGGTCAACTCAGCGACAGTGTTACAAAATTAAATAATATTAAAATGAATGCATAAAAATTAACAAAGTATATATAAATAACGAAGCAAAACAGAGAATGTGAAAATATTTTCTATATTTGATTGTAATTAAACAATATTTAAATATGTGAGCATTTGTTTGATGTATGCTTGTTTTTTTATTTGTTTCTATTGTTTTAACCCCTTGGGTGCCCTGGATGTAACAGTTACGTCCTGGGCAGAACCCTTCGGGTGCCAATGATGTAACCGTTACATCCAGCTAGGGGCCCACGGGGGAAGTGCTAGAGCTCCTCCCGGGGGCCTGGCACCCCCCTCCCCTGGGTAGGGATGGAAGGGGAATCGCTTCCCCTTCCATCCCCGCTCCCCCACCCCCCTGTGGTGTCTGATTAGAGGCTGCCCCCACTGCGTTGGAATCTCAGCTTCCAGCGTGGATCGGAGGAGAAATGCAAAAGCATTTCTCCTCCCATCACATGGAGGGGGCGAAAGAGGCATGAAAGGAGAAGAAAGGCCTTTCCTTTCCTCTCCTTTCATGTCTCTCTCTGCATTTCTGCTGCCCGATCGCAGTGCGATTGGGCAGCAGAAATGCCACTAGACACTAGGGACATTTATTTTGTTTGTTTATATCATAAGGGGAGTGGCCCTTCCCAGGGGGGCAATTTATTTTTAGGCCATGTCTGCCCCCCGGGGGCAGATCGGCCTATTATAATTAGGGATTTTTTTTTTATGTATGTGGGGAGTGACCCCTAGGCAAGGGTCGCTCCCTTGGGGGTAAATTTACTTTTAGGCCATTTCTGCCCCCCTTGGGGGCAGATCGGCCTATTTTTATAGGCCAATCTGCCCCCAAAGGGGGCAGAAACCATTAGACACCAGGGAATTTGTTTTGTTTTTGTGTATGTCATAAGGGGAGAGGCCCCTTAGGCAAGGGCCTCTCCCCAGGGGGGAAATTTATTTTTAGCCCGTTTCTTCCCCCCGTGGGGCAGGTCACCCTATTATAATTAGGCCGATCTGCCCTGGGGGGACAGAGGGGCAGAAAGCGCTACACACCAGGGATAATTTTTGTTTGTTGTTTTTGTTTTGTTTTATGTATGTGGGGAGGCAAGGGTCGCTCCCTTTGTGGCAAATTTACTTTTAGGCCATTTCTGCCCCCTAGGGGGCAGATCGGCCTATTTTTATTAGGCCAATCTTCCCTCAAGGGGGGCAGAAACCACTAGACACCAGGGAGTTTTGTTTTTTATTTATGTTTATACATAAGGGGAGCAACCCCTTGGGCAAGGGCCGCTCCCCCGGGGGGCAAAATATTTTTTGGCCTTATCTGCTCCCCCTGGGGGCAGATCAGCCTATTATAATTAGGCCGATCCGCCCCTAGGGGGACAGAAACCCCTAGACACTAGGGATATATATTTTTTTATGTTTACTTTTTTTTTTCTATATATGGGGAGCGACCCCTTAGACAAGGGTCACTCCATTGTGGGGCAAATTGTATTTAGGCCTTTTCTGCCCCCCCTGGGGGCAGATAGGCCTATTTTTATTAGGCCAATCTGCCCCCAAGGGGAGCAGAAACCACTAGACACCAGGGATTTCTTTTTGTGCCAATTTCACGCAACGGGAGCGACCCCTTAGGCAAGGGTCGCTCCCCTGGGGGGGCAAATTTGTTGTGGGGCAGATCAGCCTGTTGTAATTAGGCTGATCTGCCCCCAGGAAGGGCAGAAAACCCTAGACATCAGGATTTTTTTTTTGTTTATTTTATTTTTTTATATGTGGGGAGCGACCCCTTAGGCAAGGGTCGCTCCCCCAGAGGGCAAATTGTATTTAGGCTATTTCTGCCCCCCTTGGGGTAGATCGGCCTATTTTTATTAGTCTGATCTGCAAGGGATTTTTTTTGCGCCAATTTCACTCAAGGGGAGGGGCCTCTTGGGTAAGGGTTGATCCTCTGGGGGTACAAATTTATTTTAGGCCATTTCTGCTCCCCTTGGGGGCAGAAACCACTTAGGCACCAGGGATTGGTGTGTGTGTTTTGTTTGGGGGGGCAGCCCCTTGGGCCCCTTGGGCAAGGGTCACGCCCCAGGGGGGGGGCACATTACTGTTGACCATATCTGCCACCCCAGGGGCAAATCGGCCTATTTTTGGAAGACCCATCTGCCCCCAAGGGTGGCAGAAAGCCCACCAGAGACCAGGGAAGATTGTTTTTCCAAAATAAGAAGGTGGGGGTATGGCCATACCCCCTACCCCAAAAAAATGGGGCCAGAGTTGTTCTGTCCACCGGTGTGCAGATGGAACCACTCCCCAGGGGCGGGGGCAGAAAGCATAATAGATGCCAGGGAATTAAAAAAATATATGTAGGGTGGTGGCTACCAACTAGTATGTGCCTGGTTATGCCTCCACCCCAACTGAAGGGGGTAACCGTCTTTCAGCTCTCCCCCCGCACACTAAAACATCTTATCCCACGGCAAGCAAGAGAACATTTGATTATTTTGGGTTTTGGTTTTACATTTGGGCCATGAGAGCTTGGCTAACTCTCAAAATCGTACCACTTGGAATGGTGAGGGCTGCACTTTTTGGACTTTGGGACGCTGCCATGTAGAAAAATCCACAAGACCTAGACAGGGCTGAAAACTAAACATCTGGGTGATTCCAGGGTGGTGTGCTTCACATGCACCCCGCACCATTTTCTCACCCACAATTCCCTGCAAACCTCCAACTTTGCTGGAAATCACACATTTTTCCAACATTTTTGTGATAGAAACTACCGGAATCTGCAGGAATCCACAAAATTCCTACCACCCAGCATTGCCTCATTTATATTGATAAAAATTCTGCTGCACTTGTCAGCCAAAAATTTTTTTTTTTCAAACTGCCCTTTTGGACCCGCTTTGGTTCCCCCTCAATTTCGACATGTTTTTGGCTCTTCCCTGTCACAGGCATGTGGCCCACCTACACAAGTGAGGTATCATTTTTACCAGGAGACTGAGGGGAACATTGGATGGTAGGAAATTTCTCCAGGTGCAGTGATCCCACACAGAAATGTGGGAAAGATTTGATTTTTTTAGCTAAATTTGAGGTTTGCTGAGGATTCTGGGTAAGAAACATTGGGGGATCCACGCAAGTCACAACTCATTGGACTTCCTCAGGTGTCTAGTTTTCAGAAATGTTTGGTTTTGGTAGGTTTCCCTAAATGGCTGCTGAGCCCAGGACCAAAAAGACAGGTGACCCCCCGCAAAAACAGGTAGTTTTATATTTGATAAGTTTGATGTGTCCAGATAGTGTTTTGGGGCCTTTCCGTTCGCGGGCACTAGGCCTACCCCCACAAGTGAGGTATCATTATTATCAGGAGACTTGGTGGAACGCTGGGTGGAAGGAAATTTGTGGCTCCTCTCAGATTCCAGAACTTTTTATCACCAACATGTGTGGAAAAAGTGTTTTTTGGGCCAAATTTTGGGGTTTGCAAAGGATTCTGGATAACAGAACCTGGTGCCGGCTGAGTTAGAGGCCAAAATCTACAGCTAGGCACTTTGCAAAAAACACGTCAGATTTCAATGTAAAAATGTGATGTGTCCATGTTGTGTTTCCTGTCGCGAGCATTAGGCCTACCCACGCAAGTGAGGTACCATTTTTATCGGGAGACCTGGGGGAACGCAGAATAGCAAAACAAGTGTTATTGCCCCTTGTCTTTCTCTACATTTTGTCCTTACAAATGTAAGACATTGTGTAAAAAAGAAGTCTATTTGAGAAATGCCCTGTAATTCACATGCTAGTATGGGCACCCCGGAATTCAGAGATGTGTAAATAACCACTGCTTCTGAACACCTTATCTTGTGCCCATTTTGGAAATACAAAAATTGTCTTGATACCTATTTTTCACTCTTTATATTTCAGCAAATTAATTGCTGTATACCTGGTATAGAATGAAAACCCATTGCAAGGTGCAGCTCATTTACTGGCTCTGGGTACCTAGGGTTCTTGATGGATCTACAAGCCGTATATATCCCCACAACCAGAACAGTCCAGCAGACCTAACAGTATATTGCTTTATAAAATCTGACACTGCAGGAAAAAGTTACAGAGTAAAGTGTAGAGAAAAATAGCAGTTTTTTTACCTCAATTTCAATATTGTTTTATTTCAGCTGTTATTTTCTGTAGAAAAACCTTGTAGGATCTACACGAATTACCCCTTGCTGAATTCAGGATTTTGTCTACTTTTCAGAAATGTTTAGCTTTCTGGGATCCAGCATTGGTTTCACACCCATTTCTGTCACTAACTGGAAGGAGGCTCAAAGCACAAAAAATAGTAAAAATGAGATATGTCGTAGTAAAATGCCAAACTTGTGTTGAAAAATGTGTTTTTCTGATTCAAGTCTGCCTGTTCCTGAAAGCTGGTAATTTTAGCACCGCAAACCCTTTGTTGATGCCATTTTTCCCCAATTTTTTTTTTTTAAAACAACATTTTTACTATATTTTGGCTAATTTCTTGGTCTCCTTCAAGGGAACCCACAAAGTCTGGGTACCTCTAGAATCCCTAGGATGTTGGGAAAAAAGGACGCAAATTTGGCATGGGTAGCTTATGTGGACAAAACGTTACTAGGGCCTAAGCAGGAACTGCCCCAAATAGCCAAAAAAAGGCCTGGCATCTGAGGGGGAAAGGCCTGGCCGTGAAGGGGTTAAAGTTCAAATCATGGAAACTGCTCAGGCCAGGGGTCTCCAGCTTCCAATGATGACTTAGTGGGGGTCCCAAAAGTCCAATAATAATTTAGTAGGGGTACACAGAAGTCAAAAGTTTGAGAACCGTTGCTCTAGTCCAGTGGTTCCCAACCTGTGGTCCGGGGATCCCTGGGGGTCTGCGAAGCCTCTTCAGGGGGTCCGTGATTGCTTAGAAAATGTTATAATATTAACAGATTAGGCCCCCAGCTTTCAGTAATGACCCATTGGGGGGCCCCTAGATTCCAATAATGATTCAGTGGGGGTTCCCGGGATCCAGCACTGATAAAGTGGGGGTCCACTGAAGTCAAAACGTTGGGAACCACTGCTCTAGTCTCTTAATTTCAAACTCATAAATGCACTCTCGTTGCAGTTACTCCAGTAAATTTTGGAACTAACACTTTCCCTTTTCAAAGTGTTTCTTTATAGAACTAATAATTGAGAGGGGGTATTTTTAAAAGTGTTCATTCAATGTTCTGAGGCAATACCAAAGAGACACCAGACTCATAGGCGATAGCAGACCAGTGCTACATTTAACTGCCCCTTCTATCTCCCATCCAGCTAGTTGTCTCCGGTACTAGGCATCACCAAACAGTAATCCTAGTATTTAGGTATGGTGGTAACTACCGCCACCTTGTCTGTTGAACTACAGTGACACAGACTGAGATGCTGTCAAAGAAAATTGAGAGCACATAGGAAGCAAGTCATAGGATATGGGCGCTCACAGTGAGTCAATATAATAGCATTAACATTCCAAATTTAACATATTCAACGTGCGGATGGGAACGCGTTGCAATTCCTGGTGAGACGGAGATTCTGAGCTCCGTGAAACATGGCAGACTGACAGAGACGCGAGGAGACAGACAGATGTCAGGCCCCCCTCGAGGGACAGAGGGAGACTAGCAGAGAGATCTTCAAGGCAGAGGACAAGAAACGATTGGCCTTAGCCAGTGTGAAAGGAAACGGTTCTTGAATACTTCATTTGCATCCTAATGTTGGATATTATATATATTTTACTCAGACTCTGGACGGTTCTTAATGATACTGGTTATACATGTAGATATAATTTGAGTTAAGCCCTGATGAAGTCCGTGAGAGTACTGTTCTCATAGGACGAAACACGTGTTGGCTGTGGCTGTATGTGCTACATGGATACTGACTTCAATACTGTGTTTACTACATGAACATGGATGTCAAAGGACAATTCTGTGGTTACTATGATGAACTTTTCTGTTGAAGAATAAATTGAGCTTGAAACTGGCTGTGGCTGTATGTGCTACATGGATACTGACTTCAATACTGTGTTTACTACATGAACATGGATGTCAAAGGACAATTCTGTGGTTACTATGATGAACTTTTCTGTTGAAGAATAAATTGAGCTTGAAACTCTCCATGGTATTAATGCCATTATACATTACATATTGATACATTACTTACTTGGAATTATATATTCATGGGTGCCCTGACAGCTGTGGTTTTGTCATTGTGAGATGCTGTCAAAACATGCCACAACTTTGACCACGACAAGGCTATCTTCCCACCATATTTTTAGCATTACTTCAGCTTTAATACTTATAAACAAACAAACCAATGACCAGATAGACAATCTACAGTATCAAGGTAGGATGAACCCGTCTCTCCTTGGGCTCTCAGGCTGTATCAGTGCTATATTGACGTCAATGGTGTGATGAGTCTGATGATATTGGGCTGACCTTATAGGCCTGTGATGCTTGCCTCATCAAAGAGTAGACTATCCACCATCATTTATGTGTCTCCGAGGTTAATTGGCCTCGGCCAAAAGGCACTAAACTAAATACCCACTTCCATTTCTTGTGTTCTACATATTTACAGAACCCATTGTGTTTACTATTCATAACTACAGCAGTACATTGATTTTAAACACACACTCACAAACACATCCAAAGTGCTGACGTAGATGTTTTGCTGATGTTGGTGCAATGCTTACCCTCGTGCAAATCTGACATGGGTGTGCTACTGACATTAGACTGATGGTGTTGGCTTTACTGAGAGATTGGATTCATCCTCTCTTATCTACCTAAGCACATCCAATCCTGTCACACGTCTTTAATCCACAGCACCAGCCACGATATCCCTTGTAAGGCAACCAAAGTGCCCCCTTGTAACTGTTCATAAAATTTGATAGGAGTAACTATAACCTGCACATAATCATCAAACTACTTTATGATTGGCTGTTGGAAGTGAGTTGTGCTGAACTAGAAAGTTTTTACTCACCCAGATGTTTGATAGCGACAATTACATCATATGCTTATGTACAAGTGAGCGACACCGGGAAAACGTTGTTCAGGAAAATACTATGTGAAAGGGCTACTCACGTGTAAGTGGTATCCGGCTCCAGGCAGCGAACAATCAGGGAAATGGTGATTGACTGCTTGTCTGGCACGTGGGCAGGCATTGCACAAGGGGACTTGGCTCCAGAAATGATGTCATCAACAAAACTGAGCACTGATTCTGGAGAGAAGAGAGGACAGTAAGGCTCCAAGGAAGCATGTGAGGCCACAGGACCCAGAAGAATGGGGAGGACAGAACAACTCACCAAGCCATATGATTCCAGAGAAAAGCCCCATGAATATGTGTGTGAGTATAGAGGACCCCTAAAGTGCCTTAGGCCACTGCAAACAACTTCAAAATGGGAGTCGAAGGTGAAGCCAAACAGAAACCACTGACACACATTAAAGCACAGAGAACTCACAAAAGGTTCAGAACCCAGTGGAAACCTATTGAGGTCTGTACAACCACTGAGAACTTGTTGACAAATAGGAAACTACACACAAAATGGGTCCGGGAGATCAGAGGGTAACCATACTGAGAGCCCGCTGAAGTATGTGAGAACACTGACATTTAAAGATCAGTGACAATCTGCTAGCAACACCACCTATAACTCAGTAAAATATGAAATCATTAGGAATACACTGAAATATAGAAGACAATAGTGATCCCACTGAGGAGCGAACCAGCGAGAACCCGCTATAGTGGGCAAGACCTGTGAATAAGTGAATACTTGAAACTCTGTGCTAATGTGCAATGACTTTGGACGTGGGAACGAGCAACAATGTTTAATGTATATGGGACTTGTGGTGTGGAATGAGCTGTCACATCATGCCACTCTACTAAACATGCAAGTGAGATACAAGATGAGTTTTACCTACCTTGCTCTGAACGGGTCCTGGTTGTCGTTCTGCTCTACATGCTTGGCATACTCACCTGTCTCTACTTTGGAGTGATCCAGTCGGTCTGTGACCTTCTCCTGACTGATGAGATAATCAACGATTCGGACTCCGATTGGAGGCTCCATGTGCTCCCACTCCAGTACCACCAGAGTGCTGCTGGGCTCCTGGTCCACAGAAAGCTTCAGTCTGGAAAGGAAACAGCTCAAAATCAGACCCCTTCATCTGTGCCCCCAAATGTCTTTCTGTAATCCAGGTTCCTGCAGACATCACATGATCATGGGAGATGCAGTGATCCCTGGTCCATTCTACTGGGTCCCTGGATGTGCCATCTTATGAAGGGAAGAGAGGCGACAGCAAGCTCCTTACACTGACTCACTGGAAACATCACTCAGTTAAGGAAATTGATTTAATGTCAGTCCCCTACTACTGGGTTCCTAGCTGTGCAAGGGAAGAGAAGTGATATGAGTCCTTTATATTTGATCCCTGATCAGTGAGAGGCATCAACCCATGTTCCATCTGCTGGGTACTAATACGTATCGCCAACTCAAAGGAAAATAAGTAACTTCATACCTCTTTAATTAATCTAGAGTAAGTCCCTTTACAGGGCGATTGCGGTGGCAACCCTCTTCCTTTAGGAGTCTGGAGATATCATCACATCTAGGGAAATTAAGTTACAGTGAGCCCCTTCCCTTTGAGGACATGGCATCACCAAGTCAAGCCAGTGGCAGTGTTGTGAAGTCATTGAACTGACTGCTAGAGATATAATGTATTCAAAGGTTGAGAAACGACAATAAGAACCTTCCACTGGGCCGTATTGGATAAAAATTGTTCCAGTGAAGAGAAGTGATGTCAACAGGGCCAGACTGTGGAACCAAGACCATCCTGGTAAAAATGCACAAACACGCCCGCTCTCTTTATCTACTTTCGTACTCTCTCTTTCCATACATTTATTCTCTCCCTCTCCTTCTCTCTTCTCCCTCTCTCTACCTTCCCGTTCCCCCTTTCTCACTTTTTCTCTCAGAAGCCTCCCCCTACCTGCTGCAACTGACCTTAGGTATCTAGGGAAAGTGAAAGAGGCAACATGAGCAGCCCTGGACTTTCAATTCCGGCCTTCAAGGGCTCCAGCTTCTACAGGACTTCATCAATGATCAATTATAATGATATCCCAAGGGAAATACCTGCTGTACAGTTCTCTTCTTCTTCAATGTCCATTATCATTACTTCCTGTAGCAACTTAAAATCTTCTGAACACTCACTATTCTGACCGACAGCAGGGACGAAATGCATTTGCTGGACTGGCAATTTGTATACTACGGGGCATATTTACAAGCTCCTTGTGCCACCAGATCGTCACTTTTTGTGTTGCTCTGGTGGCGCTGTGCACTACGCTGTATTTACAAGGCAGCGTTAAGCCACTTTTTGTGGCCTAAAGCCACCTTGTATAAATACGGCCCCTTCACCCGCAGCCCTTTGAGTGAAAGGGGTCGCAATGGGTACTGCTGTGGGCATTCCACAACAACACCCATTTTATTTTGACGCTGCCCCACATTTACAAGAAATCCTATATCTGTGGCAGCGCCAAAATATAACACCACCCCTGGGGCGCAACAAGGAGAAAGGCTTTCAATTCTCCTTCTTTTTTGCTCTTTCTATGTGGGCTGCATTTTGCAGCCCACATAGAAAGAGTAAAACCCAATTGAAGATTGTTTTTGTGCAGGAAGGTGTATCGTCCAGCAAAAAAACACTCTCCCCCCGCAACGCAGCCATCCTTGCACCATGCATTGAAAAAATAGATAGTACAAAGCTGTCAGAAGAAAAACAATTGTTAGGGAAAAAAATGATGTAAACGACTTGCATTGGGATGAATGTATCATTCGGGTTAATTTTAGGGCCAGACTGGCCAGTGGCTAGCATGCTAGGGGGATGATTTCTGAGCTGGGCAAACTGGCTGTTCAGCCGCGGGGGGTCACTCCCGTATAAAGCGCATGTCACTGTCGCGTTTCCCTATCTTGGTAATTATTAATACTGAATTGGGTTTTACTACTTTTACTATTTTTATGGTGTTCATATTTGTTTTTAAAACGTGTGAATCTGGTTTTACTTTTTTTTGCTGAGGGGGACTGTTGTTTGTGACCTGTGTTTAGGGTCCCTGTAGCCCTGATTCCTCTTTTGGGCTATTTGTTTTGGGGTTCGTTTTTTGTGACGGCTGCCATTTTTTCCTTGGTGCCTGGTGCCATTTGCGGCAGCCATCTTGGAAGGGTTAGCGGTCCAGTTGTTTTTTGGATCACTAATTGGCTCTTTCAAGGCTATTTTAAGCGCGATGCGGCGAGCGCGCAGTGGGCGCGCGCAGCGTGTGCGCCGCTGGTGTGCCGAAGGCGCGCCAAAGGCAAGCCCGTCTGCGCCCGTCCGCGCCAGGTCGGGCCTGGGGGCCTGCTTCCTTGATTCTCCCTCAGAGGTTAGTGATGCCCCTTCTATCTACTGAGAGTCTCAGGGAACAAGGAATGTATTATATGTAGAGAGTGTACTAGAGATACATGGCGCTGCCCTGCCTGTTACTGGACTTTCAATCCCAGGGGGGTTGAGTTGGAGACAGGGGGTAATCCTCTTACCTCCTTGCTCTACACTAACTGCCGCTCTTTGGTCGCCCACAAACTTGATATTAATTTACTGTTAACTGAGGTCTCTCATACAGCATTGTTTCTAACCGAAACATGGATGAATGATACTTCTGATCCCGATATTAGCCTGGCATTACCTATTGGGTATCGAATTGCCAGATTAGACAGAGGGATGGCAAGAGGAGGGGGTATTGCAGTCATTTATAGGGACTGTTTGAACCTTACCTTTCAGCCTCTTCAGTTAGTGGAGGGAGAAGGGATGTTTTTTTCTCTAGCTCTTAACCCTCGGTATACCTTCTCTGGGATCCTAATTTATCACCCCCAAGGCCCCTCGGAAAGGTTTGTAGACTCTCTCTTAGACTGACCGGCAGAATTTATAGGTGCCAGACCTAATCTTACCATCTTAGGTGATTTTAATATTTATGGTGAGATCCCAGAACAAACAGATTCAAGGCGTCTACTTGGTGGTATGGAAGCAATGGGTCTGACCCAACTTGTTAAAGGCCCCTCCCACGAAAAGGGTCATACTATTGACTTAGTGTTTAGTAACACTCCTGCCCTGACATGTAGGTCTCCGACCCCACTAGCGTGGTCTGATCATTTTTTAATTTATATTGAATTAGCCACGGGTACAATGGTGAGTGGGAGTAAGCCTGTTGTTCAGGTCGGGAGATCGTGGAATAAATTGGATAAAGGAAAATTTTTAGTCACTTTGGAATCTCTTAAGTCCAGTGTCATGAGTAAGAGGGGATCTGAAGTTGAAGCTTTCAGTGACTGGATCACTGAAAGTCTGGACATAGTTCTTCCCCTGAGGAAAAAGTCTGGTCCGCGTAGAACAACTAGTGCCCCTTGGTTTACCCCCTCAATACTTCTCCTAAAAAAGGAATGTAAAAAGTTAGAAAGAACTTGGAGAAAGCTGTTTGTTCCAGCAGATAGGGAAGCTTACAAGGGGGCTATCAGAAGGTATCATGCTGAAATCAAGGAGGCACAGAGGGTTTTCTACCAGCAGATAATTGAGGGAGCGGCAGGTTCCCCCAAAGTAGTTTTCCAAATATTAAAAGATATTCTACATGCACCGGTGAAAAACAATCCTTTAAAGGCTTCCATAGAACACAGCAATTTATTAGCTGAATTTTTCCACCAAAAAATGTTAGACATCGATGCCACTTTTGGGGAGAAAAGTCCTTCACTGAAGGAGGAGGAGTTTGTTAATGGTGTTATTACAGCCTGTCTTTCTCACCTTAACCCTCTTTCACAAACTCAAGTGTTAAATTTCTTGAGTGCCCTGAAATCAGGATCCCCCCTGGACCCTGCCCCTCCTCACATTTCTTTGCAGGGGGCGGAAGTTATTGTTCCTATGCTGACACATTTACTTAATGATTCTCTTTCCAAAGGAGTAGTACATAGCTCTTGGAAGCATGCTATAGTGAAACCGCTATTAAAAAAACCTTCTCTTGACCCAACAGTGTTGAAGAATTTTAGACCCATTTCCCTTTTGCCCACCCCGCTAAAATTTTGGATAAATACATCAATTGGCAAATTTCTACCTTTTTAGAAGAGAATAGGTTGCTCCATCCCACTCAGATGGGTTTTAGAACTGGTCACAGCACGGAAACTGCATTAATTGCAGTTACGGAAGAGGCTAGAAAGCGGGTTGACCAGGGTCTCACCACAGTGATTATTATGCTGGACTTGAGCGCAGCTTTTGATACAGTAGACCACAAGGTATTGATCCAGAGAATGAGGGACCTCGGAATTAAGGAACAGGCACTTGCCTGGTTTACTTCCTTCCTACAGGACAGGTCCTTTCAGGTCCTAGATCGATCGTTCCTATCAAACAAACTACAGTGCAGGTGTGGTGTACCTCAGGGCTCTGCCCTTAGTCCGACACTGTTTAACATTTATATGGCTCCCTTGGCCTCTTTGGTGGAATCATTTGGGTTAGCATTAGTGTCCTATGCTGATGACACCCAACTGGTGGTTTCCTTTTCTGCTAATGAGACCTCAGAAGGAGCCGCTTTCCTTACTTGTATGCAAGCGGTCTCAAGCTGGATGACTCAGAGTAAATTGCAACTAAATGAGGAGAAGACGGAAGTCATGATACTGGGCCCTGAACCAAAGCCTGGCATTTCTCGCACCTGTCCTTCGGCACTTAGTGAGTTCCCTCCTCCCAAAAAACATGTGAAGAGCCTGGGGATCAGTCTGGATCCCCTTCTGACGCTAGACCTGCAGGCTACCAACATATCTACTACTTGCTTTGCCTTACTGAGACTTCTTAGGAAGATTTTTGTTATTCTTCCAGCACTGGCTAGAAGACTCATTGTGCAAGCTGTTATTCTTTCAAGGCTAGACTACGGGAATGGCCTTTTTCTAGGTTCCCCAGTATATGTTAAAAAGAAATTACAAAGAGTTCAAAATGCTGCAGCTCGTTTACTACTGAACATTCCAAGAAGTTCTTCTGTGAAAGCTGGATTGGCCTCCTTGCACTGGTTGCCTGTTGTACAGCGGATCAAATTTAAGGCTCTATGTCATATCCACAGGTCTTTGCATGATAGAGGACCTATGCTCCTTAGGAACTTGGCCACTTTTTATAGGCCGAATAGAGATTTGAGATCCACTACTCTTGCTTTAGTAACTGTACCAAAAATAAAGAAAGCAAGATGGGGTGGGTCCTCTCTGATGTTTTTAGGAGCCAAATTGTGGAACTCGCTGCCTCTTAATCTTCGGCTGATGGAGCAAGAACTGGAATTTTGAAAGGCCTTGAAAACTTGGTTATTCTAGGTCCAGTTGTTTTTATTCCTTTCTTGTTGCGTATCACTCTCTTCCCCTCTGTGGTTAGGGTTTAGTAGCGCTGGGAAACCCGAGGGTAGCCATGCGCTCTATAAATTGTGTAACATGACATAACATAACTGTGAGAACAGCAGGGATGATAGCCCATGCTGCAATCTCACCAGTCATAGACTTTGTATTTTTTTATCCTTTTAAAAACGTTTATAGGCCTTAGAACGAGCACCACAGTGCTTTGTTTGTAAAATACTTTAAAAAAAACAACAGCAATAATAATAATAATAATAATAATAATAATAATAATAATATTTATTATTATTATTAGTAGTAGTAGTAGTGGTATAATTAGTATAATATTAATCATCATTAATATTGTTATTGTTATTATTACTAATGTAATAATAATAATTCTAATGATACTACTACTAATAATAACTGTTATTATCATCATCATCATCATCAGTATTATTATTGTTAGTAGTAGTAATAGTAGTTGCAGTAGTAGTATTTAAACCAGAATAACCCTGGCTCTTCCTCTGGCTCTAAACTTAGCAGGTTTTGTGGTGTGGGGCGGGAGAACTTTACAGGAGTGCTCCGCTCCACCAAACTCTAGATGAGGCTCTTTATCAAACCAGTGTTCCGAGGCATGTGCACACTTTGTGTGGATCGGCGTTTGGACACAACAGTTAGATTGACAGTAAGTGGGTGTATGTCAGCGTGTTTGTACTAACTCAGCTTTGATTACATCAAGTGTATGCCAGAGTGTGCACTGCCTCAGTACTTCACACAGTAGATTTCAGAGTATACATTTAAAACCATTATTAATGTCCTCAGTTGCTACCAAAGGTCCCAATTCACCTAAGTGTGCTCCATTTTGTATTATACTGATAGTGTATTAGTCACTGTCAGTGTAATGAAAAATGTGCAGAAATTAAGGAATCCAGGGTCGCATCTGTGTTCTTGGCACTGAATTTGCCACCCCTGAGGCAAGTGGTCGTAAAGGCAGCACTAGGGGGCATATTTTTTTTCTCTGTTTGCGCCGGATTTGCGTCATTTTTTTTACGCAAAATCAGCGCAAACTTAACTCCATATTTATACTTTGGCGTTGGACCCGTCCAGCGCCAAAGTTATGGAGTTTGCGTCATTTTTTGGATGTGAAAACCTACCTTGCGCTAATGATGTGCAAGGTTGCGTTCCCGTGAAAAAAATGACTTTAAGGCATCTGCGCCTTATTTATACTCCTGCATCATTTTGACGCACAGAAGGAGGCGGGCCTTAAAAAATGGCGCACAGCCTGATGTGCGCTGTTTTTTAACACCTGGGTCAGGGCAGACGTTAAGGGACTTGTGGGCTCGTTTCCATGGTCTCCGACAATGGAAGCAGTCCACAGGTGCCCTTCCCTGCACCCAGGGACACCCTCTGCCCCCCTCGCCCACCCCTGGAGGACACCCATGGATGGGGGGGACCCATCCCAGGTAAGTACAGGTAAGTAGAGGCCAGTATAATTTTTTTTTTTTTTAAGTGGCATAGGGGGGGCCTAACTTAGGTCTACAAGTGTGCACAGGTCAAGTATATCTGCACAAAACTAACTGGTTCATGTTTATTAGTCTATATCGACTCAGTTTTGTGTACGGACACCACCTCAGCTCTATACTAACTAGGTTGTATGAGTGTGCACAGTAACAGAATGTTACCTCACGTAGGCTATGATGATGGTAAAAATAGTACCCCTGTGCACTGAGGCAGAGAAGTATTAGAATATTTCATGAATTCCCCTTCAGGACTGCGAATGAAACTGGCATGCATCTTTGTAGCCGATTTTATTTACAGATTGTGATGCAAAATGCACCATGTGGTCTCATTTTTTACAAAAATGTTCCTCTGGGAAGAGCCTTTCCCTTGCCGAGTTACCAACATGAAGATGGTTGGGTTTGCTCACGATGCTCTCTGGCTCTGTGCTTGGGTCCGCTATCAGAGTTTTGCCAAGACTTTTTGTGGGGGTTCCAGTTGGCCTCACTGAAAGTCATTCATATTGAAAATTCAGAGGAAGTGGAATTTGTGAGGAAATGCTCAGTGTGGTTGGTTCTTCAAGCTCGTTTTTCATGAAAGTCATGTAAACCTCCCTGATGTCACGGGGCACGAAGAGCGGTTTTACATCGTTTTTACTAGGAAGACGTTGAACACATGGTAGTAGGGGAGAGGTTGCTGCCTCTTACCAGCCAGTAGTGTTGCTTCCGATCATCAAACTGCTGTGTCTGCCTTTGATGTGAGAACCGTAAAGGCGAGGGCGAGTCACTCTTGAATTTGCCTACTAATAATGCAGGGGCGCATTTCTTAGTGGCCCCCTCGAGACTTGGCAGGCATTTTTTTGCAGTCTAGAGTTAAAACGTAATATGGGGTCCTATGGATGCTTCCTCCGTTTTTGCCAGGTGCAACTAGCACCTGTTTCGAAATATTAAAACATTTTGCACGCCAGGAAAGAGAAAACATTGTGTATGGCGCCATCCAGTGATCTGGCTGCATAACCTGCCTTATTATTATAGAAGATCGCACTTGCTGGAGACGTCCTGGAAAGACCAAAGCCAGGACATAATGCCCCTTCTGCCAAACTTTGCCCCAACCGGTGCTGCCAAATGCCAGGTTTGCCAAATAGCAAGGCTGCCTAGTCGTCCCCCCACTTCATGGCTTCTTCTTCCACCACCCAACATTTCATGTGTCTCTATCTCACTCTTGTAGGTTTCTTTTTAATCGAGGCATTCTTCCTTTTGTATCTTTGCCCCTAGCTTTGTCTTCCTTTTTTGTCTCCCTTGTCTGTCTTTCTCTCTTTTGTACTGGGTCTAAGTCTGACAGTATAAATACGTTCTGGTCCTTATAAAAGAGCGCAGAGGCCTGCTGCCTGCAACCAACAGCACAAATCAAACACTGAACCAGACATTCTGAAGGGTTCTGCTGCTATCTTCCTTGAGACATTGCACTGCATCAATTTCCAGATATCTACCAGCGTCCTTATTACACAAAGTGACCCGGGGGTGCAACAGGTGTTTGCACCCATTTTGCTAGCCTCTGTGGCACTTTGGTACTACAAATACTACAAAAGGGCTTGCAGACACTTGTGCAGCACCTTCTGTAATACAGATAGCCCTGGCACACATATAGCACCAGTGCTATCATCAGAGGGTATTCCCTGATTTGCATTAGGGCATGCCCCCAGGCAAAGAAGGGAATCTGTGATATTATAGACATGGGCGCACAGGTAAAGAAGCCATCAGGAGGCGCACCGATTGTGTGCCACATAAAGGTAGCACACTTTTAGTGCCCCCCATAATGTCAGCCCTCTGAAGGGGCGGGGGGTCCTATGGCCACCCTAGACATCCCCTTGCAGGCGGGTGCAGTCACTCACTGCACCCGCCTGTAAGTGGATCTGTCACCCCTCTTAAAAGTGCAGTTGGGTTGCTGCCGCACAGTGAAACACAGCATTCACTGGGACACCAGCACAGGCTGCCCAGCAATCCTGGCATTGTTTTCATGGTAAAGGTAGCAATAAAGCAGCACCAGGATTGGTCATAGCAGGTCTGACAGCCCCTCAGACACAGCCCTGGGGCCTGTGCAGTTTCTCCAGCCTGCCTGTTAAACACAGCTGGGCTGGAGAAACCTAAGTGGCCATGTGAGTTTGGCCGGCCTGAGACGGGCGGCCAAACACACATGCGCACTTAGGTGGACTTCACTCTGCCTCCCACCTCCCATGGTCCAGCCCTGCCCTGCCCCTCCCTGTACTGCTGGCTGAGGGGACACGTCTTTAACAACGCATCGCGAACAACGTGGACATTTAGCACGCAGGCGTAACCACGCTTGACAGAACAACGCACAGCTTTTTTTGTGCCTTTTCCATGTAGGTACCAAACTACGCATATGCGTGGTTATTGCACAGAAAAAGCCAGAGTGGATGGGGACAGGATGCAGTGAGGTAAGTGTGGCTGGGGCAGGGGTGGGGGTGGATTAAGGACTTTGCAGGGTTATTTTTAGGGCGAGGGGTTTGGGCTATATATATATATTTTTTTTAAGGGCGGGAGTGGGAGGGTTTGGGTTTTTTATTATTTAGGGCTTAGGGTGGGGCGGGGTAGTTTATTGTTCAAGGAGTGGGGGAAATTTAAGGAAGGGAGGGAGGAAGGAGAAGAGGAGAAAGGATCTGGAGAGGATGCAGTGAGGTAAGTCAGGTTGTGGCATGGTTGGTGGGTAATTTTTAGCAGTGGGGTGGATTAGGGCTTAGGGTAAGTGGGGTTTTGGGTAGTTTAGTTTTTAGGGGCATGGGTGGGGGATTTGGGTTGTATTTTCTTTAGGGCTCAGGGCGGGTGCGGAGGTCAGGGTAATTTATTTAATAAGGGTGGGGTGGATGTTTGGGACAGTTTCTTTTAGGGCTTAGGGTGGGTCGAGAGGTCGGGGTAGTTTACTTATTAGGGGGAAAGTTTTAGGGCTCAGGGCGGGTGGGGTGGTGGGCTAACTTAGTTTTTAGAGGCAGGGGTGGGATGGTCGGAATAGTTTTTTTATGGCTCGGCGGGTGGGGGGGTCGGGTAGTTTAGTTTTTGGGGCGGAGGTGGGGGATCAGGGTAGTTTTTTTGGGGGGCTCAGGGCGGGTGGGTGTTGTCAGGGTCGTTTAGTTTTATGGGGCAGGGGTGGGGGGGTTATGGTCGTTTTTTTGTTTAGAGTTCAGGGCGGGTGGGGGGTCGGCGTACTTTCGTTTTTAGTGGTGGGGATGGGGGGTTGGGATATGGTTTTTTTAGGGCTCAGGGCGGGTGGGGGGTCGAGGTAGTTTAGCTATTAGGAGTGGGGGTAGTTTGGGGTCTCAGGGTGGGTGGGTGATGTTATATGACAGAACCATGCATGCCGTTTCGCATGCTGTTTCCAAATATGCCTTTACTAGGCATGCTTTTAAAATGAAATTTGTTGTAAAGGCATGCATGGTAAAGGCATGCGTGGAAACAACGTGGTCGTCGATCCAACTGCATTTTTAAGGCATGCATTGTTCCAGCATGCGTGGTTCTGTCCTACAACCCTGGCTGAGCCAGCAGATGAAAAATAAAATTATAGTGGCAGTATTGTTTCATTTTTCATCTCCTGGCTCTTTGCCAAGGGGGGCGGCGCTCCTCGCCACTGGAAGAGCCACCCCTGGCAGAACGTGTAGTGAGAGTGCAGAGGACTCTGGGCAGTTGAAGGAGTCACGGACATAGAGAGAGGACAGTGGCTTCTAGCATGATACGGAGGACATGGGGAAACAGCAGTGGGCATGGAGATAGAGCACGAGGGAAAGAGCTGTCAGAAAGGACAGTGGGTAAGGAAAGAGGTTGGTAGGGGGGTAAAAGAGAGTGGGAGACTGGCAGTAGGCAGGTGAAGATAACAGTCAGGAAGGGTAGTACATAGGGGGAGGAGGCAGTGGTTAGGTGAAGAGAAACTGAAAAGTAGGTAGAGAGAGCAGATGCCAGGTGATAGGAAAGACGGGGTGGAATGGAGATATGGGAACAGGGGGTAGAGAGCAGGAGAAGGTGACGGCATGCACATGACCTACACAGGCTGTGGCAGGGGCGCACAGGTGGGCAGGCCGTCCAGACCAAAAGCACTTGCGTCACAGCGGCACCAGTCTTCGATGACGTCTCCACTTCCAGAGCACCAGAGCGAGCTCAGCATGGCCTCCTGCAGCAACTGGGAGAAGATGGAGATAACAGACAATTACACTCTGCAGTAGGCACAGGGCTTCACATTTCATGTCCTCTTCAGTGCTCCCGTCTTCCTACCCACTTCTCTCCGGCCTAACCAGTGAATGAAGTCACTGTATATATAGACGCGTTCCCCCACGACTCAGACCGAGGATCGCCACAATGAATGAGCCAGTGACATCCTCAAACCGGCCAGAGGTTTTCAAAGCCCACATCAAAGTCTACACCCGGGGCTGCAGCGATCATTGGTGCAGTATCCTTGATACGCTTTCCTACCTTACCTTTCCTAGTTCCTTGTCTAGAAATCGCCCTCTCATCAAGACCTCAATCAATGCCATTTACAAACTGACCACTAAATATTGGATCAGGGATTAACTCCTCTCCCAGAAAACGCTCTTTGGGCTTCAAATGTCTTCTTCAAGGGGGCACTATATCGTTCTGCTCCGTTCAAATCGATAACCTGTGCCATACAACAAACAGAACGCCAGGGGCCGCTGCTGCACAAATCTGTGTCTGTTCTTTAGAGGTAGTTAAGGACATTCAGGCCCTGATTTATGCTTTTTTGCGCCGCATTACCGTCATTTATTGATGGAAAAGCGGGGCAGACTTACAAAATATAATTGTATTTTTCAAGTTTGCGCCGCTTTTGTGTCAAAAAATGACGGTAATGCGGCGCAAAAAAAGTATAAATCAGGACCTCAGTGACTTGAATATCAAGACGAGGTCAGACCAAAAACAGGGGTGAATCATTATTTAATGTCCTTGGTGGTGAGTGAGATGAGGCAATGTTTGCTCCAAACAGCTTTTACTACCGTATTAAGAAAACAAAATATTTCTGGATGTGGTTACATATGATAAGAACGTCTGTGTACATTTCCTGTGTGGCAATTTGTTTTTGTTGTGTTGCGTCTTTCGACTTTTTTGGTTAGATATGCTATGTTATGTTTTGATTTTGCTTTGCGTGTGATATTGTCATATTCTTGTGTTCACTTTCGATGTGCCAACTGATGATGCGACATTCCTAGCCAAAAGCAGTACATTCCTTGTTAGTTTCTGTGACAAAGCAGTCCCTTACCCCTGCCTACGGCGGCTAAACAAAGCTCTGCTGTAGCAGCTCTTCACCTACTTAAGACACCATTGAGCCACAACTGTGACACAGGCTGAGAGCCTACAGTGCTTCCTTGATGTGACATATCCCAGAGTTTCATTATTGTACCTCACACTGCCAGGCCCAGGCAATCCCTGTTTGAGCACTTTATAGCGATAGGTGTAGAGTCCAGCTGGATTCGTTCTAGTGTTTCTGCCAGCCACTCTGCTGAGGGCTGGTCTTACATGCGTAACCCACACCCACCCAACACAGGTGTCACCAGTCAGATGACCCTGCCAATAAAAGGGGCCGGGCGCACGTGCCTGAGGCCAGTTTAGTACCACCCTACCACTGTGTCTGCGTCACCTTACTTACCAGCATGAGGGCCTAGGTCCCCATATTACAATGTCGTGGTGTGAATGTGGATGTCAAGCAAATCCCACACCTTGACTTCAATATCATGGCAAGCCTTGTATATAAAGTATGCGATGGTGCAAAACACAGAACTAATCAATTTGCACTGTGTTTGCTGCTTGTTTAATGGGAAATGGCGCAGAACACTTTGTCCCAATTCATATTCCAAGCAGGTGAAGAGCACAGCAGTGCTGTGGAGAACATTGGCTGTTCCCCGCTCTGCTATAGGCCAGACAGGGGCTGGGCTGCGCCTCTTTCTACAGCTAGTGCCTGTGGTTTCAAGGGGTATGAATCCAATGTTTCATTTGTAACAAAATAAGTGCCAGGCCCAAGGTATTTCGCAAGAGGCCACTGCACATTGCACCACCCACAGCTTCAGCCAGGTCTGACAAATGCCAGTGTCATCGATGTCTACCAGTGCTTAATTTGTAAATAACAAGGTGCCGGTGCTCAAAGCTCTCCTTAAAAACACGCGGCTGCTGCAATTAAATGTGGGAACAAGAAATATTGAGTTTGCGTAAACCTGAAGCCATCTCGGGCAACTTCAGTCCATTTAAAGCCACTCCCTGCCCCTTCAGCTCACTCTTGCAGCTTTCTGCTTTCTCCGATTGTGACGCTTTTTCATTTTTCTCTCCCGCCGTCTTTCGCATATGTGTCTTGCTCGAAGCAAATGCTTGGAGACGAAGAATAAGCGCCGGCCCTCAATAATTAGTGCCGGTGCTCAGCACCAGAAACAACAAGCACAAATTAAGCACTGATGTCTACACTCCAACAAATGTCACAATTTCTATGATTCCGTCTCAGCCAATAAAAATATCAGGTTGCCCGGGCTACGAGAATGGCCTGTGCGCCCTGGTATTTCTATTTTTTTAAGTATTTTCGATTGTTACAAACTGTTGCTGACGTTCTCTGCTAAAAATAGACAGGCAGTGCCACCATGTGGTAGACTGTCAAAAATAAAAGTTGGGATTAAGAAATGTGCCAGTGCCGAGCACTGAAAAACACCAGCACAAATTAGGCACTGTATGAATCTACACTTGTGAAACCTAGCCCAATATTTCTGGACACTGGATTAACAGGCACAGTATTTGCTGATCCAGGAATCAAGAATCTGGAAATACCATACCACACAGAATCTGACAGAGTGGTATCCTGCCCAGGATTACGACTCTGGGTGACTTGTAACGTAGGCACTATCCCATTGAAGGAGGCTTTGTAGGAAGCCAGGTATTTTAACTGCTGCTCTAAAACGTCTGCATTTAGACTATTGGGATTACTGATTGATTGTAAGGCTTGTGACTTTTACCAAATACCAACGAACCTGCGTTATTTTTTCCAGATTATATTTGATTTGTGTTTTTGCTACATCCCGAATACTTCTATCATCTCTTGCAAGCTTTGGCTTTGAGCTTGGCCAAGAAGCAATGAAGGATTGCCTCGTGGAATCCAGATGATGTCTGTCATCTGGCTGCTCCCGGGTTTGGGGATATCGCCTAAAACAAGTAACACTTCCAATCCCATCTGGTATCAACACTTCACCAGCGACATCCTAACAATGCTTATGTGCCTTATGCCAGCGCCCTTTCAGTCTATATAAGTTTATACCACCCTGAGCCCATGCTTTGACTCCTTCCTTACCCTCTGTGTGGCGTTGTTGGTGACCAGTTCGTAGATGGGCACAGCCTTCGTGACCTCAAGCAGTACAGGCTCAGCAGGCATGTCGGGGTTGGAGGTGACATGGCAGAGCTGGCAATAGGAGGAGCAGCGCCCACGGCTTTGGCACTCCATCCGCACCCCTGCTGCCATCCTCTTGGTGCCCGCCTCCAGCAGGCTGTTGATGTACTCTGGAAAGGTAAGTACCTTTGGCTCCCGCTCACGCTCCTCAGACTCGTCTGACGGGGAGTTCCCTGTGGGACAGTGACAGCGATAATGAGATATGGGGCACCGAACTAGGATGGCAGATGCAGGAAGAGGTGGGCAGAGGACAGATGAGTCATAGGTGAAGAAGATGCAAACAGATGTGATGAAGTTCAAGGCAGAGGATAGAAGGCATGCAGGGTTTGGAAATGTTGGGACAGAGGCAAAAAAGAGAGGAGTGCATGGAGCACGGGGAGCTGTGGGGGATATACTGTAGTGCAGCGCAGAAGGGTGTTGTGCGCAGAGCAGAGGAATGATGGGTCGCAGGAGATAGTAGGGATAGGCTGCATAAATAGACGGCAGAAGAGAGATGGGTTCTAGAAGAGGAATAGAGTGCAGGGCACAGAAGGGATGAAGTGCAGCAGAGACAACAAAAGGCACTTATCAGGGAAGGGTTGGACGGAAGCCAGTGCAGTGTTGAGTTGCACAGCAGAGGATGAGAGTGTAGAGCAGATACGGGAAGGGATAGAGCTAAGAGGAGGGGGTGAAACATAGGTGGAGAAGAGATGATTTTCAGGACTACCTACATGCTATATAATTCCTTAAGCCCTTTCTCACTGGACTCCAGCCCACACCATTGTTAGCACAGCGTATTATATTTTGCATTTAGTGGCAGGAGATCTTGTAAAGGTCTACACAAGAGGAAAGACCTACTCAGGCATATATTACTATGTACCTCACACCCTTTTGCATAGCAGATTGTACCTAGATACACCTACGCTCATTCCCCCCCCTCTTCAAATAAGAATCTAACCACCCCCGCTCCATATGAATGTGATGGAGGCACTAAAGGTCTGATGGTCTGTGATGAGATGATGCCCTACCCTAAAGCAGATCCCAACTTCAATATTTGTCTAATTTCAGAGATTACTCTGCAATGTTTTACGTTTTATACTTCCACTTTTGTAGATTTGCATCTGTAGGGAGTTCCTATGGACTTTGGGGCCCCCTCGACCAAACGTATTTGGGGGGCCCTTGTTTGGAACATCCTGAATATATGATCAAATTCCACCCCTTTCATGTTCTCTTTGGCCAGGTCACTGCCAGTGCACAGGCACACTCCTCCGAATTCTAAATGTGTTTACATCTAATAGTCTAATGATGTTTCCAATCTTGTTACACAGCAGCAGCTTACTAATATTACTGCAAATGATATCTGCGGCTCCCGTCCATTTCTCATATGTGAGGTCCTGTTTCAATCTAAAATTAACATCTTTTATGGATATTGTATGAAACATAAACACAACATTTCTCTGCAAAATGTCTGTAATAGACTCACACACATCACTCACATTAAAAATAAATTAAAGGAAATGGCATTTAAAACAATCTGTTTAGGAATTATTCAAGGTCATCAGGGCAAGACTCTGCAGAACAGATCTGGTTAGATCAGGTGCCCCTTGAAAGGCTGGGGCACTGGGCCATAGCCCATGCCTTAAAATGTCTCTGTGCATCTGAATTGCCCATATAATGGCACCTAATTCTGTGTTCCCAGCACACAGGTCCACTTCCCAGTAGGTCTATACCAGTGCTATATCACTATCACTAAAATTAATAATACAATTATTGAAAAGTGGCAATCATCAGAGGAAATCTAATAACAATCATTAAAAAGGAACATTACATCTACAAATCATCACTAAATGTAAATGAAAAGTAAAGCTTACTACTAAAAGCAAAACTATAACAATGCATCAGTAAAATTGACACTAACACTTAAGGCAATATGACTGAGGCAAAAAACAAAATAAATCAATAATTTAATAAAAACTACAAATATTGGTGGCAATGAAGCCAAGGACCACTACAACTCATCACCAACGCTATCAGTTAAACAGAAAATCATTGGTAAAATTGAAAATGAATGCAAAGCTAAAATGTACGTGTAAACCGTGGCACTAAAGATAATCAGCAAAATTAGTTGAAAACTGAAAACAGACAGTAAATACCAAGAAAAACAACATGCAAGCAGATATATTGACAATAAAACTATGAATAATCTTTAAAGCTAACAAAACTAAAAATCTTGAATCGAGTAATTAAAAAAACTCCCTCTATTCTGCCACTAAAACGCAACATCATCAAGTTAATAGAAACATAAAATTCTCAGTGAGAACACAGCTCACATCATCAGTTAACTTAATGTTAAAACTACAAATAATCAATAATCGAATATTAAAATAATGCTCAGTAATAAAAAAAAGAAATGAAAACTAAAGCTACCAGTCATCACTAACATTAACGATCATTAATGAAGCCAATTAATACTATAAGTTACAACTATCTCTGATATCACTTCTACAGGGTAGGCATAGAACGGTAGTCAAAATTACACCACAGTGCTTAAACTGACAAAAACTGCAAAGCAACAATAAAACCCGTCCCTAAAAAAATACTACAGAATATGAATTAAACTGACATAAAAACTAAAGATTTGGGGAAAAAACTACTAGTCGGAAATTAAGCTACCAATCATAACTAAAACGAAACAAATGGAAAAAATAAATAAAGTAAAACTACAAATCATCTGGAAAGCGCACTCTAAAATTGAAAATATTCAATACAATTGTAATTAAAGCTACACACAGGAACAACATTTACAAAGTGAAAGAGATGGCAAAAAAGACACTGTTCTCAAAAAAATACACATCAAGAGCGAAATCATAATACAGAAATACCTCCAGCAGTTCATTTCTCTTTTAAGAACTGATGTCTTGTTTTTCACAGTGCCTCCTGGTGACACACTTACATTATAAGTATGTAATGTACATTTTCGAAATTAGAAGTAATGGTCTTACTATAATGGCGCTCTTATGTTACTGTACAAGACAAAACATTATTTGTTGTTGAATACCGCTTTGAAGAGAAATGTGTAAAGGTGTACACTAGTCTTTATACAGAAATCTTTGTGCTGTGGAAAGCGTTGTAATTGTATTTGTATTTATATAGCGCCTTACAAGGCCTTTTGTATACATGTGTGTTGAAATCAGAAAAGAGCAATATAATACTGCCACAGAATGTGTGAAATATTGACGAACAATTTGCTTTTTTCTGCTGCATAATTTAGAAAGTCCAGGCACATAATTTGACCTTTTACACCGTATAATTCTAGTGGTGCTGAAAATATAGCCTAGGAGGTGCAGTGGGCTAATGCGCCTGCTGCTGAGGGCAGCATGTAACCTGGGGGTTACTGTTTACAATCAATGTGTGATAGCTCAATAACTGACGTACAATCTGCTTTTTTCTGCTGCATAATTTAGAAAGTCCAGGTACATAATTTGACCTTTTACACCGTATAATTCTAGTGGTGCTGAATATAGCCTAGGAGGTGCAGTGGGCTAATGCGCCTGCTGCTGAGGGCAGCATGTAACCTTGGGGTTACTGTTTACAATCAATGTGTGATAGCTCAATAAGTTAATGCACCTTGTGCACAGACTTGAATACATCCAGCAGATTGCTAGTTTGACTCTCTGCTGGAGAGATTCAGGCCCATATTTATACTTTTTTAGCGCCGCATTTGCATAATTTTTTGACGCAAAGCAGTGCAAACTTACAAAATGCAATTGTATTGTACCATGTTAGATGGTGGAGTTGGTGGAGTGGCTGTTCGGCATATGAGAGCACACATTCATGCATCCATCCTTTCCACAAAAATAGGTCTAGTTATTCTTCTAGTGAAGGCTTTACCTTTGCTGATATCTTCGTATTCTAGCCGCAGCTGACGCTCCACCTGCTTGTTAGGGTACCAGATAGAGCATGACTCCTCAAACCCATACAGAGCCTCCTGGATGTAATGGTTGCCAAACTGGTCAAGCAGCGCCACAAAATCACTGCGGGAGGTCGCCCCATCCAAGGAGTGCAAGGCATGGCTGAAGGCTGCAGAAGATAAGAAGGACGTGAAAACATAGGCCCACATTTATGCGCTTTATGCTCAGGGCAGTGCAGCAAGTCACCTTGCGGCACTGCCCAGCATCAAAGGGAAAGGGCAGGAATGTGCTGTATTTAAGCAATATGGTGCATTCCTGTCCTTTCCAACTGCACGACCCCTGTTTTGGCAGCCTAGCGCCAACACAGGCAACCTTGCACCATGGTGCGAGGGTGCCTGCGTTGTAGGCAGGATTATTTTTGCGCAGGCACCTTCCTGCATAAAAACAATCCTGGGAGACATTTCCTTTTTCTATGTGCGCTGCAGAATCTGGGGATGCGTCAAAATCCATGGGTGTTGCGTGGAAATACCCACTGCAACACCCATGGAACTCCTCCCTTACGCAGAGTATGGCAACACAAGGACTTGCACTGCTTTTCTTACTCCATTTCTATGAGGTCGTTCAAAGCCATGCAAAGTGGCTTTGTGTGGCCTCATAGATGTGAATTCAATGTTTGTGTCACTGTTACATCACAAAAAGTGACGCAATGGTGGTGCAAGGGGCTCATAAAATGCCCAAAAGCATCTGTAGATATTTGTGAAGAAAGACATGAGACTCACTGGCTATTTTGTCAAGTATGGTATGATCTGCTCCTGGGTGTCTCACTTGAGAAATTATGTGGATTTAGTCAAATCACTTTATTTTCCTATACTGTAGTGCTAAAATGTCAATTACTTACACTTGTGCTAACCTCCAGCATTATAGGACGCCCACCACCAAACTGAACATTTGTGATATTTCTTCAACCAGAAAAACAGTTCTTACATAACCACCATAACTGGCTGGCCCTGTGCAGTGAGTATACAACTAACAGGCTGCAACCGAGCTGAGACATGTGCCTTTTAAAAAGTATGTTTAGAAAAAACATTTATGTACAGTGTACAGTTTAAGGGGCAGATTTATGGAAAGTGGTGCTGCACTGAATACAGCGCCACTTTCCCTGCACCCCTTAGCACCCCCTACTACCTCCTACCGCCACCATGTGTGCATCGTATTTAAAATACGGTGCACCATGGAGCATGGTAGGGGGCAATAGCGTCATTCTATGTGACGCTATTGATGTACTTTGCATGAGTAGTGCCAAAATGTTGGCGCTACTCCTGCAGACTACATAGGGGCCTATTCTAAATAATGGAAGCCCCCTTTTAACGCCTGCTCGAGCAGGCATTAAAAGTGCCGTACGAAATGAAGCAAGGTCATCTATTAGATTTCCTTACGCCATTTTTTCGCCCCCGCATCCCTGTAACGGGAGAACACCCTCTTTGCATACATTATGTCTGGCATAGGCATAATGTAGTGCAAAGGGTTACAAAGTGGTGCAATGCATGCATTGCACCACTTTGTAAATGTGGCACAAGGATTTTGGCCTCGTTTGGCCACATTAGCGTAACAAAAATGATGCTAATGTGGCACAAGGTGGCGCTTATAAATATGCCCCTAAGTGTCTTAAAATGCAGTACAATCTGTCTCAGCTGAAATGGCTTAATTTTACAAGCACTACAAAGTCCAGACTACTGTTCCTAATCTTACTTGCATCATAAAAGTGACAGGAAGACAAGGAAGATGATGGATAATTTGCTAGAAGACAGATAAAATGTGGTACCATGTTTCAAGGAGGTTTTTGAGGCATAAAGGCGGCCGATCGGTTAAATATTGGGTTCTACCCACCTTGTGAGATTGAGCCCTGGTTCAGCCGGACATGGTACATCACTGAGCGGACCTTCCAGCGCTGCAGCAGCGGGTAGCCGGAGACCTCGCTGAAATTAACCATTCCTGATGAAGGAAGACAGAGATATCATGACAGGCCAAAACAGGTCAGCTGCATTGGAAGATGGTGGTATCAGTTGGTAAGCATCTGTTCGCCCAAGAAGCTAGCACTGTGATGCCACATTAAAGGCAGATTGGGTGCTATATGAATGCCAGTAATGTGTTTACGTGCCAACGCATTTGGCCTGCATGGCCATATTACCAACAGAGAGTATGAGATGGGAGCAGAATGCCCTGCATATTAAGATAGTAAGCTGAAAATTGCCAAGACAAACCACTGAGGTATAATGGCAAGTGAATGACATATATCTTTTCCATGCTATATCAGGCCCTTACTGTAGGGAACTCATTAGCATCTGGAAACAGACGCTAAGACTGTCTGTAGTTAGGTACTACAAAGCAGTGATCAAGACATTTGTGTAGTTTAACTAATGATGTCAGTTTGAATACCTGGCAGCCTGATAGCAGGGTAGCTGATACTGCAGCACACTGAAAGCAGGTAGGGTACTAACTAGAGAAGGGAAGGCATTAGAGGGCGGAGAACTATTATGTTTGTGAAGGTGAAATGGTGCGCCAGTATCAAGCCTCTGATGAATTATTGGAAACTTCTGAAGGAGGCAAATCTAATAGTGAACCATCAATCACAAAAGGTGATGTGTTTGCATATAGACTCTGCTGTGGATGCATAAATGACTGATATCTTTTGAGAGTGAGCCCTTGTGTTTGGAGAAGGGTGAAAGGGACTGCGCTTCATTTTATATGATATTTATCACCATGATCCGTATATATGGAATTAAGGTATGGAAAAGTTGTTAAAGGTCCTCTCTGTAGTTATAGACCCTTGCCTGCAGCTATGAGCTATAACTCGGGTTCAGGGCCTTTAAGAACCGGTATAGCCCTCTGAAGTAGGCTGTCATATTTAGCCTCTCGATAGTCGGGTAATGATATTGTGATCATTTTATATTTTGTACTTAATATTCCTGGCCTACACCCAAGTAGGGTGACAATATGACTCTGTGTCAGCGGGGACACTATTGTTAATGCCTAGATGTTCCTTTTACAAATTGTAACTCAATACAATTACAATACTACAACTTCTACAATGCATTCCTCTCCTGAATGAAAGCCCAGAGCTCGAAACATGGTGTACCTCTGCCAAAGAGTCATCTGACATCTGTAGCATACAACAGTCTATAAAGACATGCTCACGATGCTTAAGACTCCAGTCACCCTATAAATTCTATTGCTGAGCCATTCTAAAGGGAATGCACAGGCAATGCTGTTAGGCAAGACTATACAGGGCTCACGTTCAAATATGGTTCAGATTATGTGCTATAGATGAGAGTTTACCAGTAAAAATGGTGTCTGAATGTATTGATAAGCCCAAGAAAGGAAAGTCTGCTTCTTTCAAAACTCAAATACATAATTATCATTAGTCATGCAGATAATATATAGTTTTTCATTACATGCTGTCACCCATAGCCAAGACAATGAGTATGGTATTCCTATAATTGAAAGTAATTTTATTTGTATACGTGTTTAGAAGGTCACAGCTCTAGAACAAATCATGCCTTTTTATGATCTCAATTGGATCACTATTTGGATTGATTTAAATATTTTAAAATGCTCTATTTCAATAAAAGAAGAATTAACAGAACCCTTGGTAAGTCACCAATTTGATCTGTTCAGCATTCAAGGCACATGAGAGTATGGCCAATCAAAAATTAGAACATATAACCTGTAAAACTGGGGTGTTCTAGGGTCCTACAGATTGAGGCCTGATTTTCAAGCTAACCTCTGTGTTAATGAGGCACCCTTATTATCATTGTATGTAAACTATATTGTGCGTTTATGTTCAAAATGTGGCAGGTACTTATTCCCTCTTCAATCTATAACGGGTGCACATTTTCCAGAGTAAAATTTTGTTGTATACTAGTTTTAACATTTTTAGGTGCACAATTTAGGGGGTTGTCAGGAGAAGTTAGTGCATTGCAGATATCAGTGTAAGATTATGTAATAATCATATTCACAACCAAGGCATGTGCATTAGCACACTGACTGATTGGCGAATCGGAATGCAATTTGTGATGCAACCTATTCACTAATAGATCACAACTACAATTGAGCAATTCTAGGTGGAGGGTACCAATAAATAACTTGCCTAATGACTATTCATTAGGCAGGTCACAATTTGAGACTCAATGTGATTGGCTGCAATCCAGGGATGGAGGTCTGAAAGGGATCTCAGATGGCCGTCCCTGCAGTTGCATCACTGATGGGAAAACCGTTTGAAAACACATCACTGGAGAATGCATGCAACCCTCATGGACCAACTCAATTTCCAAAAAGGAAACCAAATCAGATACCGCCCTAATTTGGGGTTAGTAACTGATCAATGATTTACAACAACAATTGGAGTCACAAAGCACTGATAAATTCCATTTTGACTCCCAAATAGGAGGGGGAGAACTTTTTCATGCCCCCTGACATGTAATTCATAATGGGTTGCAAAAGCCATTTTCTAACTTGTAAAAAGGCCTTGAACATTTTCAAAAATATATTGTATGGTCACACATCCGTCTTTTTGCTAAATGCAGACTTTAGAACAAAAAATTACCTTTTTCGTGAGTTCACATACCTATTTGATGTCATTATTCTGACTGCTTGAGATTTAAAATTAGGTCTGCCTTTAGCTAGGTTTAGGACCTTATTTAAGAGTACGGCTGAAAGAATACTCCATCACAGATGTGGGGCTATCACACCGGCAGTATTACAGTGTATTATGGAGTAAGGACAGTTGTAACACAGGGAGGTTTGTAACAAACAATTCCGTTTGCAAAACTTCGAATAATGTTCTTATTTCATCATGCCTGTTATCAGCAGGGGCGGCTCCTTGGGTATGGTGAAGGAGCGTCACACCCCTGGCCAAGATGCAGGAGATGAAAAATAAAACAATAGTTGCACTATCATTTTATTTTTCATCTGCTGGCTCAGCCAATAGTACAAGGAGGGGCAGGGCAACAGGAGTTGGGAGGGAGGAGGAGGAGAGAGAGCACCTAAGTGTGCATGTGTGTTAGGACGGCCATCTCGGCTCATCTGAATTTAGGCTTTGGTTAGGCTAAAACCTTCTGTAAAAGCAACTACCTGGCAAAATAAGTGATGCTTAATTCTCATTTAATTACTTTAGGCTTGTCAGTAAAAGGTTAACAAGCTCGATTTCTTAAATATATTCTGTCAATATTTTCTAAAATTTCAGAATAAAGTATGCCTCATATCAGTGTCCCGATAAAGTTTGGGGGGACAACTTTGAACTATTTTGTATTGTTACCACTTTCACATATTAGGAAAAATGGGCAGCACGGTCTTCTCCTAGCAGTTAATGTATGAAAAAGACTAAAATACCTTCATATTAAATTGAGCATTTCCTACAAACTGAGAGTTTACATGAAGTGTAACTCACGTTTACAAGATCCCTGGGGATTTTGCAAAGGATAAAACATTGTTTCAAAGTTAGAATATTTGTAAAATATGGTACTAGAGCAGTGACGAAACATAGATGAATTATTATATATAGCTACTGATAGGATATTTATCTAATATCTTACAACCTTGAAGAAGCGAGAGTGCTCATGAAACATGGCAGCTTGTGTTTTCTATTCAACTATTTTATCCTGTTTTTATTGAGTATTCCACATTACTGGACTTTGATCTGATTCAAACACAGTTGACGGAATGAACCAGATCAAAATAATTATTTGACTGTTAGATAAAAATAATTTATTGTGAAGTGTAATTATTTTGTGCACCTTGCACTTGACTTGCAAACTTCCTTTTTGCAGAGTGGGCTAACATGATACAAAAGTGATGTAGTACTATGCACCACTCTGTTTTCTTTTTAGGTAGTTGGTCAATCGCTTTTAAAAAAATAACTTTTACATTTTTTTATTTCCCATTTTGTGTTTCGACTTAATTTTTTTTCAAAATAAGATTTCTGATTTCTGGCTGCAAATGCCTGAGCTGCCAGAGGGCTGACGCCAGCACTGGGCTCTTTATTTTAGATTGACTTCACGGCGCATGCAGAGAGCATCTCTCACTGTCTTTGAATAAATATTACCTGTTAAAAAGTCTGGGTCAGGCACTGGCTCCGAGGTCTCCTCCTGGCATTGGTTCTCCACCGGAACATTGGCCACCAACATTCCATCTGGAAGCTGGTGCTCCAAACCCCGAGCAAAGTTATTCTGCCTGTAAGATAGACGTAAAATGTATGCAATGGTCAGAGGTCAATCATTTCTGGCCTTCTCCTAAGCCTAATTCCTAGAAAATGTGCCCAATGTTCTAAAGAGGGTCTGGCATGTAGCGAAGACTCAGACAATTCAGAGTTAGACATCTAAAGAACAGTCTGACATTGTGGTTGTATGTCAGGATAAGTAGTCAGACATATCTTTTGACTTAAATATCGTTTTTTGAAAAAAAACAAAAAAAAAGCCATATTGAGTGTAAATGTTCTATTATCAACTCCACTGGGTCTGATTTGCAAATATAAACTTAATCGGGGAGGAGAACTCCACACATAACATTTATGAATGTTCTGAAAGTTCTAAACGCCTGCAGCGGTTTCGGAAATTTACCATTCCTAGGGATCAGTGGGTGCCACAGAGATCTCAAAGAGTGCCAGACCGCTGTGACAGTGCTCTGCTTAAGTTCTATTTCCAAGTATCTGTAACAATCAGTCCCAGATGTACAGAGCAGTTCCAGTCTTTTGTGACACTTCCAGATGTTTCTGGCAGGTCCAAACCTGCACAATATTGTGACAGTTCTAGGTGTGGGTAAAGGTTCCAGGCTGCTCCAGACCTTTGTGGCACTTTCATACATTGTGGATGAACTTAGTGAACCTGGAAGTAAATTAGGGCAGATCTAAGAGCCCCTAGTGCCTCCATGCACCACATTAGCATCATTTTTTATGCTAATGATGCCAAAATCGCTGCGCCAAATTTAGAATGGCACAATGCATGCATTGTGCCACTTTGTAACATTTTGTGCTACATTATGGCTGTGCCAGGCATAATGTATGCAAACAGGGCTTTCCCCCATTAGAGGGGCTGAAAAAATGGCCTTCATTTTTTCCGGCACTTTTAATGCCTGATCCTAGCAGGCAATAAAAGGAGGCACACCATTGTTTACAATGGACCTTAATAGTCTTTGCAGGATTAACGTCAAAATTTTTTAGGCAAATCCTGCATAGCTCAGAACTAGCGTGAAAAATGTTGATGCTAGTTCCCCTAACTATCACCATGGTTCGTCATTTCTTACATACGGTGCACATATGGTGGCGTTGGGGGCTTGCTAAGGGGCGCAAGAGAAGTGGCGATGCTCTGGGCTCAGCACTAATTTTCTTAAATCAGGCCTGTTGTATTTTGTGGTTGTCACGGGCTTTCCTTCTTGAGGTCAAATTCTCGAATCTCATGCACGAAAGGCACCGACAATAGTTAGGCAGAAATCTGAAGCAGTGTTTCTAGTCTGTGTTATAAACGGGTGTGAGTGAAGTGACCCTCAGTGGCGATAGAGAGAAAAGTGTGTGTGTGGGATCATGCTTATGTACAACTATCTGTGCGCATGTGTGTGGACAGTCTACAGCACTGGGATGCCTCGCTGCGTTCCAGTGCAGGGCAGCATTTTTTGGCAACAGGGAAGGCTAGCATTATGCATCAAACTATTAAATACCACTCTTTCTTCTCACAAGTCCACAGAGTTGTGGTACATGATATTTCTTTGACTCTAACTACACAAATCTTAGGTCCCAATTCACAAAGAAAAGTAGTAAATCTCCATGGATGTAGTTTTACCACACTGAAGAATTCACAAACATCCCGAGTAGCTCACTTGGAATGCTCCTCAAGCAATAGGCTTCCACCCTTACTACTGAGAATGTCATGTGACACGTTCCCCTTCCTCCCTTTTTCCTAGTGTATGATTGTACATAGCTTACACTTACAAACGGGGAATATGGATCCTGATATATATGCACATTTTTTTTTCTTTTTTTTCTCCATGGAAAACATTTTTCTGCAAAGAGAAACCCCTTTCCCTTGGAGATCCTCCAGGTTTAGAGGTAATCTGTTCCCTTTCCCACCCAGGAAAAGGATGTACTCTAGACCATTGCTGAAGTAAAAGTCTAACCACTTTTTGGGTGGAAAAGGGCGGGAGAAGAGTTTGTGAATTGCATTTAGATTTAAATCGCGGGAAAAACAGAAAAGGCCTCTGATGATGATCCCCACCCCAATAGACAGGTTACCTGCATAGCATTTGTTTTAATTGAACACTGGCACTGGTAGTTTGATTACTCCTATAAACCAGAAGGCAAAGGTAAAAAAGCCAGGATTAACTACTCACATCAGACATGAAACAACTCGAGGTGCCAATTTTACTTGAAAAGCTTACTGGAATATTGCCATTACATTACATAACACAGGATTCAAAGAAAGCAGCAACAACATTTGAGGAAAGTATTGCCCACCACGATTATGAGATTCACCAAAATAAACAACACTATGGCCCTGATTCTGACCTTGGCGGACGGCGGAGGCCGTCCGCCAAGGTACCGCCGACAAATGACCGCACCGCGGTCAAAAGACCGCGGCGGCCATTCTTACATTTCCGCTGGGCCGGCGGGCGCTCTCCAAAAGAGCGCCCGCCGGCCCAGCGGAAATGCCCCTGCAACGAGGACGCCGGCTCAGAATTGAGCCGGCGTAGTTGCAGGGGTGCGACGGGTGCAGTTGCACCCGTCGCGTATTTCAGTGTCTGCAAAGCAGACACTGAAATACTTTGTGGGGCCCTCTTACGGGGGCCCCGCGGCACCCCCTACCGCCATCCTGTTCATGGCGGGTTTCCCGCCATGAACAGGATGGCGGTAGGGGGTGTCTGAATCCCTATGGCGGCGGAGCGCGCTCCGCCGCCATGGAGGATTCAATGGGGCAGCGGTAAACCGGCGGGAGACCGCCGGTTTACCCTTTCTGACCGCGGCTGAACCGCCGCGGTCAGAATGCCCTTGGGAGCACCGCCAGCCTGTTGGCAGTGCTCCCGTGGTGGTCAGAATGACCCCCTATGTGCTTCAAATAGTGTCAAGTGTAAGTATACTTTTAGAAAGAAAGCAGTTACTAGACCTCCGAATTCAAGTTGGTAGTACTATTTTCAGTGTTTTAAAAACTTCTTTCTGTTTTTCATAATTTATCCACTACTTAGTTCATTCAGTATATATGTTTCAAGAAAAATATTGTTTAATAAAGAAAAATGGCCAACGTCAATTTCATGAAAAACATTGCTTTATAAGACCTTTAATCTTTTCACAATAATTATCACTGAATATATAATGTGAACCAATCTAGAACTTGAGCGTTTCAGGTGTCCGAGCCATGATCTACTGATATAGCTCTGTTGTGTTAGCATGTAATCCTCGAAGAGACCAGGACTGGTGATCTCCAGAAAGTCATTCAGTGACTTTTATGTGTGACTAGGCTGACACAGGATCTGGTGCAAATAAACAGCAGCAGAGAAAGGCATCAATACACTGCTTCTGGTCATATCTATGTTGTAGGTGCTCAATGCTCTGATTACTGATCCGAAATCTCCATTACTCTTAGCCCTACTTCTCCTTGTCCCAGTCATTACATATGAGATGTATCCTTCCTCTCATAGTAAAGCATGCTCTAAAGCCAGCTCAGTCCATCACACCTGAGAACCAGCATCCTCCTTTAACACAAGCCATTTGTCAAAGGTTGGAAATTCTCAGGATGTGAGTGCAGGAGTAATGACAGTTACAAGGACTATTAGGACTAAGAATAATTAAGATTACGGGTAAGTAATTAGGCCATCAGTCAATGCCCTTTGTCTTGTCTCGGTTCTTACATATGAGGAATACCCAAGTCAATACATAGGCTCCGACCCCAATAAAAGAAAAGGTGTGCAACATATCAGTTAATCCAGAACCTCAGTGCATCATAATTTAAAAATATTTCATGACAGGATAGAACCAAGAACCCCATACCAAAGTTTTTTCCTTTATTCTCCATACAATTTAGTCTATAATGGTGTATAAAACTAAAGTAATCACTAATGACCAAGTATTAGCCTACTGATTTCAGCAATAGGCACACCCATCACTTTTGCCCATGATGCAGCTAATGTCATGGAGGATTTACCCTGGATCCCAGTCAAGAGTGGGCATTTTGGAAAAGAGTTGGTCACATTCTATTATATTCTGATCCATCTACGTTTCATGAAAGAAAAAGCCTTACAATCTTGCTTTGATGCACCAGTGGCTACAAATAAGTAGTCTAAAAGTCATAAGTCTTTAGAACTGAGTAAATAACTAAAATAGCCACGTCATAACTCCTGCTCTATAAACAACATAGAACGGGAAAAATAGTGAAACATTTTTCTGACTCTCAATTTGTTACAGAGGGCACTTTTGGGACTAACATAGAATCTGTACTTAAAATCATCCCATTATCTAGAAAAGGGGCATGGCAAAAAGAGCTCCTAGTTCTCCCACTCTGCAAACATAATCATCACAATTTAAAGTCTATATCAGTAGTTCAAAAAGATGAAAAGCTTTCAAAACCAACTCAAGGTGCCTTGGAGGGGTCGAATGCAGTACATAAGATGAGATACAGTTAAATTCTTCGGCAAATGGGCCACCAAAACCTCCCCTTCTTGTGTATTGACCCAATATACTTCGAAAGCTTTTACAACTGCCCATTGAGCCCATAGTGTTAAGATTGCCAGATACTAATGAAAATCTTCCCACAGGTATTGTAAGGCCAAGAAAAACAGACACTGCAAAGGGGAACTAGAATAATCAGTACACCATCTTTGAAAAGAACCTCAGTAGGGAGAATAAGATTTCAAGCTGAAGGCATATTAGATTTTTGTATGGCGTCTGCTAGACGATGAGACAACCCTTTATTTTCCAACCCTTTGCTTTCAACTTCTTAAAGGACAAGCAGAACGTTATGAACTGCAAGCTTTCCAGCTAATGTAAATGGGTCAGACTAATTAGAATCTGCCAACTCTGGCAAATGAACATTCTGTGAAGGAGAGAAAACCATGACTTATCCGGACAAAAGTGAAACTCTATTACTATCAATTTGTTGGCCCCTGTAGGCAGGCTAGGACATTAGAAATTGATGGAAAGGGATGAAAAGCATCCAGGAGTTTCTGAGGACAGTCGACAGACATGGCATGCACCTTCTGTCTGATTACAGGAGCAAAATATAAGCACTTGATGAGTGTCCTGAACCTTTGACATATTTCCTGAAAGACCAGCTATAGGGAGATCCTAGGAAGATGTCAAAATGATGCTTGAGGAATCTGCCTTAACATTATCTGTACCCTTCACCTGGAAAGATTTAAACAATTGAAAATTACTCTCCACCCTCTCTTCCAAACTGAGCTGGCAAACCTCTTAGAAATGGAGAACATGACTACTATAAGTGACAGTCACCATGTTGTTTGGATCACAAATTCATGATGATTTTGAATTTGTTGAAGTAAAAAATGAAGAGCTTGGAATACTGCCATCATTTTACTTGAGTTGGACTATTTACTGTGGACCAACAAGACCATGTTGATAGATCATTCAGTATGCCCCACATTTGAAGCAACAAGCATCTGTCGTCATCACTTTCCAAGGCTCTGGTTAGAGGGGGGTCTTTTTTAAGGAGATATGATATATCCACCAGTGAAGAGAGTGCCTGATCTCCTGTATGGCTGGAACCAAATAATTAAAGTATTCGAATGCTGGCTTCCAATGCGTTTGAAAATCGTTTAACAACTACTATTAATGCAGACATGCCCATGACACTGTGAAGATGCATGGTGACATATATCCTGCACCTTCTGCCGTATCTTCCCTAGGGCTAATTCCTTCTTTAGAAGGGTTGATACCAGGCCACTTTTTGTGGAACCATCCTGAAGTGTGCTGCAATAAACATTTGGTTTTCTGATGGCAACATTTGACATTTTGATGTATTAACCAAAGACCAGTGTTGCAATAAATAGACTTTTACCATCTTCAGGCCTTTCACCATCTCCTCACTGATGGCGCACAAAGAAGCTATTCATCCTGAGCCCACACCTGAAGATGAAGAGATGCCAGTACTACTGCATTATCTTCATGAAAACTCAAGGGAAAGACTTCACGCCAACAAGAAGCACCTGATAATGATTTTCTTGAACATAAAATCTGAGCACGCATTGATGGTGCTTCACTATTGAAATATAAAACTACGCATTCCACAATTTTCACATTATCATGAAATCTCCTGGCTGAATCGATGGAATTGTCCGTTGTAGAGTTACAATCTTGAAGATCTTTGTCAGAACCCATTGTTTTTTTAAGACTATCACTATCCTGAATCCCTCTGACACCCTATGCACTAGAACAATGATTGAGTAAAAACCCAAGCCTTTCTCCATCTCAGTGACTGGAATATTGGTCCCTCTCTGTATTAGATACAGAAGGGATAATGAAAATGGTGACCTCTTGTTTGAACATAGATCCATGGGTAGGTCAGAATCCTTTGTCAAGACGAAAAATTAGACTCTCAATGGCATAGCCTCCCTTCACCACTTGTCTCAGAGGCAGATTATTCCTAGGCCTTTGCAAAATGGTGAATTCATCCTCCCACCAGCAATCTGAAACAACCTCCATCATTGTCAAGATTTGTGTTTCCAAAGAGGCTCATGTTTCTGTTTTTGGAAATTCCAGTCATTAAACCATTTCCCTCTGGTTTTATTTAATTTAAAGGATGATTGTTGTCATCTGGAGGGCTGCTGCTAAGATGTTTTTTCCACAAAATCAAGAAGAATGTTTCTATAAAAAGTAAAAAGAGTGGTTCTTTTCTTTAAAGATTGTATGCATTCTCACTTCTTGCTCAACTATAAAAACAGAAGGATACCATGAAAAGGCATCCATAATGGTGTTGCATTCTGCTCTGAGTCAGTGACCAGTATTTCTGCGACCAGTGTGGTAATTTGTGAAATGGCCTATCTACTAATAGATCAGTTTGCAAATTACTGATTCATAGTGGGTAGCAATTTGACCTACCTCATGAATATTAGTGAGGTAGGTCGCAAATCATGACCCACTAGGAATCACAGCCATCACAGCGATGGTGGCCTACTGAGGTAAGCAGACTACCATGTCTGTAATTGCTTTTAAATAAAGCATGTTTTTCTTTAAATGCAACTTGGTTTCCTTAAAGGAAAACAGAATGCATTTAAACAAGAAAAAAATAAAAGTCTATTGGACAACTACCTATACTTAAAAAATATTTTTTCAACATTCACAAAGGGGAACGGGTCTCTTGAGAATCCCTTTCCATTTGCAAACGGGTTACTACTTCCTATGAGGTGCCTTAAAATATTAATGTTTTGCAACTTCATTTTGGTTGCAAAACACTAATACATACCAACATACTACAACTATTTGGTATCTGGATGAGATGCCCTACACATGCTCCTTCCATATACCAAATCACTATTTGGTCGTAAACCCTAATTGCGATTCAGTAATGTGTTACCGAATCACAATTTGATACATCAGAAAAAGATGTTTTGGATTTGCAAATGGCTTAATTTGTGACTGCAAAAAGACTTTGTACATGTGGCTCTTCATCCTAAAATTTCCCATGTCCCCATCTCGATCAGACATAAGAAAAACCATGAGATTCCTAGTATGACAGCCCCTGTTATGGCATCAAATTGGGATGGGTAGGTATGGTTTTTCAGCATACTTTTCGGTGCTGTTCCTGTCTCAAAATGTGGGATTCGCCTAAAAAATAATGACTGGGATGAGGACAAGTGACAAAAGTAATGATGCCAGCTAATGATGCTCGAACAGAGGTAGGCAGCAAATGAAAATGATAAAGGGCAGATATACCTTTGTGAAGAACCAATGCATCGATTTTATAACCTTGCCAACCGCTCAACAAGAGAATGTAAGGCTGTGCCACTAAAGTGCTTTATGAGACAATTGAACCCCTTCCATCGAATCTCCTTGAAGTGCATCCTTTTCTTTCTGTGGCGACGAGGATCCCTGAGGCGGTCCAAAGCTGACAGGTGCAGGGAAGTCTAACTAATTAAGGGCTCCAGCAGAATTCTTTAGACAGTCGCATGTCCCCATACAGGCTTTCGTCTTTTTACCAGTTGAGATATCTCTCAGATATAAAAGTATCACCACTTGATATCTGTTGGCTCAAACTCTGTTGGGTGCTCTACTTCAAACTACTATTCAAGTGCCAGATTTAATGTATGCCTGAGTGAAAAATATTGTTAGATGAGGGCAATCTCACAAAAGTTCTATATTTGAGTTTCACCTAGTTGTTGCTTTGTTTAACATGATACCTTTCACACAACTTTTGCTCAAAGTACAATGCTCTGTGTAGAAAATGTCACACAGATGACCACCCAAAACATTGTGTATAGCGTACAATTTTCGCATGAGCAAGTGCTCGAGGGTAATGTAGACGCCAATAAAGCCAGCTCAGCAGACTATTTAACCCCAGTGGTCCAGGACGGCACACAACTGCTGCCTGCATCACTCCATCACAGACACTGAAGCCTGGGGATAAGAAGTTGCTTACCACACAGATTGGCACTGCTGGATCACCATACCTTTAAAGCGGTAACATGGGATGGTGCCAGTATGAACTGAGAGACTGGGCCTAATATGCATAAAGGAACCTTGATGCTAGAATGCTAAACTTTGTCAATAAGAACGTATGTGCTTAAAAGACTATTGATTGGACTGAGCTAACATTTTGGTGTCACTAACAGTAATATTCGCTTGTGCCTAGCCTATGCCACGCCTGTACCTTTGCTTGAGGCTACCCCAATCAGAGGGGAATTCTCCAAAGAGGGAGAAGGAAGGGGAAGCATGCACCCTAGATGGTAACAGTTTCCGACAAGACTTGATAGGGACATTGCAGCCCTGTATGTGAGCCCCCTTTGGAGTGTGTATTATTCGTGTTGCAGCAAGATTAAACACTTTCTGTTAACAAAAAGATTAGCACGAGATATACAATATATTACTGTCTTTGTTGCTCTTGTCTCCCACACTACCTCCCTGAGAAGCCTTTGACTGCTCGCCCTTGCTACCCTGACAGTCAAGAGAAGAAAGAGTTTTCCTTCACCCAGTTAACAGAGCCAAAGTAAGAGAGACCCCAGGACATCAAAGTGAAACGACCTCCACCATCACAGTTCTGGCCCAATACCCCGGTGAGTGTTTGACACCTTATCATGTCCACTTCCACACATCCCAAGTGAGGCCTTGGGCTCCTTCCATGCCACCATGCAAGACAAGTTGATTGGTTACTAGGATAAATTCCTATCCCTGCTAAAGCTAGGTTAAACCATTGGCGGTGTCTCTAAATCACTCCCAGATTTTGAACCTTTAAAAGGATAGGAAAATACAGCAATTAGTCCTTGCCTAAAGGGGACCAGATCAGTGCTTAATTTGGTAAAAAATATATGCAAGAACCCTAAGGTTTTTCTTAAGAGCCCGCCACCAGCACTGCTGAGTGGCACACTACCAGAAGGCTGTGTTATGACGATGCCACCTCATATCTCTTTCTCACACCAGCCCACACTGCCTGTCTCTTTATGTCACTCGTGCAGGTGTTCTCATCCCTGCTTTCTCCTCTGTGTCTGTTTGGACGGGCCCTTTAAAATCTGCTGCTTAGGCGACTTGTGCTATTTCCTCGCCTGCCACAGTTTATAACTGTCACTTAACTTCCGAATTACAATGAAAGATAATTATTGAAATTTTGTAATACGTTTTTTGCCGGTGCGCCATGCAAGCAAGCCTATGCAGCACTTTCCGAAGCCTGAAAAATCAGTTCTGTCACTATATTTGTGGTGATAATTAAGTGTCTGCGCCAAACCAAACACACGTATCCGGATTTCAATCTGTTCTCTTCAACAATTTGCGAAGGAAAGACGACCACGTAATTCAAAAACGTCGTCCAGCTTAAGTGGATGTAATCATGTGCAGTAAAAAAACATAAAAACGCAACATGCACAGTTTTCAAAAGTACCAGAAAGGTTTCTGAATTCTCAATTAAAAGAAACACCACGCAGCACTTTACCAATCAAGTATATGTATTAATCAGTCAGAACAGCGACATAACTTCGATTGTGGAAGTCAAGTGCCTATATGGGTCAGTCCTCATTTAAATGCAACAACTTCCACTGACAGAAATTGTTCCAGAGCCTACAATAACAAGCATTGGTAAATATACTAGGTTTCGCCTATGTGATTAATAATATTTTGTTTTTTGTTGTTAGTTGTAGCTAGTTGTAGTTGTGCATGAATAACTCATCCAGTACACGTTGCAGCTTAAATTTTGGGGGCTTGTAGTCCTGTATTTTTTATGCCTTTAGAAAATGAACACTGGACCTTCGTGCCTGAGAGAATGAAAGAACTACTTGGCGAGAGCACAGCAGGCTCCGGACGAGGATAGCATGCTTAAACAGGACTAAGGGGCATGAGCCGCAGGTATGGAAACTAAGGCCCCTATTTATACTTTTTTTGCACCGTATTTGCGTCATTTTTTTACGCAAAAGTGACTCAAAATTACAAAATACAAATATATTTTGGAAGTCTGCGCCATTTTTGTGTAAAAAAAATGACTGAAATGAGGCACATAAAAAGTATAAATATGGGTCTAAGTCTTTTGGTTTTTTTCAGGCCCCAAGCAGCTCCGTTTCAGCATTAATCCCATCATCACACAGTCTACCTGTGAATGTATACGATATAAAGATGCACGGACCCAATACTCTCCCAAACACATAAGTAATCAGAGTCCAAATGTGCCACATATGATTGCCATCAGTTGCCACGAGTTGAGAAGGAGATTTAGAAAACAAAATTGGGAGAAGTGGAAATCTTCTCCTCGCAAAGAGCCACATAAACCTCGCAGTTCTCTCTCGAGCACTGACAGTGCTTGGTTATCCTTTGCCATTTAAAATCACGTAAATCCCCGCTCTGGAAACGGTTTCAGCACCACTGCACGGGACTTTCTCACGTACCCACACGCAGACCTCCTACCGAAGTAACCTTTTTTTCACTCCCTCAAAACAAGGTAGCACCTCCCTTTCTAGCCCAGGAATCGAGAGGCGCGGCCGTCGCAGCCACACAAAGAGTCCTCCCAGCAGTTGTATCCTACTCATTACAGCACTGGGAACGGCGTCTGAGAGAAACCAACGTCCATATGTACAAACATTTTTTCCCATAGACACAGAATGGGTAAAAACCTTTGCTACATCTGGCCCTAAATGCCATGCTACTGGAGCCCCTCACATCCCAAGCACTCATGGGGTCTAGTGAGAGGGCATGGGTCCCTCCTGTGGGCTAGAACCGGTTGTCTTGGGTGCTGGTTTGGTAAGACATGCTGCTGCAGCTGATGGTAAAGCTCTGACCAGGAAGTGTCCAATCGGAGATCAGATTGCTGAGGTTTGTCACAGCGGCTGCTGCCAGCTGACATCACTGCTCCCGGACGCTGTTGCTCAGCAAAGAGGAGCCAAGAAGACTCTTCGTTGGTAGAACCTGATGACGTCAGACACCGGGAGTCTTGGCAGAGGCTGTGACTCTTAGGCCCCGGGGGGGGCTGGTGGGTGCATGTTGCCCCGGCGGGTTATTAGTGGGTGCCGAAACAAAAGCGGATGAACACAGTAATTGGGCCTCGGGATGCTAATAACAGCAAACACGAGAAACAAGCATTGGTAAATGGAAGAAATTAGTGTGACAGCCAATTGAAACGGAGGAAAAGTAAGTGGCAAGCACAGGAAGTGATGAAAACAAGGAAAGCAAGGAGGGCAGGATCCAAGCCCCTTTTAAGATTTATATTAAATACAATAGATTTCACATGCACAGCGCAAGCGCTGTGCATTCGATACCTAAAAATGAGTGCAGGGCCACAGACCTCTTCTTAGGTGCCTGTGCTGTAAATGCCATATTTGTCGAATACCAAGATTGCCTATCTTTATCCTAGATAATGCTTGTTTCTTCCCCCACCCTCCACTTCCTGTGTCTTTGTCTTGCTTTTGTAGTTTATTTTTCATCCCTGCTTCTCCCTTTGTCAATGTTTGTCGATCTTCATCTCCTTCTTTGTTTTGCCTTTTGTTCCTTTGCTCTAATAGGTCGAAGCATGATGATAATAAAGAATGTCTTGGACAGTGCTTAATATGTTAAAAACATAAGTGTCAGGGACCTCGTCAAAAGGCCACTGCAGTTTGCACCATGTATTGTCCCTGCTAGCTCGGCCAATGACAATATCAATACAACTGCTATGGTGACAGTTCAGACTATTCTAGGCCCCCATAGCAATAAGACAGGCTTAGGCCACAGGTATTAGTTACTGTTAATGTATGTTGAATTAATAAGCTGCTATGGTGCTCATTTCTAAATTAGACAAACAGCTTCACCATGTGGCAAACTGAGCTAGTGTTGACAATTAAGTATCATTGCTGAGAAACAGAAACCACTGGCATAAATTAGGCACTGGTCTTGGACTCCTAAGAAGGTCGTGAGGCTTACCTCCTGCAACCGCTCCTACAAATTAAGCACTGATTAGTAGGCCTGGGTGGAACTCATGGAATTTCAATCTGCAGAATCATGTGGAGCTACATAAAGACTCTGCAAGATTCTGCAGATTTCCACCAATGGGCGAAAAATGTGTTTTGCAATGCTCACACTCCAATTTTAGTGCCAGTAGTGTTTTCACGCTGAAAAGTCACTGCAAACGCACCAGGCATGCTAATTCTGATTGATTTTGCTGCTGCTTCTCTAGAAAATCTACTCAGGAAGCAGCTCTCTGACCACCACCGCTCGCCATAGCCCACATTCGAAAATCTCACATAAAGTCCTCCTTATCGCCTGGAGAGTGCGCTACGGGATGCCGAATCTCGCTTTCTGAAGCCTCACATTGTTCCCGTTCTCATTGCGTTGCTTTAAAGATTACAAGATTAACGTGAAGTGGTCAAAATTCTCCAGTTCCACTCACTGAATTAACATTCTGCCTGGGCCTAATGATTAGTTCTCAGCAGGAAGTGCACATCGTGGACATCACCAGTAAAGATAAGCGGCTTTAATAGGTACAAACAGTTCATTTTAACTTAGCCTGCAGAATGGCTCAGGGAGACAAACTCTTGTTGAGATATGCTGTAATCTGCTGGTCACACGTGCAAACCTAGGCAAGACCAACTCGTCCTCTGATCCTTCCAATGTTGGTAAGTTCAGTACTTTTAAATGAACTAATAGTAACACCATACCTGCCAACTAAAAACAAAACATCACCATGTGAGGAGGGGGGTGGGACTTCATGCTGAGAATACCTAAAAGGTACTTTTGCCCCCTCACCCTACCAAAGGCTGAGGCTGGTGCCAATGTTCTGGGGTGCTTTCACATCCTTTAATTGACATTGAATGTTCAAAGTTTCAAAAGACGAGTTGGAAATGCACTCTTTACAATGGTCTCTAGCTTGTTTTACCTGCCATCATGTGACATCTGCTTCTCTCCAGGTGACCGTGTGGAGGGAGCCAATATGATATGACACAGTGGCACCATACCAGTTGGTAGGGCTGCTACACTAGTTATTTTTAGCACTTAGAATGGTGATATTTAAAAAAAGTTAATACTCTTTTAAGTTAAAACGTTAGAAGATCCCACTGAGAACATTTACACCCTGCATCCAATCTAGTCCTTTCTATGCTTAAGTGCCAATCATAAATGGCACCACACGCTTGGGAGCATCATTCTTGAGCCCCCTTAACAAGAACCTTGCCAAATGAAAGCCAAATAAAGGGGGAGCCTGAAAATTGTGACTCATCCGTAGCATCCAAATATCTTGACACATATCTATGGCTACTCTTTCTTAAACGAAGAGACCATATACCCTTGGGACCTTTGAAAAGTATCAGGCAGGGCCCAGCTCTCAACCCTACTATCATGCATTAGTTTACAAGACAGCCCTACTGTGGTGAACTTTTCCTAGGACCTCTACATTTTAAAAATGGCCAATCCCGTGATTCTCTTACTTTAGTTCTGAGGCGTAGATTTGATTTTACCACAGCAATACTACTCATTAATCAGTGATCTAACACAGCACTCCCTCCTTTTGGCAGAACAACAGTAACTTTTGTTGCATTTTTATAGCATCATGTTTGCCTCAGATCATTAAAACACATTAGAAGAGCACCAGCTGATGCCACACATTTTTCAGGCACAATTAGATTAAGTGATTTGCCCAGAATCACATGATGTTGAGCAGGGGCTGGGATTCGAACCTAGTCCCAAGGTCGACACCTGTAGTGACTAGTCATGTTAGTGGTCTCTGGAACATTTACATGTTGCACATTCATAGCACCTCTAGATTGAGACAAGAAGGGCCTGCTGTCAGAAGACCTCACAAAACCTTGATGTGTAGTTACTTATCTGGGCTCATAAAGGTTTATCTCTTATTGTTGATAGTTATACTGGTGAAGACTAGTCTTTAGAATCCAACTCTTTTTTCAATGGTAACTAAAGCAGTGCCACTAAAGTAGATGGTAGCCATCTTCAGGATTCACTGTAGACTTTTTCGCGGCTAATATTATGTGTATAATCTTAATGTGAGGACACTTACACTGGAATGTTTTCTACTCAGATTTATCAAACATGGTTTTGGTGATATTTCAGAGAGACTGTAAAATGTTGTGACCTGAATCTACAAAGGAAGAGGCACCAGAGACCAGGAACAGTTAATACAATATTGAGGAGTTAGTGCTTCTCAAATTAGGGAATGGAAGATGGATGCAGTAAATTATCACCTTTGTGATCACGTAACATAAAGCAGCATTTGAGCACGGAAAATATCCAGCTAAAATGGAGAGAAAAATCATCCTCCGTAAAAAAACACTTTTGTAACCATGCCCAAGCGTGTCAGCAATATCAAAGAATGTTATGTTTGTCAACTCCCTTGGCACAGATTAGAAACTTACTTACATATTTGGTTTAGAACAATGTGCCAATTTGTTTTATTCATCTAGACATGGCTACCAGATTATGATAAATGTAAGTTGTGTGAACAGGAAGAGTGATGGAAGCTGGTGACACCTTGGTCTTGGCTAAGCACATGAGCTGGTTTTTAATTGCTGAATCTGAGGGCTAAAAGTTTTTTCAACACATATTATCACAACATACTGCAGAACGTGGTATAGCATAACATTATAGTGGATAAGAAAGGCACTGGGGTGATAGTGGTGTTGGAGGACACTCACCTGAAGGTGCCTCTCAGCACTTGCCCGCTTGCTGTCTCCTTGGTGTGGTTGTTGTACCCAAAAAAGACTTCTCCAAACAGGGTTGTGTTCATAGGCAGATCAGGGCTCAGGCCACAATCTCCTCCAGGAGGGCACGATTCCGAGACCAGTTGGCAGGAGTGCCCGTCTGGGCCCAATTTATAATCCTCGATACAGCTAGGAAGGCATGAAAAGGACAAGATAATCCAAAATACACGTAGCCTGAGATACTCATGCACCACCATTGCTCAAACAGAATAATGTTACAGCATTCCTATCAATACCGAAGAATGTTCAATCCACTTAAACAAAGTCATATACAAAAAGTTAAAGGAACTCCTTAAATGATGCCACTATTGCCACCCTGCTACTAAACATGACATCTATCACCCTTATCTAGTGTTTGGCAGCAGGTTCATCCTCCACCAGCACAGTGGAGTGATTTAGTCCACAGCCCTTGTAAAATACTAACTGACATACTTAGAGCTCCCTGCCAGGCACAAGGAGATGTCTATTACTTCAGCACACCCTCTGTTTAAAGCACTGAAAGTCTGCTGATGGACCACCATGTGTAATGTGGGTGCTCAGTAACGTTTTTTTATTTCAAAAGAAAACTTCTAAAGCAGGCATTAGTTTTTCAAAAATAACAAAAATGTTTTAATGTCCCTAACATGTTGTGCCTTCTCTTCCAGCAGGTAGTTGGGTCATTTTTTGCAAGTATGTTGCAATGCCTACCTTGCATATGGCAGATGATATGCGGTTCATCTGAATCTAGAGCGGGAAGACTGAGAATTTGGTGGATTCGCCACCACTTTTGTTACCAGAAGAACCTGTCCGCCAAACCCTGAATCTCTTTTCAAAACTGATTTCTTCTTCAAAGTTACTTTCTTGTAACAAGCCCACTATGTTGAAAAGCACAGAATTACATCTACAACCATCAAGAAATTGAAACATTAACTTTAACGGAAACAACCCTACACTATTATAAACTCCAGCAATTGACAACATGTGGAACTCCCAAAGACCTGCCTAAAGGTCTTCACATTCGAAATACCACATTCTTCCTTGTGTAACAAATTCATGCCTACAAGCCCCAGATTACAACAGACTTCAACAGCCCGCACTCTTACAGATAGCGCAGGCCAATAGTGGTGTCCATGAACGCCTCTGAAAATTCTGTTCTCTCCAGACTCGTGACTAGCACCCATCTAAGCCATTTTTACTCAACTACATGTCTGTTTCAGAAAACTTGAAATATACATGGTTTCTATGTGAACATTACATTGCGTTTGTTAAGGCATGCTATTTATATTTAATAATGAAAAGATAGCATTATCCGCCACATTATAAGAATACCTCTTTCTAATTGTGACCACCCTACCCCTACATCCCCAAGTTCATAAAATGAAAGAACACAGTCTAAAGGGTCATAGTGTCTTAGTAAGCAAACTATTATTGGATTGCTCCTCATCACGCAGAATCTCGATGCCATATTAGATTCTAAAAATAGTTAGTCAGTGATCAGCCTATCCAGCCCCCAAGTAAGTCTAAGCACTCTCAAGATTTGGGGGCATGCAAAGTTTGGGGATTCTTTTTGCAAGTAACTCATCAGAGGTTTCCATGTACTGTTGAAAGTTGGGCTTTCTTGTCTCAGCTGCACTGTTATGTTTTCCATTGCCCTCAAAGTCAGAAGCCATTTGACCAGGGGCGGCCCCTCCATTTTAGTGGAGGAGCGCCGCCCTGCCAAAAAAATGCCCCCTATAATGGAAAAATATAACAACATAGTTTATTACCATTTTATTTTTCATCACCCTGTCCTGAATCGAATGTCAGGATGGGATGGGGCAATTTCTGCAGAGTGGCAGCAGGGAGCTGTGCACTTGTTTAAAGTGTGCATGTCCCTTTGGCCGTCCGTCGTGCGAAGGCCAGCCAGACGTGCACTTTAATCACCTCTAACCCAGCTGTCTTAAGACAGCTATGTTAGAGAAAGCACAGGCCTCCAGTGCGCTGGTGAGTGCTGAGAGAGCCCACTCCCACAAATGGTTAACAGAATGAAAGCAGCATCAGGATTGGTTAGTGGCATTTCCTGGTCCTGTGCTTTGAAGCTTCCGGGAGCAGGAGGACGCTGCAAGGAAGTTGTCTCACGGTAAGTGCCTTTTTTTGGCTTTTAACTTTTCCATATATTCTCACCCATGGAAGTTCAACCACCAACTTACCGCCATTTCTATTTCCACCTTTTCAATTCTCTGAACCTCACAGGCACTAACACTGTGCCCAATCCATCTACCAGCCTGCCATCTCCAGGCGCTCTTCGGTCCCAAATCGTGCAGTGTTCCAAATCCCACTACAATCCTATGTGATCTTAACCTCTATAACCAGGGCCACTGCAAATTTGCAGTTCGGCAGCCACAGGATTGTATGCACACAATGGCAGACCCTTTAAAAAGGTTAACTGGGCATCTTTTAGTTGCTAACTGCTGTATTTAGGTTTACCAGCAACGAATGGGGTGAAACTTTTGACCAGACAGTACAATATGTATAGAAATTTCAAAATAGTAAAATAAAACTGCTAGAGAATGTGCTGAATTAAGCGGCATAATTTGATTTTCTTGCCGCAATGTTAAGTGAACCCTGCCACATAATTGGTCCTCTGTAACCTCATAATTCCAATGACCCTGCTAAAAGCCAGTTGCTTTTAAGTCCTCGAGCTCTGGAACCACCATATTTCCACCTCGTTGAATTATGTAGGCCTGGCATGTGCTGTAAGGTTACTGCAGAGGCTAGATAACATTGTTTATACGTTGCACTACTTCATTATGAAGAGAAAGAGTGCTTGCCCATACTTTAGTGCACCTAAAAGTTTTGATTATGTTATGGTTCAGTTGTCAATGGAGGCAAAAAGATTAGTGCAAACATGCCCACACTTGCTCAGAAATAGTCCTGTATGAGCCATAGCATAACTTCTCCCTCCTCTGCCACCATATGTTAAGTGACTGTTACTTGTTCTTGTGCCTGTTCCAGTGTAATGTGCTTTCCACCCTCAGGGGGTACTCAAGGGCCCACTATACTCACCCACAGAACATCAGCAGGTTGTAAAGAGTGGGATCCTCCAGGAGGGGCACTGTCTTCTGGAGGCAGAGCTGCTCGCAGCCACCATTGAACCCGTCCGAGCAGTCCACGCCAACATGACGGTCATAGCAGCCTAGTCCATCCTTCATGGGGCTAAGTCCCAAGGGGCACTGCCAGGGTCAGAAACAAATGAGCAATTGGTGAAAATCATGGTAGGTGAAAAAGGCCCTCACCTGCCCCTCAGCCTAACTTGTTGAAAGAAAATATATTATATAGACATCTGTTCCGTGGGACTCCTTTTAAATCTTGTATCCCTCTTAACGATTCAGAGGCAACCACCATTTAATGCCGCATAGAATTAATTCTTCATTCAATGGATGTAAAGAAAGAGAACAATGGACTGCTAATAATTTCTGTCAAAAGCATTTATTACCAATGTGTATGCAATAGTATGTGAACAAGTGAACATAGCGCAGACAGCAGGGTGCTCAAAAAGTGAACATCTATTTCAGTGGCGGCCGGCAGCTTTAGGAGGGAGGGGGGCGGGCGGCACACACACACACACACTCACTCTTTCACACAGACACGCACGCACGCACATCCATTAACAACACTCATACCATTCAAACATGCACGCACGCACCAAACATTCATTTTAAAAGATCACACACACTCATTCTTTCACACACACACGCACGCACATCCATTAACAACACTCAAAACACTCAAACATGCACGCGCGCACCAAACATTCAATTTAAAACATCACACACACACATACACACACACACACACACACACTTACCTTCAGCCTCCAGGAGGGTTGGGACTGCTGCCTTCCCTCATTGGCTGACTTTAGGTCAGCCAATGAGGGAAGGCAGCAGTCCCAGCCTCGTCACAGAGTGGGATGGGGTCAGTGAGACTGCTGACCCCACCCCACCCCACTCTGTGACGAAGTGTCACTGATTGACACTCGCCCCGGGCACTTCAGAGCTTAAACTGAAGCGCCCAGGGAGAGTGTCAATTGGTGACGCTTTCCTCGTCACCCAGGGGAGGGCCTTGAGGCACCTTTGCTGAGCCGAGGAGGTCACGCCCAGAGGAGCTGTGATCTCCTCAGCCCAGCAAAGTTCAGCTCAGGCAGCGAGGAGTGTGCGCAAATCACGCATGTCTGCTCCTGGCTGCCTGACCTGAACATGGAGAGTGTCTGCCAGGCTGACCTTTGTTCAGCCTGACAGACACTCTTCATGAGGGGCAAAAGGTTGGGGGGCATGGCCCCTCCGCCCTAAAGGATGGCCCGCCACTGATCTATTTACAGCATATATGACATATGACAATGTACAACTTCCCTTGGTGTTTCATGTAATTTCGACCATACATAGTAAGGTGCTGTAAAATACTCCCCAGTCAATTTCAACATCATTTGGCATTAAAACCTAGACGGAGGAGTTTGTCCTGAGTGTTAGAGTCTTTTCAGGACCAAGTCATCTGACTGCTCAACCAATATGTGCATCCAGCTATGAGTGCACGCTGGGATTCGATGGCAGCATGAAGTGTATGTATGCATCGCTTGTGGATTGCTACTGTGAATTACATATGGTTTAGTTATGGTAGAAGTGAGACAGAATCCCTCATAACAGGCTATGAGTTCCTTGCTAAGGGAAATCAGTGAACTATATTAGATGCACCTCTGGACTTACATGTTGGTTGAGTAGGTGAAATTGAGTTGTTGTCAGTATATGTTCACTTTTTGTGCAACATATATATATTGGCCCAGGTCACCATGGGCATATGGGGTTGTCCTTGTCTTTTGCTTACAGAAAATGCACATATAGAGTCTACATGACATAGAAGAGGTTGGAAAATATATTGGAAATACAGCAAATTAACACTATGAAGACCGGAGATTGGGATGTTTCCTTCATAGAGATGCTTAAAATATATGAATCATTTGCTCCATTTTGTTTAAACAACTCTCTTGGGTGGAGGGTATAGAACATCATCATTTCTCTCAAAAAGTATCCATTATAAAAATGGCAGGCCAATATTTCTCAATGCAGGCCGGCTCTTTGCCAGGTTTCCAGCTAACCAAAGTTTCTGTAAATAATTCCCATTTTCATTCATAGTATGTTATTGTATCTTATGTGGAGATCCTGAAAACCCTTTACAGATTGATCCTCGTGAAGCTGCTTTGAATTCCTGATTCCAAAGAACCACCTGAAATGATCTGTCCACATATCCCCACAGGCCATCATTATGAGTGCTTCAGAATGTGATGCGGGGATATCAGGGGACTAGAACCTCCAATTTGAGACAGTGTTCCCATACCAAATGTCGTCAATTACACATTTTCTCTCACAGAATCGGGAATAACTGCTTCGATCTGGTAAAATAGGGTCCTTTTCTGTGCATATCTTCTCGATTCTAAGGAGAAACTAGCTGACATTTTCCACCTACTCAGAGCAGATAAAGTGTGCCTTAAAGAGGGTCAGTGGAAGTGGGGTCCTGGTGCCAGGCGTGTGCTTCCACACCATCTGCTCCCCTGTGCTGTAGCAGGGGTCGGTGGGGTTGTGCTGTGCTCCTTCCGACAGCCCCTACCCATTTTTTTGCCTTTAGAAATGAGAAATGGTTTGTAAATGGGGTGTGAGGCACTTGGAACTGTGGGTGGTGGAGTTAACATTCCGGGTAAAATGCCAACACTCATAATGAAGACCAGAGTGGGCACTATATCAACACTTCCTTTGTTCAATGCAACAATGAAAGAAGGCCAGTGTTCTGAAAGACGAGGATTTCCTGGGCCGCACAAACCGAAATCTAGATTTCCCCGTGCCCCAGGGGTGCTACGGACTAGAAACGGTTGTGACATAGTGGCAGGGAAGTCATCGAGCTTGAAGGGAGGAGACAAAAGAGCTCAGCCTGTGCCACAGAGGCGTAAAGGGTACATTTAGAACCTATGACAAATATATATATATATATATATATATATATATATATATATATATATATATATATATATATATATATATATATTCCATTAACCCTGACACACTACATTTCTTCATTTTGATTTTTGTCTAACATTCGGTAATTTTGAAAATTTAGAATTTATTTTTTAACTTTTTCTCTCCACTTCTTTTCATTTCCTCTTACTTCCCAAACAACCCCCACTCCTTTATTTCGTTTAGATTTTTCTCTGTGTCCCAGAAGCGCTTCAGCATGTTACATTTTATTTAATTGTTGACCATTTATTTAGTGCAAACCAAGTCACTTTTCCCTACACTTTCTCCTCAAAAGATTTTTCATTTTAGGGACGAGCGCAAAGCGCTCTGTCCCCTGTAACTCTCTTTGGGCTTCTATCCACACCCATTTCACATCAGTGACTTTCACTGGTTCGTGGGCTTGCCTTTGAAAATACGCTTGCTCTCATTAGTGAAAGGCATGCATATGTCATGCCTTTTCCGGTGTTTAGCCCTCCTCAAGTGCATCGACCAACTACTGAAAACATACGAGGCTCGATGTGTTCCGTCTGGTTTCTGGACTACATTTTCTCTTCATTTCGTAGCGCGATCTCGCTGGGCAGTAGTCAAGCGCTTTGAATGACATTGCTCCTATTACATAGATATTTGCACTTTTGCCAGTTACATAGATAATTTCACTTTTGCCGGTTACATGGATAATTGCACTTTTGTCGATAGGTTTCACTGCAAGCACATTTTTATTGCCCTTTGTGTGTCGGTTTTGCGCTGATGGCAGCTGTCGACTCGCTTATGTGAACTTTCACTTTTCAGTTTACATGCCAAGAAAAGTCAGGTTAGTTATATGAAACTGTTTTACTTTTCATTTTTAATTTATGTGGCAAGAAAAGTCTGATTAGGAGTTACAATGCTAATAGCTGTAACTCGAGCAAACGCGAGACCCATTGCATTGCAAATGCTTGTTTTAATTTTCTGTCTTCACTGCTTTGCTTGTGAAACGCAGTGGGAAGGCAGAAAGCAGAAAAAGGGATTAAGAGAGTCAATGGCATAACAAAGGCTCCCGAGCTTCAGGGGGTCCCCTCAATCTAGTTTAGATTTTTTTCTTTGCCCCAGCGGCGCTTCAGCATCTTTTAATTTTCTTTCATTTCTGACCATTTATTTAGAGCAGACCGAGTTATTTTTCCCTACACTTTCTCATCAAAAGATTTTTCTTTTTTAATTTTCTGTCTTCACTGCCTTGCTTGTAAGACAATGTGGGAAGGCAGAAATCGCGAAAAGGGATTACAGGAATCAATGGCATAACAAAGGCCCCTGAGCTTCAGGGAGCACACTCAGCACGGTACACTGTGGACGGGCAGCAGGCCCCTGACTGGGTCTTGGGGGCAGTGGGCCCCCTCAAGGCGCTTTGCAGGGTGCCCCCCTCGAGTTTTGTTAGCCACTGACAGGAGTAGTATACCAGAACAAGCACTCACCATCAAAGAGCTACCTAACCTTTACAGAGCCCCGAAAATAACCATGTTGGAGTTCAGAAGGTGAATGAGCAATAAAGATGCCTTTCAATTTGACCTTTTCATTGAGGTCAAATGTCTGGCCCTATGTTCTGACAAATGGCTGCACCTTCTTTTAAGATGGAGACTGGTATTTTATTTCTCTGGCTGCAAATTGAGAAGATTTTGTAAGGTGAACTGTGCCACATTTCTTTTCTGTAACAAAGCTTGACCTGTACAATATTTCAAAATACATCAGCAGTTAGGAGATCACAAATGAAGCATTTTTTTGTAATTCTAAAGTGGGGTGGAAACAAATATTTTAATATAATCAAAACAAATCAAGACATTTTACCTGGTGGTGCACCAAATGATAAATATTCAATTAAACCAGGTGTCCAAACATCATTTGTGCGCTGTATAGTGTTATCTGTAAATTCTCTGCAAATTTATGTGTCTCTGCAAATTTAGAAGCCATGTCAATGGAAAATATGCTGTCTGCAAATGACAGTGCTCTACCACACAACGGGCCAGATTTAACAGAAAATGATGGTGCGCTGCGCCAAATTTGGCAGGGTTGCGCACCATTTTCAAAATGCAGTGATATGCCGTATTTATTAGATTACGGCTCACCCCTATGTTTCCCCCTGCGCCAGCGCTAAATTTGCTGCCGTGCGCCAACACAGCAAACTTTGCACCATAGTGCAAGGATGGCTGCGTTACAGTGGTGATGGTTTTTGTGCAGGAAGAAACACCTTTCTGCATAAAAACAATCTTAAATGGTGATTTGTTCTTTGCATGTGTGCTGCAAAATGCAGCACACATACAAAGAGCAAAAATCGAGAAGAAAGGAAAGCGTTTTTCCTAGTTGTGCCATGCTAACGCCACCCCTGGGGTGGTGTTAGATTTTGGCGCTACCTCAGGTTTACGAAAACTCGTAAATCTGAGGCAGCGTCAAAATGCAATGGGTGTTGCTGTGGCACGCCCACAGCAACACACATTGCAAGCCACTTCCACGCAAAGTGCTTCATGTGAAGGGGCCGTATTTAAAAGGTGGCGTTAAACCACAAAAAGTGGCTTAACGCCACCTTGTAAATACGGCGCAGGGCACTGCGCCACCAGAGCGTCACGAAAAGTGACTCTCCGGTGGCGCTAGGTGCTCTTAAAAATGTCCCCATGTTTTAGTAAAATGCACCACCAGCTGCACGCCACACGCTTTGAATGGGCATGGCCCATTTGCTACACTTTGTGTGACGTTTGGATTTTTCACAGCCCCTATGACTCCAGTGAGGCAACACTGATGGAAGCACCCCCATCTGAAAACTGCTCCAGCACCACTGACCCTTACAAGGTATGAGCCCCTCTCCCTCCCTCCCTCTGCCAGCTGCGGCAGAGAACGACCCCAGTGCTTGGAACCACACGTGCCCCGGGGGTGCTGCCAAGCAGCAGATGCCAGGGTGGAGGTAACCAGGAGAAGGCAACCAGGAGTAACCGCCACGAAGCCAGCCAGCGCCGCGGCATTCGCCGTGCAGCTGTGCAGCCAGATGTGAAGGCGTGGAGAGCTGGGGAGACGGTGGCGGAGGTGGGGGGAGAGATTGAGACCAAGCAGCGCTTACAAAGCGGAGCTCGGAATATTAATAACAAAGTGTTTTCGAAAGGGCTTGCCGTCACAGTCCTGCTGCCGCAGCACATCAAGTGTAACTGCCGCCTTAACGAATCGTATTTTACACTCGGCCGGGCAGCTCTTAGCCGCCCAACCATGCTTCTGTAAATTGATGCCCCGCAGACAGTGCTAGATGAAGAGCAAAGCTTAAAGTGCATGCCGGGGATATTTAAAGCCATGCAGATAAGTGCCGGTGTCTAAAAAGGCAAGACTCCCGTCTTTTTCTTTTTTTAAGCAAATATTTATGCACTTTACTCTTTCGGGCATGGTAATAATTTCATTTACCTGTGATTGGTTTATGGCCTGAGGAACTGTATAAGTACTCTAGCTTTTATCTCTGGTGGTGAGCAGGGATGCTGGAGTCAATCTGCGTGTCTGTGTGCCCATCTGTGGTGTCATGGGGTACCTCTGCAGTATCATGGTGTCCATCAGTGGTGTCCTGGGGTACCTCTGCAGTATCATAGTGTCCATCTTTGGTGTAATGGTGTTCATCTGCAGTGCCATAGTGTCTATCTTTTATGTCATGGAGTCCACCTACAGAATCACAGTGTTCATCGGTGAAGCTAAGGTGTCTATCTTTGATGTCATTTTATATGCAGTGCTATTGTGGCCATTTGTGCTGTCATGGTGACCATCTGTGTTGTTATAGCATACCTCCGCAGTGTCATGTAGGCCACCTGCAATGGTCCGGTGTCCACCTGTAGTGTTATGTTGTCCATCAGTGGTACCACGGTGTCCATCTTTGGAGTCGCTGTGTTTATTTGTAATCTCATTTTGGCATTTTCATGCTGCCACAGTGTCCATCTGTAGTGTCACAACATCCATCTGTGATGCTATGAAGTCTACCTACAGTGTCATGGAGTCCATCTGTGGTGCCATAGTGTCGATTTGGGTGTCATGGAGTCCACCTACAGCATCATGTTGTCCATCGGTGTTGCTATGGTGTCCATCTTTGGTTTAATTTTATTCATCTGCAATGTCACTTGCAGTGTCATGTGGTCCACCTGCAATGTCCTGGTGTCCACCTGTAGAGTCTTGGTGGCCATTGATGGTGCCATGTTCTCCATCTTTCGTGACATTGTGTTTATTTGCAGTGTTATTTTGTCCACTCATGCTGTCATGGTGTCCATCTATTGTGTTATGATGTGATGTCTATCTGCAGAGTTATGGTGTCCACCTTCGGTGTCACTGTGCCCATCTGCGGTGTCATGGTGGCTGTATGGTCAGCCACTAAGACCACAAAGGACTGAGATGAGGTCAAAGAGATGTTCAAGAAGTTCCCAAAAAAAGAAGTAGCCACATACCAGAGAGTGAAGTGGGCACTTCCCAAGAAGCTTGATCTGACAGCCAATGTGGACTACAAAAAGTACACATTTAACAAAGCAAGACAACAGCCAGGAGAAATGATGAATACATTTGCGAGTGGCTGGAAACCCTGACACCCCGTGCAGAGACACTAGAGTGACCATCTGCAGTGTCACTGCTCCATCTGTGGTGGTAATTTATGTTGTCATGGTGTCCATGTGCAGCATCATGGCGTCCAGAGATGATGTCAGTGTGTCCATCTGCATTGCCATGGTGTCTATCTGTGATGTTATGATGTCCATCTGTGGTGTGACTGTGTTTTTCTTTGGGGTCATGGTGTTCATCTGCAGTGTCATAATCTCCATCTGTGGTGTTATGTCGTCAGTCTTTGGTGTAATGGTGTCCGTTCTGCAGTGTCATGTTGTCCATCGGCAGTCTCATTGTGTCTGTATGTGGTGTCATGGTGTCTCTCTGCAGCGTCAGTATGTCTTTCCAAAAAAATCCGGTACTTTTGTCTCTCACCAAATGGCCAAGAAGACCTTTGTGGGAGACAATCAGCACCCCACTCACCTTCAAAAACACAGGAAGGCTGATGTTCTACATTGAGCAACAAAGTGGAGAAAGTGTGGTGTATATACATTAGGCGTTCTGTGGAACAGGTCCATCTTGGTCAGTCCAAATTAGTGGATTTGCACGTGACAGTGGTTGTGTTCTGCTCCACCCCTGAATGTTCATTGTAGGTGTACATGGGAAATGACTAGTCCTGGTGTGAATCCCTTTTATTAGTAGATTTGACATGTCTCAAATCGCATCAAACCAGTTCGAATTTAGTTATAATAATATATAGCTACCATATAACTGATTTCTAGACAATTCAAGACAGATATATCCCCTAAGTCCCCTAAAACTGCCTTCACATTGGCATAGATTACAAAAAATGTGTTTTAGTTACATGCAAATTAATGAAGGCAGCTTCAGAGTTCAGACCACCAAGTGTTTGGACCCCAAAAGTTCAATTGCTGGTCGATCTTCGAATCACCCAATATTCAGGTGGATTGAGTTCTGCGCGACTCGATTTGGCATGGCTTAAAAATAAATAATTCCTTCACTCTACCCAGTTCAAAAGCTCCAACCACATGGTTCCGTTGCCATCATTTCATGAAATATGGGCTCTTCGCAGGTACATGGTATATTCCCCAAACCTATAGTAGGCAGTAGAAATGTTAACCTTCGTGTAGTGTTCTATTTTAGCTGTTGTGTGCTAATAAGTGGAGTAAATTAATAATAAATCTTTAATAATGTAACCCACTCTTATTAAACTCAGGAGGGCCTGGTCACGACCACAGGTGTTTATTGCAGGGCGAGCAATCATATCTGCATCACCCTCCCTTAATAGTTATTGTAAGGACTAGGAAGTCTTTCTGTCACTTCCTGCTATGAAGGCGGTGATGGGAAAAACAGGGCGTGTGTTTCATACACTATTATAAACTAACTGGGCCTTCTGCATCAACGTTTCCCTCCCTACTTCTCGTGCGGAGGAGGAAACATTTGCATCACGTCCACCCTTGCAGGTGGTGATTCAATAAAGAGGATGTGTGTTGGTATCACTTTAAAATACATGAGAGCCTGAAATCTCTGTCTAAAAGCCTGTCTGTAATTTCCATATCACAGGTGACTTGTGACGCTTTCAGTCACGTCACAAAGAAATGACTTAGCTGCTTAATTGTAATAGGATGTTACAGTTGAGTTCTGCTGTCACAAGGCCTAGTACGAGAGTGAAAGGCCAATCACATACCATATTTACAACAGCGCAAAGAAAAGAAAACTGGCTCGTTCCTTCATTTCATATCCTTGTTTAAAGAAGGCAAAGTGATCAGCATAAGAGATATTTATATCAAGGTGTTTTTCCTACCTAACAGTTATTTTGGGCACAAATCCTTGCATGTGTCTATACAATCTGCGCCACAGAATTTGTTAACCTGATTTACATTAAACAGATTACAATATCTGCTTGTAAAAATTGCCAGCTGCTTTTTGGTGTATTTAATTTCTCAGTACACATTCTGCTTATAACCTCATAACCTTATTTGCAAAGAACATGAGAAAGCAAGACACTAAGGGGGTCATTACGACCTTGGCGGGCGGCTGAAGATCGGACCGCCGGGCGGCCGCCAATGCGGCCGCACTCCTACCGCAGCCATTTGGAGATCCCCGCTGGGCCGGCGGGCGGAAACCTGGTTTCCACCCGCCGGCCCAGCGGGGATCACGGCTGCAACACAGGAGCCGGCTCCAAATGGAGCCGGCGGTGTTGCGGCTGTGCGACGGGTGCAGTTGCACCTGTCGCGCTTTTCACTGTCTGCTATGCAGACAGTGAAAAGCTTCATGGGGCCCCCAGGGGCCCCGCGACTCCCCTTTCCGCCAGCCTTTTCCTGGCGGTTCAAGCCGCCAGGAAAAGGCTGGCGGAAAGGGGACTCGTAATCCCCTGGGCAGCGCTGCTAGCAGCGCTACCCAGGCGGATTATCACTGCCGGGGCAAATGTGGCAGAATACCGCCGGCCCCGGCGGTGCGACCGCGGCGCTTCCGCCGCGGTCGTAATAGGCCAGGAAGCACCGCCAGCCTGTTGGCAGTGCTTCCGTCATTTTAGCCCTGGCGGTCTCGTACCGCCAGGGTCAAAATGACCCCCATAGGCCCATATTTATACTTTTTTAGCGCAGCATTTGCTCCGCTTTTTGACGCAAAAGCGGCGCAAACTTACAAAATACAATTGTATTTTGTAAATTTGCCCCGCTTTTGCATAAAAAAATGATGCAAATGTGGTGCTAAAAAAGTATAAATATGGGCCTAAGGCTATAAATGGTGTGACCATGTATTATAGGGTAGAACATACACTTGGAGTTCCATGACCTTATAAAGTAACACAGATGTTGGTCTTGCTCCTCTCTATGGTATTGGAACTCCTTGGTGACTTTCACTATCCTTATCAAGAACAGCCAGAGTACTTTATCCCTTATATAAACCAGTGGTGCGGAAACCAGGCAATCTTTTTCCCCGTTATTCTTCGCGGCAACCAAGCTCGTTAGCTCAACTGTTGCTATTGGGTTTTGATGGTATTTTCTAATTGTGTTGTCTGTCTCTAATTGTCGCAGGGAGAGCTATAGAACAGTGCGAGCTCAATAAGGTGCGACTACCACACCAATAAATGCATGGTAGCTGTCGTCTGGTACCCAGGGGCTGAGACGGGCCAAGACTGAGACATTGCTCCAATCCATTGCGGACAGGTGAAGGCAATGAACAACTGCAAAACTGACCTGCAAACAGGCTAGGGGGGAACTGAACGCTGAGCTGGAAGAGAAAATTCCATGAATATTGATACGCCAAAGGACTTCATGTCAGGAAGGAAAATGAGTCACCTAGAACTAAAAGTTCTTTGATATCTTATCAGCGCAATAAACAGCTTGCACTAAAACGAAGGGAGGAAGAGAAATGATAGGAAAAAAAAGAAGCAGAAGAGCGCAATAATTAAGGGAAGTAATAAGAAAAAAAGAAAGGAAAGAAGGGAGAAGGGAGGACAGGACGAAGAAAAAAGAAAAATAATAAAAATAATTGACAACTAAATGAAAGCAGGTAAAATAAGAATATAAAGAAGGACATGAGAATAAAAGCAGAGGAGGAATGAAAGAAGAAACAACAGAAGGAAGGAAAGAGTAATAAAAAGAAGGACAAGAAGAAAGACGAAAAGAAAGGAAATGAATGAGGGACAGAAGGAAAGAAAAAAAAGAAAAGTGCAAAATAAAGAAAAAAAGGAAAGAATTTAAAAAAACGGATAGAGAAAAAAAAGAAAGTAAGGAAAAACAGGCAAACATGAAGATGTTAGACCAAAATGTTTAAATCGTGCAATAAAATGCATCATTTTGCAACCATTTTTTTCAAACTTTACTCAGGTGGATATACCTGCGAGACTTCATAGAAAAGGTCAGGATCACTCGCTTTGCTTGCACCCTCAATGCCATGTGGTTCAAAGCGGGGAGTATTTTATTTTTCTGGCTACTTCCTTGGCCCCCTCGGACTCGGAGTCACTGAACCTGCTACACTGTAAACAGTAGTGCCCTGCCCTGCCCTCCGGAAACACAACCAGTCGTCAGTCTTCCCACGGTCCAGTGAGAAGGCAGTAGTCACTCTCCACTCAGGGCTGTAATAAGGGAGAGCAGAAGAGGCTATTCCCCTCGGCCCAGCTCTCTCAGGACCCCCCCTCCTCTGCTACTGCCTAGGGTATTTGTATATCACAAATGTTTTTCTGATATTTGTACGATTAGGCAGGGAGCCCCTGTCAACAGAGGGTGGCGCCATATACGCATAAATTACCCGGGCTCTGCACAAACCTCCGACACGCCTCCACTGAAGGTTCGTGAACACTGTGGCCATATCCCCCGGTGGCCAGTGCAAAGACACAACAATCTTAGTGGACCCTCCATTGATATTGATCGATTACACTGAGGGAACATGCCACAGACAAATCAAAAACGTCCGAATGACACAGCTGCCCACTGAGCTGGGGACCATTCCTCCATAGCACAACAGAGAGGCATAAACACACACAGGCCTACATGGACACTGGCACAGGGGGGAACTCCCACTGGGGCACAAGCACTGGGACAGAGTTGCACAACGCAGAAAGAGGCTCGGGTACTGGGACAGGAGGCGTAGACACACATAAACAGGGAGACGCTGACACTGTGCCAGGTGACAGACAAATGGCGAGGGAGACACTGACGGTGACACGAGTGAAGATCTACAGGAAGACATACACACTGTGAGAGGGAGACAGAGGCAATGTGACAGGGAGAAACTGACAGACACAGGAAGAGACTGATACACACACTGGGGCAGGGAGACACTGACACAGTCAGTGGTCAAGGAAATGCTGACATGCACTCTGGGAAAAGGAGACACAAAGAGACATTCAAAGAGACACTGTGTCAGGGAGGCACCGACATACACATCTGAAGAGACTGATACACACACTGAGGCAGGGAGACACTGACACAGTCAGTGGTCAAGGAAATGCTGACATGCACTCTGGGAAAAGGAGACACGCAGAGACATTCACAGAGACACTGTAAGGGAGACACTGGCATACACATCTAAAGAGACTGATACACACACTGGGGCAGGGAGAGACTGGCACAGTCAGTGGTCAAGGAAATGCTGTCATGCACTCTGGGAAATGGAGACACACAGAGACACTGTGTCAGGGAGGCACTGAAATACAAATCTGAAGAGACTGATACACACACTGAGGAAGGGAGACACTGACCCAGTCAGTGGTCAAGGAAATGCTGACATGCACTCTGGGAAAAGGAGACAAACAGAGACATTCACAGAGACACTGTGTCAGGGAGACACTAACATAAACATCTGAAGAGACTGATACAAACACTGTGGAAGGGAGAGACTGGCACGATTGCTGGAACAAATACTGACATGCACACTGGGGGAAGGCGACAATGACACACTGGTTAGAGAGAGATTGCAAATGCACACTGAGAGACATACTGACACACACACACACAAAGGGGCATATTTATACTTGTTTTGCGCCAAATTTGCGTCTTTTTTTTACACAAAATCGGTGCAAAACGAACTCCATATTTATACTTTGGCGCTGGACCTGTCTAGCGCCAAATTTATGGAGTTAAAGTCATTTTTTGGACGTGGAAACCTACTTTGCGTCAATGAGATGCAAAGTAGGCGTTCCCGTGCAAAAAGTGACTCTATGGCCTTAGCGTCATAGTTATCACCCCGTGATAAAATCACGCACGGGGGAGGAGGGGTCAAAAAATGGTGCAATGCTTGCTTTGTCCCATTTTTTAACGCCTGGGTCAGGGCAGGCGTTAGGGGACCTGTGGGCCTATTTCCATGGTGGAACAATATGGAATAAGCCCACGGGTGGCCTCCCCAGGCCTCAGGGACACCCCCACCCATACCAGAGGGACAGCGGAGGATGGGGGACCCCATCCCAGGTAAGTACATGTACGTATAATTATTTTTTAAGTGCCATTGGGGGCCCTGAAATGTGCCCCCATACATGGTACAGGGTGCAATGGCCATGCCCAGGGGACCCTGGTCCCCTGTGCTGGCCATTGGGGTGGTGGGCATGACTCCTGTCTTTTCTAAGACAAGAGTCATGTGGTATGGATGGTTTGGGGTCAGAAAATGACTCTAGGCAGGTTAGAGTCTTTTTTTTTTACTCTAACCTGCCTAACATGTTTTTTTGGTGCAAAACCTCCTTCTTCCATACCGCCAGCCCCACCCGACTAATGTCATTTTTTTTTACGCTAGCCTACCCTTTGCACCAGCTTGCACCATTCCATAAATATGGTGCCCGGCTGGTGCACAGAAATGGTGCAAGCCGGTGCTAAACTTTTTGGTGAAAAACTGCGTTAGTGCAGTTTTGCACCAAAAAGTATAAATCAGGGCCAAAGTACCAGAGAAACCACACAGAACATATACACATTCTTGTTGGAGAAGGTCGTAAGACGTCCTCCTAGAGGGTTCCCATCATAAGGAAGGCCTATAATACGCAGGCAAGATCCTGTCACAAAGTCACCCACAAGTCTAAAGAATTCATGTAAATGGTGACTATTGACTGTACATCATCAAACACAACAGAGCAAGTTAATTATGACAGGAATACAATCTACTACTACTGTTTTATGGAGTGTGTTCCTGACCTCTGATAGCACTCAACAAACCCCACACAAGTGAAATATTTCTTGCACATGCTTGCGTTTACCCAGTGACTACCAGGTCACAGTGTTTCACCGTACAAACCAAACGAAAACTATTCCCGTAGGCATTTTGCAAAAAATCTATACACACTACAGGGCAAAGTACTTCTTCTACATCATTTTCTTTGCACATATTTGCAAACTTTGGAATTTGCGAGTCCATATTTTGTGGATTAAACATAATCAATTTATTTTGGGCAACATTTTGCTCGCAGTTTCATGAAGTGGTAGATGGCAATATTGAACGATTGCACACAAACCTATACTTCTCATCAGCGTTAGTGTTGCAATGTCATAACCAAGGGCACTGGAATTATGCGGCAGGTGAGGACCAAATTATGGGCAGCGGGTGTGAACAAATTATGGAGAAAGAAAAGGAAAATGATGTAGGTTATTTTGTGATAGTCCTATTTCATTATTTGTAAACGTTAACACTGTCTGGGCAAAGGTTTTACCAGTTTAACACACAAGTGCAGCAATAAGCAAAAAATAAAAGTGAACTGTCAACCTTTGGGAAGGGTCATACACTGCGAAGCAGCACATGTCGCTGTTTTTTTTTAGTAATTTTAATCCGTTTGAGCCAGAAACTTTTTTGGGGAAAATTTACAGAATATGCGGAAAACGCTGTAGCAGCAAAATTGCATAATTCTAGTGGCCCGGGTTATAACAGTCACATGAATCCAGAGGGAATCTGAGTGCTCAGCAGACCCAGGAGTGGAAAATATTGCAGACTCTTTTATGATGGGGCTGGTAATCCCATTTAGGGTGCCGACTGCCAAGGGTTAAAATGTTTGTGTAAATTGCGTCAATTTTCTTCCATGAATTGCTGCAGGTGAACTTTCAACAAACTGCGGTAACAAACAACGCTGTTGGCTCATTACTTCTCATTCCAAGGTACAACATTTGGAACTGTGTACAAGAGTGCAAATGAATGGGAGTGCAATTTCTACCTGTATTTTGCAGGCCCATCAGCAGAGCACATTTACTAATTTGTAGTAAAAAACAGCGCAGTGTCCAAGGTTTTGCTGCGTTGCAACAGGGGAAGAGAGAATTGCAGAGCTGCGGCTCTCTGCCCCAATGCTGGTGAACAATGAAACTGAGGAGCTTCATGCATAGATCTCTGCACCACAGTGCATAGGTGTGTGTGTGTGACATCCAGGATGGATTGTGTACTGGAAGGATACAAAGTGCTTTGCCTAGACTAAGTTTGAAATGTTTAAAACATTGGTTGCATGCTTTATAGTACAGCCCACAGGCAACATTTTAAAAGTTAGGAGAAATGAATCAATTTTGCTAATTTAACACGATTTTTGAGACAATGTCATTTTTTGTTGAAAATTAGTATCTACAAACATTAGTAAATAGGGCAGTGCATCAAAAGCCACAGGTGGTACTTTGGGAACAACCATGTAAAACCCATGGGGCAGCTCCGCAGACATTTGTGTTAATTTGTAAACTATTTTCAAGCATGAATAAGTTTAGTAGAGGAAAGTAAATAGTTTATCAACACTGCACCACCTGTATCACTTTTAGGCCCTCATTTACACTTTTTAGGGCAAAACTGCACTAACGCAGTTTTGCACCAAAAAGTTTAGCACCAGCTTGCACCATTTCTGTTCACCAGCTGGGTACCATATTTATGGAATGGTGCAAGCCGGTGCAAAGGGTAGGCTAGTGTAAAAAGAAAAAATTACGTTAGCCGGGTGGGGCTGGCGATATGGAAGAAGGGGGTTTTGCACCAAAAAAATGACGTTAGGCAGGTTAGAGTAAAAAAATATGACTCTAACCTGCCTAGAGTCATTTTCTGACGCAAAACTATCCATACCACATGACTCCTGTGTTAGAAAAGACAGGAGTCATGCCCACCACCCCAATGGCCAGCCAAGGGGGACCAGGGCTCTCCTGGGTATGACCATTGCACCCTGTGCCATGTATGGGGGCCCATTTCAGGGCACTCTATGGCACTTTAAAAAATAAAATAAAATACTTGCCTGTACTTACCTGGTATGGGGTCCCCCATCCTCCGCTGTCCATCTGGTGTGGGTGTCGCTGGGGCGGGCACCTGTGAGCTTATTCCATGGTGTTCCACCATGGAAATAGGCCACAGGTCCCCTAAAGCCTGCCCTGACCCATGCCTTAAAAAATGGGGCAAAGCAAGCTTTGCCCCATTTTTTGACCCATCCTCCCGCCCGTGCACCATTTTTGTCCGGGAGTATAAATATTGTGTTAAGGCCATAGAGAAATTTTTTGCACAGGAACACCTACCTTGCATCTCATTTAGGCAAGGTAGGTTTCCACGTCCAAAAAATGACTTTAACGCCACAAATTTGACACTAGACTGGTCTAGCGCCAAATTATAAATATGGAGTTAGTTTTGCACCGAATTAGAGTAAAAAAAAAAAAAAAAGACCCTAATTCGGTGCACACAGCGTATAAATATGCTCCTTTGTGACTTTGAACTGGCGCAAAGTGTTGATAAATCTGCCTCAGCACTTTGGCTGAGATTTCACTTTCTTTCACACACAGTCAGCTTTAGTTCTCAATTACGGCTTTTCCTTTTCGTTGTGCTCTTCATTTTCTTTTGTAATGTTGCCTGTCCACATCATTGTCTCTTCGCGCCTCCTATACTTCCTCTTTAAACATTTATTTTACTCAAACAGCTCGTTTCTCTGCGCCCACATCTCTTTTAATCCCTCTCTATAAAGCCTCAGTCTTTCCCATGTGTTCCACTCTCGGTCCCACTCCCTCTTTAACATTTGCTTGTCTCTCTGCCTCGCACCCCTGCTTTCCATCCTCTTCCGCCTTAACAATGTACATTTCTCCAGGCATGCTTTGTCCCTTTGTCCCTTTCCTTCTTGTTCCTCTTTTGTCTCTTCATCTCTCTCTCTTTAACTACCTCGCTGTAAGTCTGTGTAGACATCTAACTTGCACTCACTCAGCTTTCTCTCCACTCATCACTCCCCTTCCACTCTAAATTGTCTTTGCTTGGCCATCACTCTATCTTCCCCTCTCTCAATCCCTTCTGTCTCTTTACTCTTTGGGACTCCTCCTGTACCCATCCACCACTAAAATGCCTTTGTTCATCTCTGTTTTGTCCCTTGACCATTAACACGATTGCCCGCTTGGCAAGGCCCATCATTGATTCCTGTGCTGGTCACCTGCGGATCCCTGCAAGCCGCCACACCTCTCCATCACTGCCCAACAGGCTGCAGCCGGGAAGACAACACACCTTTGCTAGGTTTCCTGGACTGGAAATACAGGAAAGGCACATGTTGCATGGCACCATCTGTGCTGCAGCATCTCCCTCCCTTAGTCACCGATGGAAACACACGCCAGGCCTTTCATCGGGGATTTCTACATATATCATGCTCACACTGTGGATGTTTATACCTACAGCAGCCAATACATCGTGCGGGGTGTTCGGGTGTGTTAAAGTACACGAGGGGGGCATTTTCGTGTGACATTCTACGACCCCCAGAAAGAAAGCATCCGTTCTTTTCATGGTGACACCAGATATTGGCAATCGCACTTCAGTGCCAGGCCTGCAAGACCATCTGGACTCAGTGGTCTTCACAATGATGCTTGAAGAGAGGGATAAGATATTAGGGGCCTGATTTATACTTTTTTAGCGCCACATTTGCGTCATTTTTTGACGCAAAAACGGAGCAAACTTACAAAATTCAATTATATTTTGTAAGTGTGGGCTGCTTTTGCGTCAAAAAATGACGCAAATGTGGCGCTAAAAAACTATAAATCAGGCCCTAGGTTTGTAACTGGGCTACATCTGCCTCCAGCCTGGGCAGCCTCCTCTCTCTCACAAACACACACAGGCGCACGCACGCAGACACACAAATCCCAGCATCGCCTCTCTCTGATTCCTTTCTCTTCTCTCAATAACTCTTTCTTTCTATCGTCATTCGTTCTCTCTTTCTCTCACTCTGCCTTTCTCGTTCTCGCTTTCTTTATCTGGCCCTCCCTGGCCCTGTTTCTCTGTTGTACCTTTGTTACATGTCTGGCCAAGAATAGTGCAGGGGGTGCAGTGACACCGGGACCCTCCAGTGCAAACATCGGTGCATTCGCTGCTTCCATGGAAGGCAAGTGCAGCACTGGCGAGCCTGAATGCAGCATTGTGGAGGTGAATCTGTCTCCCAGTCTCAGTCACAGAGGTCCCGACTACGCCCACCCAGAGGCCCATCCTATCGAGAGGTAGGTCGTTCTGGTGGTTGAATTCTGACAAACATTGTCGGACTTACCCAGCAAGGGCACTTTAATCAGAAAGCAGGTCAGATGTTTCTGAGAAACATAAAGAGCCTACAGATGATGTACAGAGTGTTCTCCCTGCATGTGGGTGCCAGTGATTTTCCCTCCGTCTGTGGCGGGTCCAGGGATAACAGACACACCCTGGAAACCTACGCCAATAGAATGTGCTTTCACGTGGCTCCCACGCACAAAATACTTGTCTGAGGACACCACATCAGGGTTGAGATGTTCCAATTGACCTCAGAATGGTTTCTGTTGGGTGCTTCTGTGTAACACGCAGTTAAGGCCACACACTGCATCACATACCTAACACACCTGAAATAACGACTAGAGGCTGTGTGAGGGGACACACACTCTTTCTCTTTCATTGTGCAGCAGGTGCATTACCCATCTCTCAAACTGAGGATTTCCACAGTACATGCAGGAAGTGCGTCAGCCATTTAAACCATCTAACTGCCATTGTAACCTGTGCCCTGCAAGTTATACAGACGAGTGGACCAGTGGCAGGCACTCAGTCCCGGATATCTCACTGGGACTGGGGCGTGCAAGGGGAGGGTGAACCTTCCTGTCCTGCTTGGTCAGGTGGTTCCTGGGACAGGAAGAATACTGGCATGTAACTGCCACTGAGAGAGGAGAAAGAAAGCATGCTGGCGGCATATTAGCGCTACAGAGGGGATGACAGAGGAGGAAATAAAGACAACGAAGACTTAGAAAGACAAACCATGAGTGGGTTTCTCTGTAAGAGGGGAGTGGAGATGCACAATGAGTAAGATAACAATAAAGGGGCGAGAGATACAGAGACTGATGTGGAGTGGAGCCGCAGCAGTGAAATGAAGATCGAGTAAAGAGGAGCTGAATAGGGAAAGACAGAAAAATTAGAGTAAAAAACAGAGAGAACGAGACAAACTGGATGGTGACTCGTGATGAGTAGTAGAGGAGGAAGAAAGGCAAAGGGAGAAAGTAGGAAGAGACAGGAAGAGAACACGTGTCATAAATGAACAGAGGAAAGCAAGCGATATACGCAAGAAAGCCAGAGGTAGAAGCTGTTAAATGAGAGTCACAGTGGATGAAATCAAGAAGTATCACGAATAAGTGCAGCAGAAATCCTGGACGGATAAAAAGCCACAGGCGAAGGAAACCCTTAAAACAAGAGAGTAGAGTTGTGGTCCCACAATGCTGCCCTGCACCAAAGAGAGTGCAGTTTCAGTGTAGGCAGGGAGGGCCTTTGCTTGCATGGTGGCTCTAGGCAACCCCGCCACTCTTAATGCCCCCCGTATCGCTGCCTGTGCTTTGTGGCTCCCTCTTTCTAACTCTATTGTTCTCTTTTCCATCTCCCTCCTTCTCTTTATTAACCTCTGCCCTTTGCTACCCACCCTCCTCCTTCTCCCACTCTCTCCTTTCATTTCCCTCTTATGTAATCATTATCTGACACTCCCCATCCGTTTCCTCCTTTCTCTTTGTTACTCATTTTGACGTTGCCTGTCCCTCCCTTCCATCCTCTTTGATGGGTTCTATGTATCCCTCTTTCCCATTCTCCCTCTCTCTTTGCTTATCATTCTCCCACTTTCTTTCTCGCCCTTTTCTTCTCTTATATACCCCATGATCTGCTCAGTAACATTACTGTTTGACTTTGCCTCTCGGTCCCTTTCTGCCTTTCTCAGTCCCTCTCTTCCACACTCTGTCTCTTCTTCTTTCTCTCTATCCTTCGCCCGTCTCCCCCTCTCCCTTTCCCTCTCCTTCCCTCTCATATACCTCTCGCTCTGGCTAGCAGCATCTCTTTGTGCCTCTCCCAGACCCTCTCTTCCACACTCTCTGCTTGGGCTCTGTCTTCTTCTTTCTCTCTCTCTATCCTTCGCCCTTTTCCCCCTCTCTTTCCCTCTCTTATCCCTCTCGCTCTGGCTAGCAGCATCTCTTCCTGCCTTTCTCGCGCAGCCTCTCTCTGGCGTCCCCAGTTCCATTCTCCACCCTCCCTGCCTGTGCTTTGTGCCGCTGTCAGCCTCCAGCCTCTGCTCCTCATTAGTGGAGGCTGCCTAGCTCCTGGCTCGGATGCCATTAGCACACGTCTCTTTGATGCTCAGTCCTTTCAGTGGGGCAGGTGCAAAGCGGGGGAAGGAGCGTGAAGGAGCCCTGGAGGGGAGTGCTCATCTTTAACAGCTCAAAACCAGCCCACGTGAGTATTAAGGGGCATATTTATACTCCGTTTGCGCCGAATTTGCTTAGTTTTTTTCGACGCAAATTCGACGCAAAACTAACTCCATATTTATACTTTGGCGTTAGACGCGTCTAGCGCCAAACTTCATGGAATTAGCGTCATTTTTTTGCGTGAACACCTTCCTTGCGTTAATGATATGCAAGGTAGGCGTTCCCGTCTTAAAAAATGACTTAGGATTGCGTCAGGGCAGGCGTTAAGGGACCTGTGGGCTCAGAATGAGCTCAGAGGTGCCCTCCCCTGCCCCCAGGGACACCCCCTGCCACCCTTGCCCACCCCAGGAGGACACCCAAGGATGGAGGGACCCACCCCAGGGACATTAAGGTAAGTCCAGGTAAGTATTTTTTTAATTTTTTTTTTGTGGCATAGGGGGGCCTGATTTGTGCCCCCCTACATGCCACTATGCCCAATGACCATGCCCAGGGGACAGAAGTCCCCTGGGCATGGCCATTGGGCAAGGGGGCATGACTCCTGTCTTTACTAAGACAGGAGTCATTTCAATGGGGGATGGGCGTCGTAAAAAAATGGCGCAAATCGGGTTAAGACGATTTTTTTTGCCTCAGCCTGACTTGCCCCATTTTTGGACGCCCAAACGCCATTTTTCCCTACGCCGGCGCTGCCTGGTGTACGTGGTTTTTTTTCACGCACACCAGGCAGCGCCGGTCGGCTAACGCCATTGAATAAATACGGCGCCCGCATGGCGCTTCAGAATGGCGTTAGCCGGCGCTAATTTTTTTGGCGCAAAACTGCGTTAGCGCCGTTTTGCGTCAAAAAGTATAAATATGGGGCTAAGGGTGTGCGAAAGTTGCGCAATTTTCTTTCGTACAATTACGTGAAATTTCAGCGAAATGACGTGAAATTATTAAATAATTTCTCAAAATGCAAATCCCTTCTTTTGCTCTATATTTTAGCATGAAATGCATCTTAGTGTCAATTTTTAAGAGGTTGCTTTTAAACAAAGCACGGCGGACAACCGCCACTCATGTTCATTTGTTTGCACCCATTTCCCACAATTTTTCTTACCTTGAACAGCACATAATTACACAAAGTGGTGCACTCCTGGAATTTCGTGTAACAAGCATAACAAAATAATTGCAGACATTATGTGAATTACACCAGCATGATTTAAATTGGCCCAGCCTAATGAGTAGTTTGCATCTACGGAGGGGTTGGAGGAACTCAAAAGATTCAGCTCCCCATGCACAAGAAAATATAGAGGGCAACATTTCGAAGCAAATTTAATTTTTGAAAACTCTTGACTGTCATCCTAGTCATTTTTTTCTTTCTGCTTCCTACCTCCATTCTCCATTATGTTGGCCTTACTGCCAGTAGTTAATTTGTTCACCTTACTTGCTTCTAATACCGACACTCTTACCTGTTTCATGACTCTTCCCCCTCCTATGTTTTTATTCCTGGTTGTTGTGCCTCATTTCCTCCCCCATTGACTCTATTTAGTGTTCTTCTTTGTGCTTTGCTGGTTAATTTTCCTCCCCTAATACCCATAATATGGAGGAATCAGAGAGTGGTTAGACACTGAATGGGAAATCTAGGAGTCGTTTGCCATAAAAAGGAAAATTATGTGCCAGGGGGTCAGGGTGCGTTACCCTGCTTCCTCATAACATATTTTGTTTTATTTTTTAGGACTTGGGGACTGAATCCCCAAGCCTTAGGATGGTAGCCCCAATTTTTCCTTTAGGTTGCAGCCAGACAAACACAACGCATTGTTGAACTTGTAGATCCATTCGCCCTGTGGAGCCACATCATGCCCTCCAAAAAAGTAAAATATACAATGTTTCTGAACCTTTTTAAAAAACTACTGAATGAATTTGCACAATATCAAAAAAAGTATGCTTTCTGGACCAAGATCTTGCTTTCTGCCAAGTTTGGTGTAGTTCCGTTCAGCAGTTTTGGCTTTAGCTGTGTCTAGTTTTCCTATGGAAAAATGAATAGGGAAAATGTATTTTGGGACCCTCCTTTTTCTCAGCCCCCGATTGATGGATCACCCTGAAGCTTTCCAGAAAGGAGCTGAGGTGGCAGACCATTTTTGTAAAGTTTCATGAAGACTCGCCAAATTGTGCCAAAGTTATGACCAAACCAAAAAATTAATTTCCTATGGACACGTGGTCCTAACTATAACTTCACAGTTGTGACCGCAACTGTGTAATATATGTGTGGCGTGTGGGCGTCTTTATATTCAATGAAAATACCAAAGGTTAAAACTCAGTTACAGTTAGGAAAACTGTATTTCTTCTAAAGTTATAATTATAGTTACACCTTGAATTTATAATTTACACTCCACCTTCATGTTACTACAACTCGCGCTCCTCCAAACACAGTGTCGTCAACTCGCTAGCCACACTATAATGACTCTCACTTGTGCGTTTCGATGCACAGTGTTCTCACAAATGACCTAATTTGAGATGTTATAAGTGTTCTTTTGAAAGGTATGATTTCACTTAGTATAATATGAAACGGTATGAGCAGGGCATCAGAAACATGTGAGTAATAGCTGTTGTAGATCGCTATCGAGTTGACAACACAGTGTTAAGAGGTGCTAAATAATTTGAAGGTGGTGCGTAAATTATAAATTTAAGATATAACTACAACTGTTTGTGTAGGTTAAGTGCGGTTTGTAAAGAAATAATAAATAAAGTTCTTCTAACTATAACTAGGTTTTAACCTTTAGGTTTTTCCTTAAATTTCAAGGGTTTTTATTTTTTAATAAAAAATTGTTTGAAATCGTATAGTGGAGTGTTGTACAGCGCAGTGTTGGTAAGTGGAGTGCTACTGAGTATAGTGGGGACAGTGTAATTCAGTGTACTTTGTACACTAGCGTGTCATAGTGTGGAGTGGCGTACAGTGAAGTGGCGTACAGTAGAAGATCATGGAGTGGAGTAGCATAGAGACAAGAGGCATAAAATGGAGGGCATAGATTGTAGTGGTGTAGGGTGGTGTAAAGTGGAGAGGTGTAGAGTGAAGTGGCATAGAATGGAGTGGTTGAAGTTCAGTGGCGTAGAGTGGAGTGATGTAGAGTGCAATGGCACAGAATACATTGGCATACAGTGGAGTGGCATAGAGTTGAGTGGCATGCAGTGGAATGGCGTAGAGTGGAATACTGTCAGCGAAGTGACGTAAAGTGGTGTACAGTTGAGTAGCATTGACTGGAATAGGGTAGAGTGCTGTGGCGAAGAGTGGAGTTAGATAGAGTGGAGTGGCATAGAGTTGAGTGGTGTACAGTAGAGTGGTGCAAAGTAGAGTGGCATAAAGTAGAGTGCTGTAGGGTGTTGTGGCAAAGAATGGTGTGGTATACAGTAGAGTGTCATAGAGTGGAATAGCGTCAAGTGGAGTGAGGTCAAGTGGAGTAGCATATAGTGGAATAGCATAGAGTGGAGTGGCATAGAGTCACATGGCTTAGAGTCACATGGTGTAGAGTGGAGTGGCATAGAATGGAGTGGCAGACAGTGGCGTGGATACAGTAAAGTGGCATAAAGTGGAGTGGTGTACAGTGCAGAGGCATGCAGTAGAGTGGCGTAGAGTGGAGTGGTGTAGGGTGGAGTGGTATAGAGTGTAATATTGTACAATGTGGTGGCATACAGTGTAGTGGAATGCAGTGGAGGGCCATACAGAGAAGTATCATACTGTGCAATGGTGTAGAGTGGAGTTACGTAGAGAGGAATGGCAGAGTGGAATAACGTAGAGTGTAGTAGCATACAGGGTTGTAGAGTTGAGTGGCATTCAGTGGAATAGTGTAGAGTAGAGTGGCATGCAGTGGAGTTGCATAGAGTGCAGTGGCATACAGTAGAGTGGCGTACAGTGGAGTAGCATAGAATTGAATAGCTTGAAGTAGAGTGCAGTGGCATATAGTGGAATGGTGTAGAGCAGAGTGGTGTAGATGTAATGGCATAGAGTGGAGGTGTGTATAGTGGCATAGAGTCAAATGTCAGAGTGGAATATTATAAAGAGGAGTTGCGTACAGTAACGTGGTGCAGAGTGGAGTGGCATATAATGGAATAGCAAAGAGTTGAGTGGCCAAGCATGGAGTGGCATAAAGTGGAGTGGCATACAGCAGAATGACAGAGTGAAAGTGGGATAGAGTGGAATAGCTTAGCTTGGAGTGGCCTAGAGTGGGGGACCGTAGAGTGGATGGGCATAGAGGGGATTGGTGTAGAGGAGTGGCATAGAGTGTAATGGTGTAGGGAAGAGTGGTGTATGGTGTAGTACAATGCAGTTTAAAGAGACAGAGTAAAAGTGTCTGAATAGATGTAACTGAAATTTGGCAGGTGTATAGATTATTGAGTGGAAAGGATAATTTGTAGAATTAGTAGTAAATTGGATAAGTACTCTTAAAGTTATAAGTGACACAACACATAGTTATATATTGTGCCGCGGTATACCACGGTACATTTGTGGTATACCGCTCTACATGCTGATTTCACTGCAGTGAATCACTGCCTAAGGGCTGCCTTTATAAAAGTAAAGGGCAGCCATGTACTTTTCACCACACCTTGGCTGTGTTCTGGGTTAGGGACTTAAATGGAGGTAAGTAGTAGGGCCTTAAATATGGGTAAATAGTATGTTTTATTGTTGTTCTGCTCCCTACCTAGTTCATGTTTATTAAAGTGGTATTAGGTAGGGAAATGTATTAATATTTTTCTATATCATTTTCAAAAGGTTTACAGAGCACAACAAAAGTACCCACAGAGTACAATGGTAGTTACATAAAAAATAATGGAAAAAATAAAAAAAACACTATAGTACACTACATGTGTGAAATATGGTGTAGTACAGTATACATGTTTTTTACAGAGAATATTTTTGTTTAATTTGTCTAAGTAGCACAGTACTTTCTAGTTAGTATTGCCGTATTCTGTTAAAAAAATGTTTGAAAAGTAAATATGTAAAAAATTGAACAAACACTGCAGTAAACTATAGCTGTGAACTATAGCATAGAATAGTGTTTTTTTTACATTTAAAAAAAATATTTATGTATTTTTTTAAATTTGTTTAAGTACTTCACTACTTCATAGGTGGTACCGCGGTACACAATTAACTTTTTTTAAACATATAGAAACTTAAAATAATTTCCCCTACCTACTACTACTTAATAAAGTGGTATTTGGTAGAGAAAAATATAAAAGCTACCCCTTACCTTTATCAAGGGCCTTACTTAACCCAGAACACAGCCAAAGTGTGGGAAACACACCATGGTTGTCTCATACTTTTGTAAACACAGTCTTCAGCCAATCATATACTGCTTTGTCATTGGCGTGTACCGAAAAAGAATCACCTGCAAACCATAATCTACAAACCTGGCAAATTTGATGAAAATGTGTTCAGCCATTTTTGAGCTACAGGACAGTAGAAACTCAATGGAAAATGCATTGAAGAAAAAACCTGTTTTGGGAGTCCCCTACTTAGGAGCCTGCAAGCTCTTATTCATCCGGCACCAGTAGAAGATTTGAGGCAATCTAGATTTATGGGCAGTATCTGATAAGAAATCTATAGTAGATCACAGACTGGCATTTTTTGCTGGATGGTAATTATCTGGAGGTGAAATTATGTTGTAGCACCTTCTTTGACAGCACCTTTCAGCTAGATGAAAATCTTACATTCTCCTACAAAAGATGCATATGCATCAAATATATTTGCTGAATAGGTGCATTGTGGGAAGTTGCTTTAAGGGCTTCTATTTTGGAAGTCTTTTTTGTGGTAATATAAATTTGCTGTCTGTATCTTTAGATGTAAATGGTAGATATTTAATGCAATGAAAGAAAAAAAAGATTACAAAGAAATTCCTCATAAAATATTAATGGCTGGGCTACACTTACAGACAATTATATAAGTTGCAGAGATAGTGAAAATGTTTGTTCAATTTACATCACTCAAATGATAAGAGGAAGAGATAAAGGAAAATGGATTCTGACTTGTTCTCTTTGAAATGAGCAAAGCTTGATTTACGCCTCTGATAAAGCACAAAGGCCCTCATTATAAATTTACTGTATTATGATTAGGGCAGGCTCGGTTACCGCTGTAACATTTTCTCAGCGGGCTGCAGAATCAGTGCGAGGCTGGATTGGCAGTCCCTGGGGAGTGGAGCAATGAGGGGCTGGTTTTTAGTAGAGCCAGGTGAAATTTCATTCACGCTTGTCTAATCTCACGTATTTCTCGCATTTCATGTTATGACTCCTGTGCGAAATGCCCGAGATTAATCCATTGTGCCCTGTCACATAACTGAGACGACTTCAGGTAAAAATCCAATTGCAAGAGCACTGGAAAAAAAGGGTAAAACTGAAAAGCGGTGACTGTTGTGTGTGTCACATGCGATTTTTTATGCGAATTGCATCTTTATACCAAAAATGGACGCGGGGACGCACTTTGGGCCACAAAATAGTGCAAAATGTTAAAGCCCGATTTTTTGCATAATAACGAGTCGTTTTGCATCATTTTTTGGGGCATTTTGCTAGCTTATGCAGACGAAATTACACATATTTGATTCAGACCTGGTTTACGGTCAGCCACTGCCTTTCTCTCGCTCTCTGGAGAGTATGGCAACAGGCACAGTAGACAGGAAGAGAAAGACAGGGCGAGAGATTGGAAGGAAATGGACAGAAAAGAAGAGAGAGACAGAGAGCAGGGCCTGGTCTGAATATTTTTGCCAGTTCTACTTTCGGATACCAGTGTGACCCAGGGGAAGGGGCTGGTTTCAGATTATGAATGCCTAACATGACCCAAACATGCCACTTTTGCCTCATTCTAGTCACGGCCTCCTGCTGTGTAAGGCTAGTTTGAACATTTTTGCAAGAATTGAATTTTGGCTCCAACTCTCGTCCTGATTTTAGTGCAAGTGAATGACCAATTACAGCTGGTATACCCCAGCATAGGGAAATTATTCCTTTCTCTGAAATGGGAATAACACACAAACCCATTAATGCCTCTTTATTTTACCCCACTATGAAGAAAGCAATGGGCCAAAATCCACCCCAGTTTACCAGCTGCTTCATGCATGTGCTAAATGGATGCAGGGGCTTTGTCTAGGCCAGTGGTGAGGATGGGGAGGCAGGCAGAGCCTTGAGCCGGTGAGGGACGGGGGAGCACAGTTGCAGCTCCCCCTGTAGTGCAGAAGCTGGGTGGGCAGGAGCTAGACTCGGCAGTCGCCTGCACCACTACACACAGGTCCTGTGTTTCCGGGCCTGGGATTCCCAGATCTGGTATTTTCGGACTTGGGGCCATATGTACAAACACTTTTTCCCATAGACACAGAATGGGTAAAAACCATTGCTACATCTGGCCCCTAGTACTCGCCGTCCCGGAAATACCGGGCTACTCAGAGTGGCCCAGAGCAGTATCCTCTTCCTGGGATACCGACTAAGGGCCTTAGTCTTACTTTGAATAATACTGAAATGACCAACTGAGTGTCATCGTTTTGTGTGTCAGCAGGATACAAGTAACAATTGTAAATGATTTTATGACTTTTTGCAGTGAGAATCTTACCAATGTTTGTAGTATGCCGGTGAACTCCCCTTAGTGCCTTCTGTGTCCGCTATTTGCTCATTAGTACAGCGCCTAATACCTAGTTCAATTATTTGCCTTTACATTAGGGTGACCAGGCGTATCGGATTTCCAGTCCCGGTTTTTAGAGGACTGTCCCAGTGTCCCAACGCTTCTCTTATTTTAAATAAATGTCCCTGTTTCTGGGACAAAGGTCAGATAATTAAATAAATGTCCTGGTTTTTGGGACACAAGTCAGGTCGTCTAGGGAAGGATAAGTTAAAGACTCATACAAAGTATGAAATAATTAAAGTAATTTATCTGTTACAGTCGGGCAACACAGTCCCCCTGTCTGCTCCCAGTATAGGCATACATTCACAAAGCTGTGCAAAACAAAGGGACAGGCCAGATATAAAAGTGAGAGTAAAGTCTTTAGTCCTTCTTTTATGTCTGACCTGTCCTAGTTTTCGCTCCTCAAAATCTGGTCACCCTACTTGAAATACCACCACTTTCCAGGATCTTCAACTGCCCTTACCCTAGAACTCTCACGTTTTAGCGGAAGAACATTAGTCATCTCAGGCTGTGTTAAGAGCGGTAGATAGTGAAAGCATGGAAGGTCTTGACCGAGAAAGTAAGCAGTGTTTGGCTTCTTTGGCCAGTCTTCTCCCTTTTTTTCTTTATTTTCTCTCTTTTTATATATTTACCGGGGCTTCCGCCTGTATCACAGCCTTTCACTCTTTTTTGTAACCAGGATTGCCCTCTCATACTACTGCTTCCTTCCACTGCTCTCCAATGTTTTTTTAACTTTCTCCATCTTCACTAGCTGTGGTGTCTATTCCTGCAGCAAGGTGCAGGCAGGGAATTAACCAGTGCATAGGAAGCAGTGGTATCTACCAACCTCAGGAGATTCATACAAACACAGTACACCACATCCTATCCTTGTATCCTCACAATTTCACACTTCCACGCTGGTGCCTTCATACTAGCTTCTGCAGACAACGGTGCCATCCATACTCCTCCGCTCAGACATGAGCACACAGGGCCGGCTTTAGCGCTGGTGGCGCCCTGTGCAACAGTCTTTTTTGGCTTCCCCCAAGCCATGACCACCTCCTCAGATTTCCTCACTACCACCTGGCAAAAGTGCCCCTCAACTCGCCATAGACCCCCTTTCATATACATTCATTTGTTTTAAAGCACTTAAAAAGGCTGGCCTTACTAATCCACTCAGCTATCCACATAAAATATAAGTTCTGTTCTTTGCAGCAGACATATTAACACTGTACACTACTTTATGGTGAGTCAAAGCTGCCTCTAGACAAAACTCCCATCTCTCTCCCTAACAGGAACATTAATCACAAGAGGTATCTTGACATTTCAATTGCTTCCTGAAGGCTGGACGCACAAGGAACTTTTCAGAAGGTGATTTTAAATGGCAAGTTTCATAAGTTATTGCTAAACACAGCGCCCCCCTGAGGTCAGCGCCCCCCCAATCCAGGTCAGCACCTGGTGCAGCTACCGCTCTCACCGCCCTAAAGCTGGCCCTATGAGCACATACAGTCACGTCTACACAGACGTCAGAACCATCTACTCTTCCCCGAGCAAAGGCATCAAGAGTTGTGTCCACTCAGGCATTGGTACCACCCACACATCCTCATCCAGAAAGAAGCAGCAACAGCATTTCAAACCTCAGGACCAGAAACACTTCCCAACTCTGACAGAGGCAAGGATAGCTTTATACGCTCAAACCTTAGAACTGCTCACTCTTCTGGTTCCAGACAGTAGTGATAGACCTTGGCACCACATAACCTTCCACAACCAAAGGCAGCAACAGCTCAGTTCACTCCAACCTTTGTATCACCCACACTTCCCAATCCAGGCAAAAGTAATGACATATTACCCCGCCCGACCCTTGTACCACTCACGCTTCTGTACCCATACAGAGGCAGTGACAGCTTTGAGGGCTCCCAAGATATTTAGAGCAGAATTAACCTGATTAATGTAGCAATAATAGAATTCTAGATGGGAAACAGTGAATTATGGGGTTGTTTCTCACTAAAGGGTTCTGAATGACATCAAATAGACAGCGAGAGAAAAGCTTGAGTTGTCTAAGATGTCCCTCAGAACCCTAAGGTGAATAACATCCCCAATATTCACTTTTTAACCACTTATAAATTGATTTTATTTATGAACGCCAAAACCATCTGCCCCAGAATTGAAAAGGTACATAGAGGCAAATTATTAATGGGGGAGTCATAGATAACATGGCGTCTCCTCCCTGCCCCAATTAAAAAAAAAAAAACATGGGCTCTTGCCACCCGCACCCACCACTCCCTGTGCCTTCCCTTCCCTTCAGAATATGTGCTACCTGCTTTCCAGCGCTGCTCTGAAAGGCTCATAGAGTCCTGCCAGAGCAACTAGGGAATCTTTTATGACGTAACAATAGCGGTTGACTAGTTCTGTTACCCACTGTTGCTACGTCATGGCAGTGAATTACCGGATTTAGAATCCAGTCATTCATGCTAATTCATGCATAGCTCTGTATGAGAGCCATGCATAACAAAGTGTTAACACCGCTAGCCAGACTCAATAAAAGTAGAGTGTTAGTTCTGCAACCTCGAGAGGCAGTGCCATTATGACAGTGGCCTAAAGCGGTTCTTATTTAGTACCAGTAGGGGAACATTTCAAACAGATAAGTAAATATGATATTATAGGACCCTACATGTATGCTATTATAAGTAAATAAACTGATTGATTGTTTGATAATACAAATCTAAAAAGATGCTTATTCACCGGGTCTCCTAAAACAGCTTACCTGAAACAAGTAAACTGTTTAATATAGTCATGAGACAAAGTACTATGCTTCACACTATTTATGAGTTCAATGTTTTTATACTTAGATTTTTATAGGAATCCAAATGAATAATTATGGGTGTTGGGCGTTAGATAATACTTAAGTACAATAATAGAACCATGTAACGTGTGCTGGCAGCCCCCTGATGAATGCAAAAGCAAATCTGGTCCCAGACAAGAGTGACGTAATCTGCTATATCACCGTTTTTTGTATAAAGATAACATTAGCCAAGGTAATGGCTACTCCGGACAGAGACACAATAAAACACGAAAATGTGATGGGTGGATTGCTTGGAAAGAATCAGCCACTGATAATTCCTTGGGATACATTCCAGTCCATCATTTTTATGCCCATGTGCTGCTCCAGATAGGGGATGACCTTGTGCAAATCGATCTTGGTCCTGCTCCAATAGAAACAGTCCAGCTTCCAAGTCACGTCTTCCTCTGCGTGGGAAAGCCCAGACTGATATCAGTTTTGAAAAGGCCCAGGACTGTCATGTAGCTTGGATCAATGCCACAACAAGTATGGGAGCCATGTCTAGCATGCCTGTTGCACTTAGGGCATCACATTAAAACAAGAAAAGGTGATAGGTGGAAAACTTGCCAAAGTCTCACCTACCGGTGATTGCTTTGGCCACAATACATTATATTGTTTTTATCCCCAATGCACTGCTCTAGACAGAGAAAAAACATATGCAAATCAGCTTTTTGAACCTCATTTGTGTGATGCAGCTTGAGCATAGGGCTCATGTCAGGGTATACTTATCGCACTTTGTAAGTCCCATTAAAACCACAAGAGATGTTGGGACAATGCTTGCATAAGTCTCGGCCATTGGTAATTGCCGTGGCCACAATTACATTCTGAGAGAGAAGCATGAGTTTGCCTACTACTGATACTGAAATGACTAGCACAACCTAATAATTATTTACTTACCACACAGCCAGTGGAGTCCAGCTTGCGGTCAGAAATGCATCTATAGTTCTTGCTGCATCCCCCGTTGTCCTTATTGCAATCCCGAACTGGTCCAAATGAATCCAGAAGAACTTCTAAGTTGTCAAATGAGGAAGAGGTCATGAGTTCTTCTCTGCAGAACAATAAAGGAGAGGTAAGTCCTGTGTTTATAAAGCCATTTATAAAATTAAGACACAGACCAGGGCCTAACCATTTATTTAATTATCTGCTACGATGCTTCTTACTGCAGAACAGGTGACATGATGGAGAGGAGGATAGTGGGGCAGTACTCATGTTTGCTTTCGCCCTAAAATCTACTCCGCCCTTCACACCACCTATCATTTCAGCTCTGCATCCATACTAAGGGACATGAAATTGCCTCCCATTCTGACTCTGACTCCCACTTCTGAATTATTATTTCGGCTCAGCACAAACCCTACAATAAAATTAGGGGTGTGTGAGGAGCTCCGCTCCGCTGGCGGAGCGAATGGAGTTTTTGGAACTCCACGCTCTGCTTGTCCAAAAATTCTGCTAGCCCTGTCAGCAGAGCAGATCTCACCCGGTGCGTGCTGCAGCCTGTATGGCCTTCACAGTGCAAGCGCAGACAGTCTGCCTACTGGGCTGCAGTGCGCACCGGAGCAGAGGAGGGAGGCATCCGCTGAAGAGGAGGACTTGTCCTCGACATCGGACGATGAGGAGAGGAGGATGACCAGAAAGACCCAGGTAAGTCCTTGTCTCTTTGGTTTTCGCTGTTTGTGCACACTGGAGACCCAGGCATTAAATAATGGTGGAAAGCTTGCCCCTCCTCCCACCGACCATCATTTTAGCACGGGGGATGAATATGGGGCTAAGGGGATAGCACAATTTTTTTAGATGGGAATGCCTACCTCATTCACGCAAGGTAGGTGCACACATCCCAAAAATGGTGCAAACTCCTATATTTTGATTTTAGACGTGCCTAAGGTCAAAATATACATATGGAGTTAGGTTTGCGCCAAATTTGCGTTAAAAAAAAGCAAATTCGCTGCAAACAGGGTATAAATATGCCCCTAAATGTTTGTGCAACATTAATTCATTCAATTTATTTAAACAATAGTTAAATGTATTTTCATATATTATAGTGCAATTTAAAATTTACATTTAATTTTTTTAACATTAAAATTACTTGATATGTATTTTTTAAAACAGTAAAATTAGTTCATTTGTTTTTCTTATTTGAGATGTGGTTTTGTTTTAAATCCCGGACCTAACTCCATTGTTATTCTATGGGAGAGTGTGGCACTACATGTGAGTAGCAATGGGTGGTGGTGTATTTACTCCAACTCTAAGCTGGAGTACATGTACAGTTGTTTTGGGTAATTTTAGAAGTGCTGTCAGTATAAGAAAGAGGCTTATTCTTTTGCAGGTGGTTGCATGTCCCTGCCTATACACCTTCTTAACCCTGCCCTAAACCCTCCTTACTCCTAAAAACCCTCCCCTTTAGTTGTAAATATTACCCAGTTTCCAGTCTCTCACCCCATCCCTCCTATGTTTACTACCAAGATGTATACCTATGTGTGTGGAGTTCCCTGCTGTCTTGGTGGAGATCTTTGCACATAAAAGCCAGAAGAGGTGAAGACAGAGACAACAACATGTAGGATGGTGAATACAATTTTGTAGTATGTTAATTCTACTATTTCAGTACTCCTAAATGTACTAGAAATGCAGTTAAATAAAATCATTCCCCCCAGTGTGTAAGTGCTTTAGAGTGCTTTCAAAAGTTACGTTTTTTAGTACTATACAGTCATATTGTACCTAGTGCATACATTTTTTTGAAGGTTTCTAGTAAAAGTATGAATTCCAGAACTGGAAACAACCTTATATTACCAATCAAAAAGAATAACTATTTGTCACTATAACACTTTAGATGATTATTGATTAAAGCCTAAACTGGCTTCCAAGCAGCCTTTACATTTGATGATTAATCTATTGCAGAAATCAACAATTCTTTGAGATGGCAGGAATCCTGGAGATAAGGACGGTTTCTTCTTTATCTCTCTGTCCCCCTCTCACTTCAAAGTATAAGAGACCCCCTCCTTCCCTTTTAACCTGAAACAACTGAAGGTGCATTAATTGTTCAGGAATATTTGTTATGCATTAAAAACCAGTATGTAAATGGATTTGCTAAAGTTAAAAAAGCTTGGAAATGTCCTTCCCAATGAACCCTGTATGCAGAATAGGAGGCATCATATAGTTGGCCTGGCCATCAGCTTTGTATTAGCCATTAGGGTATCTGTATCTCCCACAGCCTCCCACCACTCTCTCGAGGGACGTAGTCTTCGTGAAGAAAGATGTCAGACATCCCAGGACGACCTCTGTTTTAAGCTATTGTTCAAGGTAAGCCACCATGTCACTGCCCTCAGTACCTTCAAGGAGCCCCACTATGTGGATATTGTTCAGACGATTTTGGCCTTCGGCATCTTTGGCCCTTTGTTCCAATATAGGCACTCTGTCGATCAGAGTCTCCACTTGTCACACTAAGGGCCATATTTATACTTTTTGACGCAAAACTGCGCTAACGCAGTTTTGCGTCAAAACAATTAGCGCCGGCTAACGCCATTCTGAAGCGCCATGCGGGCGCCGTATTTAATCAATGACGTTAGCCGGCGTTAGCCGCCGGCGCTGCCTGGTGTGCGTGGAAAAAAACGACGTACACCAGGCAGCGCCGGCGTAGGGGGATATGGGGCTTGGGCGTCAAGAAATGGGGCAAGTCAGGTTAAGGCAATTTTTTGGCCTCAACCCGATTTGCGCCATTTTTTTTCACTCCCAACCCCCATAGAAATGACTCCTGTCTTAGCAAAGACAGGAGTCATGCCCCCTTGCCCAATGGCCATGCCCAGGGGACTTCTGTCCCCTGGGCATGGTCATTGGGCATAGTGGCATGTAGGGGGGCACAAATCAGGCCCCCCTATGCCACAAAAAAAAAAAAAAAAACACTTACCTGAACTTACCTTAATGTCCCTGGGATGGGTCCCTCCAGCCTTGGGTGTCCTCCTGGGGTGGGCAAGGGTGACAGGGGGTGTCCCTGGGGGCATGGGAGGGCACCTCTGGGCTCCTTCAGATCCCACAGGTCCCTTAACGCCTGCCTTTTGCAGACGCAAAAAAACGGCGCAAAAGCGACCGTACGTCATTTTTTTTGACCCGCCCACTCCCGGGCGTGAATTTTGCCCGGGAGTATAAATCCGACGCACATGCCTCGGAGTCGATTTTTTAGACGTAAACGCCTACCTTGCATCTCATCAACGCAAAGTAGGTGTCCACACTAAAAAATGACGCAAACTCCATGGACTTTGGCGCTAGACGCGTCTAACGGCAAAGTATAAATATGGAGTTAGTTTTGCGTCGAAATTGCGTCAAAAAAAATGACGCAATTCCGGCGCAAACGGAGTATAAATATGCCCCTAAATCTGCCTGGGCTGGGCACATCACTTTAAGTCCTGATTCCTCCTCTTTCACTCTATCTGACAGCTCGTGGTATTCCACCCTCAGCAGGCCAGTTCCATCGAAGCAGGGTCAATGTCCTGCTGGAGCGCAGTTTTTGTGTCTGCAATGGCAGCCAGTGTTCGTAGCGGGGAGACTGTGCTTGTTGTGGTCTTCCATTTCTCTCTGTACGGTGGATCCCGACCCGGCCGCCTCCACCACAGCATCCAGTTGTTTAGCCCTAGGCTTCCCCATATTTCGCTCAGCTGAGCATCAAGTCTGAGGGGGAGTAACAAGCAATGCAGACCAATGGGTTGGGGCAGAGGGAGCAGCCGGGGGATATTTGGCAGTGCCGTCATCCAGTTACACTGGGCCATGGTGTGTGGGCTGTACTGGGGCCTTTCACTTAGGGCACAGGTAGACTACTTCCTCCACAAGTGCCCTCTATCACCATTTGCAAGTCTCTCAAGTTCCTACCATGCCAGTGTCTCAGCAGCCTGTTCAACCAGTACAATTTTATACTCCAGCAACATAGGGTTAGGGTGTCTCAGTCTGGTCAATGGGGTATCCGTGCCCTTCTTGTGCCCAGTGTACCAACCTCGGTCTAACCAGCTGCCGCAGGACTCTATGCAATGGGGCTTGTCATAGCATGATCTCCTGGGTCAGCGAGCAGGCCAGTGTACTCCATTTTCAGGGCCCAATAACTGTTTCCCATACTATCAAGCCAGAAATGGTGATAGCAACCAGCCATAGAGCTGTTCTCTGGAGTCCTTTCCGAGTGTCTCTTGCCCTGCAAGGGACGTTGACTTGCGCCACTCTACCCACCCTTGCCACCTCACCTTAAATCAGCCAGCAGTCTTCAATCAGGGGTCTAGGTTGGCCATACCACGCACAAGGCCCCCTCAGGATCCACAGGCAGCGTTTCATATGGACTCCACCCAGAGTCAGGGTCTATTGCACACCCCTGGTGGGTCTGCACTCATTAGTCAGCTACAGCGGGCCTGCCTGGCCACCGAGGCCAATGCAGCCAAGGGGCAGCCTCACCCAGTCTGTCTCAGCTAGTTGCTCACCTCTGTCACTAAGTAGAGACACTGGGGTCCTCCGATACTCAAATCGTCATCTCTGGGTGGCTGCAACGGCTGACTTCTGCTGAGGCCAATCTCAAACTCCACAAGGTGGGCCCTGCAGCCTCCACTAATGTCCCAGCCAGGGAAATTTCTGCTGCTCTTGTTTCTCTGCATCAGGGGCACTCCACACTACCTGATTTAGCAGCACAGTGTTGTCACTCCTAGGGCATTTGTTGCCTTGGTTGTTTACCCGGGTCAGTGGTTGGAAAGGATAAATTGCCAGGCAGGAGCGGAGCAATGAAATTAAGCATCCGCCATGATGGCTAGTTGGCGACGCCCCTTCAACTTCCTTCTGTGGTTGGTTATAACTTTGCATGGGAAGTCCCACTCCCAAGCCCACTGACTCTCAGGTCTGCCTTGGAATATTGAAAACATTTGAGCTTCTCTGGAAACAATATACCCCCACACATCCTCCTTCAAGGACTACAAGAACATGGATATACAGGGCTGCTATTCTAAATGAGCCTGGCGCATTTATTTAGTTTGCAACTGGTTACCACCTATTCTGATTCCATGGTAGTAGCATTCCCTAAATGCCCTGTTTGCGACTAGCCGCAATTAGGGAATGCTATGTGCATGTGGTTAGGAAATCGCAAAAAGGAATGCCCTATTTGCAATTCCCTATTTTGATAATCGCAAAATACGATTTCTGGGGCCAGATGTAGCAAAGGTTTTTACCCATTCTGTGTCAATGGGAAAAAGTGTTCGTACATATGGCCCCTACTGAGTAGTCACCGCATTCTGCTATGCCGCATTTGCCTTTGTACATTAGGAAAGACAGTTTTGCATTTGTTAATGGCCCTCAACGGCGATTCGGAAGGTTAAGAAATACAAAATCCTTTCATACATATGGGCCCAAGTCAGTGGTTTCCAAACTGTGCGCCAGCAAAACTAGTCAGGGGTGCCATGAAATGATACGCACAAAGGTCACAGTTTGGGAACCACTGTTTTGTTGTTTATACCTAGTACGCTCCTCCTGGAGTCTTTTCTGTTAGTTCGTGTTCTTCTGAGTCTCGTCACCAATTAGCCCAAGCCAATATGTCCGATGCAGAGAGGAGCGGCTGCAACAGCCAGCACGGGGGCACCGAGGCGGCGTACAGTAACAGTGAGTGTTCAGGGAGGGGCTGGATAGGGCTGGGTGTTAAGGAAGAACCCGAAGGGATCAAATCAGACTTTCCGCCCGTTTTATTACAAATCTGTAAAGTTATGTAATTATAGTGAAGCAGTGCGCCGCGCTGCTTGTGAGCTGTACTGCATCCCTCCCACCCGACCCCTCATTCCAGAGCTGCAGGGAGGAGATATTTTGTGAACAAGAGGGCTCAGCGAGATGACCACCTTAAGTATTCTCTAGTGTTAAAAGAACTAGCCCACTAGACTAGTTACAGTCTGCAGAGATTAAAAGGAATAAGGTCTGAGCATGAATCAGGCGGGTTTCACAATTAGTGGAGATCAAGTTGTACAGTAACATCAAATCTCCCTCCTCTAATGCAACCGGAAGATTATTCAGAGAAGCGATCACCCGTCGACCCTCTCCTCCTTGAAGATGCGACCTCAGAAATGATTTGATCTGTACTACCCTGTGCGGACTGACATGTCTCCACTAAAAGGAACACACTGTTCAATTGCAGAGATGCTCTACACATTTCTTCCCTGCGTTAAGCCGGCAACATGGGATCTAGCTTGGGGGTTAGTTTTCCGCTTTGATTACATGTATTCTTGTATGAATTTCCTTGGATATATAAATGTGAATTAAATAGTATAACGATGTTCCAGTCCAGAAAACATGTAAGCAGCAGGTGAGTAACTGTAGCTTTTTGTTTTAGCCGCTGAACCCACTGAGCCATCCTCTAGATTTGTCTAATGCTTGTTAATTTGGCACAATTCCCCAAATCCGCCTCCCAAAAACAAAAACTTGTGGCTAGCTTCTAACACTCATCACTGAAACTTAAAATTCCCCTCAGTGACGTTCTCTCGTTTTCTACCCCAGACAAGTTCTGTAGTGTTTGCAGCCCTAAACTTCAAATTAATAAAGAAAACAGCAATACAACGATTCAGGTACATTTCCCTTCCAGATTACATTTTTCAGAGGAATACGCAATAGTTTTAAACTTAATTCTGTACATATGTCACAAAACTGTTTCTTTTTCTGGGAATTTTTAATGGTACTGAACCCATTTCAGTAAAAATGTGCATGCTGCATGCCTTTTAAAGTAGGGCTGAACAGCGCATTCTTTGTATATTTGTGTGCACATGCAGCAAGAATTACATCTCTGTTCTGTTATAAGCATTGCAAACTCAAGTATTGTTCGAAAAGGCAGTATGTCTGTCACTGGTATGCTTAAGCTTTTTATTTATTTATTTACTTGCAAACCTATGTAACATGCCGAAATATAAACAATCTAAACATATATGTTTGGCCGAGCAGCCAAGGAACACCAGCTGTGGCACTGAAGTGCAGTTCTTATCAGTCAGCTATGTACATGTGATCAGGCAAAATGTGGCCACTCACATTGCAAGATACCTAATGGATGAAGTGGGTTTAACCATTACCTTTTGTTATATGTTATGGCAGGCGGGAGCAAAGTGGGACTGACAGCTGAACAGACCAGTAGATGAAGAGGGCTAATTCAAAGCCCTTGTCTTGTGTGTATAATACCTTCATCGGTTTCATCTCAATTACTTTCAGGGAGAATAATGGAATACTCCCAAGGCTGGGCTTACATTGACCCCCCCCCCAAAAAAAAAGTAATATAATGGGGAACCGTGGCCAACAGTCAATAGGTCAAGGGAGCTGCAGGTCGAAAAAGTTTGGGAACCACTGGCCCAAGTCATTTCAGGTCAGAGGTCAGAGCCAAACAACACGGAGGGAATGACAATGGAAAAGTTGCATCTCACTATTGACTGATATCGGCTAACTCTTCCCGTTTATCTGCACTCTGCTGTTATTACAGTGCTCTGAAGTAACAGAAAGGCAATTGCAGCACTATAAAAAATGTGTTTACAAATAAATAACTGGAATGCTGCATGTATTGGCACTATCTACTCTTCTGATGATGGAGATTTTGCAAAAGATGAACAGATTTGAAATTAACTAGGTTACAGAAGTATGTTTTAAACATTTTCTCAAATTAATTTGCTGGGGAAAACCACTGCACACATTCAACGCAGACCATTTACACCCTACTCCAAAATAAAGGTCCAGTGACATGCATTTTTTTCCAGTCGCTCTTTGATCTGTGTTCCCACCCACTTGTGGGCTTGATTTGCAGTCTGCAGGGTAAAATGGGCAATAAACGATCTTTGCACCAATTTTACATGCATTTCTACCAAAATGTTTTACATTTGTTTAGGTCGAACGCGTAAGCTCTTTGACCTGTTGTAAGTATTGTGGGCTTTTAACCACGCCCACCTCACGCCCATCACTTTCTCTTGTTCATGGGCCTGCCTTTCAAAAATCCCTTGATGTCATTTGTGATTGCTTTATGTTTGGCCCACCTTGGGTGGTTTTGTTACCACCTTGCAGACTGATCCTGTTACGTGGATAATTGCACGATTGCTGATATACTTCAGCATGGGCAAAAAAAATTGTTCCTTTGTCTCTCCCCTTCGGGCTCCACTGCAGCCACGGCCCTCACAGCGCCAAAACCGCAAACTCCATCGGTGGTATTGGAGCACTGGCCACATTGTTCACACAGTTACCTAATCAGAGTCATTTGTTTGTCTCTCCCTTTCTCGCTCCATAGCTTTCCCAAAAACACTTATAATTGATAAATACTTTACTAAAAAACACAAAAATCCAATGTGGCTCTTCCGGCACAGCGGGAGTGCCGATACTACAATAATCACTGCACTCAAGAAAAGATGCCTCATAATGCTTTGCAAGCATTCTTTTTCAAAATATGTTTGCCCATAACTCAGCCTGTGGTGGTCCTAGGACAATGGGACTACCACCAAAACATTCAGCATGACACACTCTTCCTCTGGGTCCCCACACTAGGTTAGTGGGGACCCCATAAAAATAACCCCTCCCACCATTCAGTCCCTTTTTAAGTTCTCTTGTGGTTGGAACTTTTGTTTGACAGTTTGGAGTAGTTTAAGTTCTGAGGGCCTTAGTATTGTAGTAGGCCTGCTAGGCCTGAAAATGTGTAATATACTACATCATCTAGAGGTTAAACATATGATTGCACTACGTTACTTTGTGCCGTTCTATTTTCATGGGGTTATGTTCTCTAGGGGATAATTATATGGTGACATGACCATGTTTCTTATAAATGATATTTTTACTGTGTCCTCTAGGGGCTGTTCTGAGCATTACAGTCAACATTCAATATTTGCTGTACTCGGTTGCCCCATAATGCTTTGCAGGGTAATCTTTTCCAAAACATTTTTGCTCATAACTCAGCCTATGGTGGTCCTATGACAATGGGACCACCTTCAAAATGTTTACCACAACCTGCTCATTCTGTCAAGATCATCTCTAGGTCCCAACACTAGGTTAGTGTGGACCCCAAATTAATAACCCCTCCCTCCATTCAATGTATTTTTAATCTCTTTCATGGCTGGAACTTTTGTTTTACAGCAGACAGTTGTTTGTGTATTAAGGGTCTTGTTTGTAATATAATGATAGTAGGCCTGTTACACATGAAAATGTGTAATCCACTATTTCATCTAGGAGATAAATATTTGGTTATACTGCAATGCTTTCAGTCAGTTTCTTTTAATGTGGTTATGCCATCTAGTGGTTAACTATAGGGTAACATGACCATGTTTCTTACAAATGCTATTATCACTGTGGCGTCCGCGTAACATACTTATTACACTATGACTGTTTGAACACTCTTGATATGTTTGGGAGACAATTCTAGTTTATTTCTCTTGTTACTCCTCTGTGGGTGTCTTGTTTTGGGAATTGTGTTAGCCAGCCAGCAACTCTGATGGTAGGGTGGTGAAAGTGGTATTCTGTTGGGATTAGCATGGCAGATTTAAATTAGGGTGCTAAATTGCAACATTTTCATTTTTGGCTGCAGATAGAGGAAGAAGGTAAATGGAAGTGCTTTAGTTAAATGCAGGGCCACTGGAATTATGTGGCAGGAAAGACCAAATTATGAGGCAGAGCTGAGCAATTTATGTGGCACGAAAAGTCCAATTATGAATTTACAACACCAATAGCTTTAACTCAAGCAAATGCGAGACCCATTGCATTGCAAATGCTTGTTTTGTTCTAGGTACAAGGTAAGAGCTGGCCAGTGGCGTAATAAAAGCCCCTGAGCCCCCAGGGTGTAGGGGGTGCGCTCCAAGGGGCCCTCTTAGCAAAATACACTGTGCACCAGCGGCAGGCCCCTGCTTAGATCCAGGTGGGAGGGGGCCTCGCCAGGTACTTTGCTTGGGGTCCCCTCAAGTGCATTATGCCACTGTAGCTGGAAGCACAACAGAGAAAGTACGAGCAGATCTGATTTGCACCCATCTCTAAATATCATTTGCGCTCTATTTACCGCTAGCGCAAGCAAATTTGGGGCCATATTTATACCTTTTGACGCACAACTGTGCCAACGCAGTTGTGCGCCAAAAATTTTACCGCCTGCTAACGCCATTCCAACGCACCATGCGGGCGCCTTATTTAAGGAATGACGTTAGCTGGCGCTGCGGACTGGTCTGAGTAAAAAATAAATGACTCACACTAGGCAGCGCCGGCGTAGGGAACAATGGGGGTTGTGCGTCAAAAAATGGTGCAAGTCAGGTCTGAGGCAAAAATCATGCCTCAAACCGGACTTGCGCCATTTTTTGACGCACAATCCCCATTGACATGACTCCTGTCTTAGCAAAGACAGGAGTCATGCCCCCTTGCCCAATGGCCATGCCCAGGGGACTTCTGTCCCTTGGGCATGGTCATTGGGCACAGTGGCATGTAGGGAGGCCAAAATTAGGCCCCCCATGCCACTTAAAAAAACTTTAAAAAGTACTTACCTGAACTTACCTTAACTTACCTGGGATGGGTCCCCCCATCCATGGGTGTCCTCCAGGGGTGGGCGAGGGTGGCAGGGGGTGTCCCTGGGGGGAGGGGAGGGCACCTCTGGACTCCTTCCGAGCCCACAGATACCTTAACACCTGCCCTGACCCAGACGTTAAAAAACGGCGCACATCAGGCTGTGTGCCGTTTTTTAAGGCCCACCCCCTCCTGTGCGTCAAAATGACGCTGGGGTATAAATAAGGCGCACAGGCCTTAAAGTCATTTTTTGGAAGGGAATGCCTACCTTGCATATCATTAACGCAAGGCAGTTTCCCGCTTCCAAAAAATGACGCACACGGTGGAATTTTGACGTCCACGGGGTCGGGCGTCAGTGTTTAAATATGGGGCAAGGTTTGCGCCGAATGTGCATCAAAATTTTTGATGCACATTCGGCGCAAACAGAGTATAAATATGCCCCTTGATTTCCTCTCATCTCTAAATTCGCGTTGGTGACGACATAGGTGCAAATATAATTTGCGCTCTAATTACCGCTAGCGCCAGAGCTGCAACGAGGCCCTAAGCCTTAGAGGCCCAGTGGTTATTATTATTTTTTTTTTACCCCGCTACTAAGTTAAGTATTTTCGCAGTGCAGACACTAGTGTCATTATAAGCACATATTTCACGAGATTAATGTGCACCATTAAAGGAAAGCAGCATTAAGAAATAATGAAGGGTGGGAGGAGCGGAAGAAAAATACATTCTCTCTGATACAGAATGGGTGCTGGAGTTTATTTTTAGGCCCGAGAGATCGTTCCAGCAGCTGCTCATTAAATCCGGGATAGGGCGCCTGTCACTAAGATGTCAGCTGTATAGCTGCCGATAGAGAAGGCATTTGTTACAGGTAATATCAATCCATATCAGACAGCGAGGTCCTTGAGGCCTGGCTGAAGGGTGCCACCAGGAGCGTCATTTCCTCCCTCAGTGAGGGGTGCGGGGGAGGGGCTGAGAACGCTGCTACATACAATTAATTTAAGATGCTCGAACGCTTGTCTGAACGTGAATGGGGAGGGTGACAGTGGACGGAATCTTATTAACGTAGGGAACAGACTACTTTGGAAATGGAAAAAAAGGAATGCCTCTGCTCCGAATGCGACCTATCAATTTAAAACAAAGAGAACATTTGAAACATTGATTGCTTTTTTATGCGTTTCATATCGAGCGAACAGGCTGCCTTTCGGTCTGGACCATTTTGAGGCACTGACTGAAAAGGAATAAGGTTCAGGCTAAAATGGAAGCGCATGGGAAACAGTGGAATTTCCGGCAATTTGACCTTCTTGAGTCACCAACAGTCTCAAGGCCTGCAGTCTGTCGGGGGGGCTGAGCTTGTTTCTGAAAAGAAGAAAACCAAGATGCCGTTGGTGCTGCAGGTACAGTGGCACCAATGCCCAAAGCCCTGAGGGGTCCACTGACCCCAGGAAATTGCTGTATTTTACTACCCCCACAGCAGTCACAGAGGCCACCTTCCTTGCTTGCACCATGGGCCCAAGGCAGCCTTGCTGCTCTTGGTCCTGATATGAAAAAATGTATCAGACCATGCAATATAGATAGGGCAGATATTGTGATGAAGATACGCCGACAGCACTACTTTGGTTGGCTCGTCAGTGTATGTTTTCCACCGGAGGAGCCACGCATGTCTGAAACATGATGCCCCCAACTCAAAATAGTCGAAGCGGACATCACTTTGACACACAGGGTACACCGCCACGTTTGTGGTGAAATACCCATCTGCCAAACTCTAAATCAGGCTCTTGGGGCCAGATGTACTCACACATCAGGAATACCAATTTCCTAATTGCGATTAACTCCAAATTGATACTCCTAGGGCCATATTTATACTTTTTGACGCAAAACTGCGCTGACGCAGTTTTGCGCCAAAAAAATTAGCGCCGGCTAACGCCATTCTGAAGCGCCATGCGGGCGCCCTATTTATTCAATGACGTTAGCCGGCGTTAGCCGGCGGCGCTGTCTGGTGTGCGTTGAAAAAACGACGTACACCAGGCAGCGCCGGCGTAGGGGGAAAATGGCGTATGGGCGTCCACAAATGGTGCAAGTCAGGCTGAGGCCAAAAAATCGCCACAACCCGATTTGCGCCATTTTTTTACGACGCCCATCCCCCATTGAAATGACTCCTGTCTTAGCAAAGACAGGAGTCATGCCCCCTTGCCCAATGGCCATGCCCAGGGGACTTCTGTCCCCTGGGCATGGTCATTGGGCATAGTGGCATGTAGGGGGGCACAAATCAGGCCCCCCTATGCCACAAAAAATAAATTAAAAAAAATACTTACCTGGACTTACCTTAATGTCCCTGGGGTGGGTCCCTCCATCCTTGGGTGTCCTCCTGGGGTGGGCAAGGGTGGCAGGGGGCGTCCCTGGGGGCAGGGGAGGGCACCTCTGGGCTCATTCTGAGCCCACAGGTCCCTTAACGCCTGCCCTGACCCAGGCGCTAAAATCCGGTGCAAATGCGGGTTTTTTAGACCCGCCCACTCCCGGGCGTCATTTTTGCCCGGGAGTATAAATACGACGCATATGCATCGCAGTCATTTTTTAAGACGGGAACGCCTACCTTGCATATCATTAACGCAAGGAAGGTGTTCACGCAAAAAAATGACGCTAACTCCATGAACTTTGGCGCTAGACGCGTCTAACGCCAAAGTATAAATATGGAGTTAGTTTTGCGTCGAATTTGCGTCGAAAAAAACGACGCAAATTCGGCGCAAACGGAGTATAAATATGCCCCTAATGTATAAAATGGTTTATTTCCAAACAGCGATTCCTAGTAAGTTGCAAATCGACCTCATGAATATTAATGAGGTATGTTGCAATTTGTGACCCATTAGGAATTGCAGCCATTACAGGGATGGCGGCCTACTGAGGACAGCAGACTACCATGTCTGTGGTTGCTTTTCCATAAAGCATTTTTTTAATGCAGTCCGTTTTCCCTTAAGAAAAACGGGATGTGTTTAAAACCAATAAAATGAAACTTTGAAGATAAATTTTTTTTAAGAGCACTGGCTGCACTTAAAAAATATTTTTTCAACTCTCTCAAATGGGAAAGGGTCCCAACACTTTTAAAATGGTGGAATAGTATTCCTGTTTTGCAACTAGAATTTGGTCATAAAACAGTAAATACATGTAATACTTATTCAGTTTTTGGAAGGGCCGCCCAAAGAACGCTCCTTCCAAATATAGAATTGCAAATGCAAATTGCCATTCGGAACAAGTTACGAAATCACATTTTGCATTTTGTGCATTTGAAAAGGCATTTTTCCGGTTGCAAATGGCACGATTCTGCAAAATGAGCCGTTTGGCCCTAAATTCTTTCAGTCAGTCAGATTAGCTGACAGGGTCCATGGCCATCCAGCAAAGATGTGCAGTCAAAAATGCAGAATGCAATGCATTGAGCAACAAAGGCATTCCTGATTCACTGCAGTATTTTAGTTTCAATTCTAGTTGCAGGGCTTCTTGATTTGTTCCATTGCAACTAGTGCTGTAAGTGGGCCGATACTCACAGGAGCTGAGTACCTACACTTCTTTCATTTGAAAGAGAGAGTACCTGCACTTCTCAGCATGGTTCAATACTTTTAATGGGCAAGTACCAGCACTTCTCAATTGCACAGAGGTACTGTTAGTCAGGGAGTAGCTACACTTCTGTAATTCCATTCCACCCACTGATTGCAACTCTGTGGTTAATAAACCGTCATGAGGCCTGATCTCATTTTTTGTTCTTCTAACATTAGATCAAACACAACCCTTATTCAAGAAAGTAAAAGTTCCCACTCCCTCATGGATAAATGGTCAGCTAAGTTGTTACTCTTTCTCCCTTACTTGCAAGCACTGACCAACTCCTCCCTCGAGATGCTCAGTATGCCATTGTGATGAAACATGCAGTGGTAATTCGGCTGTTAAACCTTTTCTTCACCTAATAATCCTTCACAATTTTCTCTGTGCTTCTATCTCCTTTATCCCAGTATGGTATTGGAGTGATTCAAAAATTCATTAAGGTACTGAACTTTTTGTCCTCCTTCTGGCTGGGTGTAGACCTGCTTAGGGCATTGAATGAGTATATGTCTCCATTCTGATGGATTCATACTCATTGATTCAGACCTTAGCCCCTCTTTAGCCTTTTAAGAGGATTAGAGGAAAGGTAAGGCAAAATAAACTATGGACAAACATGGCTCCTAGAACTATTGCTACTTTATGTTTCTGCTTCTTCCTTCATGCACCTATGCTAGAGGTAGCAAGGACAGTGTCAGCAGTGGTAGCTGCTGATTCTGCTTACCCTGGATTAATGTCTTTCAATGGTTGTATGTCAACATACAGTGTTTATATCAACCTATAGTAACAGTATATTCACAAGATCGACAGCCACCAAATCTTCAAGATATGCACTTATAAGTAAAGATTTACTGCTTCACATCTACTTTGTGTGTTGGGGGCAGAAACCATGGATACAATATTAACAAGGTTGATAGAAAAACCACAATTTAGTGTTCAACACCCCACGGACGCTTTAAAGGAAAAAATGGACTTATGATGTATCTACCCTGAAAATGTTAGACCTGTCAGCAGCAGCAGACCCAGTCAACCACAGAATTCTTATTGACTTGTCTTCACCAAGTGGGGTTCCATGACATAGCCCTAAAATGAAGGTGATTTTTACTGTTTCGAGTATAGCCCGGTCAGTCAGTTGCTCCTGTTCATATTTCAGACATGATGCACTGATATTGCAAGTGCGGAGTCTCGTGGCTCCATCCTGTAAATAGGTTTAATCAATCAATCAATCAATATTTGTAAAGCACGGCTACTCACCCGTGAGGGTCTCAAGGCACTTGGGTGGTGTGGGGGGCTTCATCCGAAGAGCCACGTCTTGAGGTTCTTCCTGAAGATGGTGAGCAATGGGCTTTAATGCATAAGTCTACTGTGTAGCTGATCTGTGTATCTACAAAATCACCTCCAAAAAATCCCCCTGCCGCCACATACATAAGCAGAGGAAGGTAGTGAGGTCCCATAAGGAGATCATATTAATGGAAATCAAGATTGAGAGGGGAGTAGTTCAACCCAAGAACACACCCAATACCATCTATGCACTTATAACTACACGGCGACAGACTGGAAGGATGCCCTGGAAAAGACGGTCTAGCATGAGACGAACAAGAGGTAAATGCATGCAGAATGTGTTCTAACTTTACAAGGCTAGACACTGGATTCCTGGGAACTACCCATTTCACAATTCACTATTGGTATGATTCTAGTGCAGAGTGACAGATTGAGAAATGTACCCGAACACTATGTACCGCAATCTGATTGAGTGACTTGGGCCCATATTTATACTTTTTGACGCAAAACTGTGCTAACGCAGTTTTGCGTCAAAAAAATTAGCGCCGGCTAACGCCATTCTGAAGCGCCATGCGGGCGCCGTATTTATTGAATGACGTTAGCCGGCGTTAGCCGCCGGCGCCGTCTGGTGTGCGTTAAAAAAAACGATGTACACCAGGCAGCGCCGGCGTAGGGGAAAATGGAGCTTGGGCGTCAAGAAATGGGGCAAGTCAGGTTGAGGCAATTTTTTCGCCTCAACCCGATTTGCGCCATTTTTTCCGACTCCCAACCCCCATAGAAATGACTCCTGTCTTAGCAAAGACAGGAGTCATGCCCCCTTGCCCAATGGCCATGCCCAGGGGACTTCTGTCCCCTGGGCATAGTCATTGGGCATAGTGGCATGTAGGGGGGCACAAATCAGGCCCCCCTATGCCACAAAAAAAAAAAAAAAAATACTTACCTGAACTTACCTTAATGTCCCTGGGATGGGTCCCTCCAGCCTTGGGTGTCCTCCTGGGGTGGGCAAGGGTGACAGGGGGTGTCCCTGGGGGCATGGGAGGGCACCTCTGGGCTCCTTCAGAGCCCACAGGTCCCTTAACGCCTGCCTTTTGCAGGTGCTAAAAAACGGCGCAAAAGCGGCCGTATGTCATTTTTTTTGACCCGCCCACTCACGGGCGTGATTTTTGCCCGGGACTATAAATCCGACGCACATGTCTCGGAGTCGATTTTTTAGACGGGAACGCCTACCTTGCATATAATTAACGCAAAGTAGGTGTCCACTCTAAAAAATGACGCTAACTCCATGGACTTTGGCGCTAGACGCGTCTAACGCCAAAGTATAAATATGGAGTTAGTTTTGCATCGAAATTGCGTCAAAAAAACCAACGCAATTCCGGCGCAAACGGAGTATAAATATGCCACTTGGTTTGGTGTTCTATAGAGACACCAATAACTAGATCATGTTTGGATTAATTTCTACTAGACTCTGAGGCAGTGTGGAGGTATCATAGTCTGAGCGTGGGCTAACTAGTGTCATTTCAATAGACACCAGAGATCTTAGGGCTGAATGTACAAAGCCCTTTTGCGGCCCTGCGCTTTGCAAAACTATGGGGTTTCCAAGCACAAAAGGACAGTTTGCAATGAACAAAAGCCTCTTTAGGAGTCTAAATAGTTTTTCCACTGCCCTTTCGCAATTGGAAATCGGATGGATGTGAAAGGATTGTCCCTCTCCTATTTAAAACTTGCAAAGGTATGTATCTATGGTTTATCACCATAGTTGCAGTCACAAACCATTGATCAGTTACCCATACCAGACTTGGGGTGGTAACTGATTCGCAAAGGGGAAGCTCTCCTTTTCCTTTGGGAAATATACTGTTGGCTTGGTGGAACCACGCAGTGGTCCAGAGGACGACTGCCTGCTCCCCTGATTCCTTACCTAATTGAATATATATTGTTTAAACCAGCGCCTCCTCCTCTAAGGGACACAGGCTGCATTAAAAAATGTTTATGGTTTGGGAATGTAAATGTAGGGACAGAGATCTGCTGCCCCTTGCAGTCCTCAGATCCTGTTTCTGCAGCCAATCAAATGGGGGGTGCAAATAGTGACCTGCCTAATTAATTTTCAGTCAGTGCGCAAACTGAATATCCTGATTTGAGGGTGGCTATTTTCAGATAGGGTTCTTAGTCCATTGCTAAGTTGCTCATCGCTGGGTTCTTAGTCCATTGCTGAGTTGCTCATCGCTGGGCTGCTGGTCACTGGCCATTGCAGCTTTGTCCCAGCCCTTCTTGATGCTCCAGGTTTAGAACTTGGCTTTTATTCTTGATCTTGAGTGGAGGACTGAATTAACTCCATGGTGAAGACTTGCTTTTTTCACCTGAACGTCTTGAAATAAGACACTTCCTTTTTAACTACTTTTAGAATAAATCACCGTCATTCTGCACACAGTGACGTCCAGGCTACGGTTTTGGGAGCTTGTTTCTTGATCATAAATTTCCAGTGTCAACAGAATCATGGCTGGCAGTTAAAAAATATAATCCTTGCAAGAATCCCTGTACTGTTCATCTTTCTCTGCACTCACGTATCTGTTCTATCCTGATCTCAACGTTTCAAATGTGTGCTCCATCTTGCCCGTGACAACTGGTACCTTCATGCTTAGCTTGTACACTTAGGATGTTTCCTACCGGGGGCTGTGCTTTCCCTGTGGTGATGGACAGTTTCTCTTAATCTGCAGCTCATTTCAGACCATCTAATGTCCAGGAAATGTCTCAAGGCATTTCTTTTCTTTTGTCTTACTGGATTTTAATCTTATACTATTTAAGGTTCATACTACTCTGCATCGCCAGAAGTCCCTATTTCATCATATTGTTAGCTTGTTAATTTTTACCCTGGTGCCTACCTTTACATTGCAAACCTTTTATTTGCCAAACAATTTAATTGCAGTTAGACCCTTACAAATAAACACACACACCAATCGTCCCCGCTTTGTAGAAAGAGTTTCATATTTTTGCCCAACATATTAATATTTGTCATATTTTGTTTTACTTCTCTCTTTCAAAATGTTTGTTTCTCCAATGCAAATCAATGGGTAAGTACAATTCGTTCTCTTTCTAACGGTGTATTTTCTGTATTCTGTGTGATGGTTAGGGTTGGGTTAAAGTTCATGGTCTCGCCAATGGTAAGAATAAGGATAAGTGTAAGGTTGAGGGCTAGGATTTTGCGTTAGGGTTTGGTGTTAGGTTAAGGTACACAGGTGGGTAAGGCTCAGGGCTAATAGTTGACACTGGGGTTGAGTGTCGTTGTCAGGTTTAGAGAATACGTTTTGGTTTGAAGGTTAGGATGCAAGGGTTTGCGTTGAGGTTAATGTTTAGTGAGTTGAGGTTAGGTTTGGGGTTAGACATTCAATTTAGATTTAGAAGTGGTTGGGGATGGAGTTAGGGTTAACCCTAGTGCAGGTGGTGATTTAAAGGCATCGACAAAGGCACTGTGCTAGCACAGAGTTAAAAAAAAAAATGCAACGTATATAGTGATGGGCAGCTACATTGACTAAAACGTTTTAAGAGAAAGTATTTGCCTCTAGCAAATAAGCACTAATTAAACACCAAGGCCCGTATTTATACTCCGTTTGCGCCGAATTAGCGTCGTTTTTTTCGACGCAAATTCGGCGCAAAACTAACGCCATATTTATACTTTGGCGTTAGACGCGTCTAGCGCCAAAGTATGGCCAAATAGCGTCACTTTTTTTGCGTGAACGCCTTCCTTGCGTTAATGAGATGCAAGGAAGGCGTTCCCGTCTAAAAAAATGACGGCGACGCAAATGCGTCGTATTTATACTCCCGGGCAAAAATCACGCCCGGGAGGTGGCGGGTCAAAAAACCCCGCATTTGCGCCACAATTTAACGCCTGGGTCAGGGTAGGCGTTAAGGGGCCTGTGGGCTCAAAATGAGCCCACAGGTGCCCTCCCCTGCCCCCAGGGACCCCCCCTGCCACCCCTGCCCACCCCAGGAGGACACCCAAGGATGGAGGGACCCACCCCAGGGACATTCAGGTAAGTTCAGGTAAGTATTATTTTTTATATTTTTTAATTTTTTTTGTGGCATAGGGGGGCCTTATTTGTGCCCCCCTACATGCCACTATGCCCAATGACCATGCCCAGGGGACACAAGTCCCCTGGGCATGGCCATTGGGCAAGGGGGCATGACTCCTGTCTTTACTAAGACAGGAGTTATGAAATGGCGTCTGGGCGTCGTAAAAAAATGGCGCAAATCGGGTTGAGGCGATTTTTTTGCCTCAACCTGACTTGCCCCATTTTAAGACGCCCTAACGTCATTTTTGCCCAACGCCGGCGCTGCCTGGTCTACGTGTTTTTTTTCCACGCACACCAGGCAGCGCCGGTCTGCTTGCGCCGGCTAACGGCATTCCATAAATACGGCGCCCGCATGGCGCTTCAGAATGGCGTTAGACGGCGCTAAATTTTTTTACGCTAAACTGCGTTAGCGCAGTTTAGCGTCAAAAAGTATAAATATGGGCCCAAATGCACTAAAATAACTCAACTGAAAAACCGAGCATTTGAGAGTATGTCTATTTAGACTGGTGAAACCCTGGCACTCCTTCATTTACAAGCTCCAATGAAATCCTGACGAAGGGAGAGTGTTTCTTCCAAAACATATTGGCCCATTTTTATAATTTTTGGCGCCGCATTTGCGCCACTTCTTGACTCAAAAACGGTGCAAACTTACAAAATACAATTGTATTTTGCTAGTTTCAGCCGCTTTTGCGTCAAAAAATGACGCAAATGCGGCGCTATAAAATTTTAAATATGGGACATTGTGTTGGGATGGGGCTTTAGGCTTCTAAACAGAGATTTTCCAATCATATAATACTGGCTCATTTCAAGATGGAATGAAATAAAGACAGGATGAACTTTTAAACAGGCATTAATTGAGCAGAGCAGTTTTCCAGAAAAGTTCAATGGGCGCTTTGATGATGAAGAGGGTAGGTAAAGCATACAGTGACTTTGTAGAGGTTGATGCGGTTATGGCAGTAGATGTGCAACATAGGTTCCCTTCCGGCAGCCTGGTTTGCAGCGACCTCAGAGATCTGAGGAAGGTTAATGAAGTGATAGCAGTCCTGAGCTGAAGTTCACTTTTGCCTTGCAAAGAGGAAAACTGCCTGCTTAGAAAGGAAGGATGAGACAGTGATGAGTACATATCTTATGTAGTATCCTTCATACTGACTTCCACTTCTTCCAGGAGAAGCTCAACCTCTTATGTACTTTGATGGCAAGAGCAAGCAGGTCTTCATAGTGGAAGTGATGTTTAGCCATGATTGGCAGTACCTGCCGCACACATGGAATATTAAGAGGCCTTGGTCCTGCCCTCTCTGCTGCAGGTATTATAGATCACATCTGCAGGAGAAAACTCCAAGGACGAAAGCCCTGTGCTGGAAACCTGGCTCGGCAGATGCTGGAAACAGAAATCAGCCAGAACGTGGCAGAGACAGGAGTTATGTGCACATGGAGGGTTTGGATTTGGGGTAGGAGATATTGACACAAGGAGGGAGGGGAGATGTGGAAAAGACAGTGATGAGGAAGTTGGATGAAAAGATATAGGCACTGACAGGAACTGAAGTTGTGGAAAAGGAGATGTGACCACATTGAGGAATTGCAGAATGTGCATAGGAGATACAGGTACAATGAGGGATGCGGAAATGTGCAATTGGAAATATGGGTGCACGTAGAGAAAGGGTGAATATAGGATTGTAGAAAAGGGTACAGGCAGTGTTGGTTAGTTTGGTACAGTAGATACGTTTAAGACAGGGATGGGGGTATGTAAGACACTAGACGTGGTGCACACAGAAATGGGGATCTCCAATCCAGACACTTAATAAAGACAGGTGCTTAGCAGAGGAACTGCTATAACCACAATGCTATCCTTGATTGGACAGATAAGGATCATGGGTACCCGTCCATGGCATTCTGTTGGATTTGATGCACTATCGGACTGTTAGGAGCCCTGCAGGAACACTACTTATAGCTTTTCACAAAGTTCTATATAGCCAAGGGAATTAGGGAAGCTGTCCATTCATGTTAAGATTCTTTTTTTCCAACACCTGTGAATTGGCTCAGAACAAAGTTCCATGAATATTCAAAGATGTACCATTTGATAGTTCCCAAGGGAAACAGTTACACACTCTGTTACTCCATGCTTTTTGCCGCTATCATTTTCACTGAATCATCACTTAAGAACTATACTATTACAACCAGTTCCTCAAACACATCCTTAGTACAATAATTTGATTATTTTTCATTGAAGACTTCTTTTGTCGTGTCTTTCATGTTTCCTTGCGATACTGAGTTTTCAATTAAAGGCTTCATTGGATGGGTTGTCTTATGAAGTCATCATCCATTACAGAGTAAACTTTCTTTCAGTTTCAATGAAGTTTACAACTGTGATGCATTTAATTAAAATCTTCATACACTGTTAAATTAGTGCTTCTTCAATTGATAAGTCCTCTTTCTCAGTCTTCCACTGAAGTCTTTAATTATTACGTCTTTTATTGAATCTTTCCTCACTATGTCTTCCATCGAAGTTTTTACATACCGTGTCCTCTATCGAGGTATACCCTTAGTGTGTCTCCCAAATAAGCCTTCAAATACTATGGCCCTCATTCTGACCCTGGCGGTCTTTGACCGCCAGGGCGGAGGACCGCGGGAGCACCGCCGACAAGCCGGCGGTGCTTCAATGGGGATTCCGACCGCGGCGGTAAAGCCGCGGTCGGACCGGCACCACTGGCGGGGTCCCGCCAGTGTACCGCGGCCCCATTGAATCCTCCGCGGCGGCGCAGCTTGCTGCACCGCCGCGGGGATTCTGACCCCCCCTACCGCCATCCAGATCCCGGCGGTCGGACCGCCGAGATCCGGATGGCGGTAGGGGGGGTCGCGGGGCCCCTGGGGGCCCCTGCAGTGCCCATGCCACTGGCATGGGCATTGCAGGGGCCCCCGTAAGAGGGCCCCTAAATGTATTTCACTGTCTGCTGTGCAGACAGTGAAATACGCGACGGGTGCAACTGCACCCGTCGCACAGCTTCCACTCCGCCGGCTCGATTCCGAGCCGGCTTCATCGTGGAAGCCTCTTTCCCGCTGGGCTGGCTGGCGGTCTGAAGGAGACCGCCCGCCAGCCCAGCGGGAAAGTCAGAATTACCGCCGCGGTCTTTCGACCGCGGAACGGTAACCTGACGGCGGGACTTTGGCGGGCGGCCTCCGCCGCCCGCCAAGGTCAGAATGAGGGCCTATGTCTACAAAGGAAGCCCTTGTGTAATCTTTCTTCTACTGAACTTTTCTTACTGTGTCTCACCTTGAAATGTTTACTTAGTGGATACTCACTGTGTTCTCCTTCCCTATCATCTTTTATTATGTCCTCCACACCATTGCCACCCCATTGTCCGTCTCACATTACTTCAGTCTTTCACTACAGAAGATATGCTCAATACTGAGTACCACTATCATCTGCAACTGTGGAAACAGTTTGCGTTACGTGTGCACCTAAACTTCTCACAAAGTAATATCCCATGTTCACAACAGGCATAAAACACCTATCCTATATCACTGTACCCGTTTACTATGCTGTACATGACAGACATAAATTTCATCCATGCTCCATCACTCCATCGCATTGCATATTTTATCTGCTATGTAAATATTCATTTGGGTTGGCTAAGTGAATTAGCGTGGAGACTAGTATCCAAGGACTTACTGGGACTGACAAGCAAAAATAATACAAACATGTTTGTAGATCTGTGGACCTGGCCCTGGCAAAGTGGCACATAGTGATGTCCTGGAAGGTGTATTTCCGGAATGGCTCTCCAGAACTAGTTGTGTTTGTGGACTTGTTACTTGTTAATGGATTTCTCACGGCGTTTCTCAGCCAACTTCTGACTCACATTGCAAGAAACAAAAGTTTGAATACATCGCATGTGCGACCACAATGTCCTGTTTCTGTACCGATGACTATCATGCTGCATTCTATTTTATGCACTACTACAAGAAAAAATAATGAAGAGATACGAGGAAAAAAAAACATTTATCTTCGTGCTCACTTATTCCTACATTGAGTTCTAGATTTGTCATCACTCTCACTTGTGTGAGGTTCTTCAGTGTGTGGTCTCTGACTGGCCTCCATTTTGTCTGACGCCATGCAGGACTTGGCTGGTATATCCTCACTCACCTGACCTCCACAGCATCCTCCATGACCGTCATGTCTGTCTTGCACTTGGCTGAGGGGTTGATAGCCAGCTCGGCTGGTGGAATCACAAAGCTCTTACTGAGAGGCAGCCACATGCCTTCCCCAAGGGTGTAGGTGAACCTGCCAAAGGCATATAACATAAAGACTTATTAATAGTGAAGACAGATAGTGTGTAAACAGACATGTGTGGAAACAAGAGCACATCCAAGTAAGAGAAATAATAGGGAGAGGCACCCATGCCTGAAGACCGGGAATCACCATAAGAACAGAAAGGTTCACACATCCGTAGAAAAGGTAGAATTCAGACAAGTGGAATAAGCATCTAAAAGGGTTAAAACTAACAGAGCATGAAGGCAGCAACTTAGAAAGGCTCTAACAAGGCAAAGAATGTCTGAATTTCGATGCTCTTTCAGAAAAGGAAAAAGAACAGATGATGGACAGAATGCTGAACAATGCAAACATTCACCCCCAGTCACAAAGATCTGAGTTTAATCCATCATTTTTTTGATCACCACGCCAGCCCAGTTTGGACCCAGCCATATGCAAATCAGTCTTGACCCTGTTCCTCATGGGAACAGTCCAGCCTGAACTGCCAAGCCAGGCCCTCCCGTGACCGGAAAAAAGCATCCTAGGACCAGTTTCAGGGTATCAGCCTTCATCAGCCAGCCTACCTTGAATCCAGTGGTGTAGTGAGCACAGGACCCACATCTGGGCATACCCTTTCTATTTAGAGCTGAGTCCAAACTGGGGTGGCTTGGTGAGCAAAAAAATGATGGATTAAACCCAGATCTTTGTGACTGGGGGTGAATGTTTGCATTGTTAAGGATTCCATCCATCATCTGTTCTTTTTGCATTTGTCGCCCTAAATGGAAAGGGTGTGCCCAGATGTGGGTTCCGTGCTCACTGAGCAACTGGATTCAAGCTAGCCTGGTTGATGAAGGATGATACCCTGAAACCGGTCCTAGGATGCTTGTTTCTGGTCCAGAGAGGATCTGGCTTGGCAGTTTGGGCTGGACTGTTCCCATGGGGAACTGGGTCAAGACTGATTTGCATATGGCTGGATCCAAACTGGGCTGGCATGGTTAGCACAAAAATGAAGGATTAAACCCAGATCTTTGTGACTGGGGGTGAATGTTTGCATTGTTAAGCATTCCATCCATTATCAATTCTATTTTGCATTTGTTGCTCTAAATGGGAAGGGTATGCCCAGACGTGGATTCCTGTGCTCACTGCGCCACTGAATTCAAACTAGCCTGGCTGATGGAGGGTGATACCCTGAAACCGGTCCTAGGATGCTTCTTTGTGGTCCAGAGAGGACCTGGCTTGCATTTTGGGCTGAACTTCCCATGGGGAACGGGGTCAAGACTGATTTGCATATGGCTGGGTCCAAACTGGGGTGGCATGGTGAGCAAAAAAAACACTGGATTAATCCCAGATCTGTGACTGGGGGTGAATGTTTGCATTGTTAAGCATTCCATCCATCTGTTCTTTTTTGCGTCTTTCAGAAAAGGAGACACATAGCAATACGCTAGGAGCAACAAATGTTATGGAGGAAGGAGCTGTAGAGAATTTTATAGGTAAGTCTACACCAAAGCAGCCGGCATAGAAATGGATACACAGCGTATTCATTGGGCAAATGTGGATGCACAGTGTTTACTATATGCACAGTCTCCACACTTTATATTGATGATTGGGATTCTTCTGTGAGATAATAAAATTGACAGATTAGAGAACTAATGCACAGCCTGCAATAAATGATTAACCACACATGGCATCTGTTGATAAGTTGGGAAAGCAAGGATTTTAATGTTCGATGCTGTTCTGCATAACTGCTGATAAATCACTAAAGCACACTATGTTCTTATTAGTAAGATTGGCTCTATTAGTAGGCATCTGTATATCATTCATGACATCAGTCATAATGAACCAGAGTGTCTCATGTGTCTGTGAGGCTTTCATCTGAGTGCCACACTAGTGGCTAGATTTGCAGTGGTGTGAAGGACTGCATCCCACTGGGTCATGCTTTCAGATGTGGGTGTGTGGGAATGTGGCAGGTTTAACAAAGTCTACTTTATTTCAGGACACCTTATATTGAACAGTGATTATCTGTCCAAGGCATCACATTATATGCCTAAGTACATCAGCAGCATCTGTGCAGTGAGGGTCAAACTGCAGTACTCTGTTTTACCCCCACCAGGCTCGTGGGCAGATTGAGGTGAAGGACTAGCCCATGCGCTCATACCTGAAGATTTTGTCTGAAGGTTGCTCTCCAAGGACCAGGTCGAATCCCCGCTGGAAGACAGTGTAAGGCCACGGACTGCATGGAGAGAAGACGCAGAGTTAGATAACGTGTCACACGAATTTCAGGATAAGTTCAGGAACTGCCCACCACTGCTGGAAAGTCCATCATTAATAAATAGCTTCTATTAGACTTGTTACTGTGTAATAGTGTGCTTTTATGTATTCAATAAACCCACGTGTAACTGGTTGAATGAAAACAAACCATCTAATTATCAGTAAAATACCAAAAACTGTCTTTGAAAAGTAATTTGGCTACAGTGGCCATGAGATCAGTACTCAAAAGTGTCTACTAATAATCTAGTTTGCAGCGTAGTGCTATGAATGTATAAAGGGGAAGATCAGTACTGGATATCACTGCATGAAAGTGGCTAACCAGAGGCAACTGTGTCAGCATTCTTTGAGACATGGTAGCTGTGCCTGGCATCATGGTGGCATACAAGTAACATACTGTGGACTTTCTTGAAGACGAGAGGTCAACCCTGAGTAATAGTGGACCATCAGATATGCTAAGGGCCTTGTTAGCCACGTACTGCCAGCCCCCTCATTAAAAAATTATTAAAGTATACATGCATAGAACAGCAAAAAGCTAAACTAAAAATGTTAAAACGTTCTGTAAATGAGAAGTGATTTTGACATTGGTGGCTACAAATTACATTGTTGTCCTTAGCTTGATTGGAGGGAACAGTGCAAGTACAGCAAATTGAATCTAGTAGTAGAGATTGGTGACCTCAATTCAAGCACTGATATGAGCAGACAAAAAAAGAATCCTTTAGGAGCAAAAAAGGACACCATGATATGCCAGAGTCTAGCATATCACTTTATCTCGAGGAAATAAAGCTACATTTTGTAAAGCTTCAACCTTCCCTTCATTCAAATTTGTGATATTTGTATTTTTTTTGTTTGTGAATTGTATATTTCATAATCTGTGTATTTGTTTGATGTGTACTTTTCTCTACATTTGTGTGTATTCATTTGAGGTTCAATTCATAGAAATGGCATAGGCTGAGCTCCCCAACTTCTAGCAATTAAGTGAGGGCCCGCAGTAGTCAAAACATTAAGAACAACTGTCTTGAGGTGACATCCCGGAACAAGGCTTGGGAGGACGTGGTGCAGCAGGACTCTGGTGATGAATGTAGGGGGGCGAGCTGCCCACCTGGGAATCTCGTTGGGCATGTTATCAGCATGTGGCACAAATCTGCCTGGCCACCTAGTGGCCTGACAGCAGGGCACAGGATGGGCAACTACTAAGCGGTTACACTAAAACCCCCTTCACTATCAACACCAAAGCACCCTAAGTGGTCCCTTATAACTTTCTGACTGTAAGGAAGAACCTCTTTTTGCATGATCACCCCCAAAGTTGCGGTCTTATGCTGCTGTTTTTTTTACTCTTATAGTGCGCTGAGACCTGCTAAACAGACCTCAGTGCCAATGTTCTAACTCATTTCAAAATGTATGTTTAATTGGTTAACCCAATTGGCATAAGCTGACTTACTTACAAGTCCCTAGTACAGGGTACCAAGGGCATTCAGACCATGTAATTTAGAGTGTACACCCAGGGCTGCAGCACTAGTTGTGCCACCCTGCATGTGGCAAAGTACAAAATGTTTCCCAGCATGCCACTGCAGCCTGGAAGAACAGTTTTAAAACTGCTAGTTTGACTTTGCCATTTAAACTGATGACAAAGACCCCGCTTCTCTTCAAAATATATGTGAGCCTCCCCTAAGGAAGACCTATCAAGCCCTAAAGCAGGGAGCTGTGTATTATTAAGTAGGACATAAACTTTATGATGTCCTAACAGAAAAACTCCCAAATTGTCGTTTTTGCTGTGGAAAATTTAGTAGCCCCAATGACTAGTACAGCACTACTGGCTAACCTCACAGTCTGGCAAACCTTTGAATGGGATTACTGAAATGAGTACTTCAAGGGATCAACCCAACATGAGGCCCAAGTAGAATTTAATGTCACTTTTAGAGAAAAGCAACCTTTGGAAAATTGCCACTCTGTTGCCCAGTTTATATGGAGGCCGTCACAGTTGCTGGCCACCAGACAGCCTTCTACCCTCCTGGGGAGTAGTGTGAACTACTCCCAGGCTCACGAACAGTAAAAGCCTGCAAAACAGGGTGGTGTTATTCACACCCACCCTTTGCAGGAAGCCCGACAGAGTGTTGGCCCAAACAGTGAAGTTTAAAGGGTAAGCCACCTTTGGTGGACAAATGGTGATCACACTCATGGAGAGCTGTCCTTTTGTCCAGGAAGACAGGCTGGCAGTGAGAACAGAGGGGGAGACCAGTGGCCAAACCAGTTTTCCCATGGGGTGAAGCCCACAGGTACTGTCTCTTGGGAAGGCTACCAAGCTCCTAACAACCAAGGAAGGTAGCAGATATTTTAAGAGTAGAGAGAGTAGTGTGACCTGAGAATGCAAGATGCCACACATAGCTGGAAGTCTTCATAGGGCGAGAAGGATCCTAGAAGCCCATTGGCTAGTGACTGTATCATCCCCTACGACACTCTTCAGGCATAAATATGGCACCCCAGTTCCTCAAACCTCAGATTACATCTGGACTGGAGAAAGGACTAAAGAAGGACTGTCTTGCTCACCTCTAGACCTGGCACAAGAGGCTGCACCAACCCCTGGACTGTATCTGCTGCTCCTTGGGCTAACAAAGAGATGTCTGTGGCTGTGGTGCCTGGCTTAAAAAGCAGTTTCTCCTGACCCCCAAACTGAAGTCGTGACTCCAAAGGTCAGTCAGCCGACCCCTTATTCCAGCACCATGTGCACAAATGCTGAAGTAGCCTGTCCTGGCCAGTCAGTAGCCACTCAGTAGCCACTCACAAGGAATCGCCACTGCCTACCGACATGCAGCCAAGGAGACCTCCAGCCGTGACCCAAAATGTTGTATGAGTTTCTACCAGACCCGGGAGTCATCAGAGTGTGGATTGGTCACAAAATAAGGACACTAGCCCTCATCAAATGATACCTCTGGACCTGACTTCGAGGGCCTCCAACTCCTGTACCAAAATCGCCACATCTTACCTGTGGACAGAGGAAAACTCCCAGGAAGGCTTCCATCGACCGCACAGCATCCAGAGCATCTTTCAGCATCCTCAACATCCTGCATCCGCAGCATCAGGGCCACCCTGTTTACATCTATGGCAGCCTTCATGTAAAGTGTGGATCTGGACTTGAGAATGCCTTAGTGGCCAGGAAACTATCCAACTACTCCTTATTGGCCCCTCTGACCTTCTCCCTGTCAGAATCAGTTGCCCGAGCCGGAGTAGCAAACATAATTCTTTCAAACTTTTCAAAAGTTAGAAATCTTTCGCTTACCAATGCTTCTTTGTGCTTTGGACTAAAAAGCTGAGATTTACATTTTACTTAAAAATGTATAGTTCTGTAATGCTTTGGTGGATTCTGCTCATCTTGGTGTCTCAAAATCATAAAAATATCATCTATTTTTATAAATTGGTGTCAGATTTTTTTCTGCTGCTTGACTTTCTTATTTGGTTGTCTTCTGCTTTTAAAAGCTTTATACTATTTCCTTTGTTAAACCCTTGCTGATCAAAGCCACAATTAGGCAGGGTTGAGCTAGAAGTTTTACAAACAAGTCAACTGAACCCACTACGGTTTTGTGAGTGTATTATAGGGTAAAGTAGTCCCACAACCATACCATATAATACGCCACAGTCCTCACACTGACACACATATTATACTTTCTGGCCAGTAGTTGCTAGATTCTCACTTTGAAACCAACTTATACAGAGGTAGCAAAAATGCCTGTTTGAACCACTCTTAGGGGGTCATTCTGACCCCGGCGGGCGGCGGTCGCCGCCCGCCTGGCGGGAACCGCCATTTGACTGCTCTGTGGTCAAAAGACCGATGGCGGCATTCCGACCTTCCCGCTGGGCCAGCGGGCGCTAACAATGTTAGCGCCCGCTGGCCCAGCGGGAAGGGGGCCTGCAACATTGAAGCCGACTCCGAATGGAGCCGGCGGTGTTGCAGGTGTGCGACGGGTGCAGTTGCACCCGTCACACTTTTCACTGTCTGCTAGGCAGACAGTGAAAAGCAGGCTGGGGCCCTGTTAGGGGACCCCTGCACTGCCCATGCCATTGGCATGGGCAGTGCAGGGGCCCCCAGGGGCCCCAGGACACCCGTTCCCGCCAGCCTCTTTCTGGCGGTGAAAACCGCCAGAAACAGGGTGGCGGGAAGGGGGTCAGAATCCCCAAGGCAGCGCTGCTTGCAGCACTGCCCTGGAGGATTCTCCCAGCTGGGGGAAAACCGGCGGGAAACCGCCGGACCCGGCTGGGCGACCGCGGCTGTACCGTCGCGGTCGGAATGACGAATGAAGCACCGCCAGCCTGTTGGCGGTGCTTCCGTCATTCGCGACCCTGGCGGTCTATGACCACCAGGGTCGGAATGAGGGCCTTAATGTCCTACACCAGATCAGAGGGACTGGTCATAAAATAAGAGTAAATTAAATCTCAAAGCCACTCTTTGTTGACAAAAAGCTTTCAGGTGGGATGATCCCATCTCACTGCGGGTATTTATTAATTATATTTACTCTGTTTCGCCTGCTGATCTCTTTCAGTAAGATAGGTATAAATTACTGCATCTTTAAATGTCACAACTGTAAATACTTTATCAGCCCATTTACTCCGGGGATGAGGTGGGGGGTCAATGTGGGACCGCATCATTGCAGTAGGGTCAGGAGTGCTTAATTTGTGCTTGCTATTTCCGGTGCTGAGCACCGGCACTTAATTTTGAAGGCCGGCACTTATTCTTCTGCCTCAAGCATTTACTGCGAACAAAAGACACATAAGGGGAAGACGGAGGAAGAGAAAAACGAAAAAGCGTCACAGTGGGAGAAAGAAGACAGCTGCCAGAGTGAGCTGGAGGGGCAGGGGGTGAGTGTAAATGGATTGAAGAGGCCCTAGATGGCTTCAGGATTATGCTCCCTCAGTATTATGTGCTCCCACATTTAATTGCAGCAGCCACGTGTTTAAGAGGAGGGCTTTGAGCACCGGCACGTTTTAATTTACAAATTAAGCACTGGTCAGGATGACCACAAACTACGCAAAACAGTTCCTTTTGGCTTCATTGAAAGTAAGGATATCCTAAAGATTTAGCTGGGGTATTACCCCCTGGACCTTTGCTGGACACCCTTGATTTAGAGCACTCATATGCAAATACAAATGAAAAACATATTCGGAACTTTTGCTTTTTCCCAATGAGCTATAGTCATTTTTCAATCAGCTTCCTGGACTGGTCCAACCATCCTTGAAACATTCTCTTGAGAGTCACTGTACCTTTCTTACCTCGTTTTCTCGTCTTACTCGGGTCATGTTTTTCTCAATATTAAGATTCACCTGGCTTATAATGTTTACTCAGTTCATCCACCTAGCGCTACTTAAATGTCCTTTCCTTCAGAGCGCCTACAACCAAAACATTCGAGTAGCTCTATAGCAGCTTTACGACCCTATTGGGTGCATAATGTAATTTAAGGCACATTTTAAAGACGCAAACAATTTAGATAACAGTTCGTTTATATTATAAAATAATGTTTTACAGAACTCCAAAGGAGAAATACCTTGTTGATATTATTGAATTAACTGCGCCCTTTTTAATGTTTTGTTATTATAGTTTTTTGGTAAACTAATACAATAAGAAAGTACCCTCCTATATAAAACAGCGTTAAACCTTTTTGGACATATTTTCTGCTGATAGACGTGTATAAGGGCATTGCTTAGCTTCTAAAACCGTTTCAATGTAACCCCACGTCCTTCGTGAACCTTGACAAGTCTGTGTGTCCTTCCGTTTCCCTTGTGCTAATGAATTATTCAACTTTCAAATTTATTTTAATTAGTTCCCTTTTGAGCATAGAATAATGGGCATTGCACAGTATAACACAATTGGGGGCGTGAAATGATATAGCCGTCGACCATGACAGTGGGTGGTACAATGACAGGGTGCCATAAAATAACAGGGAGGCATACAACAAAGGAGTCATTCAGTTACGAGGGGTGTACACCGTCCCAGCCATTCAAAATGACCGGGGGTGGGGTAGGCATACAAAAATGGAGAGTCTTATAAGCACAGGGAACAGACAACTATAGTCACTGACAATACAGCCCTACCAAGTTTCAGGCCCATGCATTGTGTGCTGCTCCAGTCCAGGTTTGTGTTTTCTCAATCTGGGACTTGTAGTCCTGTTTATTACATTATAAAACAGGACTACAAGTCTCAGAATTAAAAGAGAAAAAAAAGCCTAGTCTGGGATAGCACATCACTCATGGACCTGGGAAAGGTGGTGGCCATGACAATTATTTTGTTTAATACTGCCTGCATTCACATTTGAAATGATTCATTTACAGGCCAATTGTTCAACTTAACCAGTGGTATCCAACTCAAGTCCACCAGAGGAGGGTAAATGCAAGATTTCCAGTCTGTCCAAAAAAGATAACTGTACATAATATGAATCTAAATGGAACTCATGCACTTTGCTGTTATCCTGAAATTTTGGCTTGAATCTCGGCCCATGGACACCCCTGACTTTAAGTTTAATAAAGATCAGGCTCTCACTTAAAACCTTTTAGGCACAAGAAATTTAGGGGCCCTTTTACAAGCCCCATGCGCCACCAGTGTGTCACTTTTTTAACCTCAGGTGGCACACAGTGCAGACCCATATCCATAAGGCCATGCAAGCTTTAAATGGCCTTGTAGATATAGTGTAAGGCAACGCAGCACAAGTCGCTGTGTTACCTCACACTGCATGGGGAAGCATGCCTTGGGCATTGCTGTGGGTGTTCCCACTCAACACCCATGAATTTTGACGCTTCCCGAGATTTACAACATAGCATAAATCTGAGGCAGCGCCAAAAACCTACGCCTCCCCAGAGCAGGTGTAACAATGGGGAAATGTATACATTTCTCCTTGTTTTTTCCTCTTTCCACGTGTCCTTGATTTGAAGGTGAATGGAAGTAGGCAGACTTGTTGTCATGATGTAGAAGGAGGGCTTTACCTTGGACATCGATATGGTGTTTTCTGATAAGGGAGCGATGAGATACGGTGTTAAAGGCTGCTGAGAGGTCAAGGAAGATCAGGGCTGCTGCTTCTCCCCGATCGAGGAGGGCTCTGATGTCTAAGGTAGCTGGGATCAAGGCAGTCTCGGTTCTGTGGCTGGCAATGAATCCAGATTGGCAGGTGTCTAGGAGCAGGTTCTCCTCCAGATATTTCATAAGTTGTCCGTTCATGACTTTTTCTGAGACATTGGCGGGGAAGGGGAGATGGGGCAGTAGCTTTGAGTTTGCTCAGGTCCGCAGATGGTTTCTTGAGGAGTGGTTTAACTTCTGCATGTTTCCAGTTTTTGGGAAAGGTGGCTGTGGCAAGTGATGAGTTGAAGAGGGTGATGAGCTTGGTGTTGATCCTGGGGCTTCCGAGGTTGAAAATGTGGTGCAGGCAACAGTCCGTGGAGGCTCCTAAGTGAATGGAAATCATGGTGGTCATGGTGTCCTGGAGGGTAAGCTGGTCCCATGAGGTAACTCTGTGGTCCGTGTTGACTTGGTGAGCGCCTGACGGTGATGGAAGCCTAAGGGCTTGGGCTGGGGTTCGAAGTTCTTATAGATGGTGGTGATCTTGCTGAGGAAAAATTGGCATGTCTGTCGCATGGTTCTTGGGAGGGAGTGATGCTGTTTTCTGTGGCTACGGGGTTGGCAAACTCTCTGACTAGTTACCGTTCTGTTACTTATTGCAGTATTTTGTTATTAAACTGGTAACAATGAGGTAAAATATTTGCCCTAACAGTGTTAATAAAATTGTCAAAATAATGAAGTAATATCCTCACAAAATATACCACATCAAGCCATATAGTTTGCCTTTTCTTCCTGCATAATTTAGTCAATGCTGCCACATAATTTGGTCCTACTCTGCTACATACCTCCAGCGGTACTGTTTATATCTCAATGCTGTTGTTTAAATGCAAGCTACATTGAGGGGCTCAAGGTGAGTCTCAAAGTGTAGGTCATTATGACAGATGCAAAATCAAAAGATTCCAATGTATGTGGAAATAAAACTGTTGTAGGTCACAGGTCTGTGCAGAGAGCATTGGACATTATTTTGTTTTAGTTGGATGGCAATGTTGGGTACCAATGGTGACAATTAGCTGGAGGTGAGGAGGTAGTTCTTCATGCTCAAGGTGTAACTAATCCCTAATCTGTTTGATTCCAGCACCCCATGTCATGCTTAGGCCCAGCCTGTTTCTGGGTACTTACTCCCCAGTCTCATCCCGTCTCTGCATGACTCTTCTTTTCGTGCAGTTCCCATACAGGGTGCAGTTGTCAGCTGATGGTTTTTTGGATGCCACTGTTCATGTGTTTTGCACTAGTAGTTGCTTCAGGTATTTTGGTAGTCACCATTGACATTATTTTCTTAACTGCCAGGTTCCTAATATGGAGACCACTGCAAGGGCCATGTACCTCTCACCTTTTTTCGCCATGATCAGATCAGGCTGTCATCATTTTCTGACCCTCTGTCTTCTCTATAGTGCCGCTGCAGGCCCATGCTTCTGCTTTCTACGGGGCTGCCACCGCAGATTCATGGTCCTTCCGCTGGGCCGCTGCAGGCCCATGTTTGTCCTTTGCCTGGGCAACTGCAGGTCCATGCTTCTCTATTCTTCTGTGCCACTGCAATCCCATGCTTTTCTCTTCTTCTGGGCCACTGCTTCCCTCCTCCTCTTAGCAGTTGCAGGCCCATGCTTTTCTCCGTTCTCTACGTCTAGTCCTGTACCGTAGACTACTCTTCTTCTTTGGAAGATGAGGCTCATTTTCTTCACTGTGTTTTGGTGTCTGTTCATTCTAGATATGCCCTTCACCCTCTAGATCTTCTTAGGGATGACTTTTTTCGTTCAGATTATGTCTGATGTAATTTGGTTGCTATCCAGGGCTTTAAGTGGAGCAGGTCCTACTAACTGGTACTTGCCATTTTATGTAAGCGTATGAAAAAAAGAGATATACACAGCAGTTGGAATATTGACAGCATCAAAATGAAAGAAAATGTGTTTGCAGGTGATGAGAGAGTGTGTGTGTGTGTGTGTGTGTGTGTGTGAGAGAGAGAGGCACTGTGAAGCGTAGAAGAAACAAGGAAGCAACCGAATACAGGCCAGGTGGCATGATGTATGTTAAGGGCAAATGTTTTGGGCTACACCCTAAATTACATGGGCCACTATTCCTGAAAAGCATTCCTAATTATGCTTCTTTGGCCACACCCTCCCCCCTCACCTTTTTCATCCCATTTAAAGCACCTCTGCTATCTTGTTCTTGGTTGTGTTGATCTGAGATTCTCTAACACATCTTGGGCCTTATTACATAGATTGTACAAGGGGCGCAACTGCATGTGTTCAGTTTTCTGTGCCTCCAGCGCACTTTCACATTATATAAGGAGCAGGTGCACATATAGGCACCTACTCTATCAAAGGAGGGCATGCCCTCATTTAAATGGGGTGTGCCCTAACACAAATGAGGGAACCACTTTACTTCTGTGCCAGGGCTGTATCATGGATGCGTAGTCTGGTTTGCAAAGATCATTGCACCTTCCCGAGGATACTCTCAGGGAGGTGGAGTTGAAAAGATAATTGAAAATGATAAAACGTGAGACAATATGGACTCACAGTACTGCACTGAAGAGTGCTGCAGGAGTGTCACCTTTTGAAAATTTGGAAGGGAGACTAAAAGGACCGAAATTGAATTCTCAATGGTTGAAGTGGACAAAGCAAGGTCAGGGAAGCTGACTGTACAAAAGAATTGCGAGACACGTACGGGAATACAAGAATCAGTTTGACAAGAGTCATATAGTGAAAAAAATGGATTGGAAAGAGGGTGACAGAGTTTTAGAGAGAAAGGACATTGCATGTCACCTTAGTATTCCGTTCGTGGCTTGCAATATCCTTACAATGTAAGGCAGTGGGTGCTTTATCCCATCTGTTTAACATTCCTAGACAGATAAATAAATACATTTTATATGGTCCTAGCTTGGATTGTTTTGGAAGTCTTGCTACCAATTTGGTTATGCAGCCTGGCTTATACATGCCTGAGTTTGGGGGTCGAACTTGTCTTGGCTAAGTCTAATCGATAAAGTTTAATCTTGGACAGGTCACCTTTACTGGCTGCTAGGCAGATGGGTGTGTATCGCTGATTGAGTAAGTCAGAAATACCCCTGCCTGAAATGAAAAACTCAGACCTTTCTTGCTGGGTTTCTTAAGACTTGTTTCATTTGGTTGGGTTGGGAAGCTACTTATATGATTTGACTGGATAAGTTAGACTTGCAGTGGTGAGGCAGAGGAGACAGAAGCATGTCAATTTTGAGAATTCAAACATTCCCAATCTTCCCGTTATAAAGGATAGGGAAGTCAAAAAAAGTGAAAGATTCAGTCAAATCAGTGTGCTTTTGGGTTTTGACTTACCCCTAGGTGTGATGAGGAGGCCAGATTTACTCCTATTTAGGGTCAGTAGGTCAACCTAACCCCTAGTTGTTATCAATGGGCCACATTGCCCATAGTGATGAGTTGGCTTGATGTATCCACTGTTTAGGGTAAAAAGGCCAGACTTAATCTGGTTGGGTTAAGTAGGTCAGACTTACTCCTAGATGAAAAGAGCAGATCATACTATCTCCTGGGTGGGAAGGGTAGATCAGATTTACCACTAATTGTGATGAGTAGGCTAGTCGTACCCTCTAGTTTATGGTCAAACCAGCAATTATTTGTGGTGAGAAGGTCAAAATTATCCCTTGTCGGAATAAGTAGGTCAAAATAACCCTTTTGCATATTTGAGCATGTGTATCTGATTGTCACTCACTTAACGGCCTATCAAAAAGCTTATTCATGTTAACGTTCTATGCCTGGTACATCGTACCTGATATTATACTAGACTTAAGCTACTGTCTCTTTTATGTCACTTCATGTCCCTACCAGCTCTCTTACATAAAGCTCCTCATTTTTGCTTATGATTCTTCAGTAAAACAAGGAATGATTTGGAGGAAGATCTTTGAGGATCTTAAAACCTAAACTTTAGAACTTCCTTAATGTTGACCTTCAGTAGACGTCTTTGTTCTCTAACGAAAAAGCAAGAAAGCCTTCCTGTTCTGCTGAGTGTTTTCTCTTTCCTGTTTGGCCCTATGCTATTAGGGATTGACTATCCTAGTGCCATGATGCCTTCGGGTAGAGCGATTTACCCATGGTTGAGGCGAGTCTGCTAGACGTGTCCTGTTTGATTTGAGAATGCCATACGGATCCCTGACTATGGATTTGGAGGTCATACCTTGCAGTATGGAATGCGTAGGTCTGACAATCTGATGGGTTAGACAGATTTAGGTGTTTTTCCGTGGTCAGACTTCGTCCAGGTGATGCTGAGTATATCAGAATTATCTTTGGTATAGGCAAGTAGCTCAAACTAATATTGATTGGGATGAGCAAATCAGATTTAGTACTATGAAGGATATGTAGATCAGACTTACCCTTGATTGGTTCCCCACTCGTTCCGGATACAGAGGTTCTTGTGCACCGGGTCCTTCATGTATCCTTCATAGCAGACACAATCACCTGGAGACAGACGCAAGTCACTCGTGAGAATTCAAGCATTACAATTTGTTGTACATTACTGTCACACCCAGTGGACAATGGGTAATCATTTTTGGCTGCACCCTTCCGAGAGATTAATCTACATCAAGCTCTTTCAATAAATCAACCTGTGTGAAGAGCTGCTGCTACATGCTGGAAGCCATGCTGCATGTGCCCCTGCACCTACTCTTGCTCGAAAACCCTGAACCTGTTGCCTGCTGTGACCAAGGACAATTCTGGCTCCTAAACTAAATGGGGCGATTCACAAAAGCATTTATGAGAAGAAGAAGTTGTATTACCAGAGTATGCTTTATAAAATCTTACAAGCCTTTGTGAATTAGCTCTGACATATCCAACTCTGTTTGTAAAAGTTATTTCTATCTGAATACTCCCTGAATTTCCACATTTATATATATATATGTATATATATATATATATATATATATATATATATATATATTATTTTTTTTAGGCCAATTCACGAAGAAATGCAATAGTACGTAAAAGAGAACTACTTACTTACATCCAGTCATCCAGTCGGGAACATCCTCTCTATATGTCACCATTTATTCGCTGTGGATCCAGATGGTATGCTTTGCATCAGTGACTTAGTAGTTTTTTACCGATGACCTGCTACTTTTGCACCGACCAACCACTGCCAAATTGCATTTGTACTGACTGCTCAATGGAAGAACATTTGACCATACTCAAATGGTAATTTTGCACCGATCATTTCCTCGCCAATGCCAGTGAAGCATTTCTTTGTCACTATTTTAGTGGTGCGTGAATTTCCTGTTGTTTGCTTCTTCATAATTACTCACATATGCATTTTGTGATAAAATGCAGAAAAAAAACCATAGGTGCAGCGAACAACAGCCGATTACGTTCTGGTCATATGTGTTTTCCTGTGCTAAAGTTTTGCTGCGAGCACGACACAATTAGGTCACGTGGCGTAATTTCGGGAATTTTGGGTAAAAGTGTCATGCAATTCAAAAAAACTATGCAGGATTACGCCGGCGAAATAGACATTTTGGCCAAGCCTATTCCTTTTTGCAAAAGAGTTTATTGACCGGTGCAATGCACGTAGTCCATCCCAGTCTCCAGACACAAAACATGGGCTCACGCACGGGCTGACAGAATAAACCCTACTAGTCAAACTCTCAGATGTCACTCGTCCATGTGTGCAGCTACCAGTGCGCAACACCATGATTAGAGGACGGCTCACGTCTCACTCAGCATCCCTGATATCTCTCAGGCAGGACTACAATCAACACACTTCAATCATGCATCGGTCATGCATTGCGAGAGGATCCCCAGGAGCCCAGTGTGAACCTGAGCTCTGTGCTCTCGGTATTCAGGACTATTTATATTCTACATTACAAACAATACACCCTTGTTGCATACTCACAGTCACACTCTTAGCAGACAAATCCGTGGCCACATAGAGACACGCTCACAGGTTTGCACACTCATAGACAAAGTCACACGCCCAAGACAGTCTCACTCGCAGCAAGCACTCTCACAACCAAACTCAGAGGTATCCTCACAGGTACTCTCACTGGCTGACACACAGTGATACTTACAAGGTGTGTCACATGCACTATCACATGGACACTCACAGGCTTTCAAAAGCACACCGGCAACAAGCAAACAAAACCACACTCACTGCAGGCATTCTCACACAGGCACATTCATAGACACTCACAGGCACACACAGACCATTTTCTCCTTCACTTACATGCACATTAGGAAAAAGATCAGACACGCTCACAAGGACACTCACAGGCTCTCGCACAGGCTCACTCACAAGCACACGTACAGAAAGACATCTCATAGTCACAGCTACAACAGGCATGCCTATAGATTAGCATCTGAGGTTTATTTACATGCAAAGTTATAGGTATATTCACAGTATCTCTCACAGGCAGACACAACACAGGCATGCACACAAGGCTCACAGGCTCGCTCACAAGCACACTCACAGCAAGGGGGTGGGTAGACAGAGTATTGAGCAGGGGTCTCCATACTGTTCTGTAATAAGAGCTACTTAAGTTCAATGAAAATCGTGTAATAGTGACTGCATCAGACAAGATTACATTAAAGGTCACCCCAGGAAAGATTACCAGTAGTGATCACCAGGCGCGGCTCCTCTGCTATTGCAGAGGAGCGTCACCCCTCCCCCCCAGAAGCAGCAGCTGCGAACCTTTTACTATGAAACAATAATAAACTATGTTTATTATTGTTTAGTGGTAACATGTGGGGTCACGGGCTATGACGGGGACAGAGGGGGAGTGCTCAGCACTCCCCCTCAGTGCGCATGTCTATTTGGCTGACCGTCTCGGGCCGACCAAACACACATGCGAACTGGGCTCTCTCCTATCTGGCACTGTGTTGCCGGGTTGGAGAGAGCAGGCAGAGACTTTCACTCTGCCTCAGAGCGTCCTGGCTGGGCACTCCGTCCGATCCGAATGCTGCTCTTGTGATGCCAGCAGCATGACAGCAGTGTTCGGATTGGCCGCAGGGCAGGCTGGGAGCCTGTGCCTGCGGCAGAGCGGCGCGGTGGTGGTGGTGGCAGCAAGACAGGTAAGTGTTTTTTTTTTTTCTTTTCTTTTTTAATGAACCCACCCCACCCCTGCATGTGCCGCTCCTTCCTACAAAGTGCTACAAGACGCTCCTGGTGATCACCTGAGTTCACCATGCAGGGCTGCCAGCACTAATGTAAAGGTGTTACCTAGTATGAATGCCTGTCCTTTGATAATGCAGAAAGGACATTGCTGCAATGCCCTAGGCACCAAGGTAATAATATTAGTAATATGTCTTCCCAGAGCTTCACGATTTAGCCCTCAATATTGGTTCCTAATTTACGTTAGAAAGCGAACAATTTCCTAAAAGTATCAGCTTATAAACTCTGATAATACACAGATTTTCATCTTGATACACACATTTAAATTTTGTTACAAATAAATTATTTGAAGGAAGCAAAGGCTCTTTATTTAGCAGGCTGGTCTTCACAGGGAGAAGCCACTCACAGGGAGCTGGAGGGCTACCAGTAGCTACCAGTAGCTACTCCTTGGAGAAGCCTGCTATAGAAGGACCAATTAAAGTGGAAAGAGATTGAGGTAATAAGAGTCCCTAGAATGCTGGTATCTAAATTGAAACCCAGTGATATGGCCTAAAGGAGATTTAGCTGAAGGGCTTCGGAAATGGTGTGCATTAGCTGCCATTTCTTCATTTCCAGCATGGAACTTTGCTTTGTTCTTAAAGTGTATAGTGGTTCGACAACACTTCTCTTGCCAAGCCAAATGCCATGCATTCTTCAGCTTCTTGGACTTGCTTTCAACCTGTGAGCTCAGTGTGCAAACGTACTTTTTAGGTTGAGCGCGAAAGCACTTTGACCTGTTGTAAGTATTATGGGCTTTTAACCATGTCCACCTCACTCCCATCACTTTCACTTGTTCTTGAATTTGCATTTCAAAAGTCCTTTGTTATCATTGGTAAATACTTTACGTTTGTCCCTCCATAGGCCGGTTTTGTTACAGTCTTGCTGACTACCCCTGTTACATGGATAATTTCACGATTGCGGATATGTTTGACCGTGAGCGAACTTCGTTTTCCTTTTGTGTCTCTCCTTTGCTCTCATGTTCATGGTGGCCATGGCGCTTTGAATCGGCTCACTTTTGTCAACTAATGTTTTACTTTTCATTTTCAATTTGTGTGGAAAGAAAAGTCCAGTTAGGAATTTACAAAGCCAATAGCTCTAACTCGAGCAAATAGGAGACCAATTGCATTGCAAATGCTTGTTTTTTGTGTATACGAAAACAGTGCAAAAAAAAGGCAGTTGTATGCTCTGACCACTGCCCCAGCGGTCGCTGCAATTTCAGTTAGTACAACGAATAATACAACTCTTTGTAGTGTCTGGATTTGCAGGCATTCATATAACGTGCACAAAACTTCATTGTTTAAAGGTACTTTCATTGTTGTTAGTATTACCGGATCCCACAGTGTGCATTTTATCGTCTTCAGAAGGATGAAAGCTCGAGCCTGCTCCGTAGGGTTCAAAAAGGCGATCTGCAGATTATATATAGGGCATAAACTCAGCCCACTGTCTTTTTATGGGCAATAAAGCTGTATGCATGGCAGACACTCCTGTACATGACCAATGTCATAGCACAAAAAAATGACACCCCAATTCTACCCCCGCTTCCCCCCCCCCCCCCCCCCTCCACCCCCTCCCACACACCCCGATGCAGAATGTGGTGAGAGACACCCGAGCTTCCCATATTGCAAAGATATCCATTAGCCTTGGGCTGATCGGGGCCTCGTTGAAAGAGAGACTGGGGGCGGTCCTTGCCCCTCGGGGCCTCCAGGGACCTGCGTGACGCCCCCGTCCTTAAGAAGCCTTTTAAAGCGTATCCTGTCTGACAGGGTGCAGATATGAGCCGGAGCAGAATTCTAGGAGACAGCAGCTTGAACCGCAAAGCGAGGCTCGCCCTGGGATGACAGCTTGAAAGCGGGCACTCTGATGAACTGGGTGACAGAGATGCCCAAAGCCCGAGGGGGCTATGCCATACTATCAGAGATACTATGACAGGGCGATGCTAAATAGGAACTCAAAGGTTAAACAAGCCACCCAGAAGGTGACCCTGTCTCCAACAGGAGAGCTATCTTCTAACACAGGAAACGTGGCGTCTTCTCCTGAAACACAGATCCTCAGGCAAGCAATATTTTCAGCCACTTGTGTTCTGTGCATTAATGTTTTAGGAAGACCAGTGTGAAGAGCTTCAGAGTGACTCAAGCGAGCTTCAGTGGCATTTTCCACTCTGATACCCTTTTGCTGGAGACACAACGGGAGGATAATTTCGTTCGGGTCTAGGCAAGCACCACAGCAGTGACCTTGGCCTGAAAGGCATGTCAGCATCTGAAATGCACCAAAGATTATGCATAGGTTCTTTCCTTTCCGTAGCTACATATTGGAAGTGGGTATGCAGGGGTATTGGCTTGAACATTATACAGCGCCCCTTAATGAAGGTTGTGCAATTTTGCATGACTTTTCTGTGAACATTCATGAAATTCTGTGAATATATGGCAAAATTATACATTCAGAGTGAACTGTGGATTCCTTTTATCTTGCAAGCCTTTTTTTATGCAAGAGAGTACCCCACGTTAAAAAAAAGTCCAGTGAGATACCTCTAAAAGACTAGTTCAAGGAAAAAATGTTGCTCAACAAAATTACAGAATTCGACATTTCGAGAATTGTACCAAATATTGAAATTTAGGAATTTCAATAATCTTGCCAACATAATTAAAATGTTGTCCAACCTACCTTTACATCAAATAGTAAGGCATTTTCGTTACATTCAGAGGCATGATTATTTCCTGCATCTGGGCCTCAAAACGTTTTAGAATGGGTTACAATTCAGACGGAACCATCACCAAAGAACATACACCCGGGTATCACCAGCATATTTTCAGAAGGGAAATTACTAAATGATGCTGGAGACGTTAGCACAATAAATGCAGAGGCCAGCAACAGAGGGGACGTCTGCAAGTGCGCCAGCATACCATATTAGAAGTAATCAGTCTAAATTATACATATTGGAGTCTGTCTTTTATGAAATGGTTTCAGATGATTATGTGTAATTTTCCTGAAATTTTGCATAATTATGCAAATTGCACACAAAGTGCACACCGCTACCTACACTTCTATATACAGCTTCCAGATTTTGGTCCTTCTGTTTACTGGGACCCTCGCTCTAGAAGTCTCTTCCAACTTCAAATGCCCCCTGTCTTTCCACCAATCACATTCAAGAGCGTCCTCAGGATCACCTCTTGGTAAGGGCATCCAAGTTATCAACCACACAACATCCTGACCTTCTCACTGAACCTATCTCTGCAAATATGCTTATATATTAGTCAATTGTTTGTATTGTCATGTCTGTGCTACACATTCACTGGCCATGAAATTCAACTCCGTATCTATATATTCCCATATTAACAGTTTTTTGCTTATGTATTGGGCAGCTGTTACTATGTACATAGGCTCCGGTTTGGAAAACCTTTGTGTCAGGTTTCCGTTTCTTTTTAATGCAAACCCGATATAAAGTATATTGGTGGTATTTACAATCCACTGCAAATCGAGATTTGTGTTGTTTTGTGACCAAAACTAACACAAATCTGCCCAATACTCTCCCTCACATTACTTTGCGTCAAGGGGCGTTCCACAAATACTGCATGGGAGTTCCACTGGAACCACCCACGGTTGTTGACGAAAAGCCCTATCAACAAAGAATTGTAGACAGGAATTTGCACTGAATTCTTGTGCCATCTTGAGGCAGGCCCAACTTGCTTTTCCCACTTTACAGGTGTGCTGCATTGTGCAGTACACATACAAAGCGAAAAAACGCCCAAAGACACAGAATTTGTACTGGAAGGGACTCCTTTCCACACAAAAACTATGCTTACCGCAATGCGGACACCTTGCACTTTGGTATAAAGTGTCTGCGTTGGCGCATAGCAGCATAACGTGTGCCCGTAAAGGAGAGAGCAGAATAGCCACACATCTTAGTGGACATGGCGCTGTTCTGCTCTCTCCCTTTCACGCAACGCACCGCAGCAACCCTACGCTGCGTTACGTAATTTGTACGGAAATCTGGGCCATAATTTCTTGATGAAACGCTTTTGATGCTACTTCAATAATCAGTAAATGATTAAAACGGATTGTGGCTTACGTTTCTCATTTCAAATATCTGTGTAACTGCAACAAATAGAATACTAAAATTAAAGGTTGATGTTTCACAGATATAAAAATGGCTGCAGGGCTTAAGAAGGCAGGAAAGAGACTCTCCAAAAGTCAGACAGAAAAATGGAGTCTGCTGAAGCAGGGTGGCAGCAGCCATGGCTGCGGAGGGGCACGCGGCTGCAGAACGCGTGACGAGCGGAGCTGCCCGTGAATGCTAAAGATGCCACCAGGCTGTAGGAGGCCCGCTAGGTGAGGAGTGTCACCGCTCAGGCATCTGCTGTGACAGATGGAGGGAAGGCAGGAGCTTAGGGGCTGAGACCAGCGACCCAGCATCCGAGCAGTGGGAGGGCGCTTGTTCGTGCTGCTAGAGGGAGGGAGGGAGGTCCACAAGAAGGAAAGGGAGAGGGAACAAGAGAGGGGCACATAGCAAGACAGATACAGGGGGAGAGGAAAGAGGTAAAAGATGAAGATGTGGAGAGAGAGCAAGGGACACAGAGGAGGCGAGAGAGACACAAAGAGATAAAGGACTCCAGAGAGGATGGTTGGAAGCAAAGAGATTTCGAGAAAGACAAAGCACATGGCTGGAATTTAGATATGAAGAGAGGTGAAGAAAGTCAAAGAGAGTAAGGAAATTAAGATGATGAGAAGTGATACAGCACATGGAAGAAAGCGAGGGAAGGAAACAGAAAAGAGAGAAAGTGAAAGAGAGGGAGTGATGGGGAGCGAACTAGAAGAGAGAAAGAAAGAGGAAGAGGGAGACAGAGTTGTTTAAGGACGAAGGGAGTGTTAACAATATTTTAAACTGGTCGCTTGTGAATAACGTGTAATTGCTACAATCAGTCACACTGTCTAATGTCATGTCATGAATCAGGTTAATTATCCAAGCCCATAATTTACCCTTGGACATGGTCAGTCAAGGCCTCTGAGTTACCCGGATTGATTGATAGAAAAATTCGTCGCTGTCGTTGCAGAAACGATGTTCGCTGTGACTGTATGAACATTCCTTTGTTTTGGCATTTACAGTTCCTCAGAATGTGCAGAGGAAACCTTGCTTAAGTCTAACTTGATAGCACAGCTGTTTGCAAGATGTTCTACCGCCACCCAGACACGTACATTTCTCCTACCTCACTATATTGGCTGGTTCGTGTATCATTCCGCCTTTCATGTAGTGCTTGCACTAAACTGCACGATGGACTGCGTCACATCTGAAAAATGCACTGTCATCACACGTCGATTTGTTTAGATCCTGTATACATTGTATTCAGATTTTTTTACTGCTTTTGTTAAACTACTACAGTGCAAGCTTTACCTTAAAATAGCCACCAAATTGCTCTCTCTTCTCACACTTATGGATAGCCTGACCCCATGAGTGTTGTCTTAGCTCGCTTGATTCCAGATCCAGCTAAACTTCACCTCCTTGTTTTTAAACTTCAGCTGCTGGTCTTCTGTCTACACTTCCAGCACACCTGGCAACTCCTGTGAACCCAACGGAGGTTGAGCTCCTGCCAAGTGTCGGGCTGGATGCTCCTGATGCTGCTGCTTTGTTCTTCTGGTTCTAGTACAACCCTACTCCGCTTCTTGCCTCAGCTCTTCCGCTGCCTAGCTGCTGCTTACACTTCCAACACACCCAGCAGCTTCCCATTTACTGTCCCATTGTCCACCCCGATTGAGCCATTCCCTCCACTGCAAACATCACCACCACTAACACTTCCATTAATTCACCATTGTTGTGATCACCGCTACTACCACCACCAAATAACATTAGCATCACCAACAATTACTACCATTACCACAACCATCACCACTTTCAAGGTTACCATGAGCATCATTATCACCACCAGCATTACCTTTACATTTTTTGTACTGCTACTACCATTACAGTCATCATTCCCACTATGATTACTAATACTACTGCTATCAGCACCACTATTACCATGACCACATTTCCATCATGACATTGTTAACATCATTACCATTACCATCACCACTAATATTATCACCAAATTAGCAAGACTATTAACGCCATTATCATCCCCATCATTACTGCTACCACCATTGTCATAACCAGTACCATGATTACCACCACCACTACCACAACTATTACCATTAAACCACTGCCATCACCAATACCACCATCATTACTACAGCCACTAACTATACCACCATCATTAACATTACTACCATCATCATCTAGGAGTTTAAAAATTGCTCTTCCAGGCTGCAGTTAGAGGACGGGAGCCATTTGTTCTTTGTCACACAGGGCGGCACAATCAGTGCTGCATCCCTGAGTGGACACTCTGACCTACCTGTCCTAGGATTCATAAGTAAGTCAGCTAATGCCATTTGGGGGTGGCTAATTCAAAATATGCTATGTAATTGGTTAGAACACTGCCATTGAGGTCTGGTTGTGCATCCTTGTGTGCACTCTCAGATTGGAAACACCAGCAGCATCAGTCCAAACTTTGAGGGTGATCATGCACAAAGGACATTTCTTTACCAAGTGCAAAAAAAAACATAGCAAGGGGTCTTCTCCAGCTATGTACCCAGGACCTGGAATGAATCCCCATATCCATCAGGACTGCCCAAAGGCTGATCCAATCAAGGGAAGAGTTTAAGACAGATCTCTTTAAAGAATGCAGCATCACAACACAGTAGTAGTCCACTTGCACTCACAACCCACCTTCCCCCATATACATACACCTATACCTGCATGAAGATTTTATTTTGAATAAACCAGAAGCAATTTGTAAGCTTCTCAGTGCTCTTGCTAGTTATGCATTAAATTAAAAGAAGACAGAAAAAGGCAAGCATTGCAAAGCCAAAAAGTCTGGCTTGAATGAGCTAACAGATGACAACAATATTTGTCATGCCTCTGCCAGCTCATTAAAGCCAGACATATTGACTTTGGTGGAACGGTGGCGCTAATGCTAGTAGTAGTAAATGCGGTGATAATGGTGGTAGAAGCTGTGGTATTGGTGGTTGTGTTAATTGTTGCAATGATGTGGTAATGGTAGGAGTGCTAATGGTGGTGCTCGCAATTGTGAAGGTAGTTGTAATGCAGGTGGTAATGGTATTTTGTAATGTGATGGTAATGGTGGTAGAGCTAGTTATTAGTGGTGGTAATAGTGGCAGTGGTGGAAATGTTGGCAGTAGTAATAGTATTAATAATGGTGATTATGATGGTGACTGATGGCAGAGAGGATAGTAATAATGTCAGTGGTTGTGGTAGCAATGGGGGTGGGATAATGGAGAAAACGATAATACTGGTGGTAAAAGGGGTGGTGTTTAAGTTGTTGGTGGTGTTGGTGGTGGCCATTGTGTTGTTAAAGTTGGTGGTGATTAAATGGTGGTGGTGGTAATTGTGGCAATGGTGGTGGAAATTGTAAGATAACGGTGGTAGTGTCAGAGGTGGAAAGTTTGAAGTGGTAATAGTGGTGGGATAATAGGGGTGGTAATATCAGTGGTAGTGATAGTAATTTTGGTGGTGGAAATGATGCTAAAGTTAGTAGAGGTGGTAGTGGCTGGCGGTAATGGTAAAGGTGTGCATTTGCAATGCATGTAATGGTGAAGGAAATGGTTGTGTCAAAAGTGGCAGTAATTGTGGTGTTGGTCGTGGAAGTAATTTTAGTTTTAATGGTAGAGTGTTGGCAATGTGGTAGTAATGGTGGTGATAATGATAGTAATGGGGGCAGTGGTAATAGTCATAGTAGAGATGGTACCAGTGGTAATGGTGGTGGTTTTAATAGTTATGACAGTGGTGGTGGTATTGCTAGTTGCCACACATAGCTAAGTCATCATACTGCTAGAGGGTTCCTGGTAGCCAATTGGTTAGTGACCACACCATCCCCCCATGGAACTTTCTGGGCATAAATATGGCACCCCAGCGCACTGACCTTCACATCACAACTGGAGTGGAGAAAGGACCAAAGAAGGATTGCCCTCCTGACCCCTGGCCCAGGCAAGAGAGGACTCACCAACTGCTGGACTGCACCTACTGCTCCTTGGACTAAAGTGCCTGTAGTTCCTTGGACTAAAGTCCTTGGAAAAGTCTCTCCTGAACCCCAGACTGTAGCAGTGACTCCAAGGGTCAGCTGACTCAACCCGTGTTCCAGCACCAGGGTAATAAAATCTGGAGTGGCCCGCTCTGGCTACTGAGTAGCCATCTTCAAGGTATCAAGGTTGACTGTCAAGTGCAGCAAAGAAGACCTCCACCCAAGACTCAAAAGATGCACCCATATTTGTTGGACCCAGGAAAGTGTGGATTGGGCACCCAAGATGGGCACTAGCCCTCATCAAAGGAAACCACTGGACTTGCTGTGACTGAAGATCGGTAGCCCAGGTGCTGCTGAACTTCTACTGGCCCAAAGAGAACGTCACTGGATGTCAACTCCTGTCTTATCCCATATCTTTTTGCAATTTTGTGAATCGCAATTTTACTGTGAAATTTGAGGATGCATGTAATGTCTGCTATTTTTCGCTAATCTGCCATGATAAAACCTGTTTGTTTTATCATTGTAGCTGACCTCCGGCCATGGGGAGGGATAAATCACTGTCTCAGAGCCTGGCAGACAACAGCAGAGAGGCAACTTCCCTCCACCTCTCCTCCCTGCAGTCATATATGTATATATTTTCCAATCATAAGATGATATGGTCCAGTTTAACATTTCTGCCTACCCGTTATACATTAGGGCCCAGATTTAAGAATAGTGGTGCTTCATGTCATGAAGTGCCACTTTTCCTGCGGCCCATTGCGCCCCCCTAACGTCACCATGTGAGCACCGTATTTAACATATGGTGCACCATGGCTTAGGTGAGGGACAATAGTGTCATCATTTTTTATGCTATTGTATTTTGCAGGATTAGCATAAAAAATGTTGGCAATAATCCTGCAAAGTACATAGAGGCCCATTAAAAATAATGGCGTGCCTCCTTTTAATGCCTTCTCTGTGCAGGCGTGGAAAATGCATCTAAAAATGGTGCAGTGGAATCTCATAGGTTTCCACTGCACCATTTATGCGGGCCTGCTAACGGGGGAACACCGCCTTGCATATATTATGCATAGTCCAGGCATAATGTTGCACAAGGGTTTACAAAGTTGCGCAATGCGTGCATTGCACCACTTTGTAAATATGGTGCAGTGTTTTTGCCACACTATCGCCACATTAGCATAAAAAATTATGCGAATGTAGCGATAATTGGTGATAGGCCCTTCTTAAATTTGGGCCTATATCTATCATATGTCCTCCATAGCTGCTGCCTGATACATTTGCCACCGCATGGCAATGGCTGGGCAGCTGCCCATTTCAGTATCCCCACTGCATCCTTTGCAACAAATAACAGTGCACACTTCCAAATATATTACCAAGTGCTATCATTGTGTAGGACCACCTATTGCAAAGGGCTTTTACAATATAAAATCAGTTGGCAAGTGAGGATGCACCCTGTTCTTTACTTGATGCTGCACATGTATGTGTAAATATCTAAACATGTGGAAGGTGCATTTCCACAGCCCTACAGATAGACTAGGGAGCATTAATGCAAAACTTATGAACTGTAGTTATAAAAAGTGGCACAAAAATGTTGCTAAAAACTCAATATTGTGGACCAAATTTCACATATTGGTGCTTCTAAATTTCCATGTTTATGCTGCAATATCCTGGAGGGCCTGCCTGTGGCCAAACTATCCCCAGCTTACCTGTGGACTGAGGAATACCCTCAAGGAGACCCACATCGACCACACTGCACCCAGAGCGTAGTTCAGTATCCTCAGCATCAAGTCCACTCTTCTGAAGTCTATGGCAGACCATGTAAAGTGTGGAACGAGACTTGGAACTGCTTTGGTGACCAGGTAACTGTCCAAAATATTTCTTGTTGGCCTCCCTGACCTTCCTCCTGTCAGAATAGGTCACCCAGTCCAGGCTGCAGGAGCCACATTTGCAAACTTTTCAAACATTTTTAAACTTTCAGGCCACAGCCTTAGGCAGCGAAAGCTGCCATATTAAGCCTCTTGTGCACCAACCTGCCCTGCAGCGCACACAGGGCAGGCCAGTGCACAAGAGGGCTGAAACAGCAGCTTTCAATGCCTACGGCCCTGTCTTGAATGCACCCGATCTCAGAAGCATTAAGCAGGGTCAGACCTGGCTAACCAGGCCTGACCCTGCTTAGTGCTTCTGAGATCGGGCGCATTCAGGACAGGGTGCCACTAGGGCAGGTGGCAGTGGCACTCTGCAGCTCATGGAACTCCACACCTGTGGAATTCCACAGAGTTTTACGTCAACTAAGGGGAATTCCATGGAGTGGAACTCCTTGAGCTCTGCCCAGCCCTACCGGAGAGAGCAGGCCGGTGGTGTCCCTGAGCTGCATGGGCCCTGTGACAAGGCCTACCCTTGAACCTGAGAGCCAGTGAGTACTCTGCATCCCTTGGGCCATGAGGAGATGCATCACCACTCCTCGACCCCACCGAGGGTGCCATTAGATCCCCCGACCACACTACAGACCAAGACTGCGATGGGGCACCTCTCACCGTGACATACTACTCTGTGGGCTTCTAAAGCCCCTGGTAAGTAGTAAGGCAGCCACAAATCTCCCCTGCCGTTGCCAAGACAGATCACTGTATTGTGCCCCCAGAGGTGCACTGGAACCATACAAGCGGTGGGCTATCTGTTCATCTCCACTACGGCGAAGAGAGGGGCTGTGATCCCACAGCACAGTCATGCATCTGTATGGACCAGGTCAGTGAACCTTGGTTAAGGCATTATGCTCTCACTGTGCTACCTCCCTGCATGTGGCATATCTGAGCCAACAACTGACCATGACAGGGCTTTGTGAGTACAGTAAACCAGGCCGTGGTGTTGCTTGCACCCCACACTAGAGTTCTGGTGAATTGAGACACCGAACATGGACTGAACTAAATATCAGCACTCCCTCAGCTGGCGAGCCACATGCTGAACTTCCTTCCTGGCTCTCGATAGGTGGCAGGGCCCATCCTACTGGCTGCATTACATGTCCTCACCATCCCAGGCATCTTTCTACCGTATGCAGTGCTGAGGCTCTCCTTAGATGTAAACAAATCCGGCAGAAGGCACTCACCTTGCCTGCCAGCGGCTGTGTCTCTCCTTGGGGCACCAGGCCTGGGATGACCTGCTTCATGGGAGTGTCTGAAGTCCCAAATGGCCCGTTCACCCTCCTGGCCTGTGCCCACAAGAGCACCTATCTTATTGTTGGGGATCCCTCAAAGGCTGGAAAACAGGACTACTTCCCTGGCACTTCTTACAAATGTCTGGCAGGCATGGGAGCCCATGAAACCCTAGCCAGAATGTGACTGGCATGTCCTGCCTCCCATTCTCCATGTCCAGGGCACCCTGATGTGGAAAACCAGAACTGCTATATCACAGATTCCCCGATCACAACTTCACAGCACTGCCCCCAGTAGCTGCAGATACCATCACGAGCTCCCTAAAACAGCTAGAAACCACCTGGATAAATACTCAATTAAGTAATTTGAAGAAAGTTCTCCTTGCTATTCTGGACACTAAAACATCACCTGAAGTGAAAATCAATGCTGTATCCCTGGATGTAAACCTGTTGAAGGCGGACCACCACAAGGTAGCAGAGCAAGAGGATGAAACAGAATCCACTCTGTCTTCCTTGAGCCCCACTGTAAGTGATCTTCAGGCCCAGCTGTACACTATGAAGGAAGAAGTAGCCTCTTTGCAGTGCTTCGTGGAGATCCACGAGGGGTGCTCACAGTGCAACAACATCCACTTCCTGGGCTTTCCAGAGCTGGCTTACCGAGCTCTTTCTTGAAAATTGGCTGATGGGTACAGTGCTGGAGAACAAGGTCCCCAAGTTGTTCTCAGTAGAACAAGCGTGCCGTATCCTGGGCTGCTCACTTCCACCTGGAGCACTGCCCACCCCCTCATTGCTCATTTGTGACGAAGACCTCATATTGCAGCTTTTCCGCATCAAGGGTCCCTGGCACTATTAAAAAACAGCAATCTCCGAATACCCAGATTTCACGGCTGAGGTCCACATCTTCTCAACTCCAGAGGATGTTAGGACCTGGCTCCATGTGAAAAGCCTTGCAGGCACACCCAAGAGTGCTCAAAAAGACGGAGACTGGTTGATTCTGATACACAAATGAAGGAAATGCAAATCGACACGGACACAGCCCTTCCAGGGTCAGATGGCCGCAGAGCAAGCCCAGGCAGTTGAGCTGGCTACCCTGTACACCAGGAACTCTTTCACAACCCTCCGTCACAAACTGGCCCTGGACTCAGGCTTCGACAATAGTGCCTCCAGCACTTCCTCCAGGTGCACCACTCCTGATCCTAAAATCTTGCTACAATTGGCTGATGCCCTCATCTGATTTTTACCCCGCATCTGGGTCCATCCCCTTTAGGGGCAACAGGACTAGTCCGGACTAATCAGGCCTCCTGCATCAGGGGTTCCTCTGGTAGCACCGCTGGGTCAGATACAATGCCCTGGAAGATGGGCTCAGTGGATGTAAGCCAACAGCAGTCACCACACCACACCACACCACACCCCCGCAAGCTCCAATGAGGACTAATTTTGTTGCTTTTCTTTGTTCTTTTGTTTTTGTTTTATGATTGAAGATATCTGGAGAGGAGCACATGAGCCCACTTTCCTGGGGGGGAGTTGCATCTGTCGTGACTTGCTGCTGTTCAAGTATACAAATTTGAGTTATTTGAGTGTGCTAATGGGTTTGTCATCCTTATGAGGACTTCTAGTGGCCCTACCTTTATCTTTCTCTATGGGGTGTCACTTTGGTCACAGTGTATCCCACTTTCCGATTTTGAGATGGGGTCCACACCTGACACACATACCCTCACAATATCACATCTTGATATGGAATGTGTGCGGCAAGCTTACCTCAAACGTTGTTGCTTTGTGATCCTAGAGGGACAACTTAGCAGGGCTACTCTCATGCTAGTGGTGGTCGATGCGCCCAATACTGGCTTGTCAGAATTCCAAGACTCACAGACCCCTGTGCTCTTCCAGAACCCTATGCACTCGGGAATCTGGGTGGAGGGGGGTTACGTTAATTGCATACCTATAGTGATCATCACCTCCATTGAGCACTGCTACATGTGTTCGCACCGCACAACACTTTCGCACCTGGACTGCACACTGACACTTACACAATGATTACCGCCTCGGTCACCTGACACATCAGGAATATTCCTTTTACTCTCCGGTGCACATTGTGCACGCCATGATCAATCTTTTCCTCTGCAGAATCACTGGGCCCTCTACCGACTCAGTTGTAGTAGCTGGCCTGCACCCACTCAGAGCATTGCCCGTTACTGGTCACCCAAATGCTGGGGCAGGTAACGGATACTGACCTGCCGATTGCAAGGAGGCTCTATCTGACCCCGGTTGTGAAAGGGGTTGACACAGTACATTATGCAATACTTTGTGCTCAAACAGGCCACTGCCTCAACTCAGCCTCTTGGGGGATCCATCGCCACCTGATGGAGGAACTGATATCTATCAAACAAAAGCTGCAACCTCTGGAGGTGAGGGTGGCCACTCACACTGCATCAGCTGAACAACTTCAGTGGCTGTGGAAGAAGAGGGCTGAAGATGAGGCAAAACATTGGGTTAACATGACCAGAAACAGTGCATGGCTCAGCTGTACAGAAAAGGAAATCAGTCGGGGAGGTAGCCAGTGGAGTTCATGAGGGAAGAGCAGCAGTGTGCCCTGATTGGGAAGCTTCGCCTGGACAATGGAATGATAATCACCTCTCAGTCAGCCATAAACGCTGCCCTCCTTTCATATTATCGGGGCTTATACGCTGTGCACAACTTGCCTGCACCGGAGTGTGCACACCACTGCTTTTTCGATCTATCGGAGGTCAGACTGAACCCACTGCAGTAGACTGAGTTGGACGAGCCTGGCAATTGGAACAAATACTGGTGGGTATTCCACAAATTGCCCGGAATAAGACTCAAGGGATCAACTGGCTGCCGATTGAGTACTATGCCACCTTCCACACAAACTGCCATGCAACTGCTGGATGTGATTATTAAGGTCAAATTGCTGGAACATCTCCCAGCCCCACTCCAAGAGATCATGATGATGGCTTTTCGAAGCCCAAGCTTAGATCCCTGCGATGTTCGCTCCAAACCCCCATTTCACTACTAAACTTCGACTGTAAGATCCTGTACAGGGTCCTAGTGCATCACCTGCTACTTATAATTAACACCCTCGTACATATTGACCAATGAGGCTTTATATCAGGGTGAAGCACCTTCATTAACATCCGCTTAAATTAATTCATGGTACACCCGCTGACACCTTTGACCAAGTTGCTGTGTCATTAGACATTGAAAAGGCATTTCACACCCTGGGTTGGGATTACCTCCTTTTCACCCTTAAATCCATGGAGTTTGTCCGGGTTTTCTAGGGTGGATTAAAACTCTGTACAATAGTCAGTCCGTGAGGGTCAAGACTGGCCAGATGATATCCGACAGCTATATACATAGAGGCACTAGGCAGGGTTGCCTATTATCCCTTATCATATTTGCCCTTGCCTTGGAATCGTTGGCCCACCATCTTCCCCAGGGAGCACAGGACTGAAGTACACCAGAGCTGGGAGTATGTCACATCATCTCATTATACACAAATGATGCCCTGGTATATCTGTGTGATGCAGCTGCTGACCTTCCAGACCTCATTGAATTGCTGGACCACTTCAGAGACATCTCGGGTTATGCATGAACTGGCCTGTGTGTTTTCTCTGGCACTGCATCCTACTATGTAAAGGGTTGCCCTTTGGGGACTCAACTCAACTGGTGCTATGATACCTTCAAGTATCTGGGAGTTTAGATTCTCAGAGATGGAAACCAAGTAGGGCAATTTAGATAAGGCAGTGGGTGCTATCCATTGGTCCTTGCCTTTCTTGCATTTGCTGCCTCTATCGCCATTAGGTCGAGTGGCAATGTCCAAGATGCTGGTGCTCTCTTGGACACTTCATTTCTTTGCTGCACTCCTAACTGTGTTCCTCAGAAGCTTTTTCCGAGAGCTGCACAGTTTGCTGCTTGAGTTAATAGGGCGAGGGATGCAGCCGAGCTGTGCTCACCACCCTACAGGGGAACTGACTGAAGGTGGCCTTGGCGCACCCAACTTTGACTTATATTAAGCGGCAGCACAACTTCAGTGGCTGATGGCCTAGCTGTGCACTCCTGCATGCCCCATAGTGGAGTTGAGTCAGGCAGCACTAAGCAACCTGCATATTTACTCTGATCGAACTATCTGCCCTCCACAGGAAACGTGTTAGATGACTGTGGTCCTTTTGGACATCATGGACACATACAAAACAGGTGCTGGACAGTTTTTAGCAAACCAGACTATACGACATGCACTGCACACCACTTAAGTGGTGGGCCCCACAAAGGGACCCTTCGTTGTTACATTTCTTTAATGTCGATCTTACTATGTGGTTCATAATTTCCAGTGCAGCCCAAGGTCTGTGGGTCTTTGAAACCCAGCAAAGGGTCCTGTACCCAAGTTGAACATCCCGCTAACTTAAGTGGACACTGTGGTGGGTCTACAAACCCACCACAGCAGGTTCAACAATGGGACAAGAAGTTTTAAGGGCCCATGAACCCATACAAAAGAAATCAGCTTATAGTCATATAGGCAGATGCACAGAGTCTAATTTTCTGTCAACATTGATAAATAACTCTTGAGAGGCAAACATACACACACGCACACACACACACACACACATATATACACATACAGTAATACAGTGGCTTTTGGCCGACCGTCAACATCCATGGGTTAGTTCAAGTGTCATTCACATTTTGCTTGCACCCAACACAGCATTAAACATTGGGTAATGAGTCAGCCCATTTGATACATTGGCTGTCTTGCACCTTGAATGATGCCTTCTGCCCAATCACATATGCACAGCAGGCTGAAAAGGAGTGTACTTCAGTGATAGGGATAGTGTGTCTGGGTTGTTGAGTCATTTCTTTATTTTTATATCTTTGGATATACCTGCATATACCTTCTGGCTTTGCCAATGCTTGTTAGCATAGCGCACATCTGCCAATTCCCTGCTCTCTTGCAGCTTTTACTTGCAGACAACTGCTGCGACTTTGCTCAATGAGGTTCAGGTGTGAGGTTGGCACTTGACAAACAATGCTTAATATAAAGTAATGAGCTGGATCTTGGGTTTTCCTTGCGGTTGTGCTTCTTATAGACGTTTGAGTAATGTAGAATTTAAATGCATGTTCAAGGCCAGAAATCCTTGTGTCTCACGGCAAGCTGCTATGTCTCAGCGGACAATCGAATGCCTGCACATATGGATCTTTTGCAGTCCCCAGATGTTAACACATTTTTTGTGCCTTTTAGATGTTTACTACTTGTCTGCATGATGTACAGGTTCTCTGGCTTAGATTTGTCTGAGAATTTGAGGTCCTGACTCCTGTTCAGAAGAGATACTGAGGCAGAGAGAATGTCCGTTGCCTCTCACTGGCTGAGTTCTATAAACTTTCCATAACTCTTTTCATATCCAATCTGATAGATGCAATGATTTCTATCGATTGAGAGTATCAAGGAGCTAAGAACTCACCCACATTATGTTTTCAATTAATTATTAAGGTTTTCAAAGAGAAAGGTATGCGTTTGTGATTTGTTTGAAATTTGTATTAGAATAAATTACGGAGGGTGAGATATGGAGGGCACGGGGTAAAGAGGGAGTTTGTGAGTGTAAAATAGAGAAAGAGGCGGGCGAAAGAGTGGGAGAGCATAATAGTCAAAGAGGAAGATTGTAGATAATGTTCAAAGAGAAAGAGCAGAGAGGCTAAAAAAAAAGAACTGAAGGGAGAAAGAAAGAAAGGAAAAAATAAAGAGAGAAAAAGAAAGTGAGAAAAAAGAGGCAGAGAGGAAGAAAGAAAGAGGAAGAATGAAAGAAACGAAGACAGAGAGGAAGAAAGAAAGAGGAAGAATGAAAGAAACGGACAGAGAGGTAGAAAGTGTAAGGAAGGAAAAAGAGAGAAAGAAGGGAAGAAAAAGAGAAAGAAAGAAAGAGAAAAATGAGAATAAACTAATCAATAGATAGAATGGCCTGAAAAAAGCTTTAAATACAAATAAAGAACAGAAGCATTTATACACAAGTGTGTAATGCAATACGTTAGAAATGGGGTCTGACCCTGTCCAAGAAGGTATCCTCACTTTAGTCAGGGTAATGGAGTCACACTCCTAAAATAACCCTTGCTCACCCCCTTGGTAGCTTGGTACAAGCAGTCAGGCCTATTTTAGAGGCAATGTGTTACGTATTTGTACACACACACACACACAGTAACACAATGAAAACACTACCAATGGACACCACACAAGTTTAGAAAAATATCCAATACTTATCTAAATAAAACAAGACCTAAATGACAAAAATCCAACATACACAAGCAAAGATATTAATTTTAAAATAATAAATCCTAATAAAAGCACTTAGAAACACAATTGCTCACGGGATCATGATGGAACCATTCCTAACAGACCAATGCCACTCGGGAGTGCAGAGCAGGTCACAGAGTTGCACGAACCCCAGGTACAGTACCTTAGAAAGGAGGCAGAGTCAAAGACGTGGCACGGAGTCGGGGAGGTCAGGCATCGCTGGGAGTCGGTCCGGTGTCGGTTCTATACTGCTACGCAGGAGGTGAGGTGTCGGTACCTTACAGAGACAGCAGAGGTGAGGCAGTGTTGGCAGTGCTGCATTGTTTTTTTATGATTTGGCAGGGTCAATGAGTCCAGCGGGTCAAGATGTGATGAGGTTACTTCGCAGTGTCGCGGTCACACCATGGGGCCACAGGTGCCGTGGCGGAGACTGGTGTCATGGGCGTCGGTGAGACGGCACCCAGGACTCACAATGTTGCGGGACTTCAGAGGCGCTGCATCGGTGTCGGTCACAATCAACGCGCCCGAGGGGGAACCAAGGCTTTTGGTGCAGGCAGCAGCGCTGAGTCGGACAGTGGTGCCGATTCTGGAGTTGTCCAGAGTCGGTGTTCCTGATTCTTCTTGTTTTTCTGCCACACTTCACTTTCAAGGGCCCAAGAACTTGAGTTGGCACCTCTTGACAATCACGGTCCTCAGCAAGAGAACCCAGGGGTTGGTAGGTGAAGTCTTTGATGTCCCTGAGACTTCTTAAATGGAGTCAAGCTCAGTCCAAGCCCTTGGAGAAACTTAACAAGCAGGATATACTGAAAAATCCAGTCTTTGTCTTCTCCAAAGCAGAAACAGCAACTGCAGGCCAACCCATCAAAGCACACACAGCAAAGGGGCAGTACTCCTCCTCACAGCTCTTCAGCTCTTCTCCTTGGCAGAGTCTCTCTCCTCGTGATCCAGAAGTGTTCTAAAAGTCTGGGGTTTGAGTCCAATGCTTATACTAATTTCTGCCTTTGAAGTGCACAAGACCCTTGCCTTTCCTGCCCTGATCCCAGACACACTCTAGGGGGTTGGAGACTGCATTTTGTAAGGACAGGCACAGCCCTATTCAGTGCAAGTGTCAGCTCCTCCCACCACTCTAGCCCAGGAAGATACATCAGGATATGCAGTGCACACCTCAGCTCTCTTTGTGTGACTGTCTAGAATGAATTCACAACCAGCCCACCTGTCATCCTGACCCAGGCGGGGTATTCCACAGCCAGGCAGAGGCACAGAATGGTTAAGCATGAAAATTACACTTTCTACAATTGGCATTTTCAAACACGCAATTAAAAAAACACCTTCACTATAAGATGTATTTTTAAATTGTGAGTCCAGAGACCCCAAACTTCACATCTCTATCTCCTCCCGATGGGAAATTTCACTTAAAAGACATTTCAAGGCAATCCCCATGTTAACTTATGGGAGAGATAGGCCTTGCAATAGTGTACATCGAATTTGGCAGTATTTCACTAGCAGGTCATGAGAAAACACAGTTGTTTATGTCCTACCTTTTAAATACACTGCACCATGCCCATGGGGCTACCTTGGGCCTACCTAAGGGGTGTCCTATATGTCCTAACAGAGAAGGTTTGGGCCTAGCAAGTGGGTGCACTTGCCAGGTCAACATGGCAGTTGAAAACTGCACACACAGACACCGCAATGGCAGGGCAGGTATGAGACATGTTTACAAGGCTATTCATGTGGGTGGCAAAATCAATGCTGCATGCCCACTAGTAGCATTTGATTTTCAGGCCCTGGGCACACATGGGGCACTATACTAGAGACTTACTGGTAAATCAAATATGCCAATCATAGATAAACAATCATAATCACAATTTACACTGGAAGCACTTGCACTTTAGCACCGATCAGCAGTGGTAAAGTGCCCAGAGTACCAAAACCAGCAAAAACAAAATCTGGCACACAGTCAAAAATACAGGAGGGAGAGGCAAAAAGGCAGGGGGAAACCACACCAGGGATGCCAGGTCTAATACAATAAGTAACAAAGGAAAAAAGAAACCAATAAGTTTTTCAGTTCAAACATTTGTTTGACACACAATGGATGTGAAATATTGAACATTCACAGATGTACAACAAAATAGAAACAAAATAAGAATTAAAAAAAAATAAAAAAAAGAGAAAGGAAAAGAAAGAACAAAAATAAGCCAGGGATATAATGTACTGAAGGATACAGGAGCATGTCAGAAAGTCAGACAAAGTGGCACACTGTCCACAACAAATCGTGATCAATCCCCGCTAAACACATCTCTAACAAACTACAGCCAAACTCAATGGCAAGCCCTCAACATATGTAGACAGGATAAACACACAAAATGGCACAAACTCTTGTCAGATACAAATTGTTACAAACTGTCGCCATAGACAAACTATGACACATCCCACCCATAAACAAACTGTCACCAGTGTTCACCATATGCGGTCGGTTGTGAAAAACCTCCATCGCACACAGATTGTTGCAAACCATCGCCATGTACAGACTACTCCAAATCTTCACGGTGTGCAGGTTGCTGCAGCCGTCACTGTATACGGATTATAACAAAAACTAGATGGCAGTGAACCATCTCTGCATACAGATTGTGGCAAGCAAACCTTCACACTATACGGACTATGACAAACATTCACCATAAACAGATCAGAGTAACTGTGCTCCAGTGGTGGCCGGCAGCTTTAGGAGGGAGGGAGGTGGGCGGGAAGCACACACACACACACACTCACACTCATGTTTTCACACACAGACTTGCACGCACGCACATCCATTAACAACACTCATAACATTCAAACATGCACACACGCACCAAACATTCATTTTAAAAGTTCATAAACACTCATTCTTTCACACACACACGCACGCACGCACATCCATTAACAACACTCATAACATTTAAACATGCACGCACTCACCAAACGTTCATTTTAAAAGATCACACACACATTCATTCTTTCACATGCACGCACATCCATTAACAACACTCATAACATTCAAACATGCACGCACGCACCAAACATTCATTTTAAAATATCACACACTTACCTTCAGCCTCGAGGTCCCAGGAGAGTTGGGACTGCTGCCTTCCCTCATTGGCTGATCTTTGGTCAGCTAATGAGAGAAGGCAGCAGTCCCAGCCTCGTCACAGAGTGGGATGGGGGTCAGTGAGACTGCTGACCCCACCCCACTCTGTAATGAAGTGTCACTGATTGACACCCGCCATGGGCGCTTCAGGGCTTAAACCTGAAGCGCCCAGGTCAAAGTCAATGGGTGACGCTTTCCTCGTCACCCAGGGGAGGGCCTCGAGGCACCTTTGCTGAGCTGAGGAGGTCACGCCCATAGGAGCTGTGACCTCCTCAGCCCATCAAAGTTCAGCTCAGGCAGTCAGGAGTCTGCGCAAATCGCACATGTCTCACTCCTGGCTGTCTGAGCTGAAAATGAAGAGTGTCTGTCAGGCTGACCTTTGTTCAGCCTGACAGACACTCTTCATGAAGGGCAACAGTTGGGGGGGCGAGGCCCCTCCGCCCTAAAGGACGGGCCACGCCTGCTGTGCTCCATACGAAAAATCATGGTGGTACATAAATTGTAGCAACCCTTCACCATACTCAAGCTGTAGCAAACCTTCACCGCGTGACGACTGTGCCAATCCCCATGAGGTACTGATAATAGGAAACCCTCACAATGGTAGGTATTGTGTGAAAGTCTCATACACAGACCACGACTACACCTCCCGGTACACAGACTGTAAAAAACACATAGAATATACAGAATGGGAAAAACAGGCTAGGATGAGAAGCAAAAAACAAAAAAAAGAACAAAAAGAAAATGAAAAATTGAGAGAAAAATTGAAGAGGGTAGAAGGAAGAACACGAGGAACCAATGAGAAAAGGACAGGCGATGTGGAATACAAAAGTGAAGAGAGGCGTGGGGCCTGGCAGATGACGAGGGGAAAGATCTAGCAAAGGAAGGGGGCTCGAGCAATGAGGTTGGAATAGACAAAGAGGGTGACTTTGTGGGAAAGAAGGGAGGCTTGGTGAACTCTGAGCAAAGAAAATAAGACAGCAAACACCGACCGAGAGGGGGTGTACAAAGGAGAAAGGAACTGTCAAGGAAGAACGCCAACTCAGTAGCCAAATTAGAAATTACCAGTCAGAAAAATACATCCTGTACTGAATTATGAATTTGTGCATGCCAACGCACTGTCAAGGAAGGAGGCAGTGAACAATCACATAATAAATAAAAAATGGAGAGAGATGCAGACAGGAAGGAATTATGAATACCGATCGACCTTATTATTATAGTGAGTAAAACATGAGAGAGAACATCCTCAGTGACCTGCAATAGAAAATAAAGATTCTAAATGTTCAAATTATTGCTGTACCTGGTTTTACCCCAGTACCAGAGACCAAGGAGCTATGTGTACACTCATTTTCACGCACCTACCCCTCTAGTTGACCTTTGGTACGGAGGTCAAATGTTTTGTTATAGAGATGCTTGATGTGCAAGAAGGATTGCCTGTAAATGGTCTCTGCGACTGTTACTTGTGTCTTGGACACAGAAAAGAGAAAACCCAGAAAAACCTCACATCGCCATTGTTCTTCCCCATCATAACTGAATGCATTGTCATAGGATTCCTTTTATTTCCGGGTCACTAATCCCCTTTAAGGTGTCTTCTTTTTCTAGGGCGCCAATCTAGTGCAAGCATCTTACCACGTGCTCCAGCTCTGTAATTGCATGTCTGGTATGTACGCTTGTGAACGGAGGTGGGAGACGGGTGTCTAGTTGGGGATGGCTGTGTGCCTGTGGATTTAACAGTCTTCCTGTTCCCCCAACAACGCTGATGATGCAGCCTGTCAGCCATCTTACTGACACAGTACGTTAAAACCTTTCTGATAGAGTGTTGCAGAACTTGCTCACCTACCCCATCACCTTTCTGGAGCGATGGATGAATATTCAAGTAACCTCCAAATCAGCTAAGAAGAAGGCAAATTACCTCCCTCCACGAATCAAAGCTTGGGATGGCTCCAGAGTTATGAGAATTTGAAAAGTAGGGTAAGTAGTCCATGGACGTCAACTAGAGGTAGACAGTGATAACAGCTGCCATCACAATTTTGCTCTTTGACGTCCCTGGCACTGTTTTTGCTATCATTAGACTTAGGGAGCATGAATTCAAAGACAGAAACAGACAATAAACAGGGCTCCATGTATCCTGCGCTTACATTCTGCAGTTTCTGCTTATTTCACTTCCCTTTAGTTGCAGACAGGAGTCTATTAAGGAAATAAAGTTTGGAGAAGGGACCAACCCTGTGATGTAATTGGCAATAGTGGACACAACATTCTAACAAAATGAAAAACAAAAAGCCCAGTGCAAGGCAACATCCACCCACATAGACATTTTGCTTGTGGATTAAAGTTTCCCCTTTATTGCCAGTTTGTTTCAAAGAATGGAATCTCACTAAAATCATATTTCATAGAGTTTGAGCAATCTTCACTCTTCTCAAACCACAAGCGAACCATCAAATTCAACCCACTGCAAGCTATTATTTTTTTGCTCCTAGCGTTTCACAAAAATAAAATTCACCCGACACTGTTCATTGGATTTCAAAGGGTGCTCAATGTATTTTCCTCCACCTTTGCAATTTTAGTGAATTTGTACCTTTGGCATTGCTATCATGAGAAGCAGGAATGTAGAGGCTTAGCTAAGAGAGGGGAATTAGCAAAGCCATTGATCTCTCGCAAGCTCCTTACTACAGAGAGTTAGAATAGAGAGTGTGCATCTCCGGCATTTCTTTGTGAGCATGTGATTAGTCATAGGATAAAGAGAACCCTGGCCACGAGTCCAGCCAGCTGTGCAGAGACTAACAGCCTATTACTTACGAAGCAAAAAGTCCTTTTGATTTTCCAAGGATTCCCGTAATCCCTTCCTTTGCCTTCAGTGTTAAACCAGGGCTTGATAAGTGTTCATCACAGCGAGGTGTTTTAGATCAGAACTGAGGTGCTTGCAAAATGGACAAGCGAATCCTCTATTCTCGCTGATACCGTACCATAGAGAGAACGAAAGAAGGAGTTGGACCCAAGCCTGATTTTAGCACCAAAGGATCTTAACTTCAAGAAAACACATAAAAAGGCCTTACAATCTATAACCTTGATCATCTTCACCCTGTTTTCACCAAATTCTCATCAATGCATGTTTAATCCTTAAGCGAGCTCTGATGTGTATGTACTATGAACTATGCAAAGCATATACTGTATTGTTCTTGTCTGCGTTCAGCCTCACGCTAAGATCACAGAGAATTGCTAGTTCTCAAGCCACTGATAAAAGGCACTGGTTCATCATTAGCAGAGCGCATTAAAGGACAGCACCAACATAATTCTTTCCAGCAGACTCAATGGGTTGAAGGTCCAGCTTAGCCAAGAAGGCTCAAAAAGTTTTCGAGCTGAGCATTCAAATCCCCAAGAGTCCAGTAATGATGTATAAACAATTAAATGACTATATTACTGCATTGAAAAAAGTTCATTTTTCAGTGTTTACAGGAAAACAAATGGAGGTAAACACCTGGCAAAAAAATGAAGAGTATAGTAAAATCCTGACAACAAAGCCATGCTGTGTTCTTCTAAGAGTGATTGAGGTATAGTTTAAAAATGTTTTGCTCCATCGAAACAGAAAAAGGAGATATATTTTTTCTGTTTCAAACATCTATTAGGCTAATCAAATGTAATGCTCCAGTATCACCCAACAATAGCTCCTGCAGGTGGCATGATGAAAAGGATGAGTCCAACATCAACATAAGCTTCAAGAGTATCCTATTGACATAAAGACAGAGTCATACAGTGGTATCAAGACATTGGCCACTTCAAGTTGTTGCTGCCTACCAGTTTCAGGGTCGCACTGATGCTCACAGGGGTCCAGTAGGCGTCTTGCGCACAGGTCCATCATCCAGGGCCCACTGGAGTTGAGCTGGGAGAAGAGTACCACCTGGGCAGGGTTGAGCCAGTCGCTGGCATCCAACTGACTCCCCTCCAGAAGAATAAAGCGACTTCCTGAGTGGGGAACACATTTGGTTGTGAACTTAGTGCAGGTGCATCAGAGGTGAGAAGGCAATTTAAAAATTATTGGCTTTCAAATACTATCTACCCAAAGAGTAATCTATTAAAATAACCCATCATCCCTTTGCTCTGCTACCATCAATAGATATCCATAAATATATCCACAGAAATACATTACGTGGCTGAGTATCCTAAAAGAGAAACCAATTGCAAAGGGGGTGATGTACTCCTCATTCCATGCAAGCGAAAAAAACATGTTACAGTTCATTTCCATAAGTACTATATTCTACAAATTGAAAGTAAGTTCTAGGACTTTTCATAAATATCCAGAGACTACCTAGATATCACATTTAAGGATTAGGAAAAAGTAGAGACCTCTCACACGGCGTGACTGACAAAATATTTTTACTTGCAAGTCATAAAGATAAATGGTACCGAAAATGGCTTCTTAGTGGAATGGAGATTTCCTTAAATTATGAAAGATGCTTAGTGCATTCTCATGAATCACTATTTAACACTAGCAGGTATTAATGATTGGCCTGATGCATGGATGTGACATCAAATCAGAATCCTTGTCCGTCTCTGTTGAAGGACTGGATCTACTCTTGGGAGCCAATGAGACAGGGGAGGCCAAGGTAGTGGCTATTTTAATCACAAAAGACCTGTGTGATAATGAAAGATTAGCTTGAAAAGAGCAACTACTAGCATGAAGTCTGAAGAACTGGTGGCAGTTTTGAACTTGGTATTTTCTGTTAAAACATTTGAAGATGGATGATAGTGTTTGGTTTCACTCCTACTGACACTTCGCCAGGAGGTTCTGCAGTCCCATGTGAAATATGTGGGGTAGCTCACATCCAACTACAGCTTTGGGGCATGGTCATCCTAAGTACTAAGGAAGCTGCCTCAGTAAGTAGACCAGTCCGCAATATCTTCCATCAGGAGAAGATCTCATTGTGAAGTTGGCATTCGAGATCAATTTAACCATGGAGGAAAAGAATGGGAATGTTGGCCCTTTACAAATATACAGTTGCCAGCATAAATACTAGAATGAGAACTATTTAAGAACATCTCAATGACAAAGAGAGCAAGATCACACCAAAAAAACCACTCCTGCCATGGTGTTCTTTTACAAACTATACACTAAAACACAGACTTATTTAAGGCTGATATTTGTTTATGGAGCACCTGAAAATAGATTTATCGGGGCAGGAGAGGAGGAAGTTCGAAAACATACTATTCGAAAGCCAAAAACAAAGCCAGGAAAAGATTCCCGAAAAAACAGGAAAGTCACACTTCAATGTATATGGGATCTTGAAAGTGACCTAATCCAGAATCAGGGGTGCCTTTAATTTAATAAAAGTCTTGGAGAAAAAATCCAACCTAGAAAATAAGCTTTCTCCAACCAAGGTGTGAATAAAAACAAAAGGGTAAGAGCAGCTTGGCGATATCCCAGGGATTCTAAGTGGCACAAAGACTTGCATCCACCAGATGTTAAGTCTTCACATTAAAATTAATTTCAAGGGGGCTTTATCAGCCCTCAAAATGTCATGTGAGTGCAGCTGAGATTTATTTCAGTCCCATTAGTATTAACTTCTTAAATAATACACTCACAACACTAAGGCATTATCCACAATTACACCGAACTGAGGGCCATATTTGGCCCTGGCGGCGCAGCAAGGCACTTGGGCCCTGATTTATACTTTTTTTTTGCACCGCATTAGCGTCATGTTTTGACGCAAAAGCGGCACAAACTTACAAAATACAATTGTATTTTGTAAGTTTACGCCGCTTTTGCGTGGACATGACACTAATGCAGCGCAAAAAAACGTTTAAATCAGGGCCTTGCTGCGCCGCCCTGCGCCACCGGGAAAGGGCAGAAATGAGCTGTGTCTACAAGATACAGCGCATTCCTGTCCTCTCCCCCTGCCGTGGCACAGAAATTGCTGCCATACGCCAGCACAGGCATCCTTACACGGTGGTGGAAGGGTGCCTGCGTTGTGGGAATGATTGTTTTTGTACACGAAGGGACACCTTTCCGTACAAAAACAATGAATTGAGGTGTTTTCCTGCTTCTATGTGTGCTGCAGAATGCAGCACACATAGAAAGAGGAAAAAACGGGGAAAAATAAAGATATTTCTCCCCGTTGCAACACTCTTATGCCACCCTTGGGATGGCTTAGGCTTTTGACTCTTTCCCAGGTTTACAAAACCTTGAAAATCTGGGAATGTGCCAAAATCCATGGATGTTGTGTGGGAACATAAACACAACACTCATGGAAATGCCTCCCTGTCGCAAAGTACGGTAACGTAGCGACTTGTGCTGCATTGCCTCACTCCATATTTACGCCCCATGAAAAGCCACGCAGAGTGGCTTTGTGTGGCCTTGTACATATGGGTCAGCAGCCTGGTCTGCAGGTGCATCACTAAAAGTGACACACCGGCAGCGCAGGCTGCTTGTAAATATGGACCTTGGTGAAGCTCACTTATTATCGGGTTTTGATGGACAACAACCAAGAATATCTACCTAGTGTAGCTGAACATGCAGTGTTCTCATCTGGAAGCCAGTGTCCCCAAGAGCCAGTGGGTATTCCAGACCACCAGCAATTTGACCATCACGCCACATAGCTAAGTTACCTTTAATCTACCTTAGCCGGGCATGGCATTACGACACATTTCATTTCATGAACATAGGGCAGTTCTATCACTCTTGTGCTTGATGAGAAGGAACTGCTGTGGTTGATCCAGATCTTTAATACAAGTGGAATCAACTCTTCTTGCAAAGAGGTGAGGAATATGTAGGGATAGTCTGGACACTACAAAAGCTCACCACATGCCTCTATTGTAGAAATGTGATCCTACTGAAGAACGACAAGCCACCTGGTAATGATTTTAACCTAAAACCTGGGACATCTTTATCTTTATGTTGACTAGATTTAGACAATAATCATAAGGGCTGACTGAGAATTTATTTCAAAATCCAATGAAGGTCTCAGCCAGCACAGCAATCAGATGCCATTTCTAGGCGGGCACAAGGAAGAGACATAGAGCACATAATCTGCAAATGTCTGAAATTATTGTACCTAAGAAATAATATCTACATGATGAATGCAAAGGAGCGAATATAAGATCTACATATTAAGCTAGTAAATGCTATTTTGCATTGCAAGCAGACTCTTTTATTAACAAACTAATAAAGGCTCTTGGACGTTGCATAAAAATTATAAATTTCCCTTTTTAATTTTTTACAGTTTGAAGGACATGCCTTATGGTGATATCATATCAGGAAACAGATGTTCCTATGTACAGTGATAGTGTCGTTCTAATAATTGTCTTAATACTTAATTGTATTATCTATTGTAATTGATTGATTTTAAAACAGTAAACTTACTAAACTGGCACAAAGGGACACCAGGGAGGCTGGGAGGCTTCTGTTATGTTGCTTTCCATTCTAGGAACTTGTAAGCGGACTCCTACTGAAGGGTTAGTGCTGCTGTTTAATTTCCATAAGATTAGGAGCTTTGTAACTTCTGTGATAGCTCCGTGGCCTACAGAAGAAAACACCAGCTCTTTAAAGGCTTTCGGAATTTAAAATGGTTATGTTCAGTGCAGATTACATCGACAAAAAGGGTTCCACGTTTTGGCTACTTGAACCCTAAAAGATCTACCCTCAGAATTTATATGTTCAATCTTAGTGAGCAAGTTCTTTAAGTCGGATGTGGAACAAGTGGGAATGGCTGGATGGGAGGAAGTAGTGAATTTTGCTTGAGGTGAAGACAGATCTGAGATTGATGTGACCATCTGATCTCAATGGAATATCAGGCATTCCTTACTGTCAGTGAGAAGCATGAATCTGTGGTATGCCAATGTGGAACAATGCAATTGTATGCTATCCTTAGGCACATGCACAGATAGCAGTCATGCGTACCGCCTGTGGAGTGCATACCAGTGCACATCAATAGCTGGAGCTCATCGCGCATGGCAGCCACTTAAAGACGGCCCTAGAGATTTATGCTTTTTAGGTTTTCATAAATTCCACTAAAGGACGGTTTGTATAAAGCAGTGGGCCAAGAATGTGCTTACAAGCTGTCTTGATGCTGGCACCTCTTCAGAATTATGCTTTGCAGTTTGTACATGGAATTCACGAATGGTGGTTTTTACAAGACAGTGCATTGTGGACAAGAACAAGCTTTGCATAGTTTATCAAGGGCTTAAATGAACCAGCAGCAGCTTTTGCTGACAGTATTGCAATTTAGGTAATGGTCTTTGGCACTAATAGAAAGATTACATTGTGCTTTTCAAATGCCTATGAACAGGAAACCATACCTAGTGGATACAAACTCAAAGGGGCAGACACATGACCTACTTTCTTTACTACTGCACAAGCAAGCGTGGTACGTATATTCAAGGTCTAGTCTCTCCTTACAGAATGTCACAAACTGCAGACAGTAGTGAAAAATCTGTTTATAGAGAGTACCAAAGGGAGACTGAAGTCCAAATGATGAGGTGTCATTAGCTTGCAGCAGACAGAAATACAGCAATATTCCGAAACATTTCAACCTTTGGTTTGCTCTGTCAAAATGTCACAGACAGTTGTCCATAGTTTGGGAACAGATTTTAGGACAATTTCGAGAGGTTGTAGTAAATGATGCTACTGAGCAGCACCAAGTCAACAGGAATGGAAAAGTCAAAAGGTTTTCCAGAGCCAGAGGAGTCAGAGCGGCATAGGGCTCACACAGAAACCTGTTGCTTGTGATCACTGGGCATACAGCAATTAAGATCAGGTTTGAAAAGCAGGACTGCTTGATCTTGGACGACCTGTGTGAAGGGATAAGAGAAGTGGAGCAGAGGAACCAGGGTTTGGGACTGAGGCTACTAGGAAGCACAGAGGTGTGATGCATCAGAGAAAATATCAATCGCCGGCATCAAGTTTCTTATGTTAAGGACATTGGCATACACTGCAGTATTTATGTTATGAATGCGGAAAAGCACCTAGTATAGTATGTTAGAGTACAACCATGCATTCAACTATTTACATTTGGTTATAATATGAGCAACTGCAACTGGACTAGACAGCACCGGTCTTTGATGATGCACCAGATGTCAATTCTGGATCCAGCCTTCCTCTCCATAAAGTAGCCACACCTGGCCTTGCAAATAATAATCCAATATAATTTGGAATATTTGGGCAGGGCATAATCACTCCAAATGCCCAATAGGATTGGTTTGACAGTTAAAAAACAGGAAGGGGTTCAATAGGATGTTTGATAGGTAGCTTGTGAACCTGTCTTAGAAAAGGTTGTCAAAATTGCAGGAAAGTGTGCCCTTTCTGCTGCTCAGATATCTATGCATATAAAACTTGAATTTTCTAAAATATTTTGTGTTGTGTAATTTTGTAGTAGGTATGATGCGAATTTTTTTTAATGAATTAATCTATGGTGAGACCTTCGTAGGATAACAGGGCATTTCCTGCCATCTTCCATCTATGATTCCCTCTTACTTGACAAAAATAAAATAATTCCATTCAGGCTGTATGCAGTTCTCGGCATAAAATTCATTACACAATGGAGTTACCTTACCATCAGCAATCAGGTGTTCAGGCACGTGCAATGTGATCTTGACGATGAGTGGGCAGCCGGTATGCGAGGCGTAGGCCATGGCGATGAAGCAGCTGGTGATACTGATCAGTGTCAAAGTGGTCTTGTTGATTGGACTTCGAGGGGAGCCAACTATGAACCAGGAATAAAAACAGAGGTATGAGGGACATGTAGAGGAGAGAGTGTCAAAGAAGCAGCACAGACTTGCAGGATAATCCTGGTACAAGACCACAAAGAACTGCACTACTGAGTGAGACTCCTGGTGGTCAATAAGACATCATGGATGTGTGTGTGGATCTTGCCAGTGAATGAGTGAGATTTTATTGATATGAATGAGGCTCTTCATGGTGAATGAATGATACTTCATTGATGTGGAAGAGGGTCTAGATGGTCAATGAGCAAGACTTCATTAATTTGTGTACGAATCTTGACAGTGAAAATGTGACACTTCATTGATGTGTATAAGACTCTTTGCAGTCAATGAGTGAGACTTTATTAATGTGTATGAGGATCTTGCAGGGGAATGAATGAGACTTTTTTGATGTATAAGAGGCCCTTGATGGTCAATCAGTCAGACTTCAATGATGTGTATGCGGCTTTTGATGGTCAATATGTGACACTTCATTGCTGTTTATAAACTTCTTGACAGGGGGTGACACTTGAGTGATCTGTAGGAGGCTCTTGATTGTCAACTAGATAGACTTCATTGATGTCTTTGGGGCTCTTGATGGACAATGATTGAGACTTGTGTGGTTTTACAGCTGACATTTGTCGCACAATGTCAACAAGAGACCAACCTTGAAGAAGTCATACCTCCTCAATAACACCACATCATCCCTCATTATAACCACTCTGACAGGCAATGCATCATTGACAGTCCTCATCAATAACACCACTGGACAGGCTACAATTCATCAATAAATCCCTCTGAATGGACATACCCAATCTGTTACACCGTCCGAACCCCAAACTGTTCATTTAAACATCATCAAGATATGTAAGTTGACCTACCATATCAAAAGCAGTAACTAGCATGCCACACCACATTGCAACACCCATTTGACATGAAATTTATCTTCCACTGCCACCACTGTTAGAATATGTTCTAGCAATAACACCAACCTATAATACATCATCAATACATTTCATCTGATGAGCCATGGCTCTTTAATTAGACCACTGAACAGGATATACCTATTTAATGCTCAGGGTCTATACCTTGTCAATTACCAACTGAGGAGCCATGCATCACTAATAACCTCTCCTTGATGAGCCATAGCGCAACAGTATAATAATTGAAAATATATAAAGAAATAAACAAATAAATAATGGCAGGACACACCATATCAATGACCAGACTGAACAGGTCATATCACACCAATCACGACTTTCCATCTGACAATAGCCTTCTTTGGCAGGCCACGCCCTGTTAAAAATGGCCGCCTGACAAGGCCTAATTCACCTATAACCCCTTTTTCAGGTGAAACCTAAAAAAACAATCTTCACGCGACAGGGTCTATCTCATTGCTAGCTCTCCTCTGATGGGTGGCATTAAATCTCAAAACGGCTGTACTTCATTAATTACCCTCATCTCACAGGCTACACTTCATCAATACCTCCCCTTCAGGCAGGAAATACCTTATTGTTAGCCCACCTTCCAATCTTAATGGCCAAACTTGACCAGTAAATCCCTAATGAGAGACGACATCTTATCATTGGCCTTTCTCAGACAAGCAATATACTTTCAAAATCACCTCTGACAGGGCATACCATCACTAAATCCCTTTCTTACGAACCATAACTTTTCAGACATTTCAACTAATGACCAATACCTCAGTATTAATGCTATCAGACAGGACCTACATCACCTTTTTTTTCCACAGACACCCTTTTTCTCTATCCTGCTATCCTTCTTTCCTTTATGAAGCACTATTAAGTGGCATACAAGCCGCATGTGGTGCCTAATAAATCAACATTAAGTAGCTCCATCTGGCAAGTTATGAGGAGGTGTAGCTTCAGGAGGGTGTTTGGGGTGTGACAACCCCCCCCCCCCCCAAATAAATGCATTCTTGGCTTGGCAGTTGAGTCTAGGAGCCCAGAATGGGGTCTGCTACACGTGCATTGGGTTTTCCCAGTTGTTTAGTAGGCAAATGTGAGATTCTCATCCCCTGAATCTCACCGACTAAGGTACGCCCATGATAAGCTTCACACATAATGCCATCTGACTAGCTATACCTGATCAGTAGCTCCTCTGACATCTCACACATCTTAAAACAACATCCAACAGGCAATATCCCACTGATAACTGCATCTGAGAGAACACATATCCTCAATGACATATTCTGACAGACCATAACTCATCTGTGACCTCCATCTGACAAGACACACTTCTTTATTGACCCCCTACTCTGGGGTAGGCTGTATTTCTCTCTTTCTTTTTTTATTTTTTATTGTATTAAGCTCTCAAACTAAAAATTGTCTTTTCCTGAGTGCTGGGGGGGATGGAGGAAGAGAATGAAAACAGTAACAATCATATTATCAGAAACGAAACTTAATGGGGCAAACATTGAGAGGGCTTTGCCGCTAGTCAAAGTCAAAAGGTCTCCAAAGGTGTAAAAACATTTGAAGGGAAGACTTACGCCTAAATGTGACAGTCCTAGGCAAACTCTTGCTAATGGCAGCCTCTTCAATAATCTCCTTCCCGTGGGCGATAACTTCTCAAGACCTCCATCTGCATCAATACCCTGACTTAAGTGAAATGCTTCAGAAATAGCCACCTTTGTCACAGGTTGTATGATGGAACAACGCATGCGCCGACCATGCATGCCTAAACAACGTTGTGGGAATAACAACCGCGTTATTACCACGAATGCCTTTACCACGCATGCCTTTACATCGATTTTTCATTGTAAAGGCATGCCTAGTAAAGGCATATGTGGAAGGGCATGCATGGTTGTAGCATGCCATCCCCGCCTTAAAAACAAAACTACCCGACCCCCCCACCCACCCTAAAACACTAACCGACCCCACCACCCCTGCCGCTAATAACAAAAGTACCCCACCAACCCCCACCCACCCTGAGCCCTAAAACCTTCCCCGCCCCCCTATCAGCCCTAAAAACAACCACCCCCCACCCACGCTAAAATCAAAACTACTCTGACCCCCATCCCACCCCTAAAAAAACTACTCCGACCCCAATCCTACCCCTAAAAAAAACCTACTCCGACCCCCCCACCCCACCCCTGAAACCAAAATGAAACTGACCCCCACCCCTAAAAACAAAACTACCCTGACCCTCCACCCCGCAAACAAAACTACCGCAACCCCCCACCCCACCCCTAAAAAGAAAACTACCCAATACCCCACCCACCCTGAACCCTAAAACCTTCCCCGGCCCCCCACCCACCCTAAAAACAACACACCCCAGCCCCAAAAATAAATCTACCCCCACTCCTATCAAAACTACATCGCCCCTAAAAACAAAATTACCCCAACCCCCACCCCCGCCCCTTAAAAAAAAATAACCCAACCTTCCCCACCCCTAAAAACTACCACCAACCCTATCCCAGCCCCACTTACCTGACCGCGTCCTCTCCTGATGCACTCTCCCTTTTTCTTTGCCTTAACCACACATGTGCGTTGTTCAGCACATGCGTGTTTAAGGCAGAGAAAAAGAGAGTCGTTGTTAACAGAAGCGTGGTTCTGTTTGCGTTAACAACATAATCGTTGTTCCGGAGCCTTTGTTTCGGATGTTTCCCCTGGCACATATTGTCAATCAGCCCTATCTGACACTGAATAATTCATCAGTCACCTATTTTACTGGTCATGCTTCATCAGTAACTTTCACCTGGCACAGTACCCATCATCAATAACTCCCATCTTATCTAATGATCTCCATCTGACAAGGCAAAATTCATCCACGCCTCTCTGGAAAAAAACATATATAAGCTGTAGCTCCACCGTACATGCCATATTTTATTACTACCACCTGCTGAAAGGTCCAAGCTCAGGAACAACCATTGGTTTGGTGCTTCATCTTACTTAAGAAACAGGACTAATAATTAGAGCAGCCCTCTGCTGTGATCTACTCTACATAAAGGAAGCTGTACTCCATGTTGTGTGAAGAGGAGCAAATCCTAACCAGAAGAATAGAGAAAGGTGCAGCAGGCTAACTACAGCCTGGAGGTCATCTCTAGGAAGTGAGCCTTCCAGGTTCTAAGAGGACCTTGCAGCTTAGTCAGTCAGAAGCCACCTAAAATATTTTATATCAAGAGAGAAAGGTGCAACTGGCTGACTACAGCCTGGAGGTCATCTCAAAGAAGTGAGCCTTCCAGGTCCTAGAGGACAGTGCAGCTCACCCAGCCAGAAGCCACCTAAAATATTTTATATTGAGATGGTTGAAGGGCCTGCAAAAATTATTTCAAGACTGCAAGAGTGGTGAGCCCACATTATCTTTGAGATGTCCCTTGCTATTTTTTTGACGTTTTGAGAATCAGAATATGCCTTTGTCTAGCCCAAGAAGGACCCAAAGGATTCTCCTCTTTGCCTTGGTTTTAGGCAAGTGTTAATTTGCTGGAGAATTATTGCATTGATTCTGAAATAATTTTAATAACCCTGGTAGAATTTACAGTTCTGTACAAAGCTATCAGAAGGAGGTTCTACAGAGAACTTACTTCCTAGGTCCCGCGCTTTGTTAGGGTCCACATTTATGCTCCAAATCTTAACCAGAAGAATAGAGAAAGGTTCAGCTGGCTAACTACAGCCTAGAGCTAATCTCTAGAACGTGAGCCTTCCAGGTCCTATGAGGACCTTGCAGCTCTGCCAGCCAGAAGCCACCTAAAATATTTCATATCAAGAGAGAAAGGTGCAGGTGGCTGACGACAGCCTGGAGGTCATCTCTAGGAAGTGGGCCTTCCAGGTCCTATGAGGACCTTGCAGCTCAACCAGCCAGAAGCCACCTAAAAATATTTTATATCGAGATGGGCCTGCAGAAATTATTTCAGAACTGCAAGAGTGGTGAGCCCGCATTATCTTTGAGATGTCCCTTGCTATTTTTGATTTTTTGAGAATCGGATTCTGCCTTTTTCTAGCCTAAGAAGGATCCAAAGGATTCTTCTCTTTCCCTTGGCCTTAGGAAAGTGTCAGTTTGGGGAAGAATTATTGCACTGATTCTGAAACAATTTGATTAAACCTGCTAGAATTTACAGTTCTTTACAGAGTTAGAGGTGCTAGAGAAAACTTACTTCCTCGATCCTACACTTTGTCAGGGCCCACATTTGTGCTGCAAGATTGCCCTTTTTATTCCTAGGCACCAGAAACCATATCTGCCATGCTTTCTCTTTTCCTGAGGACATTTGTTCAACCTAGAAACTGATGCTTGTCACATCTGCGGCTCTGCATACCGTTTTTGGCCCAGGCACTACAAAAACACCTGACATGCCTTGTTCCATAGATATCATTATTTGAAGCCCATTTTCACCAACCCATCTGTTGATCCTGATTGTTCAGCATGTGACTCAATAACAGAAAATCATGACAGCTAGTTGTAAGATACATACAGATTGTTGAGACTTTGCTTACCTTCCCCCATTTCTAGTGGAGGACCTTTGGGTGCTAGACCAATTCCAGAAAAAACAGTGCCATTGTATTGGTGTGCCTCTGAAATTGGTTTAGACTTCAACTGGCTACCCCTTCAATTATCCTAATATGTGGGTAATAGGTACTGGACCCTGACTAGCTCTGTTAAATGGACGCCAAGACTATGAACAGGTCCATTGGCATCTTAAATTATGCCATAGACTTGCGTGAGGCCCCTTGTAATTGCGGGGGGCTGATGTGTGGTTCATTTAGAGTTTTGTTCTATTGTTCTAAAATGATCACCCACCTGGGAACAAACTCACTGAGTTATTCAGCTGAGTGCACAGCCACAGAAACCATAGCAAATATAATTTAAACAACAGACAACTTGATATATTGTACTCTTGTATCTGACACCTTGGCCACGGCAACTGGCTAGAGTACACCCAAGTGTTCATGGAGGCTGCATTCTTTTAGTTTTCTATGTGCTATGACATTTGGCTGTCCTGTTCTTCTATTTGTAATTGAAATACATTTCACGTTCATAAATGTAGCTCTTAAAATGAGTTTATTGAGATTAACTACGTTCTTGCAGTACCTAAGTTCTAAACCCTCTCCAGTCTCATCAAGCTTTGACTGCAAACTGTGTTGTCTTTGGAAAGCCGCTAAAGGGAGGAACCTAGCAAGCTCACTGGATTACAACAGTACTTGTAGTCCAGAGACACAGCAGTAACTGACAGTATCCACCACAGAAACTGTCCACTGATCACTGACTGCCCCAAGATTGGGAGAAAATGCCTCACAATATCTGACTGATACAACACTGTGACAGGCCCTTCCTTTTCAAAGGTCTCCACTGAAATGAAATACTTTCTTGATCCCAATGCAGATGCTACAGCTTGTCACTAGCTCGCTGCTCAACCATATACAACCGATAACCCCTTTATGAGATGCACTTCCATATGGATACCTTTCTCCAACAGGCCATAACTCTTCAGTAGCCACCAGAACTGCCAACCGTCATGAATGCCTTTCTCACAGAGTAGATACATTGTCAGTACCCTCACCGTGAGGCCATGCCTTGCTGATACCTGCCTTGATAAGCTGGGCCCCCTGAACACCCTTCCCTGTCAGTTGATACCTGTTCAAGAACCTTTTCTTACAATACTACTCACACAGGCCATACCTCGGTTGCGGCGCCGGCTTCTGGAGGGGTCTGTGTAGAAGGTCAGCTGGGGTTCATTATCGGCCTCTGTCCCAGAATCCCCCTCCGGGTTCAGAAATGCAGAGCCCGCTGGGAAGACAAAGAAGGCTGGTGAAAACAGCAGGCAGGAACTGGGAGCAGCCAACACTTGAATGTGATGTTACAAACAGCAGGCTCAGCATGTCCCTGTAGGTACCACAGTGACGCCTGCGACTCAGGAGGATGCCTCAGGCAGTACTGCCCCAACATCTTTAGAGCCTGCAGGAGGTCTCTGGAGTATCACTCAAGTACCATCAAGCTCAGCAGGAAGGTTCAGGGAGTATTGTCCAGAGGACTGAACAGAAGGTTTAGCAATCGATCCCTGGAATGTTACTCGATTCATACAGGAGGGCTCTGGTGAATGAAATAGCTAGCTGCAGGCTCAGAAGAGTTACTCACTGTGGCTCAGCCATATGCAGATCTACCAGTCCCCCCATCCAGGGTGATGGCACCATGCACATGGAAGTGTTGGTGGTCTCACTACATGGATGAAAGCATACAGCCACAAAAAACAGAAATGCCACTCTGTTAAAAGCACAGCAGAAAGGCCACGTGCCTGTTGGATGAAAACTAATGTTTAGAACCTGGCACCATAACCAAATCTGGCCAATCACATATCAGAAACATGCATCCCTGCTTCATTCACCTAGTAGCGAAACAGACTCACATAATCAAGTGCAAAATTAAATCCTGCTGCAAACAAAGTTGGGCCTCAGAGATAGATCTACAAGTTATGTGTTTAAGGTTTGGGTGTCTTTCTGATACTTCCACCTCTTTCCTCCTTAATCTGACCTCTAAAAGCCACAAAACAACCCTTGAAAACAAGACGTCTACAAGAGAAGCACTGTCTCCTGGAGCCTAGGCTGACACCTCTTACTTCTATGACTTCTTCGACCTCGTTGATACCATACAAATATTGTAGCACAGAATCCTCACCATGGGAGAAAACCTGGGAGTTCATGACAGAAATAAGAAACAAACAGTAGACGTGGCAAAGTGTGTGGAGTTACTTGGATTTGACTAGTACACTGTGGGTTTAACAGTGCTGTGGGTGTTCCCACAAAACCTTGACGTGCACACACCGGAGACCAATCTCTTTTCAAGAGCAGATCATGCTCTAAGATTACTAGGAAAAAGGATTATTCCATAGTTGAACTAATTTGAGTTGTGTTTCAAAAAATTTTATCAGCCATTTCAATTCAAAATTGACATAAACTGCCAATTTTTTCAAAGAAGTGATGATGGCCGGTTGTTGATTAGTAAATTTCATAAAGATTGTTAAGAGGGCATTGCATGATACACACAACAATGGAACTTCATCTTACTAAAATAGTTGGACCATTGTTTCATTGTGGTCCATACACAATTATTATTGTTAATTAGCTGGTGCTCCAGAAAAGCACTATCGGCAGAGGTGAAAACCACAATCCATTTACAGGGTAGAGATTGAAATATCTTGCTCATAGAATTCAGCATTGCCAATATGTCATCTCAACTCATCCTGGAAAAAGAGGCCTGTACACTACAGTCTGACTTCAAACTGTTAAGAAACATCTCCACCAGCCTATAGTTAATGTCAAAGATTCAGAAAAAGAACTAGAAGAGAGGACTAAAGGCTGCCAACAGATGGTACACCACTCAGACCTGAATTCCGAAGGCCGCAGAATATGGGGATACTAAAACATTCTGCGAAACCCGCATGGTGCAGAATTCCCCTATGTGTTCTATTTAACTATTAAGGTCTATAAAGGTCGGAATGGAAGATAAGGCAGTTATATCATAAAGTTTTCGCATGGCTTTTTGCCGCACACATTTTGTTTGTTATTACTATCAAAAACTGTGAGAAAGTAAAAGATGCCAGGTCAGCGTGAGATTTGTACATGCATGTCTTGAAATGGCAATTAGGTGCAAAAGCCAGTGTGCGCACAATTTGCCATTACCAGCCCACTCCTAATGAGTGTTGATTGACTTGAAAAATGAGGGCTACTAAAACAAACCTGGTTCAAATCCAAGCTAGAATCAAACAGAACCTGATGTTAGGACCAACAAAGGTGACACCATGGTGGTGTCAAGCACACAAAACATGTTCAAAACAAGTTCACTATTACAAAAGAATAACTGAGAAAGCAAACCTAGCCAATTAACTATTCAAGGAAGTATTTGCCCATGATTCCTAAAGAAGACAATAGGGGTCATTATGAGCCCGGCGGACGACGGTAAAATGGAGAAAAGTACTGCCAACAGGCTGGCGGTACTTTTCTCCACATTATGACAATGTCCCACACCGTCTGCCACGGCAGTAATGGCCACCGAGCTGGAGACTTCTGTCTCCAGCCTGGCGGCCATCACTAGCCCACCTGCGGGATTATGACCCCCACCTACCGCCTTGGTTTTCGTGGCAACCTAACCACCACGAAAACCATGGCAGTAGGCACCATCAGTGGCAGGGAATTCCTTCTCTGTCACTGATGGTGGTCTTCCCCGCCCCCCTCCCCCTCCCCAGGTTACCCCCCCAACCCTCCCTCCCTCTCCAGACCCCCCACGACATACACGCACCTTCACTCATCAGCGTACACATGCATACACACACTCATACCCACATTCATCCATGCATGCATACATCCATTCACACACACATCCACACACACTGACATACATACATGCACACACGCATGCACACAACACAATATAAACACACTCACACATCCATACATGCACACACATGCAACGCGCATCACACACCCGCACACACACCTGCATTCATGCTTGCAGAAACATACACACCCCCCCCCACACACACACACAACACCCCCCACACCCCTCCCCTGTTGGAACACCTGACTTACCTGATGTCAGGGGGTCCTCCGTCAGGAGACGGGATGGGGCTCTGCTGCCAGCAGCAGTGTCTGCCAGCAGAACACCGCCAGGCCGTATCATGGGTCATGATATGGTCTGCGGCGGTCTACTGGTGTGGCACTGCTGCTGACAGCAGCGCCACCTTACCGCCGTTCGCCGGCATGGCCACAGATGGATTTCCGCCATCCTTCTGGCGGAAATCCGGCTATAGTCATAATCCAGCTGATGGCTGGTAGCCGTGGCGACGGTCTTTTGGCGGCCGTCGCCGTGGTGATAGGCGGTATATATTGCCAATGTTGCAATGAGAGCCAATATGTGAAAACTGTGAATTAATTGATTGTCATAAAACTATATTTTAAAACAGAATTTTTTCCTTCCCTCCCTTCTCTCCTTACCAGTTCGACAACATGGTGCATATCAGAATATCCAGCATAAAAAAATATTGTAGCCAGAATAATGACTACCAAAATAGTGTGAAGGTAAATAAATATGTGTAAGTATAGATTTACAATTCTTAATTCCACGTCCAGGTGGAGTTAAGTATAGTAAACCTGTACTTACTTTCATAGTATTTTGGTACTCATTGTTCTATGATATTTAAAACTCGATATTCTGGTAGAATGTCCTTCAGCTTCCTCATTCTCTGGTCTTTTACCTCCATTTGTTACTGCCCTCCTACATGCCCTCTTCATGCTTTTACTGTTGTGTGTTTAGCTCCTTTACTCAGTACATTCTCTTCTGCTCAACCCTTATCTATACGAATTTGAAGAAATACAAAATTACAGACTCTTCTTTGACAATACAATCCTGAAAAAACAGTCTGGATATAGTGCAACTTGTATAAATGCAATATCCTAGTTTCTTTTACATAGTGTCTCTTGAATCTTTTTTCCTTCTACCTCCCTGCCTTACCTCACCTCTCCCACCTCCGCGTATCTCTTTATTTAAGCCGACACCAAAAAAAAGTCAACCTGTCCTGTCCGTCCTCTGTGGTCCACTTACCTATGTACTCCCCTGAAATATTAACAGAACTTATCATCCACAGCTGGAAGGGAATGTTATTCCATTTCCGTAGCCTCTCGGCCCCTTCCCAGTAAGCACAGTTTATTTACCAACATTGTAATTTGTTGTGAAAAACAATTAGGTTTTTCTCCTTTTTTCTTATCCTGTTATCTTGTTTTTTTCCTTTCCTCATATTTCCGTGTGTTAGACAGTTTTTTCTTCAAAAAGAGAAAGCTGCGTTTCATGCTCAGATTGTAAGACTGCCTGTGTTTTGCAACATTCCTTGCTTGATGCTCAATTTTTGAACTAACAAACACAATTGTATTTTTTTCAATTTAAAACAATTTTTTTGTCAATTCCTTTTCTTTTTTTATTTGAAGCTTTTATCTCAACACCTTCTGACCCCTGACAAATTCAAAACTGAAACGGTCCACAAATCGTGATTCAGAAACATCTTAACACCCCAAAAGTCTCATGCTTACATCCTATGTCGCTCTTTTGCAACTAAACCGATCATTCTAGTACAAACAGGATATCACAGTGTAGAACAAGCCAACGAAACCTTGGTCTTCCTCGGGAGACCAGGAAATTCACAGCTGCACTAGCGTCATCGATGATTAATGTATCCTCATCTGAGAGTGAAATCAGGGACACTCTAAAATGTTTTCTCACCCTACTCTTAAAAAAACTCACTGCTGATCTAAAAGACGTTGTCAATTACTGTCCAAGTTCCCAAGTACACTTCACAAGTTAAGTACTTGAGAGGGAAGAAAATCACTTAACAAGTATGTGAGAAGCCTCCCCAACCGCCTATATTGTTGTTTGGGCTTTAATCTCAACCTGGAACTGAGCCTAAAATGACGGCCATCATCAAAGACCCCAATACCAAGGCAAGTTAAAGTAACTGTCATAGGTCTCCTACAGCGGCCTGCCAAATATAATACATTGAACTTCAAAACATGCCTCAAACACTTCCTAGAGACGTACATGTAATTGGACCAGCACTGGAATGGATTGAATCGTTCTTCTTAAGTTGAAGACTACATGTCAGAATTGGTTCAGACTGCTCCAGAACATTTTGACCTTTGTGTGGTAACCCCAGCAGCCTTCTCTTACATTATTGCAACTGAACGTGTACATGTGTACACCAGCCCCCTTTGCATCATGCCAGTAAGGCTCCAGATATACAACTGTGACACTCAGATCCACCTCAAGGTGGGAAATGAATCAAAGAGTCCTAGAACATCAATGAATGTATAAAACCAATGTATTACTAGATGATGGAAAGCTGCTTTTGTTTCAGTGGTTAAGATGTAGGACCAGTTGACGTTTACCATCAGCAGCTTACTCCAAATTTACCTCAAGGAAACAGCACAATGCCTTCTCAACTGAGGATAAGGTGAGATGTTCGAATACAATGTTCAACACAGAGCAGTCCTTCATCTCTCAGGACAATATGGTAGCCAATGGTGTGAACAACAAACAGAGCATGTCAGGGGACCTAGTCTAACTACTGAATTTGAGCAGCAGTAAATAGATCCAATTAAACTAGACTAGTACAGTATTGAATACCAGGGCCTCCCCAAAACTCAGTTCCTGAAGAAGCAAAGGTTGTGAATAAAAGTGGAAAGGGTGGGCTAAATCTGAAGGCATTCCACTGTCCTGCACACCAGCAAAGAATGCTAATCGAGGCCCTTTTCAATGTACAACAACTTTTTGGGGGCTTGAGCCATGGATCTCTGTAGGAAGTGGCTCTACACAGTGTTGCTACCTGAAATGGGCACCCAGGTGAAGCCTACTCGATTCCCTTGAAGAAAATGAAAAGAAAGAAACATTATGGAAGATCACTTTGAGTCATTGTGGCTGCCACTGAGGTATCAAAATATGTCAAATCCTTACAGATGAGTTAAAACCTACCTGATCAAACAATCCTCTCACTGCTAGTATGTCCACTACAGCTGTCTGCCAGAATCCAATGGTCATTATTATCAATTGTACCTTTTAAACTCCAATGTATTGGCTACCAAAATGTTTGTCAAGCTAAGCATATGTATGGATACAGTGATTTACTATTAGTTCCACGCCTTATTACCTTGACTCAATATTGGTAGTCGATATTGTGAAATGGAGTGGAGGTCAACATAAGAAACCCAGGGGCTCATTTACAAGAATATCACACATTGCCATCTAGTCGTCAGATTTCTTGCGCTTCAGCACATCCCCTAATGATGCCATGTATGCTCTGCATTTACAATACAGAGCTACGTGGCGTAAGTTTTCACAGATATGTCAGAACTTCTGATGCATCTGTTGGCGCTAAACTCACACATTACTGATGTAACATTGTAAAACTGATGCAACTCTAGCAATGCAAGGAGTCTACCATAAGAAAAAGCCCTGTGTCAATTTTACGCCTGCTCGGAGCAGGTGGTAAAATTTTGATGCAGTGAAATATAAATTTCTCTGCATCAGTTCTGTGTGGCTGTTCCTGTGGTCCTGTGGGAACACCTACCCTGCATACATTATACTTGGTCCAATGCATCAGTTTGTAAATATGGAGCAGTGTGGTGCACTGCTAGCGCCACCGATGGGTAAAAAAACAAATGACACAGAGGTGGTACAAAGGGCTTCTAAATGAGACCCGCTATGTTTTTGAATAACATTGCCCACTACAGGAAGTGACAGTACCCACCCACCCTTCATGCAGAGCTGAGGCTGTATCACCCACTCCTATGATGCTATACCTTTCCACTGAAGCCACCTCCACTGCTCAACCAACCCATCATAAGAGTTGCTTGCAAGTACCAACCAAAGTCGTACAACTATTGGACATCCATAAAAATTACTGTGGTACCGTACACCAACTGATGCTATTCAACACCACCACAAAATGGCTCTCCAAGGATGCTGATACAACTGCAAGACTACATACAACATTTTGAAGACATTTGACATATATACAAAATTTAATTAATACAGGGACACACAGTGGGGTACCAATATGATTATCAGTCAGACACGTATTGTTTCAGCAGAAGGTATTGCTCCACTAGCTACAGGCTCAGAAGGGGGCCCCAGGAGCATTATTCCAATCGCAGCCTACTGAGCAGGGCATCTTAGAGTGTCATTCAGACACCTGCAGTCCCAGCAGACAAGGCAAGGCGGTCACTACATAGTGCCCTATGTAAGCATAAACAACAGGGCACACAGAACACAGCATCTCAGGTAACAAAAACCAGCAGATCCCTTAAGAAACAAATGTGGGAACTCAAGATGGAAAAAGATCAGAAAGAATAGGAAACCATTTTCCAGTTGCTAAAGGAGCCGAATCACGCTCTGCTCTGGGAGCATGTAAATAAGTTAAAGAACTGCCACAAGACAAGGGAGAAAGGGGTGTCAGAGACTGCATGGGTCTCTCACGTCTCACTCTTGTACAGGATCTCCATATCAGAATCAGGCTTGACCATCACCAGGCTTGACAAGACTCAGCAACATGCTCTCCCTCACAGTGCAAGGCCTCCAAATGGACGAAGAACAATGAGAGGACAAAGCAGACCAGCCAGTTGCAGCTGAGATGTCTGAAGGCGTGGAGCAGAATCATTTTTCCATTAGAATGATAGAGAACATAATAAAGAGTACCAGGAAAGACAGCGCCCCAGGGCCAAATGGTCTTCCAGCTTCTTTGTTCAAATGCTCTCCAGCAGACTGGGCGCAAGGCTATCTCAGCTCTTTAATAGTGCGTATCAGATGACCATCGTCCCAGACTCCTGGAGGGGGTCCATACTCGGTCCAATCCACAAACAAGGAGATTGCCCAGTAGCCTCAAACTATCGTCTTATAGCTCTCCTGGATGTGGAGGCAAAAATGTATGCTCGATTGCTGTTGGGCCAACTAGAAGCCTGAGTACAGAAGGGCCAAATCCAGCCGTTTTTTCAATCTGGTTTCAGCCCCTATGGAGGAAGCTGTCAGCATGGGGCATTCCCACACAACTCCTAAGGGCCATCATCTCGCTGTACACCCATATTTGGGTCTGTGTACTAACAGGTCCAAGAACATTATCACAGAAAATAGAAACCAACAGAGGCCTAAAGCAGGGCTGCGTTCTGGTCCCACTACTGTTTAATCTGTACACTGCAGACCTAGAGAAATGTCTGAAGACCATCAGCCTAGTCGTACCAAAGATTGGACCTACAAAACTCCAAATCATCCAACACGCTGATGACATTGTGATAATGGACTGCACAAAAACTGGCCTACAGAGGGCGCTAAATGCCCTGAACACTTTTAACACAGATAACCAACTACAAGTAAACCAGGCAAAAACAAAAGTCCTTATATTTGGAAGATATAAGAACAAAAAGACTGCAACCTGGCGTCTGGGAAGCCAGTCCATCAGGACAGCCAGGAAATACAATTATCTCAGGGTGTGGTTTGCAGAGAACAACATGGCAGGGAAACAGAAAGGTATGATCAGACAGAGTTGCAGCAATTGCATATGGAATCGCTCAATTGAGTAACCAATTGAGAAACGCTTTGGAAGCCCTAATATTGAGGGTAACAAAGGCGACTCTACTGCTTGCTCTGCAATACGGTTATCTGGCATTTTCTGAATCCTTGGAACCCACCATACAGCTAGCTCATTGCAGAGCATATCTAAAAATCTTCCAACAACTAAAGTATACTCATCACTCTAGGCTCAGACTGGAACTAGGCATAGTGTTGCAGCAGATAGATTATCAAGCCACCATCCTGAAATATTACATCAGGCTCAAGAAGGCCAATATGCCCACACTAAAGCAACACTTGAGAATCATCTTTGAGATTCCGGGTAATCCATGGTTCATGCAGCTAAGTAAGGCTCTCAAGACCTTTAAAATGGGCAATTCCATCCAGCTGGCAGATACTGTGCCACTCAGCGCTTGGAAAAAATCAATTAACAGGAGAGCAAATGAAATCTCCTGGGAGTGTGACCTACTGTTAGCCAAATCTCCATCAACACTGCAGTGCTAAACGATTCCTGTTTGATTGGCGCCTCCAAACCATGCTTCCGAGAAGCAATAAACGCAGGAATTAGAAATCATATCTTGTGTATGCGAACACTAGTTCTTCCAATCAAAGACTTTAATCATGTCTGGCCTGCACACAGGGACAAAAGACCTTGCAGGCTCTGCTCTTACCCCCAAGAAAGTTGGTTACACCTCCTGTGCTGCAGTGCCCACTTTAGCAGCAGACAGGAGACAGTTAATAATTCCAGCTGCACTGGCTCTGGCGGCGCGGACTTGCAAGGAGACATCAAATCTCTGCTTTTCACACTTGGCCGCCTGGGCCGTGGCCAGATATGCAAAGTACGTGACAGCTCCAAGGTGGCGGCTTGCTCTGTCAGCGGGGATGGACAGCAAGGCTCCTGCAGGGCCAAAGGAAACCTGAGTGCTTTTGCTGAAACAGAGACAAACACCAACTCCTGCTTTACAGATGGTGTTTTTTCCTTCTCTCTCTCAAATTTTATGCAAATTTGATGTACATATTACTAATTGTGTTCTTTGTAATGGGTTTAATTAACTGAACCAAAGTGATACCAAGGGATGTTATTGAGACACTTGCAGGTACTGAACAGGGTCACTGGGAGTATTATTCAGATACCTGCACACTCAATAAGTGGTTCAGAAGAAATATTTTCTAATAACTTGCAGATTCAAGACGGGGTCCAATCAGTAGCATTCAGATGCTCACAGGCTCTGAAGGAGGCCTAGAGGTATATATCTCAGACACCTACAGGCCTAGCAGGGGACCCATCAGCATATTGTGACTAAACATATAGCTTTAGCAGCATAACCTGGGATTATCATTCAGCAATTTACAAACTGAACAAAAGGTTTTGGGCATTATCAGAAACCACCAGATTATATGCTTTTCTTAAAGTAATGTTGGATGAAAAAGATAGAGTGGGACAGTCTGATAATCAGGAAAATGGCTGTTGCTGCAAAATCACCTGTGCTAAGATCTCCAAAGATGGTTTTGCATTTTCAGGTACCAGCCTACAAGATCTGCAAGGATAGATTACCATTCCTGAATATTACTCTAAGGACTGTAAGCTGCAAGCCAGCTAGACTGTGGAAGGCGTCAGTGTTTAAGAACTGAGCGCTTTCCCTGCTGTCTTGCATTAGTGTATGTTGCATCGTTTGAAGTCAAGAGACAGTTCTGCTGTGTTAGATATGAGTCATTAACAAAAGCGAACCTCTTATGATAGAATCCCCTGAAAGAGACTGAAGCTTCAAATAACTTGTACAGAACAAGGTGTACTGTGAATCAGATTCCACAGTTGGTGTGGCAACTGAAGAGAAGCGCTATTATTTATGAAGTGAATTTCAAGGTCAGTGACAAGATGTCATTAACAACCCTATATTTCTCATACTGAGAAGAGGAACTCTGGAAAAGAAGAGACTATATGGGCCTGATTAAAGAAAAGTTGTGCTGCACCCAGTGCAGTATCACCTTTCTTGCACCCCTTAGCACCCCCCCTAACATCACCATGTGTGTGCCATATCTAAGATATGGCGCACCATGTCGGTAGATAGGGGAACTTGCAGCTTTGCAGGATCAGTGTAAAAATTTTTGATACTAAACCTGCACAGCCCATTGAGGCCCATTGTAAACTATAGTGTGCCTCCTTTTAATGGCTGCTCTGAGCAGGCGTTAAAAGTGCCAAAAAAAATGACGCAAAGAAATCTCTTAGATTTCTTTGTGCCATTTTTCAGCCCCCCTAACAGGGGAATGCCCCCTTTACATACTTTATGCCTGCCGCAGGCATAATGAAGCACAAAAGGTTACAAAGTGGCGCAATGCGTACATTGCGCCACTTTGTAAATTTGGCTCAATGATTTTGGCCTCGTTGGGCCACATTAGCATTAAAAAAAATGACGCTAATGTGGCACAAGGAGGCCTCTATAGTTGTAGTTACTGAGGCTCTGAGATACCCACTGGTCCTGTAAGTGTTGTTGAACATGTGTTTTTGTTTATTGACAGTCACAATCTGATAGGGATGTGTTGCTAAAGTGACTCACCATAGACCTTTTTGCTTGGGGGGGTTGGTTTAGAGCATGGGTACTCACAAACTTTTTCTCGGGGGCCAAAATTGCAGTATGGTTTGCGGCCGAGGGCCGCACTGAAGTGACAGCGGGGGGCGGGGCTTAGAGGGGGCGGGGCTTCGAGGGGGAACAACCACCCCACCCCCTTTTTCAAAACAATGCCCCTACCCCAGTAACACACACAGCGCGCACACATACAGCGCCATCTGCTCTCACCCCTACCCCAGTAACACACACAGCGTGCACACATACAGCGCCATCTGCTCTCACCCCTACCCCAGTAACACACACAGCGCGCACACACACAGCGCCATCTGCTCTCACCCCTACCCCAGTAACACACACAGCGCCATCTGCTCTCACCCCTACCCCAGTAACACACACTGCGCCATCTGCACACAGCGCCATCTGCTCTCACCCCTACCCCAGTAACACACACTGCGCCATCTGCACACAGCGCCATCTGCTCCCACCCCTACCCCAGTAACACACACAGCGCCATCTGCACACAGCGCCATCTGCTCTCACCCCTACCCCAGTAACACACACAGCGCCATCTGCTCTCACCCCTACCCCAGTAACACACACTGCGCCATCTGCACACAGCGCCATCTGCTCCCACCCCTACCCCAGTAACACACACAGCGCCATCTGCTCTCACCCCTACCCCAGTAACACACACTGCGCCATCTGCACACAGCGCCATCTGCTCCCACCCCTACCCCAGTAACACACACAGCGCCATCTGCACACAGCGCCATCTGCTCTCACCCCTACCCCAGTAACACACACTGCGCCATCTGCACACTGCGCCATCTGCTCCCACCCCTACCCAGTAACACACACAGCGCCATCTGCACACAGCGCCATCTGCTCTCACCCCTACCCCAGTAACACACACTGCGCCATCTGCACACAGCGCCATCTGCTCTCACCCCACCCCAGTAACACACACACACAGCACACACACAGCGCCATCTGCTCTCACCCCTACCCCAGTAACACACACAGCGCGCACACACACAGCGCCATCTGCTCTCACCACTACCCCAGTAACACACACAGCGCGCACACATACAGCGCCATCTGCTCTCACCCCTACCCCAGTAACACACACAGCGCGCACACACACAGCGCCATCTGCTCTCACCCCTACCCCAGTAACATACACACACAGCGCACACACACAGCGCAATCTGCTCTCACGCCTACCCCAGTAACACACACTACATTAAAAACAAATAAATAAATAACCAAAGAGCCTTACTTGACTCAAAGCACTGTAAAGATGCCACAAATGTGGAACAGCAGGCAGGCGGGCAGCAGACGTGGAGCCGGTGACAGGAAGCAGACGACCAAAGCCCCATAAAAGTTAGCTGCAAGCGCTGACTTTTATGGGGCTTTGGCTTCCAGGATCGTCAGGGCAATGCCATAAACAATGGCCGCCGTATGTAAACATAGAGGAGGGCCGTGGGAGCATGCTCCCGTGGCCCTCTTCTATGTTTACATACTGCTGCCATTATGATGTGCTGTTTGGTGTGCGTCTCGCGGGCCGCCAAGCTAGGTCCGTGGGGCCGCTGGCGGCCCGCGGGCCGTACTTTGAGTACCGTTGGTTTAGAGAGTCTGGTAAAATTGGCAGGTTATCTGTTAAGGAAGCTTCCTGTAGCAAGAAATTAAGGAGCCTTTGCATTGCATGAGAACAAATTTATTTAAAGGAGTCTGAATTTGGAATGTCCTTTCGTTTTAGGTTCCTGAGGTCTCTGGAGAGTCTCTGTGTTATATTAGACTAAGGAAATCTTCCATAAGGAAGATTTACTTCATCTAATATAAAAAGAAGGAATACAGTGTTGCAGAAGGCACCCTTATTTAGGGACAGGAGTTAGGAGAGCAATTCTTTAGCAATATATTATGAAGAAGTCTCCAAATTCTGTACGATTGAATGTAATCCGAGAAGGCTGTCTCAGTGAGTGTATATGTAGTAAGAAATTTGTTACTCTGCAGAAGTTACTAAGATTGCTCCGTGATTGGATGGCTAACAACAGGATTTCATCTAATTGGAAAAGATGTAAAAAAAAGATCCTTTTGGTTCAAAACGTCTGAAGACTGACATATGTTGGTAACATGCTTCCACTGATTTCCCACAGAAGTCCTGATCCGGGTATGATGGTTGCCCTCTACATTTGGTTGTCCAGAGCAGTGTGCATATCTCATTGTGCTATTTGTTCTGGGTCTCTCTTCCTTCACATCAACCAAACAAGTGTTCTTTGATCTAAATATTCTCCACAGTTGACCCTCCATTCCTTCAAAAATATTGCATGGGGGCATGGCCAGCTGTCATGGACGTGGTGATGTGATCCACGGAAGCTCTGCTCAAATCCCTGCAAAACAATTCAATCTGCCACCCCGCTGGCAATATCCACGTGCAGGAATATTAGAGGTCGGAAGGGGGCCCTCGGGATGACCCTTGAACCCCTGGTGATGGAGTTAAACCACAGAGAAAAGTGTTACTGCGATGACCTGGGACTAGATGGAGGCCAAGCAGGAGCTCTTCATCTGCAGAGAATGGGCCCTCGCAAATCCCAGGGGCTAGAGGTGTTGACTATCAGCGATGACCTGCAGTGGCCCAGCTGGAGACCTGGTGAAGATCATATGGTGATAGAATGCAGCGGGCAGGTCTATAATTGAGGTCCTGCCTGCTGCCAATACGGAGGAATGGAACAACGGGTCCATTGGGCCTAGGAACGAAGAGCAGGAATCACCCCTGGAAGTGAGCCGGCTGCACTTACTGGATAGGCTTCCGGCAGGAGGAATGACCTTGGGGCTTCGCACCGGGAAGCACCCCACAGGAGTATACTGAAGCTTACTTTGCCTATGCCTGACTTTAAAATGGCACTTGCCAGCGCTGCGGACCTGGCCAACTGGGTTGGAGACCCTAGAGCAGCAACGAAAGAAGAGGTGGCCCCCGCTCATGAGCTCATTCTCATCCCTGTGGGAACCACCAACCGGCTCTTACCTGTTGGCGAGGACATGGATGAGTCTAGCTGTGAGGGGTTGAAGTCAAGGCCCCCACATCGCGCCTGGCCTCTGAGAAAGGTCCACATTTCAATCTGTTTGGCTGAGGGCTACACGGTTAGAAGTATAGAGCTCTGAATGAAACACTTGATTGCATACCTACCCCTGTAAATGTCGCATAAGGTATGTGGTGCCAGGTACTGCCCCAGAAGTTATTGCATACAATCTTTGGTCCATTGGTTGGTGCCCTCACACCGTGGTGCGATTCTCTGAAAAGAAGTCCTGTGCAACTTCTCTTACTCAGACAGGCAGTATTTCACAGCCTCTATGTTGCACAAGAAGCCCCAACTGAACAGAGTGTTCAGTTATTTCTTGCCAGCGGAAACCAGATCCGATAACACAATGCGGTCAACAGAAGAATCTGTGGCGTTGACAAAAGAGGATCCCCTATCCTCACTGAGGGAGTTCAAAAGTGAACTCAGGGAGGAACTAAACACAGATAATAAATCCTTCTTTGACTGTTTTAAATCTGAATTCAACGCCCGCCTCATCTCCCTACAATCTGATGTGCATTCAGTGGGGACTCGCACCCTAGATTTTGAGTTAAAATCTTAGGAACTAGAGGGCAGGTTACAGTCTTTGTCCAGAGGAGTGGCCTCTCTGCAAACTCAACTGACCTCTGCCTTTCTCAAATGGAAGATCTGGAATATCGATAACATAGGGACAACATACGGGTGAGAGGACTGGAAGAAGGAAGTGAAGGAACTGACCTTGAGGCCTTTGTGGTAGGCCTCTTCTCTACTAATCTAGGAGACGGGCACTCAGAAGTGCAACTGAAACAAGTGCACAGGGTCGGTCTTCATTCCCCTGGGTAAGGAAAGCAGCCCAGGGACACATTAGCCAAAGTCAGTTCATTTAAGGTAAAGGAATTGATCTTTGAAGAACCTGCTCTCTGTATCAAGATGTTGCTCTGGCGATGTTATACCGCAGACTACAGTTTCAACTGATCACAGAGGACCTGAGGTCTAAACGTATTTAATATCGATGAACATACCCCTTCGTTATAGCAGTTGAACTCGATAACAAGCAACACAATGTCACTGATTTTATTGAAGCAGCTACGTTCCTAGGTCTCACTGGAGGAGGGGACCCGGAGGCTGCGGGGAGCAACAAACCAATGCTGGAAATGTCTGAGGGTCTCCTGGCCTCCACCCACTGGCAGCAGCAGAGGAAAGGTGGGAGACACACCAGGAAATGATCAGACAACGGGCCCTCTTGTGGCTGACACAGATTTGGTTGGGGTGGATGGGGAGACATGGCTCCAGTATAGGGCATCTTAATTTCAAACCTCCTTGTCTCCTCCGATGAGGGTTGGGGACATCGGGAGAGAATCCTTGGGCCTTATGAATCCCAGGATTCAACACAGAAACTAAGCATCCATTTTAAGACGCTACCAGTGTTGTCGTTACTTAATCTCATGACGCATGGCATCATACATGAGCTCATCATTTGCACTGTGCGGGTGCTAAGAGAGTTATAGGACCACTAACCAACCTGATGTTGGATACATGTCTAGATGCTGGTGTATCCTAAACAGTTTTAATACAGCTATTGTTATGTATTAATGTTTTACCTTATATTTACCTGTGCATGGATAACGGTAATATGTGGCGACACGCGATGATGGATGGGGGGGTGGGTAGGAGCAGAGGGGGAATGCCACTCTTTTAACTTACGTAGGTCAAGTAGAGATGTGGCTCGACATTTGGAGTCCACTCAAAGGCTTTTCAATGTCCCTTACTTTTTTAATGTGGAATGTGAATAGTCTGAATTCCTCTAATAAGCCTACTCAGCTTTGGAAGTACTTGGGGGACCACCATTTTGATGTTATAGCACTACAAGAAACTTATCTTAAATGAGGAGATGATTTGAGATTGCGTCATAAATGCTTTCCACTTATTTATAGGTCGTCAGCTCCTACCAAACACAACGGGGTGGCCTTACAATTCCACCCATCCGTTTATTTCCAAATACAAGGTAGCAAATCCAATAAAGACGGTAGGTTCTTGCTGGTTAAATGCTTACTCCATGGCAGGTTGTGTACAATTGCTACACTATATGCCCCCAACACCGCCCAATCCCAGTTTCTTCCAGAATTTATGTCCGTACTAGGGGGTTATGAAGAGGGGAGATCCTTCTACTAGAAGACTTTAACATGATGTGGGATACCGCCATGGACACCACCCATGCTCATAGGGCGCCTAAAGGCATATTCACAAAAACTCTAAAGTCTGCTTTTCATGACCTGGATCTCCTTGACATGTGGAGGGTAACACATCCCAATACAAACACCTACACCTTCTTTTCCCATTCCCATAGGTCATACCAGGGTCGTATTGGGATCACAATTCAGCCTGGGCACTCCAAGAAAAGTGGCCCACATTCCCAAATCGTTAATATTCTTTTTGTAGGTTTATATAGCGAGAACTCGTAGCAAAGGAATTGGAGCAATTACCAAGAGCACCAGATACATTGCACAAGATCAGGCTCATTTTTATATTAGGTAGGGAGATTAAGTGATTTGCCCAGAATCACTGGATGTCATAATGAAGCCAGAACTCAAACTTACTTCCCTAGTTCCCCACCTTCAAGGCCTAAAAGAAACTGGGACGAGGTGAAAAACCTGCTCCCTGGCGAGGATACTTCTATTACTCATCCCCTCCCCAGCCCACTATAGCCTCAGGGTATGACCTAGCAGGGAAGTGGGTTCAAGAAATACACAGGTCTGCTGCTGCTACTTGAGTTGGACTTAGGTAAGAATGTCCACCAAACGAGGCCCCTGCATATTCCCACTCGCCCCACACCCACCATGGCCTGAAAGTGATGGCCCAACAGGGGATGACACTGCTTCTGGGCTAGGCCAGAACACGAGGCAGGGGACCAGGGTGAAATGGTCCTAAGGACCAGAACAGCTCCTGTCCCCAGCCTCAGTTTGACAGCATGCAAGCGAGTGCCCATGGTACTGCTGACACATTGTAGTAGTGTGGCAGGGACAGGGAAAGATATAAAGTATCTGTGGGGTGGGTTTACAGAAGCACTAAACAAGTTGTCCACAGGTGACCCTGAGGCACCAGCCCATCGGCCAATGCCCGATTGCCTGCCTTCCCAATCCGGCCCTGGGACATACTTCAGAACTGACGATGTTTTCCTTAGTCAACACCTTCATCAGGCCACCATCACGGCTACCATCTGCCCTTAGTTCTTTCAGACCATTCTCCTCGATTGGTCGGCCTTGCAGCCTAAATTTCGTAGAAGTTTTTTCCCAAATGCGCTCACACGAGACCTGACATTTCGAGACAAGCTTAGGAAAACGATCATGGAATACTTTCATTTGAACGACCCCAGCGAGACTTCTCACTCTACGACTTGGAATGCATTTAAGGCAGTCATACGGGGTAAAATGCATCTCCTTGGTGACCACACTAAATAGGCAAAAGACTAGGGAAAGCTACATACTAGAGGAGGAGCTTGTCGAAGCAGAGAAAGCTCACAAGGCAACCCCTTCCCTTCCACTACAACAGAAAGTGAAGTCATGAAAAAACAAACTTCTGGCAATCTATCCTAATAGGGCCAAAATTACTCGTATACATTTGAAGAAAATCTCCTATGAAAACGGTAATAAAATAGGCACCCTCTTAGCAAGACTGCCACGAATGATACAAGGCAAAGATTATTAGTCACATAAGGGATCAGACCAATGTACTACAGCACTCAGAGGATGAAAAAGCTGGATTATTTAGGGACTTCTGTAAGCATCTTTATTCGGCAGACCCCATAAATGTGGTAGAACAACAGGCTTACTTAGAAGGGGTAGAATTTCTGAGATTCTCTTCAGAAGCTAATGATACACTGAACAGTCCCATATTGAGAGAAGAAGTACAAAGAGCCATAGACACCCTCACACTACATAAATCCGCTAGCTCAGATGGCCTTAATGCACACTTTTATAAGACCTTTAGCACAGACTCAACTCCCCAATTAACTGATCTTTTCAACCATATTGTAGAATTGCAATCAGTGACCACTACAATGGATTAACTCCTACTAACGGTCTTTCCTAAGCCCTGGAAAAATCCCCAATCCTGTGCATCTTATAGGTCTATAGCCCTTTTGAATTTAGATTCCAAATTTTAAACAAAAGTCTTGGCCAATAGACTGGAAGACATCTTGCCCAAGTTGATTCACCCGGACCAGTCAGGTTTTATCAAAGGCCACCAGACCCATGACAACTTGCGACGTGTAGTCAACTTGATGGAAAAAGCAATGTGGAAATGTATATCGGCAATGCTGCTGGTGCTAGACGCTGTGAAAGTGGTCAATTGAGTAGACTGGATGTTTTTAGTGGCCATATTACGACGGTTCGGATTTGGTAAGCACTTTATTACCATGGTAATAAGTAACTACGCAAGCCCACAGTCTCAGGTGATCCTCAAGGGTACGGCTTTGGACTTTTTTGAGTTGACAAGGGGGGCAAGGTAAGGGTGCCCACTTACCCCTTACTTTTCACACTCAGTACAGAGCCCCTAGCGGCCATGATACATGCCAACACGGATATCCACTGGATTGGATTTGGAGCAGATAAACACAGGGTTTCTCTTTCGCTGATGATGTCTTGCTGGCTCTCACCTCCCCCCCATGACCCACTATTGACCCTGCAGATGGAGCTTCAAGCTTATGAATCTGTTTCAGGTTTCCGAGTCAATTTACAAAAATCATACTAACTCAACTTGCCAGTGCCTCCATCGGAAATGGAGGAATTGGCCTCTGCCTCACCCTTCCAATGGGTTAAAAAAGAGATCACATACTTAGGCGTAAAATTAACCCTAAAGTCTCTGACTTTTAAGGCTAACTATCCCCCCTACTAAGATGCCTACTAATAGATTTTAAGCGCTGAGCCCCGAAGCACCTTACTTGGGTGGGGTGCATCAATGCCATTAAAATGACTATACTACCATGCATACCATACCTATTTCAAGGGCTCCCGATTAAGGTGCATAGAGATTTATTTACAGAATTCTGCTCTCTGATAACATGTTTTGTTTGGCAGGGCAGTGGGGCATGACTCTCTTCCAAAATGTTAGCCACCCCAAAAAAAAACTGGGGGGTTTGGCATTACCGACTTTCTTACATACTAAAGAGTGATACAACTACGAGTCATGTCGGAGTAGTCCCTTGTGGCCTAAGACAAGATGTGGCTACACATGGATCGAGCAATCGTGGGTCACACAATTTGGGATAATCTGCGGAAGCCCAAACAAGAGAGCCCTTGAAATCCCTACTTGAGCACCCCCATGGCCACCACATGGAAGGTCTCGGATGCCGTCACAAGAGCATCTGAGCTGACGTCTTTCCCTTCCCCTTAAGCTCCCAGTCATTAAAACATGGCCTTTCCCTCGGGGCTACACCCGGGACCCTTTGATAAATGGAGGGAGAGAGGCTTCCTGAAGATCTCTGAATTATTCCATAGTGATGACATACAGAATTTGAGAACTGCTGTCGCAACTTCACTTCACAACAATCAGAAATATTTACTACACTCAATTGAAACATTGGGTATTACAGCCCCAGGTACGCCAGACAGCTACTAGGGAACTACTCCCTACAGAACAATTCATATGCAGGGGCCGGTTGTCATGGGATAGTATCTCCACTCTTTAAGCCATATGGATAACTGCGGGAAAATCACCCACGCCACACCATGAACGGTTTTGGGAACGGACACTGTGACAACCCATAGACGCTAAACAATGGCGCACACTCTATTGTGATATCACTAGGTTCAACCAATCAATGGGCATGAGGGAAGCACATTATGAATTCCTTTATGACCGGTACCTCTGCCCAGAGAAATGCAAGAAAACTTTCCTGAATACCTCAAGCTATTGCTGGAGGGGGTGTGGAATGCTATGTGACTGTAGGCACATATGGTGGGATTGCCCGACGATACATCCCTATTGGGAGGTAATACTGTCTCATCTCAAGGACAGTCCTGATTGGGTCCTATTGAGTCTTTGGGACTCCACGTTAAAACGCCAGACATTGGGTGACAATTCTATCATATGGCTTTGTCTGGGGCGGCTAAGTTGACTTTGGCAGCGGCATGGAAGAGGACTGCCACTCTGTCTATGTCCCAATGGTATAATGGACTCTGGCAAGTCCTTTCCATGGAACGTATGGCTGATATATTGACCAACACGAGGAAGAGATTTGACTACATATGGGCTTCCTTTTTCCAGTTCCTATCATGAGGCTTAACCCTATTCGCCTGCCTGTAATCCCTGCATTCGGGCACTTCACCTCTTCCAAATTTAATGGCCCTTGACTCTGCCCTTCCCAAGATGTTGTTCCGTTGACATGCACATGCTCCGCCCGACCCAGGACAAACAAAGCAATGTTGATCAGAGTTTCTTTGTTTCATGTCGTTATTGCTCCCTATTTTTTCCCTTGTACGATGTTCTGATATTATGGTGCCATTTTTTATCTCGTTTGCTGCATCACTTGATGTTCACGATATTTTCACAGATGTATATCCATTTGCTGTGTAAGCTCAATGTTTGAAATACTGTATCAATCTGGTGCATTCTATTCTCGGAGGCTTATGGCAAATAGTTGATGCGTTGTCATCTGCTGTGCCACATAAAACTTTAATAAAGAAAGTTTGATTTAAAAAAATTATTGCATGGATGGAAGCTCCTCAGTTTGCAGCTACGCTAGGAAGCTCACTCTCTGTTAGAATTCTACCATTTTACAACCATCTTGAATTTGCGAGAACATTAAAAATGTGTCTCTCTCAGACCCCGTCAAGGGTAGAAAGTGCTATATAAATGCTAACATAGAATGCAATATCTCTGTACTTGTTGGTCACCCCCTTCCTCTGATTTTTGGGAGAAGGTGTAAGTCTAACTCTGGCCTTGTTATTTATCCATTTACCATGACTGGCAGGAAAAGGTGGATGTTCCACCTGTAGACTTGGATCTAGGAGCCCTACCCCGGACTTGTTTTTTCACCAGCATCCTTCTTTGTTGAGAGAAGCTATGAATATTATCTCTAGACGTATTGCTGGCCTTTCTCTCCGGTCCCTAGATATGATTCATGGCCTGTCTCTAGACTTGCTGCTTATCCGAGAAGCCATTACTTTGGTGTTTGTGTTCATCCGGTTTGAACAGGGATGCTATGAGTCCTACCAGTAGACTTGTTGTTTATCCACTACACATGGTTGCCCATATAAACTGTGTCTGGCCTCTAGACTTGTTACATAACTTATTTCCGTGGTTGCCAACATAAGGTAGACGTACTAGCTCAAGACTTTTTGTTTATCCTCCTTCTACAGTTGCCCTGAAATGCTGTGTATTTTGCTGCTATACATTTTTGTCCTCTTTCTCACTGGGTGCCCTGTAAAACTAGGAACACTACCTCTGGATTTGTTGTTCATCCTCTCCCTCTGGTTGCCAGTAAAGCTAAAAGCTCTACTTCTGGACTTGTTGTCCATTCTGTTCCTCTGGTTGCCCTGTGAAGCCATTGTTCTAAAAACCAATGTATTTTGCCTCAGGTCTTGATTATTTTTTTCTCTCTTGTTGTCCTTTGAATCTAAGAGTCCTACCTTTTGATTTCTTGTCTGTTCTCTCCATCTGGTTGCCCTTTGAAGCTAGGAACCCTACCTCTGGATTTCTTGTTTGTCCGCTCCCCCTGGTTGCCCTCTGAAGCTAAGACCTCTATCTCTGAATTTGATTTTTGTCCTCTCCGCCTGGTTGCCCCCTGCAGCTAGGAACCCTACCTCTGGATTTGTTGTTCATCCTCTTCCTCTGGTTGCTGGATGTGTGAGATAGCAGGGTGGCCTGTTGCTGGTTGGTGTCCACAGGGCTGGTTGCGATGATGTTGTCCTTGTACTTCTTCATCAGAGACAGCTTGGCATTGTCACTTCCTGAGCAGGAAGAATTTAAGGCAAAAACTTTCAGAAAGGGAGAAAAAGAAAAGAAAATGAGGTACTGTAGGCCCAGTGAGATTTGCATGGATGGAAGTATGAGACCCGTGGATGAGTAGGGTTTGCTTTTGGTGGTTTACATGGGCATGAGTAGCAGATATGCCATGGGCTAGGATTGAGATGCCATGAGCTAGGATTGAGATGGCATGACAGTAGAGTGTGGCACACAATAACTAAATAGGTGACAAGACTTCATGTCAGGGTGTACACCATCGACAGAGCTGTTTAGAGACCACAAATTTGAATATTAAAAGGATCTGCATGCTGATATGCTGAACATTAACAGAGCTGTGTGTAGACTTAGTACTGCAATAGCATTTAAAATGTGAATGCACCTTGGCAAGGAGAGGGGTTGAGGTGCATTGTCAGAGCTACTTGTGGGACCCGGGGTGCTTCATGTCAGAATTGAAGTGCATTTCTGTGGGTCCCTGTCCTGGAGCAGGAGACGGTGACATTGTTTGGATTGATGCGTATTGGCAGAGATGTGTGTGGGAACCAGTTCTAAAGCAGTGGGTTGTGTGAGACATTACTGAGGTACAGAGCTCTGTATTAGCTCCAGTACAGCTTTGTTGTTTATACCTAGTACGCTCCTCCTGGAGTCCTTTCTCTTAGTTCGTGTTCCTCTGAGTCTCGTCACCAATTAGCCCAATCCAATATGTCCGATGCAGAGAGGAGCGGCTGCAACAGCCGGAACGGGGACACCGAGGCGGCGTACAGTAACAGTGAGTGTTCAGGGAGGGGCTGGATAGGGCTGGATGTTAAGAAAGAACCCGAAGGGACAAAATCAGACTTTCCGCCCGTTTTATTACAAATCTGTAAAGTTATGTAATTATAGGGAAGCAGTGCGCCGCGCTGCTTGTGAGCTGTACTGCATCCCTCCCATCCGACCCCCATTCTAGATCTGCAGGGAGGAGATATTTTGTGAGCAAGAGGGCTCAGCGAGATGACCACCTTAAGTATTCTCTTGTGTTAAAAGAATTAGCCCACCAGAATAGTGATACTGGCCTAGCAGAAATGCCAGGGGCAGCATTAAAGTGCACTGGTAAAGGGGTGTGAGTCCCGGTGGAGAGGAGTGGAGGGGAGAGAGAGAGCAAGAACGAGAGAGAAAGGGGCACATTTATAATCTGCACCGTATTTGCGTAATTTTTTTTAACGCAAATTCAGTGCAAAACTAACTCCATATTTATACTTTGGCGCTAGACCCTTCTAGCGCCAAATATATGGAGTTAAAGTCATTTTTGGGACGTGGAAACCTACTTTGCATCACTGAGATGCAAAGTAGGCATTCCCATGCAAAAAATGACTCTATGACCTTAGCGTCATATTTATTCCCCCGAGCTAAAATCACGCACGGGGGGAGGAGGGGTCAAATAATTGTGCAAAGCTTGCTTTGCACCATCATTTAACGCCTGGGTCAGGGCAGGCGTTAGGGGACCTGTAGGCCTATTTCCATGGTGGAACACCATGCAAGAAGCCCACATGTGCCCTCCTCAGGCCCCAGGGACACCCACACCAGACGGACAGTGGAGGATGGGGGACCCCATCCCAGGTAAGTATAGGTAAGTACAGGTAAGATTTTTTTTAAGTGCCATTGGTGGCCCTGAAATGGGACCCCCTATATGGCACTGGGTGCAATGGCCATGCCCAGCGGACCCTGGTCCCCTATGCTGGCCATTGGGGTGGTGGGTATGACTCTTGTCTTTTCTTAGACAGGAGTTATGTGGTATGGATGGTTTTGCATCAGAAAATGACATTAGGCTGGTTAGAGTCATTTTTTTTTACTCTAACCTGCCTAACGAAATTTTTTGGAGCAAAACCCCCTTCTTCCATATCGCCAACCCCACCCGCTAGCCTACCTTTTGCACTGGCTTGCACCATTCCATAAATATGGTGCCCAGGTGGTGCTCAGAAATGGTGCGAGCCAGTGCTAAACTTTTTGGTGCAAAACTGCGTTGGTGCAGTTTTGCACCAAAAACTTTAAATCAGGGCCAAAGTATGTGCATGTATATGTGTGTGGAGGTTCTGCGGGTCAAGATTGAAATGGGGGCAGGATTGATATGCACTGGCAACGCCGTTTGCGAGTCTCAACTAGTGCTAGAATGTCAGGGGTGCTCAAGGGCAGGACTGGGTCCACGTGAATTTTAAATTACACCAGCATATTGTCAGAAATCTCACATTATGCCTGTTAAGTGAAATTCTCCAAATGATGCCATTAGTCTATACCCTCTCGCCCCCTCCCAATTGCAGAAAAATGATAAAGAGGGGACAACACAAACAATTAGAACGCAAGTAGGTGTTGTTTGGGACAATTGTGTTTTTGCACTTTTTTCCTAGTGTTAAATGCGTTCTTGCTTCAAAAACTGACGTGAGGTCACATTTTGGTGTTAAAATATAGTGCTATATCACTGATTTGCATTTTGCGTATTTAAAAGTAATTTGCGTAATTTCCCAGGAATTTTGTGTAATTACACAAACACAAATTATGCTAATCTTGCACACCCCAAGTCAGGACTGAGTCCTGCCTAAACCATGTGCAAGCATCAGCCAAGTGCTGGCATAGGGGGTGCTGAAGGTCGGTCTCAAGAGCACCAGAAGATCTGCTTGTGAGTCTTACTAGAGTGGGAGTGGCATTGGTGCTGCGGGTCAGGGTTCAGGTGCACTGCGAGCTCAGCGTATGTCTGGGTCACTGTACTGGAAGAGAGGAGAGGTCTGCAGGTCAGGTTTAAGATACACTGACAGAGCAATATCCTGGCCCAGGGATGAAATAGCAGTGGTGCTGTGGGTCTGGACAGAGGTGCACTGACAGAGCACCATTCGGGCATCAGTGATGGAATAGCCCGGGTTTTTCTGATCAAGACTGAGGTGCTCTGACACAGCAACGGCTAGGACTCACTCATAGAGCAGCAGGAGTGCTGCAGATGATGCCAGTGATAAAGATGGATTGTGAGAACAAAACGACAAAACTCTGGATTAAAGATTCTTGTCTTGAATCCACACACCAGAGGAAAGAATGTAGCATTAGATTAGCCTCATAGTGATAATAACTACCTTGGCAAACACACAATCTCTGATCTTAAAGGGAACATCTTATGTATGAGTGGGGCGACCAGATGGAACCATGTCACCGGGACTTTTCTCCTTATCCATTCCTGGACTTTGCTTTTACATCATTATTGTAATTATCATCAGGCTAATTATTGGCTAATATGGCACAAACTCAAACATTAATGGTAAGGAACAACACAGTTATTTTTTTTAAAAGGCATACGCCAGCATATACCCTTTGCAGATGAAGTAGTAGGAACAGAGATACCCACATAAAAAATGGGATAACACAGAAAAACTGATTCCGGCTTAAGTCTTAGCTAAAAATGTCTTGGGTGAAGAGTTTTATTATTGCATCAAAACCATATGAGGTTCATCAATGACGTTTGAGGCATAGAAATTAACGTCATATCAAGCACTGCACTTTCCATCAAGACACCACAGACCTAACTCTTTAATGGGGTCTCAATCATTCTCCTTCCACTTACCTACTATTCTTCAATGGAGGTCTGTTCGCCTTTATATGGAAGGCATTGTACAGCTGGTTTCTTTATGCTTACTTTGAATGGCAATCCTGTGCATTATAAACTAAAGTAATGTTTAATGGAGTATCACTCGTTCACACATCAATGGTCTCGTGCACTTAAATGAAATCTCACTCCTCTTCCCATCCCTGACCTTATGCACTACAATGGAGTCTCACTCTTGCCCACACACCATGCTTCATGCATGTCATGGTTCAAAATTACCATGGGTTCCTGGACTCAGCAGAGTGATATCTGCCTCTCATCGAAGCCAGGGTTGATGCTTCCCTACCTGGGGTAAGATCCATGGCCGTTTTCTCGTTGCAGCCCTGCAGAGAGTCCAGTGTGCGGGTCATCTGGCTGGCGAAGTCCTCACCACCGTTCATGCATTCACGCTGCAGATGGTGTCGCAAGTCTGTAATGTCATATTCATACCCATCCAAGATGGGGGTCTCACGGATGCTCAGGGTACCACTGGAATTGTGGCCCTGCCCGCGGGCATTGCGTAGGCTCTCACGACCATGCCCAATCAGGACAGATGGAATGTAGTGGATCTCATTGGCTGCTTCAGCGCTGGCACTCTTCTGAGGTTGTGGCACGCGACGCCGCTTGCACCAACGGCGCCGGGTGTAGAGGATCAAAACCAGACACAGGATAGACACCAGCAGGGCTATCATGCCACCCTGTGGGATATAAAAGGGGTGCAGTGGGTGAGTCAGAGTTATCACAACATAAAGTACAGGATAAAAGAAAGGGGCAGCCATTGCAACCCCCTATGTTACAGCATGCAACCATATTTATTTATCCAACCTGCCTGTGGATCTTTTCAAACCAAATATACCTTCAATGTTTTGCTAACGTTTAGAAGTGGTTGTTTGTGTCAAGGTGAAAGGTTATTCGTTTGGTATCACTTCCTGTGGTGACATCAGAACACAAAGGGCAAGTGTGCTCACTCATGATTTTCGTGCGTTTATGCAGATGTAGAAGGCAAGGGATCCCAAAATACACAGCTGAAGAGAAGCAATTCAGTCATGAGGTGGAGGACAGTGACGGAAATGTTCCAGGTTTAAAAACACATACTGCAATAGATATGATATTCAATTGATCCTTTAGATAAGGAAACGTAGGTGTTATTTGCATCATTGGGAAGGGAAAAGACGGTTAACTTGTAACCAGGCAAAAAAATGATGTGTGCATAAGATAAAGTCTAAACATTGATCAGGTGACACTGACTACTAGTGATAGAGGTGTCACCCCCTGCCTGAGCAGGACAGAGGAGATGTTATATTATGCTAACAGTATTTTTATAGTGCAATTCTGCCTTTTTAAGGCCTTGCAGCCTTTGTGGCAATCCGATATAGCCTTAGTATACAGTTCTGGGTTTCTCACTAACCAGAGTCATAGTAGTCAGGTAGCTTTTTGTTATGCTTACATAAAGATGTATCTGTTCGGTGGTGTGTTTGGTGATAGCTCCTAGCAGGTGCGGCCCGTCCTTTAGGGCGGAGGGGCCACACCCCACCACCTTTTGCCCCTCATGAAGAGTGTCTGTCAGGCTGAACAAAGGTCAGCCTGACAGACACTCTTCATTTTCAGCTCAGACAGCCAGGAGTGAGCCATGCGCGATTTGCGCAGAGTCCTGGCTGCCTGAGCTGAACTTTGATGGGCTGAGGAGGTCACAGCTCCTATGGGCGTGACCTCCTCAGCTCAGCAAAGGTGCCTCAAGGCCCTCCCCTGGGTGATGAGGAAAGCGTCACCCATTGACTTCGACCTGGGCGCTTCAGGTTTAAGCCCTGAAGCGCCCAGGGCGAGTGTCAATCAGTGACACCTCGTCACAGAGTGGGGTAGGGTCAGCAGTCTCACTGACCCCATCCCACTCTGTGACGAGGCTGGGACTGCTCCCTTCCCTCATTGGCTACGGTCAGCCAATGAGGGAAGGCAGCAGTCCCAACCATCCTGGGACCTCGAGGCTGAAGGTAAGTATGTGTGTGTGATGTTTTAAAATGAATGTTTGCTGCGTGCGTGCATGTTTTAATGTTATGAGTGTTGTTAATGGATGTGCGAACGTGTGTGTGTGAAAGAATGAGTGTGTGTGATCTTTTAAAATGAATGTTTGGTGCGTGTGTGCATGTTTGAATGTTATGAGTGTTAATGGATGTGCGTGTGTGTGTGAAAGAATGAGTGTGTGTGTGTGATGTTTTAAAATGAATGTTTGGTGCGTGTGTGCATGATTGAATGTTATGAGTGTTGTTAATGGATGTGCGTGCGTGCGTGTCTGTGTGTGAAAGAATGAGTGTGTGTGTGTATGTGTGTGTGCTTCCCGCCCACCCCCCCTCCCTCCTAAAGCTGCCGGCCGCCACTGGCTCCTAGTGCCTATTTCTCAGCTGCTAGTGCGGAGAAATTAGCGATAGTAACTCCCAAACAAGGGGTGGGAAGTGGTTGAAACAAGGCACAGTTAGCCTTGTAACTTTTCATAAAACGAACACCCTGTAGGTTTGTGAGCATTTTAAAACTCCAATCAAACCTCTTCCCACTGTTGATCAGAGATTTACACTAGCAAAGGGCTGGAGTAACTCCCCTTCCAGAATGGAAAGGGGAACAGACCACCTCTAGACTTAGAGGAAAAGTAAGAAAAGGGGGTTCTCCATAAGGAATACTGTTTTCCACATGAAAAAATGTAAAATAAAAAATGCAAATTTGCACAAGTGGCTCCCTTTCTAGAGTACATAACTGTACTCTATGTAGGCCTGGGGTGAGTTCACAGAATTGCACGGAGTGGATTAAAAACTCAGTGGAATTACAGAGGTTGAATTCTGTGACCCAGGGAGTCCTGAATGTGCCTGATCTCGGAAGCGCCAGGCAGGGTCGGGCCTGGTTAGCCAGGCCCGACCCTGCTTAGTGCTTCCGAGATCGGGTGCCTTCAGGAGAGGGCCATAGGCAGTGAAAGTGCCGTTTCAGGCCTCTTGTGCACCATCCTGTCCCGTGTGCACTGCACACGGGATATGCCGGTACACAAGAGGCCTGAAACGGCAGCTTTCACTGCCTACGGCCCTGGCCTGAATTCAGGATCTCTGCCTCCTTCTGCTACCTGCTCCAGGGCTGCTGGCAGAGGGAGGACTGGCCCTGGATCTGTTGTTGATGCTCACTGCAGACTACTTATGGGCTACACTGTGCATAACTGGGCTGCAGTGCACACCGAGTGAGCTCTGCTCCCCTGGCGGGGCTAACGGAGTTTTTGGACATACTAGTGTCAAAAACTCTGTTAGTTCTGCAAGCAGAGCTGAGCTCCCTGCCCACCCCTTAGTCTGTGTAGAATTACTGATTGAGGTTATGGGAGCCAGGAAAGTGTGTCACAAGACATTTGCAGTTTTACGCCTGGAAAATGATCCTGCTGCAGATTTCTAGGCTTATTACTGAAAACACATTTTGTGATGAAGATTTGTTGCTTTTCAAGAAATACCCCATAAAATTCCATAAATCAAAGCCTCACCAGCCACTTATCCACAAGGGACGACCTTACCTATATGATAGTACCCCTTTTCCAATTTCTGGACAATGCCTGCTATTTCTTTAAAAAATACAATAACATACAAAAATGCTCTCCAATTTTTACATAGGTGCAGACAAACACGGAGGAGTGCTCATTTTACATGGTTGTATATAGTTGCATTCAAACACAGAAAAGTGCTATTTTACTTGGTTATACATAGTTGCATTCAAACACAGAAAAATGTCTATTTTACGTGGTTATAAATAAGCACGCGAACACAGACACATACCCATTTTACATGGATAAACTTAGGTGCAGGCAAACACAGAAGAGTGTTCATTTTACGTGGTTGTACATAGGGTGCATTCAAACACAGAAAAGTGCCCATTTTACATAGATATACATGGGTGCAGGCAAACACTGAAAAGTGCCCATTTTACATAGATATACATGGGTGCAGGCAAACACAGAAGAGTGCTCATTGGAGGTGGTTTTTCATAGGTGCAGACTAACACAGAAGGTGGAGAAAAACACAGAAGTGTGCAGATTTCACGTGGATATACATAAGTGCAGGCAAAGACAGAAGAGTGTCCCTTTCACCTGTTTATACATAGTTGCAGGCAAACACAGAAGAGTGCTTATTTTGCATGGTTATACAGAGGTGCAGGAAAATACCGAAGAGTGTCCATTTCACATGGTTATACATAGCTGCAGACAAACACAGCCGATTGCTGATTTTACTTGGTGTTTAGCTTCAGAAGGGTGATCACTAAAAACATTTCGGACCTAGCTGTGGAAAAATCAAATTTCAATTACTGGGGTAGATAAGGTTTTTTGTCATAAACGTCACATGTTGTTTGCAAAAACTGTGAAAAATAGACATAGATGGAAAACTATAGGCAAGAGGACTTTTGGTTGAAAAGCTCAACTTTTGTGATGCTTTTATCATTGCATACTCCCTATGTTAACGGTACACAAATGTAATTTAGCATATCTTTCCTTCACAAGTTTTGAGTCACTAGTGAGGTAAATCTACACAAGGCGTGCATCCCCAAATGGAACACATGGGAGTTACAGGCTTCAATGACAAGTATGGTGAAAAACACCACATTGGGGCATGGTCGAAGAGAATGTGACGAGCAATAATCAAGATCTTCACAAAACTTCTGTTGCATAATACAAATTTTGCAGAGGCCTAATCTGCGACGAAGCAGCTCCTAGTGTCTGATCAACATTGCAGAAAGGGAAATTATGTATTCTTGCAGAATCTGCAGCTGCAGTTTCCAGTAGAATTTATTTAAGTACCCACCCAGTGCAGACCAATATATACACACTATGGAGGTGGACCAGCAACCAGGATCATACTCATAACAGGGGCTAATTTCATGACAGGGCGAGAGGAGTGCTGGGGGGCTGGGGTCAGTGTTTTATTTCCAAGGCCAAATATTACAAAACAGCTGAAGTGGTTGTAGAACCATGGCTTCCCACTCATTTAGATATTATCAATTTTATAACAATATCAGGGGCCTCATCATGAGTGGGCCAATAAAGATGATTAATGGCTCAATTGGAATGACAAGATTTGCAGGAATATAACATACCCAGTCTTGTTAGACCTGGACATAATGCCTGCTGAAAGAATTATATTCGTCCAAAAATATCAAAAAGTAGGAGAGTGTGTTGATATTCTTGATTAGTTACCCTTAATTTGCTATTTTCGATCTAGTATTGATCAAGAACTTTCTTTTGATTTTCAGAGAAATGACAATTATAATATACTTACATATGCAGGCTTTCAGCCCGGTCTCTTTATCCACTGATCTGCTGTAGTGTCATTCACATTTTTCTTCCACCCACTACAGCATGCTGCATGGGTCAGTGAGTCAACCTACTTTTGCCATTGGCTAACTTTAGTGCCAGTGGCGGCCTTCTACCCTGTCACAAGAAGCAAATTCACACACAAAGTAGCTATGTTAAGTCCCAGGCACTTCCATGGCAAAGTGTACTGTTTGAGACCAAATAAATACTTTGGTTTTTAGCAAATGTAATTTTTATTAAAACTGACGAGGGCCCAGTGGCTTCCCCAGCAATAAAGCTTTGACAAAAACCATGGCAGAACAAAACAAGCATCACCAAACCCAAAAGACTGGCAGCCAAGGCTAGATATATTTGACTTTGCTAAGGCTTGTTTGAGTTTAGATATAAGTGCCTTCTATCAAACAGTTGCTTATACATTTATATAACAAGCCAAATAACTTGTGTGCATTCTTTATTATAGTTATATTTCAGTTTCGGCCCTATTCAAAACTGCGTTTTCTAGTACAGTTAGTAGTGCTACAATGGTACCATTCACTTACTACAAAATGCTGATTATTAACCAAAGTGTGGAGGTCTCAGTCTATCCTATCCTTTCTGTGCACAGATCTCCACCCGATTTTGGAGATTTCTGCAATCCTTACATCTACTTTTTAGTAGTAAATGTGGAAAATAGGGAATACTTAGGACAAAATGGTACAGGTTTACGGAGGAGTATGGAGGGGATTGGAAAGGATTAAAGGAGAGTTCAGGGTGGGACATGACCATCAATCAATCAAGCAATCAGATGATAGTTGTAGAGCACACCTTATCACCCGCGAGGGTATCCAGGCACTGGGTTGCTGGGCTTAGTCAAAGAGCCAGATCTTAAGTCTCTTTCTGAAGTCCGCCAGCGTGGGGGGGCATTCCATGTCTTGGTGGCGAGGTGGGAGAAGGAGCATCCTCTGCTGTGGCTATAGCAGATGCAAGGTGTCTGTGCCAGGGCGAGAGTGGAGGAGCTAAGGTTTCAGGATGATTGGTGGAAATTCAGGTGGTGGTTCATGTATGCTGGTCCTTGGTTGTGGAGGGCTTTGTAGGCATATGTCAGTAGTTTGAATTGGCATCTTTTTTTGACAAGGAGCCAGCTGAGGTTCCTCTGGTGCTGGGTGATGTGGGCCAGTTTGGGCAGGTTGAGGATCAGTTTGGCTGCCAAATTCTGTATCGTCTGCAGCCTTCTCATGAGTTTGGCAGTGATTCCTTTGTACAGTGTAATACTGTAGTCCAAACAGCTGGTGATTAGAGCTTGTATGACTGTTTTTCTAGTGCTTGTGGAAGCAGGCTGAGGAGACTGCACTGATGTGTTGTTTCATGGTGAGTTTACTGTCCAGGATGATGCTGAGTTTGTGGGTGTGGTCATTTGGTGTGTCGGTGGGTTTGAGTTCAGCGGGCCACAAGTTGTCACTTCAGAGGGAGATATGGTTGCCAAAGGTCAGCACTTCAGTCTTGTCCATCTTGAGCTTCTGACAGTTTCCCTTCATCCAGGCTGTAACATTCTTCATGCAGTTATGGAAGCTGGTCTTCATTGTGGTGGGGTCAACTGCAAGCGAGAGGACGAGCCTGCTGTTGTTGGCGTAGGATGTAATGTTGTTATTGTGGCTTCAGAGGATGTTGACTAGAAGCATCATACAGATGTTGAAGAGGGTGGGGCTGAGGGATGAGCCTTGGGGGTAGCAGCAGATGGTGCTCTTGGGTTCCAAGGGGAAGGGGAGATGGATTCTCTACATGTGTTCCGTGAGGAATGATGCCATCCATCTGAGTGTGCCTCTTTTGATTCCCAACTAGTGCAGTCTCTTGATGAATGTTTGGTGGGAAATGGTGTTGAAGGCTGCAAAGAGATCTAGAAGGATCAGGGCAGCTGATTCTCCTCTGTTGAGTAGGGTGCAGATGTCCGTGGGGACGATCGGGGTGGTCTCGGAGCTGTGGTTGTCTCCGAAACTGGACAGGGAGGGGTCTAGTAGGTTGTTTTTCTACACATTTTCAGTGAGCTGACAGTTGATGGCCTTCTCCAGGCATTTGGTGGGAAACAGGAGCAGCTAAATGGGGCAGTAGTTCTGGAGGTCACTGGCTTCTGTGGAGGGTTTCTTAAGGAGATGTCTGATCTGTGTGTGTTTGCATTGCATCGGGAAAGGTGGCTGTTTCAATGGATGCGTTGAGGATGGTGGTGAGTTTGTAAGGGGTGCTCCTGAGTGCATGGAGTTCATTATGGCTGTTGTGTCCGGTGTGGTGAACTGTTCCCATTCGGTGAGATGTTGGTCGGAAGAGGCTTCTGTACGGGTGGAGAGGATGAGGAGGTCGGTAGGTTGGGGCTTGAAGTTTCTGTAGATGGGGGATATCTTGTTGTAGAAAAGCGATTTGCTAGGGTGTCGCAGAGTTCCTGGGAAGGAGAGATTGTGTTCTTGGTGGCTGTTGGACAGGAGAACTCTCTGGCGATGGTGAGGAGTTCCTTGGTGTTGTTCGTGCTAGCCTCGATGCAGTCTGCCAGGGTGTCCTTTTTGAGTGTTTTGAGTTGTTGGTCATATTTGTTGAGAGCTGACTTGACGGTGGCTTGGTCTCTTTTGACTTTGCTGGTGCTCCATATTCTCTTTAGTTGTTTGCAGCTGTTTTTAATTGTGCTGAGTGCCGGAGTGTACCAGCTGGCTTGTTTGGTGGATCTGCAAGCTTTTGCTGGTTTGATGGCAACTCGGTTGGCAGCAGTGGTGATTCTCAACTGCCAGTTTCAGGTTGGTTGCTGTGCCTGGCTGGGTGGTGGGGTGGTGTTAAGGGTGGCAATCCATTGGTTTTGTGTCCGTTTGCTCCTGCTGTGGAAGGAGTTGCTGGGAGAGTTGGGGGTGGCAAGAGGTGGTCCTGTGATGGTGAAGTTGATGATAGAATGGTCGGTCCAGGTGAGTTCTGTGGTATGGCTGTATTTAACTCTGTTGCTGGACGTGAAGATAGGGTCCAGTGTGTCCTGCTCTGTGAGCAACTGGGTGAGTCCGGTGTTGTCCATTCGTTCCAAGAGGTTGACGAAGTTCATGTCTGTGGGGTCATCTAGGTGAAAGTTGAGGTCTCCGAGGAAGATATAGTGCTTGGATTCAATGACGAGAGGGGTGATGAAGTCTGTGATGGTGTTGCAGAGGCTGGTCCATGGTCCTGAGGGTCTGTAGGCAAGGTTGCCTTTGATTGTAGTTTTATTCTTGGTGTGGAGTTGAAAATTTGGGTGTTCCATGATTGGTGTGGCTTCGTCTTCAGAGGTGGTGCAGCTGATTGAATCACTGTGGATGATGGCAATGTCGTCTCTGTTTTTGTTGGTGCGGTTCTGGTGTTTCATCTTGTATCCGTTGGGCATCACGGTGGTGATGTCAGGGCCTAAGAGGGGTTGACCCATGTCTCTGTGATGAAGGTCACATTGGGGGCGAGAGTGTCCCAGACATCGGTGGCGTGTTTGCAGAGCAATCTTGTGTTGATCAAGAGTCACAGGAGTGGTTCCGGGGTGGTGTCGCCCAGCGGGGTGGGTGTGGCGCAAGTTTCAATATGGGCTGGTGGTCCTAGAGACAGAGGGGGCAGGTAAGCCATCCTGTGGTGGAGCAAGGGGATGTGAGGCAGCAGTTGCCCAGGGTCCAGGGCTCAAAGATCTGTGGAAAGGTACCTGTGGGTAGCTAGGGGGCCAGGGTTACTGCCGCTGGATGCTGTCCAGGCATGGACGGACGCAGACAGGCTTGCTTTGGCACCCCCACTGCGCGTGTCCATTGTGCAGCCATGCCACCCCCTCCTTTGGGGACGTCCTGGGAGGGGTGCTGGGGAGGCGGGCGGCATGAAGCAAATGGCGGGAAGCAGGTGGCAGGAAAAAACTTTGGCTAATGGGCCCAAGAAAGGTTGCAAAAGAGTAAGCCAGTTCCTACTCACAAACTGCACTTCTAAATTTACTACATTAAAAATGCAACAGAAGCAGCCAAAATTGCACTACAGCTCAAACATGGAGTAAGTCCAACACCATGACATGGCCATCTACTAGTACTACATTGTCCTCCCATAAACAATAACAGAGGCAAGGACTTAAAATGCAGATCTTTAGGGAATAATGTTGAAATACATTAATTTATTTCCACTTTGTATAGATATGTACAAATTTAATTTAATGGTAAAAAGCTATGTGTAAATAAAAACAAATATTATTTTATTTTAAAATGTAGTAACCTTTTTAACTTAAAAAATAAATGTAACTATTGTTTTTAAAAAATAATAAAGTTAATTTAAATTAATTCCACTAATTTATTTTAGTAATATTTAATATACAATAAATAAATATAACTTTATTACAGAATGTGGGTATTTATTTCAAATAAATAGTTAAAACATTTTTTTTTCATATATATATAAATAATTAAATATGTAATTAATTATTTAATTAAGTTTATAGTGCTGTCGTATTCTTTATCTGTTCTACATTTAAAGTAAAATTACCAATTGAATTTACTTTATTATGTAATACAAAAATATTTTTGCTATTATTTTAAAGTTTAATACACTGTTTACATCTTCTCGCTTATTTAACATGGAGAGCTCGCCCCAGTCGCTGAGACCTCCTTATATGTGAGAAATGTTACTAATAATGACTTCACACTCATAAAGTAGGCTCCACACTCTGATATGTAAGTCTACCCTTTACAGTAACTTTACTCTTGGAATTAGTGAATAGCCTAAAGTAGTAAAGTTACTACAAAGTGTACAGGTAAATGTGCATGTGTATATTTACTCGAATGTAGGTTTTCTTTTGTGAATATGCCCTTTCATCTCTAGTTCTTTTATTCCGCCAGGTTTAAGTCAGTTTTTTTTTTTTAATCACATACCTGTACATATTGAGGTTAGCAGTTCTTAAAGTGTGCATCATTTTGGAAGACCGGGGCACATAGTGCAAAAGTGAATCATCAAATATCACAAAATATGGGAATCCAGAAGTGGAATATAGGTACCCTGATCAAATGGTGACTTATATAAACCATTTTAATGAAATACCATCCCATATTTTGTTCAACAAGCATTTATAACATAATTATATCCCTTGTAAAGCAAGGATCTGGCGATGGCAAAACAAAAAAGTCTTGTTCACCTCTCTTACATTTATAATAATAAAGCTGCTTTTCTTCTCAAGATAGGTGTCCTAAAATATTGTTCCATATCCAGTTTTATTATGCATACGTAACAATCTCACGTATAGCCCAAGTACTTCCAGATAAATTAGTCAAAGCCCACTGCTTTGAAGTGGTGTAACAATAGCCCCTGCAGCCCCCGCAGTACACGTGGGACCCGAGCTCCTGTGTGCCCCCTCTCACATTGTGCAGTGCGACGGGCCCCTGGCCTAAGAGCTCCAGGACAGGTTTGGAAATGGGGATGGGGGCTCCATGTATTTTGTAGGGGGCCACCTCAAGTTTTGTTATGCCACTGTTGCCTTGCCATTAATGTGCAGACATGAGCATAAAACATTCAACCCAGCCCTCATCGATTATTTATATAACATGATTCCTGCTGATCAGCCCTTAACATGTTTACAATATGAATACTGATGGATTTCAGTCCTTAATATGCATTTGCAATAGGACACAAGCCCTGTGATGGTACATCCTAATGTGCCTGAACCATCCTTGCTGCTGCCCATGTGGGCACAGACACCAGTTCAGCTTCTTGAGGAGAGGTTCAGTGCCATCTGAGCCTGGTGTGCCCAACCCAGCAGTCTTTCCAGCAAGGCTACAAGATGGATCAGAAATTTAACAGCCCACTCTGGCATCTGCTGTGATCTGAGGGTCACTAGTTGGCATCCCAGGCGAGGCCAACTCAGCTTTCCATTATTTCCAATGTTGGTAAAAGGAGTATCATGTTAGACAACCACTGGCAAAGCCAATAGGTCTGGTGTTGGCAGCCAGCCTTTTTTGTTTTGTCATGGTTTTTACCAGACTTCATTGTCGGGTTAGCTGCCAGGCCCTCATCAATCAAAAAGCAAAACTATGTTTTTGGTCTCAAAAGCATACATTGCCAAAAAAGTCCCTGGCATTAAGGGGAAGTATTTTGGTTATGGATCTGTTCCTTGTGAAAGGGCAGAATAGCGTCACTCTCAGCTCAGTTAGCCAATGGGTGGGGTGAAAAGTTGCCTGCAACACTGAGCTAACTAGACAGAGAGCAGAGTAGTGGAAGAAAGACGCATAAGATAAAATCAAGACTGGACAGCTTTTGTATTCAGTAACCTTAGCATTCAACAGTACTGGCAGGAGACTCCTAATGAAAAAAAAAAATCTACAAATTTAACAATAAGGTGTCATCTTCCTCAAAGTAAATTACCAGTAACTACATTCGGCCAGCAGCAGATATTTATGGAACAATACTCGGTAGGTTAATGACTCTATCATATGATGGCAACCTAATACATACAGGGTTAAATCTTGCTGGGAGCTAACTCAGCCTTTCAACTCTATAGGGTTGATAAAATGAGGACCACTTAGTTTGGGTTGTTGTGTAGCCATTTTAGTTATAGCTCCATGCATGTTATTTTGACACACTAGGCCGCTGTGCACTTTAACCTAGATATATTTTATTTGGCTTCGCATTGTTATTATTACAATAACCATTTTTACGGTCTTGTTTTATTTTCATCCTACTGTTTTTGCCTAGCCCAGCACTCTGTTCTCAAACAAGACATTCTTGATCACTGTGTGCTTCATTCAAGGCTACAGTTCGGTACATTGCGGGTGAACGTGGTAGAAGTTTAGTCTCCAACATTCATAGAAAATACACATCCTTACGTAGGGACATTTTCTCGGAACATCAGCTGTGTTATATAAACACTTCCTTGTCCCTTACACGTTAGAGGGAGATTCCAGCCAGGGAACCACGACTGTATGCTGATTGCTGAATGCTTCGCTACAGATGCTAATGCAGACCACAGACCTTTGCTCAGGTACGAGGGTTGATGTCTTCCCAGGGGAAACTGAAAGGCAGAATTAGAGCTTAACATGCTGTGCTCAAATTATAACTTAGATAGGAAATAGTCCATCGATCATAGTGACAATATGATAGAGTTGTTTTTTATGCTTCACTCTTCTCGTCACAATTTAAATACTATCATGTTGTGTCATCCTGGTTATTGCAGCTCACGCTTTGCTACATAAGATGCAGTTGTTTTACTAAACTCATTATTGAAACATATACTGCCTCTATTTGTCGTTTATATATAAGACTGAATTGTAAATGAGAGAACCGGATGCGACCTGAGTGACCACAACTTCCCTGAGAAGCCTAGTATGTCATGCGCTCAGCTGCCCAATCATCACTATCCTCTGGTAGAGATGAGGCACTGCTAGTTAGCCGGAGCAAAACCCGGATTTAGAGCGACAGGTGTCACCCGCAGTGGGTTGGACTCAGTCTCCCACACCGTGGACGATTCTGCTGCTCAAAATCCAGTAGTCTCATTAGAATAATGAGAGCCTACGTGACATGGTGCCACCAACGTTTGGTCAGGCTCTAATTCTCGGGTCCTCCGGAGTATCTCTGTCTCATTATATATAATGATACCTCAATACCGTATGCGGAGATGTCCGTGGTACTGAGGACTTCCACCACAGCAGCGTAGGCTATCCTACTGCACCTGGAGGTTGTTCAAGCTTGAACTATGAAAGGAAAGCCCTATTTGGTGTGCCTTCTCTGAACTCATAGTGTCACTACAATGGCGAATCCACAGCAGGTACAAATAGGGGTTAATATGAGACAACCTCTAACTGCACATTTATTAGCGAATGGCCTAACGGCCCAGGGGGGTCCAGTCACATTTGTGGTGGATGCCCATGCAGCTTATAGAACAGAACGTTTCTATTCTTGGGTCACATTTCCAGCAGTTGATGGGAACACGAATACATTTCACCAATATACACCTGCAATATACACCTGCAAATGCGCCTGGACAATAGAGAGCATATACATATTTAGAAATACCTCTATCTTATCAAGAACATAATAATTGGCTTGATGGCGCCCTACCCCACACAATATTACCAGTAAGGTTAGGTCCGCTAAGTAATGAAGGTCCTACCTGGCCTTTATTGGCCACTTATACACCACATCCTGCGGTTGCAAATTTTGCGGTAGCTGAGGTTTGTTGTTTATATAATGAACTAATAGCGATATATAGATGATTAGTACATAATACCACCTTAAATGTATCATGCTACTGAACTGCAAGACTATAGTAACAAGCAGTGCCATGGAAAAAATCAACTAAAAATGGGTGCATTTGAGAGTCTGTGTACCTATGCATGGATGGATTGGAGGAGAAAATAGGGTGTTGATTTTTTAAGTCTGGCATTTGAGAAGTCTCGTCAGACTATGTTTTCCCCAAAAATACCTACATACATAATAAACATGCATATATAGGCTGTTGGTTAGCGGGCTTCATCTACTGGTCAGTTCGATTGCCATTTAAATTTTGCTTCCTCCTGCCTCAGCATGTAGCACCGAGCAAAGTATCTGCCTGCATTACCCATTGGCTCCCTTCACTTTGAGTGATTGCATTGTTCAGATCCATTTAAAAGTAGTTACTTTCTCTCCAATGACAAATCCAGTTCGAAGTGTGTTTTTTAATGTATTTATTCATTATATATTTAAATACCGGCCATGTATTTTGCATACCCTTCGGGTTTCCAGTCAGAAAGTGATTTATTTACGGTTTTATCTGTAAGGATGTTGTTTTAAAGTGTTTAGGTGACATTGTAACATTGCAGAAGAATGCGATTGAGAGCTTCGTTAGGTGATGATCAATTATTTTCTCCTTCACATATAATAATCGTAAAATATGTGACACAACTAAAATAGTTGTTATTTAAAAATGTCACTAGTAACACGGTAATTTTAGTAAATGTATTTTTATTTAATTTTAATTGCAGACTCAGAGCGGGCACGTTTAGCTGGAAGCATGTGTTTTTTAATCTATTTTTGGGGCATATACTTGAGATAAAAAAATAAAATAAAAAAGGTAACCCTCGCGGCTGCCTGCCAAGGCCAGACCTATTGGCTTTGCCTGCTTGTTTTTCTGTGGGAGCGTCTTAAAGTACTACCCCTGCTTTAAACAAAAGTGCTAGCCTATATACGTTTCCTGCGTGGTGTCCCCTGCATTATTAGACGCTAAGGCCTCTCTCCACGCCACCCCAGCGTCTCACCGTGCCCTCCCACATTCTGATGCCAGCAGGGAGGAGGAGCGGAGATGTCACCTCTCATCCCAAGTAAGGTTGATCGCTTCTGCTCGTGCCAACTAGGCATTTGATGGACCATTTGCCATCTGCCAGCCGCCGTCCCATGTCCGGCCACAGTGCCAGAGCCTTTATGGGCAGACAGGTGTCTCTGTTTACAGGCCATGTTAATGTACCCATTAAGCAGCAGGGCCGAGCTCTGGGTGGGCATCAAACTCCGCGCACAGCTAATATTTGCTGCAAGAGAATAAACACCAAAACGACGGAATCACATGCAGACGCTGCAAAGCAGGCGTCGAAGGGGCTTTCAGTGTAATTTGTGCTTAAACACATGGGCTGGTAGTGCACTCGGCTGGCACTGGAGAGGCAGTCTTCCGGATGCCAGCTTCCATCTCAAATTCAGGACACAAACTGCCCACCCAGAACCAGGTTCTGTTAACGTCTCTCTGATGTTTTTATCGCTCTTCTCACTATTACTGTTATGCCTATGTGTTTTTCACCCTTAAGGCACCGTTTTCTTTAAATATATATGTATTGTACAAGATTTAGGGCCATATGCACCAAAGCATTTTCCCATTGACACAGAATGGGTAAAACCCTTTGATACATCTGGAGTCTGTATCTGGCAGATTTTGCCTTGATCTTGAAGTCAAATCTAGAGGACCGAGGCAGTGCTGAAGGTAACACCTGGAGAACTGAGTTCAGATCTAAGCCACTCTGCAGTACTGTGTCCTGTACTCGAAGTCACATCAGTACTGAACACATGTCTGCATTCCACACGACTCTAGAACATTCTACTGTTCTGGTTGTTGTACCTGGAGCACCGATTCCAATTCTGAATATCACCTCTACACTACCGTGTTCCTTTCTGCAGGCTACCCTGGGAATTGTGCTTCATTCTGAAGGTTACAAATTAAATCTAGCGCCCAGTTCAGAAGCATTGTGCTCATTTCTGGAATTCATAGTGCACATGTTGTGTCCAGTACTCAAAGTTAGGTCACAAGTATTGTGTCTAGCACTCAAAGCTTCACTTAGCATACTTTGTCCAGACCCAGAAACCACATCTAGAGATATGTGCCCAACTCTAAATGTCACATCGAGGTTTCGTTGTCCAATTCTGTAGGTCATATCTGAAGAAGGGGGGCAAGGTCTGGCTGTCACATCAGGAGTAATTATATCAATTCTGAAGCCAATATGTATAGGGAAGTTGGGTCCCATTCTCAAGGTAAAACACAGAAGATTTGTCTATTAGAGGGTTCAAAAGCGGGCACATTGTGTGTAATTGTGAATGTCACATCAGGACTCCTGTTACATAGTTCACATTCGGAGTATTGTGTTTACTGTTGGAATCCAAATTGAATCATTATGTCCAGTCAGGAAGAACCATCTGGAGTACTCTGAACAGTTTTAGGACTCATCTGGAGCACTGTGGCAATTTCTGGAAGTAACACCTGATGCATTGCATCTTGTTCTGTAAGACTCATGAGGAGAACTGAGTCCAGATCTAGAGCCCATGTCTAGAATATTGTGTCCAGCTCAGAAGGTCACATCTACAGAACCGTTTCCATTTCTAGAATCTACAGATTTAATACTGTCTACGTTCCTGGAGAACGTGTCTGGAGTATTGTATATATTTCTGGAGTTTATATCTGAACAATTGAGCACAGTACAGAAAGTAACATGAGAAGTAGAAAGCCCTATTGTTCAGCTCATTTGTACTGAATGTTGTTCTGAAGGTGACATCCTAGGAACTGAGCTATCTTTCGCAGTCTGCTAGGAGAGCTATGCCTCCAGTTCTGAAGGCGTCCCATTGTGTTCTGAAGGCGTCCCATTGTGTTAGTTTGTGAAGGTCACATATGAAGTATTGCATCAACATCTGAAGCATGATATACATTTGTGATAGGTATTTCTATATCATAATATAGTTTTCCACCAGAAATAGAACAATATTTACTCGAGCTTCAAGGTCTAAGGATTGAGAACCCAAATATTGTAAAAGCAAGTATTCATAGGTATGTATAGGCTCAATATATTTAACTTCACATATATGCACCCTTACGCTCTTTATCTTCAAGGCATGTAGATGTGGAGTTAAGAATAGCAAATCTATACTTATGCACTTACTTTCACAATATTTGGGCTGCAGGTATTTAGATATTGATATTTTTGTCCAACAACATTTTCCTTGTCATGTTGACATACAATCTAATCACGCACTTTATTGTCAATAGTGCATTTACTTCATATAATTATTCACACCAAATTCCCCCTGCAAAAATATTTTCATCTTTGTTGATCACAACGCACGCTGTAGGTTTCTTCTCCGGATATTTCCACAGGGAAAACAAGCCAGGGAATTGTCGGGTGTGTCCATGGGGAATTTGAAGCCAGAGCACTACTCAAGTGTGTCCATGGGGAACACAAAGCCATGGCACTTACCAGGTGTGTCCAAGGGAAATACAAGCCAGGGAACTCTCCAGGTGTGTTCACGGGTAATTTGGAGCCAGAGCACTATTGAGGTGTGTCCTTGGGGAAGACAAAGCCAGATAACTCTTCAGGTGCGTCTAAATGGGAAAATCAGAGCAGAGCAGTTCTCAGGTGTGTCACTGGGGAATCCAAGCCAAAGCTCAGTTCAAGTATGTTGGCGGGAATACAAAAAAAAGAGCACTGCCCAAGTGTGTCCATGGGGAAAACCAAGCCAAAGTACTCTCCAAGTATGTGCATGGGGAATACAAAGCCAGAGCACTCTCCAAGTGTGCCCGTGAGAAATACCAAGGGAGAGCACTCGAGAAAGTCAAAGCACTTTTTATGAAGAATACAAAGCCAGAGATCTCTCCATGTGTGGCCACGATGGATACAAAGCCAGGGAACTCACCAGGTGTGTTTATGGAGAATGCAAAGCCAGATCACTCCTCACATGTGTCCACAGGAATATAATGGCAGGTCACTGTCAAGGTGTGTGTGATGGTATCCAATAATCCATGCAAGATGAGGCCCTCAGAACAGCAAGAATACGTTTATTCTTGAAGACAGGCTCTATTCACAGCAGCACCTCTTCCTGCCACCGAGTTCTCACTCCAACTGTGCCCCAAAATTCCACAATCATCCCTTAGCTACAGTGGAATCTTTCCCACTGTAGGTTCCATAACTACAATATATCACAGTGTGCTGTGGAGATTACAAAGCTAGGACACTCTCCATGTGTTCTCATAGGAGATACAAACACAGGGCACTCAGCAGGTGTGTTCCTGGGTAATACAATGTTCGAGTCCAAGCCAGACCAATCAATCAATCAATTAGAATTTTTAAAGCGTGACTAATCACCCGATAAGAAATCAAGGCGCTTGAAGGCCCAGGAGGCTTATTCGAACAGCCAGGTCCTCGAGGGCCATTCGGAATTCCTGAAGTGAGGTGATGGTCCAGGGGTGCGTTGGGAGGCTGTTCCAGGTTTTTGCTGTGATGTGAGAGGAGGATCCTCAACTTCTGCTTTGGTAGATGCGGGGAGTATGGGCAAGTGAAAGGGAGGCAAAGCGTAGTCTTCTCGACGACTGGTGGAAGTTCAGGCGGTGGTTAATATACACAGGTCCTTGGTTGTGTAGAGCCTTGTATGCGTAGGTCAGTCAGGTTTGTCCATAATGGATATTAAGCCAGGGCACTCACCAGATATGTCTATGGGGAAAACAAACCCAGATCATTCCGGAGTATGTCTATAGAGAATACAAAATCCAAAGCCGCCGGGTGTGTCCATGTTGTGTCCATTGAGATTACAAACCTTGTGCACTGGCTGGGTACAACCATGATAACACTAAGGCAGAACACGCCCCAGGTGTGTACATGGGAAATATACTGTGTTTGAAGTTAAAAACAAAATTCAAGTGCTTTGAGAAAAAAAAGCTGCAAACAAAGACTAGTAAGTGGCATCATTAAAAAAGAGAAAACTACACTGGACCTCCTGTACTTATCAAATTCTGTTTGTTTTAACTTTTATTTCCTATCTCTACAGATCTGGAAAGAGAGCTTGTTGCATTAATGCATTTGCTGCAGAAAGGTAAGCCACCAGTCTTGAAGCTGATGAATCTTGTGCTACTAAGGTTAATGATAACACCAACAACTATTCATGAAATACCATTTGACCACTTACAGAGGGTTTCCTGTGGCTCCTGGTGAAACATGGATTTTTGTATACTGCAGCACATTTACCTAGCCGAAGAAACAAGGGATAGTAGGTCAGCTTAATAAAAATCCAGCTGCAGCATATAGACGTCAATAAACATGAGTACCCAGTTCAAAGGTGCCACAGTTCAGCCCAGTCGGCATCCAAACATCCATGTTCTACTGATGGAGCAGAAATCTTTGCATCTCAGCTGCTTAGTATAATCACCAAACATGACTCTCCACTGGTCGTATGGACCTTTGATTGTTGACTTGAAGCATAAAAAAGGACCTAGAATCAGCAGTACATTTAAATCACAAAGTGACTCCATAGAAACAACAGCGAGGATGGCATCCAAACCATAAGGCTGTTATTAGTAATTTGGTCAAAATTACAGTTCAGTTGATTAGCAGTAAATTAGTCAATTTATAGAATATGTATATTCAAATGATCATGCACTCTGAATTAGTATTTTATGAGGAAAAATATGCAACATGCAACAACATAGAGTAAACTGAATAGAAGATAAATTGGATTCACAAAGAAGCTTCCCTATTCTAACATAAACAATGAAAGTGCCAAGGGGATTTCTAAGAGGAGAGTGTCTATCAAATATCACACAACATCATGTGGGATTCATTTTAGATGCAGAATCTCATATGTAAATTGGAGGTTTCTAAAAGGTTACTGTAATTTGTTCAATCCAATAACTCAATTAGACAGAAACAGTCTTATACATGCGCTGTTGAGAGAACAATCATCATGGTTTGTTCAAGAGAGAGACAAAACAATAAAGGTGCTGGACCAAATCAGTATCAATTATACTTGTATTATCTTAATAAATATACAACACGGTGTGACAGTTTGCATAAATAGTGCAGACGACGCAGTATGCAAAAAAGTGGTTAAACAAAAGACAGTCATTAAAATATTGGAAACCTGCATGGTCCCCGTGGTTGTGTACAATTCACACTTCACAGGTCCTAAAAGGGGGTTTGAACAGATCTGGCCACCTTCCTGGTTCAATTTCTGTTATCCACCATTGGGGAATATTGTTGACGTTTTGACCACAACCAAATTCCAGGGGTCTCCTCAGGATGCCATCATTAGACTACCAAACTAATCAAGGTCTGGATGTGTTCAATGAAATCATAAGAAGATACAAGAGTGAATCTACTGTATGTGCAGGCTTCTAAGTTGCCAAACTGGAGGTACAAAAGTCACCACTTG